>NC_051315.1:12853232-14103232 GCF_015220235.1 Choloepus didactylus
CATGTTGTCTGACCCTGATAATGATGGTTGGGGGCACAGAGGACCCTGCCCCATGCCCAGCCACGGTGGAGGGTCATTGCTTGCTGCGCACAGCGAAGGAGAGCCAGGACACAAGCCCCGTGGTTTCTGACTCCGACATCACTCGGGTTTCTCCCCCTGCTCCGTCCCTGTCCCTGTCCTTCTCACCCTGCCTTTGCCTGGAGCACCCTCCCTGTAGGGGCCCCCACCCTCCCTCCACTGGCTGAGCCCCTTTATCTGCAGGGTGGAGCCTCAGCCTCTCAGCAGCCTCCGACTTCCCCGCGGAGGACAGTGTCCCCCAAGGCGGCCGTAGCAAACTACCACTGGCTGAGTGGCTTGAAACTATAGGCATTTATTGCCATATTGGAAGAGGCCAGCAACCTGAAACTTGCAGGGAGAGTCCTTTCTTGCTTCTCCCTGGCTGCTGGTGTTGCAGCAATCCTTGGGCTCCCATGTCTGTCTCAGTCGTCCCGTGGCGGTCTCCCTGGTGTCCGTCTGTCTGCGTCTAGTTTTTTTCTTACTCCAAGGACACCAGTCTTATTGGACGGGACCCACCATAATCCAGGGTGGCCTCAACTTAACTAACCACATCTTCAAAGATCCTATTTCCAAATAGGGTCCCGGTCACCACACTGGGGGGCAGGACTCGCCAGAGAGGTCCCGGGGCCTTCACACCATGGCTGTCTGACCCCTTAGCTCCCCGCCTGCACGGTGACCTTGTCCCAGCCGGGCCAGAGGTGACGGAGTATGGCAGTATGGCTTCCCCCACTCTGTCAGCTTATCAGCTTCCCTCCTGGGGCTGCAGGATTTAGCACCAACAAATTCCAGCCTGTGCTCACGGCCAAGTTAAATATTGACCAGCTGTGCGTTTGGCGGGTGACAGTAAATCTTCAGGAATGCTTCAGATTGGCCCCTCCAAGCAGATGTCATGGCAGGGAAGAGAAGAAATGAGTTCTTTGTGCACAGACTTCCTTCAGCAGGCAGAACCCATCTGTCTCTGCTCACTTTGGGAGACTCCCGCGTCTGTTCGTTTTTTGGCTTCTGCACAAGAAGTTTCTGGAGAGCAACGATCACGTCTTATGTGTTCCTCTGTCTCCCTCAGCTTCTAGCCGTGTCATACCTGTCATAAACACACATCGAGTTGTGCTGGGGCAGAGCTACTGGTGGTCCTTGTGAACGGAGCCTCTCCTGTCCACTGAGATTCCTGTTGGAGACCAGATTCCGTTTTTTAAATCAAATCAGATGGAATATTCATTGTTCAGGTGGAATAACGAATTGTACTGATTTCTGTTGGGAGCTTCTCTGTGGTCCCGTGCTCTCTATGATGTGCATTTACAGAGCAGGAAAACCTGCTTCTGTGCAACTGGCTGGTTTTGTTTTGATTTTCTTCTGTTTTCTTGGGGGCCCAGGAGTCATGCAACCAATATTTCCCTCTTTGATTTGCCCACCGGGAAGCTCAGGGAGACACGTTTCACATTTTCTTTGCTTGGGCATGACCTCCTGAATGTCAGGTCTCCCCCTACCATGTTTGGTCTCACCCGTGTGGCCCTGGTCACGTGCCCGTCCCCGGCTCATTGTGGGCGCCTGCCCAGTGGGGGTCGGGTGTGGGGAGTCAGGGACATGGTACTTCGACTTGGGTGTGTGCTGGCTTGGGAAGAGCACAGAGCCAGCCCTAGGCCCCACTGCCGCCCCCCACGCCGGTGCCAGCGCCCCAGGTCATGGCTGCCTGTGCTCTCTCCCCAGTGCTCTCCCTGGCCTGATGTGGCCTACCAGGTGACCAGCGCCCCGTCCCCGAGCTACAACGGCTCTCCCAGCAGCTTCAGCCTTGGCGAAGGGTACGTGCCCCCTGTCTTTCTCCCTCTGGACTCCCCTGAATGATGCCGGCTGTGGGTTCTTCTCACTGCCCAGAACCACCCCTCTTTTCCTGATACGTTAGCCCTGAAGGAGGGCCGCTGTATCTCCCTTTCGGAGAAACTGTGAATATTGTCCGGCAACAGATGCCAAACTGTGGGTGCTTATTCACCACAAGATAATTCCCCATGGGAACTTGCCCCCCTTTCCTGATGCCATTTAGAAAAGTGTGTGGCCTGTGGTCCTTGGTTTTGTTGAAGCTTTCCGAGCTTTGAGTTTCTATGAGGAGCAAGGCTGCTTTGTTGCCTGTATCCCACCCTGGTCGACTTGACCTTCCCATGGGCTGGAGCTTGGGGTGGAAGCTCCAAGTGGGAGGCGATACTGAGCAAAACAAAGAGACCCAGAACCTCGGGGCCTTGGTCATTGAGGGGATATCCTCAGCCATAGCAGTGTAGCTGATCAGAACTTCCAGTCCACATCAAAGAGCCAATTGGGGATTTCGCAGATGACACCCTGGCTCCTGCTGACATTTCTGTGTCACGGAGTTCTTGGGTGTCCCCTTCATTTCAGAAAGGCCTAGCCCTGATGGGAGGCAAACACAGTGGGCTTAGGTGAGGAGGCGGCCGGCACGTCCCTGGAAGTGTCCCCCACCTCACCTCGAGCTCTTTTCCTTTGCAGAAACAGTTCTCCGACCCACCCGGTGGAGAACCTGCCGGTGGGCAGTGACGTAAGTGTTTGCGGCCGGGCTCTCTGCTGATGGTCCCCGCGGGCCTCCGTGTGGCCGTTCACGGCCTCTTCTCTCTGCCCGCAGCACCTGCTCCCGTCCACCTCCATCCAGGACGCCCAGCAGTGGCTCCACCGCAACAGGTTCTCGCCGTTCTGCAGGCTCTTTGCCAGCTTTTCTGGTGAGCTTCTCTGCGTTGGTTCAGGGCCCAATGGGGTCACCCCCAGAATGTCCCCTTGGACCCTGCAGGGCTGTGGGTTTGTACTGGAGAGGCAGAGGGGCGTGGAATCACTCTCACACCTGCTGACCCCAGGCCGAGGGCCAGAAAGACGAGATCCTGCCCCCAGAAGTTCCCCGTTCACTGGGGCCGTCGGGGAGACTTTACCCTGGGATCCACCTCACCTCGGGGTGGGCCCTGGTCTGCCCGGGCAGGGCCTCCTTAGCCAAGCAGGGCAGTGCATACCTAAGGAGCTTCCTTACACTTTTCCCACAAAAATGCTGTCTTTGAAGCCACGGCCTGGGAGACGGAGGGGAGGCCATGGCTGAGAAGGGAAGGCTGGTGTTTCCTTCTTGGCGAAGGTTCCGAAGCCCGTGTGGATCGTCCGTCAGGCAGCAGGCCTGAGCCCGGTGCTGTGGGTGTGGTGATGGACTGGACAGTGGGCCTTGCCTTCGGGGAGAGGCAGTCTAGAGCCACAGGGGTGTGAACTCCCTGCCTTCAGATTTGACCCAGACCAGAAGAGCCAAGTTCCAGAATAATGGTGGCCATGGGAGCGAGGCAGCCCTCAGTCATATTCTCAGCTCGGCTGGAGGGTGGGATGAAGGAAAGGCTGGGTCTCTGCCTCAGGGGGCTCCACTCAGCCCAGAGGCCCAAGCGCGTCTCCTCTGTGATGGGAGGAGACCCAGTGGAGGGGCCTGGTCTGGGCGGGAGGGAGGCGGCGAGGAAGACAGGTTACCGTCTAAGGAGGGGCTCCTGAGAAGGTGTCACGGAGCAAGGCTGGGACAGGGTAAGACATGAGCCAGACGGGTGTTTGGGGGAGAACTTTCCAGGCAGAGGCCTCAAGGTGGGCACCTGTCTGGGGTGGTCCCGGAGCAGAGTGCCCTGCGTGGCTGGGCCGGTGTGGACCCGGGGAAGTGGGTGAGGCCAGAGTGGGCAGCAGGGGCAGGGGGCTGATCAGGGGTCCTTGTAGAACCCTGCAAGGACTTCAGCCTTCACTCCCCGAGGAGAAGGAAGCCGTTGTGCATCCAGAATTGTGCCCAAAACGGTATCTTTCCTGGGGTAGGAGGAAAGGATGGGAATCGTGGCTCTGGGCCACGTGGCCTGTGGCAGGTTCAAAGCAGAGGACTGATCTTCTGTTTATGCCTTGGGGAGTCCATGGGGGTGGAACTATCTAGAGGACCTGAGCTCCAAGCAAGGGACTGCATGGCTGCACAGGCTCACGGCTCCTGAGAAGGACGGCGAGACTGCCCGGCTGTAGCTCTGGGTTCTCTTCCTTCTTTAGCCACGGTTCTCCTGGTCCCCTTGCTATAGCCACCTTCCTGCATTGCTTTGTCCTGGGTCCCGTCCTCTTATGCTGCTAGGACTGTGTGTTGGTACGACAGTTAGGAAGGCTGGTGGTGTCTGCCACAGCCCACCAGTTTATGGGTTTATGGGTTTATGCCCTGCAGGCATGCACACATATACTGCCAGAAGTGTACACTGACTGCGTGCTCAGGGCCTTTATCATAATAGCCCAAAACTGGACATCACCCCCCACCCCTGTCCCCCACCATGCCCATCAGCGGGGAAGGGATCCAATGACCTGTGGTATATTTGCACAATGAATAATATAAATTAATGAGTGCATCCAGGTCAGAAATTAGTGATGGGGGTGCTTTAGCTGAAAGTGAGACAGTACAGGGGTTCATTCTCTTGAGACCAACGAATATGTTAGAAATCAGTGCTGTTTAATTGCATATTCCACTCCTTTCAGTAAATTCAACCATCGGCACATCGTTGGTTTTTGTTTGACTTCATATGTTTAAATCATAGAACCTATATTTGCTATCTGTTGCAAAAAAAATAGAATAAATATGAAACATATGAAAAATTGAAATCAAAAGGAAAAGAATGAGAGAGAATGATTATAACTGCGTCCAATGCAGATGAACCCTCAGACAGAGCTTTGAGGGAGGGAAGGCAGCCACAGGTGCCTACTTACTGTCCACTTCCATCTGTGCACGTTTCAAAAACCCAGGTGTGCTGTAAGAGGTCAGGGTAGTGGCGACCCTTGGGGGTGAGGGGTGTGAGGGTGGCCCCTGGGTGCTGCTGTCGTGTTCTCCCATGTGGTTTGCGGGCTGGGTGTGTGGAAGTGTGCATATGTTATATGCCAAGGAAAAGTCTGGGGTGCAGGTAAGCACAGGTCATGAGCACCTATTGGTTTCTGAAAATGCCTTGCTTTGTGAACCCCACTTGTTTAGCTTCTGGCATCTCTTGGGCTGTGATCTTCTTGCGTCGTTTAGCTCTTCTCCTGCTTCTCTCTCTGCATGCCGTGTCCGATGCCCACCAAGGCCGCGGCTGGCCCTCGTCTCCCCCTCTTACTGGCTGTGCCCCCGTGCAGGATCTCCAGGGACTTGGGGTTGCAGCTGTTTCATTCCCACTTCCCTGTCCAGGTGCTGACTTGCTGAAGATGTCCCGAGATGATCTGGTTCAGATCTGTGGCCCCGCAGATGGGATCCGGCTCTTCAATGCCATCAAAGGCAGGTGGGTATCGGTCTCCCAGGGGAGCCTGCGGGAGGCAGTTGCCTGGCCCCAGGGGTCAGGAAGCCCACCTCAGTCCCTTGGGCTCAAGACGGCTGGTCATACCTGGTGGGCTGGCCTGGAGAGGGCCGGGCTCCCCTGTCTGGGTGCTTCCTGCAGTGCCGGGGGTGGGTGGGGGGTGGGGAGCTTTGCCGAGAGGGGCCCAGGCCAGAACCGGGAGTGAGGTGCTGAGGGCAGGGCAGCTGGCCACAGTGGATGCTGTCTTGTGGCCCCTTCCCCCTTCGTTTGGGAACCTCGTCCTCTGGCTCTCAGCCCCTCAGCCATTTCTCCAGGTTCCCCAATGTGTCTGAGGGTCCTTGGCACTGAGCTGCCTCCTCCCCAAGGGGTGCCATGGACTGGTGTAGGCTACTCAGCATCGTGCAGAATTTTTATGTTTTGATGCCATCCTGTGTTGATGGGAACCCTCTTTGTCCTCTCCCGCCTGGTAGCCACTGGTCACCCCTGGCTGTGGAGCACTTGACCTGAGGCTAGCGCGGCCAACAGAGGAGAGTGTTGGATTTTATGTAATTTTAATTAATATAAATTTTTTCAAAAGTAGCCACATGTGGACAGCACAGCTCCAGAGTGAGATAGCTTGGGTTTGAATCCCAGATCTGCCTCTTATTAGCTGTGCAGCTGGGGTGAAACCTTAACCCCTGCAAGCTTCAGTTTCCCCATCTGTAAAGCGAGAGTGTTGGGTATTGCTCCTTCCGGGTTGTATGAGGATTGAGAAAGTGATGCGTATGGAGTCCTGAGCCCAGAGTTTGGACAGAGTAGGTGGGAGTAAATGTCTTCTCCTCTGGTCACCAGGAGCTAGGAGGGATCATCTTGTCCATCCCCCTGCCTCCAGGCAAGGCCCGCTGAGGCGGGGTTCTGTGTGTGTCCCCCCTGCCCCCTGAAAGGCACCCCGAAGCCTTCCTAGCTTCCTCTGAGTCCTTCCCACTGCTGCTTCCAGCAGAGGATGGGCCCACACCCACCTGCCGTCTTTCTTTTCCTCCTGGCAGGAACGTGAGGCCGAAGATGACCATCTACGTCTGCCAGGAGCCGGAGCAGAGCCGAGCGCCCCTGCAACAGAAGCGGGACAGTGGTGGGGACAACAGTCTGTGTGGTGGGTTGTCAGGGAACCCCTCCCTGCAGGGCCAGGAAGGGGAGCAGCAGGGGAACTGGGGAGACCCCGCAGCAGCCCGAGTACCCTTGCTGGGAGCATTTCCCCGATTGGCCTCACTCCGGGGTTGTGCACAATGCGTTTTTATTAAACCTCATTGTGGAATTCAAATACTTAAGGGGGAGGACATCTCCTACAATACCTGGGCTGGCTTCCTTTCTTCACAACTGGGGAGATGGAGCCCCAGACGGAGGGGACATATGCCCTCCAAGCCCCCCGGCTACTCCTGGCAGCCCGGGGTGGGGGTCCCTGTGGGTCCAAGGCTCCTTCTCCATTGCTCAGCACACAGTGGCCTGGGGACAAGTGACGCTTGGCGGCTGTATTCCTGGAAGCTGGGCCAGCCCCAGGTCTCATCTGAGTGGTCCCTCTGGTTTCCTGTGGCTGGGAGAGCTTTCCTGTTTGGTTTGGGAGCTCGGAGGCCAGCCAATGGGCTGTGGAGTACTTCAGGAGTGTGTGGCTTTTCAGGGTTGTCAGTCTCAAGGTGGTTTGATGAGGTAGAGGGACAAAAGCTTTTGGGGTCAGCCATCCCTGAATACAGGGCTGGCCATGCCACCTGTTATCTGTGGGGCAGGGGACCAGGTCTCTGCTTCAGCCTCCACACTTTAAAATAAAGGTAAGTACCCCTCCCTCCCGGGGTCGTGGGGCTGAAATGAGGTGATGTGTTTGAAGCTGGTTGTATCTGAGCGCCCGTGAGGGCTGCACATCTGGTGAGCTGCCCATGTCTCTCCAGAGCATGTCTGCATAGAGAGGCAGACAGACAGTCAGAGAACAAGTGGGAACTCTGCCTGCCTCTCCAGGAATACTAACAGATTTATAAGAACAGCCAACACTTTTTGAGCACAAGTCCTTGCCCTAAGGGCTTTTCATGAATTCACCTGCTTGCATCTCATGCTCCTCCTGGGACTGCATTGCTCCTTTTGCTTTACTGTGGGGGAAACTGAGGCACAGAGCCGGGATCCAAACAGTTGGACCTCGGCCCCCAGCCGGCCCCCATGCCTTCCCCATGAATGGCCACGTCCCCACCTGTCCTTTGCAGCCCGGGTCTGTGGCTGTCTGCGTGCATGTAAGCCAGTGTGGGGTCCAGGCTCCACGCACAAGATGTGGGTTAGCCCCACAGCGGCCCTGCACCTGGGGCTGTCCTTGCACGCACCCCGTACACACTGCCCCGGGTCTTGCTTCCTGAAACTCAGACCCAGGCTCATCCGTGCTGGAGCCTCTTGCTTTTTCCAAATGGCCCCGTGCGCAGCACCTGTTGAGAAGCGGCTGGTTCTCTGCTCGCTCCGAGCACTTCTGGGTTCAGTCGGGTGTAGGAAGGGCCAGTGACAGAGTCCCATCCATGCCAGCCAGGACTCTTCCTTCTGATTCTTCTTGCCAGCTGCCCAGCTTGTTTTGGGAGTAAAATCAGACAAAAGTGGAACTGGCTCTGGAAAGGCGAAAAAGTAAAAAGGAAGTCCAGCTGGAAGTCTGTTATAAAAAGGAATCTTACGCGAGTTCTGGGACTCTTACCTGGCGTTAGGACTGGAAGGAACGTCCTGGCGTTAGGACTGGAAGGAACGTGATGCAGTAACCACATCCTAAACTGGGTCAGCGTGCTGGAAACCCTGGAGAATTCAGTCCTGGGTGGCTGGAATCGGAGGGTTTCTACCGCCCCCTTCAAAGACAGCCTCTGCGTTTGCTGTTACAGCATTGGGCCTCTGAACAGATATTTTTGAACCAACAGTTCCTTAGTCAGGGGAGACGTCTGGAAGTCTCTAATTTAATCCGGTTGTGTTCTTACTTTTGAGGATCTTGAGGCCCCCCAAAGTTGAGTCACCCATCTCCGGTCACCTGGGTAGTTTGCTGCTACCTCCGGCCTGGCCAGAATCCATGTAAGAAGGAGTGTGTAGGATCAGGGTCACCCTTGTCTTCTGACCTGTTGCCAGCAGGGCACGCTCCCAGCCTTGGCCTTCTCCCGTGTGGTTAAAGTTGCGGGAAGGGACGAGGAAGAGAGATGCCTAGTTCTTTAAGTGGCTTTCTTTATTTTGCGGCCAGGTAGCACTTATCTTTCATGCTCACTCTTAGCTACCGAAGCCATCCAGTAGCCCGTTGTACAGTGGAAGAGTTTTGGGGACACAGGGATATCCTTGCGGTGGCTTACAAGCCTGGCTACACATGAGAGTCACCTGAAACTTGTTCAGATAGAGATTTCTGCCAGCCCTTCTGCCTGCAGCCCCTACCCCCGAGTGGGCGTCACGGGGCCTGGGTGGGTCAGAAATCTTTACAACTTACCTAAGAGCTCTGTTTCAGTTTCCTTTGGCTGCTCAAGCAAATGCTACACAATGGGTCACAGTGGGTCTGGTTAAACAATGGGAACTTCTTAGCTCATGGTTTTGAAGCTAAAAGAACGTGTTAAATCAAGTCATCATGAAAGCGATGCTTTCTTCCTGATGACTGGCGTTCTGGGGCCGGCTGCCGGCAATCGCTGGTCCCGGTCTCCTCTGTCACATGACAATGTACATGGCGGCCTCTCCTGGCCTCTCCCTTCTCCGGTGGGTTCCACGGACCTTCAGCTTCCTGCTTCCTGTGGCTTTCTCTCTCTCTGTCTGAATTTCATTGTCTTATAAAGGACTCCAGTAAGAGGATTGAGACCCATCCTGATTGAAGTGGGTTGCATTTTAACTGAATAACCTCATCAGAAGGTCCTACTTACAATGGGTCCACACCCACATCAATGGATCAAGTTTGAGAACATGTTTTTCTGGGATATAGACAGCTCCAAACCACCCCAAGCCCCAGGAGAGTCTGGGACAGGAATAAGGAACCACACTGCAGGGTATTCCAGCTGTATGACTTCTAGACAGGTCCCCGTTACAGCCATGCTCCCCCAAACCGGTTGGGGCCTGACATCCTTCACATGATTATCCGCTGGGGGGCTGAGGAGGGTGGGAGGGGCTGCGGGCAGAGGCGGCTCTGCTCATTTAAAAACGAGGCACTTGTTCTTTAGAAAGGCGCCTCCCCTCCCTCCCTCAGTGTACCACGCCATCTTTTTGGAAGAGCTGACCGCCTTGGAGTTGGTTGAGAAGATCGCTAACCTGTACAGCATCCCCCCCCAGCACATCCACCGAGTCTACCGGCAGGGGCCCACGGGCATCCACGTGGTGGTGAGCAACGAGGTGAGGGCAGTGCTGGGGGCTGGGGCTGGGGCTGGGGGCTGCGGGGAGGGGCGTGAGTGCTCTGAGGATCAGAAGTGCACCCTGTGAAATTTGGGTTGACTCCAGGCCAAAGCTGGCAGACAGCTTTTATCTGCAGGCTCCCTGCTCCCAAGGGCTCGAAATAGCGGTTGAGCAGCTGCTCTTTTCCCCACCCTGGGCTGGGTTCCATGCAGGAACCAGGAGCCCGAGCTCCATCCCTGCCCTCAGGGAGCTGAGGGCTGCAGAATTCAGGAGGAGGGTGCTCCCTGGGATGGGAGAGGCCTTCGGGGAGAGGCAGATGGATGGGGTGGTGGGTGGTGGAGAGTGGGTGACTGGTGGGAAGGAGAGCAGAGGTGTCTGCCAAATGGTGACAGTGCCATGGTCTATAGTATTGAGTGCCAGCATGTATCAAGTGCTTACTGTGACAGTCTCCTATGCCATGTCACAGATTGGAAACTGAGGCACAGTGAGGCTGAGTGATTGCCCCAGGTGGCACAGCTGGGAAGGGGTGGAGCTGTGGTGGGAGCCTCTGAGCCTCCAGGATAGTCACCCTCTCCTGAAATGAAGCCCCTCAAAGCAGAGCTGTGCTGATGGGAGGAGGGGGAGGGGGCCTGAGCCCCCAGCATAGCTCTCCCCTCCCCACTGCAGATCTGGAACTCTGACAGCCTCCATGTGGGTAGAGGATTATAGTGGAAACTGGGTACAAGGATAGTGGCTAGGAGAAGAGAAAGTGTGGGTTTGTTGTCCCCACCCTGTATGTCATACCTCCTAGTAGCTGAGTGATTTTGGGCTTATCCTCTCTGAGCCTCAGTTTCCCCATAGGGGAAATGGGGACAATTTTACCCACAGGTAGGCATGCGGTGTAGTAAGATAAAATGAGAACAGGGAGTCAGGTCCCAGGTGACACTGAATCACCGATGGCTGTTGTCATTGGCCGTGTCCTCTCAGGGCACCTGTTATTCTGGGAGCATGTGGTGGACAGATCTTATTAGGTTTTAGTATGAGACTTTGGTGATGTAAGGCTATTTATTAAGGTCTGTTTATTTCCTAAGTGGTCATCATTAATAACAGTCCTCTTATAATTGTCGGAGCCCTTTGATGTCCCTCATTTCACAGTTCATCTCTGTCCCGGAGCTTGTCAGGGTGGCTTTTTTCTCCTCTTATATTAAAAACTAATTCATAACCGCTATAAAAAGTCAAGCAATATAGAACAGCAGTAGGCAAATGTGAAAGACCCTTCCCTTCATCACTCTCTGTTCCTCGCGGACCTTATACTAAGTTTGGCATATATCCTGCCGGTTCACTTTTTGTGTATGTGTGTGTACATGAGTGTGTGTGCACGTGCGGGTCTTTAACACACAACAAAGATCAGGAAGATCAGGCCGTAAGGTTTTCTGCAACTTGCTATTTTTGTCACCAAATAGAGAATTCTTTCCAGGTCATTGTGTTCCATTCAAATGTACCTGTTTTTTTTTTTAACTCCCATTTTAAAAACAGATAAGGAAAATGAAGCCCCAGATTCCTGCCCTGAGCATATTTTAGAATAGCCAGGAAGGTTTAAATGCCCTGAGCCGTGGCAGTTGGAGCTGGGACAGAAGACTTGCCACTTAGCTTCTTTTTACAAAGGCAAGATCCTAGCATGTGGGGAGCCCCTGCAATTTCCCGGGTGTCTGAAGGAAGTTACTTCCGGAGCTTGCCCGTGTGCCCTGAAGTTTAAGGGAGTGAAGCAGAGAATGGAGCTCAAATGCTGCCTCGTCTTAAGGAGGCGATTCTTATTTCCCGAAGTCGCCTTGCCTCTTAACCCTGAATCAGTTGGAAACCTTTGGTTCTTAATGGCTCGGAGCCCTGGAGGCAGCCTGGCCAGGTGCAGAGCCGGCTCCTGGGGTGCAAGGGCACGTCATTAAACAAGGGAGTTACTGATTAAGCCCGGCTCCAGCGTCTGGGCTCGAGCAAGCCACAGCACCGAGTCAATGTTCTTCACGCATCACAGGGTCTTGCAGGGAGGAGGGTGGGGGTATGGGGGATGTTTGCAAGATTTGGGGCAATAAGCCAGTGCAGGCAATAAAATTGGGGTTGCATTTTTAAATATGGATAGAGGTTTTGCTGATGTGCTGGCTTGTGTGTGTGTATGTTGCATATATTTTTAATGTTCCTTATATTGTGAGCTGTAGCATGCATATGCAAGAGAGTACGTAAAACTGAATTGTACATTTTGAAGAATTTTTAAATACACATATGTTTGCACTCAGGTTAGGAAGTAGGATATTATCTAGCCCATTAGAAGCCCCTTTGTAAGTTAAATCAAATCTACCCACTCCACCTCCACTAAATCATATCCTACCCACCCCATCTCCAAGTAACCTGCCCTAGCCTGAATTTTGTGTTTATAATTCCATGTTTGTCCTTCTCCTCTCAACTTGTGTGTGTGCATAATTTATGTGCACACCCACACATACATATGCATACATGTATGTGTATGTATGTACGTGTATATATCCCTAAACAATATATTCTTCCGTTTTGTTTATCTTGAAGCTTCATAGAAATGGAATAATAGAATGTATTCTTCTGTGACTTTCTTCCACATTAGCCTTTTAAGATTTTTTGCACTTGGAGGTTATTGTCACTGCTGAATAGCCTAGTGTGATTAGATCACGATTTATTCCCGCTTTCTTATTGCCTGACATTGGGGGAGTTTCCAGCTTGCCACGATTGCGGATGGTGCTTTCTTTGCATTCTGCAGCGTGTCTTTATGTGCACACACGCAGGAGTTTCTCGGGGTTTGTGCTGTGTAGGAGGATTGAGTGTGTGCTTCCTTATCAGGTCACAGAAACAGTTCTACAACGTGTATAGATGAGTCACACTCCCACCAGCTGTGGAAGCCAGTTCCCACTGCCCTATGCCCTCCTCCGGGATGGTATTGTCCAATTGAAAAGTTTTGCCGGTTAAATTTTTATAGTACAGACAGTCCCATTTTACAGATAGGGCTGTGGAGACAGGAGGGAAAAAGGCTGATGTGTCCAAGATAGCTGTATAGTTAAAATCGGAACTCGGGTAATTGTTAGATTCCTGCCACCTTTGTAGATCTATAAAGTGTGTTTATATTCTGTCCTCTCAGAATCTGAAATGCAGATCCTACTAATTACCAAGGTATTTTGTGGGTTTTTTTTTTTTTTTCGCATTTAGTATTATACCTGTTGCTATGATACACATAAACGCGGTCCTGTAATAGGTCCCTCTTACCCATCAGAGGATGCAGTAAATAGGAAAAAGCAGAACTAAAAACAAATAAAACCCCCCACCACCCATAGTCCCAGATTAAATGTTAATATCTTGATTCCCTTCCAGGCTTCTTTCTTTCTCTGATCAGTTTTTTGTTACCTAGACTCGCAGTGTGTTGCACATTTATTTGTATCAGCCCTTTCTCAGTGGATCTGGTGATGTGAGCATGCTCCTGCATCTTCCGACAGCTTGGAGGGGCCATGCTCCGTGTTTCATCGTATGACCTCATTGTTCAGGGCACGGGTTTTCTCTCTTTACCTTTCAGATGGTGCAGAATTTCCAAGATGAATCTTGCTTTATTCTCAGTACATTAAAAGGTAAAGTCCTGCCTCCCCTCTCTCCGCGTTCTCTCTGTTTTTTTCTTCCATTTTCATTTAATTGGACCCTGGCCGTGTCCCTCAGGGTAAAGGAATGAGGGAACACCCCACTGGGTGCAGGGGGCCTGCCTGCTTGCGTGGTGGGGCCCCTCGAGAGAAAGCTTACCAGGGGATGTATTCTAGCAAAAAAGAAAACTCAAAACTTCCTGGAAAACCCAGCCCTAGAAATGGTAGAACTTAGTGACATTAGCTCCAAAGGCATACCCTAAAGGGAAGTCCTGAGTAGGCAGTGTGCTCTCCCTGGGTTCACTTCCTGCCAGGTTTGAGTTTTTCTTCACTGGGGGTCTCTGAGATCAAAGGTGGCTTAGAGCAGCTGAGTCCGGGGTCAGAGGGTTGGGAACTGTGGGGATGGATGGGGCTTGGGAACTCCAGACACGCGTGCTCTGAAAGGGCCGTCAGCATGCCTGTGCTCTCTGGAAGAAAGAGCTTGTGAGCCAGGAGCACGTTTACTCGTAACAGGTGGAGAAAGGAAAGACCAGCTGTGACCTTTAAAGGGTTGTGGAGTCCATCTGAGTTAAGGCCTCTGGCCAGGTCATAGACCTTAAACCACAAACGAGACCATTCTCCCTCTTGTTTTTCTCATCCAGCCAATAAGTACCTGCAGGGGCCTTACATCCCAAGAACGTTTGTCCAAAGCCTCCGTGGACGTAGGTCCTTTCAGCCCTTGGGCTGGGGCTATGATGGAAAGGCCCAAATGTGGAAAAGAAACGACACCAGGCAGCTGCTAAAGCGTGGGTGGAGATCTCTGCTTTGGTCAGCGCACTTTGGCACTTGCAGCCTTGTTTATCTGTCAGTATTCACAATTATGGTGCCCTAATATCACATCTTCTGTGATTTCCTAATGCCGCAGCAACCAGTCTCCTTCCTGTAAAATGCCCTGCGTTTCTCTCTTGCAGCAGAGAGCAACGACGGCTACCACGTCATCCTCAAATGCGGACTCTGAGCAGAACTAGGACGTGCACCTGCCTCCAACTCCCAGCCCTCAGGACCCCCCGATGTAGAAGTTGCATCACTATTTCATGTGACCTCGCCTGGCCAGCTGAGGCTAGGAGGGACTTTGCTGGGTCCCTGACAGACAGACCATCCACCAGCTGAACCCCATGGACACACGGCCTCTGGCATGCAGAAAGCCAGCGGCTCCCCACTCCCTCCCGGCTCAGCTTTCGAACAGTTCCTTGTTCTTTTTCCTAACCCTGCCGTTCTAAAGAGGCAGATGGGGAACTGCCTTCTCCGAAACCTCTTGCCCCCTTTGTGGGAGGCTGTTGGGTATCTTGCCGCCACTTGCATAAGTTCTTTCTGACCGCTCCTTCGTCTCACCCCGAACCTTCAGCTCCTCCCTGGTAACTGGCCCCCTTGGCCAGGTGCTAACTGGACAGTGGCGATTGCCACCGAGCTGCTGTCTTTGTGTGTGTTTCCTTCTCAGGGACTTGGGCGAGTGTTTGCTTTCGATGGGTTGATGGGAGTGGGGGTTATTTCTGTGCTTCTGCCTCTTTCATCTTTACCTTGTTTCTAAGTATTTGCTCCTGCAAAGACCAGAGATGAGTTTGTATCTCTGCACTGGCCTGTGTCCATGTAGGACCCGCCATACAGATGCTGGTTCTGAGGCCCTCAGGGCAGAGAATGAGCATTTTCAGGCACCTTCTCAAAAGTAGAAAAGGGATGAGAGCAAAATGCTTCCTCTTGAGCTACTCTGGTGAAATGATATTTTCTCAATAGCTGTGGGAAAGGAGGAATCAGAAAGGAGCATTGCAATGCATCATCAGATGACCTTGACCTTCATAATACAAGCTCCTCTTGCAGTGGGCTTAGAAACCCCCGTTCGAGGAAGACCCTGGTATTATCGCTGCTACATCTGCCTAGTTCCCTGGGGACGTTGTCTTTCCTGTGGGTGCCCTCATTGAAACGTTTATCTTTTTTCATTTGGAGGAGGTACGTTTAGGGTATCTAGCCTGCCTTGGGGTGCTTAGATTACCTTTTGCAGTAGCTCAGCTACAGTGCAATTTTACCATCAGTAAGTGCGCCCAACCCAGGGCTTGGTCTTGCCTCTGGGTCCCAGGATCTGGGGATCTGTCCTGGCTCAGGGCTTCAACTCTGCTAATTTAGGGTCATCTTCCAAAGCACAGTGAGCCCCAGGACCACTGAGTAGTTTTTTTACAGGTTTTCCAAAGTAGAGCTGTTGAGAAATCGAGTGCTTGACTCAAAGATTGTCAGAACTGGGTAGTCCTTGTTTTACAGATGGGGAAACTGAGGCCCAGGTGGGCAAAGCCACCTGCCTGACATCACATAGCCATAGGGTAGTCACACAAATTTATCCTATGGTCCAGGACATTTCTGAGAGTGAAAGGGGGCTCTGCTAATAATTTTATTGGACAACAGGTGTTGTGTTACTACGTGGTGAGGACAGACCCCTGATTCTTTTTCTTTCATGTGTGTGTGTGGGGCAGGGGTAGGAATGAGAACAGCTTTATTGAGATATAATTCACATACTACACAATTCATCCATTTAAAGTGTGCAGTTCTGTGGTTTTTATATAGTCACAAAATTGTGCAACCATCACTACTAAGAACTTGAGAACATTCTTATCATCCCCCCAAAGAAATCCTGTGGCCTTTAGCAATCACCCACCTTCCCGATCCTGCCCACCCCCTTCCAACCCCCCTGGTCCAGACACCATGAATATTCTGTCTGTCTCCAAATGTGCCTGTTCTGGATATTTCGTATAAACAGACTCTTGTGTGTTTATATGAAAACACACTCAGATATGTGTGTTTATACATTGCATACATGGTAATCAGTACCTTTTGTGGTTGGCTTCTTTCACTTAGCATAATGTTTTTAAGGTTCATCCATGTTGTCACCTGCATCAGTACTTCATTCCTTTTTATTTCTGAATCATAATCCATTGTATGGATAGACTGCATTTTGTTTGTCCATTCATTAGTTGTTGGGCATTTGGGTGGTTTCGCCTTCGACTGTCGTGCATGATGCTGCTATGAACATTTGTGAACAGGATTCTGCGTGTACTATGTTTTCATTTCTCTGGGGACTATCCCTAGGAGTGGAGTTGCTGGATCATATGATTAACTTTATGTTTAACTTTTGAGGAACTGCCAGATTGTTTTCCCAAGTGGCTGCACCATTTTGCTTTCTTACCATCAGTGTAAGATTCTAGTATCTCCACATCCTTTGTCAACACTTGTTATTATCTGCTTTTTTGGCCCTAGCCATCTTAGTGGGTGTGAAGTAGTATCTCATTCTGGTTTTGATTTGTATTCCCTAATGACTAATGATGTTGAGCATCTTTTCTTGTGCTTATCAGCCATTTGTTTATCTTCTTTGGTGAGAAATCTATTTAGATCATTTGTCCATTTGTAATTAGCTCACTGTCTTTTTATAACTGAGTTGTAAATGTTCCTATATATTTTAGATACAAGACTCATATATGACTTGCAAATATATTCTCCCATTCTGTGGGTTGTTTTTTCACTTTCTTGGTAGTGTCCTTTGGAGCACAAAAATTTTTAATTTTGATGAAGTCTAGTTTTATTTTGGTTGCTTATGCTTTTGATGTCATTTCTAAGAAACCATTGCCTAATCCAAAGTCAAGAAGATTTACTCCTATGTTTTCTTCTAAGAGTTTCAGCTCTTCCGTTTTGGTGTTTGAGCTCTTTAACTTCTGTATCTATAAGTAGGGTCACTGTTGTGCATGTAATTCAGTAATCCCAGCACCATTTGTTGAGAAGACTATGCTTTCACCATGGAATTGTCTTGGCACCCTGGTTAAAGGCCCTTGATTTTTACTGACTCTGGAAAACAGGGCTGTCATTGGGAAGCTCAGCTTTGCTTACTCAGTCCTGTCTGGCTCCATCGTTCTTACAGCTGGATCCCCATTTACCCGTCTGACTGCTCCTGGGTCAGATCACCACCTGACGTTCCACAGCCTTTCTTGCTATACATTCCAGCTCCACCTACCAGTCCTGGGGAAGGATCAGGACCAGTCATTTCCTTTATTGACTAGTGAGGAAACTGAGGCACAGAGGATAAGAATAATTGGCCCAAGATCCCACAGCGCATTCGTGGCAGAACCACTAGAAACTGTTCTTCTGACTTCCAAGCTTTCGAGATGGAATCTGTGGTTGCCACACCTGAGGGATGCCATCCCCTAGGCCGAATGATGGCAGGCTGAGTTCCTGATTCTAAACAGTGTGGTGGTCTGACATTTTCATTTCTCACTTCTGAAGGGGGCCTAGTAAAGGGTGACGGCTTTGCTCTTGGTGGTGTCTTCCATCTCCGACACCCACCGTAGCCTGCTCTCCTTACCTGCTCTGGGTGGTTACAGTTAAATCTTGCAGCGTGATTCCTTCCATTTATATGTGCCTCCTGGTGCAGTTACAAAGGAACAGCAGATAATAAATACCAAAAAATAGTATGCTTCTTAATTTGGTACCAAAATGTCTCACACACACCCCTCCCCTGCCCAAATCACAGTTTGCCTTTTCTGCAGGCGTCAGAAAAGCCCAAACTGCAGGCTATAGTTTTCATTTTATTAAAGTACGCAGAAAAGCTGTAACTCTTCTGACTCCTGCCCACTGTCTTTCCTGTGAGCTCTGAGCCCGGGGGTCGGGACCAGCTGAGCTGGTTAACCCTGCTCAGAGCCATTCCCCCACCCCACGTATTCCAGGCTGTGGCTTCTCCTTGGCAGCAGCAGCTTTCCAAAGTGAGGTCCAGAGGGACGGGAAGGATGCACATGTGCTCAGCCGCCATCTTGAACCAGAGGCTGGAAACTGAGTTCTTGACTCTTAGGCCATCACGTTCCCTTGCTGGGCCGGTGTCTGTCTGGAAGGCTGTGACAAACCTTTTCCTGTTGATCACATTGCACCTTTACAATAAAAAGAACAAAGCTTTTGAATGGGGGAATGAGAGGATTTGCTGGGGTGTAGGTGGGGAGTTAGAAGTCTTAGCTTGGGGTCCTAAGCCAAGGTCAGAGGGCTCTTTGGTGACCTCAGGCCCGGTGCCTTCAGACCCTTAGGAAGCTCTGTTAACTAGAGAGAGCTGTACACGGGGCAGGTGCAGCTGGCCAAGCAGTGTGTCACAAGTTTCCAGGTCCAGCCTTGCTTCCAGGGGTGGCCTGAGTCACTTAAGCTCTGAAAATCATTAACAAGTTGATGGAAAAAGTGGAAAAGCCTCCTCTGCTGTTGTCAGTGGAACAGCGGGAGAAAGCCTGAGCTCACAGAATGGCAGGTGTGGGGGAGGTGGGGGAAAATGTTGGCCCTGCCCAAAGTGCAGAATGAGGGACAAGGACAGGGGAACAAGACCAAACCTGGGCCTCTCTGCTCTCAGTCTCCTCCCCATAAAAATAGGGCTGGGGTCCCCCAGAGTCCTTGAATCCAACAGGCGGTGGGATGTTCTCACTTCCCCCCGATGGACATCATAGGATGGGAAGGTTGTGTGTGTGCATTCTTTGTACTCTGCATCATGCCACTTTCTCTCCCACTCAGCTACTGAGTTCACTGCCATTTGGCCCAGAAGCGAGTCAGAGGGTCGTGACTTCAAGAATCAACTCCCAGAGCTGAGCTGACCCCCTGTGAGCACCTTACAGAGCAGCCACCAGTTTGCTCTTTGCACAAACGCCCTGAGGTGGGATGCAGTGCAAGCCAGGCCTGAGGCTGTGCATGTGAGTGTGTGTGCATGTGAGTGTGTGTGCGTGTACACACGGGCCCTAGCTCCTCCCTTCCGAATTTGACCTGAGCCCGGCCCCAAAGAGCACGTCAGCCGGGTGCTGTTGTTACCTGAGCCTGGACCAACCATGGCATTTGGGGAAGCAAACTCCCTCAGAAAATGGACACTACCCCCCACCACCTTTGTTTTTCATTTTTAATTGTGGGAACATGTATACAACATAAAATTTCCCATTTTAAATACTACCTTCAAGTATACAGTTCCATGCTGTTAATTGCATTCACAATGTTGTGCTCCCATCACCATTATCTATTACCCAAACTTCTCCATCACCCCAAACAAACTCCATTCTTAAGCACTGCTGTTCCCTTCGGGCTTTATGTGAGCCTCGGGGTGAGGCCTGGGGCTGGTCACCCTGGGAGGGTCAGTGCATGCGCTGCAGCCAGCAGGCTCATCCAGGGGGTGTGGCAGTGCCCCGGGACCCCCAAGGGCAAGGCCTGGACATGTGGACTTTTCCCTTGGGTTACATAGTCTGAAATTCTCAGGTTGGCCAGGAGGAAGTGCTTCTCTGTCTCTGATGTCCCCCTCCCCATTGCCCTTTGGGGAGAGAGAATCAAGGTCTCCAGGTGGCCCTGACCTGAAGGGGAGGAGGTGAAGCCCTGGGTGGGGTCTGAGGGCATTTGGGTGTTGGGTATGTCCCTTCCTGGGACCCGCCAAGGTGGATGCTCCTGAAGCCCACTTCCCGACAGAGCAAAGGCTCCTCCTGGGTGCCCTGAGGCTGGGTTTTACCTCCGCCCTTTGACGGGCAGAGCTAACCTTTGGGGCCAGTGGGGTCAGGCTGGATCCGCCTTCCCCTGGGGACCTTCTAGAGGAGACCACATGTCTTCTCCAGCCCTACCATCCGTGCTGCAGCCATACCATCCCCTCCAAGGAGACAGCGACCCTGGGGTGGGCTGCAGGGTGGCTGCCGGGGAGAGGAGAGCCTGTCATTATGGCAAGTTTTCAAACCTTCATCAGCGAGAACACTATAGCTAACCCCACAGTCCCATCACCAGCTTCCATAATTAGCAACCTATGCCCCATCTCATCGGGGGTTGCAAACTGCAGCCCGCAGGCCAAACCCAGCTCATTGCCTATTTCTGCAATGGATTTGATGGCAGGGAACGCTATCTTTGAGCCCAGTTACCGAAATGTTCTATATCCCCCCCTCAAAAAAATATTCTTAGTAGAAATTTCTTATAAGAAATTGTAGTCAATTATCATTATATTTGAATTTCATCAATAAAAATCTTGTGCACATTTTTTTTCTCTCCTACCTGCCAAGTATCCATTTTGTCCCTTGGCCCACAGAGCCTGGGAAAGGTTTGCCATTACCCTCTATAAAAACACATTCCAGACAATAAGAACTGTTTTAAATAACATAAAAGTGTTTATTTTGTTTTGAGTTCTGAAGCCAGAGAAACGTTCAGAAGAGCAGTCTTTGAATTTCCTGTCTTGTCTCTCCCTTCCCGTGGGCCCGTGAGCTGCCTTGGAAGGTTCTGGTGCTCCTGCTTGCTCTTTCAGACTCTTGAGTCCTTTGCTTCTCCCTCACCCCTTCCTGGGGACTGGTGGCCTTGGGTCTGAGTTCCTGGGCCAGGTCCCCAGGGGTCCATGTGGGGAGGGGGTTTGTGTGGGGGTCCACAGAGCCCCCCGTGCAGAGGGCGGTGGCTTCCTGACTTACCTTCCTGCCCCGGGAGGGTAAATCCCGGGCTCTTGGCCTCCCTGGGGCCCCACAAATCCCTCCCACTGCTCTGCTCTTCCAGGGATTCCACTGGGCCCTCCTACAAGCGGAGGGTGGAGCGCCTCAGGGAGAGCTTGGGGGAGCCCCCGAGCTGCCTGGCAGGGAGTGAACCCCACGTGCTTGCAGCACTTCCAGCTGGACGGCCCCCTCCCGTGGCTTGGCCCTGTGGGCCCTCGTATCTTCCCTGCACGTGAGGACCATGATGGAAATCGTGGCTGGTGCCTGACCTCGCCTGGGTATCCGTCCGTGTGCTGGGAGCTCGTTCATGGTCCAAGCTGCACCAGGATGGAAATCAGGACTGGGAAGTCAATCCCAGGGGTCTGAGTAACCCGGAGCCCCGTGGCTGCCCACACCCAGTCGCACTGTCTCATCCCGCACTGCAGTGACGATTCCCCACAGCCCTTGCTGGCGTCTGGGGGGCCTCCTCTCCAGATGGGGGAACTTCTTCATTGCTAAAGACAGAAGAGGAGGGCGTTGGTCTGTGTGCTCCCCCCACACCCCCACTGTTCCCCCCCTTGCCTGGTAATGCTTGTATTTAAAGTGATGACGTCCTCTCATGTAACTTCCTCACCCTTCTTCAGATCGGGTGATCCTTCTCTAAAGGTGGTGGGAGCCTCTATCAGGGTGGTGGGGCCCTCGGGCCAGGGCGGCGGGTGTGACCTGGGTCGTGGGAGAGGTGAGCCTTGACACTGTCATCCTGCCGTGTTGCTTTCGTACCTGAAATAAAGCCTGTTTTGCACTTGTTACTGTACCGCTGTGCAGAGAGAAATCTGTATCTGGGAGCTTGGGCTTGGGTTGAAGTGCAAGTAAAACTCATTTGTCAGAAGCCCCTGTGGTCCGGACTTGGGTCTTTGAAGTCCCTCAAGTGGGTGGGCCGGCAGTAGCCAGCGGTGGCTGTGAGGTCCCCTCCCAGGGTCTCAGGGCTACAGGTCGCCTCCAGCCAGCCACCAGCCCTCCTGAACCAGCGCCTGTCTTCCTCTCTTGTCCCTTACCCCATCTTACCTTTCCCAATCTCGTCTGCCCCCAGCCTAATATTCCAAGCACATTGGTCTGCACACTGAGTCCAGAGCTGCCAGTCCCCTGCGTCTCTGCATACTGCTGTCCCCATTTTTCCCTTCCATTTCTCATGGTCCTTCAGAGCCCAGGGGATCCCATCCCACCTTCACACGGGAAAAGTGCTCCTCTCTGTTTTCAACTTGCCTGTGTTTCTCTGAGGAGCATAGGGTGTGGGCTAGGATGGGGGACTGAGTGCCTGGGGCTAGAATCCCAATTCCCCTGATTTTGAGCAACCTGGGGGTACTCCCTGACCCTCAGTCCTCTCTTCTGTAAGGGAGGAATACCTCCTGCTGAGCAGCGCTCCTGTGAGCTCAGGCCATGAGCACAAGACTGGTCACAGAGGGAGGTGCCTGCTAACACGTGGCCTCTGGGGGAGGGACAGCTTGGTGCCCTCCCATACCCAAGAGAAGGCTAATCATAGCCAGACAAGAGTGACAAGGCAAACAGGAGGCCCGAGTAGGTGTGATCAGGTCCACCAACGTAGAGAGGCTCTACGTTGAGCCTCAGTAAAAAAAAAAAAAGTAGGTTTTTCAGTATCAATCAATACACACCCATAGATGAACAGCTTTACAAACCAATATTGCCCTCTGGGATTTGCTGTTCTTGCAAGGCCCCTGCCCCACGGGGGATGTGAAGGGCCCTGGATGGAGCCACACGCCCCGCCTCCCTGGGCAGGCCCGACCTGTGACTTGGGGACTGCTCCCTCGGCCATTACATTGAAGATTTCAGGATTAAGTTAGCAAGGATTTGAGAACATGAGAACATGCCTCAGAAGCCCCTGGAGGGCTTGTACAGCAGGTGGTTGCTCCGCCCCAACTTTCTGACTCAGCAAGTCTCAGCTGGGGCCTGTGAATCTGTATTTCTACCAGGCCCCCTGGTGTGGTGGGTGTTAGGTTTTTCAATGGGGAAGAGAAGAGACGAAAACTTGATCAAAAGGAGCTTTAATGTCCAGCCGTGTGCAGGCGGGCTGAAGCAAGATTACTCGGGTCCAAATTCTGCTTCCAGCTTTGCAACCTTGGGCAAGGTTACTTTACTTTTCTGTGCCTTGGTTTCCTCATCCATAAAACTGGAGTAACAAAGATGCCTGCCTCGTACGCTTACTCTATGGGTTCAGTGCGGTTGATTTATTTAGAGACTGGGCTGGACCTGGCACAGGGCCAGCCACAGAGCAAGAGGCTTTTGGTCACAGTTTGCAGTTCGCTGGTCTGGAGTGGCCCTGGGTAGTGGCACGTTTGTAGCCTCTACTGAGACCCAAGTCCTACAGCCGGGTTCCCAGATGGAGCATTCGTGTTCATCAGAATTAGAGAGCTTTGAAGACAGGGTCTTGAGTACCACCCGCAGAGCCTATGATTTGATGGGTGGGGATGGGGCCCAAGAATTTGCATTTCTAACACGTTCCCAGGGAGGCTGCTCCTGCTGCGTGGGGGGTCCCCCCGGGAATCCCTGGCCTCAAAGAGCACTGTTCTCCCTCATGAAGCATCCAAGAAGGGAAATGAGTCACCCAAGATGTAGACCCAGGCATGCACCAAGGGGGATGGGGGAGGGGTTGGGTTGCTGGGTGGTAGGGCAGCTGAGGAGTGGGAGGACTACAGAAGTCACCAGCCCCCAGCCCAGCCTCTCCAGGGTATCATCTGGGGAGACCTGGCCCATGGGCTCCAGATTCCACTGTGACTGTGTCATGAATATGACTCACGAGGAACAAACCCCCAGGAGCCTGAGGGAATCAGCTGAGGGCCAGGCCTGTGGGTGGGAGGAAATCAGCCTGTAAGGCTGGGGGTGGGGGAGTTGGGTTCATTGCAGTCTGGGGACCCTAAAAGATGCAAAGTGGAGATCCCAAAGGAGCAGTGTCTGGGCCAGTTCTGGCTGAGCAGCTACCTGGAGCAGAGCTGGTTTTCTCTGCGTCCTTCCCAGGCCTCTGCACACCTCCCAAACCCCAGCTCCCCACCTCCACCCCCAACTGCCATCCTTCAGCCCTCTGTCCTCAATTGTTCTCTCACTGGGAAGGGCAGGCTCTGGGGCTTCCATTCTGCAGACTCGGGCACTGAGGCCCTCCTTGGAGAGGGCACCTCCAGCCTGCCAGGTTGAGCCTGCCTGCCAGGGGCGAAGCCGGAAGTAGATAGCCCCAGGGCAAGCCCCCAGATGAACATGCCTTCCGGGAATGGCTGCACCCCCTTGGCTGCTCCCACCCCTCCCACAGCCCATAGCTTCACCCCTGGAAGAGTCCTGGTGGCTGGGAGGCTCCCAGAGCTTAGCCGTGTTGAATATTAACCCGCCTTGATTGGGTGGATCAATATTTAAACTCAATTACAAGGGAAAGGGGTTATCTGGAGATGGCTTAAGAAGCAGCAGCAGCTATTGGAATATCTGATAGCCCCGGGGGCGCTGACAAGGAGCAGGGAAGGGGCTGAGCCCTAGACACGTGTCCAGCGGGGGAAAGGGGGCTGGAGGAAAGCCAGCCTGTCCTCCTGCCCTCCCTCCTTCCTCCCCCCTCCTTCCCTTCTTCTCTCCTTTCTCTTTCCCTCCCTCTCACCCTGCCTTCCCTCCTTCTCTCCACAGGGCTGGGCCAGACACACAGCCCAGGTCCAGGGAGGGCAGAGGCAGACAGAGGGCACCTTCCCTCCCTTCCCCTCAGTCCAGCCACTCTTGTTCGCCTCAGAAGTGGACCCAGCTCTTCCTGTCCCCGACAGATTCCCACAGCCCCCCAGTCCCTGCTTTCCCCCCGGGAGCTTCCTGAGCACCCATGGGCTTCTTGGCCGGGGCTGAAATTGTCCACGTGTCTGTTTGCCTCTCCCACTGGGCGGAGCCCCTCGAGGACAGAGTCTGGTCACTCGATCACTGCACCGCTGGACCCAGCCCAGGGCCGGGCAGGGAGCAGCCTCTGGGACTGTTTGCTGAATGAGTAAAAGGGAGCAATAAGGTGATTGGCAAGTGACGGGGTGGGGCCCGAAGGCCCCCAGAAGGGAGTGCCTGCGCGGGGTGGGGAGCAAGCCCGGTTGCCCCAACAGGGCTTCAGTTTAGTTTACCTGTTCAGAGCTCGGAGAATAGGAACAGAGGACAGGCGAAGCTGGCTTAGAAAGGAGAGAGTTGGGATTTGGGGTGGGCCATAATGGTGAGTCAGTGGGAGGGGGCCTCGGAGAGACCCCAGACCAGGTGTCTATGTGCCTGATGGACTTTGTTATCCCACCCAATCTCACAACCACCTATTGAGGCAGGTGTTACAGTCCCCATGCAGCCGATGAGGAGACTGAGGGTCAGAGAGGCCGAAAAGCATATGCAATGACACACAGCTAGTATGGGGAAGAGAAGGCTTCTGACCCGAGTCTCTTGGCTCCAAAGACAGACATCTTCCCAGGGTTCCATGGGCAGTGGGGGCCGTGGTGCGGAGGGTGTACATCCTTAGCTGCCCTGAGCTGGGAAGGAGGACGTGGGATGGGCTGGATAGTTTGTGGGATGCCCCCACCACCACCTCCACACATGCATATACCAGTCCTTGATATCCTAAGGGTCTGCTTCAGCCCCTTGGGGACAGGCTAGGTACCCTGCTCATCCCCTCCCACCTCCGCCATGTCCCAGCTGTGCCCTTGACTTCGGAGAATGGGGAGAAGGGAGAGCTAAGAGGTACCTCCTCCCTCCTAACACAGCACCAAGTCCCCACATCCCCCTGCCTCCTGGGACAGTGAAGGTGGAGGTGGGGAGTGAGCTTGGTAAGTCTTCAGCTCCAGTCCAGACCAAGTCAGGGGTCCCAGGTCCCGGATCCATCAGCAGACCTCGAATGGGGATGTGCCCTCTAACTGCAGCGCCCTCGGTTGCCCCTGCTGCTGACCTTCAGAATGTGTGGCCTGTGCCTGGGTCCCCAGCAGCTCTTCCCCTGGGTCCCATGGCCTTCTGACGTCCTGGCTCCAGCACCCCACCTCCCCCAGGGAGCTCTGCTCACCTCCGGGCTGCAGAGAGTGAAGCTTTTCCTCACCTCTTCCGTCCTTTATTGCTGATGCACCAATGAAATCATCTCATCGTTTCACTCCTTGTGGCTTACTTCATTTGTTCCTTCCATTCATTCATTCACTCTTGGGGAAAAAAAATGGTTGAGTTTAAGAACAGGAGCTCAGAATTCTGAAGGGCCTTGGAAGAGGAGCCTGGCTTTGACCCCCCCACAGGCTGCGTGCTATTTAATCTCCCTAAATACCAAGTCCCTTTTTTTAAAAATCATTTTTTAAATTTCAGTTTTATTGAGATATATTCACATACCATACAATCAGCTGTTCACAGTACCATCATATAGTTGTGCATTCATCACCCCAATCTATTTTTTGCACATTTTCCTTATATCAGAAAGAGTCAGAATAAGAATAAAAAATAAAAATAAAAAAGAACACCCAAATCATCCCCCACAACCCACCCTATTTTTCATTTAGTTTTAGTCCCCATTTTTCTACTCATCCATCCATACACTGGATAAAAGGAATGCGATCCAGAAGGTTTTTTTTTTTAATTCATTTTTATTGTGATATATTCACATATCATGCAGTCATACAAAGTGTACCTTCAATTGTTCACAGTATCATTACATAGTGTGCATTCATCACCAAAATTAATTTTTGAACATTTTCATTACCACACACAAAAAAATAATAAGAATAAAAATTAAAGTGAAAAAGAACAATTAAAGTAAAGAAGAATACTGGGTGCCCTTTTTTTTTTTGCCCCCATTTTTCTACTCATCCATCCATACACTGGACAAAGGGGAGTGTGGTCCATATGTCACCCCTCATAAGCTACATTTTTATACAATCATCTTCAAGATTCATGGGTTCTGGGTTGTAGTTGGATAATTTCAGGTATTTACTGCTAGCTATTCCAATTCATTAGAACCTAAAAAGGGGTGTCTGTATTGTGTGTAAGAGTGCCCACCAGAGTGACCTCTCGGCTCCTTTTGGAATCTCTCTGCCACTGAAGCTTATTTCATTTCCTTTCACATCCCCCTTTTGGTCAAGAAGATGTTCTCCATCCCATGATGCCGGGTCTAGATTCCTCCCCGGGAGTCATATTCCACGTTGCCAGGGAGATTCACTCCCCTGGGTGTCTGATCCCACGTAGGGGGGAGAGCAGTGAGTTCACCCACCGAGTTGGCTTAGGTAGAGAGAGAGGGCCACATCTGAGCAACAAAGAGGTACTCAGGGGGAGACTCTTAGGCACAATTATAAGCAGGTTTAGCCTCTCCTTTGCAGCAACAGGCTTCATAGGGGCAAGCCCCAAGATAGAGGGCTCAGCATGTCAAGCCGTCAGTCCCCAATGTTTGTGAGAACATCAGCAACAATCCAGGTGAGGAAGTCCAACACCTCTGCATCCTCCCCCAGTTTCTCAGGGGGGCCCCGAATACGTATTTATATTCTCCAGCCAAAGTACTTTGGGATGTGTTGTTATTTCACTCTAACATGTACAGACCTACCATAGCTCACTTTCTATTCAAAGTTCCATGTAATGGTGGTGTTTGAACAAACTGACTATAGAAATTATATTGTTTAGAAAATATAGATCCTACACCAAATAGACACTTCTTCTCTTGGTCTCACATGGAAGTTGAAGTTTTAACACACAGTCAGTTTCAACCTTTACCCTTTGGCCTGATTTGCCCTAGTCTCAACCAGATCTGCTTTATTCATATCTCTAATTGAAGTCTGGGGTCTTTTTCAGCTTTTCTTTTTTTTTAATAACAGTTGCTGTATGCATTAATACTGACATTCATTATCTGCCAAGCCAAGTCCCTTTTTATGTAATACCTACTTCAGACAAGTACTGTGATGGTCAATAAGTCTATAAATATTCAAGCGAACAGACAGCTTTCCATGTGTGTGTCGGAAGGATGTTTCCAGGCTGTCTGGGGGCCACCTGTCTTGGCAAGCCCTGTGATGACAACCTTGGCTCTCTGGCCACCCACTGCTTGCAGGACTGGCCCAGGAAAATGACCTCCAGGGAGCAGTGTCGTAGCCGAGTGAGCCAACGCAGGCCCTGTCCTCCCACCTGGAACATTCTGGGCTCTGCAGGGGGCTCTGTCAGCATCTCCTCGGCTTTGTCCTGACTCTCCAGCCTCCCTGCCTTGGCCCAAGTGTCCGTTTGGACACTCGCTGCCCCTCTGTGCCCCGATGGGAGTGGTCTCCATGTCCTGAAACTGACCTGGCTCTGAGAAAGGGGTCAGGATGTGCATGCTCAGAGTATTATTTTATTTGTCCCTAGTGACGTAAGAGTTTGAAGAATGGGTCTGGAGACCAGAAAACTGAACCGTCTTTAAAGTGTTCAAAAGGGAATAACACCAAAAAGAAGACTTCCAGGAATATAAAACAGTGCCACTATGATCATACTCATTGGAAAAAAAATCACGTTGGGGGATAATCCTGAGAAGAATTAATTAAAATATCCTCACATTGGGGCCATATTAGCCAGGTAAGTAATGCTGGATGTGGGAAAACAGCCTTGGAACGTTAGTGGCTGAACACAAGAGAGGTTCATTTTGCCTTCATGTCCCAGGCCAGTGTGGGCTGCTAGGGACGGGCTCCATGAGGTCCTCCAGGGGCTCTGGTTGCCACCCTCCTCCCTGCTTTAGGAAGGAGGAAAGCGAAGCCTGGAGAGGTTCCTTGACTTGCCCAAGATAAGATTTAAACCCAGGTGGTCTGACACGAGCTTGGGCAGTAAATCATGACCACAACTCAAGGCTGCCTCTTAGGACACAAGCTCAAAATAAAAGCGGGGGAGTCAAAAGTGGGTTCATCTTAGATAGATAGAATGATATAACAAATGTGGCAAAATGCTACAAGTTGGTAAATATGGGTATATGGGTATCTGGGTGGGGGGCGGTATGTTGGAGTTCTACGTGCTGTTTTTGTGTTTTTCCAACTTCTGTAGGTTTGATGTGAGTTCCAAAATAAAATGTTTTTGTATTTTTAAAGGTGGGCTGATCTTTAGAGTTCCTACATCAATATTCATTCATTCATCCATCCATCCATTCGTTCTTTTTTTAATCCAACAGTCATTCTGAGCCATTTGTGTATGTGCAAGGAAGGCCTTGGGCTGTGTGTTTGTGGGAGACAGGGGGAGGAGGTATGGGGTGTGGGATGCAGGAGTAAAGGGGTTGACTGTAGGCACACACCTCTTCCAGACCCTTCCCCTCCCCTCTACTTGACTCCCAAACCTAAGAGTGTGCACCTGCGCCTTTAAGACAGAAAGTGCCTTGTTGTTGGAAAGACACAAAAGCCCTGCAGGTTTCCAATGCCCCAACACGGGTGTCTGTATACAAAACAGAGGCCAGGCCTGAGGCTGGGGAGGTGCACACAGAGGACACACTGTGCGGCAGTGCCGAGGGGCTCCCAGGGCTTGTTTTCAGTCCTGGAAGTTTGGCGCCCCAGTGGACGGAGATGACATGGGGCAGGACCTGCCCCACATGACACAGCTGCGGCATTGTGCGGCTCAACTGGCGCCAGACCCCAGATCTCAGTCCTGCAGAGTCAGCAATGCCAGGAACCCTGGACCTCACCAGGCCGGTGGTGTTCAAACTCAGCCCCACCCCCACCCCACCCCAACTTTCATGAAAGGAAATAATATGTGGCAGCATATTTTTTTTTATTATGAACTTTAACATAATACATAATAGTGATAACTTTCAAAGCACAACTTAATAAGTAGTTAGAGAGCAAATTTCAAAGAATGTCATGGAACATAGTTCCACAACTTCAGCCATTTCCATTATTGTAAAATATATCATACATATAAAAAGGTGTTAATTTTTGATGTACAGCTGGACAAGCAGTCATATAGGTAATTTCAAAAATTGTTATGGGTTATGGTTCCACAGTCTCAGTTCTTTCCCCATTATGCAATATAAGCTATATACAGAAAGGTGAAGACTTTCAAAGTACAAATCAATGAGTAGCTACAGGGCAAATTTTAAAGGATGTCATAGGCTACAGTTACACCATGTTATTTACCAACTTGCAGCTATTCCAACACCCCAGCATCTAAATATATATATATTTATATTTGTACATTTATATATTTATATAAAGTTCCACTATTCATAGACCTTTGTTAAATCTTATCTTGCTTGTTGTTACCCCTTCCTCTCACTTAATCTCTTTCTCCATCTTCAGGGGTGTCTATGCAGTGAGCACCTTAACTTGTTCATACTGAATGGAGGTGTCGACAATATGGGGAAGGGGGCTGCAACTGATTGTTGTTCTTAAAGAGGCTGTTGCCTCTGGGTTTTAGGACTTGTCTGGCATAGAAATGGTCTGGTGGATTTAAGTTTCTGAGAGATAAAATTTAGCAAGTGAATATTTATAGAATCTCAGGCAGGGACCTGAGAGGTTTTGGGGAACTACTTTTGGTAAGGGCATGGCATACTGTGGCCATTTGGGATGTCTAGCTGAAGCTTCCATAAGAGAAACCTCCAGGTTAGTCTCTTGACTCTATTTAGAATCTCTCAGCCACTGTGACCTGAGCTTGTTTTCTTTCTTCTTTCCCCATTTTGGTAAAGAAGACATTTTCAATCCCTCACTTCCAGGGCCAAGCTCATTCCTGGGAATCATGTCCCATATCTTCAAGGAGATGAATTCCCCTGGGAGTCAAGTCCTTCGTGGGGTGGAGGTTAATGAATTTATTTGCCAAGTTGGGCTTAGAGACAGGAAGGTGTGGCAGCATATTTAAAACCGAGAGAGGCCAGCACGGGGTGGGTTGGGGCTGTCGGACTTACTAGGAGTGGTCTCTGCAGACCCCCAGGCCCTGAGGAGCAGGGTTGGAGAAAGAGCTGGGCTAACCTCCTTTGTTAGTGGTGTTGGTGTTGGGGAAACCGAGGCCCACTGAAAGAAAGCAGTGTGCCTGGGGTTCCCTGGTGACCTGGTGGCCAGTGGAGGCCCAGAAGAAACCCAATTGTCCAGGTCCCCAGGCCAGGGCCCTGCCCTCAAGCACAGGCCCTGATGCAGCAGGGGCAGCCCTGGGTGGAGAGAAATGGCCTCCCTGTTTCAAAGTAGCTGTTGTTCTGGTTGGGAGTATTAACAGCTTGTAGGAAATGAAGTTGGTCACATGCCTGCACTTCACCCAAACATCTGGAATTCTTAAAACCATCCTGCAAGGTAACAGATGAGAAAACTGAGTTGCAGAGAAAATGAGTAACTTGTTGGAAACTACTCAGCAGGAGGGCGGTGGAGCCTGGGGTCAAGTTCCTCTCTAGAATCTCTTGTTGGGCTGTGCTCTCCTGTCCAGGAGCAACCAGAGAGCAAGCAGTTCAGGATCGTGTGCAGGCGAGGAAACTGAGGCATGGAGAGGCCCAGGACTTGCCTGTGGGATGCAGGGAGTTCACAGAGGAGCTGGGACAGGGAGCCAGGCAGTCGGGCTGCACGGCCAGCCTGAACCAAGATGCCAGATGAAAGCATTCATCAGGAGACCCAGAACAAGCAATTCCTCTGTCATTCGCCACAGGACAGCAAGGGTGCATCTCAGACACCACAGTGAGTGAGGAAGCCAGAAATGGGGCAAACTACAATTTCATTGCTCGGTGAAACAGGCACATGTCAGCTGGCATTTAAGGATGCAGATGCATGATTATGTGGGGAAGTTTTACAAAAAAGCACAGGGCTGGGGCTGGTTCTGGAGGCTGGTCTGGGAGGTGACTTAATGGGTATTCACTTTGTGATAAGTCACTGAGCGTGTGTTTGGTGCCCTTTTCTGTATGTGCATCACATTCCGCGATAAACTAGGTTTAAAAGAGAGACAGCAAGAAAGAAGTTCCCGGGAAATGAAATATGTCCTTCTGCCATGAAAGGGCCTGCCCTGGAAAGCTCTGGGCTAGCAGTGGGCAGCTCCTGTGGGTCCAGGGGAAGCTCTGTGCATTCCCCTCTGGCTTCCAGTTTCTTCCACAAGCCAGAGTTCCCAGCGCGCGGTTGCAGATCCACATTCCCAGGCTTGCTTGAGCTAGAGCCGCAGCCTCCTCCCCCAAGGCCTCGACGGGCCCCTAGGGTGATCAGGCCAGCACTGTCCTTGGGGCCCAGAGCTCTGAAAAGCAGGGAGCTCTCACAATGGGGGGAGCCGAAGTGGGCTTTGGCCTCCCATGGCCACCTGCTTGCTGGGTGCACAGAAGCCCATCCTCACCTCGAGAGCTCATCACTGCGCCCGCTGGGGCAGGGGATGCTGGGGCTGGCCCACCCCTGACCACCCCTCTTGGCCTCACGTCTGTGTCCATAGACTAGGGACAACCACACTACCTCCCAAGGACTGTCGGCTGGCGTCAACGCGACGGCTCAGAAAGACACATGCTCCGGGCCTGTGTGGAGGGGGCCCGGTCCTTGCTGCTGCTTTGCCCGGGACTGCCTTCCCTTCCTGCAGGCCCCATGTACCATTGGAACCCCATCCTGGCCGCTTCAAAGCCCTTGGTGCCCCCACCTGCTGCAGGGACCCCTCCTGACCTCCCTCTTCTTGGCTCCCACAGGCCCATGGTGTTCCCTTGCTTGTCCTCCTGCTAGGCCACAGTCCCTGGAGCACAGGGACCTGCCTTACTCACCTCTGTCTCCCAGAGGCCCTGCACCAGCCCGAGAACTGGCCACAGCAGGAGAAGGCCCCGTAGTTCTCAAATGAACAAAATCCTGGCAACCCAGAAGCCCCCAGAATTATCGAAGGCAACTGACCACAGCTGCCCAGAGCAATCCCCACCCCTTGGTTAAATTTCTCAGGTTCTGCAGATTAAAATCTGTTTCCTCTAAACCTTAGTGGCATTACTGAGGTCAGACAGAATGTCAGTAAATCAAGCGCTGGATTTACCTGCTCCAAGGGGACGTGCCATTTAAAGAAAGTCTGCGATGCGTTAGTTCTGCTTGGAGAGGAAAGGATTCTTTTGAGTGCAACAAAGTACACCTATGTTTCTTTTTCCCCATAAATTCAGAGTTTGGACTTTTAGGGGTGGGGACCTGGGCTCCCCAGGAAGCAGATTCCAAGGCAGTGATTTGTGTACAAGGCATTTAAAGGGGAGTGCCCTTGAGCTTGACCCTGTGGAGGGGGGTGGGGTGGGGTGGGGGGCATGCAGAGTGGGCAGAGGGAGGAGCTGGGCAGTGATGGAGGCCGACGTGGGCAGCAGTGAAGCTGGCAGGACCCAGCTGGGGTGAGGACGTTGGACCTTTATGTCCCCCTGTTGTCCAGGCATTGGATGCGGGCCACTTGGGCAATTACTGCCAGTGCCTCCAGCAGCTGGGATGTTAAGTCCTTCATCCCCGCAGGGGAATCTGGGTGGTGGAAGATGATGACGGAAAACCCGACTGCAAAACATGGTGATCAAGGCTCTAAAAGTGACAATGAGAATCTCCAAGCTTGGGGCCAGGGTGGGTGCCTGGAGCGTGCCTGGCTCAGGCTCGTTACTGACCTTGTGGGGCGGGTAGCTTCGTGTGCCCTCTTACAGCGAGCAAACTAGTTCTCAGGCTGGCCCAGGTCACACATGGGGGTGGGAATTGGAACCCAGCTCTCCGGACCGGCTTTCCTTCCTCCCCTACACAAGGAGCCCCTGCAGTGCCACATTCTGGTGCCAGGCAGAGAGGGAGGCCCCAAGTCCACAAGGAAAGGACCCTGTTTGGAGCCGATCTTGGCTGTGATCTTGAGGGGCACTGGGGGGGACTGCGGGCCGCAGCTGAGGTCCACTCCCGCGTGGCTGAGATGGCCTTTAACCCCGGCCGCGGCTCCTTCCCGGGCAGCTGCAGTGTCCAGTCAGACCAGGGGAGCTGAGAAGCCCTGGGATTTCCCTCCAGGCGGGAGGCAGGGGAGCCTTCCCAGCACCAGCTCCCTGGTGGCAACTTGCCCACTTCTCCTGCCTGCCGGAGGCCCCTGGTGCCGTCTGCCCAGCCTCTCGGGGCTCGACCAGCATCTTCCCCTGCTCCCCGGCACCCACGAGACAGCGTGGCCTTCTCACGGCCGCCAGGTCCTGCTGTGTCTTGCTGGCGGCAGCCTCGTTGAGCAGCTCCTCTGCCTGGGATGCCCCCCGCAGCCACCTCAGCCGTCCACATGTTCCTCACTCAGGGCCCAGGTCAAGGCTGCACTCGTGAAGCATCCACGACAATTCTGGTCCAGCGCCCCCTTCTTTAAACTTGGCTCCCTGTCTTAGGCGGTGGGCAAGTTCCTTTGGTTGCAAGACATGGGGAAGCCTCCAAGAGCTCAAGAAATGGGAATAATCGTAAACTTTCTGAGTAGCGTCCCTGCAATGCGAGGAGGGAGCCCAGGGCTTCTGGGCATCTCCGAGAATTCTGTGCGTTCACAGTTCACTCATTAAAGGCTACGGAGAAATTCACAGATGCAGAAAGTAGATGGCCTAATGGGCCCAAGGTTTCCATTCAAGGGGTGAAGACGTTTGGCCATGAATGGTGGTGATGGAAATACAGCACTGAGCATGAGATTAAAGCCCCTGAGTCGTACAACTAATAATGGTTAAAATGGCAAATGTTATGGTATATATGTGTTAACCCTCCTTGGGGAGCCATGTGCTGTTCTAGACTCCGGAAACAGTGATCTGGGTAGACCTGCTCCCATCTTAATGGAGCCCGTAAACCTAGATCCCGAACCTGGGGACAAGTAAGGGACAGAGCGGGGGCTGCCCGGCCACTTGCCCACAGCTTCTTGTACCCGCCCGTCCCTGCTCCCTCCACACCACCAAGCCCAGGCTGACTTCTCCACGGGCTCAGTGGGCACAGGGCTGTACTTGCACAATATTTTGGGGGGGCCCATGAAAATGCTTTAACTTTAATTTTTTTTCTTGAAATAAGAAAAAATTGAATATACTAATAATGAATATATAATATATATTCATCTGTATACCACCATAGTGGTAAGATACTATTTAAAAAATTATTTTAAAGGAGGAAGGGGCCCATGAGAGTTGCCTTGCCCTGGCTATCCCTGCTCCCATCCCTCCTCCAGGAAGCTGCCGGAGTGATCCTTTTTAAACAGGGGAGCTTCTTCTTGTCATTCTTTCACTTGAAACCCTCTGAGGCCCCAGTTTCATTTACAAGATCCTGTGATTGCCCTGACTTCAGTATCTGCCCGTTTCTCCACTCACCCTGCTCCTTGCTGTCTCTGGAATGCTCTGTGTGGGTCTCAGCTCAGGGCCTTTGCACTCGCTGTTTTCTGCCTGGGAAGACCCTCCCTCCGGATCTGCAGGCAGCTCCCCACTTCCCTCGGGAGCCCCAGCACGTCGGTGTCAATGGCGCCCCCTGCAGGCGCGCAGGTCACAGAGCAGAGTGGGCTTCCCCATCACTTTGTGGAGAACCCCTCCCACCCAGCACTCTCTGTCCCTGATTTATTCTGCTTTGTAATACCAAAGAGGACCAGATACAGGTAGAGCCATGCGGTTATTTGGGGGTGACTCTCACCTCCAGCAGGATGTCAGCTCCATGGGGGGAGGGCTTTGTTTCATTCATTCATTGCTGTGTCAAGGGTACCTGGCAGAGCCCAGACAGGTATAGGCACCCACTAAAGGGCAGAGATGGAAGGGAAGGGTGACAAGTCTCGGTCTCTCCCCCAGCCAGCTCCTGCGGCCGTGCATGGCTCCTGCCGGCCATGATTCTATCTGGCACAGAGCCCCTGCCAGACCCACCCTTGGTCCTGCTTGCTCAGCTGCCTCTCTGTGGGTCTCCTCTCCAATTCCCAGGGCGTCATCAGGTTCACAGGGGCCAGTGGCCACTGGGCCAGGGTCTGGGGGAGGGCAGCCAGGTGGCTCAGGGCAGTTCTGGGGTCGGGGGCAGGGACGAGCCCCCCGTGAGATGTGCCCGTTCACGTTGCTTGTTTGCTCATTATTCAACATGCACATGTCTGATTTCCCTGTCTGATGGTGAACTCCCTGAAGATGGGGAGACATCATATCTTTATAAAGTACTTCCCAGGGTCCTGAGCACAGAACTGGAGACACATCCACTTCACTGAGAACTCTGATTTGAAGATCTGTGCCCTTCGTTGTGTAATTCACTGTGTAGACGTGAATTAGGCACCGGGCCTGCCCCAGAGGTGCTCCCTGTCCAATGTGGGAAACACACCACTAAAATGAAGCGTGACAGGGGACAGGAAGGGTGAGGTGAGGTGGAGGGGCAGGGGGCTGGGGCAGGGCTGTGCCCAAAAGATACCCTTACCCAGCTGCAAGGGTCAGGAGGGCTTTCTGGAGAGGAGGCTTAAGTTTAGTGGTTTCGAAAAACCACCAACTTCCTCTGATTTTCTGCGCTTAAAAAAAGAACTCAAACTTACAGAAAAGTTGCAAAAATAGTGCAAAGAATTTCCAAGACCCTTCACTCAGATTCCCCCAAAGGTTAAACATTTTACTAAATTTACTTATGTGCCCTCCAACCTCTCCCCCAACTCCATACATAAATATTTGTGTATGTATATGTATGTGTGCATATTTGTGTTCATATGCATGTATCTATATTGTTATATGCATATGTAAGTCTATATGTATGTATAATTTTTCTCTAAAACATGTCAGAGTTAATTGCAGACATGATGCTCTTCTACCTCCCAATACTTCAGGGAGGATTTCTAAAAACAGGGGCATTCTTTAGCATAACTTCAATTCAGTGATCAACATTAGAAGCTTGCTCAGATATTATTACCCAGTCGCGGTTAGTTTGAGGAACTCCTGTTGTCAGCCCCATGAAGCCAGGCCAGCAGGTGGGATGGGGGACAGCAGGGCCAGGCCTGGGGGTGCGGAGCTGGCTTCCGTGCTGAGTGCATCTGAGGGGTGGCGGAGAGGAGGTGGCAGAGCAGGAACCACAAAGGCCCGGGGCTGAGGCCAGGGTTGAACTTGTCTGTGAAGGCCCTGCAGCTGGCCCTGCAGATCGGCCAGCTGGGAACGCCGGGCTCAGCAATGCCCTTGAGCCAGCCTCTGCTGGGTCCTGCACCAGGGCGTGGCCCAGAGCCCCAAGGAAGAAGAATCGAGTTGCTTGTTCAGTAAGAAGTTCAGTGAGAACAGAGTGTACTCATACAGCCCAAGGAACAGGGAGTGGACGGGCAGGGTAGGAATGGAAGAAATGGAGGGAAAGTGAATGCCTGGCACGGGCCAGCCGGTTTTGTAATCCTGTGCCGGCTCCCGGTGAGTCACCTCTGCTCCTTAGAAGGCCTGCTTCTTCCGCATGGACCTCCCCACCGCGGCTTCCTGCTCCGGCTGCCCAGAAGGGCCCACCTCTCAGCCTGCCGTGACACTCCCAGGCGGAGGGCACACGGATTGGAGTTATTTGGAACTGGGTTTGAATCCCACTGTGTCTGGCTGTGTGACCTTGGACAAGTTGATCAACCTCTCTGAGCACCAGTTTCATCTTCTGTAAAGCGGGAAAGACAATGCATACTTTGGAGGGCTGTGGAGGGAGTTCACTGAGATGGTTCTGTTCTGCACAAAGCGGGCTCTGTGTCCAGCCCTGCCGCAGTCACTTAAAGGGCTGTGTAAGTTCCATCAGCTTCCAGGTGTGTATCATCCCAGTCTGTAAAGTAGGCCCTTGCTTGACTGTGAGAGCCTCTTGGCAGGATGCACGGCATCTAATAGGTGTGCAGTCAGTGTTTGCAGAAGCCAGAAGGGGGAGAACCCCACGAGACAGTGCTTAGCTCATAGCAGACCCTCAGGAAGTATTCGTTGTCTTACACAAAGCCTCGGACCATCCAGTTATGACCCTGAGCCTCTGCTCAAAGGCAGGTGACCCTTGTCAATGAGCCCACTCATGCCAAGAGTTGATGGGTGTTCAAGGCAGGCTGTGATCTGTCCTTGCTCCAGTTGGGGTTGGGGACACCAATGCTGATGCAATTACCAAAGCTAAGGTGAGGCAGGGGCTGCAGCGGGATGCCCACCTGGGGTGCCAAAGGAGCTCGCAGACAGCACTGCTGTCTGGATGGGGGGCCTGGCAATGCCCAGCATGGGAAAGAATGTAGGCATGTTGGCCAGGGGGGTCTGGCTGCAGCGCCCACCTCCTTGCCCCCCGCTCCTGCTGCGCTCTTCCCTCATCCCCCACGAGTAGCATGGCACCCGGCCATCCTCCCGCAGGCCTGTACCTCACCTGCCTCTCTTGGCAGCTCCAGGAGGTTTGAAGGTGTTGCAAATTGCCCTGTGATGATCTGGGGCCAAACCATGTCCCTGGCCCACGGCCCATCCCCCGGGGCTTGGCATCAGCTGCGTCGTCCCTGGAAGACAAGCTGCCTTTGCGGTAGAGGCCCTGGGTTGGAGTGTGGGTTGGCTGTTGTCTCCACCTGGCTGACAGAGGAGAGAGCCTGCTGGAGGGTCAAGCAGAATCAGGGTGGTGAGAGAACAGTGCCCGGCAGCTCAGATCCCAGCCCTGGGCCCCCCAAAGGTGTGTTCTGTGATGAACAGTGCCAGGGTGAGGGGCAGACACTATGGGGCCAGACAGGGTGGGGACACTTACCCTGCCACCTCCTAGCTGTGTGACCCTTAACAACTGTCTCAGCCTCTCTGTGCCACAGTTTTCTCACTGTATAAAATGGGGGTGTTAATAGTTCTCCCTTGGGAAGGTTAAATAAGCTAATACAGGTAAACTGCTCAGAAGGGCTCTAACCCATTGTCAGCCCCGTATGGACGGGAGCCATTATGATGAGGATGAAGCACATGGATCCTGAGGGCCCGGTGAGGACAGCCTCCCCTAGCCTGGCCCTCCAGTCCTCCGTGATCTGGCCTCTGTTCACCCTACAGTCTCACTTGCAACCCTTCTCCACTGTCCACTCCAGCCCCACTGAGCCACTCTGCTCTGGTGATGCACCTGGACCCTCTGGGACCATAGGTACCCTCCTCTGCCTGGAACAACCCTTACCTCCCACTTCCCTTCACAACTCAGCTCAGGCGACACCTCCTCCAGGAAGCCCGCACTCATTAAGAGCACCAACGCCTGCAAGATTTGAAGAGGTGGAGCCACTAGCCCAGGGTTAAGCTACAGGAGAGTTGGGGCTGCCTCCAAAGCCAGGCTCGTCCTACTAGCCATAGGGCTTCCAGCTGTCAGGGACTGTGGGGTGGTTGGGTGGTGCCATCCCAGTCCACTTCAGGACTGAAGGGTTCAGTCCCCGCTGCTGGGAGGTAGTCGGCCACTGGCCCTCAGCCTCTCTGCACATTGCCTAGGCAAAGGGCACTTTCCGTAGGAGGGCATCCTTACCTGCCATGTGCAAGAGACCTCGTCCAGCAACAATGCACAGATATCGAGGCTCACGCTTGGAAAGTCTCTGCAGGGCTGTCCCAGCTCCAGAGTTGCCTGTGCGGTTACTAAGGCTGCCACTGAGCCTGCTTCGCAGCCCAGCTGCTCCTTCCACCTGACTCTGCTCCCTTCCCTCCACCACTCTCTATGCATCCCCAGGGTGCTGCATAATAAATGCTTCTGGGAGTCCAGCCTGATACTTGGATGCAAGCTCCCAAATCCACCTAACTGGCTTAAAGGGAGCTCCCAGAGCCTCCAGGGGCCTGGAGGCAGAAGACACAGGCCGACTTTCTGAGATCTCCCTCGGGGGCACAGCTGCCTGGGGACCAGGCACCAGGGAGCTGGTCAGGAGCAGCTGGGCCATGACTTTGAAGGCAATGAGGAAAACCTCAACTAATCAGTGCAGGTGACGTGGGGGAGGAACAGGTTCTCCAGCCCAGCAGCCTCCTGGGCTCCATGCAAGGTCTTGGGTTCTGCCCACAAGCAGCTTACAGTCTACCTGGGGAGGCTTGTGAGAGAGGCGATGGAAGGCAGATCCGGCTGTCAGCGTCTTGGGAAGGGGTGGGGTTTGAGAGGTTGTGAGAAGGGAGCTTAGAGGAGGAGCAGGACCATCCCCGGAAAGCTTCGTGGAAGAGGCGGGCCTGGGTGAGGGGAAAAGGTGGGTGGATGTGCTCAGGCGGAGGAGGTGAGGGGTGTTGCTGGCTGAGAGGTCAAAGGGCTGGCATTAGGACCCGAAGCACTCATTCCTGGGGAAGCCAGGGGTAGCTCTGAGGGGCCTAAGACCTTGACCTGTTCCTCCCGCATTTTGAAAGCTGAGCAGGACACCTGCCTGGAGGAGGAGTTTTAGGCACCTGAGATCCCTGGTAAAGTACCCCCAACAAAGAGTTAAAAATGAGGGAAGCAGACCGGCCTCTAAGCATTTACGTCTTACTAAGGCTTAGAAAGGGAAGGGGCATCCAGGGAATAGGGTCGAGTTGTTCCTTCCCTGGTATCCTTGGGCAAATGGATGCTTCTCTTGGGACAACTGAGTCTTGGCCCAGGGTCTTGGGCTGTGGTTGGGGACTGGAGGAGGCTTTTCTACAGTGGAACTGCTCTTTCAATCTGCTTTGCATTTCCCAAGGTGTTTCTCTTTCTCTGAGGGCTTCATTTTTCTTTTATTTTTTTTAACTTTGTTGTTGTTATTAATACTTCCATGTACACATCCTAAGAACAAGGATATTCACTTAAGTAACTATCTAAAGTACAATTATCAAGCTCAAGAAATTTAACATTGCTATAAAGCCTACAGCCTTTATTCCAATTTTTTTCATATGTCCCAATAATGTCCTTTTGGGCATTTTTCTCCTGTATTATTAGACCTAGTCCAGGATCCTGTATTACGTTTAATTGCCACTGTCTCTTTAGTCTCTCTCTATTTTTTAATTTTGGAAACATATGTACAACATAAAATTTCTCCTCTCAACCACTCCCAAACATAAAATTCAGTGGAATTTCACATCTACAGTGCTGTGCTACTATCACCACCATCCATTACCAGAACTTTCCCAAAACCCCAAACAGAAATGATGCATCCGTTATGAATTAACACCCCCTCCTCCTTCCCCTGAGCCCCAGGTAACCTGTACTCTACTTTCTGTTGCTTTGAATTTGCATATTCTAGTTATTCCATATACGTAGAATCATACAACCTCTGTTTCTTTGTGTCACTCAGCATGATTTCTTCAAGGTTCATCCATGTTGTCTCATATATCGGAACTTCACTAATTTTCACAGCTGAACAATATTCCACTGTCTGTATATACCATGTTTTGTTTATCCACTCATCTGTTCATGGTTGCTTCCACCTTTTGGCTATTGACAATAATGCTGTTATGAACACTGATGTACAAATATCTGCCCAAGTCCCTCCTTTCAATTATTTTTGGTATATACCTGCAAGCGGGATTGTCAGGTTATATGGTAGTTCTATGTTTAATTTTTGAGGAACTGCCAAACTGTTTTCCACAGCAGCTGCATCATTTTACATTCCCAATAAAAATGTACAAAAGTCCCCCTTTCTCTGCATCCTTGCCAACATTTGTTCTTTTCCACTTTTTAAAATAGTAGCCATTTTAGTGGGTATGAGGTGGTATCTAACTGTGGTTTTGTTTGGCATTTCCCTAATGGCTAATGATGTTGAGCATCTTTTCACGTGCTCATTGGCCATTTGAATATCTTCTTTGGAAAAGTATCTAAGTCCTTGGCCTATTGTGTGTATGTGTGTGTGTATGACAGAAATAAACCCCCTTATTGTTCTTTTTTTTTTAATTAGAGAAGTTATGGTTTTACAGAAAAATCATGCATAAAACACAGGGTTCCTAAGTAGCACCCAAATATTAACACTTTGCATTGGTGTGGTACATCTCTTACAACTGATGAAAGCACATTTCTGTACTATTAACTACAGTCCATGGTTTAATTTAGGACTCGTTGTGCAGTCCCTTGGATTAATTTTTTTATTCTAGAAACACATTTATAACCTAACATTTCCTCTTTTAAGCACATTCAAATATATAATTCAGTGCTGTTAATTACCTTCATAATGTGCTACCATCGCCACCAGCCATTACCAAAACTTTCCCAACACCCCAAATAGAAACTCTGTACATTTTAAGCTTTAACTCCCTGTCCTCTACCCTCTCCCTGTCTTTATTGTTCTTCTGTCAAGATGTTCTATGCATTATTGAAAGAGGTATATTAAAGTCTCCTGCTATTAATACAGATCTGTCTATTTCTGTCAGTATTTCTTCATATATTTTGGGGCTGTGCTGTTTGGTGCATATATGTTTAAAATTGTTACCTTTTCTTGTTGAATTGATCCCTTTATCAGTACATAATGACCATTTTTGCCCCTCATAACATCATAACAGCTTTTGACTAAGTCTATTTTGTCTGATATTTGCATAGCAATGCTAGCTCTCTTTTGGTTACTACTTGCATGGTATATATTTTTTCAGTCCTTTCATTTTCAAACAAGTATGTCTTTGAATTTAAGGTACATCTCTTGTAAACAGCATATATTTGGATCATACTTTTTTTTTTTTTTAATCCATTCTACCAATCTCTGCCTTTTGGCTGGAGAGTTTGATCCATTTACATTTAAAGCCACCACTGATAATGCAGGACTTTCTTCTGCCATTTTGCTCTTTTGTCTTTTTAACTCATACCTTTTTTTGACCCTCAATTCTTCCATTGACACCTAATTTCATATTTATTTGATATTTTGTATTGTACCATATGAAGTCCCTTCTCATTTCTATCTGGACATATTACTCATGTATTTTCTTTGTGGTTACCATGGGTTAAAATTTAACATCCTAAATATATAACAATCATATTTGATTTGATACCTGCTTGACTTCAAAAGCATTCACTGTTCCTATACCCCTCCATTCTCCACTATTTTTGGTACTTGTTACAAATTATATCTTTGTATGTTGTATTTGCAAAACCATATGTTTATCATTACTTTTCATGTATTTTAATTTTGGCACCATGATTTAACTGACTCTTTCTCCCACTCTTCCCTGGAAGCTGTGCAGTGTTCTACTGGGCTCCAGAGCTTTGAAATAGTTGATTCATACAGTTCCTGCCTGAATTAATAGTCGTACTGGGGGAGGGACTGATTCCTGGAGCTTCCTGTTCCGCCATCTTCCAACAATCCTCTTCCTTGGCCCATTTTTAAAATTGGGTTGTTTGTCTTTCTGTTGCTGAGTTAGAGGATCTCTTTATATATTCCTGATATTAAACCTTTATCAGATATATGGTTTCCAAATATTTTCTCCCATTCTGTAAACTTGCAGTGAATGTCCTTTCATTTCCTTGTTAACGTCTTTTGATGCACAAAAGTTTTTACTTTTGATGGAAATCTCATTTATCTACTTTCTCTTTTGTAGCTCATGTTTTTGGTGTAAAGTCTAAGAAACCATTGCCTAACACAAGGTCATGGAGATGTTTCCTTATGTTTTCTCCCAGGAGTTTTATAGTTTTGGTTCTTATATTTAGGTCTTTGATCCATATTGGGTTACTTTTTTGTATTTGATGTGGTCCACTTTCATTCTTTTACATGTGGCTATCCAGTTTTGCAAGCACCATTTATTGAAGAGACTATTCTTTCCTGATTGAGTGGACTTGGCAGCTTTGTCAAAAATCAGTTGGCTATAATGTGATGGTCTATTTCTGAACTCTCAATTCAATTCCATCGGTCAATATATCGACCCTTGTGCTAGCACCATACTCTTTTGGTTACTGTAACCTTGTAATGAGTTTTGAAATTGGGACTTCCAACTTTGTTATTCTTTTTCAAGAGGGTTGTTTTGGTTTCCTAGGCTGTTCAAAGCAAATACCATGAAATAGGTTGGCTTAAACAATGGTAATTTATAGCTTACAGTTTTGAGGCCATGAAAATATCCAAGTCAAGGCGTCATTGAGGTGATGCTTTTTTCCCAAAGACTAGCTGCCAGCGGTCCTTGGCTCCTATGCACATGGCAGCGTCTCCTGGAGGCTTTCTTCCTCTCCCACTGTATTCATTCCATTTATAAAGGACTCCAGAAATAGGTTTAAGTCCCATCCTGAATGAGGCCAGACCTTAACTGCAGTAGCCTCATCAAAATATCCTACTTTCAGTGGGTTTACACCCACAGGAATGGATTAGATTTAAGAACATGTTTTTCTGGGTACATACAGCTTCAAATCACTACAATGACAATGGTTTTGCCTATTCAGGGCCCCTTGCCATTCCATATGAATATGATGATTAGTTTTTCCATTTCTACAAAGAAGACTATTAGAATTTTGGTAGGGATTGTATTAATCTGTGAATAGCTTTGGTAGTATTTACATCTTAACAATATTAAGTCTTCCAATCCATGAGCATGAGATGCCTTTTCATTTATTTAGGAATTCTTTAATTTCCTCTAGTAATGATTTGGACTTTTTTGAGTATAAGTCCTTTACATCCTTTATTAAATTTATTCCTAGATATTTTATTCTTTTAGTTGCTGTTGTTAAATGGAATTGTTTTATTGATTTCATTTTTGTATTGTTCTTTGCTGGTGTTTAAAAACACCACTGATTTCTGTGTCTTGATTGCATGCCCCAATACTTTGTTGGATTCATCAATTTGCTCTAGCAGCTTTCTTGTAGATTCTTCAGGATTTTATGCATATAGGATCATGTCATCTGCAAATAGGGATAGTTTTACTTCTTTCTTTCCAATGTAGAAGCATTTTATTTCTTTTTGTTGCCTAATTTTTATGGCTAGTACTCCTAATACAATGTTGAATAGTGATGGTGATAGCAGACATCTTGTCTTGTTCTTGATCTTAGGGAGATAGCTTTCAGTATTTCACCACTGAGTATGTTGTTAGCTGTGGGTTTCTTCATATATGCTCTTTATTATGTTGAGGAAGTTCCCTTCTATTCTTAGTGTTCTAAATGTTTTTTTAATTGAGAAAAGGTACTGGATTTTGCCAATTGCCTTTTCTGCATTAACTGAGATGATCATGAGGTTTTTTTAAACTTTCATATTGTTAATGTAGTGTATTACATTGATTGATTTTCTTATGTTGAACCATCCTTGCATTCCTGGGATAAATCCCATTTGAACAGATGGATTTAGTTTGCTGATATTTTGTTGAAGACTTTTGCATTTATATTTATAAAGGATATTGGTCTATAATTCTCTTTCCCATGTCTTTATCTAACTTTGGTACTAGGGTCATGCTGGCCTCATAGAATGAGTTAGGAAGTGTTCCTTCTCTTCAATTTTTTTGGAAGAGTTTGAGAAGGGTTGGTTTTGATCCTTCTTGGAATGTTTGGTAAAATTCACCAAATAGGTGAATTCATTTGGTCCAGCCATTTGTTCCTGGACTTTTTTTGGGGGGGGGGGGGGCTTTTGGTCACTGATTCAATCAATCTCTTTATGTCTTATTGGTTTAATAAGCTCTTCTGTTTGTTCTTGTGTCAGGTGAGGTGATTTGTACGTTTCTGGGAATTTGTCTACTTCATCTAGATTATTTCATTTGTTGGCTACAATTGTGCATAATCCTTTTTATTTCTATAAGATCAGTAATAATGTCCTCCTTTTCATTTTTGATTTTTGTATTAGACTGTTATTTCTTTATCAGTCTAGCTGAAAGTTTGTCAATGTTATTGATCTTTTCCAAGAACTAACTTGTTTTTGATGATTCTAGCCATTGTTTTTCTATTCTCTATTTCATTTACCTCCACTCTAATCTTTATTATTTCCTTCTTTCTGCTCACTTTGGATTAATTTACTCTCCTTTTAGTTTCTGCAGGTGTGAGGTTAGGTTACTGATTTGAGATCATTCTTCATTTTAATGTAAGCATTTACAGCTATAAACTTCCCTCTGAGTACAGCCTTTGCTGCAATACAGTTTGCTATGTTGGGTTCTTGTTTTCATTCCTCTCTAACTATTTTCTAATTTCCCATGTGATTTCTTCTTTCATCCATTCATTGTTTCAGAGCGTATTGTTTAATTTCCAACTATTTGTGAACTTTCCAGTACTCTCTTGTCATTCATTTCTAGCTTCATTCCATCATGGTTGGAGAAGATACTTTTGCAAGTTTTAAATCTTTTAAAATTTATTGAGAATTGTTTTGTGACCCAACATATGGTCTATCCTAGAGAGTGACAGTGTGCACTAGATTCTGGTGCTGTTGGGTGAAGTGTTCTATATATGCCCGTTAGGTCCAGTTTGTTCATAGTACTGCTCAGTTCCTCTATTTCCTTGTTGGTTGTCTGTCTAGACATTCTATCCATTACTGAAAGTGGTGTACTAAAGTTTCTTATCATTAGCGAAGAACCATAATATCTCTCCCTTCAAATCTGTCAAATCTGTCAGTGTTTGCTTCATACATTTTGGGGCTCTGCTGTTAGGTCTCAGGGTTTCTGTGTTCGGTGTAGCTACTTGCTGTATAAAGGTTTCTTGAGCCCTCTCATGTGTGTAGAGATTGGGTGTAGAGATTGGGTCCTAGTTAGGGTTAGTGTCCTGGTCAGCATCAGGTCTAGATTTAGCCTCTAGAATAAGGTTAAGATATAGTTTAATGTTAGAACCAGGCCTAGAGAGTCTGATACAAAGTTTTGGGTCACATGTAAAGGTATGTACAGTTAAACAGCTTTGAAGTTGGAACTGGGAAGAATTCAGAGTATTAAAAGACACACAGAGAAGCTCTGAGTGACCCTCTGTGACTCCCTCTGACCTCCCCACTCCCATGCACCTATTCAGTGGAGGGCTGACTGGTTCTCACGAGTCACTCCCAGATGTGTCTTATCTGTTTCTGTGGTTGCACCAGTTTTCTGCAGGCAGGGCCCTGGCTTCCCACTATTGGGCATCACTTCCTTTGGGCCTGGCATGACACTGGGCACCCAGGAGGCTGTAGTAAATGCTGGTTTCATGAATGAAGAGGAGGAAGTTAGCAATCCAAGGACAAACTATAGCTCTGGTGAGAACTTCTCAATTCAGTTTAAATTATTTGTAAGGTGTTTATTGATTATGGAGGATGTAAGAGAATTTAGGAACTTTTTCAGTTTTTAGGTATTCATCCTTTATTCATTCATCTACCTGCCCATCTATTCCCCTCTTCATCCATATATTCATCCATCCATCCATCTACCTCTTCATCTCACAAACAGTTTTTGAGATCTATGTTCTGGGCACTTTGCTGGGCCCACTGGGGTTGAAAGAGACGTGTAGACTACCTTTAAAGAGCTCCATCAATAGATGAAATGAGAAGAGCAAACAGATGATGGGATAATAGGACAGAAAGGAGCTCAAGTTCTTTGGGGCCAAGAGGAAGGTACCCAGCCCCACCTGAAGGCATGGGGAAGGTTTCCTAAGGATGCAACCTGAGTCTTGAAGGATAAGTAAGTGTTCATCTGTCAAAGAAGAGAAGAGTATCCTGGTCAGAAGAAACAGGATGTGCTGAGACCCATGGTGAGACGACACAGCACAGCCTTTGGGGAACTCTACAGCATGGGGGTGGGGAAGGGGAGGTGGCAGGTGAGGCTGGGCTGTGGGAGGGCAATAGGCCGTGGAAGGCAGTGGGTGTTGTGCCTGCAGGTTTTATCTGAAAGCTTGGGGAGGCACACAGTGGTTTGAGCAAAGAATCAACCCAATGTGAATTATGTTCTAGAACCATCCTTCTGGTGACTCGTAGAGGGTAGACTGTAGAGGGCAAGCTTGGGTGTTGGCAGCTCTGTGGAAAGACCATGGGTGGTGAGAGAAGCATGCCCCTGAGAATGTGCTAAACTGTAGCTTTGATGCCAAAGGCCCCCAGGGATGTGTGGTCCTCAGGGCAAGTGGAGGGCCAGAAACACATCCTGGGAAGCCTTGTGTTGGCAGAGCAGAATTTGTAGCTGACTCAGCAAGCAGCAAGGGGCTAGAGACTGGAGCTCCAGGTCCAGCCTGACAGCCAGGGGCACTGCTGGTGTGACAGCCTGGCCAGACTGTGCCACCTGGAGAGCAGGCAGTCCATCCCCAAGCCTCCTTCACTGTCAGCCTCTCACCTCCCCATGGCTCCCAGCCCTGCCTTGAGCCCTGGAGCAGCCAAGATGATGGGGTCTGTGTGACGCCACATTTAGAAGCTGGCTCTGGGCGCACTGAGTGGACAAACTGATGGTTATCTCTGGGGCTGGTGAAGCTGACGTGGGCTCTGCTGCCATGAGAGTTGCCTGCAAGCCACACTCCGTTTGTTCAGGTGGATAAGCTGAGGCAGCTGTGGGAGAAACCAAGGATGGAGGGACGGGAGGGCATCAGGGTGCCAGAGAAGCATGAGCACTGGGTTCCGGGGCTGTCCCCCACTCCAGGAAGAGGGAGCATGTTGTACGTGCATGATCTCAACCAGGAAACCTGACGCTTGTTGATCTTGAGCACCTGCCGGGATCTTGGCTCCAATTCTGGGCTCATGACCCGGGGTGTGCTGTACCCAGCCCTGCCAATGCTGGATCCCAGTGCTTGGGGAGGACGGAGGCGAGGTTGGGGTGGCCGTGTGTCATTCTGGGTGCATAGGGTTCCCTCTGCCATCACGGGCCACAGAGAGAACAAGGTCTCCCAAGGTGGCTGGACGTTTCCCAGGGACACTGCTTCCAGGCACAGCTCCACTGATCTCTATCCAAGCCTCTGGTTCTTTCTTTTCCCCTTAAATTATTGAGCACCTACTGGTTACAGGCCCTGAGCAGAGTACACTATAAGCATTGCTTCATTTAATCCTTGGAACAACCCTGCAAGGAATTAAGTTTGGAGAGATTCAATTCCTGGTGGAAAAAGGAGGCAGGCCACGCTGTGTGGGAGGTGAATGAGACCTGGTTCTGGATGTTTGCTTCTTAAAAGAACACTCTTCATGAATCACAAAAGAGGCCTGAGAAGTCCCCAAACCATTGCCTCATCCTGCATTCACCCAAAATGCAGAACCTGTGGCCTATATAGGAGCATGGCCCAGGGCAGTGGAGTGGTGGTCAGTGGGGGTGATGGGATGTGGTTCCACCTTCTGGGCCTGAGCTCCAAGAAGCTGCACAGACTGGGGCTCAGGGTCACTCCTCCTGAGGGAGAAGAGGAAGGCACCCCCTGCTCCCACCTCCCACTGCTCTGAGGTTTGCCCCCATTTCAGCATGCAGGTGCGAGGGGATGGTCCTGACTGTTGGGTGGCAGGGCCACGGAGCTGGTCACCACGGGGCACAGAGGTGGCCGCAGCAAGAGGCGGGCAGGGGCCAGGGGATGGCCGAGGTGCAGAAAAGATGGCGCCCAGTCTCCTTGTTTCACAGCTGGGGATGCAGAAGGTGGAGAGGGGGTGTGACGGGCCAGGCACTGGAGGCTGACCCCCAGACCAGTGAAGTCATGGTGACGGTGAGAGGTATGTCCTTGTAGGGTCTGTGTGTGTGTGAGACAGACACATGGACAGACAGAGAGCCCGGATGCTGCCTTCTCTAGAATTAAGGGTGTGTCCAGTGTACGGACCCAGGACCGGGAGGTCTGAGCCCAGAGTGTCCCCTTCTTAGCAGGGGCCGGGTAAGTGGGGACCCAGCCAGCGCCTCAACGCCAGTCACCCCCGGGAGGAGCAGGGACGGTGGGGACAGCACAGGCCTTGGGCTGTTGAGCTGCTCCTGAGTCCTCAGGCACAAAGGATGAGAAACTGGGCTACGGCCTCCAAGCCAGAACCACCCCAAAACCCCAAACCAAACCGCTGCCAGAGCCTGCCAGCGGCGGCTGCCTGGGCCGTCAATACCCATTGTTCTCCCCAGACAAGCAAGCCCTCTGCACTCCAGGCCATTGTGTTCCGGGCCAGGGCGAGGTGTGGATGGACACAGCTTAATGGGATCCGTTCCCCACCCTGCCCCTCCCGGTCACCTCCCCTGAGGGTCACGGGGATGGAGAGAGCTGCCCGGCCGGACGGGGGCGAGAGCTGAGTCAAGGGCAACTCCCACCCTTGAAGCAGGTACCCTTGGCCTCGGCTCCTCGACTCCCCAAGAGGGGGCGTAACCCATGACCCCTGCTGCCTTGTAGGGTTGGCAGGAACGCTGCGAACGTTCCTGGGAAAGCATCAAGCAGGAGTGGCATGCAAGGGGGAGCTGCTGCTTTTGTAACGGGCCAGGAGGCCCCAGCTGAGGGCGAGGAGGGTGGGAATCAGCCAGACGGGCCTGCCCACCTACCAGCTCTCCTCGTACCTTCACCAGGAAAATGGAGCCAGTAAAGCTGGGCTGGCTGCCAGAGAGCTGGGGGTGGATGGGTGTGTCTAGCTCTCTGGTGGCCATGAGAATCATGATATCACAGGACAAGAAGGCACTGGGCACTCTCCGGACCACCCACCAGGTTCCTGGGACTCCCCAGGCCAGGTCAGCCATGGACAGAGCATAACATCCTCTCCCTGCTCAAAGCTCAATGTCAAGTGCACCTCTTCCAGGAAGCCTTCCTGAATTCCTCCAGCCCTCACAGTGCACTGCTTCTCTAAACATCTCTATCCCATGCCATCTAGTCTTCCCTTTTATCTCTGAATTGCTGCAGGGGTATTTGTTATTAGGAGGGCAGGGGCGGGAGGGGATTGCCCAGCCCCTGTGCCCCCTTGTCGTTTGGGGGTAAGGCCCCATTATGCTGCCCAGTGTCATTCCTTGGACTAAAGGACCCACCCACCCAGGCTCAGAATCTTAAGTGGGTGACATTGTGGTGAAGGGACAGTGCAGACTCCATTCCCCATGGTGGAGCCCAGAGGTGTCAGCAGCAACCCCATGTCCATCCCTGGGAGGGGCAGCAGGGCTCCAGGGGCCCTTATCTGTGGTACTCCAGGGACGGACCTGACCCAGGCCAGGTTTTCTGCTCCCAGCCTCCCTCAGCTGCTGCCCGTTTCCTGAGCCTGGCTCTCCTGTCTTCCTGTCAGTCCTGAGCTCCCTGGTAGCCAGAGCTGGGTTTCTGTTGTTTGCACCCATGAGCCCTGATGGGTACCCACAGATTTGCTTTTGCAGAGTACCAGTGCTTCAGGTGAACAATATTTTCCCTGAACTGTATAAACAGTCCCTTGGGGGGGAGGGCAGAAAAGCTGCCTTACAGGGCTGGGGTACTCCCACTGAAGCGTTCCAGGGCTGACCCTGTAGAGATGGTGCTCAAGCTTTGCTGTCAGACTAGGTATGGGATCTGACTTCTGCCACTCACTGAATCTGAGCCTCTTAGCAGGTTAATCTCCACGAGCCTCAGTATTCTCATCTGTAAAATGGGCATAAAGACACCCACCCCCTTAGGGTCTGCAGGTGGTCTTCAGCATCATGTGGGGGAAGGCAGGAGACTTGCAGCTTTTGGCTGCTTACAAACCCCCTGCCTCACCCTGGGTCTGGTCTGGGAGTGGGGACAGTGGGGACAGTGGGGACAGCGGTGTGGCTCCAGGATGGGGGTGAGAGGCCCAGCTCTGAGGAGCTATCATGGGGAGAGGCTTTTGGGTCCTTTGACATAGCCAGAGGACTTCGCAGAAATGGGAGCCGGTGACAGAAGTGGGTAGAGTTGGCTGTTCCCCTGGATTTTATAGCCAAGGTCCCTGGGTAAAGTCATTTCCCTTCCTGTCATGATTTTACAGCAGAGATAGTTGTTGCTTAGATTAAAAAAAAAAAAAAAAAAAAAAAAGCATGTTTTATGCTTGGTTATAATTTCTGATGTGTCAGGGAGCGGTCAGAATTCCTTAAGAGCAGAGGAGAAAGTTCCCAGGATGTCCATGGGAACGGAAGTCATGTCTATGCCAGCATCACCACGGACCTGACCATGGACAGTTTTGCAGTTTCCAGACTAATTGCCCGTTTGTTAATTCATTCCCTTCTGTGTTCTACTCATTCACTCCTTATTATGACCACTTCTTTTTTCTGCTAACTCTCCTGCTCTGACATCCAGGTCTCACCATTTAGATGGAGGGAAAAGATGAATAGCCAAGAAGGAATGTTCTCTGACATTTCCTTCTTACTTTCCTGTGCTGGTGTGCCTTTCTCGGGCCAGGTTTTAAATATAGGTGGGCAAGGTAATACAAAATACAAAGCTTATCTGTATTTCACCAGGACAGATGCTAAAACCACTCACAGTCTACTGGTGGACCAGGTGGAGAGAGAAGAAGTCAGGAGCATGGGCCTCACCAGTTACTAGTTGTCAGTCCTTGGCAAATTGCTTCATATCTCTGACCCTCCATTTTCCTCCACCTGTAGAGTAAAGATAAAAATAATATCTACTATGTCTTGGGTGCATATTACCTGCCAGAGCCTTGCTAAATACCTAAGTTCACTGCACATATAATGTTATTTGTCTCACAACCACCATATGAGGTCAGTACAGCCAGTACTTTCCTCCCACAGAAGAGGAAATTCAGAACCTAGAGGTTAAATACTTGTCCATGTACATAACCAGTCCAAGGGGTGGTTAATGGGATAACTGGGATTTCAACCTAGGAGGTGTGATTTCAGAGAATGTATTGTTAAACCTTTGCTCCACTTCTGGTTCATAGGAGTATATTGACGATGGAGCAAGCTAACTCATCTAAAGCATTCAGCCTAGTGCCGAGTGGGTTCTCAGTATGTTGAGCTGTGATTGTTGTTAGTTTATAATTGGATGGAGTTCTAATTAAGTCAGGGCCTCACTCAGGCAAGGATGAGTGATGGCTTGGGGTCCAATCTGAAGGCTACCTCTCTTGGTGAGCTGTACACATGCCTTGTCCTTGACCCCTTCCTGCCTGTTATATTCCATGGCTGGAGACTGGTATCTGTGCACTTGTGAGCCTTGCATGTGACAAGAAGCTGGTTGGCACCAGGAATGCAACATGGATGATAGAATGTCCCTTCAATAAGATCTCAACAGGCAGGAATGAGGAACCAAATCTGATAGTAAGACTTTAATAAAAGGATGAATCTATGGGCCTGCCCTTACAGTTTAGTTCAATTTGACAAGCATTTATGTAGTACCTACTACATGCCATGTTCTGTATAAAATACTAGGAGTGAAAAATTGGATAAGAAGCAGACACTGAGGTGCTTTCTTCCCTCTGAAGGATGGCTGTCCAAGTAAGGCTATGTCCTGCCATCCCGCAGACCCTCCCTTCCCACGGTGGGACCTGTTGTGTTGGCCTACATCCTGCCAGGCTGGATTGGAGATTCATGGCTCAGAAGCAGCCCAAGAATCATACTCAAGACTTGTGACACTTGCCTTTCTTCTCTGCTGACCAGAACATGAGCCCCCTCCTCTGTGAGGAGTTTTCTACCTTCTGGTTTTGGGTGCAACTTCATGCTCAAATTGTCCCATCTAATGGGAGCTAATTCAGGTTGATTCTGGCTGCTTTTGACATGACCCTAGTATTCTTAAAAAATAATTTAAACAAAAAGAAATGAAGAAGAGGGGGAAAAGGATTTGAAACAGTGATGGATATAGAAGATGGGCAAAGAAGATCCAATATATGTATGAGAGTAACATCAGATGAAGAAAACCAAAGCAATGTCCCGAACAAATATTACAAGTTACGATTCAAGAAAATTTTCCTGAAATTAAAACAAACAAACTTGAAACAAAATAATGAAAGTCCTTACCACCTACCTACAAAAATGGACCCAGAAGGGCTAACAAAGAGACTTACTGTGTTAAAATTATTGGATTTTTCAAGAAAAAGAAAAAGGCTTTTTGCGTATCCAGGAAAAGAGATCAATTCACTCTAAGGCTGTGCTGTTTGTCCAATACAGTAACCATAAGCCATGTATGGCTATTTAAATTTAAAATGTATTAAAATTAAACGAAATAAAAAGCCAGTTCCTCAGTTGCACTGACCATGTTTCAAGTGCTCAGCAGCCACACGTAGCTAGAGGCTTTCATATTGTATAACGGTGATTACAGAAGTCTTCCATCATCACAGAAAGTTCTAGGAGAGAGCATTGCTCAAAGGAAAAGCAGCCAGGTTGGCATCAGACATTTTGTCAGAAGCATTTCCTACCAGAAGACAATGGATTGACATAGTTAAGATACCAAAGGAAAGAATATTTGAGCTAAATATTTTATCTCTTGCCACACTGACCTTCAAGCAAAAGGCCACAAAAGGTTATGAACTTGTAAGAACTCAAGGAATAGAGTTCACATGAGCCTATGGAGAGAGATCAGCTGAAGGGCTAAAGATGAGCATTAAATATATATTCACCTGTAGATTTAAGACCAAACCATTGTTATAGGGCATGCAGGACAGTGTGTAATGGCTATGTGCTCTAAGAATATAGATATAGTACACACCCCCCCCCCCCAAAAAAAAGAAAGAGCATCCATGGATGCCAGGTGATGGCATAAGTCTCTGGCTCTGCCAGCCAGACCCACCAGGCCCTGCAGTTGAACAAGGAGCCAAGGATGCAAACAGGCAGAGCTGTTTTCTGGTGGCAGGGGCAGCTGCAGCCATGTTATGCTTCTGAGGCAGTGGGAGCCATGCTTAATATCACATGTACAGTGCCAGCACCATCAAAATCCAGGGGCAGGCTTCAGGGTCATGCCTGGATATGAAAATTCCATCCTTGGAGGAACAGTTCTAGGGTATAATATAAGTCTCCAGCCTTCCTGGGGCATCTATGAGTTATAAAATTATCCACCCCTACCCCTTTTTATTATCTTTATTTTTTTTTAACTATTTTGTCAGAGGCATTTCAAATATATACAAATGTAGAGAGACTACCATAATGAAGCCAATTGACCCATCACCCAGTTTCAACAATTATCAAGATATGGCCAGTTTTTTTTTGTTTTGTTTTTTTTTTTAATCATCATTTTATTGAGACATATCCACACACCACGCAGTCACACAAAACAAATTGTACCTTCGATTGTTTACAGTACCATCACACAGCCGTACACCCATCACCCAAATCAATCCCCGACACCTTCATTAGCACACACACAAAAATAACAAGAATAATAATTAGAGTGAAAAAGAGCAATTGAAGTAAAAAAGAACACTGGGTACCTTTGTCTGTTTGTTTCCTTCCCCTACTTTTCTACACATCCATCCATAAACTAGACAAAGTGGAGTTTGGTCCTTATGGCTTTCCCAATCCCATTGTCACCCCTCATAAGCTACATTTTTATACAACTGTCTTCGAGATTCATGGGTTCTGGGTTGTAGTTTAATAGTTTCAGGTATCCACCACCAGCTACCCCAATTCTTTAGAACCTAAAAAAGGTTGTCTAAAGTGTGCGTAAGAGTGCCCTCCAGAGTGACCTCTCGGCTCGTTTTGGAATCTCTCTGCCACTGAAGCTTATTTCATTTCCTTTCACATCCCCCTTTTGGTCAAGAAGATGTTCTCCATCCCACGATGCCGGGTCTACATTCCTCCCCGGGAGTCATATTCCACGTTGCCAGGGAGATTCACTTCCCTGGGTGTCTGATCCCACGTAGGGGGGAGGGCAGTGATTTCACCTTTCAAGTTGGCTTAGCCAGAGAGAGAGGGCCACATCTGAGCAACAAAGAGGCATTCAGGAGGAGACTCTTAGGATATGGCCAGTTTTGATTTAACTTTTCCTACTTTCCACACTCCCCTGGATTATATAGAAGCAAATTTCAGGCTTCTTATAATTTCAACTATATTACAGTAGATATTTCTAAAAGAAAAGGACTCATTAAAAAAAACCCACGATACCATTAGCACACCTAAAACACTTAACATTCATTTCTCAATGTCATCAATAACCAATAAGTATTTACTTACTAAGATAAGATATTTTATTACCTTACAAATGATTGCTTGAATCAGAATCAAAATAAGATCGGTATGTTGTGATTGGTTGACATGTTTCTTGGGTCTCCTTGAATGTAGAGTTTGCCCTGCCATTTTTAATGTTACTTTGCAGTTCTTTTGTTGAGGCAATAGGATTTCTGGTCCTGTAGAGTTTTCCTTAGTCCAGATTTCAGAGATTTTATCTCTGTGTTGTTGTTTAATACGTTTCTTTTTATTTCTTATAAATTGGTGATGTGATATGGAAGTTTAATCAGATTCAGGGTCTTTTTGTTTTATGGTAATAGAAACAGTTCTAGGGTGTGATATAAGTCTCCAGCCTTCCTGGGGTGTCTATGAGTTACACAATTATCCACCCCCACCCCTACATGATAGGAGCTGTTGTGTATTTTCATCAGCAGGCATGTCAGTGTCTTGGGATGTTTTCTGAGGTACTGATGGGCATTGCTTAATCCTTTAATTTCCGAGAGGTTGCAAATGATACTATTCTAGTTACATCATTTTAAAGAACCCAATGGAAAGATAAACTCTTAAATAAGTCATGATTTAGTTATTAAGACTAGTTTATCTTTCCATTGGGTTCTTTAAGATGTGCTTATATATGTATATGTATATTTGTATACCTATATACATATACCTATGTATATATATCCCAATCTCCATAACACCAGATGGAGATGTTCTTCATTTTTAGCTGTGTGGATGTGCTGTAGTTGAATCAACTAGTCCTCTCCTGATGGACATTTCAGTTGTTTCGTGTTTTCTGCTAATGAAAACAGTGCTGCAATGAATAAATCTGTGCATAGATTTCTTTCATGATTTTGCCAATATATCTGTCGAATAGATCCCTAGAAGCAGGATTGCAGGGTCAGATGGTAAAGGAAGACACAATTCTAACTGTTATCAAAGTCTCCTTTGTGAGGATTGAGTTATTTTGCATTCCTTCTAACAAGTTATGAGACTGCCTGTTTCTTCAAAGTCTTGCTAAGAGAGCATGTTGTCAACTTTTAATTTTTGGCAACTGAGAGGTAAATAGCAATGTCATCTCTGAAGGGTGTTCAGGAAGGAGAGACCTAGTTAAGGCACTATCATGAGCTGTCAACTGGTAGAAGAGATGACTCAGGGGGTAATATGACTGTCACCTTCAGTTATTTGATGGGTTATCATGAGATAAAGGGAATGGACCTGCCTGTGTGGTCCCAAGTGGTAGAGATTCAGCCAAAGAGTGGACACGACAGGGAGACATATTCAGGTCTCTTTGAAGAAGAACCTTTTGCCAGTCAGAGAGTATTCACACACTACACTTGGTGGACACGTTGTAAGGATGACACAGCATCTGGTGGGATTAGACTAAATCACCTTTAAAATCTCCCTACAACTCTAAGATGAACTTTGAGCTTTTTTTAACTCTAAAAGCCTGTAATGCTACTTATTAAGTTTGAAAGATGTGCCTAGGACTGTACTAGGTGTTGTTGATGGTTTACAGATGCTTGTGGGATTATAGAAACAAAGTAACAGAACTTACTCTCAAATAAATCATGATTTAGTTAATCAAACGTGACTAACGTATTCAAGGAATAATCGGTTAATCAAGTTAACAGCTATACTTTTTCTGAGTGCTACTCTATGCCAGGCACTGTCAACATACATCATCTCATATAAACCTTAAAGCAACCTTACAAGAAAAGTGCTGTTATTATTATTTCCACTTGATAGATGAATCCTCAAGAGGTTAAGCATGTTGTCCACGGTTATATAGCTAGTAAATAGCAGAGCTGGGATTCAAACGGGATTCTTTTTTCTGACTTGTACTCAGCCATTTCAGTTGGAAAAATTTAAGATTTGTGAAAGTCAGTGGGTCCCTTATGACTCTAAGGCAGTTCCGGAAGGAAAAGGACTCACGTGAATTGAAGACATCCTGCGTGACGGGCACCAAGCAAATGCCTTGTAATTTCATCCTCATAAAACAATGAGAAGCACATTTCATCAGCCTCAAGTATCAGTCAGGACGCAGTCAGAGGCAGAAACCACACTACACTGTTACTTTTACAAAGAGAAATTAATACAGAGAAATGTTACTAGGTATAAAATGTTTAACCACGTAACTGAAAGGCAAGAAGGAAACTCTAAGGCATCCCAGAGGTAGTAACTGCAGGAAGTGGCCGCCACCCTAGGGCTGGGAGAGCAAATGGAAAAGATTGGAATTATTAAAATTTAAGTGCTTAGAGAAGGGGCCCCAAGAAGCTGAAACTCAGACGTCTGGAGGGGGCTGGGAGGAAGAGGCACTGCTTAGTCTGGGGCTGGTGTCTGAGACGTGGCGTGAAGAGGCTGGTTCTGCAAAGGCTGGAAAAGAAAAGGCTGGATTCAACTGCTGCTGTGGGAAGGAACAGCTGCTGGCAGGTTTGGGGCACTGCTGGGCTCTGCTCACAGAAGGGAAAGCAGACCTGAAGGAGCAAGTCTCATCTCCGTCCCCAAGCCCTGCAGCCTCCCTCTAGTGCCCCCTATTGGCTGAGCCTAATGTAGAGCCACAGTCCAGCCACAGTATCACAAAGCAAAGGATAGAAGGGTGGGGCTTTGCAGATAAGGGAGCTGAAGACACACGCCTGAAGCATCACAAAGCACAGGATAGAAGGGTGGGGCTTTGCAGATGAGGAAATAGAGGCTTGGGGAGCTGAAGACACTCTCCTGAAGCCTCAAGGCTGGCAAACCATTGCACGCACCGCTGCACCACACTGTCTCCAACAAGTGCGGGTTGCTTTGATGGGCACTTGGCTCATTTCAGGGGATATATTGGGGCCAGCCTAGTGATAAAATTGTAAGAGAAAGACCTGGGGGCCCCTCAGAGTTCAAAGAACGCTGCCCTCTTAAGTTTCCTCTTTATCTCTCGAAATTTGAAATCAAGCCCTTAGTTCACTACCATTGACCCAATACAAAATCAAGCCCATCTGCCCCAAACCCCATCCTTTAAGACCAACAAACCCTCATCCAATCTATAAGAGTCAAGCTAACTTCCTTTTTAAGGCTCTAAAAATCATTTGCCGTTCGTAGAACCTCAAAGTTATTTCTACTCTGGCTTCCTTTGCTGCAGCAAAACTTTGGTGTCGTGAATAAAATGCTGTCATTTGCAAATACGACTCTGCTTCATCTTTCACACCAGCCTCCTCCTGTCCCTTCCCTGCCCTTGGCAGGAGCTCTTGCCTCGATGGGCAGCCACAGCCTGACGCTGGTAAATCCGGCACTTGGCATGCTCCCAGGAGCCCTGGGGGTGCCCTCTTTGTGCCCCCCTTTCCCATGCCCTGACACATTCTCTCCTGACACTTCCCCTCGCTTGGCCTTGTTCCCCTGTTCTGGCAGGCCCAGCCTGGCAGCGGTGACCGCCAGGTATCTGCTGGCATCTGCCTCGCCTGCCGTGAGGCTGGGAACAAAGAGCCCAGCTTAGCCCAAGCTGTCACCTGCTTCTCACGGCCTCAGGCACCACGGCTGGGGCAAGCCCCTGTGACAGCTTCTCAGGAAACAGGTCTGGAGGGGGGTGCAGGCATGCCTGGTGCACATCCTAAGGGGAGGAATACTTGTTTCAAGGGACAAGGAGACCTGCTCTTGGGGAGTGGGCTTGGGGGATGGGGTGGGAGGTAGAGTCCCATGGCTGCTTGTCCAACTCATGCAGGCCACCCCCAAAAGATTTACTGAGTGTGAAGTCTGTGCCAGGTACAATACCATCCACCCACAAGCAAATGAACCCAAACCGACACATTGTATCAGAGCTATGATAGAAAGGATGAGGGCACTTCAGAGAAGGGGGAGCTTGTTTTAGATGGACGAAACACAAAGTCCTCTCTGAGGAGGTGGCATTTAAGCTGAGACTTAAAGGAGTCCAATCAGGAGCTGGGGATGGGCTGAGTGGGCACAGGAAACAAGGGCCAGTGTGGGAAAGAGCCTTGTGCCAGTTTGGATATATTATGTCCCCTCCAAAAGCCAGATTCTTTAATGCAATCTTGTGGAGGCAGACAGTAATCTTTTTGATTAGGGTGTGACCTCTTGATTGCATGTTTCCATGGAGATTTGACCCCGCCCATTCAGGGTAGGTCTTGATTAGTTTACTGGAGTCCTTTAAAGGGAGCTTGCACAGAGAGCCGAGAGATGAAATTGCTCTGGGATGTGCTAAGCCAAAATCTGGATGCTTGCTGACATTTTGAGATGCTAGCCCAGAGTTTGCTCCGGAGAAGCTAAGAGAGGACCAAAATGCCCCAAGAGCAGCTGAGAGAGACTTTTGGAGAGATGCTTGAAGTTGCAGACAGAGGATGCTTGGAGATACTAAACTAAGGATGCACAGGAGCTGAGAGAGGAGCTGAAACACAACCTGGGATAAGCAGACAGCAGCCACATGCCTTCCCAGTTAACAGAGGTGTTCCGGATGCCATCAACCTTTCTTCAGTGAAGGTATCCTCTTGTTGATGCCTTAATTTGGACACCCTTATGTCCTTAGAACTGTAAGTTTGTAACCTAATAAATCCCATTTATAAAAGCCTATCCATTTCTGGCATTTTGCATAATGGCAGCATTAGCAAACCAGAACAAGTCTGATGGTCTGGGGGAGCCCATGTTTGGGTGGCATGGTGGGCGCCTGATCATCTGCCCTCTAGGGGAGTCCACTGGGGTCCATGCAACCAAGGTGTCCCCAGGGAACAGGTGTAGGCCATGGCCATCCTGGGCTGCTTGCACCATGGAAGTGTTCGAGAGTCGTGTGCAGTTTACCGCTTAACCCATCTGTGGGCACTCATTTTTCGAGACTTAGGGATAGGGTCTCTGCCCACTGTGAAACCCTTTCTGACCACCCCAGGTAAAAAGTACCCCTGATTCCAACCCCCACACCTGAGGGCCACGCTGAGAGTCAGCCCAGCTTGTTTTCTGTACCCCACCCCTCTCTCACCTTGGACTTTTCCCTCCTTCACCCCCACCCCAATATCTCCCAGCAATTCCTCTCTACTTTCAGGGCTTCTGGTCTTTCCACGCAATTTTGGGACAGAAAACAATTAAAATAGTCACAATAAGGTGTGAATGACTTGATTTGTTGCCCTCCTAGGAGGAGCATTTGCATTTTAAAAAAGAAGTTAAAATAATGGTGGGATCTGGGGCTTTGGGTTATCTCTGCAGCCCTTTAATTCACACCCTGCAGGCCTGCTGCCCCTGTACACGCATGCTGACCCATGGGCAGACATGCAGACATGCCCACGCTGGCAGGCCAGTTGTCCCATTTTCCGCTCGGCAGTCGCCTCTGTCTCCCTGCTCCCCACTAGCAACGAGGCCAAGTAGACCCAGTACCCAATTCACAGGACACACCAAGGATGTGTTCTGGAGAGATGAACAAGCAAGGAATGAATGTGGCTTAAGATGCAGCCATATGGCAAATATGAAGCCAAGACTCATTGAAGTAGATATAGAATTATCCCTGTTTTACAGAAGAGGAAATTGAGGTTCAGAGAGGTCAAGGGGTGCAGCCTCAGCCCAGTGGGGAGACTGTTGGACCCTGAAGCCTTTACCCACTGCTGCACCCTGCTATTTTGGCACCTGTCCTGAATGCCCCAGGGTGGACAGATCTGGGAAAGTGTGGCAGCAGGGCTCTGAGTTATCCTTGGGACCATCCATGAGTGGTTTCTCAGGACCTGGGTTCAGTCTATCCCTGGCCCTTCACCTCCCCTCCTGGAAGCCGGGGTCAGGAATTTCTGCAGAAGAATTGAGTATCAAGTGCCTTGCCTCCTGACAGCTCCTCAGGCGTTCAATGACAGCCTGGTGGAATGAGAGAGCCGGGAGGATCGGCCCTTAGCCAAGGCACCTGAACCACCAGCAAATGGAAATGACTCAAGTCTGTGGTTTTCCTGGTGCATGAATGGGCAGGGGTGGGGTGTAGCTGAACAGCCCCAGGCAGCACTCCCTCCTTCTCCTCTTCCCTGAGTTCTTGGGGCTCCCTTCTGTCCCAACATGGAGGGCAGAGCCAGGAGTGACTTCACCGCCAGCGCTCCCACTGCAGACACGACTAAAGAAAACTGGAACACGAGCTCCAAAGATGGTCCCTCTCCAGTCTGTAGAATAGAAGATTCCAAATTCCAGGCAGAAGGTAGGTCACCTGTGAAGAACATCAACATGTCAAGAACCATGGTGACAGCTGGCCCACTGGTATACATTGTTGGATAAAATATATAATGAAATTAAAAAGCAAGGCATGTAGCTATATTTTTTTTAATGAATTTGTACTTATTCACTGAAATAGCATTCAACTACTTTGATTACGAAAAAATAGCAGTGAGTTGATGCATGTGATGTTATTTATTCAGAGTAGAGCAAATATGGGGTCACAGGCCAATGCAATTACTCTGAGCTACTGTACCCCTACCACAAGGAGAACATCCCCCTGTGCTATGTGGGTGTCACCCCACACTGCCCCAACTCCAGGGCCATGGCCCATCGTCCAGGATCTTAGATGTTCTAGTGATGTTCTTTCCTGAGTTCCTGGGAGCCCTAAGGGAAGCAAGCTGACCCCTAAGTGCTGCAGTTTCCTCATACTTACCTGCTCATAGAGGCACAGAAATAAAATAAGGTACTGGCCAAGGAATGTGGATGTGAAGACACAGACCCATGGCTTCAAAAGCTCTTCCCCTTATATTGTTTCAGATGGGAACAAATCACGTGTCCTTTTTTCCTATCATTCTGGAATCTTCATACTTGGAAGGGGAGGGAAAAGAGCCGAGGAGACCATCACAGAGGAAAGTAGACGGTCAGGATGCTTCCACCTCAGCTTTCCCAGGAGAACTTTACAGATAGAAAGCCAGCCTTGAACTCAATCACTGGCCTGAAATTAGGATTGTTTGGTTTTCCTTTCCACCTTCTAAGAGGTTGGATCAGGTCCTAGGAGCTTGGTTAGATTACACAGGCAAGTTACCCAGAGCCAAAGGAAGTTTGTGGAGCCAGAGGATGAACACAGAGCAGTTCAAGCAGACCCAGAGGCCACCTCCTTGTTTATTTCTCCATTCATTCCATTATGAAACCATCTAGTAAATGAAATTATTTTCCAGACCACATTACAGGGAAGAGGATTCCAGAGAGATCCTGGGGTAATGCACTGATTTGAGGGTATGCTAGTTTGAAGTTGTCATGTACCCAGAAGAGATCATGTTCTTTTAATCCATTCTTGTGTGGGCAGACCTATTGTGAGTGGGACCTTTTGGTTAGGCCATCTCAATTGTGCTGTGACCCACCCCGTTCAAGGTGGGTCTTAATCCTTTACTGGAGTCCTTTGTGAAGAGGATAAAAGATGGTAAAATCCCAGAGAACAGAGAGAGAAATGTCCAGAGACATTTGGAGACAGCCACTGAAACCAGAACCAGGAGAGAAGGACCAGCAGACATCACCATGTGCCTTCTCATGTGACAGAGGAACCCCAGATGCCAGCAGCCTTTCCCCAGAGAAGGTCTCTTCCTCTTGATGCCTTAATTTGGACATTTTCATGGCCTTACAACTGTAAATTTGTAACCTAATAAAACCCCATTGAAAAAGCCAATCCATTTCTGATACATTGCATTCCAGAAGCTTTAGCAAACCCAAACAGAGGGGATGGAGCTGAGAGTCCAGGGAGATCAAGGCAGAGAAGAGAGAGCTGCACAGAGAGAGAGAACTCCAGAGATGTACAGAGGGTCCTCTTTGAGTATTCAGCAGAATACTGCTCAGCACATGTATGTGAGGAAACAACCCAAGGCTGAGGAAAGAATTAAAGGAAATGGTGTCCAGCATATAACAGGGTCAAGAATAGTGACTGCTCCCATCAGGCAACTGAGAAACTTCATAATTCACAACACACTGGCTTCACTACTTAAAAGGGACTTGCCTCAGTAATGGAGAATAATCAGCCTTAGATTAAACACAGCTGTTGTCCCATCTAAAACTCTTTTAAAAACAAGCTCTTGATAGACTTAAACTGTTTTCAGATAACTAAACTACATCTCAGAACAGATCTCAAGAATATTTACAGGAACATTAAAACATCCAGCACCCCCAAAAGGTAAAATGAACAATGTCCAGCATCCAATCAAAGATTGCCAGGCATTCAAAGAAGCAGGAATATACAACCCATCATGAAGAAAAAAAATTAGTTTAAATCAGCCTAGAATTGACACAGATGTTAGAATTAGCTGAAAAGGACATTAAAACAGTTATTATAATTGCTTCCCATATGTTCAAAAAGTTAAGTGGAGATATAGAAGATATAAAAAGACCAAAACTGAGCATCTAGAAATGAAACTACAATGTCTGAGGTGAAAAATACAGTGGTTGGGATCAGCAACAGATTAGAACTTGCAGGAAAAAAAGGATCAGTAAAGTTGAAGACATAGCAATAGAAGCTATACAAAATGAAATGCACAGAGAAAAAGAATTAAAAATGAAAACAGTATCAGGGATCTGTAGGACAACATCGAGTAGTCTAATGTAAGTGTGATTGGAGTTCCCAAAAACAGATGAAGGAAGGGAACAGAAAAAAAAATTTTGAACAAATAATGGCCAGAGAGTGTTCAAGTTTGATTTAAACTATAAACTTACCAATCCAAGAATCTCTAAGAATCAATGACCCCCAAGTACAAGAACATGAATAGAATTACACCAAGGCACATCATAATCAAATTGATCAAAACCAGTGATAAAGAGAAAAATCTTAAAAACAGCTAGGGAGAGAAATCATGTTAGATAGGAACTAGGAAAAGGATTGCGGTAGATTTCTCTTTGGGAACAAAATATAAGTGAAAAGACAATTGAGTAATATATTTAAAGTAGTGAAAGACAAAAAAAGTGAGCCTGAATTCTGCACCCAGCAAAAATAGCTTCCAAAAATTAAGTGAAATGGAGAGTTTTTCAGACATACAAAAGCTAAAAAAATTCATTACCAGCATGCCTGCACAAGATAAATTAAATTCCTTCAGGCAGCAGGAAAATTAGAAGATCATGGCCTTTTCCGGGGTACATAACAGCTTCAAACAGCACATTCCACCCTCTGGACCCCAAAAAGGCATGTTTTTTCCATATGCAAAGTACCCTCATTCTGTCACAATATCACAAAAGCCTTAAATCATTTCAGTAACAATATTAAGTAGAAAGCCATATCAAAATTAGTTACAGGCATGGTCTGTCCTAAGGCAAAATTCCCCTCTGTCTGTGGACCTCAGAAACTTAGAACAAGTTATCTGTTTCTAACATACAAAGAAAGGACAGTCATAGAGTGAAATTCCCATTTCCACAGGGATAAATTGAAAGGAAAACAGGGGTCAAAGTTCCCAAACAGTTTTGAAAACCTGTAGGGCAAACTTCATTATTTTTCCATGTCTGAGAGTTATCTATAGAATGACATTTTCACTCTTGGGGCTTGAGAGAGCAGCAGTCCAGCCCTTTCCAAGGGCTTTTGCAGCAGCTCTGTTCTTTCCAAACACTGGGGTAAGGGCTGCAACATCTCCAAACTTTGGGGAGATGGTCATGTTCTCAGCCTCATCCTCTCAAGCATCTGGCTGGCAGCTGGATTCTCTGCCATTTCTGGGGCATAGAATCAGCTCCCTCAGAACAGTGAGGTGGTGGCCAGGCTCTCCCCAACCCCCAGGGAATATGTTCTTCTCTCTCTGAAGCCTGGGCTGGCAGTGTTCTTCCTGAACAACGGGGCAGCCAAACTCCCCTTGATTCCTCCAGCATCTGGGAGCCCTGGAGTGGCAGCACTCTTCCTGAACAAGGGGGAGGAAACTAGTCTGAAAACTCCAGGGCAAACTCACTCTTTCCATGTGCATGAGTGGGGCCACTTTCCTGGCCTGAAGTTTCTTGGTTCCAGACCTCACTTTTCCTTCAATCTGTTCATTTCCTGTCTGTTTTAGTACAGGCTGGGAGTGGTTCCATTAATACAGACCTCGCAAAAAACTTGGTTTCATATGCAGTACCCGGGGGTCCCAACCATCAGACAATAGGACTTTCTACAAATCCTTCCTGGATAGCTACATTTCCAAAACTGACTTATACTGAAATGGCTGGCTGGTTCCATGTTCAATTAAACCCTCACATGGGGCACTTCCCTCTGGGGACTTGTTTTCCAAAAGCTCAGAATTTTTCAAGCTATCAGTTTTTGGTTTCCTTGTACCCAAGGGTTCAGTTCTCAGCTTATCCCTTTCCTCTTGCATTTTACTATAAACTGCAGGGAGAAACCAGGCTGCATTTTCCCCATTTAATCTGGAAATCTCTTCATCTACGTATCCCAGATCATCACTTTTAAATTCTGCCTTCAATCCAACATTAGGACTCAATTTTGCCAAATTCTCTGCCACTTTAAAACAAGGATCCCCTTTCCTCCAATTTGCAATGGTACATGTATCATTTCTGCCTAAGGCCTCATTGGAAGTACCTTTAGTGTCTATATTTCTACCAAAAGTCTCTTCAAAGCAGTCTAGGCTTTTTCTATCAAACTCCTCACAATTCTTCCAGAATCTTCCCCTTATCCATTTTTAAAGCCATTCCAGCATTTTTGGTATTTGCAAATCCCAGCACCCCACTTCTTGGTACCAAAATCTCTTTCAATTTGCTAAATCTGCCAGAAGGCAATACACCAGAAATGGTTTGGCTTTTACAATGGGGATTTATCAACTTACAGTTTATAGTTCTTAGGCCATGAAAATGTCCAAATTAAGGCATCAACAGAATGATACCTGGACTCTGAAGAAGACTGCTGGCATCTGGGACACTTCTGTCACATGGGAAGTCACATGGTCATCGTCTGCTGGTCCTTCACTCCTGGGTTTTGTTGCTTTCAGCTCCTGGTTCCAAGGGCATTCTCTCTGAACTTCTGTGGGCCCTCTCTTAGCTTCTACGGGGCTTTTCTGGATGTTTCTCTTTGAGCTCACTGGGTTTTTTCTGTCTTTTATCCTCTTAAAGGACTCCAATAAAGAATAAAGACCCACCTTGAATTGGGCAGATCACATTCAATTGAAACAACCTAATCAAAATGTCCCATCCACAATAGGTCTGCACCCACAGGAATGGATTAAAAGAACATGGCCTTTTCTGGGTACATAACAGCTTCAAACCAGCACACAGTCTGTTTCGGTTTGCTAAAGCTTCCAGAAAGCAATATACCAGAAATGGGTTGGCTTTTACTATGGGGATTTATTAGTTTACAAATTTATAGTTCAAAGGTCATGAATATGTCCAAATTAAGGCATCAGTAGGATGATACCCTTTCTGAAGAAAGGCCGCTCACATCTGGGGTTCCTCTTAGATGGCAAGGCTCATGGCTGGCAGTCCTTTGCTCCTGGGCTTCATTGCTTTCAGCTCCTGGTTCCAGTGGCCTCCTCCCTGAGCTTCTGTGGGTCCTCTTAGCTCCTCCGGGGCTTTTCTCTCTCAGAACTCTCTGGGGTGGGGTTTATTTAAGCTCTCTCCAAACTTCTTTGGGTGTTTCTCTCTCTAAGCTCTCTTGGGCTCTTCTGCCTTATATCCTCTCATAAAGGACTCCAGAAAAGGTTCAAGACCCATCTTGAATTGAGTGTGTCACATCTCAATTGAAACAACCTAACCAAAAGGTCCCACCCACAGTAGGTCAACATCTACAGGAATGCATTAAAACAACATGGCATTTTCTGGGGTTCATGACAACTTCAAACCAGCACACAGTCCTAAATGTCTGTGCACCTAATAAAACTTCAAAAAGCTGGTAGGACTGCAAGGAGAAATTGACTAATCCACAATTACAGTCAGAGATTTCGATACCTCTTTCTCAAAATTTTATAGAAAAAGTAGAAAGAAACTCAGTAAGGTTACAGAAGACTTATTAATGCTATTAACCATTTTAACCTAATTGACATTTATAAAACACTTGACACAACAATAAAAGAATATACATTCTTTTCAAGTGCACATGGAACATTTATCAAGATAGACCATATTTTGGTCCATAGGTCTCAAGAAATTTAAAATGATTCAAGCTAAATGTGGTGGGAAGAATAATGGCATACCAAAGAAGTCTAGTTTGTAATCTGCAGAACCTGTGAATTTGTTAGGTTACTTGGAAAAGGGAAATTAAAATTGCTAATTAGTTGACTTTTAGATGGGAATATTATCCTGGCCCAATGTAATTACAAGGGTACTTGTAAGTGGAAGAGGGAGGGAGAAGAGAGAGAATCAAAGAATGACAGCATAATATTGACTCAGCCCAACACTGCTGGCTTTGAAGATAAAGAGAGCTATGAGCTAAGGAATGTGGGAAGCTTCCAATGTCTAGAAAGAACAAGGAAACAGTTCTCTAGAGCTTCCAGAAAGGAATGCAACCCTGTGGACAGCATGATTTTAGCCCAGTGAGACCCATGTCAGACTTCTGAACTAAAGAACTTATGGAACTGTAAGATAAATTTGTGTTGTTTTTAAGCTACTCAGTTTGTGGTGATTTGTTACAGCAGCCATAGAAAGTTGATACATCATATAAGCATGTCCTCTGATCATGATGGAATTAAGTTAGAAACCAATAACAAAAAGTCCTCCAATCTTTGGAAACTAAATAACACAATCCATGGATCAAAGAAGAAATAAAAAGGATTTACAAAGTATTTTTAAACCAATGAAAATTAAGCACAACATATCAAAATGTGTGGGATGCTGCTAAAGCAGGACCAAGAGGGAAATTTATAGTACTAAACAACTATGTTAGGAAAGAAAAAAGGTATCAAACAATGACCTTAGCTCCTGCATTAAAAATTAGAAAAAAAAAGAACCAATTAGCCCCCAAATAAGCAGAATAAAGGAAGTAATAAATATTGGAACAGAAATCAATAAAATAGCTAACAGCAAAGTAATAGAGTCAGTGAAACTGAAAGACGGTTCTTTAAGAAAATCAATAAAATTGATAAACTTCCGACTAGACTGATCAGAAATAAAAGAAGGTATTTATTGCCAGTATTAGAAATGAGAGAGGTGAGGTGTCATTACTACAGTTCTACAGATATTAAAGGGACAAAGAGGAAATATTATGAAGACTTTATGCTAACAAATTAAACAACCTAAATGAATTACATGAATTCCTTGAAAGATACAAATGACTAAAGGTCACTCAAGAAGGTATAGATAACCATGATAGCCTTATATCTATGACAGAAGCTGAAGTTTCGGTTAAAAACTTTCTTGAAGGACAACTTTCAGGCCCAAATGACTTCACTGGTAAATACTGTCGAACATTTAAGGGAAAAGTAATAACAATTCACAAATTATTCCAAAAATGTAGAGAGGAGAGACTATTTACCAATTCATTCTATGAGGCCAGCATTATCCTGATATGAAAAATAGACAAAGACATTACAAGGTAACAAAGTTATAGCCCAATTTCCCTCACAAATTCATATGCAAAAATTCTAAACAAAATTTTAGCAAAATGAATCCAATGATATATAGAACAGATAATACAAGTGGAGTTTATCCCAGAAGTATAAGGTTTGTTTAATGTTCTAAATCAATTAGTGTAACTCAATATTAACAAACTTAAAGAGAAAAACCATATCTTTTAAGTAGATGCAGTAAAAGTATTAGGAAACTATATAGATAACACTTTTTAGGTTTTAATGCATTGGAATAGCTAGAAGTAAATAAACACCTGCAACTACCAAACTGCAACCCAGTAGCCTTGACTCTTGAAGATGATTGTATAACAATGTAGCTTACAAGAGGTGACAGTGTGATTGTGAAAACTTTGTGGATCGCACTCCCTTTATCCATTGTATGCATGGATGAGTGGAAAAATGGGGACAAAACCTAAATGAAAAATAGGGTGGGATGGGAGGGGGATGGTTTGGGTGTTCTTTTGTATTTTTATTCTGATTCTTTCTGTTATAAGGAAAGTGTTCAAAAATAGATTGGGGAAGGAGCTAAGATGGCAGCATAGAGAGGAATGGAAGACTGTTAGTCCCCCCCAGAACAATTCATAAATGACCAAAAAACTAGTAAATAACCTGGAATACAGTGGGGAGACAAACGTGATTGTCTACTCATCATCCACCAACCTGAATTGGGAGGAATGCCCGAGATCACAGCGTAAAATCTGTAAGTAAAACTGCAGACCCGCTCTGAGAGCTGAGAGCCCCTCCCTCACAGAAGCTGCACGGTGCACTCTCTCAGCCCAGCTCTAAGTGAGGTTTTAATGTTAAATGCTCAATACAGACAGCGAATCCTCAACAAGCAGTCAGAGGCTTTTGGTGACAACTGACCTTGGGAGAGTCGGGGGACATATCTGTCTCAGGACGAGGAGCCCAGAGGATCAGGTGCTATCTCTGGCTGACGGGTGAACCTGGGAGTTTTTCTGTCCCTTTCTCTCTCTGTGGAGAAAACCTCAGCAGTTCTCAGCCCACAGTGCTTTGCAGTAAAGACAGCCTCAGCCGTTTTAAAATCAAAACACTTTGAACAGCAGAGTCACAGAAACAAAGAACTTATTGATATGCAGATGACATCTCTGGAGGGGGCATAGCTTCCCAGGAGGAAAGGGAGGGGCCCAGCTCTACTGCCAGTCTTTCAGTCTTTCCAGAACCAGACCCCAAAGCCTGGGGGAGGAGAGCCACAGGCCACACCCGCTTACACAGGCAGTGACAGGCTGAAAGGTGGATTTGCCAGGCAGAAAAGCATAGGTGTCTCAATCCTCTAAGAAAAGCCATCAGGGAAACCAGATACTGAAATATTACCTCTTTCTGTGACCTGAGCCTGTTCTCATCTGGGAAAGCCTGATTGGGGTGGCCTAGGAGGTCAGATGCCAGACAACAGAAAACTACAACCTATACTAAGAAAAACAAAGCTATGACCCAGTCAAAGGAACAAAAGTACACTTCAACTGAGATACAGGAATTTAAACAACTAACGTTAAATCAATTCAAAAAGTTTAGAGAATATTTCACAAAAGAGATAGAGGCTGTAAAGAAAACACTGGGCATATGTAAGGCAGAAATTGAAAGTTCAAAAAAACAACCAGTAGAATATATGGAAAGGAAAGGCACAAGAGATGAAAGACACAATGGAGACATACAACAGCAGATCTCAAGAGGCAGAAGAAAACGCTCAAGAACTGGAGAACAAAACACCTGAAAGCCTACACGCAAAGGAGCAGATGGAGAAAAGAATGAAAAAATATGAGCAACATGTCTGGGAACTTAAAGATGAAACAAAGTACAAGAATCTACATATCATTGGTGTCCCAGAAGGAGAAGAGAAGGGAAAAGGGGCAGAGGCAATAAGAGAGGAAATAATCAATGAAAATTTCCCATCTCTTATGAAAGACATAAAATTACAGATCCAAGAAGCGCAGCGTACTCCAAACAGAAGAGATCTGAATAGGCCTACGCCAAGACACTTAATAATCAGATTATCAAATGTCAAAGACAAAGAGAGAATCCTGAAAGCAGCAAGAGAAAAGCAATCCATCACACACAAAGGAAGCTTAATAAGACTATGTGCAGATCTCTCAGCAGAAACCATGGAGGCAAAAAGGAAGTGGTGTGATATATTTAAGATACTGAAAGAGAAAAATCACCAACCAAGAATCCTATATCCAGCAAAGCTGTCCTTCAAATATGAGGGAGAGCTCAAAATATTTTCTGATAAATAGACAATGAGAGACTTTGTGAATAAGACACCTGCCCTACAGGAAGTACTAAAGGGAGCATACAGAGTGATAGGAGAAGACAGGAGTGCACGGTTTGGAACACAATTTTGGGAGAGGGTAGCCCAGCAATGTAAGTACACTTAACAAAGATAGCTATGTATATGGTTGAGAGAGGAAGGTTGGGAGCATGTGAGACACCAGAAGAAAGGAGGAAAGATAAAGACTGGGACTGTGTAGCTTGGTGAAATCTAGAGTGTTCAGCAATTGTGATAAAATGTACAAATATGTTCTTTTACAAGGGAGAACAAGAAAATGTCAACCTTGCAAGGTGTTAAAAATGGGGAGGCATTGGGGGAGGGATGCAATCAATGTAAACTAGAGACTGTAACTAACAGAATCATTGTATTATGCTTCCTTTAATGTAACAAAGGCAATATACCAAGGTAAGTGCAGATAAGAGGGGGGATAGGGAAGGCATGTTAGACACTTGACATTGATGGTGTTGTCTGACTCTTTACCCTACTTTGATTTAAGGTTACTTTTCCTTTTGCTACTTCCTAGCTGTCATTTTTTTCCTCCTTCTTTTCCCTCTCTACCTTCTTTGATGCTCCCTTCTGCCTTGTGGAAGAATGTAGATGCCCTTATATAGATAGTGGTGAAGGTGGTGAACACATAAATATGTGACCATACAGAGAACCATCGATTGTTTACTTAGGATGGAATGTATGGTGTGTGAACAAAACCATCTTAAAAAAAAAAGAAAATGGTCTGATGACAAAACCTCAAGAGCAATATACTGAGTGAAATAAGCCAGACACATAAGGACAAATATTGCAGGGTCTCACTGATAAGAACTAATTATAATATGTAAACTCATAGACATGAAATATAAGGTACCAAGATACAGGACGAGGCTTAAGAATGGGGAGTCGTTGCTTAGTATGAGCAGAATGTTCAACTAGGATGAACTTAAATGTTTGGAAATGAACAGAGGTGTCAGTAGCAAGATGTGAGAATAATTAACAGCGCCAAATGATGCGTGAATGAGGTGGAAAGGGGAAGCTCAGAGTCATATATGTCACCAGAAGGAAAGTTGGAGGTCAAAAGATGGGAGTGTATAAAACTGAATCCTATGGTGGGCAGTGTCCATGATCAACTGTACAAATGTTAGAAAACTCTTCCATGAACCAGAACAAATGTATGACAATACAACTAGAAGTTAATAATAGAGGGGCATATAGTGAAGAAATATATACCTATTGCAAACCATATACTACAGTTTGTAGTATTTCAATATTCTTTCATAAACAGTAACAAATGTACTATACCAACACTACGAGTCAACAATTGAGGGGGGTTAGTTAGGGATATAGGAGGATTCATGTTTCCTTTTCTTTTTCTTTCTTTTTTTTTTTTCTTTCTTTCTTTTCCATCTTTCACTTTATTTCTTGTCTGGAGTAATGAAAAGTTTCTAAAAATTGAACAAAAATTAAGTGTGGTGATGGATGCACAGCTGTATGAGGGTACCAGGGGCAACTGATTGTACACTTTGGATCTTTGGATAATTGTATGGTATCTGAACAATCCCAACAAAAATTGAAAAGAAAATAGATTGTGGTGATGAATACACAACTATATGATGGTACTGTGAACAGTTGATTGTACACAATGGATGATTGTATGGTATGTGAATATATCTCAATAAAACTGAATTTTAAAAAGTATTAGGAAAAATTCACTATTCATTTCTGATTAAAAATGTCAGTAAACTAAGAGTAGAAGGAAACATCCTCAAACCAATAAAGGGTATCTACAAAAACCCTACAGATGACACCATCCTTAATCATGAAAGACTGAATGCTTTACTCCTAAGATCAGGATCAAGAAAAACTATTTACTATCATTACTTCTCTTTAACTAGAGGCATCCATACCAGAAAGGTAGAAGTAAAGTTGTCTTTGTTTGCACCAAACATGACCATCTTGCAGAAAATTTGTTGGATTCTATGAAAAAGTTACTAGAACTAATAAATGATTGCAGTAAGGTTATAGGATGCAAGATCATTATACTCAAATCAACTGTATTTCTATATACCAGCAATAAACAATTGAGAATTGAAATGAAAAGACATGTAAGACTTGTACACTGAAAACTGCAAAACATTGCTGAGAGAAATTAAAGAAGACCTAAATAAATGGAGTGATAAACTTGTTCGTAGGTTAGAAAATTCAATATTGTGAAGTTGTCAATTCTATCCCAAATTGACCTATAGGTTCAATGCAATCCCAATCAAAACCTCAGCCGGCTTTTTGGTAGAAATTGACAAACTGATTCTAAAATTCATATGAAATGCAAAGGACCCAGAATTGTCAAAATAACTTTGAAAAACAAGAAATAAGTTGAAGAATTAACTAGCAGACTTCAAGACTATTAAGCTATAACAATCAAGATTAAAGGTCAGCAAACTTTTTCTCAAAGGACCAAATAGTAAATATTTTAGACTTGTGAGCCATGTGGTCTCTGTTGCATCCACTCATTTCTGCCACTGAGTGTGTGTAAACAGCCATAGACAATAAATTAATGAATCGGCGTGTTTCTGTCCCGATGAAAGTTTATTTACAAAACAGGCACCTGGCCATGGGCTGTTGTTTATGGACCCTCATCAAGACAGTGTATATTGTTGTTAGGAAGGACAAATAGATCACTGGAACAGAAAAGAGAGTCCATAAATATAACCCAAATATGTGGAAAACTGACTGCTGACAAATATGCAAAAGAAATTCAATGCAGAAAGGATAGTCTTTTTTTTTTATCTTCATTTTATTGAGATATATTCACATACCACGCAGTCATACAAAACAAATCGTATTTTCGATTGTTTACAGTACCATTACATAGTTGTACATTCATCACCAAAATCAATCCCTGACACCTTCATTAGCACACACACAAAAATAACAAGAATAATAATTAGAGTGAAAAAGAGCAATTGAAGTAAAAAAGAATACTGGGTACCTTTGTCTGTTTGTTTCCTTCCCCTGTTTTTCTACTCATCCATCCATAAACTAGACAAAGGGGAGTGTGGTCCTTATGGCTTTCCCAATCCCATTGTCACCCCTAATAAGCTACATTTTTATACAACTGTCTTCGAGATTCATGGGTTCTGGGTTGTAGTTTGATAATTTCAGGTATCCACCACCAGCTACCCCAATTCTTTAGAACCTGAAAAGGGTTGTCCAAAGTGTGCGTAAGAGTGCCCACCAGAGTGACCTCTCGGCTCCTTTTGGAATCTCTCTGCCACTGAAGTTTATTTCATTTCCTTTCACATCCCCCTTTTGGTCAAGAAGATGTTCTCCGTCCCACGATGCCGGGTCTACATTCCTCCCCGGGAGTCATATTCCACGTTGCCAGGGAGATTCACTCCCCTGGGTGTCTGATCCCACGTAGGGGGGAGGGCAGTGATTTCACCTTTCAAGTTGGCTTAGCCAGAGAGAGAGGGCCACATCTGAGCAACAAAGAGGCATTCGGGAGGAGGCTCTTAGGCACAACCATAGGGAGGCCTAGCCTCTCCTTTGCAGCAACCGTCTTCCCAAGGGTAAAACTTATGGTAGAGGGCTCAACCCATCAAACCACCAGTCCCCTATGTCTGTGGTCATGTTAGCAACCATGGAGGTGGGGTAGGCGAATACCCTTGCATTCTCCACAGGCTCCTCAAGGGGGCACTACATCTTTTTTATTCCCTTGTTTTTCTTTTTTTCTTTTTTTTTAACTTTCCCTTCTTTTTTAAATCAATTGTATGAAAAAAAAGTTAAAAAGAAAACAAACATACAATAAAAGAACATTTCAAAGAGACCATAACAAGGGAGTAAGAAAAAGACAACTAACCTAAGATAACTGCTTTACTTCCAACATGTTCATACTTTACCCCAAGAAAGTTACCTAATATAGCAACATTTCTGTGAACTTGTTCCTACTATATCCATCAGAAATTAACAGACCATAGTCATTCCTGGGCATCCCCAGAACGTTAAATAGCTTATCTATTCTTCTTGGATTATTGTTCCCCCTTCCTTAATTGCTCTCTACTGCTAGTTCCCCTACATGCTACATTATAAACCATTTGTTTTACATTTTTCAAAGTTCACATTAGTGGTAGCATGTAATATTTCTCTTTTTGTGCCTGGCTTATTTTGCTCAGCATTATGTCTTCAAGGTTCATCCATGTTGTCATATGTTTCACCAGATCGTTCCTTCTTACTGCCACGTAGTATTCCATCGTGTGTATATACCACATTTTATTTATCCACTCATCTGTTGAAGGACATTTGGGTTGTTTCCATCTCTTGGCAATTGTGAATAATGCTGCTATGAACATTGGCGTGCAGATATCTGTTCGTGTCACTGCTTTCCGATCTTCCGGGTATATACCGAGAAGTGCAATCGCCGGATCGAATGGTAACTCTATATCTAGTTTTCTAAGGAACTGCCAGACTGACTTCCAGAGTGGCTGAACCATTATACAGTCCCACCAATAATGAATAAGAGTTCCAATTTCTCCACATCCCCTCCAGCATTTGTAGTTTCCTGTTTGTTTAATGGCAGCCATTCTAACCGGTGTTAGCTGGTATCTCATTGTGGTCTTAATTTGCATCTCTCTAATAGCTAGTGAAGCTGAACATTTTTTCATGTGTTTCTTGGCCATTTGTATGTCCTCTTCAGAGAACTGTCTTTTCATATCTTTTGCCTATTTTATAATTGGGCTGTCTGTACTATTGTCATTGAGTTGTAGGATTTCTTTATATATGCAAGATATCAGTCTTTTGTCAGATACATGGTTTTCAAAAATTTTTTCCCATTGAGTTGGCTGCCTCTTTACCTTTTTGAGAAATTCCTTTGAGGTGCAGAAACTTCTAAGCTTGAGGAGTTCCCATTTATCTATTTTCTCTTTTGTTGCTTGTGCTTTGGGTATAAAGTCTAGGAAGTGGCCGCCTAATACAAGGTCTTGAAGATGTTTTCCTACATTATCTTCTAGGAGTTTTATGGTACTTTCTTTTATATTGAGATCTTTGGTCCATTTTGAGTTAATTTTTGTGTAGGGGGTGAGGTAGGGGTCCTCTTTCATTCTTTTGGATATGGATATCCAACTCTCCCAGCCCCATTTGTTGAAAAGACCATTATGACTCAGTTCAGTGACTTTGGGGGCCTTATCAAAGATCAGTCGGCCATAGATCTGAGGGTCTATCTCTGAATTCTCAATTCGATTCCATTGATCTATATGTCTATCTTTGTGCCAGTACCATGCTGTTTTGGCAACTGTGGCTTTATAATAAGCTTCAAAGTCAGGGAGTGTAAGTCCTCCCACTTCGTTTTTCTTTTTTAGAGTGTCTTTAGCAATTCGAGGCATCTTCCCTTTCCAAATAAATTTGATAACTAGCTTTTCCAAGTCTGCAAAGTAGGTTGTTGGAATTTTGATTGGGATTGCATTGAATCTGTAGATGAGTTTGGGTAGAATTGACATCTTAATGACATTTAGCCTTCCTATCCATGAACATGGAATATTTTTCCATCTTTTAAGGTCCCCTTCTATTTCTTTTAGTAGAGTTATGTAGTTTTCTTTCTATAGTTCTTTTACATCTTTGGTTAAGTTGACTTCTAGGTACTTGATTTTTTTAGTTGCTATTGAAAATGGTATCTTTTTCTTGAGTGTCTCTTCAGTTTGTTCATTTCTAGCATATAGAAACATTACTGACTTATGTGCATTAATCTTGTATCCCGCTACTTTGCTAAATTTGTTTATTAGCTCTAGTAGCTGTATCGTCGATTTCTCAGGGTTTTCTAGATATAAGATCATATCATCTGCAAACAATGACAGTTTTACTTCTTCTTTTCCAATTTGGATGCCTTTTATTTCTTTGTCTTGCCGGATTGCCCTGGCTAGCACTTCCAGCACAATGTTGAATAATAGTGGTGACAGTGGGCATCCTTGTCTTGTTCCTGATCTTAGAGGGAAGGCTTTCAGTCTCTCACCATTGAGTACTATGCTGGCTGTGGGTTTTTCATATATGCTCTTTATCATGTTGAGGAAGTTTCCTTCAATTCCTACCTTTTGAAGTGTTTTTATGAAAAAGGGATGTTGGATTTTGTCAAATGCTTTTTCAGCATCTATTGAGATGATCAATTGATTTTTCCCTTTTGACTTGTTAATGTGTTGTAATACATTGATTGATTTTCTTATGTTGAACCATCCTTGCATGCCTGGAATGAACCCCACTTGGTCATGGTGTATGATTTTTTTAATGTGTCTTTGGATTCGATTTGCAAGTATTTTGTTGAGGATTTTTGCATCTGTATTCATTAGGGAGATTGGCCGGTAGTTTTCCTTTTTTGTAGCATCTTTGCCTGGTTTTGGTATTAGATTGATGTTAGCTTCATAAATGAGTTAGGTAGTGTTCCATTTTCTTCAATGTTTTGAAAGAGTTTGAGTAAGATTGGTGTCAGTTCTTTCTGGAAAGTTTGGTAGAATTCCCCTGTGAAGCCATCTGGCCCTGGGCATTTATTTGTGGGAAGATTTTTGATGACTGATTGGATCTCTTTGCTTGTGATGGGTTGATTGAGGTCTTCTATTTCTTCTCTGGTCAGTCTAGGTTGTTCATATGTTTCCAGGAAATTGTCCATTTCCTCTACATTATCCAGTTTGTTGCCATACAGTTGTTCATAATATCCTTTTTTTTTTTTATTTTTTAATCATCATTTTATTAAGATATATTCTTCTTGACCAAAAGGGGGATGTGAAAGGAAATGACATAATATCCTCTTAAAATTTTTTTAATTTCTTCAGGATCTGCAGTTATGTCACCTTTTTCATTCATTTATTTTGTTTATATGGGTCTTCTCTCTTTTTGATTTTGTCAGTCTAGCTAGGGGCTTGTCAATCTTGTTGATCTTCTCAAAGAACCAACTTTTGGTGATATTTATCCTCTCTATAGTTTTTTTGTTCTCTATGTCATTTATTTCTGCTTTAATCCTTGTTATTTCTTTTCTTCTACTTGGTTTAGGATTGGTTTGCTATTCATTTTCTAGCTTCTTCAGTTGATCCATTATTTCTTTGATTTTGGCTCTTTCTTCCTTTTTAATATATGCGTTTAGTGCTATAAATTTCCCCCTTAGCACTGCTTTTGCTGTATCCCATAGGTTTTGGTATGTTGTGTTCTCATTTTCATTAGTCTCTATATATTTAGCAATTTCTCTTGCTATTTCTTCTTTAACCCACTGATTGTTTAGGAGTGTGTTGTTTAACCTCCAGGTATTTGTGAATTTTCTGAGTCCCTGATGGTTATTGACTTCTAATTGTATTCCATTGTGGTCAGAGAATGTGCTTTGAATAATTTCAATTTTTTAAATTTATTGAGGCTTGTTTTATGTCCCAGCATATGATCTATTCTGGAGAAAGTTCCGTGAGCACTAGAAAAGTATGTGTATCCTGGTGATTTGGGATGTAATGTCCTGTATATGTCTGTTAAATCTAATTCATTTATCAGATTGTTTAGGTTTTCAATTTCCTTATTGGTCTTCTGTCTGGTTGATCTATCTATAGGAGAGAGTGATGTGTTGAAGTCTCCCACAATTATTGTGGAAACATCAATTGCTTCCTTTAGTTTTGCCAGTGTTTCTCTCATGTATTTTGTGGCACCTTGATTAGGTGCATAGACATTTACAATTGTTATTTCTTCTTGCTGAATTGCCCCTTTTATTAGTATGTAGTGGCCTTCTTTGTCTCTCAAAACATCCCTGCATTTGAAGTCTATTTTATCTGAGATTAATATTGCTACACCTGCTTTCTTTTGGCTGTAGCTTGCATGAAATATTTTTTTCCATCCTTTCACTTTCAGTTCCTTTGTGTCCCTGTGTCTAAGATGAGTCTCTTGTATGCAACATATTGATGGTTCATTTTTTTTGATCCATTCTGCGAATCTATATCTTTTAATTGGGGAGTTTAATCCATTTACATTCAACGTTATAACCGTGAAGGCATTTCGTGAATCAGCCATCTTATCCTTTGGTTTATGTTTGTCATATTTTTCCCTCTCTCTATTAATATCCTTTATTGTACCGATACCGAATCTCTTTAGTACTGAACCTTTCTCCAGGTCTCTCTGTCCTTTCTTTGTTTCTCTGTCTGTAGGGCTCCCTGTAGTATCTCCAGTAGGGCAGGTCTCTTGTTAGCAAATTCTCTCAGCATTTCTTTGTCTGTGAAAAATTTAAGCTCTCCCTCAAATTTGAAGGAGAGCTTTGCTGGATAAAGTATTCTTGGCTGGAAATTTTTCTCACTCAGAATTCTAAATATATCGTGCCACTGCCTTCTTGCCTCCATGGTGGCTGCTGAGTAGTCACTACTTAGTCTTATGCTGTTTCCTTTGTATGTGGTGAATTGCTTTTCTCTTGCTGCTTTCAGAACTTGCTCCTTCTCTTCTGTGTTTGACAGTGTGATCAGTATATGTCTCGGAGTGGGTTTATTTGGATTTATTCTATTTGGAGTTCGCTGAGCATTTATGATTTGTGTATTTATGTTGTTTAGAAGATTTGGGAAGTTTTCCCCAACAATTTCTTTGAATACTCTTCCTAGACCTTTACCCCTTTCTTCCCCTTCTGGGACACCAATGAGTCTTATATTCGGACGTTACATATTATCTATCATATCCCTGAGGTCCATTTCGATTTTTTCAATTTTTTTTCCCCATTCTTTCTTTTATGCTTTCATTTTCCATTCTGTCATCTTCCAGGTCACTGATTCGTTGTTCAACTTCCTCTAGTCTTGTACTATGAGTGTCCAGAATCTTTTTAATTTGGTCAACAGTTTCTTTAATTTCCATAAGATCATCCATTTTTCTATTTAGTCTTGCAATGTCTTCTTTATGCTCTTCTAGGGTCTTCTTGATTTCTTTTGTCTCCCGTACTATGGTCTCATTGTTCATCTTTAGTTCTTTGAGTAGCTGCTCTAGGTGCTGTGTCTCTTCGGATCTTTTGATTTGGGTGCTTGGGCTTGGGTTATCCATATTGTCTGGTTTTTTCATATGCTTTATAATTTTCTGTTGTTTTTGGCCTCGTGGCATTTGCTGAAGTTGATAGGGTTCTTTTAGGATTTGTAGACCAATTGAAGTCCTTATCCCTAATTTATCAGATCTACAGCTTCGTGGAGTACACTTTCTCTAACTAACCAGCAGGTGGCGTCCACGAGCCACCTGTTCTCCACAAGCCAGTTCTCTCCTGTTTAGCCTTTTTGGTGAGTGGGGGAGTGAGTCTTGTGGGGTCCAATTGGTGTACCAAGCTTGCGTGTGTAGTTGGTGTTGCCTGCCCTGTATATGGGGCGTGTTTCTGGGCAGTCAGGGAGGGGGGTGGCCGTAACAATCAAATCTCCCTGGTGATCCTAGAGTTTTAAAGCTGCTGCAATAGTCTAACCCTTCAGTTCAGTCCTGCCACAGTTTGTCTCTGCCACTGACCCACAAGTCCTTGGTATTGGCGTATGGCTCCTGAGACTTACAAGTGGGCCCCTCTTCCAGGCCGTGCACCCCGGGTCCTCTGTTGAGGGATGACTGTGCTATGTCACAGGTGAGTGCCATCCCCCCAGAGCAGTTCTGGGTTGCTGGTCTGTGTAGGGAGGCTCCCAGTCTGCTGAAATGATGGCTGAATGGGGCTTTGTTAATTCACACTGCTCCACCTTCCCAACTCTGGGACAATCAGCTGAGGTTGCAGGGAAGGCTAATGTCCACACCCAGTTTTGTGGTATGTGCCTGTTATTTGAAGCACTTCCGTCACACTGGGTTGTCTGGGGCAGCTCTGGGCTATGGGGCTGGCGATGGGCAGGAGTGTTTCCTGTCCACCAGGATGATGGCTGTGAGCGGACATCCCCCTTTTCTTGGGAAGTTGTGGTGTTTATTGAATTTTCTCAGCCACTGGATTATTGCCTTTTGTCTCAGAGCTCTCTTAGATCTGCACTTGAGTTGACCTGCCCAAATTACAAGTCTTTGAAGCTTTCTGTATTGGGCTTCTTAGAGTAATTGTTTTAGAAAAAGAAAAAAGGATTAAAAAAAAAAAAAAAAAAGGGCCCTCCTCAGAGATCTAATGGGTTATTGAAATGCTAAGAGACAAAGCAACCAGGGCCATTAAGGAAAGGTCCACAGGGCAGAGAGATCAGCTTTTCTTCGGAATTTGCATATGCGCCTCAGGGCTTGAGCTCAGGCCTGAGCTCTGCCCTTCCCCTTTCTATGTTCACCAGAACTCCAAAAATCCTCCGCTTTTATTTTGGAGTTTTTCGTGTTGTTTTTTTTCTATGCCTGTCTCCTCTCTGCTGGGCTGGCTGCTCTCAGATTCTCTGGTGTCTGGTCTCAGTCTGTCTATGGTTGGAGTTTGGATCAGTAGAATGAGTTTCCGATAAGGGCTGCCACTGCAGTTCTCCCTTCTCCTTCCGGGAGCTGACAGCCCCTCCTCCCACGGGACCGAGCCTGGCAGGGAGGGGCGCGGGTCCCCTGGCTGCAAAAACTTACAGATTTCTCTGATCTCAGCAGTTCCACGTTTTCATGAGTGTTGTGTGAAGTATGCCCAAAGTCAGATTGCTCTGTGGTGTCCAGTCCACGAAGTTCCTGGCTTTCTGCCTACTTTCCTGGAGGAGTAACTAAAACATACAGCTCACTAGTCCGCCATCTTGCCCCGCCCCTGATGCACTTTTATGCTGTAGTGTCTTTAATCAGGATAGTCTTTTATATGACATGGTAGAACAATTAGACATCCATATGTATAAAAATGAACCTTGACCCATACTCCATACTAAACATAAAATTAAATCAAAATGGATCAGATTCCTAAACCATATTTAAAATCAACTCAAAAGGAACTATAGATCTGAATATATAATCTAACACTATAAAACTTCTAGGGGAAAACATTTGTGATATTAGGTTAAACAAACCTTTCTTTGATATGATGATACCAAAAGCATGATCCATAAAAAACAAACTGACCTATTGGACATCACCAATATTAAAAAGTTCTGCTCTTCAAGTGACATTGTTCAGATAATGAAAAGACAAGTTACACATTGGGAGCAAATCTTTGCAAAACGTATTTCTAATAAAGGATTTGTCTCCAGAATAGACAAAGAACTTTTGAAACTGAATAAGAAGAAAACAAACAACCCAATTTTTAAAAATGTGCAAAAGATTTGAACAGATATTTCTCCAAAGAATACTCGTGGATGGGAAACGGTCTCATGAAAACATGCTCAAGATCATTAGTCATCAGGGGAATGCAAACTAAAACCACAATGAGATACCACTACACACTTAACAGAATGGCTACAATTCAAGGAAGACTAACCATACCAAACAGTGGCAAGGATGTGAAGGAGCTGGAGCTCTCGTATGATGAGAGGGTCACATTGCACAGCCACTTGGGAAAACAGTTTGGTGGGGGTTGGGGGTGGGGCTGTTGCTTGGTTGGTACAGTGTTTTCAAATTTTGGAAATATTTAAATAAAAAATAAAATTAAAAGAAAACTCCAGAAAATATGAACTAATCTACAATGACAGGTAGGTCAGTGGTGGCCATGAGAAGGGGGCTGTCCGGAAGGAAGGGTTATAAAGGGGCAGAAGAGAACTTCTGTGAGTGATCTGTTCATTTTCTTGACTGGGGATGGTTTCCTGGGTGTGTGTGTGTGTGTCAAAAGCTATATTTTTCATTTTAAATATTGAAAGTTTGTTGTATGTTGATTATACCTCAAAAAAGGCTGTTTATTAAAAAAAACAAACCTCTGTGGACTCCTGACTGCCCTTAGAAATAAGTGCCACCTCTACACTCAAGGTCTTCCGTGACTCAGCTCCACTTTCCTGAAGTCACTTGTTCAAGAAAACTGGAAAGTTCAGGATTAGGCAAAAAAAAAAAAAAAAAAGTTGACCTGCAGTTTGGGGCAGAAATTTCTGCTGGGGGCATGGGGGTGGGAGGGGATATAATACTGCTTAGAAAATAACTCACCAAGAGATATCTTTCTCTGTAGCCACAGTATGATTACAAAACAAGATTAAAGGCGAACAAGAAGCAGCCCAGAGAGGAAAGAATGGGTTTATTCTATAGTCAATAATTACTCAGTGGAGAAATTATTTATATAAATATCAGTTACCTGTTTATATTATTTTCATTATGGTGATTACAAACGGAGAGCCATGGGAATTGTAAATCGTGGGTTATTCCCAAACCATAGAACTTCTCTTTCTGTTTTAATTTTGAGAGAAAAGGAAGGAAAAAGACAGGCCCCTCTTTGGAAGAATGTAAGAGAGAAAAAAGCATCTTTGAGTCAAAACAGGGCTTTTCAAATGACATCTCATGCCAGTAAATTGTGAGGAATAAGACGCCAAAGGAGTTGTAAAGCTGTAATCCACATAGACAAAATCCAACTAGGGCCCCCTGTAGACAGGCCTGAGGCAAGAATGAGTGGGCACAAAGAGACTTTTTATTTTTTGCATCAAAGGAAGATACATACAAAATTTATGTTCAGAGAAATTGATTAAAGTTGATATTAACTGAATGAATTGGCATGTGCATTCTACATTTCTTTAAATCTTGCTCCACAATTTTACCTTTTCCTTGTTGACATTCATTCCTTAATATTTATTATTTTTTTAAAGAATTGCTTTTTTTATGAACATACAAGTTAGATATTAAATAGTTGTATTGGTTTCATTGAATTATATGTTTATAGGAAAAGCAATTCTGGCCAGATTATATTCTAAAAAGATGGATAATTATCTTTGGATAGTTGAGGCCAATTATTACATATCTGAGTGGCAATCATAATCTACTGAACTTCTGGTGCAGGATTGGCAGAGGACAGGCTATGGGCCAAATCCAGCTTGTAGCCTGTTTTTCTCTATTCCACAAGCTAAGAATGGTTTTTACATTTTTAAATGAATGCTAATTTTAAAAATAGAAGAAGAAAACAAGGAAGAGAAGAAGTGAGGCAAGGGGAGACAACGAATATGAAGACAAAGAAGAGCATGTGTCAAGGACTGTATTTGGCCCACAAAGACTAAAATATTAGTTTTCCTATCTGGTCTTTTATGGGAGAAGTGTGCTAACCCCTGCTCTACTGCAGGGAGTGAAGGCAAGTCCTTGGCAAACATGGTACTCTGCCGTTTTGCATCCAGTGCAGGCATGGCTAATCGATTACCATTTTCTAATCTGTTTCTTAGCGAAGAAATGGAAGATTAAAAGAAAATCAGGTGACAATTTTGGAACTAAAAAATAAAATAAAATAACTGAAATGAAAAACTCACTGTATGGATTCAATGCAGAATGGAGAGGACAGAGGAAAGAACCAGAAAACTTGAAGATACTACAACAGAAATCACCCAATCTGAATAACACAGAGAAAGAGACTGTGATAAACAAAAGGAACAGAGCCTCAGGGACCTGGAAGCCCATAACAAAGATCTGACATTCGTGTCATCAGAGTCCCAGAGGAAAAAGCATGTGGGACTGAAAAAATATTCAAAGAAACAGTGGCTGACTTTTTCCCAAATTTGACACAACCTACTGATTCAAGCAACTGAGCTAACTCCAATCAATATAAACCCAAAGAAATTCATGCCAAGAATTGATGATGATGCTCAAACTCCTGAAAACTAAAAGCAGATTTTTTCAAGAAAAAAATCTTGAAAGTTGTAAAAGAGAAATAGTACCCTACTTATAATTGAAAAACAATTCAAATGGCAGCAAATTCCTCATGAGAAACCATGAGACCAGAAGAAAGTAACACAACACTTTTCAAGTGCTGAAAAAAATAATAAACGTCAATCCAGAATCCTATATCCAGTGAGACTATCCTTCAGGAATGAAGAAATAAAGACATTCTCAGATGAAGGAAAAAGATGAGAATTTGTCATCTGCAGTTCTACCCTAAATGAGTGGCCAAAAGAAGATCCTAAAAGGGAAAGGAAGTGATAAAATATTGAATCTTGGAACACTGGGAAAGAAGAAAGGACAATGGAAAGAGTGAAAACATGGGTTCTTCATCATATATAGCACACTGGGACAGAGCATTTTGAAGCAATTGAATGGAAGGCTTTCTGGATGGGGCATGGAAGACAAAAAGGAAATACACACCAATGGAAAAGAAAATGAATCACCAGAGGCAGGACCAATGCTTAAAATAAATATAATATTGCACCCAAAGGGATGCTATACTCAATCTCTATTGAGGACAACACAGTTATATAAGCAAAATAAAATAAGTGATGCACCATTCCTGGTAGCCTCCCACCCAGATGTTGCTGTAAATCTGGCACCACCAGAACAAATGAGCAAATGACATTTCCGTGATGCACGGGCTACCTCATTGGTGAATGAGGCTCACAGAGATGTAATGCAGTGGTAGCTTTCTGTTTTATTTTTTAAAAGGCAGTTAGAATAAAGATGAGCCTGTGAATGAAAAATAGAAACTGATCTCAATTAGTGTCAAGGTACACCTAATTTATGAATTCTAAAAGGAATATGTATGTTGCCACTTAGACCCCAAACTGGCTATTAAGGGAAGAAAATAATAAGAAAATTCATGATTCTGAAGGATAATTATATCTTTTAGATATCATAACTTCTCTAAAACTTTTGATGCTTCCACCATAATATTTATTTTTAATTTTTAAACGTGTGAAATATAACCAACACAGAAAAAGTGAATAAAACATAAAAAGTGTCATATTCAGCTTAACGAGTAATAAAAAGAACTCCTGTGTTATTGCCATCTAAGCCCAGGAAGAGAATTTTCCTTCATCCCAGAAGCAGCTTGTGTTTCCTTCCCTATTAGAACCCCCTCCTCTATTAGTAGCCACTTTCCTGATTTTTTAAAACCTTTTTTTCTAACCTTCAGTGTGAAGCGGCCCCCGCTTCCCACCTGCAGAATCTTTAGCGGAGGAAGCTGCAAGAGAGCTCTTCCCTGTTTGGTTGGGTGTGAGCTGATCATGAACTTGGAGTCCACATGCATTTCCCAGAGATCACAGTTGTGTGATGACGAGACGAGACGTGATCGTGAAACAGCAGTGATGCAGGGGAGCATATTTGGAGCCAGAGGTGACCTTGATGAGGCAAACCGTAGGAAATCCGCAGAGAACCCGGGGAGGCCTTGGAAGTCCACAGAGCACAGAACAGGGTGGGAGGTGGAGGCTCGGGGCCGTGGGTCATCACTCCTGCCGCTCAAGAGAGAGGTATCCATGTTTATTTTTGGGCTAAAATATTTCCTTCTGTGACTGTCTGTGGACAGAGCACTGGCCTTATGTTTGAACATGATAAGGACAAAAGGATTTTTTCCAGAGTCTGGGCCACGGGCTCTTGCTTTACCCACTGGGGCCTGGTTTTGAAGGAACCCACGTTGACTACTCAAATTTTTCTCCTCACCCTGGGCTGACCTGTCCTTAGCTTTTCGATGGAGGCTCCCTGGGCCCTAGGCCTGGCTGGGGACCCAGCCCTGCTGGGAAGGACCGCTCTGGGGCAGAGGAGCCCCCCGCCTAGGGCTTAGGCAGACCCTCCTCTCCCTGCTCATCACAACCCACCATGTCACCCGCAGAGAGCAGGCTGCCTGACGAGGGTCTGCTCCCATCCAGAATAACAAGTCCAAGGCTCATTTCCCCTCAGCGCACCTGGCAAAGATTGACCACCCTGATAGGGGAAGGCCACTGGGGCCCACTGGACTGAACTGGCCCCCCGGGGGGCATGTGCCCACCTGCCCCTGGCTACTGCATGTTTCTGGCCTCCCTTTTCTCTCTGGCTTCCCCAATGTGTCTGTCTGTCTGGGAGTTCGTCTCTCTGCCTTCCTGAATTTTTTCTCTTCTTTTTCTGTCTTGGCTGTCTACTTGCCTCTCTCTCTTTCTCTTTCCCTCTGCCCCTCTTTTCCTTTCCTTCCCCTCTCTGCCGCCTGCTCCGCCTCTTTCTTCCTCTCAGCTCCCTTCTGTCTTGCACTTTTTCTGTCTCCCTGCAGCCTTTCTCTCTGTCACCATCTTTCTGTTTCCACCTTTTCCCTCTCTGCCATGCACCCCTCCCTCTGTCCCATCACCAAACCGAGCAGGTTATTGGAACAACGCAGGGCAGTATTTTGTTTAAAAAACAAGCTATTCTGCTCACAAACAAGATTGCTGGAGTCAGCTCGCAGACCTTACTCTTGGAAAAAAATTGTTGGGAGAGGGTTATGGAATTCTCTCCAGAGTGCTCTGGGCCCACTGACTTTGAGCAGGGGCCTGCCCAATCTGTGCCGCAGGGTTCCCCTCCGGAGCAAGGGGCAGCTGACACCCACTCATCGGGTGGTTGTACTGTGGAATGGGTTTGTCCAGGGAGCACAGGTAGAAGCAGAAGAAGCAGGGTCTTTGTGGGAGCAGGGCAGGGGACCTACACTTCCCCCCACTGCCCATCTTCTCCCCACTCTGCCCCTCTGGAACCTGTAGAGATCCATAGGACCCAGTTTGAAAACCAAGGGACACGTGCTCTCTGCAGCCGGGATTGGGGCTTTGAATGCTAGCCCCGTCCTCCCCATGGAGGGCCCTAGGGCAACTTGCCTAACTTCTTAAAGCCTCAGTTTCCCGTCTGTAAAACGGAGCCAATAATAGCACCTACCTGGATTATTACGGGAAGTAATTGAAAAACTTGGCATAAAGCACTTAGCCCAGTGCCAATCAAGTGGTGGGTACTCAATAAATAAATTATCACTCCTCCCACGGGTGTTTGCATTTTAAATCTGAATGCTGCAAGACGGCAACACTTAACCCAACAGAAAGAACCTGCAAAAATAGAATTTCTGACTGCAGCAGTTGGGGGAGGAGGGAAGGCATGTGGGGAGAGGCGCTTTAATGTCTCCCTCATATCTCTTTCTGGGGGTGCCCTCCTGGTTTGGCTCTGCAGACAGCTGCCTCTGGTTTTGCAATAAATTACTAAGACCATGGACACCCTTCATTTTGCCTTTATTCGCAGGTGAGATACTTCAGAATAGTTAAAACCTGCACGCACGTGGCTGGGCTGACGGGGCGGGGGGGGGGGGGCCTCCAGCCTCCATAAAGGTGGGCTCAGGGCACACCTGACCCCCATGCTGGGCAGAGACACCCAGCCTGGTGCAGGTGCCCGGTGCTGGCTCAGCCACTTGAGGGTATTCTGCAAGATCCTGGGGCAGCAGCCTCACTAAACAAACTCCTGGAGACAAGACACCCTCCAGAGCAACACCAGAGCTGGCCAGTGGGGAAGGGGGAGGCACAGGATGTCTGGATGTTTTTCTTTTTGTGATGTTGACGGCTCTCAATGGTTTCCTCAGCTCATTAATTCATTATGTTACACAATGGTGCAATTCTAATTCTGCCATTCCTTCTTCATTTTTAGCTGGACTACTTCTAGAAAGGGAAGTTTCCTCTCATCATCCCTGTGGTTCCTTTGAGGTCCAAGTTGGTTGTATAAGAAAGGCAGGATAAAGGTTTCATCCTCCTTTATTTTTCAGTTTTTCAAATATGAATTGGCTCCCCAGGTCCTCCAAAGGTACCCAGTGAGTTTGAGTGTAGGTGGCATTTAACAGTATTATGAGCCATTGATTTAAACATATTCGAGTCATTTCAATTCACTGTCATGATTAGCTTTATTGAAGTTCAAATGGCCCCATCTTTGGCCAATGAAAGCTTTTGCGAATTGTCTCCTCTTGAATTCAGACTTTTGATCCCATTTGATGCAACCTCATCTTTGGTAGCTTCTTGTATCTGATAAGAGAGGATGCTCCAGATAAAATACATCATCAGTTCATCTTGATATTTCCAATTCAAATTCCAGACCACAGATTTTTGCTTAATTTCATTGATCTCACATCTGTGTTTTCTTTCAACTGCTGGAAATCTCAGCTTTGAGGACTCCAGCTTAATTATTTGTTTGAGTTATTTTAAAATACCCACAAAACAAGCTCAGAATAACAATACCAATAGGATTACTGCAAAGGATTAAAGACATTTTTTTTTACTTTTCTTTTTGTCCTTAAACTAGCTCCCTCTAAGAATTATGTTAAACTACTATGTGTGAACACCATGTGAAATAGTTTCTCTCCGTGTGAGTATGTCACCAGATAAATACAGGCTGGATCCATTCATTTTAATTTTAGTTTTGGGGGTTGCTCTTTTATTCATTTAATTTTGTTTTTTTTAATCATGTAAACATAGTTTGCATGGTTTCATACTCAAACCTGAAGACAAGGTATTTTCAAAGAAGTGCAGTTCTCTCCCTGTCTTTTTTTGTCATGTTCCTCCCTTCCCTATAGGTAACCATTTTTAAAATATGGTTTTTCCTTGTTATTTTTTTTATATAGGCAAACAGTGCACAAACATGCATCTATTAGCATCCCCCTTTTTTCTTAGCTAAACGGTAGCGTAATATACATGTTGTCTGCTTTGCTTTTTTTTCACTTAACATATCCCTAGATCACTCCATAGTGGTAGACAGAAATCTTCCTCATTCCACTGGATGTGCCATAGTTTTCCTACCAGCTTCCTACAGATAACATTTGCACTCTGTCCGGACTTTTACTATTATAACTGGAAACACATTTAAAATAACTTGAGCAACAACAAGGTAATGACCTAAAGCAACATGTCTAGTATGGGAGTTAGACTTTAAGAGCCTGCTACTTTGGGGGGGGGGGGGGAATGCCCTTTATCATTAAACTACCATCCCCTCCTCTGCTCTCTAATGCCCCAAAGTCCCCCGAATCTTTGGTGGGCAAGTCTTCTCATTCCGTAACTAGAGAATATAATGCCATGGATAGAGGAAACGAAAAGAAAGGCATTTACACTATGGAGCAAACGGCTGGCAAAAAAATGGGGGGCACAGAGAACCTAAGGAATGGAAATAGGATGGAGGGGCAGCTGGGACCCCTAAACAAAGTCCTGCCAGCTTCCCAGCTTTCCGAGCATTTCTGGGCACAGCCAGAGGGGAATGGGGTACCCAAGTTGGGGGAGCTGAGTGGTTCTTGGGAAGGATCAGTAGAGCCAGGCTGTAAAGCACGAGTTATTAAATGATCTTGCACATAAGTATTCCAGGGACAATTTCCAAAGTTCAGACTCCTGGCTTCCCAGTCCAGAATACTTGATTTAGTAGGTCTGGGGTAGGGCCCAGGAATCTGAATTTTGATACCACCCTCTTTTCCCAAGGCTTTCTGATGCAGGCTGTCAAACAGACCACAGTTTGGGAAACACAGCTCTAAGGATTTCAGAGAGGTGGGGAAGGTGCTTAAATGAAGGTACTGCTCCAGTTCATGGGAGTGTCACAGGGGAGGGGGTGGTATGGCTCATCTGTCCCAGACAGAGGAGTATTTTTTCAACTACATGGTTAAGAAACACTAGTGCCCAATGATAACCAAAATAGCAGATCCACATGCTGTAGGTCTTACGATTGGTTTGGAATTCTTGCTTACAGTGCATGCCCTTAAGGCCTGTCCTGGTGCTGGGTGTCCCACCAGCCTGCTTCAGGGACAGGTGCTATCTGTGTGTGAACCTGCCCCTGCTGAGGGTTCTCTCTGGGAGTCTGCATAGAAGAACTGGTGCGGTAAGCAGAAGAAACAAATGCCAGGCTGCCTTATCCTTCATCACCAGGTAATAGGGAGCCATAGCTGACTCTTGAGCAGTAAGAGGGCGATGTGGTATAGTTGATATTTTCTCCTTGGGCCCCTCCTTCCCCTTCCTATTTTCATGGTCCAAAAGAACGGGTATGTCCTGGGGAGGAATCTAGACCCAGCATCGTGGGATGGAGAACATCTACTTGACCAAAAGGGGGAAGTGAAAGGAAATGAAATAAGCTTCAGTGGCAGAGAGATTCCAAAAGGAGCCGAGAGGTCACTCTGGTGGGCACTCTTACACACAATGTAGACAACCCTGTTTAGGTTCTAATGAATTGGGATAGCTGGTGGTAGATACCTGAAACTATCAACTACAACCCAGAACCCATGAATCTTGAAGACGATTGTATAAAAATGTAGCTTATGAGGGGTGACAATGGGATTGGGAAAGCCATAAGGACCACACTCCCCTTTGTCTAGTTTACAGACTGATGAGTAGAAATTTGGGGGAAGGAAAAAACAAACAAACAAACAAACAAAGGCACCCAGTGTTCTTTTTTACTTTAATTACCCTTTTTCACTTTAATTATTATTCTTGTTATTTTTGTGTGTGTGGTAATGAAGCTGTCAGGGACTGATTTTGAGGATAAATGCACAACTATGTAATGATACTGTGAACAATCAAATGTACGATTTGTTCTGTACATTTGACTGCATGGTATGTGAATATATCTCAATAAAATTAATTAAAAAAAAAAAAAGAACAGGTGTGGTCCAATTTTTCTCATTCCAAAAGGACTTTCTAGAGTTTTGCGTTGGGCTCCAAAACCACTTACACTTTGTTCCTTTTCTCTTCGGTCTAAAAAAAGACCTTCTGTTGATTTCCTGGCATAGCCAAGTCAGGGCTGTTTATTAACTCGGGAATCTGTGCAAAGAAAGATTAAGAAATGGGCAGGGGCAGGGGTTAGCCAGACTCTATTCCTAGAGGGAAAGAAAACATGTTTGTGAGTGGGAGGGGGGTGAAGGGTGGGGGCTGCCTCTCTGTCCTGCTCAGGTTTTGCTACGATAGCCACAGGGGCCAGGACCTGTCAGCTGGTCAGGGGGCGAGGGGGCAGCTGGGGCTGTCCAGGCAATGGGCTCCTGCATTTCCATCCGAATCCTGTCCTTAGCTGCACAACCTCCATGAGCCTCAGTGACAACAACTGTGCAAGGAGGCAAATACCATTTCAGGAGGTTTAAGGGGAGCAGCATATTTGGCTGATAGTGAGCACCTGATAAAGTTTAGGCAGGGAGAGGCAGGGGCCACGGTGAGGCTGGGGAGTTGGGGACAGAGGGTGTGAGGGGATGCTGTTGCCCTATTAGGGTTCTGGACTGTTCCGAGGGTTGGCAAAAGCAGTTTAAAGATGACATTCAGTTGCAAGTTTGTTCAGGGCAAGGGCTGAGTTTTATAATCCTTTGCCCCTGCTGGGACCCTCAACAAACCTTGCAGGTTCTGCAACCCCAGGAATAAATACTCAGAGGTTGGCCAAGCAAGGAGCTTCCCCATGCACCCTCAGGTTCTTTGGGGTACGGGCCAGGTCTTATTAACTTTTGGTTCCCTAGCACCTAGCAAAGAGCTTGGTGAATTCACCTGCATTTCTGATGGACTGATGACATCTTTGTCGTTTATGTGCTGCAAAGATTATATTGCTTTAATTTGATAATGTGTCTCTATTTCAGTTTTTTTTTCCAGAGCATCAAATTCATAGGCTTGCTTTAATCATTTGGAAAATTCAGAGAAGAAGAAAGAAGCGGGGAAAAAAGTTACACGTCATCCCACCAAAAGGTTGTTTTCTAAGATGATGCCTGGGTCCTTGTTAATCACATTTTACTATACAGTGCATGTGTGTACACACACACACAATCTAATGAAGTCATGGCTTGGAAAAGCATGTGCAATCTCATGCCAACGTCATGATTTAGAGCTAGGAGAATAGCATCCAGGCCCCAGCACATATTGAATCCTCTCTGCCAGCCCAGCACTCAGCAGGCATCCTCCCCCGTGAGACCAGGTGGACCTGCCTCTGCCCAGGTAAGGTGCTAGGAGCAGGGGCCCAAGGACCAAGCACTTTGGAGACATTGAGAGAAGGGCGAGGTCACCTGGGCTAGAGCAATCTAGGAAGACTTCCTGGAGGAGGTGGTAGGACGGGAAGGACTTTGCTCTCTAAGCATTCCCAGCAGGGGCACTGGGTAACAATGGTCTGGAGGTCCAGACACGTGCTCTCAGGTCCTTGGGGGTCAGGTAGTCTCATGTTCCATCCTCGGAGCACTGCATGGGGAAGGGAGGTAGGGTGGGGTTCTCAGGGGCTAGAACCTGGGCACTGGAATCAGACGGACCTGCTTTGGCCCTGGTGAGCTCGGACTGGGCTGCAGGTCACTGTTCCTTCTCTAGTGTGGAATGTCCTTGTCAGTACAGGGAAGCAAATAACAGCTCCTGTTCTAAGGAAGAAGGTAAGATTAAGTGATGCCATGGGGGCCCCAAGCTGAACCCAGGGTCCGTCCCAGGGTCTGTGCGTGATAAATGCTGGTGGTATTATTGGTATTTCCATGGACCAGGGAGGAAACTGAGGCTTGGAGAGGGGATGGGACATGCCTGGGGGGCCCCACAGATATCCCACTGTGCTCAGATCAGCTCTGCTGTCCCAGTGGCCACGCTGGAGACACACGGGGAAAGGTGGAGGACACAGATGGAGCTGGTCAAGGTGATGGTGGGCTCAGGAGGGGAGGTGGCCGGAGACAGAAGCTGTCTTAGAACAGTGGTCCCGGCAGCACTCACCCCGGTCTGGGCACAGTTACTGCCTTAAGCTCCCTGGGAATCTGGAGAAGCCACAGGTCGGCTGCATGTGCCTTGGCCATGCTCTCAGGTGGCAGACTGCCCAGGGCTCTGTCTTCCCGGCTGCAGGGGCTGGGCAGGGGGGTGACCAAGCTGGGAGGGCAGGGCATTCTTTCCTGGCAAAGGAGCTCCGAGAAGGAGCTCTGCAGCCCCCAGGGTGGCTGGGGCATGGATGCACCCTCTCTGTCCTTGGGAAGTTCATCTCCTTTCCTTCCTGGTGGGCAGGGCTGGCCCTTCCACCAGCTTCCACCACAACCTTACGAGAGGGTACAATGAGCCCAGCCCTGAGGGGTCGCCTGGGGCACCCCAATTCCTGGCACCTCCCCTCTGAGCATTCCCATCTTGTGGCACTTCACTTCCTGAGGCTGGGGAGAGAGTTGATGGGGTGATCTTGCCCCAGCAATGACAGAACATGTGCAATGTGTCCAGGGCAGGGCCTGCCCGACCTCCCTCGGTCCTCCTTGCCTGTCCCCCTGGGAACGCCGGCTGCAGCCACCACCGTCGCCACCACGCAGCCCTCTGCACCTGCGGGGAGGTGTTGTGCACTAACTGCCTTTAATAATCTCCTAGAATCTCACCCACATTCACAACTGCTATTCAGGCCAGAACTGAGTGCCTTTCACCAAAACAAAGTCCTTGACTGTGAACGCAGAAGGGCAGGCACCCGTTTACCTGCCTATTCTGTGGGCTTGGACCCGTATTTCTCCTAGCCCCCATTCTCACCCCTTGTTGCCCCCCATTTCCACCTATGTTTACTGAGGACATCTGCCTGTGGCTGGGCCCCTGACTCTCCGGAGCTCATCTCAAACCTTGATGGACCTTGTGGCGTGACCTTGGGCCAGGCCAGCGGGGATCAAGGGCTCACTGTAAAGTTTCTGTCCTCCGGAAGCTCACACTCAGGTCAAGGAAATGAGAGCTCTGCTTAAAGGACCTCTCCTATCCCTCTTTCAGGTGTGTGTGTCTGTGTGTTCTCCAATTCACCAAGTGTGTAATTATCCATCTTGGAGAAGGATGGGTATTTTAGTGAAACCTGATAAAGTCTTTTTTTTTTTTTTTTACTTTTTTTGATCATATTTTTTCATTGTAGACTGTAACATACACACATAGAAGTGGTAACTTTCCAAGTGCAATTTTCATTGTAGAATATAACATACACACATAGAAGTGATAACTTTCCAAGTAGTTAGGAAATTTCAAAGAATGTTATGGGTTACAGTTCCACAGTTTCAGTTATTTCCTTATTGTGAAATATAACATACATGCAAAAAGATAATATCTTTCAAAGTATGACTTAACAAGTAGATATATAGGAAATTTCCAAAAATATTATGAGTTACAGTACCATAGTTTCAGATATTTCCTTATTGTAAAATAATGTATAAGCAAAAAAGTGATAACTTTCAAATTACAATTTAACAAGTAGCTATAGAGCAAATTTCAAAGGATGCTGTGGGTTATAAAAGCTTTTTACTTTGACATCATCATAGATTCATGGTGCAATCTGCTGATCAGCTCCAATTTCACCTGTTTACCCGCACCTCGTGTGTGTGTGTGTGTGTGTGTGTGTGTGTGTGTGTGTGAGTGAGTGCAGTTTGATCACAAGTGTAGGCTCCTGGAAACACCATAATCAAGACACAGAGCTATCCCATCACCCATCATCATCACTGATCTGCCCCCTGTCCTCCACATCTCTAACCCCAGGCATCCACTAACCTGCTCTCCATTTCTACAATTTTGGCATTTTGAAGATCTTATATAAATGGGATCAAATGGCATGTAACCTTGTGAGATTGGCTTCTTTCGCTCAACACAATGCTCTTGAGATCCATCCAGCTGAGTGGGTCAATGGTTCATTCCCTTCTTATGTTGAGTAGTGTGCATGATATGGGCATACCACAGTTTCTTTAACCATCCGCCCAAAAAAGGATATTTGAGCTGTTTCCAATTTTTGACTTTTATGAATAAAGCTACTATGAACAATCACGTACAGGGGTTTGGGTGGATAGCAGTTTTAATCCTCTGGGATGAATGCCCGGAAGTGTGACTACTGGGTCTATGTTAAGTATATGTTTAACTCTTTAAGAAACAGACTGATTTCTAGACAGTCTGTACCATTTTACATTCCCACCAGCAACGTTGGAGAGAGCCAATCTAAACATTTTTGCCAGAATTTGGTATTATCTGCATTTTTAATTTTGGCCATTCTAATGGGAGTCTAGTGGTATCTTGTGGTTTTCTTTGCATTTCCCTAATGGCTAATGATGTCGAGCATCTTTTTATGTGCTTATTGGCTGTTCATGTATCTTCTTTGGTGACATGTCTGTTTGAGTCTTTGCCCATTTTCTAATTGGATTATTTCTTTTCTTACTACCAAGTTTAGAGAGTTGTTGAGTGTTTATGGATATGTGATTCCCAAATATTTCCTTCCAGCCAGTGACTTTCTTTTCATCCCTTTTAATAGAGTAAAAGCTTTCATTTTTATGAAGCAAAATTTATCAATTCTTTTCTCTCATGGAGCATATATTTTGTTCTAAAAACTCCTTGCCTGACCCTAAGTCCCAAAGATTTTCTCTTGTGTTTTTGTGTTTTTTCCTGAAAGTTTTAATTTTTACATTTAAGCCCATGATCCATTTTGCATTAATTTGTGCATAAGGCATGAGGTTTAGGTCAAGGTTCATTCTTTAGCTCTTGGTGCCTAACTGCTCTGGTACCATGTGTTGAAAAGCCTGTCCTTCCATTGAATTGGTTTTGAACCTTTGTCAAAAATCAGTTGGACCACAGTAAGGTCCCACTTCACACATGTAATTGTCTATCACTATAGAAAAAAATAATAGCAAACAATAATATTGGAAAGGATGTGGAGAAATAGGAACCCTCAAGCATTGCTGGTGGGAATGTAAATAGGGCAGCCACTGTGGAAAATGGTTTGGTGGCTCCTCCAAAAGTTAAACATAGCATCATTTTTGTGGATTCTCTTTGTCCACGTGCACCCCCATTTTATTCGGTTTTAATCACATTGACTAATAATTTGACAATGGATTTTCCCCCAGTTGCCTTCCCATCATAGTTGTTTTTTCATGGCTCCACATAATTTTTACAACTGTATTTTTAATGGCTGCATGATCTAGAAAGTTGCCATCCCACAGTGCCCTTGGACTAAGGGTTGAGTCCAGTAATTGACTACGGATACATAACAACAAAGTGGATTTCTCAGTGAATCAGCTTTTTGTTCTGTTAAATTACCTACTTGGGCTAAAGTCCCAAGAGCAAGGAGAGACAAGAGGAGTGAAGCCTGGTGGCTCTGCCTTCAAAAGAAACCCAGAATTCTACCACTTCATACCACCCCCCTTGCTCCCAGCCTGGTCTAAGCCATGGTCACCTCCTGTCTGGCCAACTGTGATGTGCTCTTTCTGATCTCCCTGCTTCCGCCTTTAACTCCCTATTGTGTTCCTCAACTGGGGATGGTTTTGCTTCCCAGGGGACATTTGGCAATATCTGGAGGCATTTTTGCTTGTCCCATTTGGGGAGGGGTGTTATCAACACCTAGTGTGGGGGGACCAGGGATGCTGCTAATCATCCTACAATGCACAGGACAGCCCCTACCCCACCCCACCCACAAAAAGAAATATCCAGTCCACGATGTCAGTAGTGTCAAGAAGCCCCAGCCCAGTGTCCAATCTTTGCCCAGCAGCTCAAAACCTTCCATCGACTCCCCAGCTCACTTGGCACAAAATCCAAAACCATACCGCGGTCTCCAAGGTCCACTGCAACCTCTGACCTCATTGCCCCCCACGTTGTCCCTCACTTGCTCTGCTCCAGCCTCACTGCACTCTCTATGGATCCCCAAACTTGCCAAGAACACTCCATTCTCTGCGTTTACTGTTCATATGCTCACAGCGGGCTTCCCTGCTCCTTTTCATCTCTGCTCAAATGTCATCTTCTCAGACAAACCTTCCCTGGACACCTTCCCCCGTCCCCCTTCCTCCCTTTGTCCTCAGAGCGTTTGTCTCCACCTGATGTCTATTTGATTGACTTTTTCATCAACTTGCTCCCCCATTAGAATATGAGCTCCTATGGGATTTGTTTACTATAGGATTTGCTGATACTGCCAGATGAGTTCCTGGCACATAGTAAGCCCTCAATAAATACTTGTTCAATAAATGAGTCTCCATCGAGCACCCAGCACCTACTGGGTTTGTGCTGGTCCCATTGCCTGTACCCTCCCACGTATTTTTCAGAGCCCACCCCTGCTCCCCAAACACAGAAACAGGAAGCAAAAGTCAATGAACACGCCCAGCACAGTGTTCGGAGAGACAGAGCCGGACGCCAGCCGTTCTGATGGTTCCCAAACCTGTGCCATGCCCACCACCCTAAAATATGTATGGCTTAAAATACATTGCCATCCTGCTCTTTAAAACATCTTCCTGCATTTTTCCTGGGGGCCTTTCCTATAACTGATAGATTTGTTTTCAGCTCTTAATCCCTTTCCACGCCCATCTCTTTATTCTGCTATCTGGGACTAAAATCTGTGGCCCTAAGCCCAGGGTGGGGGAATGTGGAATTTGCTTTACTGTTGCCACTAAATAAAACATTTAAAGGAGCTGCCCCCACCAGGCTTGGGAATGCTGTTTATAGGACACAAAACATGCCTTGTCCTGAATGTCCACAGACAGATGCCCCTCCCACACATCACCGGGGATGGCTGTGACCCGGGGGTCCCAATTCCCAGTCCCAGGGCTCCAGTGGGGCTCGCGGGTAGCAGATGGCAGGTCAGGTGCACAGATTCAGGTGGAATCCGCCAGGAGCTCACCCCCAGGGGGAACCTGCTCTGCAGACCCGTGCAAACCTCACAGAGAGCTTGGAGAACAGACAATTCGGCTCTGGTCCCCAGGTCCCAGGGCCTCAGGTGCTCGAGTCTCCACTGCTCTTAGCTTCTGTTTCCTTATCTATTAAATAACCTGATCCCTGGGATATCTGAATGAGACATATAGGTGAAGTTATTATCATTTAATTGAGGTATAATTTACATACAGCAAAATTCATTCTTTTCAGTGTAGAGTTTGGTGTAATCAGTGCCGCAATCAAGATGTAGAAAATTTGTGTCACCCCAAAATGTTCCTTTATGCCCCTCTGTGGTCAAATCCTTCCCCCATCCCCGGCTCCTAACAATGGATCTGATTTCTGAATTATATTTATAAGAAATATGAATTTTGCCTTTTCCGGAATGTCATATAAATGGAATCATCCAGTATGTAGCCTTTTGAGTCCAGCTCCCCTCACTTGGTAGCCTGCATTTAGGATTCATCCATGTTTTTGCATTTCTCAGTGGTTTGTTCTTTTTTTTCACGGCTGCGTTGTATTCAGTTGTGTGGACGGACCACAGTTTGCTTATCCATTCACCTGTTGTAGGATATCTGGGTTGCTCCCAGCTTTCGGGCAATTATGAATGGAGCTGCTGTCATAGGTTTGGGGGTGAATGTAAGTTTTCATTTCTCTGGGGTCAGTGCCCAGCAGTGCAATTGCCAGGTCAGATGGGAAATGTATGTTTAATTTTTAAGAAACTACCAAAGTGTTTTCCAGAGTGGTGCTACCATTTTGCACCAGCCATGCATGAGAGTCCCTTTTTGTCTGTATCTGTCAGCACTTGGTGTTGTTAGTTTTTTTGTTTTAAATTTTGCATCATTCTCATAGGTATGTATTGTAAAGTTGTTTTTTCAACAGTAAGTGGGTGGTGTCCAGGTTTTGTAAGCAGTGTCGTGATGCAGGTGGGAGACAGGGCTCTGGGTCAACTTCTGACTTCACTACTTACTAGGTCTTTAATGTTCAGCTTTCTCATCCAAAAAGTGGAGTTAATGATAGTGTTGTTGAGGGAGGTAAGTGTTATAATGAACGACAAGCATTTAACTTTGCCCACTGCTAGATCACTATATTACTATTAGGAGTATTGCGTGCTTGATCTCTCCCAACAAGTGTCAAGCAAAGTATTATCATTCTGCTTTTGGAGATGAGGAAAGTGAATCTCAGAGAGGTCATGTAACTGGTCTTAGGTCACACAGCTATACGTGGCAGAGACCTGATTTGAGTCCTATGTAATTTCAGAGCCCTTGCTAAAGCTTCGAGCTATGAGTAACAGGAAACTCATCCACCATGGGCTGCACACTAGACCCTTATGTTTCCTTAGAACAGGGTGAGAAGTCTCGGAGTCAGCCTGGTCACTAGCAGGGACTCTGTCTGTCTCTAGGCTCCACCCTCCTTGGCTTGTTTGGTTTCCTCCTTGTGCTTCACGCCTTGTTGTAGATTGATTGCAGAAATGGCCTAGGTCTCCAGCTGGGGCACCCATGCCCTTTGCAATATGAACTAACAGCTCTTCCCAGGAAGGGACAGAGTCTGTTACCTCACCTCCTGACTCCAGGTTCATCTTGTGATTTGCTTTGGCCCACAGAATGTGTTCGAAGTGACTGTGTGTGCCTCAAGGGTCCTTGTGCATGTCCACTCTTGTTTTTGGAAGCTGTGTAATGCTCTGGGAACAAATCCAGGCTGGTCTGCTGGATATTGACAGATGGGTGCCCCGGCACACCCCCTTGCATTGTCCCAGCAGTCGGATAGCCAGCCACAGACATGTGAGGGAAGACGTCCTGGACCAGATGGCCTCTGGCTAACTCGCCAGCTGACCACAGATACATGAGCAGGCTCAGCCAAGATCGGTTGAGCTTAGCACAGACAGACAGCACCACCCTTCTCACCTGCAGACTTGTGAGCCACAACGAATGGTGGTTGTTATCGACTTCCACATTTGGGGGTTGTTTGTTACACAGCAGTATAGAGACAAGAAACAAAGCTCAATGAGCATATCCAGTCAGAGTTCTGGGGAGGGACAGAGGTGGGATGCCCTGAAGTCTGATGGGTCCCAAACTTGTACCACTGCCCTGAACATATTTATGGCTTGATATGTGTTGTCATCCTGCTTTTTAAAGCATTTTCTTAAATTTATAACAACTTTAAATATTTTTTTCCTGGCAGTCTCTCATATAACTCCTATATTTCTTTTCAAATCTGGAGCCCCTTCCATTTTCATTTCTGCTATTGACCTTCGTTCTGGTATCTACATATTTGCCATCTACTGATATCTACGTTATTGTTGTCAAGTGGTTGCCTCAGCTTCTGGAAGGAAAAAGCGGAAGGAGGAAGCAAGCCTTCTTCTCATACCTGTCCCTGTTACAAAGAAGGTTTTCCCAGAAGCCCCCAGCAAACTTTCTGTTGCATTTCCTCAACCAGAACTTGGTTACATGGCTACTTTGCTACAAGGGAGGTTGGAAAAATGAGTGTATGGCATTTTCAGCCTACATGATGAGAGGTAGACAAGGAAAAAGGGGATTGGGAAAGCCTCTTGAGTCAGCCCCCAAATCAGGGATTCCTACCCTCACACAGAGTAGGCAGTCAATAAATATTTGAAAAGGGAAGGAAGGGATAAGAAGGAGGGAGCAAGAAAGGATAATGCCAGAGGCTCACATTGGAGAATAAATATTGGAACATGATGTGCTCCTGTTAAGATGAGCAGATAATAACAGGCTTTGAAATCTAAAGCCCTGGATTTGAGTCTACCCTGTACAGTGGATAAGCTCTGTGATTTAAGGTAAGTAATTTAACATCTGAGAATATTATGATCATTACCTGTAAAATAGAGGAAACATTAACTACCTTGTGGGTTTTTGTTCAAGCCAATAACATGCCATGTAAAAATGCTTTTTCAGCTACAGTGTGTTCTATGAACGTCAAGAATGATTATTATTCCAGAAAGCTGTTCAGAGAATTTGGACATTTGTTGGTGTTTCTGACCTGCAAAGTGCATGGTAGCTTGGGTGAATACAGCTATTGTATTAATCAACTCTCACCATGATAATACCATATAACAAACCACTTTAAAACTTAGTAGCTTAGAACGAAGAGCATTTGCTCTCATACCCCCAGTTCTGTAGTCAACTAAGTTTCTGCTTACTCGGGCTGAGCTTGGTTGGGTAGCTCTGCTTTGGGCTGTAGGTTGGGGGGACTTGGTTCTAAGCTGTGTGTTGAATTTAGGTCTTCTCCACATGTCTCCTGGTCCATTCCTGGGTCAGTACTTCATGGCAATGGTGAAGTGCAAGAGAAAAAGCCCAATTTCACAAACACATTTAAGCTTCTGCTGGCATCACATCCTCTGACATGCCCTTGGCCAAAGCACTTGGCCAAGCCCAACATCAATGGTTAAATCAAATACATTCTTCTCTAGTGGGAGCAACTGCAAGTCACATGGCAGGGAGCTATAAGGAGGTGTGAAGAACTGGGAGTGATGATACGACATGCTACAGCTACGCCAGGATACTGCCATAGTGGCTGACATTTTCCAAGATGGTGGACACGTGACAGTGGGTGTGGGATATAGCTCACTAAAGAGTTCATGTGGAAAGCTTTTTTGAAGAAAAAATGTAGGACTTCTACAGCCAAAAAGCAAAATACCATTTCCCACTGTTCTAGTTTGCTAATGCTGCCAGAATGCAAAACACCAGAGCTGGATTGGATTTTATAAAAGGGGCTTTATTTGATTACACAGTTACAGCCTCAAGGCCATAAAGTGTCCAATCAGTTACCTTCACAGCAATCAGTTATCTTCACTGGAGGATGGCCAATGGTGTCCGGAAAACCTCTGTTAGCTGGGAAGGCACGTGGCTGGCATCTGCTCCAAAGTTCTGGTTTCAAAATAGCTTTCTCCCAGGACGTTCCTCTCTAGGCTGCAGTTCCTCAAAAATGTCACTCTTAGTTGGACTTGGGGTATTTGTCCTCTCTTAGCTTCTCCGGAGCAAGAGTCTGCTTTCAATAGCCGTCTTCAAACTGTCCCATCTGCAGCTCCTGTGCTTTCTTCAAAGTGTCCCTCTTGGCCGTAGCTCCTCTTCAAAATGCCACTCACAGCTGCACTGAGTTCCTTCTGTTTGTCAGCTCATTTATATGGCGCCACCGATCAAGGCCCACCCTGAATGGGTGGGGCCACACCTCCATGGAAATATCCCATCAGTTATCATCTACAGTAGGGTGGGGCACATTTCCATGCAAACAACCTAATCCAAATCTTCCAACTTAGTCCCCGCTAATATGTCTGCCCCACAAGATTGCATCAAAGAATATGGCTTTTTCTGGGGGACATAATACATTCAAACCAGCACACCCACCCAAACAGAAAGCTAATGCAGAAGCAGGAATATCTGTCTCCAGATCTTTGGCTAGGTAGGGAGTCAATGGACTTCTCAAGGATAGGGCTTTTTGGGGCCTCTTCCCCAGTATACCTGACTCAGTTCCAGGTATAGAGTCAGAGCTAAACAGATATTCACACATTCGCTCATGAATATGTTGGAGTCAGTCTTTTTTTCCACCAAAGATTCAATGAGACTGCTGTGATTTTATATAGAGAAGGGCTCCACTGATATTTTGGGTTGGATACACCTTTGTTGTGAGGAGTCAGTCCTGTGCATTGTAGGATGTTTTGCAGCATCCCTGACCTCTACCCACTAGACACCTGCAGCATCCCTTCGCCAGTCTTGACAATCAAAAATGTCCCCAGACCTTGTCAAATCGCCCCTGGTTAAGAGCTACTAGAAATGTAGAAAGAAGAGCCTCTAAGGACCACCCTGCCACAGGAATTCTTAGAAGAATGTCTGAAGTGCCCAAATTTAATTTAACATCATAGAAATAACAGACCATATTAGAACTGCAGAGTTGGATCTAGATACCTTTTAATTAAGTGTAACTTGGAAATCACTTCGGCAAATTTGAGGATACTGGAGGCAGTTTCTTACAACTTTGGAATCAACGGTTGGCACAGGGTAACGTAACAAAGGGCAGACTTCACTGGTGTGGTCCCCAATTTTTCTAGCAAAGGCACAAAGAGTTTTCAACAGGCTGGCGAAAGTCCATTCTTTCACTTGATCCATATTTATTGAGGGTCTACTGTGGCCGGGCACTTGGAGACAGAGCCCCTTCTCTTTCACGTCCTCATGTGAGAGAAAATGACAAACAATAAATGTATAGCTATCTAATATGACATTTTAGTTAGGGGTGCTAAGAAGAAAATAAAGAGAGAACGACTTGGAGGTGGGCAGCTGACAGGTAGAATGGGTGGGAGGTGACATTCAAGCAACACCCAGCAGATGTGAAGGACTCAGCATGCGAAGATTTGGGAATACAATCCTGGCAGAAGAAGCTTCATCATCTTCTTTCCATTTGGCAATATTATGCAGGATTAAGAATGTACCTTCTCCTTGCCCCGCCTTTCTTCCTTTCTCTTCTTTTAAAAGATCAACAGGGATTATTAAAATCAAGAGGCCCTATCAAAACTCCCTTGCCCAAAAGCTTTTGTCAAAGAGGCTTTGTGTCCAACCAAGCCATTTCCCGCCTCCAGGCCTCGGTTTCCCCAGATGTACACTGTGGGTATCCAGGTGCTCACGAGGCTCCATGGGTAGAGAGAAGAGGTGCTCTGTGATGTCCTACCTGGGTTTGAGCCCTGGCTCTCCTACTCCTGTTGGTGTGATGGAGAAAAGCGTGTGCACCTGTCTGAGCCTGTTTCTTCAAAACAAGCTCCCTTGGGGATGGATGAAATGCCGTGATCCTATCCTGGTACTTCTGGAGACCCCCCAGATCTCATGGGACAGTGGTTATGAAATGGCTTTGTAAGCAGCCAGAAAGCCCAGGAAGCAAAATAGCAGCCTTATACTGAGGATGACCCTAATGTAAGCTTTCTTGGTTATTCAGAAGGAAATTCGAACTTTTGCAAATCGTCAGCCTGCAGATCTAAGGTAGATGTCAGCGTCAGTGGAGAAAGGAGTGTTGCAGATTCCAGCTTCTGAAGGCACTCCTCAACATTTCTGGTAAACCAGATATAATTTCTATAACCATCGAAACGCTGTCATCAAAGGAAGCATGACCTGACCATTTGGGCTTCACACATGATGGGGTTTTGGGAAAACAGACATTTTCTGAATGAAAATCAAGACCAGCTGAGACATCCAAGTCTGGATGCTGGAACAGCCGGGCCCTGCCAGAGAGGAAATTGATCAGCAAGTAGGACGGGACGGGTAAAAGCATGAGAGGGGTCGATGGGAATGGACAAGAGAGAGGGGCTCTGTTGACCGAGACCCCAGGTGGCCATGACTGCTGGTGGATTCCCCCCATCCTCCCTCCTTCCCTGCCAACAGAACCCTGATTTGGTCTGGGACACCCCACACGCCAGAATCCTTTGCCACTAAGAGTGGTCATGTGACACAGGGCTGGCCAGCGATGAGGGGCCTTCTCCTGGGTGGACAGATGGGCATGCCACTGCTTTCCCGAGAGATGTTCAGCCCTGGCTGGTGCCTGCACATTAACACCACACCCTTGCCCATTCTTCGGGTCTGGGGCCGATGCCATGCCCCATTGAGCAGCGTCTTAGGAGCAGGAGGGAGAAAGCTGCTTGCTAAGGATGGTAGAGAGGAAAAGTCCAGGGAATCCAGATCCCTGATGGTAGGGTGGGGTCCCTGTGCCAGTGCAGGAGTGCCCACCCTGGACTTCTCAGAATGTGAGTAAAAAATTACCCACCCCCTGCTCCATCGGGGCACCTAGCTGGGTTCCTGCCCCCCATGCCGCTGAACCCAGCGCTAACAGACTCAGAATGCCAGCTCCAGACCTCAGCTCGGTCCCCCACCCCATTATCCCATGCACTCCATGCAGAGCTCCTGCACGTCCTGTTCTGAGCATTAGTTGACAGAGAAGGAAACTGAGGCTGGGAGAGGTGGCCTCCTCACCATCCTGCAGGGGACAAGCTGGGGTTTGGACTCAGAGCTGTGTGAGTCCATGTGTGGCACGTCCTGTCCCCCCCTTGCCGGGATGGTCGGTAACAGAGGCTTTGGGGTCTGAACCCTGGCTCTGCCACTTGCTGGTTGGGTGACCTGGGCAAGTGATGAGGCTGGGTTTTCTTCACGTGGAACTGAGGATAACAGTAAGATAACAGGGAGGGTGTTTGTGAGCACAGCCAGCTGCCTGGCCCAGAGCAAGCTGTCGAAACCTAGGAACCCCGCGACTCACTCTGGCTCATGGCAACCACTGTGCTGATGGACACTTGTGAGGCCCCCCCGACTCTTGCATTAATGTGTTGGCTCCTCTGAGGAGGTGTCTACTCCTCCTCTTCCAGGAGAGTAAACTAAGGCTAAGGTGGGTGAGTACCAAGCTCCAGATCACCCACTGACATGGGAAGGGGGCTGTCTCCAGGATGGGCCCCCCCAAGCCTCAGACTCTTTTCTGTAAAATGGGGGTGCTAATAGCACTGCCTTGTGTGGTTGCCCTGGGGTGAGGTGACATAAGGCCTGGGCCAGCCCAGTCCCTGGCACCCAGCAAGCACTCACGAAATGCAGCTGCTCCTGTGACTTGCTGTGATTCCAATGCTTAGCCCTTGTCACCTGCTCCATTGGGGACTCCGAGGGTGGAGATGCAGCCCCATGGATGGCCTTCTCCCTGCCTCAGTGGAGACCCCGGGCAGGGTCCAGCCCTCCACAGCTCTCGCTCAGCCCCTCTGGAGCTGGTTTGCCTCCAGCCCATGGGGGGCAGCCACAAACCCCCTGTCACAGTCCCCTCATCATAGGAGGCTGCAGTCCCACTGCTCAGTGACACAAAGGCCTCCTGGGTGCTCCAGACAAAGGGCAGGCTCTGTCCTGGCCCTGCTGCCCAGGGTACATCTGGATTTACAGAGAAAGTCCACCTTGCTGGGGGTGACTTGCCCCATTCCCTGCTTGTGTCCACTGGGCCGGACAGTGGCAGGGGCCCTGGTGGTCAGGTCACCTTCTAGTGGGGTGGGAGTGCGGGCCAGGACACACAGACATGCACATACACACACAGACAACATGCATGTACACACAGACTCACACACACAGTCACACACAGGCACATACACACACACTCAAACATATATATCACACACACCACACACAGAGAAACACAGACACAGATATAAGCACACACAGACACACACGTACACACACACCTGGACTCTCTCTCCCTGCTCAGCACACAGTAGGACATTTATGCCACATGCTCTGGGCGAATGGGTCGATAGATTGATGGGCGGATGGTGGGTGGATGGACCGATGTTCGGGCAGATAGGTGAACAGTTGCACGTGCCTTCATCTGTTCATGATAAGCCTGTTTAGTGAGCACCTACTGTGAGCAGCCCTGCTCCAGAGGTGCCGTGGAGAGAGCGGCACTGCCCAGCACCTGCTCTCAGAGGTCCCACAGGCCAGCAGCCGATGGATGAACCGGCAGGTGAGTCAGTGGAGCTGGAGGAAGGGAGCTCTGGTGCCGTTTCCCAGGGGAACCCTCTGCTCCTCCCAGGACAACGCCACTGAGCAATCCAGGAGAGTGGTTGCCTCTCCTTGTTCTGCCCCCCACCTCGCAGGGCCGGGACCAGGGTGGGCAGGTGAGACTGGACCCGCACTTGCATGGACCCAAGAGTGGGCTCTGCCTTAAATTTGTGTCCGGATGCTTGCTTGCCTCGCCCCCCCGCCTGGCCCTGCCCTCTGGCTGCCTCAGTCAAGACTTCATCCCTGACCTGAGAGCCGTGAGGAGATGAGGCCACTGCCCTGGGAGCGTCCACCTGTCCGGTGGACAAGAGCAGGCTGCAGGAGCAATGGGAGGTGCTGGGGAGCCCCTCCCGCAGACCAGCCTGGAAGCCACGGGGAAGGGCCCGTGCTGGGCCTGCCCATCTGTCAATTCCTCACACAACCCAATGGTGAGGACAGATCCCCCCGGATTTCCATTGATGACCCTGCTCCTGAGAAAGGGGGAGGAAGATGCCTGAGAGCCTCCCAGCAGGTAAGGAACCGGACTGGGATTTGAGCCCTCTCCTCCGCCAGCCATAAAAGACAACAGAAACTGAATCAGAAGCTCCCAGGGTGTGGCCCCACAATCTGTAGTTTAACAAGCCCTCCAGGTGATTCTGATCCACGCTGAAGTTTAAAAACTTTGGCTTAGGGGTCAGGATGTAAAATGGCGCCCTCTTGTCAACTCCAGGGTGATATCCTGCTTAAGGCTAGAGCCACATGGAATAGAACAGAGCTGAGAAATGTAGAGTGAAAGAGTTCTGGAGACCAGTCATATTTGAAGTTAGATCTACTATTACATCATTTAGTTACATGATCCAATAAATTCTCCTTTTTATTTCAAAAAAAAAAAAAAAAAGACAACAGAGAGACAGAGATGGCAAATGGTCAGAGGGGTCCAAGTCAGTCCCCTGAGGGCTTGGAAAATGTGTCCATCTGAATGGAAGGTGAGGAGCTGGGAGGGAGGGTGTTTGGATGATCACACAGCACCTGGACACAGGCGTGCAGTGGGTGGAGCCTAGTGCAGGTGCTGGCAACCTCCCAGAATCCCTTGGTGCCTGCCATGCGAGGTGGAGGGTGTATAGCCCGACCTTGTTGTACATGAAATGGGAGGAGATGAGGCCCAGAGAGGGACGTGCGTCACTCAAGGACACACAGCACAGCGATGGCAGAACCAGAGCTGGCACCCACGTGCTTGCACAGGAATCACAGAAATCAACCCCAAGGGCATACAGGTAATGCAGTTAAAACAAAACAAAACAGCACCTCCAGTCGTTTTGGTGTCTTGTGGGCAAAACAAGTGGCACTGACTTCACCCTCCCCCTTGTGCCAGTTCCCCCTGGCTTCAAGGCCCCGTCCCTGTACCCGCCACCCCACCCCCCCACGTCCTACCACCCGGCTGCCCAGCCCCCTGAGGTCTGAGGCAACCCTGCCCGAGATCCAGAGGAACAAAGCACTGGGGGAAAACCAGAGGCCACGACTTTCCTGAAGCTGAAAGTCAAGTTGCCAAAACAAACTGCTTTTGTCTTTCATAGCTTTTCCTTGTTTAAATAATAATAAATGACAAATGAAGTCATTGTCCTCACCTGTTGGCCCACCAGCTTGGCCGGCTGCATGTCCTGGGTGCATCTGCAGGACATAGCTGGGTGCTGGTGAAGGTGCATGCCAGCCCGGGGGTCCCTGCCCACGTCTGCTCCCAGCATCGGTGGCCCTGCTGCTCTCCTCCCAGCCTGCTCCCCAGTGTACACTTCGTTTCCTCTCCCTGATCTTGTTGAAATTACCCACCCAGGGTCCTGCCTCTCTGGGGCATCTTTCTGCAAACCGAACGCAACCATTCTCCCCTTAAGCTCCACGAGTTGCTGGTGACTTTGTTCCACATCAGAGAGTGGCCTTTTGGAGACACGGGTGTCCCCGGGAGAAAGAATTCCCCAACTTTAAGGCTTGCAATGCTCCCATGTGATAGGATTTTGGCCCTAGGTAACTGACGGCTAGGGAAAATTATCATTTTAAAAAAACATTTTCATTGGGTTAACATATACATTACATAAAATTTGCCACTTTATTTTTAAGTATACAATTCAGGGGCATTAATTACATTTACAATGCTGTGCTACCATTGTTACTATCCTTTATCAAAACTTTGTCATCGTGCAAACAGAAATTCTGTACCCATAAGGCAATGGCTTCCCCTTTCCCCTTCATCCCTCCCATCCTCTGGTAACCGCTAACCTACTTTCTGTCACTATGAATTTGCTTTTTCTAATTATTTCGTATCCGTGAGAGCATGCAATATTTGTTCTTTTGTGTCTGGCTTATTTCCCTCAGCGTGATGTCGTCAAGGTCCATCCATGTTGCAAGCAAATCCCAGAGCTTCATTTTTCCTTGTGGCTGAACACCATCCCATCGTATGCACGGACCATGTTTTGTTTATCCGTGCATCTGTGGCTATTGTGAATAAGGCTGCTATGGACATCAGGGTGTAAATATGCTATATGAACCCCTGCTTTCAACTCTTTGGGGTGTGGACCCAGAAGTGGGATTGCCAGTTCACGTGGTGATTCTATGTTTTCCCTTTTGAGGAGCCACTGAACAGTGGGAACAGTTTAGTAGAGGAAGGGTGGCTGCCCCTGGAATCAAGCTCAGTGTCCTCCCTCTGCACAGTGGGGCCTGAGGCCATCAGGAGAGCCCCGGCTGCCCTTCCCTCTTCCTCAGTTGGGCAGGGCAGGGTCAGGCAGGACAGGCTGGGCAGGGCAGGACTGGGCAGCACTGGGCAGGGCAGGACTGGGCAGGACAGAATGGGGCAGGGCTGGGCTGGGCTGGGAGTCCCTGTTGAGAAGCCTTTCATGCACAGGGCTACACTGGTCCACTCCGGTTGCCTCCTCTGCTCAGGGGAGCCCTTGCTGAGGGCAGGCTCTCTCAGTCTTCATCTTTACCCAGCCCCGGCACGCAGCCCAGGGGGCCTGGCACACAGCCGGGGCTCCGTGATGGTCCCCAACCCGAGCTCCCGAGCTCCCTGCGCCCTTGGCAGCCACACTTCCCTCTCAGGCCTCTTCCTTCCCTCGGTGCCTGGGATGTTTCCTGGAAGACCATGGCGAGCGCAAGAAATCAGACCCAGCTAACTTAGGACCCCCCCCAGGACTCAACCTCTTGGCACTTCCGGCGCCTAATCAGCCTGATGGGAGCAAGACTCTGCTACCTCCCACCGTGCATGGAGGGCTGCAGGAGACGATGTGCACAGAGTGCTCAACGAGTTGCGGCTCGTGGTGGGAGTTTAATCACAAAGCTATGAAAGTGTATGAGTCGTCTTTAAACACAACACCAGCCAGGCTTCACCAAGCACGCTTACTCGCCACAGTGCTGCCCGCATATCACAGCAGAGAAAACTCAGTCGTTGTTAAGTGGCCGGGTGGGTTGGAGCCCGGGTGCATCATCTTTCACATGTTGGAGGTTAGTTCTCCAAACTCTTTAAAATTCCTGAACCAGCCCTTGCTTGCTGGGCAGGGCCAGAATGCAAATGCTTCCTCTGCCTACACACATGTGGGGACAAGGCGAGGGGGTGCAAATGGTGTCCCAGGTCCCCACAAGTTCAGACCCAGAGTAACATAGGTGCACACGCACACGCGTGCACACACACCCCGACACACAGAAGGCAAGTGTCCTGATGAGCCCTGTCCCTGCCAGAAGCAGAGGGCCCTGCTGCACTCACACAGGCAAATGCTGACGCTGTTGGGGCAGGGTGGGGCGAGCCGCTGGCAGGAAGGGGACAGATGGGGCAGAGGGCCCAGCTGGCTGTGGGGCAACAGGGGCCGCTAGGCTCTCCTAACAGGAGGTCCAGCTCAGACCTGCTAGTCTGGAAACTGCTAACCTTTTGTTGCCAGAAATAGTTGCTCAACTCTGACCCCACTGAGGGCAGGAGGGTAAGCCCAGGGTTTAGTGGGTGACTCTGGCTCAGGGCAAGGAGACAGGTGGCCTGCAGAGGTCCAGATATGCTCAGGGTCCACAGTCCCAACCCAAATACCTAAGTCACCAGCCCCCACCCACGCCCACTCCTCCAGGAAGCGGAAATACCTCACACTCTGCCCAGAACTTTCTGCAGCTGGGGCAGTGCTCTCGCTTTGCACCATCCAATAGGTAGTCAGGTGTGGCTACAGAGCATGGGGAATGTAGCTGGTACAACGGAGGAACTGAATTTTAATTAAGTTTAAAATTCAATCCCCTCTACGTTGGACGTGACTCCCAGGGGTGTAAGTCTCCCTGGCATCGTGGGATATGACTTCCAGGGATGAATCTGGACCCAGCATCGTGGGATTGAGAACATCTTCTTGACCAAAAGAGGGAAGTGAAATGAAACGAAATAAAGCTTCGGTGGCTGAGAGATTTCAAATGGAGTCGAGAGGTCACTCTGGTGGACATTCTTACACACTATATAGATAACACTTTTTAGGTTTTAATGGATTGGAATACCTAGAAGTAAGTACCTGAAACTATTAAACTCCAACCCAGTAGCCTTGACTCTTGAAGACGATTGTATAGCAATACAGCTTACGAGAGGTGACAGTGTGATTGTGAAAACCTTGTGGATCGCACTCCCTTTATCCTGTGTATGGATGGATGAGTAGAAAAATGGGGACAAAAACTAAATGAAAAATAGGGTGGGAGGAGGGGATGATTTGGGTGTTCTTTTTTAGTTTTTTTTTTTTATTCTTATTTTTACTTTTTCGGGTACAAGGAAAATGTTCAAAAAAATAGATTGGGGTGATAAATGCACCACTGTGTGATGGTACTGTGAACAGTTGATTGCACACCACAGATGATTGTATGGTATGTGAATCTATCTCAATAAAACTGAATTAAAAAAAATTCAAAAGCCACGTTTGCTGTTGGCTCCCACCCTGGAGAGCACAGCTCTGGTCACACCCAAGTGTCAGGGACCGGGGGTAGGGTGGGGAGCCCGAGCTTGCAAATCCTCTATGCACACACAAGCACAGCTGCATGTGCAAGCAAATGCCCTTGTCACACCCGCACACCAGCACGGGTACCCTCCAGAGCCAGCCTCTGGGCAGACTGCCGGGCTTGAGCCCCGGCTGGGGGCACAGCTCGGTCTTCTCATCTGTGACATAGGGGAAAGCATGGTGCTGACTTTACAGGGCCATGACCCCTGAGAAGTGCCCAAGGATTATCTTGCAGGTCACTATCTGCAAGTATCAAAAGTTAAACAAATAGTGAGAGCCCTGCAGACGGGCTGGGCCCTGAGATTCCCCACCTCTCCGGCTCATGGAGGCACCAAGGAGACAGCTCTGGGGTGGGTGGGTTGGGGGGGCAGCGTGACCTGACATGATGGCACCAATGTCTTGGGTCTACAGGGACAGGCCAGGGGGTGTACCCAGTCAGCACCCCTCGGAGCAAGGGGGTTCAGTTCAGTTCCTCCAGGGGCCCTACTTTCATCTCTTTGGAGATTACATTCCACCCAACCCAAAGCAAATCCTCAAAAAGTGGGAGGAAAATGCTAATGAATGTCAATTAAAATTCCATGCCTAGCTCGTCAGTCTGGGCAGGTAGGGGTGCAGCAGGCAGGCACCTGGGCTGCCCCGGGGACCCTGCAGCTCTGAAAGGGCTGGTTCCTGGGTGGGGACCCAGCAGGACATGAAGGGTCACCATGCTGGGCTCAGGACCCTGGTTCAGAAGGAGAGAATCCTCTCTTCACTTCAGGGGTGCAGGCCAGGTAACTCCATCAGATCCACATTGGCATGTCCCATCCTTTCTGCCACCAAACTGTCCTCTTCTGAACACAGACCCAGCATTCATCCAGCGGCCACAATGGCATGGACTGGCATGTCACCTGCTTTACCTATGTAGCAAGAACTCTGTGACCAACCTCCATCCTACAGAAGAGGAGACTGAGGTTCAGAGTGGTGATGTAGCTTGGCAGAGCTGGGGTTCATGCCCAAGTCTGCTAACTCCCAGGCCTTGGCGTTTCACCACATTAGGGTACCTCGCTGACACAACCTGAAGAAGTTCCTCATGTGCAGCCACCATGACAGGTGCTTGCCCAGACAAAAGACACAGCATCATCAACTAAGATCTTTCTTTTTTTTTTTTAAAGAAACACAACAGAACCTTCTCATCCAGAGGCACACTGTCCCTCTTGCCAATCTTCTTCTCTAGAGCGAGACAACACTGCCTCCAGCGGTGTCTGTCACAGTTGCCATCAACAACTGGCTGTTGTTTTCTTTGGGAATGAGCCTCCGCCTCAGTGTCTGAGCTCAGTACAGATTCATTCCTTTATCACCACACCTTGTTTGTGATCCAAACCAGTACTGCCCAGACTCACAGCCTACCCTGGACAGGGTGAGTTTACTGAATTACGTTTTGGTGTGATGCCAACCGGGTGCTTTGAGGATAATATTTTAAAAGGAACTACAGAAACTTATTGTTGTAGGGATATTGTTAAAACCATTGTCCCCTCATCCCATGAGACCACCTTTATGAGGAACCCCAAGATAAACTGCCACTGAGTCTTCCATTCAGGAAATACTGTGCTTCTGGACCATCAGCTTGTTTATATCTTGTGACATTTGAGCATCTTGAGGCTATTTTCCCTCTTTGCCTTGGCCACTAGGAAGCTCAGGATCAAGTTTGTAGCCCACTTCTAACACTAATGCATGTTTTCATGTATTGGCTTTGCTCAGTTTTCATCTTAAACTTTCATTTTCCCCATTTCCTCATTTACTTTCTTTATATTTTTTGTTCATACACCTTTTAAAATCACCTCACATCCTTTTTGCAATGAGAGCAGACTATGACTGATTGCCCATGTCCATTACCATGGGTGCTTTAGTCATTTTCAAAAGTCAATTCCACTCTCAATCTGAAAATCTCAACCTGGAATAAGTACTTTGCCTGCTATGTGATGAGTGTGAAGGGAAGCACACACATGAGCATACCATGTCTTAGGACTTAATTGACAAACCATATGCTTGGTTTACCATTCAATCTGGTATTCAGGGTTGGGTTCAGCATTGGAAAGAGTCAGATGCTGAGTTTCCAGTCCTCACTATGGTACCAGTTGGCTGTGTGACACGGGGGAAATTGTCTCACCTCTCTCAGCTTTGTACCACTGATGTGGGAGTGCAAGGTGATCCCTAGTCCTGTTTAACCAGCTTATATAGGATTTCTGTAAATTGCCATTACAGGGACAAGAAGGCTGCTACCCAGCCTGTGACCTCTAGAGTTTGAGCTGGACCATGGGGACAGAGTTAGGCTTCTGTGGTCAGGATCTGAGTGATGTAACTTGACTTTAGCCAATAACAGTCCAAGGCATTTTGGAGTTCTGCTTCAGCCCACAGGGCCTATGGTAATTTTGCTTTCCCCCAGCCCACCAGAAGTATTCCACACTCACCAGAGTTGTAGTAATTCTCAGCAAAAGTCTGCGGTGCACCAGTGGGTACTCAGCTCACTGCAAGACACTGCAGCTACCATGAGGCTGAGCTCGTGGCACCTGGTTTAGTTTATTTAGAAAGATAAAACCTACAACATGAGAAGATTCCTAACCATACCAGGGAGGTTTTTCCTTTCTGACAACAAAGGCTATATCAGATCACATCTCCATTTTCCCCTTGGCTGCCAGGAAGCTCAGAACCAAATTTGAGTTTCAACTATGTCAATTCTGTAGACCATGGTAGCCTGGATTTTTGATATCTTCACTTCCCTCCCCCAGCCCTTCCTTCCTACTCTTATTTCTATTTTCCTGGTTTTTCTTTGTTTTTCTAATTGAGGTTTTTAAATTGTGCAAATAGCACATGAGTACATTTTACTAGAAAACAATGGATATGTTAAAGGAAAATCAAGTTCTCTTTGATTACCAGCCTTATTCCCACTCCCCTACCTGGGGAAACAACTGTATTGATACATACACATGCCTGAGAAAGCATTTGCACTGTTGCAGGTAAGTGTAAGTTATACAAATGGCATCACAATGGGGTATTGTCATACAACTTGCTTTTTTATTCCACAATGTCTTGGAGCACTATCCGCATCAAGGCATAGGAACCATCATGCTATATTTAGTGCGACATGTCATTTCATTGCATGGTGACATCACTGTTTATTAGGCCAATCCCAGTTGATGGATATTTAGGTTGTGCCTCACGTTTTTGCTGTTATAGGTACAGCCGCAGTAAGCTGGTTTGTACATGCCTCCTTGTGTGTGTATACAAGGTTTTCTCATGGGTTCATACCAAGAAATGGAATAGTTAGGTGGTGGTGTATGAGATTCTTAATTTTTAATGGCTATTGCCAGATTGTCTACCAAAGTGATTGGATCTAATATAACTTCTCACTGCAGGTTATGCAAATGTCCATTCCCTCCCTCATTCTCACCCTCTTTGATGTCATCACACTTTCTAATTTCTGCTCAGTTGATTCAGGAGGAATAGTGTTGCCTGTGGTTGTCTAAGTTTGCAGGGGCTGCTATATGGACCACACACTGGTTGGCTTAAACAGCAGGAATCTGTTCGCTCACAGTTTTGGAGGTGAGAACTCCAACATCAAGGTGATGGCAGGGCCACGTTTCCCCAAAGTCTGCAGCATCTGGGGATGGCCGCCCTCCATCACACGGTGATCACCCTCTCTGGCCTCTCCTACTTCTGGCTTCTACTAACACCTGGGTCTGAATTCCCTCTGCTTGCAGGGGACCCCGCCATATTGGATTTGGGCCTGCCCTCACTCAGTTCAGGGTCACCTTATCTAATAACATCTTCAAAGATCCTACAGGTCCGGGGGTTGGGACTTGAACACATCTTTGTGGGGACACAATTCGATCTACCACATGGTTTTCATTGCATTTCCCTGATTGTTAGTGAGAACGAGTATCTTCTCAAATGGTTAGAGGTATTTGCATTTCCAATTCTGTTAATTACTATTCTTACTCATTGTCCATTTTCTATTGGTTTGCTTGTCTTCTGCTATTATTCGGTTGATTTGCAGTAGTTATTTGATAAGTTATTGTTCTGGTTTGCTAATGCTGCTGTTATGCAAAATACCAGAAATGGATTGGCTTTCATAAAGGGGGTTTATTTGGTTGCAAAGTTATAGTCCTAAGGAAGTGTCCAAACTAAGGCATCAACAACAGGGCATCTTCACTGAAGAACACCAATGACGTCTCTGTCAGCTGGGAAGGCATGTGGCTGGCATCTGCTCCGGGGTTCTGGTTTCAAAATGACTTTCTCCCAGGATGTTTCTCTCTAGGCATTTGGGGGTGTTCTCTTAGTTTCTCCCAGTAAACTCCAGACTACCAAAGTCTGCTTTCAATGACCATCTCCAAAATGTCTCTCTTGGCTGCAGCTGCTCTGAGCTCCTTCTGTCTGAGCTCTTACACGGCTCCAGTGGTTTAATCAAGACTCACACTGAATGGGTGGGACCACACCTCCATGGAAATAATCTAATCAAAGGTATCTCCCACAGTTAGGTGGGTCACATCTCCATGGAAACAGCCTAATCCAAAGATTCCAACCTAATCAACACTAATACATCCACCTGCACAATATTGCATTAAAGCACATGGCTTTTTGGGGGACATAATACATCCAAACCAGCACAATTATCAAACTTTGTTTATGGTGTTTTGTGAATATAGAAATTTAAATTTGGATGCAGGGAAATTTGCCCATCTTTTCCTTTGTGGCTTCTGCTTCACGCGTCTTATTGATGAAGGCTTGCTCTGCTTCAAGAACATGAGCATACACTCCTGTATATTTTTTCTGTTGGTTGAGGTTCTTTGTTCAGCTCATCTGTACAGCTGAATTTATCTTGTGAATGGTGGAAGGTTGAAATCTAAAGCTACTCTTTCTAATATAGAGAGCCGATTGTCCCAGCACCATGGTTTGCCCATTCCCTAGAGGGGGAAGGCCCCTTCTGTCATTCACCCATTTTTGGGTGGGTCTGGCTTGGTTTCTGGGCTCTCTATTCAGCTCCACTGAGTGATGTGACCATCTTACGAACCCTGCTCTCCTCCTCCAAGCCTCAACTACTTTCTCCTCTTGATTATATTCTTCAGGTGTTTATTTTTAAACCCATTTTTTTTAAGACTCATTTTAGAAGTTATTATAAGCAACATTAAACCTTCGAGGGATATAGTAGGACAAAAGCAAATATTGAAGACATAAACAAAGAAATACAAGGATGCCATGTAGTTTAGGTCAAATGAGAGTGTTTTCAATTGATTCACACAAAGTCCAGAAAAGGGCAAGAGGACTAGAGGACGGGGGGGCAGGAAAAACCCCTGGACGGGTGAAGTGGTCTGGCTTGGGTCAGACTCAGGCAGACATAGGGGAAGGCCAAAGGCCTTTTAGGGATTTGTTCTTCATTCACCAATGACCATTTGCTGACCATTTGTTGAGTATCCTCTGTAACCCGGGCTCACGGTGGGGGGGTGGGGGTGGGGTGGTTTCCAGTTTGCTAGAGCAGCCATTATGCAAAATACCAGAAATGGATTTGCTTCATAAAGGGGATTTATTTGGTTACAAATTTACAGTCCTAAGGCCATAAAAGGGTCCAAACTAAGGTATCAACAAGAGGATACCATCACTGAAGAATTATCGATGGTGTCTGGAACATGTCTGTCACCTGGGAAGGCACATGGCTGGCGTCTGCTGATCCTTTGCTCCCAGGTTGTGTTTCAAAATGGCTTTCTCCAAAATGTCTCTGGGCCTATGTCTTTGCTCCTCTCTCTCAGCTCCTGTGCATCCTTGCTTCTTTCTCCCAGGGCACTTCTTTCTAAGCATCTGGGGGTCCTCTTTTATCTTCTCCAGGACAAACTCTGGGCTTCATCTCTTAGCTTAGCATCTCCAAACGTCCTTCTGTCTGCATCTCCAAGTGTCTCCAAACATCAGCAAGCATCTCTGTTGGCTCTTAGCTTCTCTCCAGATGCCTCTCTCAGCTTCTCTTGGGGCATTTTGTCCTCTCTGCTCTCTGTTTGACCTCTCTTTAAAGGACTCCAGTGATCTAACTAAGACCCATCCTGAATGGGCAGGGCCACATCTCCATGGAAATAATTTAATTAAAAGTTTCCACCCTAATCAACAGACAAGATTGCTTAAAGAGTATGGTTTTTCTGGGGGATATAACATTTACAAACTGGCACAGGTGGGGACAGCAGGGAACAACACACAGCCCCATCCCCTGGGGCAACAGTGCGGGAAGGGGGGTGAGGCCCTCACAGCCCAGGAGCCAGGGGAGTTCCCGGGACAGTCGGCGGCTTTGCCAATGATTGGACATGTCAGTTCAGGAGCTGCTTGCTGGGGGCAGAAAAAGTCAGGAATGTGCCATTCCTAGCCTGGGCTGGGATAGAAGTGTGAGGCCTTGGGCTTGAGAAATGGGAGGGAATGGTCCATCAAAGGCCTTGCACACCCCACAGTGGGGAGCAGACTTTAGGGGGCAGTGGAGAATATTAAAGCGTAAGAAAGGCAGGCTCAGATTTGCACAGGATACAGATTACAGCCGTGGACCCATCTCCTGATGCAGGCCTCCCAAGAGGCATGGAGGACTGACAGCCCCATGTTATCAACTTCCTTCTGGAGCCGGCCGGGGCTTCCACGTCCTTCCTGAACAGGGCTCAGCCCTTGGAACCCTCTCAGCCCAGCCTCTGATGCACCCCAAACTCTCCGTCTTCATGCAGACCTGTGAGGCCTGACATCTGGAGCCTGAGGGTCCAGGGATGAGACCTTGGCTGTGCCTTACCACAGGGACACCTACACCATGCCCTCACTCATTCATTCATTCTCACCCAGCTCTGTGCCAGGCCCAGACCAGAGACAGCGAACCCAGCTGTGCGGCACGCATCGTGCGTGAGGACACCCAGCCAGGGGAGCAAATGCTCCGTCTGCCAAGCCGTTCCACTGAGGTGGTGTGGGGCTGCAACACCTGGAGGAAGGATTCCGGGTGGGTGGCCCTGCCCTCAGGGAGTCCGCGGTCAGGGTTGGGAGGGGGAAGTGACAGGAAAGTGGGGTTACAACCCAGCATGATCAGGGACAATGCGATAGGAGTGCATGGGCATGGCCTCTGATAGCCTCTTAGGAAGGCTTCCTGGAGGAGGCGGCATTGCCGGAGAGGAAACAAGGGGAGGGCAGACACAGCCAAGGGAAAGCCCGGGACACGGGGCTGGAGGCAGGCGGGCGCACGGTAGGTGGACAAGTGGGAATATTTCAGGGTGGCAGAAACGTGGGGAAGGAGTGGGGGGACAGGAGGGGGAAGGGCGGGGCATTGAGCATCAGGAGAAGGGGCTCAGACCACCCAGAAGGCAATGGAGAAGCAATGGAAGATTTTTCCTTAAAAAAGAAATTATATTGTGATATATATATATCACAAAATTTGCCATTTTAACCATTTTTAAGTGCAACTGTAATTCAGTGCCACCAACCGCATTTACAATGTTGTGCAACCATCAACACCAAACATTTCCAAAACCTTTCTATCCCCGGGGACAGAAACTCCCTGGAGGATTTTAACCAAGCAAGTGGGCCTCTCTGAGCCTCCACTCCCTCCAATCCCTGCCTCTTGGTCGTGCCAGGCACGCGGCACCCCGTGGGTCCTGGGTTACGGGGTGCTGGCCGGGGCCCTGTCCTCCCAGCCCGGGCAAGGCTGCGGCACTCACGCTGGCCAGTCCTGCTCGGCACAGCCAGCCACCTGCCCTGCCTGGACCCTCGGTGGAGGGTCAGATGACGAAACCAGATCTCAGCCCAGAGGAGCCGGGGCCTGCAGGAGACTGGGTGACGTGTGCCCTGCCACCCTCCCTCCCACACGGCCTGTGGCGCTGACTCCTGGCTCACCTCCCCTGGCAGCCGGCCTTGGGGCAGGGCCAAAGGAGCCGGGCAAGGCTGGGCAGGGCGGCATCCAACGACGTGCCGCGGGCACATGGCCTGGCCTCCTGAGACTGGCCCCTGCCAGCGGGACAGGAACCAGAGGCCTAGGGCCTGGGGTGACAGCACGGCCCCTCCTCTCCTCTCCTCTCCCCCTCCCCATTTTGCAGGGCACGGGCTCAGCCACGCAGCCGCATGGACCCCCACCCACCCTCGCCTACTGCCCCATGCTCCGTTTAACCACCAGACTTAAACCTTTCTAATAGTAACTGTTTTTTTTACATTAATAAATGCTCATTTTAGAAACTTTGGAAAATACAGACAAGTAAAAGAAGAAAACGGAAATTATCAGCCCACCACCCAGAGATAAACAGTGTTGAATTAACGTTGCCATTCCTTCCAAACCTTTTCACATCCATGTGTGCAGATGCACACACACACACACGACTGGGAACACAGCATATACACAATTCTGCATGTTGTTTTTTTTTCACTATATTATCATGAGTGTTTTCATCGGTGGTCTGAAGATGATACAAATGCATGTTAGTGTTTCGTTATGGAAAATTTCAAGCACCCCCAAAGAAGAATGAATCACATAATGAGCCCCAACATACCTGCCACCCAGCATCGACATTCACCACCAGTCTGCTTGTTTAATCTATTTTTCTGCCTGCTGTCTTGTTTGTTTTCATTGCAGTATTTTAAAGTCAGAGCCAGGTATCACATCGTTTCACCCATAAATATCAGAAGCATTGTAGGGCATGGAAAAGAACTTGTGATGTATGCAGTAGGTCCCCGGCCTGAGTTCTCATCCTGCCCGGCCCCGGCCCCCCACTGGTTTGTGAACACGCCTGTAAAATGGGGGCAAGAATGCCTGGCCTCCCCACAGGGGCTCATGAGGGTTCAGTGGGATGCTACACTCCCCAGAGTGCCACCCTGACATCCACCATGTGCCAGGCACTGTGCTAATCCACTTAATCGTCACAACCCAAGAAGTTGGTGTTAAAACCCATATTCCACACAGGAGAAAACTGAGGCTCAGAGAGGTTAAGTGACTTGCCCAAAGTCACACAGGATTGAATTCAGATCTGACTTTTTCTGACCAATTGGTCCGGATACTATTTGCCTGTTAAATAGCTGCCTCCATTGTCTCCAACAGAAGTGAAAGTCAGGCCAGGGGCAGCGGGGAGAGGGCGGTGCTGGGGACAAGGACAAGTCTCGAGTCATGTCATGTATAGATGCATGTTTAGTTCAGGGGTGCAGACGTAGGCCAGGGTCCGGCAGAAGCAGAGGCTCACACACAAGGGCTAACTGAAGAGAGGCTATTTTGGGGTCTCAGGCAGACGGCCTGCAGGGCTGAGGGGCCAGCAGGAGCTGGAGAGGCTGTGGTGGGAAGGGGACCACCCGGCACAGCCCTGGCTGTGGAGTAAGGCAGCTCCCACCAGGACACGGGAAATAAGTGCCTCAGTCACTCAGCCCTCCCACCCAGAAGCCCGCGACAGGGACCCTGTGGCTGCAGCCCCCGGGGCCAGCCTGGACAGCCTCCCTGAGCAGAGAGCAGGCAGAGGAGGGTGGGGAAGGGGCTGCAAGGGGGGACACCATCCAGCACAGGAGGGAGTTCCTAGAAGAAATAAAGCCGGAAACTGGTTCTCTGGGAGGAGAACTGGGATGGATAGGGGAGGACAGGCAGCTACTGCTTTTTAGTATAAGCCGTCTGTACATGTGTGACTTTTTTTGATTGTTAGTTTTTGAAAAGTTTTCTTTTTATTTCACCTGATATACACATGCAATTATATAATTTTACTCAGTAAAATTTTCACACTTTGGGTTCTAACAACTTGGCCAAACATGAACTTGGGAGAGAAGTAAAAAAAAAAAAAAAATTACCGAGCTGTAGAAGGCGGCAACAGACTCTAAGAACCTCATTTCTCTAGTTTCTTCCTCTAGAGTAAGTTTTCTGTATATGGAAAAGAAGGGAGCTCAACATTGTTATCTGATAATAGTCTACTTAAGAACTTACGAATATCATTTCCCTAAATTAATAGCAGCTTCTTGAAGAATTACACTTTTAATTTTCCTGGTAATCTTCCTAGGAACAAGTATACATTTTTAGTATAGCCAACTCATTTTTCCATTGCGTCTAAGTTAAAGATATTTTCGTTATAATAGTTCACAGTGTTTCACAGTAAAATGGTTTCAGTTATTTCCTGCCATGAGAGGCAGATTCTTAAAAAACAACAACCAAATGAAAGAACAACAACAAAAAACCCACCTTTTAGAATCCATTGAAACTATCAGCACCTTCCACATAGTAAGAGCAGCCAAGTAGAACCATAAATGCCACAAAAATGTATTTGTCAACGGTGCCTACTAATAACATGTAAAAATTAGATATGTGGTAACTCCAGGGAAACACTCAGAAGAGTCAGCCCACACGCCTGTAACAATGAGAACTGGCTGCTCGTGTCATGTCCCTTTGTCTGCTGTGAATTTGTGCCTTCTCCTCAGAGGCCAGAGCCTAGGTCATAGGTCAAGAGCAGGCTGTGCTCCCACCTGCCCTTTCCCACTCTTGAGGACATCTGTCGGGCAGAGAACATACCTGGAGATGACTTTGTGAACAGTATAGCGGAAGTCTCGGTTCCGGTAAGCATAGACAATGGGATTGACAACCGAGTAGTCTGTGAAAGGAGGATGCCCGTGTTCACTGCCCACCTGGGCTTATCCTTAGCTCGAGCTGAATGAAAAAGAGTGATGCAGTTTATGGCATGTACTGGTAACCAGCACAGAGCAAAGATCCCCAAGTTCATGGCCAGGGATTTGGCTACGTGGGTCTCCTGCTGGAGGGTGGTCCTTGAGTGGTCCATCAGCTCCAAGCGCTGAAGCTGCTTGCAGGCCACCATGAGGAGCTTGGTGTAGATCACCAGCATCATGAGCCTCAGTACTGCATCCTGATGGGGGGAAAACACCTCCTGCACAAGGGGTTTGCTGAAACTGCCTGGGGAAGGCCTGGCCACACTAGGCGGGTGGCCCATGCATTTGAGCTGGATTTCTGTACAGACCAAAGAGTCCAGGACTTCCACAGCTCTGACACCCTAGAACGCCAAAATCCCAAACAGAATCTGTCCCAGGCCTGTAAACCGACCTTCTCCCCTCCACTCAGACCCTCAGGCTCATCAGCAAGAACCATCTCCAGCGCCACCCAATAACACCTGATAAACTTCTTTAATGGTTTAGAAAATATATATATGTATTATATAAATGTGTTCTCTTCCTAAGAAAATTAAGCACTATGGAAGTATATAAAATAAAGAGTAAAAGTTCCCCTTCTCCACCTCTTATTTCCTTGCCCCAATCAATCTCCCCCCACGTCCCAGAAATAAGCACATCCGAAGCTGAGGGTTGATCCTTCCAGAAAGTTTCTCTCTCCTTGCACACACACATATCTATAGATAAGGCTCACACTTGCTTCCTGTGCTGCAACTTACTTCTCTCACATAACACAACAGTAGACTGTCGCTGTATGTTCAGCTATCTCATTATTTTTAATTCCTAATTAACATTTTTGGCAGGATGAATACACCATGATTTATCAATCCCCCTATTTATGGCCTCTTAGGTTATTTCTCATTTTCCACTCAAACAAAGCTGCAAAGCATCTACCTGTGCACTCGTCTTTTTGCATATGTGAGGGTTTTATTCCACATTACGTTAGCTAGCTCGGAATAAAAGTGTGCAATCAAAGGGAATTTGCATTGTTCGTGCGGATAAACATCAATAAACTGTCCTTCTGAAAGATGAAACCAATTACCACTCCCATCACATTGTGAGATAACCCATTTTCCCAAGCCCACATCAACACTCCATATCATAGCATTTTAATTTTTTTGCCGGTTAAAAAGCTTTTTGTTGTATGATTTGCATTTCCTTGATTACTCTGCAGTTGCACATCTTTTTGTGGCTCTTGGCCGGTTGTACTCAGTGGTGAGTTGCTTCTTTCTGTCCAGCTTTTTGTTAGATCAATTATCTTTCAGGTATTGATGTATACTTTGGCTCCATTTTAAAAAGGGACAAATGTACATGATTTTTAAATATTCAAATAAAATAAAAGATTAAGTATAAAAAGGAGTCTCTCTCCCACCCCAACCCCCAGCTGCCTGCCCAGAGCCTGGGACCCTCCTTTCTGATGGACAAATACCTATGACCAAGGAAATGCTTCGATTTTAATTTCTTCTCAAATCAGAAAGAAAAAAAAATTAATATAATAATAATGAATATGTAATAATGAATCAAGCCTGGATTATATTCATCTTTATACCAAGGCAGTCGCAAAATATAATTTTAAATGTTCTTTAGTGGAGGCAAAATTGCCTACGGCCATTGAAAGGCCTATTGCAGGCAGTCCTGCCAGTAGCAATCATCGACCAGTTTCTTGGACATTATTCCAAAAATATATTATGCATATATATTTTAATATTTTCCTTTAAATGATTTTTAAAAGCAATTTTATTGAGATAGAGTCACATACCATACAATCCATTCACAGTGTACAGTCAATGGTTTTTAGTATAATCACAGAGTTGTGCATTCAATACTATAATCAATTTTAGAACATTTTCATTACTCCAAAAAGAAAAGCCCCATAGCCCTTAGCAGTCACCTCACAATCCCTCTATCCTTCCCAGCCCTACATAAACACCACTTCTGTCTCTACAGATTTATTGATGTTTACATTTTATATAAATGGGATCATACAATATGTAGTACTTTGTGTCTGGTTTCTTTCATTTAGCATAATGTTTCATTTCATTCAATATAACGTCCTCAAGGTTCATCCATGCTCTTGCATTTATCAAGACCTCATTCCTTCTTACAGCTGAATAATATTCCATCATATGTATATACTACATTTTGTTTATCCATTGGTTGGTTCTTGGACACTTAGGCTGCTTTCATCTTTGGCAATTGTGAATAATGCAGCTATGAACATCAGTGTGCAAATGTTTGTTCAATTCATGCTTTCAGTTCTTCTGGGTATATATAGATCATATGGCAATTCTATACTTAGCTTCTGAGGAACCAAAAAACTGTCTTCCACAGCAGCTGCACCATTTTACATTCCCACCAGCAGTGAATAAGTGTTACTATTTCCCCACATACTCTCCAACACTTGTAGCTTTCTGTGTGTGTGTGTGTGTGTGTGTGTGTGTGTTTTAATACTGGCCATTCTAGAGGTTGTGAAATGATATCTCATTGTGATTTTGATATGCATTTCCCTAATTGCTAGCGATGTTGAACATTTTTTCATGTGCTTTTTAGCCATTTGTATTTCCTCTTTGGAAAAATGTCTACTCAGGCCCTTTGCCCATTTTTTAATTGAGTTGTTTGTCTTTTTATTGTTGAATTGTAGAATTTCTTCATATCTTCTGGATATTAACCCCTCATTGGATATGTGCTTTCCAAATATTTTCTCCCACTGAGTAGGTTGTCTCTTCACTTTCTTGATGAAGTCCTTTGAGGCACAAAAGTTTTTAATTTTGAGGAGATCCCGTTTATCTATTTTTTTCTTTCATTGCTTGTGCTTTGGGTATAAAGTCTAAGAAACCATTGCCTACCACAAGATCTTGAAGAAGCTTTCTTACATTTTATTCAAGGAGTTTTATGATCCTGACTCTTCTATTTAGGTCTTTGACCCATTTTGAGTTAATTTTTGTACAATGTGTGAGATAAGGGTCCTCTTTCATTCTTTTGCATATGGACATCCAGTTCTCCCAGCACCATTTTTGAAAAGACTCTTCTGTTCCAGTTGAGTGGACTTAGCAGCCTTGTCAAATATCAATTGACCATAGAATATAAGGATCTATTTCTGAAACCTCAATTTGATTCTATTGGTTAATATATCTATCTTTATGTGGGTACCATGCTGTTTTGTCCATTTTAGCTTTGTAGTATGCTTTAAAGTCAGGAAGTGTGAGTCCTCCAACTTAGTTCTTCCTTTTCAAGGTGTTTTCGGCTATTCAGGGCCCCTTACCCTTCCAAACAAATTTCATAATTGGCTTTCTCATTTCTGCAAAGTAGGATGTTGGGATTTTGATTGGGATTGCATTGAATCTATAAATCAATTTGGGAAGAATTGACTTCTCAAAGATACTTAATCTTCCAATCCATGAACACAGACTGTCCTTCCATTTATTTAAGTCTTCTTTGATTTCTTTTAGCAAGTTTTAAAGTTTTTTATGTACAAGTCCTTTACATCCTTGATTAAAAATATTCCTAAATATTTGATTCTTGCAGTTGCTACTGTAAACGGATTTTTTTCTTGATTTCCTCCTCAGTTAGGGCATTACTAATGTATAGAAACATGAATGATTTTTGCGTGTTGATCTCATATCCCACAACTTTGCTGAACTCATATATTACCTCTAGTAGCTTGTTGTAGATTTTTCAGTTTTATTTCTTCCTTTCCAATTTGGGTGCCTTTTATTTCTTTTTCTTGCCTAACTGCTCTACCTAGAACTTCCAGCACAATGTTGAATAACAGTGATGATAGTGGGCATTCTTGTCCTGTTCCAGATCTTACCAGGGAAAGCTTTCAGTCTTTCACCATTGAGTATGATGTTGGCTTTGGGTTTTTCATATATGTTCTTTATCAAATTGAGTAAGTTTCCTTCTATTCCTGTCTTTCAAAGTGTTTTTTTTTTTCAAGAAAGAATGCTGGAGTTTGTCTGATGCCTTTGCTGCATCAATCTAGATGATAATGGGGTTTTTACCTTTCAATTTGTTAATGTAGTATATTACATTAACTGATTTTCTTGTGTTGAACCACCCTTACATACCAGGGATAAAACCCACTTGATCATCGTATTTAATTCTTTTAATGTGCTGTTGGATTTGATTTGCAAGTATTTTGTTGAGGATTTTTGCATCTATATCCATTAGAGAAGAATGGATGGAGAAAATGGAAAAAATGGAGCAAGTTCTCAGGGATCTGAATGACAGCACAAAGCACACCAACGTACATGTCATGGGTGTCCCAGAAGGAGAAGAGAAGAGAAAAGGGGCAGAAAGAATATATGAGGAAATAATGGCCAAAAATTTCCCAACTTTTATGAAAGACATAAATATCCATGTTTAAGAAACGCAACATACTCCCAACTGAATAAATTCTAATAAACTTGCTCCAAGACACATGCTAACCAGAATGTCAAATCCAAGCACAGAGAATCTTGAAATCAGCAAGAGAGAAGCAATTCATCACATATAAAGGAACCACAATAAGACTAAGTTCTTATTTCTCATCAGAAACCATGGAAGTGAGAAAGCAGTAGTATGATATATTTAAGGTATTGAAAGAGAAAAACTGCCAGCCAAGAATTCTTTGTCCAGCAAAACCACTTGTCAAAAATGAGGAAGAGTTAAAAATATTCACAGATAAACAGAAACTGAGAGAGCTTATCAACAAGAGACCTGCCATATGAGAAATACTAAAGGGAGTTCTACAGGCTGAAAGGAAAAGACAGGAGAGAGGCTTGGAGGAGAGTATAGAAATGAAGATTACCAGTAAGGGTAACTAAAAGGGTAAAAAGAAACAAAAATATGATATGACATACATACCAGTTTGGATGTATTATGTCCCCCAAAACTATATGTTCTTTGATGCAATCTTGTGTGAGCCGATGTATTAGTGTTGATTAGATTGGAATTCTTTGATTGAGTGTTTCCATGGAGATGTGACTCAATCAACTGTGAGTGAAACGTTTAATTGGATAATTTCCATGGAGGTGTTACCCTGCCCATTCAGGGTGGGTGTTAATTGGATCACTGGAGTCATATAAAGGAGTTCACAGACAAAGACCTCAGAGCAACTGAGAGTGACAATTTGAAGAGCAGCTGCAGCTAAAAGAGGACAAAATGCCCCAAGAGCAACATTTTGGAGAACGCCATTTTGAAACGCACCCGGAAGCAAGCAGACTCCAGCCACGTGCCTTCCTAGCTAACAGAGATTTTCTGGATGCCAATGGCCTTCCTTCAGTGAAGATACCCTGCTGTTGGACACTTTATGGTCTTAAGACTCTAACTTTGTAACAAAGTAAATCCTCTTTGTAAAAGCCAATCCATTTCTGGTATTTTGCATAAAGGGCAGCATTAGCAAACTGGAACAACATACAAAAACCAAAGGATAAAATGGTTGAAGTAAGTACTGCCTTTAGGGTAATAAGATTGAACATGAATGGATTAAATTCCCAATCAAATGACACAGATTGGTAGAATGGATTAAAAAAAGACTCACCTTAGACCCAAAGACACAAATAGGTTGAAAATGAAACGCTGAAAAAAGATATTCCATGTAAGCAGTAACCAAAAAAGAGCTGGAGTAGCTGTTCCAATATCAGACAAAATAGACTTTAAGTGCAAAACTGTTATAAGAGACAAAGATTTTCCTATCTTCTAGTTCACCGATTCTTTCTTCTGCCCAAATCTGCTGTCGTATGCCTCTAGTGTATTTTTAATCTCTTCTATAATGCCTTTCATTCTGTGCTGGTTTGAATCCATTATGTCCCCCATAAAAGCCATGCTCTTTTAATCCAGTCTTGTGGGATTTTTGGATTAAGTTGTTTCTATAGAGATGTGACCCACCCAACTGTGGGTGAGACCTTTTGGTTAGATTATTTCCATGAGGTATGGCCCTGCCCAATCAAGTTGGGTCTTAATTAGATCACTGGAGTCCTTTAAGAGGCTCAGGAAGAGAGACAGGAGAGGGAGCCAAAAGAGATGCTTAGAGATGCTTGGAGATGCAGACAGAAGGACAGTTAGATATGCTAAGCTAAGAGATGAAGCCCTGAGTTTGCCCTGGAGAAGCTAAGAGACAATCACCAGACACTTAGAGAGAAACACCCTGGGAGAAGAAAGCAAGGACACAGAGGAGCTGAGAGAGAGGAGCGAAGACAAAAGCCCAGAGGCATTCTGGGAGAAAGCCATTTTGAAACACAACCCGGGAGTAAAGGACCAACAGACGCCAGCCACATGCCTTCCCAGCTGACAAAGGTGTTCCAGACGCCAATGGCCTTTCTCCAGTGAAGGTACCCTACTGTTGATGCCTTAATCTGGACATTTTCATGGCCTTAGAACTGTAAATTTGTAACCAAATAAACCCTCTTTATAAAAGCCAATCCATTTCTGGTATTTTGCATAATGGCAGCTTTAGCAAACTGGAACACATTCCCATTTCTGTTTCTTTTCATACTTTTAAATTCTTCTTTATGCTCACCCAGTGTCTTCTTAATATCCTTTATCTCATTAGCCATATTTTCCTTCATCCACTTGAATTGACTTAGGAGATTTGTTTGAACATCTTTGATTAGTTGTTCCAAATTCCATGTCTCCTCCAAAGTTTTAATTTGTTCCTTTGACTGGGCCATATCTTCCCATTTCTTAGCATGGCTTGTAATTTTTTGCTGATGTCTAGACATCTGATTATCTTTATGAGTTTACTCTAAATTTCAGTTTCTCTCTCTTGCCTAGGGTTTTATTGTTGATTGGCTTTGTGTAATGCTCTTCTCTGACACTTTGCCCAACTTATTCTAGACCTTTGGAATAGTCTATGTTTGATCAGATTTTCTTGCTCTTATTCATGTGATTCTTGCCTTGGTTATGCTGTACAATTTTTAAGATTGCACTATTTGCGCAACTGTTTCACCCCAGGAGAAAGCTTCCTTCCCTCTGTTCCTTCTCTGGGAATCTTGCTCTGTTTGTTTTTGTTTTCTCTCTTTAGATTTTTATACTCCTTCTGTTGCCTCTAGCTGCTTTGGCCTGGGGGACAAATTCTGGGAGGAGGGTCACCCCACAGAAGACTTTCTAAGTCAGTATTTTCCAGCCAAAACAGGGCCAGGGACCCACAAAGAGGGCACAGACCAGCTCCAAAGAGCCCTGGGGACAGAATCAGGAAAGACACCAAAAAGCCTTTTTGACATCTCCCTAAAGCTACACTTATGGCGCCCTTCAGCAAACGTCCCCCCAGCCCTGAGAAGGCACTGTGTCTTTACACTTCCTCATCCCTGTCAGGGGGAGGGTTCAAACAGTGACTGCAGTGGCCCCTGTCTGGGGCGGGCTAAAACAACAGCTCCGAACCAGGGCACAGCCATCTGTATTCGCCAATCGAAGCTGTGATCAGTGCTCAGCCATGCCTCCCCCCACCCCACCCCACCCATTCTTGGGGAAGAGGACCTCCACGTCCCTCTCCATCTGCAGCAGCCATTCAGGGACCGGACCCCAAGGTGGCCGCTTCAAGAGTGGGGGATGGGCACCAGCAGTCCCCATGGAGTGAGCTACTCACGGTTCTTTACCGCAGTTTCTCAACCTCCTCCTCCTGCTCCTCTCCAGATGCTGCACGGTGCTCCCCTGGCCTCCAGAGCCCCAGAACAGTTGTTCCAGACAGTTCTTGCCTGTTTACTAGCTGTTTTTGGAGGAGAAGCAAGTCCTGGACCTCCCTACTTTACCTTCTTTCCTGGAAGTCCCTGAGGAATGTCATATATTTAAAAAATTGTCCTTAACCTTTGGATTGTGGGGGCTGGCAAGTAGGCACACTGGAGGTTGGGGATTCTGTTAGGTGTTATTGAGGTCTTGAGTTCAAATTTCTTAGCCTGGAAACTCAGGAAGAAGTGGAAGGTGTAATTTTCAAGCAGAATCCCTTCTGATTCCTGGAACCCTCAGTTCTTGCTCTTAAAGACTCCAACTCCAAGTGGTGTTTTAATTACACAACATTTCAAACATAAAGGAAATATATAACACACTCATGAGCCCAATGTTTTAATTACACAACATTTCAAACATAAAGGAAATATATAACACACTCATGAGCCCAATACCAAGAGTAAATAGTTGTTAATGATTTTGCCATATTCTCTTAGAAGCTCTTTTACTTTAGAAAAGCAGGATGTGCTGTATAAGATCTACCCCCTCCCCATATTTCCCTCTCTTCTTCCTAAGTGATGACCACTATTCTGAAGTTAATCTTGGTCTCACACATACCAGCTGTCAAACTGAAGACATTTCTTTCTATTCCAAGCTTGCCCTAAGTTTTAAATTTCAAAGCCAGGAATGGATGGTAAATGCTTTCCCAGTGATTTTTCAACATTTATCTCAAATTTCCTTGAAAGTTCCATGGTTTTCACTTATGAAAACCTTTCATGGGTACAACTTACCGGGTCTGCTGTCTTCTGAGTATAAACTTTGACTCTCTTCCTATAGTTTTCAGTAATTTATATTTTCTTAGAAAATAATTTCAATTCTTTTGGCAAAACTATTTTCTCACATCCTCTGAATCTGCTCTATATCACTTCCTGGGCATCTGCTCCAAAACGAGTCGTGTGCCTGTCTAGGAAATTCCCTTACTTTCCTTTTCCTGGCAACATGCATATTATCCTTTAGGGAGCTTTTCTTCACCGTGATGCAACAGCTCTGTGGTTTGGGTGGGATTCTCACACATCCAACACTGGATGAGCCCCCAGGTTGGATTAATCCCAACAACGTAACCTCATCCCCCAGGCTGAAGTTTGGGGGCCTAGAGCCCCTGCTGCTGGCAACCATCTGGGGATCAGGAGGAAACCAGCCTGAGGACAAAATCGACAGAGAAGGGCATTTCTGAGAGCGCTACAGAGAAAGCAAGCTGGAACCCTGATTAAACCATACCTGAAGCCCATATGACTTTTCAGATTTGCCAGCCAATACATCTCTCAATTTATTTTAATTATTTGTAACTATTTTTTAAAGCCTCAAACCTTACTAAAGGTTGCAAGAATAATACAAAGAACTCCTTCACACTCTACATTCAGATGTCCCAATTGTTACTATTGTACTGCATAGATAGATAGATGAGATAGAGAAAGATATAGATATACAGATAGAAAAACACAAACGCATGTGTTTTTTTCCCTCTCTGTCTTTCATTATTCTTCATAACCCCTAAATACTCCATTGCATAACTCCGCAACACAAAGACCATCTCCTACATTAGAAGTTCACCACCCTCCCAATCAGGAAAATAGCATTGATACCACTCTCCCATCCAATCCACAAATCTCATTCAGATTTCACCAGCTGTCCCACAAATGTCTCTTTCTCTTTTCTGGTCCAGGATCCAACCCAGGATCACACATTCATTTAGTTGTCCTGTCTCATCAGTCCCCGTCCACCTGGAGTAGTTCCTCAGCCTCACCCTGTCTCATTTGTCCTTGAGAGTCTTAAAGAGTTTGGCTTCTCAATCCATGGGACAGCCTCACCCTGGCTCCAGCCAATGCTTGCACACACCAACTCTAGCTGTAAGTCTTGGCAGGAACCACAGACGTGACACAGTTCTGCTCAGAACATCCCTCAGGAAGCACCCGAATTGACCTTCCCACCACCGGCACGTTGACCTTGCTCACCTGGTCCAGCTGGTGTCTGCCAGGTTTCTCCAGCACAAAGTCATCATTTTCCCTTCACGTTTGGTTTGTGTTTTGTGGTGAGATACTCTGATCTTATGCCATATCCCATTCCTCTTTAATCTCCCACCTACCATCCTCAGGACCCTCCAATGGCTCCTGCCCGTATCAACCACGACGACGGCTGCCCAGTGGTGATGCTCCATTTCTACCAGACCTTCTGTGTGCATTAGCTGCATCCTCTTGTTCAGAAAACTTTTCCCTTTTCTCTTCCCTCATTATTTATTTTCATCTATATGGGTGCCTGGATTCTGGTTTGATTCAATGGGTTGCACTCTAGATCTTCATTATTTATTTCGATGCACAAATTATCCTAAATTTTGAACAGCTGGTTCCTATGTCCTCTGAGCATTTCCTGATTTTAGGGCACAAAACTGTTCCAGTCTCGGCTGGTACTTGCCCTGCCTCTGCCCTGGAATTAGCTGTTGCTCCAAGAAGTCACCAGTTTTTTGGTTGGTTGATTGGTTTTCTTTTGAGGAAGATGCTATTTAGGAACTGAGATGTGGTTGCTAGGAGTGCCCCCTGCTATTGGGATGTCTTTGCTTCTTGATTTTCTCAGTGAACACACATGTCCATCAAGAGGCACGTCACGTCTACCTGCCACTATTTCTCCATCTGTTTTTGTAAATGTATTTAAGAATCCAGGAGTTCCCACAATACTTCCAATTCCAATCTGATCCCTCAGGGGTCTTTCTAGCTTTCCCTAGCTTACGTTTCTGAATTCCTCTTCGGACAGTGAGAAAGCTGGCTCCCGTTGACCTCAATATACTTACTTATTTGCTCAATCAATGAACTATTTGCTCTGTGTAACTAATCCCCTGAACACTTCAGCCACCTACACAACCTCCCATGGCCTCCTGGTTCCTCCTAGATCCAGGCTGACCCCCAGTGGGGCACCCCTCAAACGCCCTCCCCCCGTTCTCCCTCAAATGCAGAAATCCATGCTGGGAGGGGAGTGGGGAAGGGAAGATGGGAAAGAACAGAACGATGTGAAGGGAAGCCCCTCTTTTAAAAGCAATTGTAGGGTGGGTATTCCCCATATCTGACACTATTGGGATTAGCGATTGGACCATTCTGTAACAGATAGTTAAAGCAGACATCCTTAAAATGTTTTTGAAAATGTGCATGTGTGTGTATTCCTGAAATCTTTTTATTTTACTTTCAAAAATACAGATTCATTCTCCAATTTTTTTATGTAAGGGTCTGCTGTGGAGTTCCACATCATCTTTCTAACAACACATCTATAGCACATTGTCTACAGTTTCCAGTTTCAGTCCCTGAGTGATCCTTTATGGTGTTACAAGGCCCTCTCCATGCTCAGTTATTCTGGTTTTGTCCAGTGGTCCCTGACCCAACACTATACAACTCTCTCACCCACACCTGATTTAACAGCAATTGTTTTAGTGACTTGTGTTTATTGAGCTCTTCCAAGGAGTTTAACCTACTTTTCATAGAAACGACATTTTCTTTTTACACTCTTATTTCATTGATTTTTATACTAGTCAATTAAATTATATATTTACAATGACAAATACAACTGCCACAAACAGGTTCAGAACCAGGTGCAACTAACCGTCAGGCATCCGACCTAGCTGGTAAGAGCCAAAGTACATGATGTTCTAGAACAGACATCCCCATGGTTTTTCTGTAAGGGCCACAGAGTGTTTTTGGCTTTTGCAGACCTCTTGGTCTCTGTAACAGCTACTCAACTCTCCTCTGTAGTGAGGACACAGCCACTTACAACATGGAAATGGATGGGTGTGGCTGTGTTCCAAGGAGACTTGACTTAAAATTCTTTCTGTCATTCTTTTCACTGTCTGCAAATACAAAAAGCTCAAGTTTCCATCCTGGCCCTTCAAGCAAAGTTTCGAAGAGGCCGTACAGTGCAGTGGTTAAGACGGTGACCTCTGGAGCCAGGCAGCCTGCGTTTTCATCCCAGCTCTTCTGCGACTACCACCGGCCAGTCACTGAACCTCTCTGTGCCTCCATGTCCTCATCTGGAAAAGGGGAAGATGATCGTTCCATCCCCAGAGGCTTGTCAGGAGGGTTGAAAGCACTCAGTAATGTTATTGGCTGCTGGGAATAAAAATATCTGGGTCTAAATGGATACCTAAATACTGTCGCTAAACCGTGCATTGGGAAGGGAGACGTGGCCTTGCCTTTAACTAATTTTGTGACTGTGGGTTGGTTGCCATCCCTTGCAGAGCCTCCAGGTTCACATCTACCACAGAAGGTGCTTGTACAATCTCTACCCCTAATATTCCTTTAGTCTGAAACTTGGAATTTCCTTGCAGCAAGGAGAAGTTCCCACCCCACTCTGGGCCTCCTTAGGCCCTGGGGCTTATATTTAATTAACCAACTGTGACCGACGGGAATGCAAATGGTTATGGGTCCAACTCGGCAATGGGGCAGCGGCTCCCCGCCAAGGCCCCCGGCCCAGCCCCCCTGTTCTTCGGTCTCCAGATGACTAAACACAAGCCATTCTCCAGGGCCCACCCAGTCTCACTGGTCTCCCACAAGGTGGCCAGTTCACCGGCCGGACAGACCCTGGTGGACAGGTGCCCTGTGCTTCAGCAAATGGCTCGCTGGACAGTTCCAAGCGCCTGGAAGAGAGAAGGGCCGGACCCAGCTCCCCTTTCTAGGGAGCCGGCAGTCACCTGCACTTCCCACCGCCCTCCAGACGTGAGATTCTAGAACCCTTCAGTTGTCCGAGGCTCCAGTTGTTCCAGAATCCAGAAGTCAGTCTGTAGCCCTGGATCCTAAGTAAACAAGGGTCTCCTCTCTGCCCTCCCCCCATGGAATTCCTCTGCTTGATGTCGGGTTCAACACCGTGAAAGCAAAAGGTGCTCCCATGGCGAGTGTTTGGTCAAACCCACCAAAAGGACATAAAGGGGAATGGTCACCAGGCCAGCCATCGAGACTGGGACTCGGGCCAGGCTCCATCCCCAGCAGGGCATGAGCCATCATGCTGACAATCGCGGCCCCCAGGCTCCCCTGTGGGTTCGTCTCTCTAGGGTCCATGCCAGCTCTCCCAGGGTGAGCTGCAGAAGAACGAGGTGCAGAGTCGAGAGCATACACTGAGCCACATAGTTCGGCAGCCAGAATTGGCGTCAGCTCAAGAGGGTGCAGAGTTTTCTCTTGTCCTTTTCCTTTTCACGCCCACTCTCTTTTCTTGTGCTCTTCCCCTGCAACCCTTCCTGACCAGCTTCCCACTCTCCCATCCCCAGACAGGTCCCTGACATTCCGTTCCCCTCCCATAATCCCCTTGCATGGGCTTTCCACGCATCCTCTGTGATCACCTACCGCTTTGCCCGTGGGCCAGGGAGAAGTCAGCAGAGCCTGCTGCAGTGTGTGTCCATGATCATGGGCGGCCCCGAGTGGCCCACAGAACAGATTCCCATCTGTTTCATCCCAGGCTGTGGGGCTCAGCCCTCCCTAAACAGGGGTCAGCCCCACTGACACTGGGGAGGATCTCCTGTGAATACAGGGAGCTCCAAGACGGCCTTGACATTCTTTAGAAACCAAATATTTCCTAGGCTCCTCTGAGGTGGGCTCCCCCATACCTCCCTGATTAGTCACTAACTAGTTCATCCCAACGACTGGGTCTTAGGCCTCAGGGAGCCCAGGCATCCAGCCACAGCTGGCGGAACCCTTAGCTCTCCGCTTCCTTTTGCCTGGGGTGTTGGCATGAAACCTGCATGGTTCTCCCTGATTTCACCTCTACCCCTTGCATCCTCCACCCAGTTTGAATTCTTCCAACAGCCTGTTAGGCAAACAAACTCCATACTTGCATTCAGCCAAATTAATGGACATCCCAGCATATAAACCTTGCCCTTTGCCTCACTCTTTCTACCCCAGAGATGCTGTATTCAATCTCATGCTTTTGGATTTGAATTCTACTGTACCACTATCTGCCCCCATGACCTTGGGCTAGTTAACGTGAAACTTTCTAAACCTCAGTTTCTTTATCTGCAAAATGGGAATAGTAATAGTGTCTCTCTTACAGGGTTGCTATGATCACCAGAAGAGATATGCCTGTAAAGTAATTTGCACAATGCAATTCCTTAATTGCTGTTTGTATTCATTCACTCCTTCTCTGCCCCCCATGCAAGTATCAAAGTGAATAGAACAGCTTAAATTATGCTTCTGGTAGCTTATATTTGTAGAATGATCTATTTCTTAAGTTACACATTAATTCAAGGCTTCATTAAGTAGCTCAATGCCTTGGGCAACAGATTACTTATAAATAGTATAATATTTAGTAGCTCCTGAGTTTTGCAGGCAAGCTTCCTTAATGGTCCATGACTTAGAATCAGGATGAAATTTAAACACATGCACACACCCACACATGCTCCGATGTGCACGCACGCACACACACACACAAATGCACACACCGAATGATAGAGGAAGACACCCTCAAAGCTGGTCCTTGCAATTCTTTTTGGAAAAGGAAGGACCATAATTTAAGGGGAAGGAGACCAAAGCTTGCTTTCATCAGAGAATGTAGAAGAACAATTTTCCAAATGGTGGTTAATGGGTTCCTTGTTGCTGATTATCTAATTGTTGCTAAAGCATTGTCTTGGGACACCTTTTGACAAATGACCCATGGATCATTTGCTGACTTTTTCACTTGGCAAAGAAATGCAATCATTTAGTTAGGAAGGAGAGTATAGTAATTTAGTACATTCAACAGGGATAATACAGAGCTTCAACTGGTTTTTTCAATGTTTGCATGAGCAGGGGTGTGTTTTGTTGTTGTCATTGTTTTTAACCATGAATGGGCTGCTGGAGGACAGGGTCAGTAGAAGAGAGAGATTGTCAAAGAACAGTTGTCAACACAGCCATATAATATGACGTGATGCAGTGAGAAAATCACTCTAAAGATGGTCTAGCTGGTTGCTAACATTGCCTACACCAAACATATTTATTTTTTTCACTAAAATTAGAGGATTCCATCAAACTAAGGTGTCCCACTAAAGCCAAGCCCCTGGCAACTCTGCACACAGCCCCAAGCCCCGAACCGTGAACCCTGAGCCATTGTCCCACCTCCACAGCCCTGTTCCTTACCCACAGTCAAGGCCGGGGTGGGGGTGGGTGTGGGTCAGAGACCCAGCAAGATCACTGGGCAAGCAGGTCTACACACACCCCATCTTCTTACTTCCAGGCATGAATTCTATTCCCTGCCTCTAAGACAGGGCATTCATCCCCACCCCCCGAATCCTCGGGCAGGAAGTTCTCCCTTTTGACTTTCTATAGGGTGGATGTCTCTGTGGGAAACCCTGCTGCATGGGTATGGCCCCTGGGTGGTTCTGACCACACCGGTTCTCCATCTGGTGCTCAGTGAACCCCCCCCCCCCAAATCACAGAAATTTATGGCTGATGTGAACCTTAGAGACTGTGTCATCAAGCCTAACCGAGTGGAAAGCTGGGGTACAGAAGGAAAACACAGGCCATGGTGATGGGCAGAGCAGGGGCAGGGCCCCAGCTTTCTCAGCAGGTCAAGGGTGTCTCATCACCACCCCACGTGTCCACCTCTGCATCTGCTGATCCACTGTCAGCAAGAACGAGCTGGGAGATGTCCTAGCCCCACTAGGCTGTACGGCCCAAGACATGGAACCAATTCAGAAAGACCCAGGTCAGCCAGAACCCAAGGGAACAGACTGTCGGTGCTACAGTTGACTTTCCTTCTGTTCTGCTCAACAGGAAGAAGTGGCAAAGGACAAAACCAAAGCTGATGGCCCTGGGCAGTGGCTGCGCCTTGGCCCTGGTGCACTGTGGGCTCAGCACCACCCCCAGAATGCTCAGAACTGGACCCCTATCCACTGGCTGCCCCTTTGGCCCAGCATGTTCCAGAATGGTGTCACTCACTGGCTTTAGTTCTCCCCGCTTTAGCTACCTCCGCACACCAGGAGTGCCCCACCTTGTGCATGTCTGTAAATAAAGCAGCATCCACAGTTTTGTTTGGATACCTTTGCCCACCTCCCTGATTATTTCCGTAGGGCCATCCAGGACCTGGAGGTGCAAGCTAAAGGGGTCTAGGCCTGATGAAGTGAGGGACACAAGCACAGGAGGAAGCCCGAGATGTAAGTTCATTAGGAAAATTGCTTCTGCCCAATTTGCCCTGTGACTCTCCAAGCCCAGTGTTTAAAGGAACTCACTGCCCATGGACCCCGAATACTGCAGGGCTGCCAAGGTTAGAGTGACACCTAGAAATGCTGCTATCCCTGAGGCCTCTCCTGGGGGTCACCTCCACCCTGTCAGGCCGGAGGAGGGAGCCACAACGGGAGCTGGGGTGACCCCAGGAGCCCTTCACCTGCTCCGTTAGCTGGCAACTGACCAAGGGGGCTGAGTGGCTTCTCATGCACAACAAACTATTCTGCCTCCTGCGGACCCCCTCCTCCCTCCCCTCCCGGTTATTGCCTTGACCTCTTTCGGGAAAGGGAGCCCATGTTAGCTGAGCACATGCTTTGTGCTGCTGCTGGGCAAGGGGCTTTCCTCCCTCCTGGATCCTGGCAGGCACCCTGCAAGGATGGGGAAACAGGGCTCAGAAGGGTGGGATCTCTTTCCCAAGATTAATGGGGGGCAGAGCTGGGAGACCAGGGAGGAATTTGTATAATTTGAAAGCCAGAAAGAGTTGTAGCCCATCTCTGGCTGTGTGTGAATTGGGGGGTAAGAGTGAGAGCAAGAGAGGTTAGGATTGAGTAAGAGAGAGAGGGAAGGAGGGGAGGGGAGGGGACGTGAAGGGAGGGGGGAAGAGAGAAGAGAAGAGAAGAGAAGAGAAGAGAAGAGAAGAGAAGAGAAGAGAAGAGGTTTACACTAGCAAGATGACACAGAGAGGTGAGGCTGGCAGGCTGGCAGAACATTGCAGTGAAAGAAGGAAGCTGGTTTTGGAGTCAGTCATCCTTGGGCTTAAATCAGACTGGTGTGCGCTCATGAGCCTCAGTTTCTCATGTAAAACAGACCCTTAAATATCCTTGTCACAGGTGGGTCAGGAAGAACTAATGACACAATGAGTGGGAAGATGCTCAGTACACTGTAGGAGCTCCATTATTGCTTGCTCCCTTCCTGTCTGGTAGAAGAGGCCTGGTCCTCGTCCCTTCTCATAACAACCAGCAAGTCTCAGGTCAGTGCCCTGTCGGGGTCCTTGCCCAGGACCGTGCTGCCCCCCAGGAGAGAGAACACCCCACTGCAGCCCCTCCCCTGGACCCTCCATCAGGTTGCACACAGCCCCGTCTGCAAGCCTTGGCTGGAAGCCACCTAGCTCAGGGATGGAATGCTCTAGCCCCACTGATCTTTCAGGCCACTCCCTTTGGGGCAGGAGCCTCCTTGGGGTGCAGAGCCCCAGCTGGCACCTGGTTAGAGCAGGCTGATGAAGACACTTGGGATTGGAATGAGGGAAGAGGTGAGGGGCACACCCCAAGGCTCACCACACCCTGCACTGTTCTCCTCACTCCCAGCACGTGCATTTATAGAAACGAGGCTAAGATGCTCAGGAGAGAAGACTTGGAGAGAAGTTGGGGGAGCCTGAGGGGTTTGGGTGGTGGGAGAGGGCTAGGAGGAGGGGGTTCTGGAGGAAGGGATGTTGGGGTGCCGGCCGAGTCTGGGTGCATATTTCCTACTCTGATTGGCTGTCTCCGGCTTCTGTCTCAGGTGAGGAGAGCTGGAGCGAAGGCCAGTGGTCAGGGCTTGGGAACCGTCACTGGGTCCTGAACTGCCCATCACCAACCCTCCTCCCCGACGGGGCCAGCAGAGGGGAGCAGGCGGCTGCAGCAGGAGGCGGGCAGAGGACACGGCCCCGCGGAGCTGCAAGTTCAGCCCTCGAGCCCCGCAGCAACACTCCCTGTCAGCCTCACCTGCAGATGCCGCAGGGGGCCCCTGGCTGCACAGACCCCAGGGAACGGCCCCTTCCGGCACCTTCTACAGACCTCCCTCTGAGTTGGAAGGCTGTTCCTCTCTGGAGAAGGAATGGTGGCACTGACGTGCAGTCAGAGGAAACTGAGGCACGGGCTTGCTATCATCCAGCTGATAAATGCCAATCCACTATCCTATCAATTACAGAAGGGATGGTTTAGACACCAGGGAAGGAAGGGGTAGAGCATCTGGGGGCTGGGATGGGACATCCCTGCAGCCCACAGGCCCCAGCCTGCTGCCCCCCATGACCCAGCTGCACAGCCATCAGTCTGCCATCGCGATTCCTGGCTGGCTCCTTCCTCCCAGGGCCACCCTTTAAGGATGGAGCCCCAAACTTCTAACACCATCCTGCTTCCAATCCAGGAAAATCTCTTTAGCCTATCCAGCCTCCCCTCCACTCAGAGCTTCTTGGAAGTAGGGATTGGCCATGGAACCAGGAAAACCATTCAATCTCGTCACAGACCCACAGTTAGAGCTGATGTAGGGAGCAATAGCTCCACGGAACACACAGTTATGATGGGATTGTCAGTGGCTCCTTTTAGGGCAAACTTCAAGCCACCAGGATATGGCTGATAGACTTGACAATCTCACAAAAGGGCTGCTGTCATGGGAAATCAAAGGACCATTGAGTCAAAATGCCACCCACCCCACCACCACATGTCACCCATGGATGGAAAAGGGTTTCTAGGCTGCGTGGAGGGTCGAGGGCCGTGGGCACATCTGTCTTCCTCAAGTCCCACTTCTGGGGAAACTTTCAGAAAGTTAAACATAAAGATAAACCTGGCAATTACTCTACTAGGTAGACACCCCAAAGAATTGAAAGCAGGGACTCAAGCAGGTATTTGCACACCAAAATTCATAGCAGCATTATTCATAATTGCCAAAAGGTGGAAGCAACCCAAGAGTCCACCAACAGATGAATGGATAAACAAAATGTGGTAAAATATATATATGTGATGGAATATTATTTAGCCATGAAAAGGAATGAGATACTGATACATGCCACAACACACTGAATGAAATAAACCAGATGCAAAACGACAGATACTGTATGATCACACTTAAAAGAGATAACTAAAATATGCAAATTCACAGAGACAGATAATAGACGATAGGTTACCGGGGCGGAGGTGGGGAGTGGGGAGTTGCTGTTTGGGGTGATGGCAGAGTCTTGCTAATGGATGGTGGTGAGCGTAGCACAACATTGTGAATGCAATTTATACCACTGAATCGTGCATTTGAAAGTGGTTAAAATGGGAAATTTTACATCGTGTATATATTATCACAACACAAAAGAAAAAAGGAATCACGTAGGGTGCTTGCTAGACGATCTGTCTTGCACATTGGAAGGTATAATTCAGAGAGGCATTTGTCTTGAGCAGCTCACCTTTCTCTCTCGCTTAAGAGGATTACCTGGGGCAGGTGAGGGGAAGGAAAGCAGAGGCAAGCCAGGGTTGCTGAGTGGGATTCTGGGGCTGTCAGAGAAAGCATCAACAACCCGCCCCAATAGGATGGGAAAACAAGGACTCCAGGAAGGGTGAGAAAATGTGACCCTTGTCCCTCCAAACTCTGAGCTCACCTCTGAAGAACCGAGGCTTAGGGAAGGTAAGGTGTTCTGCTTTCCAGCCTCTGTCTACTGCCCCGGGCCAAGCTGCCCCTGCTCTACCCCTTCCTCCAATGAGCAAACCACTCCATCGGGCAGGGGTCCCCATGCACACTGCTCTGCGCTGCCACCCCCACCCAGGCTGACTCCTAACCAGGCCGAGGTCTCTGACTTATGAGGCTGTCTGCACCCACCAGGCCCCTCCCCGACAGCAGGATGTGGGCCTCAGCCCCCACAGAGGTGCAGCCCCAAGCAGGGCACAAAGCATTTTTATTTGGTCCTCAAAATGACCCCCAAGTCAGGCAGAACTTTCCCAATCCACCCCAATCTATTGCAGAGCCGTGTCAGGCTGACACACGCTTCCATCTGCCCACCGCCATGCCCACCTCCCAAGAGGTGGGGGTCAGAGTTAGGAAGGTGGAGGCAGCCTGGCCCCCCATTCGACAGTCCTGGGTCCCTGTGGCCCCCTTCTGCAGACTGAACACTGAGGCCGCCCTAGAAAGAGGCCGGGAGAACTACCACAACCCCTTCTCTGCGGAATTCAATGGAGATGCTCATTTTCGACCTTGCACTGCCACTTGCTGGCCAGACGGGGTTCGGTTGCTCAGCGTGAGGATGGGGAGGGACAGCGGGCAGGTTCCCGCAGAGAGTCAAGCCTCAGCAACGTCGTGGAAACAGCCTTCTTTCTTCCACACCACAAGGCTAGGGTCCAGAACCTCTTATCCACCCCTCCACCCCCCTCACGAAATCAATCTCCGATGCTGTGCTCTTATTGAAAAGAATCTGTTAAAATAACTCACATCAAGGTTTACGGCTGAGGCTGGCTTTAATGATTGTCCATTCCCCAGGGCATTTGAGAAAAAAGAACGATTGAGCTCCAAGTCAGGCAATGCTTACCTCCAAAGAAATTCTTCTCTAATGGTGGAATTTCAGGCTCTGTGGGGGCGTTCTTGGTGGGCAGAGTTGGCGGAACTCTTTCGAGGCATCTCTCAACCCCTGACTCACCTTGAGAAGAGAGGGTGGGCGAGAAGAGCTAACGTCGAGGTCATCAGCTCAGAATGGGCATCGAGCAATGTAATAGTAGGGTTGGGAGAGACCCTGTCAATGTATACCCGGGGGAAATGATGAGCCCATATGGAACAGACTGGAAACAGAATCCCTTACAAAAGGACTTAGATTTAGGTAAATTCCTGGATGGCAGATATGACGAGCGTTTGGAAGGAAAGAGTGAGGTTTAAATCCCAGAGACTAGGTTACCTCCCAGACTAAACCGACCTCTGTTCCCTGTCAAAGAGGAACCAGGGGTGGGGGCACGAGTAGGGCAGAAGGCACATGGCTTGCTGCCCACCTCTGCCAGCTGAGCCTCTGTCCTTCTGTCCGTACTAAACTGTCCTGCAGGTTCCAGCTCACAGCTCTTCTCCAAGTGGGGAGCCCCAGAGGAATTCTGACTTCTTTTCTGTCTCTTTTTATTTTTTTTCCCCGTTTCACTAATTCTTTTTCAGATGTGCCTAATACTGCAGTTCGAGCCTCCTTTTTAAACTTTTTAGTTTGTATTTTTATGTTGAGATGTTGTATTTTGTTTTCAAATCTGTTTGGTCATTTGTGAGTCTTGTGTTCTCTGCTTGTGTTTTTAATTCCATTTTTTTTTCTTTATTTCTGTAAACATTTAAAACATACTACTTTTTTACTCTCCTGATAATTCCATCAGATGAGGTCTTTGGTGGTCTAATTCTTACGTTTGTTGTTTCTACTGACACTTGCTCGTGAAGCATTGTTTTCTTGTGTGTTTGCTGCTTTTATGCATTCATGTTTGGCTGATCTTAGTAGGAACCTGTGAGGCCTGGGCTGAGCTCAGTCCTCTGGAGAGCTGTGTGTCCATTTCTGCCAGGAGCCCTGGGGTGCTGCCACCTTGGAAATACCCTAAAATGAATCTCAGCTTGATATTCTTCAGGGAGCACAAATTCTGACCCAGAATCCACGTGAGGAGAGGCTTGTCTTTAGAATTTTGGGGGGAAGTGTGGGAGGCAGGATCCTCTTGGCTCTTCTCCTCTCTTTCTGTCTTCCTTAACTAAACTGAGGCCAGGACGAACACATTTTCTTCTTAATTCCTTTCTACCCACCTTTCACTGAGGGTGTAGCTCTTTTAAGATCCTAGATTTCTCCAAGGAGCTCAGCCCTGACACTCTGCCTTGCCTTCTCTTTCTCTGTGGGGTTGTTAAAACCAGGGATCGAGGCTTCAGATATTTCCAGGTACTCCTAGGGCCATCCACAGGTTTAGGAATCGCTTGCTGCTCGGTTTTTAGCCCCTCTTAGCTTTTGGCCCTCATGGGCTCCCTCGGCTTCTTACATGCTTCATGCAGTCATTTAAAAGGACGTCTGTTTCATTTTAATCAACACGTCTAGGCATTTGTAGTGGAGTTTTATTTTTTCCAATATATCTATTCTAGAATCCAAATTTTATATTTAAAGCACTTAAATGTTTGCCAGTGTTTCCATCACAGCTTTTTTTTTATTCCAGAGTTCTTAATTTTGATTCATGTCTGGATGAATGGCAGAATTTGTTGTCAAGTAGTTTTTTTCTTTTTCAAGAAGCTTGTGGGTACCACTTCCTGAGTTCCCGCGTCTTTAGATGTCTGTCCTTCTACCCAAGGGGAGTCAGGGGCTAGCCTACTCCTGGAACCCCATTCACTGCTCCTCACCATGAGGAGATTTGCTTTCCCTGCCTGACTGCATATGGTATCACTTCTTGATGCTCTGTAAATGTATCAGGGCATGCCTTGTGTGCCAGTTTGAATGTATTGTGTCTCCCAAACACCATTATCTTTGATGTAGTCTTGTGGGGCAGACGTTTTGGTGCTGATTAGATTTGCTTGGAATGTGCCCCACCCAGCTGTGGGTGATGACTCTGATGAGACATTCCCATGGAGGTGTGGCCCCACCCATTCAGGGTGGGCCTTGATCAGTGGAGCCATATAAATGAGCTGACTCAAAGAGAAGGAACTCAGTGTAGCTGTGAGTGACGTTTTGAAGAGAAGCAAGCTTGCTAGAGAGGAACGTCCTGGGAGAAAGCCATTTTGAAGCCAGAACTTTGGAGCAGACAGCAGCCACGTGCCTTCCCAGCTAACAGAGGTTTTCCGGATGCCATTGGCCATCCTCCAGTGAAGGTACCTGATTACTGATGTGTTACCTTGGACACTTTATGGCCTTAAGACTGTAACTGTGTAGCCAAATAAATCCCCTTTTTATAAAAGCCAATCCATCTCTGGTATTTTGCATTCTGCAGCATTAGCAAACTAGAACACCTTGGTATTGATTGCTTTTTCCTGGGACATGATGTGTATCTTTTGGCTATGCAAAGTTCCACTTTTCTGTATCTCAGGAAGGTTTCCCTGCCTGGCACATAGTTTGTGATGCACAGATGATGATGATGGTGGTGGTGGTGGTGGGGGTGATGATGATGTTATCACTATTATCAGCTTATAGGCTGTCTGGACTCTTCCATTTGATCCTCGATTTCCAATCGACCGATTTATTCTGCTCTCAGCTTTTTTTTCTGTACTCAGACTTGTTAAGGAGAGTGACTCCCACTTTCCAGCCTGATGAGCCCACGCCCAGGCCAGGCCCACAGATGTCCTCCCTGGGGATTTATTGGGTGCTCTGATGCAGAGCAAGGGTCCTGGCCAGGCTGACGCAGATACGATGCTGGTGGAGGGGGAGGTGGCCTCCACAGCCCAGGCCCTCCCAGGCAGAGCCTACATGCCAGGGACAGGCTCCTGCAGCTCCCAGCAGCCACTCCTCCATCCAGCCTCCCTGAGCATCTGGCAGGACAATCTTTTCCCCCCGCCAGCCTCTGTCCCCTCTTACCTCCCCTCCAGGACCATCAGCTCCCTTCTGTCCAGGCTCCTGCTTCTGCAGAGGGGTAGAGGGAACCCTGGTCTGCACGGGATGGACCCGTGTGGGCACCCAGTGGGCGAGCCTTGGGAGCCTGGCACATCGGGACCCATGCCAGCCCCTCTGGAGGCCTCCCCAAGCCCTGTCTCAGCCTCCCAAACAAGCCTGCCCAGGGGCCTCTGGTCTGGGCAGCCCCAAGAGCCCCTGTCAGGGCAGTGATGAATGAAGCTGCAGCCGGCTGGAAACCTGTCTGAGCCGTGCAGGCTCCTGGGAGCCCCTCAGGGCTGCTGGGGAGCAGGCAGGAGAAGCACACAGATGCCCAGACATCTGTGGAGGGCACAGCCTCCGCCACCTCCAGTCCCAGAGAGGAGGGTAAGGGGCTTGGCAGGCCCCCAGACATGCCCATCCACCTGCCACGATGCCACCTTCCTCACCCGAGGTCCAGTGAGCCGGCTGCCACAGGGCGGTCCTGGGCATGCTGGCGGGTGGGGGGTGGATGAAGGCCACTGTCAACATTAGCTCATTTTCCTCCTCTGCAGAGAGGTGAGGGGGTGGTTATAGAATGCTTGAATCCCCTGCATCCCCGCTTCCCAGCCCCCCTCCAATTACCTGCACCACCAATCTGTCCAGGAGCGTAGCGAGCCCTGTTTTACAAAGCAGAGGCTCGGAGAGAGTAAAAAAAATATGCCCAAGCCATATCTTGCCCCACAGCCCACAGGGGTACAGTGGGCTCTGATTCCAGCCTGGGATCCAGCACGTCTCCCCCATTCCTTGTCATGGCCCCCTCTGGTTCCCACCCCTCACCACAGGCAGCCTGGGGGACCACAGCTGCTTTTAGGGTCCCCACAACATGTTGTAACTTTTAAGTCTTTTAAAATCAGAAGAATAAAAGAAAATAACAATAATGAATATACACAAATGAATCCAGCCTGAATTATATTGAGCTGTTTGTCAATGGAGACTTCAAACATCATTTGGGCTTTTTAAAGTTGCATGAGGTTGGTCTAAGTCACAATGTGGCCCCCCTCACCCCTGTGGGGGCTCCTCTCCCAAGCCCACCCCTCCTCTCCGGGCTTGTTTGGACCCTGGGGTCCCTGGGCTGTGGGGTGCAGCCCCCCTGGCAGCTCATGCCCTGGCAGGGAGCACTTTGGGTTGCCTGATGAGCCCAAGCTGCCCAGGAGGGATTGGGGTGGTGTGTGAGAGAGGCTTGGAGCAGGAGCCCCAGTTCCACCTTCCTATGCATCCTCCTCCTCAGGGTTAGGGATGTTCTGGGGTGCCTAAAATATGGATGGTTGTCTCTGCAAAGGATCAATCTGCATAAAGGACTGAGAACTGGCCCTAAGGGGAAAGGGTTTCCCACACTTGATTCAGAAGAACCAGTCGGGCAAGCAGGCAGGCAGGAGAAGATGGGGTGCCCAGGGCCCTCCCCGGCCCCTCCTTCTTAGCATTCACCCGACAGGGAGCTGATGGTAGCCCCTCAACACAGGCACCTGGGCCATCCCTCAGCTAGCAGCAGCCTCCAGGTGGGCTTCAGGAGCTGGCATCTCATTAGCTCCCCAAGGATGTCTTCTTGTTGGGAGCTGTTCAGATGTGACCTCAGCCTGGCCGGGACGGTGACACCTCAAAGAGGGTTGCATGTTGCAATCAAGTTCTCAGGCCCATCCCAGGTGCCCTAAGTCAGAATCTCCATCCTGGCCCCTGACAAGTGCTGCAGCCAAGTGCAGGAAATACTGCTCTGAACCCAGGTAGCCAAGATGGGATGCACCCAGATCTGGCTGAGTCCTAAGTCTCTGCCATCACCTGTATCCAGGGCATATGGCTGTGCTCCTGGAGCCAGAAGGGCCTGCAGACAGTTCTTTGTAAATGACCGTGTGGGTGGGGTCACCCTGGAGCTGCCCCACGTGGGCACCACAGCCGTGCACAGAGGCCGAGCAGGGCAGTAGAGCGTGCACAGCCCGGGCCTTCCCCAGACCTGGTCATTTGCCCGCTGGGTGACCTTGGGCATGTTAATAACCCTCTCTAAGTCTCGGCCTTCTTCTCTAGAAAATGGAGCTAATACATCACAGGGTCTGGCGGAGAGACCCCAGCCCAAAGCCAGCCAGAGGAGGGGCCAATGAACGGTGCCATCACCGGGAAGGAGATGGAGAAGGTTCTCTTCCATCCGACAGCTCTCCTCCATCCGGCTCCTCTTTCTTCCCTTTCATTTCCTCCCTTTCTGGGCATGGCTCTTCCTTCTCCAAACTCATCCAGATTCCACATGGCTGGAGAAGCAGAGGGAAGGAGGAGGAGAACCTGTCTCTGCTCAGAGCCGGCAGCTCCCCCGGCTTTGCCAGCTCCCTTCCCCTCTTCTGCTCTCCTGTTTGTTCAGACCCAGCCCAAGGATTGAGGCTGTTTTCCACAAGGAATTTTAAGAGGCATTGGAAAGGAATTCTCTCTGTCCTGACATCATTTCCTTATTTCAGTGATGGGAGAAACTAGAACTACCTGTCTCAACACTGTCCTTCCGATGTGGTTAAAGGCAGGGCAGGGGAGACTTCCAGAAGTCCTCCACAGCACGGCTAGGAAACACCTTGCCCACAAAGCCAGGGGCATCATCAGCAGGGGTCTGGCTGGCTTGCTAGAGGGAGATCTAGTTTCAGCCGGATCCAGAGCACAGCAGACATAGCAAGATTTGCACTGCGTTGGCTTCTGTTTTTCCTCAGGGACCCCACTGGTTCTGCCAAGCTGGCACCACTCCAGGGCTGGGCCCTGGGGTCAAGGGGTGAGAGGAGCCACGAAACCCACAATTGCCTTACATCGTGACAAAGAAAGACCAGAGATGGGAACCTGTTTGTGAAGTTGTCCCTGGAGGCAGAGCAGACTAGCCATGAAGAATTCCAGCTCTGGAGTCAAGCATACCTGGTTCAAATCCCAGCCCCGTTATTTACTAGTTGAGAGGCCTTGGGCAAGACACCCAACTTCTATGAGCCTCAGTGCTGCCAGCTGTAAAATGGGGATCAAAATCTCTTCCTTATATACAAGTGCTGGAGAAAATGTGGAGTGAGGGATGTACCTAATCACTCTTGGTGGGGAAGTAGAACGGTGCAGCCCGTCTGGAGGGCAGTGTGGTGGCTCCACAGCGAGCTAAGCATGGGGTTGTCGTATGGTCCTGCAACTCGGTAACTGGGTATATCCTTAGAAGAAGTGAGGGCAGGGACATAAATGGACATTTGCACACTGGTATTTATGGTGGCAGCATTCACAATTTGCAATGGAAAGAGGTGGCTTGAGGGAACAACGACTGATGAACAAAAGGTGAACTGTGTTGTATATGCATTCAATGGAATATTGAGCAGCTGCAAAAAGGTATGAAGTTGTGAGGCATGCAACTAGGTGAATGGACCTTGAGCATGGTATGTTGAGTGAAATAAGCCAGAAATGAAAAGACAAACATTTTAACACCTCACTAATATGAACTAATTATAATGCGCAAACACTGAGAACTGGATGTGAGTCCATAGGTCATCAAGAGAAGGCTTATTGTAAAGGTTCCTAGATTGTAAGCTCTTACAAAGTCACATCTATTCCTGAGTTGTAATGGTGATTTCTAAACTCTGAGATGCTGAGCTCTTTGTGTAAACCTGGTCGATCCCTGGAACTTCAAGTATCTGTGTGACAGCTGAGACTCTATGAATGTCAGCATTATCCCATACAGCAAATGCTAAAGAAGCTGAAAAAGAGATCAGACTTCAATTAGAGAAATGAACGAAATGGTCTTGGACTAAGGTAAGTCAGACTAAAGGGTAAAGGATCATATTGATGGTGTTTTAAAACTTCAACTTCTATGTGAAACAAAGGAAGAGATATTTATTTGGTGAAAAATCTCTATTTTCTGTAGGATGCTATATGATTTAATTTATAAAGTCAGTTTATTCAACCACCATAACTATATGGAAACTTGAACAGGGAGTGAGATCTGGTTGGTTTGTATAGGTTAGTGTGAAACCCCGATACCTTCCATAGTATTTTGGGCAGAGAATAAAAAAGTATTTGCAAAGCCCCCTTGAGGGATTGGGGGAAAATATGGAAATAATAAACTTACCCACCTGGGGAATTCCTTATATTCTCACAAGCATTGGGGGCTACTAATTTAGAAGGCTGAGCCCTGGACCTTGGGACTTGCCCTTATGAAGCCTGTTACTGCAAAGGAGAGGCTAAGCCTATTTAAAATTGTGCCTAAGAATCACCCCCAGAGAACCTCTTTTGTTGCTCAGATGTGGTCTCTCTCTTTCTAAGCCACCTTGGCAGGTGGACTCGCTGCCCTCCTCCCTATGAGGGACATGACTCCCAGGGACGTATATCTCCCTGACAATGTGGGACACAACTCCCAGGGAAGAGCCTGGCCCTGGCATCGTGAGATTGAGAATGTCTTCTTGACCAAAAGGAGGAAGAGAAATGAAACAAAATAAAGTTTCAGTGGCTGAGAGATTTCAAATGGAGTTGAGAGGTCATTCTGGAGGTTAATCTTATGCATTATATAGATATGCCTTCTTAGTTTTTAGTGTATTGGAATAGCTAGATGGAAATACCTAAAACTGTTGAACTGCAACCCAGTTGCCTTGATTATTGAAGATGATTGTATAACTATGTAGCTTACATAGTGTGACTGTGTGACTGTGAAAACCTTATGGTTCACACTTCCTTTATCCAGTGTATGGACAGATGAGTAGAAAAGTGGGACAAAAAGTAAATGAATAATAGGGGGGAAGGAGGGGTATGAGGCATTTTGGGTGTTCTTTTTTACTTTCATTTTTATTTTTTTGAGTAATGAAAATGTTCAAAAATTGATTGTGATGCATAACTATATGATGATACTGTGAACAACTGACTTTACCCTGTGGATGACTGTAGGGTATGTGAACATATCTTAATAAAATTTCAGGGAAAAAAATCTCTTCCTCAAGTCTTATCCTAATGCTTAAAGGAGGTTAAAGTTCCTGGAGCATAGAAGAAGTATAACAATGGTTACCATGTTGCTTGGTACCCAAGATGCATTATCCTCTTACCACTCCCTTCAAAATTCCCCCAGATATCTTGCCACCCACATAAGGAAGGAAGACCAAGATATTGGGGTTGAAATCATGGATGATGTTACCCTCTAGTGGCAGGGCAGGGCATTTCACATCTGCTTGGAACTTTCTCAGCAGCTGTTGCACACATCAAAACAACATGATTTCCCATCAGACTTAAGAATACTCTGTACTAGAACTACCTGAACACAATAATGTGTTGTCCTTTGAAAAAAAAAAACATTTTAAAAATGTTTTCAATCCATGCATGTTGAGAAGTTCTTAAAATGGATCTTTTCCCAAAATATTTTCATGTAAAATTGGTTTTACCCTCACACTTCTGACATGCTGGAAAATCTAGCAGCTTCCTTTCCACTATTTGGCAATCCATGTAGTACCTTGGGTAAATCACTTCATCTCGCTGAGACCCTCACAAATATGGGCTGCTGCTGTTTGCAAGGAGGGCAGTGTTGGGGGTTGAAGCATGTCCCCCACAAAAGGCACATTCAGTTCCCAACCTCTGGTCCTGTGGTGTGAACCCACTTGTCAGTAGGATCTCTGAAGATGCTATGAGTTAAGCTGTGTCCAACTGAGGGAGGGTAGACTTCATTCAATGTGGCTCAAGTCTTTACAAGCAAAAGAAATTGGACACGGACAGAAAAGCCACGGAGAGCAGCCAGAAGATGGAAGTCAATGGAACCCAGAAGAGAATTAAGATGTGAGATGTGCATTGCCATGTGATGGAAAAGTCAAGGAATCCCAGAGATTGCTGGTCCAGTCAGATGAAGCTGGCCCTGGGAGGAAACAAGCCTTCTAGACTCTGAAACCATGAGCCAATAAATTCCTGTTGTTTCACCAACCCATTGCATGGTATTTGTTTTTAGCAGCCAGGAGAGTAAAAGAGAAGAGAAGGCATGGGGCCCCCTGCCACCAGCATTTCCCACCAACTGGTCCACGTGCCCCACCTTCATAACAGTCTGCCTGGGGCTGTGACCAAGAGGTGGGGGAGCAGAGGCACCCCACCTTCACCACGCCTCCTCTCCCTGGGGTTTAGAGTTCCAACCCAGCATCTGGCCTAAGAGTCAAGCACTTGCTTTCCTGGAGGAAATTAACTTGCATTTCACACTTCTCACCCATAGAAATAACCACCTGCTACACCCCCAGGCCCTCCTGGAGCCAACTGACTTCCCCCAGAGCCCTTGAACCCGATTCATCAGTGTTCCATAAGTTATTCACTTGAAACCATCATTGTCCCAAAGAAATATGATGCTGGCCACCTATGTCATTTAAAAATCTCTAGCTGAGTAAAAAGAAGCTGGTAACCTCTCTCTTTAGCTAAGCCAAGTAGGCAGGTGATCTCACTGCCCTCCCCCCATGTGGGACCTGACTCTCAGGGGTGTAAACTCCCTGGCAACACAGGATATGACTCCCAGGGATGAATCTGGACTTGGCATCGTGGGATTGAGAACATCTTCTTGACCAAAAGGGGGATGTGAAATGAAATAAAGCTTCAGTGGCTGAGAGATTTCAAATGGAGTCGAGAGGTCACTCTGGGGGACATTCTTAAGCACTATATAGATAACCCTTTTTAGTTTTTAGTGTATTGGAATAGCTAGAAGGAAACACCTGAAACTGTCAAACTGCCCAGTAGCCTTGATTCTTGAAGACAATTGTATAACTATGTAGCTTACATGGTGTGACTGTGTGATTGTGAAAACCCTGTGGATTGCACTCCCTTTATCTAGTGTATAGATGAATGAGTAGAAAAATGGGAACAAAAACGAAATGAAAAGTAGGGTGGGATGGGGGGTTTGGAATGATTTGGGTGTTATTTTTTACTTTCATTTTTTATTCTTATTTTTACTCTTTTTTGGTGTAAGGAAAATGTTCAAAAATTGGGGTGATGAGTGCACAACTATATGATGGTACTGTGAACAGCTGATTGTACATGGATAACTGTATAGTATGTGAAGGTTTCTCAATAAAACTGAATTTAATTTAAAAAAAAAAAGCAAAAAAAAGAAGCTGGTAAAACTAATTTTAGTAACATGTTTCATTTAACCGAATATATCTCAAATGTTATCACTTCAACGTCTAATCAGCATAAACAAAAAGTCTTCTCCATAGTTTACTTTTTTTTTTCATATGAAACCTGAAATCCATTGTGTATTCTACCCTTTGGGCACATCTAGCTTTGGACCTGCCATGTTTCAAAGCTCAGCAGCCACTTCTGACGAGAGGCTACTGGGCTGTACAGTGCAGGGCAAGAGCTGAAATGCCCCCTGGCTGCAGGATGGGCTTCAGGCTGGAAGTCTCGGCTTCCTCTGGGCAAGGATGAGAATAAGAGAGCTGACATCTAGCGTCATCGTGAGCAGTAAATAACAACCTGGCACATAAGGGTGTCCACTGTGCATGTGTGTGCGTGCGTGTGCATGCGTGTGCGTGTGTGTGCATTTGTGTGTACATGTATTAAGCATTGGACTGGCAAGTGGACGGCCCTTACAAGAACACTTCCCTTGTTCATTCGTTCAACAGGCTTTCACTTGCACCCACTACGTGTCGGGTGCTGGCCTATGCGTTGCGGACCCAGCAGTGGACGAGATGGACACTCCCTGCCCCGAGTGGGTGTAACACTGGCGGTTTCCAAGCCCAGAGATTCTGCCCCTTTCCCTCCTCCCTGCACGGAGGTGCTGGCTCCAGGCCTTGAAAGGACAGAGGAGGTTCCAGGCAGAGCAGGCCGCTGCCCTCCTGGTTGTAGTACAGAGGAAAAGTGTTAGGTGGCGCTGTTGGACCGCATTCAACTTTCAGCTGCCTCCTCACTGCAGACCCCCAGACTGTCAAACTCGGCCAGAGCCTCAGACTTCCCAAGACCTCCAAGACTGAGATTCCAGACCTGCCCAACTCCCAGACACCCCTAAACCCCAGATCTAAGAATCTTCATCTACCCAGCCACCACCCCCATCCTGTCCCCAAACTCTGGACTCCCCAAACCCACTTATTTCCCAAACTCTAGATTCCCAAAATCTCAAACCATCCACAAACCTAGCCCCTTAAGACTGTGACCCACAGAATCCTCAGATTTCATCACCCTCAAGCACCCAGAAACCCCTAGACCCCAGCACCTCCAATATTCCCAAACCCCAATCCTCAGGCTCTCCATATCCTTCAGACCCTCCAACTTCAAGATGCTACAAAGTGCTACAAACTGCCCCCTTCCCCCTCTCCAGACCCTTCTAGACTCCTTAGACCCCAGATCCCTCCAGAACCACACCCTCAAGACCCCCCCCCCAATCTCTTCACCCACAGAATTCTAAGCCTTAAGACCCCCCCCACGAATGCCTACAAAGCTGCAGCCATCAAACACTCCCCAACCCATCAGGCCCCTGAGCCCCCCATGCCAAGATGCAGGTCCCCGATTGACCTCCGTTTCCCAACAGAGGCCCCTGGGGGAGCTTTACGCCAAGGCACTAGATTCTCACCTCCCTCCACGTTGGAAAATGAGACCCCTCCTTCCACCTGGCAAAAGCTGCAAAACCTAGGCACGTCAACGCCACGGCTGCAGGGACCCCATCTCGTGCCAAGTTGCAAATCAAGGCCCAGAGAAGGGAAGAAACTTGCTCAAAGTCCCTGGCACGTGGCACACAGTAAGTACTCAACAAATGCTGGCCACTGTTATTACCGCTGCTTCGCAGCCAGACTGACCTCTCTGAGGCCGGAAATGGAAACCTTTGATCTTCCAGGGACTGAACAATTCAGAACAGCTCCCAATTTAGCATCATCTGCAACTTTAATTAACAGGCTGTTTATCCTGCCGGCTGAGCAATTAATAAAGGTGTCAGGCAGAACAAGGCCCTACCAGCTCCTTGCAGTGCCCTGAAAATGCCCCTCCTTCTGCAGAGGGGACTGGCCATTTATCAGAGGGACGGAGAGAGATCAGGGAGGGGGAGAAGAGAGAGAGAGTGAGAGAGATAAAGCGGGGAGCTGCAGGGGAGTCACCACATGGGTATCCCGCCCTCACTCAGCCGTTCAGCAAATAGGCACCAAATCCCTGCCACAGAGCCGGCCATGCACCACCAGCGGACGTTCAACAAATAAATGGGACGGACACTATCATCGTAGTTGTGAGAAGTGGAGGGAGGAGGCAGTGTGCAAGCTGAAGTTGATTGGTCCACTATTGGGAATTAATCGGGCCAATCTTGCACCATCCCCGGGAGAAGGAGTGTCACCTGCGGATCCGCTCTTGGTGGGCCTTCGTACCAGTTTCTTTCACTGGAGCTTTGCAACCACTGACTCCCCCAAACCTAAGGGATTCTGGTTTCCCCAGAAGCTGCTCAGGTGTGCACCTGCACCTGTGCAGTCGCTGTCAGCAGGGTTTACAAGCAACACTCAGGAGAGGGTTTGACTGTTTTCCCTGTAGCAGACAGCATGGTCTCATAGACATGGAAAGATGGCAAGACTCCCCTAGATCAACATATGCCTTCTGCAGGCAAGGAAATGGCACCAAGACAGGAAACGAGACTTCTTAAGGCTGTCCAGTGAGTGAGAAGCACAGCCGAGACCAGACGTCCCTAGGTTCTCTGTATGAACCAAACTGCACCCCCGAACCTCAATCTAACACACGGCCGCCTCCACTCCCCAACCTGGAATAATCCTCGGACCCCCAAGCTTCTCAACTGGTCATGCATACAACACAGGAGGGCCAGGGTGTGCCTGAGAGGGTGTAAACCGTGGGACCCACCCATGACCCGCCTGCTCTGGGCTCCCGATTTCGGCCGTAACCCGGAGCTGCCTCTCTCCAGCTTTTCCTCCCATGGGAGCCCGTGTCCCTTGCCAGCTCCTCCTCAGCTCCCCACCTTGGGGAGTTCACAGGGCTCGGTCCAAACACCTCCTCTCCTTTCTATCCTTAAATGAGCTTCTGCAGTCAGGCAGCTCTTCATTTGCTCCATAAGCAAATGAACTGGAGGCTGGTAAATAGAAACCCTTAGGTGATTTCTCCTTGCAGATGTCTATATAAGCACCTTGCATTTAACAGGGTCCTCAAACAAACTCTTGCTGTTCCCCGCTCCCTGTCAACCTGTGTTGATGCCATTGCTCTTTCGACCTTCTGGTGTCTTGGCTCAAAACACTTGGGATCCTTCTCGCCTGCCCGGTCTCCCTCTTAGTACCCACCCCTAAGCAAATCCTGCACACTGCCCAGGCCTCCTGCCCCTGTCTCCACCCTGGCTCCCCTGCGGTTCACACAGCAGCGATCCCAGTGAAACGTCTGACCATGTCCATCCCCTGGGGACAAAACCCAAAGTCCCGTCACCAGCCCTCGAGTCTCCATCTCCCCTCTGGCCTCTCACCCCTGCTTCACCCCCAGCCTTGCTGCAGCTCCTCAAACGTGAGCCCTCCCCACTTTACCCCCTCCGGGGAGAAGGTTCTGAGATGCATCCCACAATGCACTTCATGACGTCTTGCACACTCAACCACCACTGGCCATGGGGGTGGCCAACTCGACACACTCAGCATTGGAGGTCCCACCCTCCCTGCACAAGCCACCGTCTCAGGCTCTGCTCTCAGGGGAGCCCGGGCCAAGACATGTGGTTTGTGACACAAGGAAAGGAGTTTTTTCTTTCCTGTTTGAGAAAGGACTTGCTGCCCAGCTGTGAGGAGGGGCTTTGGCTGCCAGCTCCAGCGGCCAGCTTCATCAGGTTCCACCTTACTGTTCAAAGTGGGGACACTTTTCTAGGTGGCCCGAGCAATGACTGGAGGGGTCTCCCCAAGTCCCCCCAAGGCAGAGCTCCTCAGGCGGGCCTACTTTGCTTGCTCCAGTGCCCACTGCCATGTGGGCAGAGATTCCACCCAGTCTGCATTGGGGTCTGATGCTTCCCAGCCTGGTCCTGCTTCCCCTTCTCCTTGCACAGGGGATACTCTCCCCAAAACATTTATCCTCTCAACTTCATCTCAGCACCTGCCTCCTGGAGATGCCAACCTGAGGCCGAGGTGGATGATGAACTGGAGGAGAGTGGGGAGGCTGGAGAACTGGAAAGAGCATGGGAAGAGGGTGGGGTGTAGCTGAAGATAAAATGCAGTGCCCTTATAGTCTCCCTGGGGGCCTGCTCGAGGGAGGGGAGAGCCCTGACCTTGAAAGCTGGGATGCTGATGGGGACACGAGGAGTGGGAGGGAGACAGGCAGGGGAGCCCAGGTAGGGCTGGGGGAACCAAGAGGAAGGGCAAGGCTGAGTCTAGATCCCACCTGAGTGCTGTTACTCCTCCCCCCATACAGGTAAGAGCATGGTGGCTCTGCAATGGGATGGAAACTGCCCAACTGGCAGAGGTGGGTTTGGAACCAGGCCTTCCCGGGTGGAACACTGTATCTTAAATCGAATGAGGCGACCCCTGGATCCAAGGCTGCTTTCTGCTTCTCCAGGCCCAGCCTTACTGCAGGTGGCAGCCCCTGGGTTCTGAAGTCCTGTGTATTCTCCACGGCTGGGATGCTGGCTTGGATCCCTGGGCTGGCAGGATGCTGTCACTGGTAAAGGGAGCTCGTGGACCTCCCGGTGGTCAACTCAACTCCACATGCAGTTACTAAGTGCCTGCTTTGTGCCAGCTGGGCGTGGTGCACCCGGGGAGGAGAAGAGCTCCTGCTGCAGCAAGCCCACGGTCCTGGGGATGACAAACACAGGTGCTTTGTCACACCTAAGACAGGTACCACAGCCAGGGACAACAAAGGCCCAGAGGAGAGGGGATGGGTCCAGACTGGGGAGGCCTGAGAGGGCTTCCGTGAGCCAGGCCTAGAGGAAACAGCACGTACAGGGTGTGCCTGCTGCCCGGCCTGGCGAGGCCATGGTGGATGGAGGGTCAGGACCTGGTCAGGCCAGAGTACACCAGAGGCCAGTCTGCAGACCCAGGTGTAAAAGAAATAAAACATAACAGAGTTACTCCGGCTAAGAGGTTTAAAATGGAGTCAAGAGGTCATTCTGGGGGTTACTCTTACACAAATCTTAGCCAGACATCACACACTGCCAAAATGTGCAGAGCCTCAAGCAACCACGTTCCTCAAAACCCTAAGGACCCAGGGACACCACAGACAAACCACAAGATAAAGAACTCAGTGAACTACCTAACCTGAAGGACATTTGGAGCACCTCAAATATCCACCAACCACAAACAACTTATCTAATCTTATTTTCTTTTAAAAACTCTCACCTGGAATGCCAAGACTGGACTCGATTTGAGCTGCTGCCTGAATCTGTGCTTCCGAATTGCTTGTTGCTTGCAGCTCAGTTTGCTATTTAGGCCTGGGGGGCAGGGCGGGAGGGGGTGGAAAGCCCTGGAAAGGCTGAGTGTGGACGGCGTCTGGACTGGTGTCCAGGGAGAGCGTAAGGCAGAAAGTAGGGAGGCAGGGGGGCCTGGGTGGGAAACTCCGGGGGAGGCCTGATCCGAGGCCCGGGTAAGGGAGAGACGGGGTCCGGCGGGGGAGACGTCGAGGAGGCAGCTCGGTGGGAGCCTCGGGCGGGCGGAGGGCGGCCTCGGGAGCTTCCTGGCTGGGGCGGCTGCAAAAGCTGGAGGGTGGAAACTGCCGTCCTCACGGCTCCTTGTTCCCGGGAAAAGAAGACGGAAGGGGTGGGGGAGGAAAGAAGACCTAGAGCCTCTCAGTTTTTTAATTAGCTCCCCCCGCCTTTTTTTTTTTTTTTTTTTTTTTTTTTTGGTTAAAACGAGATGGCGGGAAGGGGCTGGGAGAAGTAAGATTTAGCCCCCAAACAGGCAGTTGGCCCGCTAGGGACGAGAAGCGCTTCCAGGGGCGTATTTGCATTTCAAACAGTCCGTTTGTTTTATCTCCTAATTAGCATACTCACTCTCTACTGAAAGGAGTCCATTAAAGGAGCCTCGCTCCAGGCCCAGCTCCTCCTCTAAGTATTTTTAAAGTGCATGATGGATCTGCTTCCCCAGCGCGGGTCTGGCCGGGCGGGGGGCAGGGGGAAGGGCCAGGAGGATCCTGCATGGGCTTCGGGGGGCGCCGGAGCTGCCCGGGCCGCAGACCCCGGCCCGCCCCCACACGCCGGGCCCGGTCCCCTGTGTTCCCGGAGCTCCCTCGGGGCGTCGGACAAGCCGCTTTCCTGCAGGGGCGCCGTGAAAAAATGCACAGGACGGAAGGATGGTTGGAGAGGGGCTGGGACGGACGCCCGGGACAGTGGGCGGGGAGCCTGGCAAGGAGGGCGGGGTGCGGGATCCGATAGGACCCTCCGCCCCAGAGACGCAGCCCCCGGCCCGGGCGATGTCGTCGTGGGCCCCGCTCGCCAGGAGGCGCTGGTGGGCTGCGGGACCCTCCGCCCCACGCTCCTGCCCGGGTGGGACTGCTTCACGTGATTAAAAATCATTCCATGGGGCTCCGTTTTCCAACAGACTTGGGTGTAGCGTTGGTGAGACATTTAGTGAGCTTTGGGGACAAACGGGGCTGCTCTGGGGAACGGGACCGCTCAGGGCGGAGGGAGAGGGCTTCTTCACACCTTACTTCATACTGTCGAGGAAGGGTCCAGAAATATTACTCATCAGTTGGACACGTTTATCTTCCTTTCGTTTTTTTTGTCACCGACGTCGTGTGAATTTCCCCAGGGTGTATGATAGGTCCAAGCTTGGGTTTTCTTTCCAGGTGGAAACCTTTTAAAGTCTGCATAAAGTGGAATATTCCAGCACAGGGGCAGAGTCCAACTTAAATGAAAATGGATAATTTCTCCACTACAGAAGCACAGATGGGGCACAATAGAAGGGGCAGCTGGTGGCCATTTCCTGATTCCCCCTCCTAATCCCGCACCATATCCCTAGAATCCCAGCTGTATGTGCGGTCGGGGAGGTCCTGCAAAGGGTTTGGCCAGTGAGCCCTGGTCTGGAGACCCCAGATCTGCCATGTATCCCTGCAGGGCCTGGGCAGGTCACGGAAGCTCCACGGCCTTGGTTTTCCCATCTGTAAAATGGGCGAATACTAGTAACTACCCCATGGGGCTATTGTGGGTGTTAAATGAGGTTAGGGCAGTGGCCAGCTCGCACTCATCTTCATTATGACTAGTGGTCTCACTGTTATTACTAACTGAGACCATCTTTTCTATCAATGCTTTATATGTGTTCTCTATACCCTTTGAGAAAGGGCTGGGATGGAAGCCCGGGACAGTGGGCAGGGAGCCTGGCAAGGAGGGTGGGGTATGGGAGAAGTCAGGTGAACTTCCCAGGATGGCACAGCTCGGGGGGTGGACGCATGGGGCCAGGACACCCCCTAGGTATGCAAAATGCCAGGGCACTCCGTGGCCTGTCCTCAGAATTCTGGATGCTCTGGAGGGTTCCCGTTGGAGGGGAGAAGTCAGAGAAGACTGAGGCTGAGCCCTGCGTCCTGCTAACCCGGGATGGTGGGGGCTGGCTTGTGCTGGGACCTGGTTCCTGGCCGGCAGTGAACAGTATAACAGCCCTCCCTCAGACCCAACCCACCCCCACCCCAGCCCCTGCTGGGCTAGGTGGCAAGACCCCGGAGGAGATGGGGTGCAGCCTCAGGCCCCACCCACCAAGGAGCTTACCATTTCCCAAGGGCCTGTCCTCCCAGAAGGCAGACCACTCACATGTGACACATGCCCCCCTGGAGACTGCAAGTGGGGCAGGACCTTCAGTGTAGGAGATCTGGGAGAGCTGTAGAGGGCAGCAAAGGCTGCTTGGAGGGGGTAGGGGGAGGCTGCCGGCCAAGCGTGAGGGCAGGGGAGAGGTGGAGGGGCCTCTGGAGACAGGGTCCACCTGTGGCAGTGGAGAGATGGGAGGGGGACAAGTTTGCAGAGAGGAGAAGGGCCTGCCAGGTGATGGAGGGGCTCAGAAGCCAGAGTTAACCTTGACGTTATAAAAATAGGGAGCCACAGCAGATTCGTGAGCAAGGGGTGACCAATGGAAGCGGCAGGAGGGGGTGGAGGGTGGACTAAGGGCAGGGAGAGAGTTGAAGGATGTCGGTTATTGATACAAGTCTCTGTGCCCATCTATGATGGAGCTTTCACCCACTTAAACCCCTGGTCACAGTTCATCCACTAAACTAACCCTAGAAGCAACCGGTTAAAAAAAAAATCCCATTTTCAAATGATGTGAGGAAACGCTCAGAGTGTAATGCAGAGTGAAGAAAGTAGGAAGCGGGCAGTGTGTGTGCATCACAATCTATTTCGGGAGAGAAGTCGGTGCCTCTGTGTTGACAGGTCAGCACTGTTCCGGGTTGCTTTAGGACAGAGCACGGCTTCCTTTGGTCTATTCTGTGTTTCTTTTTTTGCTAAACATTTTCCTTCCCCCATGGGGTGGTTAGCCCTTCCCACCCTGGGGGCAAGAGGGTCTGGTTTCTGGTTACAGATGATTTCGGCTCTGGATTGCGTGGCCTTTTGAACCCATCAGGAAAGGACAAGAGGACGAGGCCATTTGTCAGGAAGAAGGGGAATGTCGGGAGAAGTGGGAGCTGGGAAGGGGCTTCCCCCAAAGAGCAGGGAGATTCCTCTGGGGCTGGGCCGGGAGGGGGATGTCAGCGGCCCAGAAGGCCCCAGGAACGGGAAGAAGCCAGACACCAGTGGCTGCAAGGGGACAGACTTCTGCCGAGATCCCACGTCCCAAGAAGACCCCCAGGCAGCTGCCGAGCCTCCTAGCCTTCGTCTCTCTCCGGGCTACTATCGGCAAGAGGGAGGCGGCCCCTGACATTGCTGCCCTCTCGTGTGCACCTTGACACCCTGTGAGTCCAGAACCAGGGCCCCAATGGGGTCAGGGAAAGCTCAGAATCCATGCTCAGTCGATTCGTAGGCCAAAGTGACATGCTATTTCCTGCAGACCCAGTGGAGGGGGGCCCTAGCAGGCATCCCCACAAACATGCTGAAAAATAAGGGGTCCCGAAGGGGATGTACCAGTTCTTACCTGCAGCTCTCTCTGCAGATGGGGTGGTGATGCTTTTTCTTTTCTCATTAGTGAGCTGTGTTTTTCTCATTTTCTACAATGAGCAGGTATAGATTTTTAAATTAGGGATAAAAAGAAAAAAAAACAATCAGGAAAACTAGCCCTGGAGAAGCCAGACTCAAGAGGTCAAGGACAGAGCTGTCTTGCTGGAGGGTCGGGGTCCCCATGGTGGCAGGGGGACACTGGTCCCTGAGGCAGAGAGAGACACCCAAGGCCCCTGTGTGGAGCCCACCTGGCCAGCTGCTGCCCCTCCCCCTCCTGTCACTCACCCAGAGGCTGGATGGACTGGGCCAATTGTCCTGTCCAGCCAGGGAGCCCAGAATGTGCAACGTCCCCCAGCTCTGGCCCCACACCCCATTCACTAGCTGTGTTTAGAGCCCAGGGTTTCTTCTTAAGGCAGTAAGAATATTTACTTTTTAGGCGCCTCTCCCCCACGTCTTTCCCATCCTGCCTCTCCTGTCATTCCCGTAGCAGCGTGATATTCTCCCTGTGTGCTGATTAGAAACCCAGAATCTATCCCAGTCGTTCTCTTTGTCATCCCTGAGAGCCAGCATGGCATCAGGTCTTGAGAATTTGACCTCCAGCTCTCTCTTGCGCTCTTCAATATTTTCCTGCCTCCGCTTTCTGCATTTTCCCAGTTCTGACTTTCCTCATGTCCATCACTGTGGCCTCTTGGCTGTTCTGACTCCCCTCTGTCTACCTTCCGCAACACCGTGGAAGAGAAAGGTGCTGGGGTTTCACTTTTCTATTCAAATGAAAGCTTTGATGGCACCTTCCTTCCCTCCAGCCGATACTGATAGGGTAAAATCCAGGTCCCTTTGCCTGCTTCTCCAGGCCCCTGGCAAGGATCCCAGGGATGGTGGAATGCAGGGCACCTGCTGCTCCTCCCAGTTCCTGCTCCCAGGGCAGACATTACTAATTGATCACAGCACTCTTTCCATGCTAAACCAGGATGTGTCTTCTGAATTCTCTTCAGCTCAGTGTATAGGGCACCCCATAAAAAGCAGATAGAAGGTGGCCACCTCAGGTCCTGTCCCCATCCCCATGCCTACATTTATGTCTCCTTCCTTACCTCATTCTCCTACTGACCGGCCTCAAGGGATGTCCTGGCACACACATGTTGGGATAATCAAGGGGGTTGTAATAATTGGACTAAGTACGGAGGTGTGAGCTGGTAAGGGGTAGCCAGGAGAGCAGTTACCTCCCCTATGCCTGAAGGAGAGAGTCACGTTGAAAAGGCAGCCTTGGAAGGAGCGGGGGCCGCTGGGTGAGAGAACTTGAAGCAGCTCTGAGTGGAGGGATTTGGGGACTAGGCATGCTGGCCTCGTCCCCCTGCCTCCCTCACCTCCCTGCCTGGGCTCCCCATTGACTGAACCCCGATGAAGGGAGGGAGAGAGAGAGCCCGTTGCAGTTAACCCCCACAGGCCAGTACCTTCTGCCAGAGGGGCTTCCCGCCAGCATCACTACCCAAACCCTCCTCCTCCTCTCGGGCCCCATCAGCAGTTGCCTCCCCCTGCAAGCCTCTGTCACCCCCTTCCTGCTGGACCCCCAACACCCCCCAGAGTCGGAGCTCATCCTTTCTTGCTCTGAGCTCCAACGGCGGCTCACCACTGGGCAGAAGTCTGCAGAGAAGGGGCCAGCCCAAGAAAACAGGAACTGGAGGCCGAGCGAACGTCTCTGACGGGGTCGAGGAGCTGGCTCCCGGCCCAGTGTTCCCCTTCACAGGGCCCTCGCCTCTGGCTCCAGGCAAAGCTTCTCATTTTATTTCTCTCCCCCGCATGGGTTCCCAACCATTCCCGTCCCCAGACCCAAATAGGCAGGGAAGGAAAAGAATCTGCCCTCGTTGACTCAGGGAGGGAATCAGAAGTGTGAAATTTGTTCGATGTTTTATACTGTTTCTAAAATAGACTCAAATGTTGCCCCTCCTTTCATAATGTTTTAATTTTAAAAAGAGAGAGAGAGAATGTTCCAATGTGCTCATCCCTGCTTAGAATTGGAGTTCGGGAAACTATGCCGTCTCCCTCCTCAGCATCTTCCTGCACCTGGCTGGAGGGTACACGTCGGCACAGTCTCCCTGCTGCCCCCCACCTCCCACTGCCACCCAGACCTTTTCCCTGGTTGGGGAGAGCAGGTTTGAGAAGTGTCCACCCCTTGCCCGCCTGTGGCCAACAGACTGGCAGCAGGCACTATGACTTCCCTTCTGCTGCCCTTCCGCGGCCTTCTGGGGATAACTCACATTACCCTCTATGGCCACATCTGGGATGTGTAAGTGAGGTAGATTCTGATCCACGTGACCTGGCCCTGGGCCTTTGACCTCTGAAAGCCTGCCTGACCCTCAGTCTCTTCTTTTACTCTGCCCCTCAGCGTTTGTCTCCAGTGACTCACCCCTGGGCAGCTGGCTGTGCCCAGCAGTGTGTGAGTGCTCCCAGGCTCAAGACAATTCCACTAAACAAATATCTCTGGGGAATCTCCTATGTGCCATAGACTGTCCTGGGCACTGGGGATATCCTAATACAGTCCTTGCTCTCTGGGTCTTCACATCTAGCCAGAGAGACTGGCATGTGACAAGTAACTGACACTAGAGTGTGTCAATAACTACAGTACACATAGATACACAGAGAGAACAAAGAGGATAGATGTTAATGTGTGCGTGCTATCATGGAAGGCTTCCTGTAGGAGGTGATAGTGTACCTTTCTCTATTGGCTACTTATATCTTCATTCAGGACAATTGTTTCTTTTCTCTGGCTATGTCAGACTGGGCTGGAGCTCAGCCTTACAGAGAAGAGAGAAGGCTCTGACAAGCCTCGTAGATAGGGCTGAGCCTTTGTCCACACAGAGCCCCAGATCAAGCTCCCGCTCCTGCATTCCACATGGATATCCAAGGAGAACCCAGAGGCAAGAGGGCTCCCAGAGGTCAGGGCTGTGTCCCTCCTGCCAGCTGAGGGGAAATGCTCCCCCCAGCCGACCCCAAGGATGGCGTCCAGCCCAGCCTTCCTCATTATCGGGGTGGAAATTCCAACCCACCTCCCCACATCATGCCCTGATAATCATAACAAATTGTAATGTCTCAGCCCCTGAAGCCAAGAGGTGCCGGGCACACTGACAAGGAGCTCAGCTGGCAGCAATATACTGCAGCAAAATAAAAGTGGGGCCTGGAACCCCTCTGCACCAACCAGCCCCGGACCCGTTTATTTCTATTTTTTACCAGAACCAGCCTCATTTGTCTCCCCCAAATATTGTCCCTAATTATGTTCCAGCAGAGGCAGGGGCACACGTCCTTATGGTCTGGACAGTCGGGATTCCTAATAAAAAGCAATAATAATAATTAAGAATAAACCATTAGGCTCCTTCCCCTTTGCCTGCCCCCATCACTGCAGTCCCATCCAAGCTGGCTCAGAACCAGAAGTGCCAGCCCCGGTCTCAAAGCTTGAGCATTTTTTTCTGAGCATATTGCCCTGGCAAATTATTCTAATCCTCCAGCTCCCTGTCCACTAATGAACATCTGCTGGTGGTTCCGGTGAGTTCAAGGACTTTGGGAGAAGCGGCTTGGAGGCGATGGAGTCAAAAACCAAACACCATGATCACCTCTGCTCCAGAAAGCCATGGACGATGAATGATCCCACCTTCGGGCCTTTGTGTCCACATCATCTCCCACCAGGAATGCCCTTCCTTCCCACCCTTCCTGTTCACTCAGCTGGCTCCTCTCTGCCCCTGGGACTGGGCTGCTTCCTTGGGCTCAAATGGAGTTCTGGGAACTCGTAGTCTGTTTCCTTGCTTGTCTCTCCAGGTAGTGGGCTCCTTCATCTCTGTACCCCCTGGCTGAGCCCTGAGCCAGGTGTCAAGTTGGCCTCAGTACAAGTTTTTTGTGAAGTGAACGTATGTGAGGGAGAGGATGGCTGGAGAAGAAATTGCAGAAATATATAAAACTTTAAAATGTTCTTATTATCTTCCCTTTAGATAAATGGTCACAAGCTTGAAGTTCAGCTCCAAGAATTCGCAGGCTCAAGAGGGGCTCACGGACCTTGGCCATGCTTGGTCTTCACCCCCTCAGGGATGTGGCTAAAGCCTTGGCACCAGCTTCACGATGGCCACAGCCCAGTTAGAAGCTGCAGGTAAAGGCTGCTGATATGCCTCTCTCCAGGCCTGAGGGCAGCGGCACCCTAGTGAGTGGCACAGTCTGGGCATTCTCTGGCATTTCCGTGTCCCTGTGAGGCTGTCTGAGGCCCGTCTGCATGGGACGAGGCTCGGCGTTCCCTCTTTCACTTGAAACCTCTCATAGAGGAAGGGAAGGATTTCATTCCCTTTTCCTGCCCAACAGGAGGGAGATGGGGAGAGTCTTGAGAAAGTTTGCTCCGTCTGGGTACAGGCAGCCAGGCCCAGGATGGCCTGTCCAGGCACGGGGCCCAGGGAGTTTTGTTCTTGCTGTCCTATCTCGGTCCAAGGGTCAGTGAAAGGGCATATTACCCTGAAAAGTGTAGCAGGAATTTTGGAACGAAAAACATTTTTAAGCACACAATATTATTCTTCAGTAAACACCTGCCTTCCAGAAGACAGGAAGAAGTCCATCTACTGTTGCCACAGGTGTTTTCTGAGCTTTTGCCCGAGCGGGGACCAGGCTGGGGCAGCTGCACAGTGAAGGGGAGATGCTGATGTTCCAGGAGGGCTCAGCAGGGCCTGGCCTCGTCTGGGGTCAGGGAAGGCGTCTCTGGCAAAGAGACTTTTATACCAATAGCCAAAGGACTCACGGGAAGGTTATCGAGGGCAGGGGGAGCAGAAGCGGGGATCGGAAGTGAGCTTCCCTGAATAGGAGGCCGCTTGGAGAATGCACAAATGGGGAAGGCCAGGGTCTGCGGACGACACCCAGAAGGTAGGTCTCCATCCGGAGATCAGATTCACTGGTTATAGGGCGGAGAACCACAGGAGAGGGCAAGAGCAGATGGGGGTGCACGCAGGGGAGCTGTTGCCCTCCATCCTGGTGGGAGGCGAGGCTGGTGAGGGTTGCCAATGTTGGGTGGAGGTGGGGGTCTTGAGAGGCTGGAGAAAAGAAAGAGTGGGGCTGCCCCCCAGTTTTCTGACTTGCATAAAGGGGTGGGTGGGCCACCCTGGGACGGGAACCCCTGGACAGCCTGAGTGCGGGGTTGTCTAGGCCGTGGGGCAGAGGGCCTTGTTGTGTTGCCCAAAGGGGACTGGAATTGAAGCTGGGGGTGGGGGCAGGAGGGAAAGTAGAGGGGGTCAGTGGAGAGAGAGGGGTCCGGGTCTGGGGTGCGGCCACCCCCACCTCCCTCTGACCTCCGGGAGGGGCCGGGATGAGGGAAGGGAAAGCAGCGTATCACCCACCAGTTTTAAAAACAAGCTAGCCGTTTTACAAAACACTTATATAAAAGCATTCTTTTCTAAGCTGAAATATGAAGCATGTTCCAAGTAAGTAACAAACTATGAACATAACATGAAATGAGAACTTACAAGGAGAATAAAAACTAGCCCCGACCCCTGTGAATTTATTGTCACTGGGCCCTCCCATAGCCTCCTGCAAACAGGTGTCTCCAGCCTGGGGTGGGTGGACCCACGCCTGGATCCCCGGTTCCAGTGCCCCCCAGCAGTGGTTCTCAAACTGTGGTGGAAACCAGAATCTCTGCCGTCCTTGATCAAAATGCAAAGGCCCAGGACCTCTGCTACTTAAACAAAAGCCGTGGGTCCCAGGGAGAGAGCCCCAGGACTGCACCATGGGCAGCGCCTCAGAACCTGTTGGAAATGCAGATCCCCAGGCTCCACTCCCGACCCACTAAACTGGAGACTGGGGATGGGGACCACCAGTCTGTGTTTTTGTTTAAAAAAATTGAGATGAAATTCATAAAATCAGCCATTTTAAAGAGAATGATTCAGTGGCATTTAGTACCTGTGCGATGTGCAGCCACCACCTCCATCTAGTTCCAGAACACTTTCATCGCCCTGAAAGGAAACCCCTTACCCTTTAAGCAGTTTCTCCCATTCCCCTACCCTCCCAGGCCCTGGCCACCACTAATCTGCCTTCTGTCTATAGGCGTCTTCCTGATCTGCATTTTCCATGTGAGCGGAATCCTGCATTATTTGTCCTTTTCGGTCCGACTTATTTCACTCCACGTGATGTCTTCAAGGCTCATCCATGTTGTCACATGGATCGGAACTTTCTTTCCTTTTGATGGCTAAATAACATTCCACTGTATTATCCACTCATCCGTTAATGAGTTACTTCCACCTTTCGGCTCTTGTGGATAATGCTGCTATGAACATTGGTGTGCAAATGTCTGTTCGAGCCCCCACTCTCGATTCCTCAGGGATGTACCTAGGAATGAGATTGCTGGGCTGTATGGAGATTCTAAACTTAACTTTCTCAGGAACTGCCACACTGTTTTCCACAGCAGCTTTACCATTTTACATTCCCACCAGCAATGCGCAAGGGGTTTCCATTTCTCTGCATCCTTGCCAGCACATTCTTTTCAGTTTTGTAAGTAATTAGCCATCCTAGAGGGTGTGCGGTGGTAGCTCATTGTGGATTTGCTTTGCATTTCTCTAATGGCTAATGATACTAAGCATCTTTGCATGTGCTTATTGGTCATTTGTATATCTTCATGGGAGAAATGTCTATTCTAGTCCTTTGCCTGTTTGTAAAAAATTGAGTTCCTTGTCTTCTTGTAGTTGAATTGTAAGAGTCCTTTATATATTCTTGATATTAAACCCTTTTAAGATATTTGGTTTCCAAATATTTTCTCCCGTTCTGTAGGTTTGACTTTTTACTGTCTTGACTTTTTATTGTCTTTGATACACAACTAACTAGTTCTTTGTGATCACCTTCCCTAACCTCTGTAAGCCTTGTACCCTGTCCAGTAAAGGGCTGCAATAAATACAGAGCACCTGGCAGGGCCTCAATAACTAGAAGCTATCGTTTGGTAGAACCATATGAAATTTCCGTGCTTGTGCCTTAACCAAAGTGGAATGCACACTGGGACAAACTTGCATGAGTAAAGGGGCTTGGATTTTATTCTGAACTTAATGGAAACCATTGGAGGATTTCAGGCAAGTGAGGGACGAGTCAATTTACTTTGCTATAAGATCCCTCTGGCTTCTGTGGGATAATAGGCCAGGAGTGTCTTCCCACCAGCTCGGGACACTGGCAGCCCCTGCTGCACAGGGCTGCGGGACCTCCCAAGGGAGATTGGCTCTGGGGGAGGGACTGGCAGAGGCTCTGGTGGGACTCTCCTCTCACTGAACTAGCCGCGACTGGAAGACGTGGGTGCAGCCTCTCTCCCCATTTTACAGATAAGGAGCCTAAGGCCACACAAGACTGGTCCCAACCCAGGCCCATGTGGCTGCAAACCCCATGCACTTCCACCCAGCATGCCTGGTCCTGTCTCCCAATACTCAGAACTCTGCCTCGAGAGTGGAGCAGTCCCACCCTTGGGTCCCCTGGGTGGCTCTCGGGGCTGGGTAGGTACCTGGTCACACATCAGAGCTTGAAGAGCAGTCTGCTAAATGCCTCTGGCCGTGAGTCCCATTTTTGGCACACACTGGCTGGGCGACCTTGGACCAGCCTCTTAACCTTTCTGAGCCTCCACTTCTTCACCCACAAAGAGACTAACAATAGCACCTACGCCCCAGGGGAATTGAATCTAACGCCTTGTTTTCTGTTCCCAAAGCCTGTCTGGTGCCCGGGACGGCCCCCTTCTGCCCCACTTGGCTGGGTCCACCCTGGCTTCAGTTCATCCCACACTGGGAGGGAAAGGTCTGGGCTGGAGGGGACAGACGGCCTCGGCCCCCAGCCCCAGGCCCCCATGGAGGGCAGGGGTTGACTTGAAGGGGAAACCGTCCTGCCTGCTTGTCCTCGGAACCTGGAGGAAGCCGGTGACACCGCGGAGTGTGGACATTAATGCAATCGCTGGGTAATTCAATCACTTTATAGAAGTTGATCTGTCCTTTTTATTACAGTTACCATCGGCTGGGGTGTTTTGTTCCATCATTGAAAATAAACATCATTTATCATACTTGTAAAGATTAGCTCCCGACAGCTATAGCTCTTGCTTTGCATAAATGTGTATTAATGCCAGCCCTGCCCGCAGCGAGGGGAGAAGTCTATATTTCACAAGACTGATTAGGCCCTGTCACCGCTGCTTTAAGTAATGTCTTATCATGACTGATACTTCCCGACCTGAGGAACGGCAGCCAGGGGGAGGGTGGGGGCTGCTCCAGGCAATTTATGGTGGCACCAGAATGAAAAGCAGGCCTGGGAAGGTGGACATCTGTTTCCTTCGGCCTGGAGCCCGTCCCTGGCACTGGGGTCCTCTCCTCTACCCAAGGGCCAATGAGCAAAGGCTTGGCTGAAATTCATGGGGTATTAGGGCTGGGGGGTTCCAGTCTCCTGGCCACTCTGAACCCCCCGGGTGGGTACCCAGCCCAGCCCCAGCGTGGCCGCCTCTGGGACCCTACCGTGGTTCTCTCTCCCCTTTGCTCTACGTTGGGAAGACTTGTCTGCCAGGTCCCTATTTGTCAGGGACCCGACTGCACGAATGCTCTGCAGCCTTCCATCCCCCCAGGCCCAGGCTGGGTTCTGATTAAATAGCCTGGCCCACTGTGGCTAACACCCTGGGGTTTCCAGCCCACACCTGGGCTCAGCCTGACATTCATGACCTACCCCCACCACCTGGCCAAACTTCAGGTGCCAAAGAAAATCCACTTTCAGGCTCTCCAGGAACCAGCTGCTGCCTCCTTCCCTCCTGCTGCCAACCCCCTCCCTCCCTGCCCCAGCGAGGCCCACCTCACCCCCAACCCTTCTTCCCAGATGCCCACCCCGTGGCTTCACATGCTCAGGCTTCTGGAAGGATTTGGTACCTTCTACCCCCTTCCAACATGGAACCCATCTCCTGCTTGCCCTTCACGTCTCTCTCGGGGCTCCCCACCCACACACACACCCCCAGCCCCATCCACCCCTCCCTGACCAGGAGACTCATGCCCTGTAAACAGTCTCGCTCTAGCACCACATTTCACCCTATTTCTTCACCTGATCACCTCCTTCTGTTCCCCCCTGGGGCCCCACCTCTTATCCACCTCTGGATCCCAGCACCCCCATGGCACACATCGATGATAGATAAATGGTTCAGGCCTGCACTGTTTAAGAGATCCGCCAGGTGCTGGGAGGGAAGTGCAGTCTTCCCTGTTTCACCAGGAGCGCGTAGCCAAGCTGGAAGACAAACTAGATCAAAAAAGAGCAACGGCAAAACCCGACGCACCCGGGGTCAGAACAAGATCAGGCAACCTCGGCCTAGGGGCCGTTTCCACCCGGGCAGGGGGCAGGAGCCCAGGCCCGGGGTCTGCAGAACCCTGGGCCACCCGTGAGTTCTTGGCAAGAACTTAAATGTCCGTCTTTTGAAGGAAAATAACATGGACCCCCTAGAGCTGCTCTGTCCAGCAAGGAAGCATTAGCCACATGTGGCTATTTACATTTAAATTAATTAAAATTAAATGCAATTAGAAATCCAGTTCCCCAGTTCCATTAAACACAGTTTGAGTGCTCAATAGCTGCCCATGGCTAGTGGCCAGCGGCTACCGTTTTGGACGGTGCAGGTACAGAGGACATGCATCGCTGCAGAACATTCTATGCAACGGTGCTGTCCTGGGGTGGGGGGCAGGGGTGGGAGGTCTGGAATGGGTGGACTGGAGTGTCTTGGGGCCAGAGGAGGGGACTGCACCATGTTGGAATGGCAGAGCTTTCTAGGGGATCATAGAAGGCAGATTTGGGGTCACTAACATGTGTGTACCAGCATGTTCTAAATAGTGGGAGAGGCCAGTCTCAGGGCTGAGTGTCACCTCGAGATTTAGGTGCCCAAGTTTGTGCTGGTGTGGTTGATTTTGAGAGACACAGCTTTAATTGTCCCCGGCTAACAAGAAAATAATTTAACAAAGAAAGGCTGGCTGACGGGGCCAGACAGGAGGGGTGTATGCAGCCTGAGAGCCAAGGGACATCATGGAACTGGGTTCTGGAGAGAAACCGTGGACAGAGTTCTGTCTTCATAGGGTGCACAACTGCAGGGCAGCCAGCCCCCCACCCCCAGGACCCCATTCACACAGCAACTCAGAATCGAGGTGCAGAGAAACATGTACGTTGTGACTGGTTTTACTGTTTTATTTGCATGATGTGTAGAATTATTTGGGTTCAATATTTCCATAAGAATTAAAAGAACCAGTTGTATGTGCCCCTATTTAGGAAGCATTATACTAAAAATAATGTAAGATACTTCACAGGTAGTTTTCTTTAATCAGGTCTGCTGGTTGCTGGAGGCAGGGTTTTTTTCCTGTCCTGTCCCCTCAGCACCCCAGCACCTATGACAGTGACTGGCAGACAGTAGGTGGTCACCAAGTGTGCCAGTTTGGATGTATTATGTCCCCCAAAATGCCATGTTCTTTAATGCAATCTTGTGGAGGCAGATGTATTAGTGTTGATTAGGTTGGAATCTTTGGATTGGGTTGTTTCCATGGAGAAGTGACCCACCCAACTGTGGGTAATACCCTTGACTGGATTATTTCCACTGAGATGTGGCCCTGTCCATTCATCGTGGGTCTTGATTGGTTACTGGAGTACTTTAAAAAGGGCCACACAGGCCCAGATGCAGCTACAGCCAAGAGAGACATTTTGAAGATGGTCATTGAAAGCAGACTTTTGCTGATGCTTTGGAGATGCTAGCCTAGAGTTTGCCCTGAGAAGCTAAGCCTAGAGACATTTTGGAGAATGCCATTTTGAAACGCAAACTGGGAGCAAGCAGATGCCAGCCATGTGCCTTCCCAGCTAATAGAGGTTTTCCAGAAGCCATTGGCCTTCCTTTGGTGAGGGTACACTTGTGTTAATGACTTCATTTGGACACTTTATGGCCTTCAAACTGTAAATTTGTAACCAAATAAACCCCTTTATAAAAGCCAATCCATTTCTGGTATTTTGCGTAACAGCAGCATTAGCAAACCGGAACACCAAGTGCCTGAGAAAGGAGTGATGATGTGGTGAGAAGGACGGCCTCTGCGTGGACGGTGGACGGGAATTTTGGACACACAAGGTACATACTGAATGAATGTTTGCTACCTGAATGACTCATTGGATGAATGAACAAATGGGTGAATGGATGACTGTTTGGGGCAATCAGCAGTAGGAGTTGAGCAGGTGAGAGCAGGGCTCTGTCAGGGGCCCTTCCATCCAGATCTTGGCTGGGTGGCTCAGGCAGGGACCTAAAGACCCTCCGGGGTCTGTGGCACCTTGTGTCCCCGACCCAGGTGGACCTGTGCCTTCCTGCCCGTCCTCCTTTCCTACCCTGTCCGCCTTCTGGGCCTCCCGCAGTCTCCTGCTCTGGGTTCTCCGGCGGAGCCCGGGCCTGCTTCTGGCACTAGGAGGTCTCCTGGCGGTGGCATTGCTCAGCCAGGTGAGATGGATCCCCGGCAGGGAGGGCCCTGGGGCAGCCTGACCGCGGGCCCAGGGAGCAGGTGTTGGCCAAGGGTGGGGAGGGCACGGCTCTGGAGCAGAGGGTGACACTCGTACCCACAGACACAGTTTCAGAAGCTTCTGGCTTCTGTGGGCTCACTGGCCCAGGTTCTCAATTCCCCGCGATGGTATAGTTCTTGGAGCTGTTCGCCAAGCCTGGTGCCCTGCTGACTGCGTGGAGCTGTGGCAGGCATCATTCTGGCTATGGAGTGGGAGTGGAGGGTGTCACCTCAGGGCCGGGGCGTTTATCTGCTGATGTGGGATCCCCGAGTTCTCTCTTCCCTGTGCCATGGTGAGACGGTGGCTCCCCCATCAGCTTGGGGCTCCGGGCAACTCCTGTGAGCAGAGCTCTGAGATGGATAGGTAACAAGAAATAAACCACAGAACGGTGCGATTGTTGGTTATTGTAGCATAACCTGGCCCTTCCCCCATTGAAATTCCAAAGACCTGAACTTCCTTCCTCCAGCCCCGCTGCCAAACACCTTTCTTGCTTGCAGCCAGCAATCAGCACGACCCCATTCTCAAGTCCAGATGTGTGCAGATCCCCCCCATTTTCCCACCCAACACTGGCCTGGACATCATCTGAGCATCCTGGGGACATGTGGGAAGGAAAAAGGCATTTCTCACCTGGGTCACTTACCTTAGGAAGCTCCCTTGGCCCCTGCCCCAGACCGTGCCACTGCTGCCTCACCCCCACCCCACAGATAGCACAGAGCCCATAAGAAGCCCTCCCTTTGGAGCATCCCGGCTTTAGCTGATGTCCAGCTCTGCTACTTCTTAGTGGGGCAACCTCAGGAATCTGAGCCACTCTGAGCATCGGTATCTTCTTCTGTAAGATGGGGAGAATGAATCTCCCAACCAGGGAGACACAGATGCTGTGAGTCATTCAAAGGCCTGGAAGGTGCCAAGTACATAGAAGGCACCCAGTGCCCCAGTGCCCTGGCCCTTAACTCTCTCCCACTCCACCCCCAACCGTGCCCTCTGCCCTGGAGTGGGATGAGTCTCTCGGCCCATCTCTTCAACCTGGGAGCTGGAAGAGGGGGTGCAGAAAGGCGTGATGTGAAGAAAGGTAGAATAGGAGGATGTTTTAAAAGTCAAAGCCAAATAATTTTAATCTTATTGTTATCTATCTGATAAGAAGGCAGCTCATCTCCATTGACCTATATTTTTTTCTTTCTGTATAAAACAGTCCAAAGATGGAGAATGTCCCATGTCCTCCTGACGATGCCACAGCAGAGAAAGGGAGGACACAGTGTGACTTCAGGATCCGGGGTGGCTAGCAGGACCTCGAGAAAGCCCTTTGGAGGTGCTGAAGGCTCTGGGAATAGTATCACATAGCTTCCGAATGTTAGAGATTTCCTTTCAGACTTCCTTTGACCTCACGCCCTAGCTAAGCCAGCTTCCAGCAGATCTCCCACCCCAGTCTCTCCCCTGGCCTCTCCCTCCAGTTCACCCCCACCCGCCTAACGCTATGATGGCTGCCCCTGCTGGCTGCCCCGAAGACTCACCGTCCCCCCCATCCTAACAACCACAACTCACAATGCTCACTTTCACAGATTCCTTGGTGGCTTTGCAGATCTGATCAATGAGATGCGAGACGATTCCTGGGATTATTTTGCTCTCCCCTCTTCCTTGCTGCCCCCTCCTTCTTCCTGCCTGCCTAGAAAGTGACACGAGACCAGAGGGGACACAACCATTTATGACCAAGAGGTGACATGAAGATAGAAGCCAACCTCTAAGGATGGTGGGGCTTGGAGATGAATCACATCCCCCACAAGAGATGCTCAAATCTTAATCTTTAGTCCCACGGCTGTGGACTCATTTATAAATAGGATCTTCGAAGATTGTACTAAGATGGGGCCAAGTGGACTGAACAAATCCAGCATGACTGAAGTCCTTGGGAGCACAGGAAACTCAGGTGCAGTGAACCAGTGGAAGCCAGAAGGTGAGGCAGAAAAGCTGTGTGGTCAGACGGGCCGGTCAGTGATGGCGAGTAAAGCATCCACCACTGAGTCAGGCCATGGCGCTCACTGTCTTTTTTGTTGTCTGTTGTTACTATTTTTTTGTTGTTGTTCTTCTATCTTGATGAAAATAATTGTTGCTTTCACACTTCTGCAGAACAACTCTAACTGCAACTGTGTTTCACAATTTTCTGTGGCCGATTTCATGTACTTTTGACAGTTCAGTCACATTCCCGACGTAACATTTGAACTTGTAACTGTACTTTTTTTAATCTAGCCTTAAAAATGAAACCTGTTGTATTTAACCAGCTATGGTGTGGGAAATCGTCTAAGCTCCTTAAACCCTTTCTGGACCAGCTGGGGAATAAAGAACACGATGTAAAATAAAGGCAGAGCAGTAGTGACTGAGGTCAGAATCTTCCACTTCTAGGACTTCTAGGTCCACTTCCACATGAACCATTTTGGTGGCCACAGACATGGGGCAATTTATCTTTCAGATACACCCAGACAGTCACCCTGATTTAGGATTTGCCTGTCCCAGGTGCTCTTGGTTCCTAGCTGAATTAGTCACCCTAGGTATTTGAAGTGGAGAGGGATCTAATACAGGGAATTGGAGGTTTGCATAGTCATCTGAAGGGCAGAGGGTAGATTTCTGCCTGCTCTCCAGGGTTGTCTGCAGACACCTCAGAATGGGCCATATTAAATTGAGGAGCACCCTGTCGTCGCTGGCATCAGGAAGCTGGGGTTAGGGAGCTGCCTGTGCCCCCACTGTCTCAACAGCAGGTCAAGGAGACAACTGCCTCTTGATTTGCAAAGCTGGTGGCTGAATCTGGTATTTCTTATTAGCCAAAAAGCTTTAGGAAGATGACCTCCACCTCCCTTCTGTCTCTTACCCCCAAGCAAGTGCTTCTAATTGGTGGAAACTTTGTGGTTCCAGGGCCATAGCTGCAAGGGAGTCTGGGAAGTGTAGTTTTAAGCTTTGACCTCTCTGCAGGAGGGAAGGCTCTGTAGGATGAGGAAGAAATGGATGCTTAGGGCCACAGCCTACAAATTGGAATTCCTTTTTTGTTGGCCAGATATAGCCTTCCCTTAGGCAGAGATGAGGGAGAAAATACCAGGGCTCCTAGGAGAGAGAACACAGGGACTAAAGCTCCCTCACAACCAGGTGAAATGTGATAGGAGCTCCTTTCTCTAAGGAGGGTAGGCCTTTAAGGGCAGACAATGGAAGCAAGGAGGTCTTAGAGCAGTGCTGCCCCCGGGAGCTCTCAGATGAGGGAAAGGTTTCACATGGATGCTGTCCAGGACAACAGCCACAGGCCACGTGTGGATGTCGAGTCCTTGAAATGTGTCTAGAGTGACTGGGTAACCAAATTTTTAATTGTCATTAATTTAAATTTAAATTTACATGACTGCTTTAGTGGGGTTGGGGTTCCCTTTTAAGGTGAGGAAAATGTTTTAGAATTAGATGGAGGTGATGGATGGCCACATTGTGAATGTTCTAAATACTGCTGACTTGTACACTTTCCGATGGTGTCTTTTATGTTAGGTGAACTTCACCTCCATAAAAAAATTTCTATTAACTAAATTTAAATGTACATAGTCATTCATGGCTAGTGGCTACCACATGGAGCAGCTCACTTGGAGTTCTCCAGAAAGTTAAAACCAGGAACCCTGACTTCCCAGCTCTGTTGAAGATCTGACAGTTTGGATAGGCCCATAGGTAGAAAACAGCAGAGATGGTGGAGCTGTTTAAAGAGGGAGTGGCACTCCCAAAGCAGTGATGGCAGGGGTGTCAGAAGGGCCACTCTTTCTGGGAGGGGTTGGGGTGAGGGAGAAGGGATATGGATTTTCCCTGGGGGAGAATGCAGAAGTCAAAGAAGTAGGTCATTTGAGTTTTCAAAACAAGTAGGTAGCTCCCCAATCTGAAGAAGATCCTGGGGCCCAGGAAGCTGGAAACCTGGGAGTGAGTGGAGTTGCCTAGTGGGAGCAATGTCTAGGCCAACAGCTGGGCTTGTATGAAGCCAATAGCACTTTAGGATGCACTTTAGGAAACCCTGGTGACCTTCCCTCACCTGCACATATGATAGGGTGATATTTTCACTGGTAACTAAGTGCATTAGTTTCCCATTGCTGCTGTAACAAATTACCACAAACTTGGCTGATCTAATAGTACAAATTTATCATCCTATAGATTGTAGGTTAGAAGGCCAACACAGATCTCACTGGGGTCAGCAGGTCTGTGTTCCTTCTGGAAGCTCTAGGAGAGAATCTGTTTATTTGCCTTTTCCAGCTTCTAGAGGACTTCTGCATTCCTTGGCTTGTGGCGCATTCCTCCACATACAAGATGCATACATCACACCAGCCTCTGCTCCTGTCATCCTGTATGCTGCTCTGACCTGTCTCCCTGTTATAGGGCCCTTGTGGTTACATCTGGCCCACCCAGGTAATCCAGGATAATCTCCCCATCTCAAAATGCTGAACTCAATCAGCTCTGCAAAGGCTCTTGCCATGTAAGGTGACATAGTCGCAGGTTCTGGGGACTGGGCTGGGTACATCTTTGGGGGAGGCCACGAATCAGCCTGTCACACCAAGTTTCCACCCTCTGGTCCTGGCCTTCCTCTCCTTCTCCTTCCTCCAGTCAATTTTGCATAATTGCCTCAGAGAAGGGATGGCACAGCAGAGAAAATGGAATCATTTTTTTGCTTTTAAGTTCCAAAAGCCAACCCTTCAGGGAAGGACAGAAGGCCAGGGAGGAACACCTGATGAGTAAGAAACAGGGTGTCATAAAAGAAAAATCCCCCCCAGGTTGGGTGGCAGGAGTCCCAAGGGACGCCAGGAGGGTGAGACATCAGGGGACCCCGAGAAAAAGGCCTCCCACCCTACTCCCCTTGGCTGAGCACATTAGACCTCAGGTTGATTTGGAAGTCTGAGAGCCTCTCTATAGCAGTCAGGATAGGTAGACTTTGCTGCAGTAACAAACAACCCCAAATCTCAGTGTAACAAAATGAAGATATTACCTGTCCATTGCACGTAGACTGGGGCTCCACCCCATGTCGCCTTACTTTGGGCCCAGGCTGGGGGCTCCACCTCACATCTCCTCACTCTGGGGCCCAGGCTGACGGAGCAGCCACCATTGGAAGCATTACTGCTCACTGACACAGGGGATGAAAGCAATGTGGTAAATTGCACACTGGCTCTTAAAGCTCCTGCAGGAGGTGCCACCTGCCACATCTCACTTTTCCTTGGCCAAAGTGAGTCAAGGGCCACACCTAACATCAAGGGACCAAGAAGCACACAATCCTACCCCGTGCCTGGAAGAAGAAGTGGAAGCGTTCGCTGAGGGCTACGGCCCCTTCCCAGGTACAGCTCCAGGGTGGTGATGCCTGGGAGGTCTGTTCAGGCAGATGGGTCTGTGACGTGCTCATCGGGTGTCCTGAAGCCCGGATGACAAGGGGGTAGCGGAGGCCTCCTGGTGCTGGAGAAGGGGTGGTGGAGGGTGGGCTTAGAGGTGCTGGGCAGAGACCACCCTGACCACCAACCACAGCCGTAACCAGGATGTATCCCGTGACTCCAGAGTGGAAGGGCGGGACTTCTGGCCCCCCAGGAATCTAGATGCTGTCTCAGGGAAAGAGGTAGGGATTCGGGATGGATGGAAATGAAGTTTACTCCAACAGTGCAGCAGGGGCTCAAAAGAGAATTGAATTTAGACTCAGGAGAGCTGAGTTATATTTTGTTCACAGCCTGGGCGGTGGACCCAGGCTCCCTCCACCCCGTATCCGGAAGGAAACTGAGGCCTGACTTGGGCCTCCCTAAGCACCTCGTGACATGCTGGTGATTCCGATGGCGAGCGTTCACTGAGTCACATCTCTCTGCCATTGAAAAAAAGATTGTCCTTAGTAACTGCAAGTTAAAAAAAAATTTAAAGCATTTAAAATTCAAACACCCCATGACAGACAAAAAGAAGACATATTTTCCTTCACTAAAAATGACTGAAATTGAGGGAAAGGACTGTATCTCTTAGACTCATCTTTCCTGCTTTGGGGGACGTTGAATAGAGCAGGAGGTGAGCTGAGAGCTTCTCCGTGGAGCTTCCAGAATGTGCCATGGGCACTTTGACAGGCCTTAACTCAGAGGATGGACACACAGTCACCCCGTGAGGACAGGGAGGCCCAGAGAGGCTCAGTAACCTGCCCCTTGTCACTCAGCCTTTGGTGCCAAAGCCAGGACTCGAACCCGCGCTGATTTGGCTCAACCTCAGCCTCTACCAGAGACCCTCAGAGCCCAGCTGCAGCCCTCAAATGCCCTCCCAGAGGCCCACCTCAGCCCCCGTATCACCCAGAGCCTTGGGCCAGAGCAGAAGCTCCTCACTGAGTCTCCACTGAGGCCGGGCTAGGTGACCCCAAGAGGGTTGTGGGAGCAGAGTTGGAGGTTGAGGGTTGAACATCCCACCTCCCACTTGCCCAGCCCCCTTTGCTGATGGTGCTTTACGGCACGGCTGTGGGAAGCTGGCATAACATATCTACACTTGAAAACAGGACTTCCCAACAGAGAAAGCTGGGTCCCAGTCTAACCACTGCAGAGGGACCCTTGGGCCCAGCCCGTGTGGTTGCAGGCCACCCTCTGCCAAGGGTCCCTGGGCCCCCGACAGAGGAAGAAGGAAAGCTGGGGTGCCGGTGGGGAGACGGGTCTGCTCTGCACCCGGAAATAGCTCCCAGATATTCAAGCCGCCCGCTGTGGGGGGGGCAGGGGACATGGCCCCACACACCTGGCACACCCATCACGTACACCTCGAGCTTGGTAAGAATAGGACCACAGCATCCCAGTGCTGGGGAGTCTGATCCCGCGGCCTGGGAGGCTGGGGCCCTGGTGACGCGATAGCCCTGGCCAGGGGCAACCATGGGCATAACTCGGGAACAGATCTCAGATCCCACCCTGGGGACCGAGAGAGCCAGCTGCAGCGGGAGAAAGGGGGTTCTCGAGCTGGGGTTCTAGGATCCTCTGGGATCCTCATGTTTGAACCTCCAGGTGGGTTGATCAGGCATTTAAAAAAAAATCCCCGTTTTACAAAGGTTCAGTGCAGGCAGAGCAAGTTGTCATAGGTGAAGTAATGTCACAGAGACAGCTCTTGGTGAGACGGAGTCTAGGGCCAGGGACTGCTGATTCCCTGCAGCTCCAGGGCTTCCCTATAAAATCTCACAAAATATTTATGGGTAGGCTTAGTTCCCGGACAGCAGCCAGGCTGTAAAACGGCGTCAACACTCACAGGTCACTCTGCTAGGCCAACGGGGCAATATTGCATCGGTCTGGAACCAGAGGTGGGGTTCCATGGGGGGGGGCTCCTCAGTCTGGCCCTGGCTTGTGGGTCCCCCAATAACTGAAAGAGTGGGGGAGCCCTCCAAGGCCCACTCAAGGCTGGGCTGGGACCTGTAGCTCGGGCGTATCTACTGGGGGCTGTCCCCAAGGAGAGCAGGGAAGAAACCCACCTGGAGGACTGAGCCAGCTGGGTGACAGGACAGCAGGGAAAGGAAAAATGGGGGCATCTTCCTGCTAGCTCTCAGAAGCTCTAGCTCCAGTGCCACAAGCCCTTCCCAAACAATCCAACATCAGGCATTGCTGTTTCCCAGGCACCACACATTGGGGCCCACACTGGGGCCAGTGTTCACTTGGCTGGATGTCTCCTGTATCACTGCCTGGTAGCCTTGGGTATTTGGGAACAGTGGGGAGAAATCTTTCTTCTTGCCCCTGGTGGTGTCTCCAGCTAACTGAGGGAAGGTGAAGGGCAGGCAGTGGCCTGGCTCTTCCCTCAGCTGGGTGTTCATCCACAGGGAGGGGTCCCTCTTTGTCCTGCAGATCATGAAGAGGGGGCAGCTGTTACAGGGGCACACCCTTCTCTATCTGGTCCAGTTGCTACTTAATGCCTTTCCCCAAAGCAAATGCTCACTGGACTCAAAAGAAGCTGTAAGCAATGCAGTGTCTGGGTGATGAGCCAAAGCTGTTCTGAGCTAAGACATTTTGTCTTTGGGGCTAGTGTAGATGTCTCCTTCACCCTGGAACCCTTGGGAAGTTGGAGTGGGCTGTCCCTAGAAACCCTCTTTCCTAGGCCCTCCTGTTCTGTTTTCTTCTCTCCCTTACTTCCTGCCATCCTCTCTCTTTATGTCTCTTCCCTTCTGGAGTCACTGCCTTCCCCATTTTCCTGAGGGGGCAGAATAATCCAGTGTGTTCTGCTGCACCCTCCTTGTGCCTTGCCAGTTGGTCAGTGTGATCATTAGGCACATGTGTCAAATTGGCCAGGTAATGGTGCCCAGTTGTTTGGTCAAGCAAGCACTGGCCTGATTGTTACTGTGAGGACATTTTGTGGACTTAAATCATTATTAAGTTGATTGCATCTATGGTAATCAGCTTATGCATCTACAATCTACATTGCGTCTACAATCAGCAATAAGAGACATTTCATCCAATCATTTGAAAGCTTTAAAAGAAGAAGTGATGGTTTCATCAGTGAGAAAGAGAGAATTTTCATCTCTACTTCAGCCAGCCAGCCTCTCCTGGGAATTCATCAAAAACTTTCATCAGAGTTTCCAGCTTGCTGCCTGCCCTACAGAACTTAGACTCGTGCATCTCCACAGTTGTGTGAGACAATTTTATAAAATTTCACAATATTTACAGATATCTCCTGTTGGTTCTGTTTCTCTAGGGAGCCTCGACTGACAGAGTCAGTCTTGCTCACCAGTGGCTACTCACTACTGATGATTGGATTCTGGACTCAGTGGGGTGGGGAGTGAGATAGGGTACATTTTGAGGGAGAGAAATGGTGAGCACCTTCCATTCTACAATGTTCACTAAATAAATACCTGGACAAATTAAGTACAACTTCTTATTTCTAGGACCAATGTCCTCTCAAAACCCCCTCTGATATATGGGAGAAATTTCCACTTCTCCTCTGAACATAAGGTTAAGACTAAGAGAGCACTTGCTCAATCCTCAGCCCCTGGTGGTAGTAGTAGAACAGCTCACCATGTACAGACGTTCAGGTTGTGCACTGCACAAGGGCGCTGAGGTGGTACCATTCTTGTCCAAGGCATATAATAACATGTATGAGAGAAGCAGTGGGTGTGGGTTCCCTGACCACCTCCCAGGCAGGGTCTGGAGCTGTGGGGGAGAGCTTCCAGCTACACGAACCCACCCAGGACACCGTCTCTCCCCTAGTCCCATAGGGGCTGAGCCAATTAGGATAAAGGAACTTTCCTGAGGGCAGAACTGGGCAGAGCCACAGATTTTCACGAAGCAGCCATTCTGCTGGACTCTTAACAGGATGCACTCACTTCAAAAGAATTTTGATTTATAGAATTGCTGTTCTGGAGAATTTAAGCAGGATCCTACTGAAGTAACCCCAGAACCAACACCCCCTGGCCCTGTCCCTGCGACACTGCCCCCCCTGCACCTTTACATGGGGCCCTGCCCAGGGTCACCTACCCTGGCCAGAGGGGGAAGCTACCTGTGACAGTGTGACCCCCTAAAATAGACATCCCTTGAGGCAGGGCAGCCTTATTCTCATCCACGCAGAGGCTCACGTGGGCCACTCCTGCTTGCCCCAGGTCCATCCTGCTTTCTTGCGGGACTCCCAACTTCTCCAGAAGATCCCCTCTTCCGAGAGTCCCCTTAGCAGCCCATGTGGTACTCAGACCCTCCCAGGTGGAAGGAGCCCTTGCAGGTGAGCCCATTCTCCATGACAGAGCAGGGGTACCCTATGCCTTGAGAGCCCCATGGAACACCCAGGGGTGCCACCAAGAGGAGCTCTCGCCGCACCCACGGCCCAGGTGTGGCTCCCACTAATCCATCTGAGCCCTGGTGGTCACTCCCTCCCTCTTACTACCCTCAGCCTGGGCTCTGAGTGTTTCAGCTCCTTCTGTTTATGCAGGAGCAGCGCATTTTCCTGGAACCCACAGGGAGGGAGGTGGGGGGAGGCGGCAGGAGCCACAGCAGCAGGGCCTGGCTCACGGGGCATGGAGGTGGCAGAGTGTCCCCTGCAGAGGACCTGCCCCTGCAGACTTGTGTTCTAGAAGGTTCTACACACAGCCTCTGGAGGAGGGAGAGGCACAGAGAGGGGGCCCTCACCTGTGAAACCCATGCTGGCTTCGGTAGCCAACCCAGAGGCTTTTCAAAACCCCTTTCATTTGGGGGAAAGTCTGCAAGGTTGCAGCAAGCAAATTTCTCCAAAACTTCAGAAAACTGGTCATGGGGCGGGAGCTGGCCTCTCCCCTAATGGGCGTCTTTCATTATCATTATCCCCATTAGCACTTTATTGTATTAGGTAGAGCTAATTTACATTTTACTGAAGCATTGAAAACAGATTGCAGATGTTTGGAAGCAGATGTTATCCTAATGTTAAGGCAAAACCATGAATATTTATGACGATTATTGCCTGGGATCAAATTACCGTGCACCGGGGAGGCTTGTTCTAACAACTTTGGACGGGGGCCTGGCGAGGGGAGTCAGAAAAGAACTGATGAACTTTTGGGCACACTTCAATTTTCCTTCACGTGGGAAGCATTTTTTTCCCTGCCTTCCCATGGACCTGGGGACAGAGATTGGTTGTTATGGAACCAATTTAGGGATTTTCCTGCTACTCCTGTTAATTGGCCAAGTCAGGATTTTCCATCTGGCTTTTTCCACCCTCTCCTTGGAGGGAAGTCTGCTAAGACCCCTAGATCCAAAGCAGCAGTGCCGTCTCCCCAGGCTGCAGGGGGTCGGCCAGGCATCTCGGCCCTTCTCCCCACCTGCCTGCCGGGGGCTGCCAGAAGCCAGCACGGGCCTCAGGGGCCAGCCGAGTGGGCAGGTATCCCTGCAGGAAGTTGCAGGGGCTCCAAGGAGGGCCCTGTCTTCTTGGTCCTGCCACATTGGCAGAAATGCCGGAAATGGAGCCCTCCTTGGCAACTTTCAAGAGACCCCCACACGCACCTGCCCTCAGGTGACTGGAGTGTCAAGCCCAGCTCTTTGGCCTCAGGTGGGGGCAAGTCTGAGGCAGCTTGTACCCCAGAATCCTCTGAGGGGTCAGGCCAAAGCAACCCTGTGGGGCTGGGCTGGAGCTCCCACCGCAGTGGCCTCTGTCCTTCGTTCCCTGTCGGCTTCCCGACTGGTTTGCCCTGGGAGCCCTTGTCCCCTGCCCGGGGGCCCTTGCCTAAGGGTCTGTGTCTGGAGAGTCCTGTTAACACCTGGAGGGACCCCACTGTGCCGGCCCATACCCAGCTGTGGGGATGAAGACGTGATCCCGGGACAGGTCCTGCGTGGTGGAGACAGATGGAGAATGGACAACCGGGGGAGCTGAGAGGCAGGCAGGAGGGGGCCCCTCTAGGCAGATAGTCAGCTGCGGAAACCACTGATGGGCCCTGGGCACTCACCACAGGCCACACTCTGGGCCGGGACTGCCTCCTACCTGACCCCAGAGCTGCTCTGCAAGGGGGTGTCGGTCACCCCATTTCCCTCCTGAGAAAACCAGATCTCAGAGATGTTGAGTGGCTTGCCCAGGGGTGTGGATTCATGGAATAAACTTTTATCAAGTGCCTGGAGGGTGAAGAGACACTGCTGGTTAGATCTATAGGGAAGATGGCCGTTAGTCAAATAATCAGATGGATGAGTATGTAATTCTAAGCCATGCATGGTATATGATGTGAACATTTGTGGGAAGCTATGATAATCCATGAGTGGCCTGAGGAGGTGGTATCTGGGCTGAGAAGGAAGGCTGAGGGGGCTGGAGTGGGGGTCCCTCAGAGACAGCGCTGCAAAGGCTGCTGGGTAGAAGGAGCCCGGGGTGGTCTGGGGCTACAAGGAGGATGGCATGGCCACAGGGGAGAGAGGAAGCTGCGAGGCTGGCAAAGCCTTATTCTGGGATCCGTGGGTGGCCTTCGATGGCCCTGGTCACACAGGAAGAGGCAGGAGCAGCTTTGAATGCCAAGGCCCGAGTTCCGTTCACTATTTTGTGACCCTAGGAGCACAGGATGGGGAAGGAGGTCACAGGGGTGCATCTGGCCTGGCCAGTCCAGCTGAGGCTCAGCCCACGTAAGCCAACAGAGGGCAGGTGGTCCAGGTTCTCCAGTAGTTCTCAAACTTGCATCAGAATCACCGAGTTTTAAGGGATGGGCCAAGAATGTACATTTCTAACAAGAACCCAACTGTGATGGTTAATTTCATGTGTCAACTTAGTTAGGTAACAGTGTCCAGTTGTTTGGCCAAGGAAGCACGGGCCTGATTGTTACTGTGAGGGTATTTTATAGATGGATTTAAACTATTAGTCCATTGATTGCATCTACAGCTGATTGCATCTACAACTAACAGAGGAGATTGCTTTCAGCAGTGAGAGGAATTTCCTCATTCAGTCAGTTGGAGGCCTTAAAGGGAGAACTGAGAAGTTCAGCAGTCAGAATAATTTTTATCTGTACTTCAGCCAGCCCTCTTCTTTTGGGGGATGTAGCATCACCTTTATCAGAGTTTCTAACGTGTGACCTGCCCTACGCAATTCAACTTGCCTTTCTGCATGTTCACCTGAGCCAACTGCTATCATAAGTCTCTTAATTTGTATGCGTGTATATAAATACAGTGGGTCTGTTTTGCTGGAGAGCCCTGACTAATACACCAGGAGATGCTGATGTTGGTGGCCAGGGGCCCACCCTTTGAGAACCACTGTCCTGGGCCGTGGCTGAGGCACCCCCCATCCGAGGTCCTCTTAGGACCAAGCCATAAAATGGAGCCATCAGACTCCCTGTCTCTCCGGGAGAAGACCTATCCTCTGTGGGCGTATCAGTTAGAGAAGCAGAACCAGTAGGAGATGTGTATATATACCAAGGAGGTTATTATAAAGATTTGGCTTATGCAGTTGTGGGGGCCAACTAAGCAAGTCTCAAGTCCAAGAGCAGGCTGGCAGCAGGAAGGGAAGACAACAAGCAGGGTGGGCACAGAAGAAACAGCTAAAAGAGTCAAGAATCAAAAGTGGTTGCCTCATAGGGAGAGAGGAGATGGCCAGGGGACTTCTGCATAAGCCTTTTGATTTAAAAACTATATGCATATATAATTTTGGTAAAAGATAAAAATAATTTTAAAGCAGCGAAATTAATTAATGTCAGAAATTAGGGATATTTTTCATAATGAACACTTAAACGGCTGTATTGCAGGAGGCCTGCCACAGCAATATTCGCTCACTCCCTCATCCGATTCTGCCAAGCTGCCCCTCTGGTGCCTGGAAAAATACAAAGCAGGCTCTTCTGGGAGGAGCCTGCCGGCTCCAGCCAAGGAAAACCTTTTAATGTTTTGATTGTTTGGGACAAACAGTCAACCCAAGGGAAAATCTTTTCAAGAGATAAATAAAGGCTTTGGTGGATGAACCCTTCCAAGCACTTAAAATAATGACCCTTGTTTAAAAAGTCCCAAGTTGGGCCATGGACATGTGAAAAGAGCTGATAGTAGATGACTGTGTAAATTATAGCAGCCACCTGTAAAGAGGCTTAGTGGGGGCCTTTAAAAAGCATTTGTTTACAGATTACGCAGCTCTGAGGCTGAGTTGAGGAATTTCACATTAGACAGGTACTAACAGCCAAGCAAATATGTAGACTTGTACTAAGTTATTTGTGCTAATTGTAAATACACAGCCAGCTACTGGAGTTACATGGCAAGTGAAGGCTGCATACTGAGAACTATGCAAACAGAGTTCCTTGTAAGAGGCGATTTGTCCAGGTTCTGTATTTATCTAGGAAGCCCCTGTATTTCGTGGTAGGAGGCTCTGTGAAATGTAAATGTGATATAAGGAGGGTGCTTGAAACTAGCCATGGTAGTTCTGCAAATATGGTCACTAATTGCACCTATTGATTTTTACAGGTAGTTAGTTATATTTAATAACATCCCCCCAAATCCACACCACCTACTCCAGCTGTGGAGCAACCAACCCTAAAGTCTGGGTGGAACTGCTGGCACCCCCAGACCCAGGGTTGGTTTGTGATTGGTCTAAGCAAATCTTTGTTATCCCTGCCCTCCCCACCCCACCCCTTCCTATGCTGATCTAGTTCAGGGACAGGATTGTGTTCTAGGTTGGTCCAGTCGGAATAAGTTTGTCTTAAATTTGCTTCCCCAGAAATAGGGTTGTCAAATAAAATACAGGGCACCCAGATAGATGTGAGTTTTGGATACACAACACATATTTTTTAGTATAAGTGTGTCCTAAATTTTGCTTGGGACATATTATAAAAAAAAAAATTGTTGCTTATGTAAAATTCAAATTTAACCAGGCATCCTGTATTTTTATTTGCTAAATCTGGCCACCCTACCAGGAAGCAGATCCTGAAACAAGAATTCCCATGTAAGTGCCTTATTGAGGAAGTGCTCCCAGGGGAGACCAGCTGAATAGCAGCGGAAATAGACAGGAAAGGGGAAGAAGTCAACCAAGCCAGATGTGATTTCAGGTAAGGTCCCGAAGAAAATACCTGCAGAAGGCAGCTGATGTCATGGAGGAGCTGGGGGCAGGTGGATGTAAACGCTCAGGCACTTCCAGTTCTTTGCATGAGTCTCCCCGATAGGAACCCGACAGGCTGCAGTAACCACCCTAGAGCTTCCTTTTAACACAGGAGAAACAGAGCAGGATGCAAACCAGGGCATGCATCCCCAGTTGCTATGGCAGCCATCCTGCTCCTGAAAGGAGAAGCGACCAAGGATGCAGCTGCCACAATGAGACACAAAACATCATCTCAGATATAACTGGGCTCTTGATGGTTATTGGTGAGCGCCTGGACCAACCCCTACCTGAAGCTATTTACTGGGTCTTTTCAGCTACAGGAACCAATGAATTTCTCTTTGTTGTTTAAGCCAGGTGGAGCTGGAGTTTCTCTTAGTCATAGCTGAAAGTACCCTAATGAAACTTACCGTAACAGTACTGTCTTTAGGGAAGGTGCTAGAAATAAGCATATGAGGCAAGTGCCAAGCTATGAGGGACAAGTTCCACATTACTGCACAGTCCTGCCCCATTGCCCCAGCAGGGGCTGCTGCCTCAGACCTCTGCCTGCTCAGCCCTCTATTCAGGGGGGCAAACCCTCCTCCTATCCTCTTCTATCCACTGTGGGAATCTCGGGCTCATGCAACTTGTCTGGTGCCTCTATTCAGGGAGGGGTGTCTTTGAAACCTAGATTTATTCTCTTTTAGTAGTTGATGCAGTCAGGGATTGGAGAGGGCTTTTATGTTTTCTTTGAAACCAGAGACTCATTTCTCCATAGTGCTGGGTCCAGATGACCCTAATAAGCACTTGACCTGCTTTCCCCACTGTCCACGACCCCAGTGGGTCTGTGGCCTCAGCAGTGGTGGCCCCACTGGACAGAGGGGTGGCTGGAGGCAGATCAGGATCCAAACCCAGGGACCCACCCAGAACTCTCTGCATCAGGCTCCTGTGGGCAATACATGTCGGGATTGTGCCGTTTCTTTCCCTCCTGAATTCATAAGCAACGTTTATCTGGAATCTGCAGAGTGTGGCGCCCTTGGTGAGCATTGAATTTTAAATGGCATCTCTAAATAACAACTGCAAAGTGCCTTAGCAGGTAAGTCAGCCAGTGCAGCCCTGATGGGCTCCCCTGAGGCTCCCCGCGGTGCCCCGGGGGACAGGGCAGATCAATCGCCGCACAGACTATTCTCCTGACAACGCTGGGCGAGAAATCCGTAGTGCTCCCTGCTCGGCGTCCCAGGGCTCGCACTTAAAGGGGGCCGTCTTCCCTCCCCCTTGCACAGGCCCTAGTGCTCTGAAATATTTATACGCTGCTAGAAGCAGGAGACTTCTAGGGAGGACAAGCGAAGACACCTTGGTTCCAGGTGGTGCCAAACTCTGCAAAAACACTTGAGCATTTGCATGTCACCAGCCGAAACTGAGCTGGTTTTTGCACAGAACTTCCGAAGCCCACAGAATGTAATCGAGAGTTTTAGAGTGTGGTTGTCTGAAAACTTCCCTCTGAGAGTAGAAGTTGTGGAAAGAGGCCTGGACTGTTTGGGGAGGGCATGAGAGATGGAGTTTAATTCTGATTCTGCTGCTTATTGACTGCATAACCTTGGACAGGTTAAATGCTCTCGTTAAATCTGTTTCATCATCTGTAAGATCAGGATAATAATTCCGGTGTTGCTGGATTGCTGAGGCTAATGGGGGGGCGGCTGTCAATTCCCCCACAGTGCTTTACCCCTGCAAGCTTTGGGATCTGGAGGGCTTTTCACATTTTCATAATTGTACCTTGGGCTCCCTGGGATCAGGCCTCGGATTTTTATTCACTCTTTTTTATTCTAGAGCTGCACAAATGACAGGCGCCGTTGTAAGCAATTGTCGAATTCTAAGTTAGAAGGAGGCCTTTCAAACTCCTTCCATCCAACCTCTAACTGAATTGGGGGCGGGTCTGGTCTTTCTTCTTTGCAGCTCCTGCCACATGGCCGTCTGTCCTTGGTGGACCACCTGCCCAGCGACGGAGAGCAGGTGGTCGGGAAACCCCTTCTCAGCCTGAGCTGGAAACAGTCCCCTGTAACTGCTCTGAAGAGGCAACACCAAATAGGTCCATTCCCTTTGCCATGTGCCAGCTCTGGAGTCCTCTCCTGCTGAATGTGGTTCCCAAGAGCTGCCTGACACTCTCCTCATCCTTCTGGGGGCCTGTGCAATCTCACGTTCTGGGGTATAAATGTCACGCTCCCAGAGGTGAGTATGCAAAAGCAAATCTCCGTTTTGCAATGGCTCAATTTAATTTCTGATGCTGAGATGCCCACTCTGTTTGACCCAGAAAGGGGACCTTAATCAATTCTTGGTAAACTGAGTCAAGTTCAGTGATTTCTTAGCCATTGTGGGTTTAAAACTCCACTGATTCAGAATGCACCCCCCACCCTAACTCCTGGTACCAGATGAGTCTGGGGGAGCAGAGAGGGGGTTAGGCAATGAATTCACTGTGGTGTCATAGGTCTTAGACCTACGTGGGACCCAGATGTGCCATGTCCTGTCCAGACTGGACTCAGATCATGGCCAGCAATGCCCTGGGGCAGACCCGGCCCTCTCCCATCTCCTGGACACATCTGCCTGCTAGGATCTGACCCTGAGCCAGCCCCCCGCCCAGCCGGGTAGTTCAGGGATCTCATGCCCATCTCATCAGCTGTGTTTGTTCATGATTCCTGGCTTGGTCCAAGCCAGCTGTGACTGGGAGACGGGGTCCTGGCAGAAGAGGGCCGGGCAGGCAGCAAGTCACCAGCTGAATCAGTCGTATCAAGCAGAGTTCCCCTGAGATACAGAACCAGTAGAATACACAGAAGATTTGTTTCAAGGATTTGGCTTATACAGTTGTGGAGAATGGGAACTTCTTCCTCTGGGAAACCTTAGCTTTGCTCCTGGAGCTTCCACCTGTTTGGACAAGGCCCACCCTCACACTGGAGGACATTATCCTTCACTTAGGGTCAACTGATTGTAGATGCTCAGCCACATCTATGCAACGTTTGTGCCCAACTGGAAGACCGAGTAGTGCAGCCCAGCCAAGTGGGCACATACAACTGACCATCATATAGATCTTGCTCCAGATTGTCCACCTAGTAACTAGCAGACTGGGGACAAATGCCAACCCTGATACCTTTCTCCCCAACACGGGTGAAGCTGCCCCCGTGATTGCTTCACCCTTTCCTGGGCAGTTGGGCCCTACTGGCCAACGGCCCCGTCTCCCCAGCTCACCTGTGGCTGAGCAAGCTCACTCAGACCCAGTCACCTCTGCAATGACACATCCTGCCAAGTGCAAGGAGGAAACCCCTTCCAGGTCGAAAGTGGCTCACGTGCAGATGGTCTTCTCTGGAACGGCAGATGTAGCTCTCCAAGGGCTTCCAGAGAGGATGGTCCCAGGGGTTGAACGGCAGGTTAATTCGGATCCACAAATTAATTTTGTCTCTTTGTATATCAAGGGTGTGTGAGACTTATTTAATTTGAAATAAATGTAATTATAGAAATGAATGAGCTATCAAAATTTTAAACATATGATCCATCAATATTGGCATGATGTGACTGGCTGGTTATTATAAATAAAATGGGTCTTTGGCAATATGGAATTCAACTTCCCCCACAGTGTGTCTCATTACGACTTGACATCTGGGTTAATGCTAAATTACCATCCTTAATTTCCAAATCAGAGCTTAATTTCTAAATAGGAGGTTAACATAAATAACCTCCCCAGCTGTGGGGCTTCTGGGGGCTCTATGAAGAGAAACTTCAAGGCAGGGGGTTTTGTGATTTTGTGGAATTATCTGCCCCTCCAAATTCTCTCCCGTGAGTTAAGGGGTAGGAGCAGGGCAGGGTGGCAGTGCCTTCTGGGGAGCTGGTGTGTTCAGATGCTCCATCTGCGAGGCATGAGTGAGGCCCATGCTGTGGGGTGGGACAATGCTGTGCCAGACAGACGGACCTGTCTCGGTGCCCCCTGCCCCCAGGACAGGACTGGGAGCTGTGCCTGTTGGCCTGTGTGCAGCCAGTCACTCCAAAGGGGACTTACACAGCACTGCAGCCCAGTGGACACAGAGCGGGGGTGAGGGCAGTGCAGCCACCCTGCCCTGACAAGCCCTGGAGGGGATATGGGGTAGGGGGGGTCTCCACCAGACCTTTGGAAAAATACAGCAGAGTAAGAAAAAGGCCAAATCCTTTGGAAGACTCAGAGGGAAAAGAGGCTCCAAAAATGCTTCATTGTAAGAGGCTCCAAAAATGCTTCAATGCTTCATTGGAATGAAATCTCAGAGAGCTGTTTGGCAGCCTCAAGAAGGTGCTAGAAGACCAGTGTGTCTTAGTTTCTAGGCTCCTATGACAAACAGCATACAGTGGGTTGACTTAAACAATGGGAATTTATTGGCTTAAGGTTTTGAGGGTAGGAGAAGTCCAAAATCGAGGCGTCATCGAGGTGATGCTTTCTTCTAGAAGACTGTGGTGCTCTGGAGCTGGCTGCTGGTGATCCTTGGGTCCTTGGCTTTCCTGTCACATGACAGTGCACATGGCAGCATCTTCTCCTTTCTCTTTCGGGTTCCTAATGACTTCCAGCTTCTTCTCTGGGCTTCTCTCGGTGGCCTTCTCCATAGGCCTCCAGGAATAGGATTAAGACACGCCCCACCCCACCCCCCGATTCAGCCTGCCACAGTGTAACTAAAAAGAACATCTTTAGAAGGTCCTATCTACAATGGGTTCACACCCACAGGGATGGATTAAGATTAAGAATGTGGTTTTTCTATGTTGTTCTGGTTTGTTAATGCTGTCATAATGCAAAATACCAGAAATGGATTGGCTTTTATAAAGGGGGTTTATTTGGCTACAAAGTCATAGTCCAAAGGCCATAAGAGTGTCCAGACAAAGGCATCAACAGTAGGTGCCTTCACTGAAGAACACCGGTGGTGTCCGGAAAACCTCTGTCAGCTGGGAAGGCACGTGGCTGGCATCTGCTCCAAGGTTCTGGTTTCAAAACGGCTTTCTCCCCGGATGTTCTCTAGGCATCTGGGGGTGTTCTCTTGTTTTCTCCCAGGCAAACTCTGGGCTAGCAAAAGACTGCTTTCAACAGCCGTCTCCAAAATGTCTCTCTTGGCTGCAGCTGCTCTGAGCTCCTTCTGTCTGTGAACTCTTTTATAGGACTCTAGTGATTTAATCAAGACCCACCCTGAATGGGTGGAGTCCATATCTCCATGAAATTATTTAATCAAATGTTTTACCCACAGCTGACTGAGTCACATCTCCATAGAAACACTCAATCAGTAGGTTCCAACCTAAGCAACACTAATACCTAATACATCTGCCCCCCACAAGATTGCATTAAAGGACACAGCATTTTGGGGGCCATAATACATCCAAACCAGCACAGTTGGGGTACAGAACTCAATCTACCACACCATGAAGCAAGAACGGGAAGCCTGAGGGGGATAGCAAATGGAGCCGGGGTTGCCAAGGGAGGAGTGGGAGGGGGGGCCCAAATCAAAGAAGAGTCTAGGCCCTCAGCAGGGGCAGGAGAGCACGTAGCTGACTGGAAAATTGACTTGGTAAGGTAGAGGGCAACCTTGGCGAGTTCTCCCAGATTGCTGAGAAGAAAGAAAAAATAGATGCAAATAATGGGAATCATGAGGACAGAGACCAGATTAATTTCCTTATGAACAAGAATAGATGTTCCCAAGGAAGGAGCAGCCTTCTGCTGAAATATGCCCCCTCCCCCAAGCCAGGCCCCCCATAACCCCCAAGGCACGCTGTACCCCGCTCTCTGCTTTATTTTTCTCCATCCGCCTGCCACTTCCTGGAATTCTTGCTCACTGTTTCCACTTGTTTATTGGCTGATTCTCTTACTAATCTGTAAAATCCCTGAGGGTAGGAATTTTGTTTTGTTCACAGCTGTACCCCCAGAGCCTGGCATGTAGGTTCTCAATATATATATTTTGTGCATAAATGAAATAGGGTGGAAGTGTAATCAAATATATTATCGAAAAAATAAGAGATTCCTTAGCTAAGACCTGTGTATGTGGCTCAAAAAGGCTCATTAAAAGGGAAAACGCAGCAAGACTCATTTATACTCACATCCTGCAACATTTAAAAAATCACATTATGAAGAAAAAGTCCTGAAGCACTTGGGAAGGAAAATAAAGGCATCACAACCCAAAGAATAATCGGACTAGCCACAGAGTTCTCCTCTGCCAGTTAAGATGCCAGAAGGCAAGGGAGCCACGGATAAGTAATTTTGAAGAAGGTTTGTAGCCTGAGAATTTACCTGCCACCAAGGAAGACAATTGAAAGACACCTTCTAATAAGCAAGTGCCCCAGAACATGCAAACCATGCATGCTACTGGAAATAATTCTCCCAAGACACACTCTTTAGCCCACCCCAAACATAGCCAAACAAAGAACTCCAGAATGGGAAAGTCGGGCTCTCCAACACTTGCCACTTCCCGGTGGCTCGTCAAGCTCAGCAAACGACCCCTGTCTGCATCTGAAGCACCACTGTGGCTTCAGGAATGGGCGGGGCCTCCCTCCACAGTCGCCTCTGGGTGAAATGGAAATTCAGGGATTTAGTTAGGAGGGTTCTCCAACCTGGTGAGAATAACCCTGTAACTGACAGCAAAATAATCCCCTGGAAACTCCTCTCCTGGGGGCGGAGTTTAATAGCAGCCTCAGAAGTTCAAGTAACGATGATAGCAAGCGTGTAACGGAGACGATGATAACGATAACGATTGTGGTGATACCAGTGGTGGTGAGAAGAGGACAGAGCAGAAGGGAATGGAGGGCAGCTCCAGGGAATGCCCCTTCACTGCATACCCTGAGCTAAGGGCTTTTTTTTCTTTCTCACCTTTTTTAGATCATAATGTCATCATTCCCATTTTACGGGTGGGGAAACTGAGGCTCAGAGAAGTTATGTTATATGCTGACCTCACACAGCTGACAAACAGCCGGCCAGGATCCAGCCTGGGTAGTTTGTAGAATATGTGTTCTTTCTAAGTGCTTGTGGAATGTTCACCCAGATACACTCTTTACACCATAAAATAAGTCTTGGTCAATTTCAAAAGATTAAAATCTTAAAGAATATGTTTTCTGACAACTAAATTTCATTAGGAAGAAAAAAAAACTAGAAAAGTTGCCATGTATTTGGATATTAAGTAAAACACTTCTAAATATCTTAGGGGTCAAAAAAGAAATCATGAGGGAAATTTAAAAAAATATTTTGAGCTGAGTGATAATGAAAATATCACATCAAAAATTGTGGGATACAGATAAAACAGTGCTTAAAGGTAAATTTATAACTTTAAACAAGTATATTTAAAAAAAGAAGGGCTTAAATTCAATTATCTATGCTTTCAACTTAAGAAGCTAAAAAAATAGTTGATTTTTTGAAAAGATTAATAAAATCTCTAAACCACCATTGAGAATGATCAAGAAAAAGAGAGCAAATACAAATTAGCATCAGCAGAAATGAACAGGCACTAACACTGTACATCCTACAAACATTAAAAGCATGAAAGAAGTGCGATGATGAGGTTCATGTGTCAACTTGGCCAGGTGATGGTGTCCAGGTGTCTGGTCAAGCAAGCACTGGCCTAATCTAATATTTGTGACTGGTTAATAAACCAGAAGGCTGGTTTATTTAATCATCAGTCAATTGGCTGCACCCGTGACTGATGACATCAACAAAGGGCGTGTCTTCCTCAATGAGAGAATTCAATCAGCTGGATTTAAACCAATCAGTTGAAGACTTTTAAGGCAGAGAGGGAACCTTCACTTCTTCTTTGGCTAGCCAGCATTTCCTGAGGAGTTCATCAGACACCTTCATCGGTGTTGCCTGTTTGTTGCCTGCCCTACGGAATTTGGACTCATGCATACCCACGGTTGCATGAGACACTTTTATAAAATCTTATATTTACAGATATGTCTTGTTGGTTCTGTTTCCCTAGAGAACCCTGACTAATACAGAGGAGATATAATGAATAAATTCATGCCAATAAATTTGACAACTTAGATATAATGGACACATTTATTGGAAAACACAACTGACAACTAATGACTCAATAAGAAATAGATAATCTGAATATCTCTGTCTGTTAAAGACAGTGTATTCATAATTTAAACATCTTCCCACAAAGAAAACTCCAGGCCAAGATGGTTTCACTGGTAAACCATATGAAACGGTGAAGGATTTGACAAAAACTCTTTCAGAAAATAGAGGAGTACAGAACATGTTCTAGCTTGTTTAATGAGGCTGGCATAACCCTGATATAAAACTTGACGAAGACATTATAAGAAAATCACAGACCAATATCCCTTATGGATTTAGACACCAAAATCCTTAACAAAATATTACTACAATGAATCTAACTGTATATAAGAAGACAATAATTATGACTAAGTGGAATTTATCCAGGAATGCAAAGCAGGTTTACCACTTGAAAATCAAACAATGTACTGAAAGAAGGTGGGGGATAAAGGAACTTTCCAAGGTGATGATAATATTTTATATCTTGACTGAGATCTTGGTTATAGAGTTGTATGCATTTGTCAAAACTTACCAAATACAGCACTTAAGATCTGTATCTTTTATTGTAAGTAAATTTTTCTAAAACCAGACCCAAACAAAGCAAAGTAACAAAAGCAAAACAAAACAACAACCAGAGGCCAGAGAATCATTCCAAAATTTGGGGCATGGGTTGTCGGGGGAAAGGCAGTGCCATTTGCATTGATGAGGAAAACTGGGAGAGAACCAGGTTTGGGGGAAAACTAACAATTCACCTTTACACATACTACATTTAAGATGTGATAGCCAAATGAAGATGCCAGCTAAATGGGAGGAATTGAGAAGGGAGTGATTGGATGTGGCGGCCAAGTTTCTGGGTGACTGATGAGACCGTTCCCTTAGGTGGAACCTCAGAAGGAGGAAGATGACCAGACTCTCCCTGAGGTATCTGCTCCCATCTCCTGGCCCAGGGGGAGTGAGGACAGTGCTACTGCTGGGCTGCCCTTCCCCTTGTCTCCTACACAGCTGCCTTTAGCCCAGATGCAGCTCTGGGGGGGCCCTGCTGGCCTGTCCCATGGGGACCCCCAATGCTCAGGTCAGCACCCTGATCCTTCCCTTCTCACCAGCTGCTCTTGACCCACCTTTGGTGCAGTCACCATGGAGACTTCCCTGCCCTGGTGTCAACACGGGCCCCTTGCCCGACATCAGAGTCTTGTTGAGTTAAAGCACGGAGTGCCAACAACACTGATGTGACAGGAGACATGTTTGGATGCAACTGCTTGACACAGCTATTCTTTCTCTTAACATTTTATTTGGAAATAATTTCAGACTTGCAGAAAAGTTGCAGGAACAGTACAAAGAAAACCTTGTATGCTTAACCCATGCATTTGTTCATTCTCTGCAAGTGCGTGCACACACACACACACACACACACACAGATATACATATGTATATGTATGAGTTTCCTATGGCTGCTGTAACAAGTTACCATATACCCGGGAGCTTAAAGGCACTAATTCATTCTCTGATAGTTCTGGAGGCCAGAAGTCTGAAATCAGTTTCACTGGGTTACCAGTTTGAAACTGCTATGTACTCCAGGAAAGACTGTGTTCTTTAATGCAATCTTGTGGGGGCAGACTTATGGGTGGGACCTTTTGATTAGGTTGTTTCCATGGAGATGTGATCCCATCCGTTCAAGGTGGATCTTAATTAGATCACTGTAGTCTTTAAGAGAGTTAAGAGCCCACACAGACCCAGACGCTTGGAGATACTTGGAGACGCAGACAGAAGGACGTTTGGAGAGGCTAAGCTAAGAGATGAAGCCCCAAGTTTGCCCCAGAGGCTTAGAGAGAAGTCCCCTTGGAGAAAGCAGCACGGATGCACAGGAGCTGAAAGACAGCAACTCTGAGAGACAGAAGCCCAGAGTAGTGTTGGAGAAGGCCATTTTGAAATGCAACCCAGGAGCAAAGGACCAGCAGATGCCAGCCATGTGCCTTCCCAGCTGGCAGAGATGTTCCAGATGCCATCAGCCTTTCCTCAGTGAAGGTGTCCTCTTGTTGATGCCTTAGCTTGGACACTTTTATGGCCATAGACTGTAAATTTGTAACCGAATAAATCCCCTTTATAAAAGTCAATCCATTTCTGGTATTTTGTATAATGGCAGCTCTAGCAAACCAGAACACTGGACTCAAGTCGAGGTGTCAGCAGGCTGCGTTCCTTCTGGCCAGTCTAGGGGAGAAGCTGTTCTTTGCCTTTCCAGCTTCTGGAGGCAGCCCACCTTCCTTGGTTTGCATCCCCTGCCTCACATCAGTACCACCTCTTGCTTCTGCTGTCACCACCCCTGCTAATTGCTCTGATCTCCTGCCTCCCTACCAAGGAACCCCGTGAAGACATTTAGGGCTCCTGGGAAAATCGAGGACAATTCCCCCATCTCAACGTTTTTAATCACTCCCGCAAGGCTCCTTTTACCATGTAAGTTAACATTCACAGCTTTCAGGCATTAGGATGTGAGTTTTGGGGAGGGGGCATTATTTAGCTTATCACGTGATGCCACACTGAATAATATATACATATATGCATGCATATAATGACACACATATAGATATTTTTCTGAACCATTTGATAGTAATATTGTGTATATAATATCCCTTTTCTCTTAACAATGTCAATGTGTATTGCCTGAGAATAAGGACTTTTTCTTACATAACTATAGTATAAGAGCAACATCAAGAAATCTTAAGTTGATATAATACTTCTATTTAATCTACAGTTCACATTCTAATTTTGCCAGTCGATCCAGTAATGTTGTTTATAGTTTCATTTTTCCTTCAGTACAGGATCCAGCGTAGGATTACAAATTGCATTGAGTTGTCATGTCTCTTTATCTCATTTAATCTGGAAGATATCTCTGACTTCTCTTTATCTTTTACTATGTTGACATTAAAAAAAAATACTGACCTCTTAAAAAAACGGAATGTGCCTTATTTTAGTTTAGATGTGGATTATGCAACTCCAGGCAGAATATGATAGAAATGACACTGCAGTCTTCTCAGGGCATCCTGTCTGGGGACCCACACTGTCCACCTGCCCCTCATGGGTGACATGCATTGTCATCACCCTGCGGTGTGGCCCAGTTTCTCTACTTTATTACTTTATAGTTTTCTTCCCCTTTGCAATTAATAAGCAATCTATGGGAGACATTTTAACTATGCAAGTACTTTGCCCCTCGATTTAGCATCCCTTGAGGATCCTTGCCTGAACCAATCTCTACTGAGAGTTGAAAGATGAGAATCTTCCAGCTCAGGCACACCTCTAGGTTTACCAGTTGGCCCTAGGAGTTCTGCTGTAAGCAACCACCTTCCCTTTTCCTCTGTTTGGTTCTTTATCTTTTAATCATCAGTGAAAACAAGGGTTTCTCTACCTGGGCACTACTGACATTTTGGACCAGATGATTCTTTGTGATGGGGCTGTCCTGTGCATTGTACGATGTTTTGCATCCCTGACATCTACCCACCATGTCAGCCATGCTCTCCCCCTCCCAGCTGTGACAACCCAAAATGCCTGCAGGCAAAATTGCCTACAGTGAGAACCACTGGGAGAGTTGTCTGGATGCTGCTTTTTTCTAGTGGCTTATATTCACCTTGGTGTTCTCATTGTCCCACATTTGGCCGGCAGGAGCCCCTTCGGGGTGGCTCCGTGTCCTCGTGACATGCCCCTTCATTTTTTTCTTTTTTTTTAAAGCACTTGCTCCCTTTCTTGCCATAACAAGATGTCCCCAGCTCAACTTGTACCTTCCTGCCCCAGCCCTGGAATCGGCTATTTCTCCATGGGGTCTGATATAGTTGTTTTCATTCAGCTTTATTATTACATAAATAAATAAATAAATAAATAAAGCCATGTCTAAACGTAAAATCAATGATCTCAAAATCTATCCAGGAAAGTGAAGTGTCTGTAACCTATTCCTGACCTTGCCTCCCCCCATTCCCGCCCCCCATCCCCGGCATCCACCTTGTCCATCTCTCCGCGTTCCTGAGCCTCATCCCATTTCTGACCCCACGTCTGACTCCTGCCCCATGGGTGGGAGTTGGCAACAGGCTGACATCTGGGGGTGGGTTAATGGTCTGTGTTTTACACCGTGCTTGCTCATACTTTTTTTGGAAGCTGCAAAATTCATGTTTGTTTTAGGGCATATCAGAACAACTTCATGGAAACATCTCCATTAAAATGGGCTTCAAGCTGAGAAGCAGCGCCCTAAAGTTGGGTGTAAATGGCGCCGAGCCTTCAGCACCCCACCATGGCTCTCCTCCTCCCTGTGCCAGCCTGGTCTGCATCTGCCCAGCACTCCCTGCCCCTGTGCTGCCCCTTCCGCTCCAGGCCCTTGGCCTTTGCCTCCCAGTGTAGGGCCTACTGATGGAACTTTATGCTTTGTAGGGTTCTCAGGCAAGGACTCACCCAGGGGCTCTGTTGGCTCCCAGCGCACTGCAAAGAGGGTGTAACCCATCAAAGCTGGGCCCTGGGATCCCCGGGGGCTGGTGTCCAGGCTGCCAGGGCAGCTCATCTTTAGCCTGGGTGCTGCAAGAGGAGCCTCCGGGACCTCCCCTGGGGCCACGCTGTGAGCCTCGCCTTCCCGTCCTCCCCGCCTGCTGCACAACACAGAAGAGCCAGCCCGCAGAAAGTGCCATTCTGCATTCTACAGGCAGGAGCTGTACCTGAAGTCACGCAGCCCCTACCCCAGGACAACCCCTCTCCCCAGGGGCTGAGTACACCAGTTACTTGTCACTAGTTGTGTCAGTAACTATTTAACTGCGCTCTCTAGACTATGAGTCTCTTCCAGACAGGGATTCTATCTTTTTGTTTCCCCAACTTTTTATTGTAAAAATTTTGAACATACAAAAAAGGTGAAAGAAGGGTTCCACAAACACCTGCAAGCCCTCCACCCAGATGCAACAGTTGTTACTGATTTGCCATATTTGCTTTGTCAACACGAGTGCTTAGATCGATGCACAGTATTTTACTGATCACGTGAAAGTCAGCTGCAGACATCACAATATCCCTACCACCATCTAAGAGAAAGGACATTCTCCTACAAAGCCGTGGTCTCACCTGGAAATTAACAGGGATACTCTAATATTTTCTCACACCCGCCCACATTCGTGGTTCTCCGACTGTCCCAGGTGCCCCGTGGAAGCAGGACTGAGCTCTTGTCACTCTGTGTCCTCAGAGCCTGGCCCAGGCCTGGTGCACAGTGGGGGTCCCTGGGCAGACTGAGGTGTGGGGGGCAGCCAGACTCGTAGGGGAGGCCGGGCCGAGCTGGCTGCCTGGCTCTGGGGCTGCATGTGGCCCCGGTGGGCCTGTCTCATGGTTCCACCTGCCTGCTGCCTTCACCCCCCACAGAGATGTGGTGACGGTCTGTGGGCTTGTTCCTTGGGAGGTTTAATCTGTTTTATTGAATTTTCTGATTCCCAAATCAATATCTATAATAATTCCTGGAAGAAATAAAATCCTGCCTCAGGCATTTTGCCAAACGGAGCTGATATATACATGTAGCAGGTTTCTCTTGACAGCTTCAAGTGACTTAGTAACCCTGATGAGTGAGTACATCACCGTGGGCTTAGGCAGCACTGGGGGGCCAGGAAGACGTGCACAGAGACAACCTTCCAGGGGGTACCTCTTTAAGGGGTGTCCCTTTCAGGGGTACTTCTTTAAGGGGTGTCACTTCCAGGGGATAACCCTGCTAGGAGACTCCCCCTTCTTGGGGGTACCCCTTGCAGAGGTGCCACCTTCCAGGGGGTATCCCTACCAGGAGTGTTGCCTTCCAGGAGGTGTTCATTTCAGGGGATATCTCTTCCATGGGGTGCCCCTTCCATGGGGTGCCCCTTCCAGGGGGTGTCCCTTCCAGGGGGTGTCCCTTCCAGGGAGTGGAGGGGCTGCCACTTTCCAGGGGCCCCACTCCCTGGGCCAGGGGTGGAAGCCGGGCAGAGTTAGCCAGAGCAGAGTCCGGGCGGGTAATAGCCCTGGGCCTGGGTCTCAGAGAGCCTCTGTCTGGGGGCCTCACCATGTTCTTGTATCTCTCTGGAATGCAACATCCTCTTAACAATAAAGTCATGTTGCTGCGTCATTTAAGACCCCTGTGTACCAAGAGGGCTCCTGGAGGGCCTGGCCCTAGCACCCACCACCAGACTGGGGACAGGTGCCTGGGTTTGGGAACAGGAGTCTGTTAAAGCTTCTTTCTCTCCCTCTCTCCTCTCTCCTCTCTCTCTCTACTCTGCAGTAAGAAGGTGCCGGTTAGCCGGGGTCCTTGAGGGGGAGAAGGCTGCATTGGGCGAGGCCCAAGTGCAGCAGGAGAGGGGAACCCACCAGCAGGAGGAGGCGGCCGGGGGCCACGTCCTGAGCACTCCGAGCCTGGCTGCTTGTCCTGGGAGAGCCTTATGTTCTCTTCGAGAGCCTCCTGTGGCCTGGGACCAGCCCTTTGAACCAGAGTGCACTGGCCCTTCCTCCACTGCTGGAAGGCTGCCGGGAGTTTGAAACGAAGCGGACGAGCACACAGAGGCCAGCTCAGGGTGGGCAGGTAAAGGGCCCAGCCTGGCGGTGGGGCGTGCACCCAGGTTCACGCACCTGGAAGTAGGGGCAGGCCCCGCTAGCCATCCTGGCATCCTGCCCTTCTAGGAGGTGTCTGTCCTGCGGCCTGGGGGCTGCCCCTCCTGAAGGCTAACTGTCCTTCCTGCCACCTTCCCATGCCTGGCACCGGGCACAGTGGGCAGAGCCGGACACCGAGCAACTCCTGCGGGGTGCCGGAGGGGAAAGTGGGGGCCAGGAGGACCCCAAGAAGGCCAGCACAACCAGCAGGCACCCCACATTTTGAGAAGGATGGGATCAGGCAGGGCCTCTTGGAGAAGGCGGGAAGTGGGCTGGGTCTTAAAACATGGGGAAGGCAACAGTCTGAGCCAATAGCTACAGGGTCCTGAGAACGACTTGGCTGGGGAGCAGGGCTCCCCCAGAAGGGGACATTTCCACCAGGCCAGGAAGGGGCCGCACGTTCATTGTATCCTCAGCAACAGACGCTTAGACGTTAAATGGCCTCAGACTTGGCTTCCCCGGGACGAGGGGTAGGTGGTGCCAGGAGCCCACCTGGGGCGTGGGCAGTAAAGGTGCGTGGTCTGCAGAGGATTCAGACCCGGTGACAGACTGAAGCTGGTCTGCTCTATCGCGACCGTGCACCAGGAATTTTAAACAGCTGCAGTGATCAACTTCTCCCCTGGGAAAAAAAATCTTTTGTTGGTTTAAGCTCTAAATAACTAGTGTGGTTCCTGTTTCGTAATGATAATATACAAATAAGCTTCAGATGAGCACACTTCTATCGCTTATCCTTTAATCGACGTCACATTCCGTGTGGAAGTTAATTCGAGGAGCTCCCAGTTATCCAGTCAGGCCCTGACGCGGGGGCCCCCGCTAGACACGTCTCGAGAGTAAGTTTCTAACGATTCCGAATCCCTTAAGTCCATTTTAAGCCCGATTTGTCTTCTAACCCGCCTGAAAGGAACAAGGAGAGCACAGTAATTGGAAGACTGAGAGGAAACTCAAAGCTCTCATCTGTACTCAAAACGGAAATGCAGCGATGCAGTCCAAATCGCAAGGTGTAATGCTTTTGTCCGCTAAGTGCAAATTTTAGTTCATACGTGCTATACTTGGTGGAATTTGAAAAATTCCACCATCGAAAATCTAAATCTACATTTTCCAATGTTAATTGGTTATTTTTAAACCAAATAATAAATCAAGAAAATTAAACACTAACATTACTGAATGCTTTAGTAATTGCCTAAATTGTGCATTTTACAGATGTTTTGGTTTTATTAAAAATATACTCATTAGGGACTAGACGATTATTTACATAAAATAGTATTACTTCAGACTAGAACTAAAGGATCAAAGTTCAAGTCAGGTGGATGTAAAAAGTATTAAATAAATAGTTGTGTTTTTTCCTTTTACATACTACAGTATTTTTATTTTTTATCTGAATGATTATATTTAATATAAAATAATACTTAACATATATTTATTATTTATTAATAATATATAGAAATATGTACATATAAATGTTCCAGGAAAGAAAATTTCCAGGGTGGGTATTTCTTTCATCTTGTCATTAATATTTTTCACTGCATAATCATTATTAAAAATGATATTGTTGTCTAGAGGCGGGGGGCTCTGTAAATGAACAGATGAACGGCCGGGTGTCCAGTACCCCTGGTACACCAGCTTACACCCTAAAAAGCCAGTGCTCAGCCCCTTCTCTTTGCTTCAGGCCGGGCTCACTGTACGACCTTGGGCCAGCAGGGGAACCTTTCTGCGCCTCAGTTTCTCTCTCTGGGAGTGGAGATAATCCGGTCCCGCGTGCTCAGGGCAGGTGTCGCCATAGTCCTGCAGCCCAAGGCAACTGTGGGGTCCCTGGCTGCTGACCCCTTGGTTTCCCCATGAACTGCTGTCAAGGTGCAGGGGATTGGTCCCTTACACCCAACCTTTGGGACAGCTCACCTTTCCTGACTCTCATCCGGGTGATTAAAGTGCTGACCAGGGAGGAGCCAAGATGAGAGGCTCTTCGGAGGGCCATTCCTTCTGCAGCACCTCAGCTGGGGTCCCCCCAGGCAGACTCGGGGACAGGGGTTGGGAGGCAGGTGGCTCAGTGGGAGGCAGAGCGAGGCAGCTGGCTGAGGGCTGGGGAAGTGAGAGGGAGAAGGGGGGAGAGCAGGGACAGTGTGAGCTCATGAGTGGGACACAGCCATGGGCAACGGGGCCAGTCCTGCAGGGGACCTTGGATCATTATTTCTAACACACTTCAAAACTGCCCAGCAGTCTCACTGGCCGAGGGCCACTCCTGGGGCACAGGCTTCTGGCTGCCCCAGCACAGGCCCAGCACACCCCCATGGTGGGAGAATGCCCTCTGGTCAACACAGTGGCTGTTGAGTGTGCAGGAAATGTCTACAGGGCTCTCAGGGGGTATGAGTGGGACCCGACAGCACCTGTTACAGTTGACAAACTTCCATGGAGCTCTTCCTTTGTGCCAGGATTGGGCACACCGTACATAGGACCAGGAGTTTACCTGCAAGTGGGAACATGGGTGACAGGGATTAAGTGAATGAGCCAGCAAGTAACAAGATGACAGTGTGTAGTAGAAGAGCTGCAAAGAAAACCAAGTAGGGCTGGGAGACAGAGGGACTGGGGGAGACGGGCTATGGCTGACTTAGATCAGGTTCTCTGAGGAGGGAAGTTTGAGCTGAGACCCCCAAGGAGGCACTGGTGGGAAATGCGAAGCAACTGTTCCAGGCAGAGAGAACAAGTGCTGACAATCTGGGGCAGAAATTAGTTTGGCTTGTTTGAGGAACAGAAAAAAGGCCAGTTAGTGAATAAACTCTGGTATGCCCATGCCATGGATTACTATGCAGCTGTGAAAAAGAATGAGAAGGATCTTTATGAGCTGACATGGAGTCATTTCCAGCATATGCCATTAAGTGCAAAAAAGCAAAGTGCAAAAACATCTGTAGCATGTCATCCCTCATGTAGGAAAGAAGGAGAGATGAGAAAGTACCCATCATTGCCTCGTATGAGTCAAAGCAATCCAGGAAGAATAAGCCAGAAACTAAAGAGATTAATTAGGGGCAGAAAGAAGGGGGTTGATTAGGGGTGGGAGGAAGGGTGAGATGGGAACAGGGCAGCAGAATGGGGAGGGACACCTGTTTGAGGATGGTGACTATTTTTGTATCTCTGACTCCTAGAACCACAGTGAGGCTTTGCATACCCCTCACATACCCCCCAAATAAACAAATAATCAACCCCCCTCTATGGTGTGTGTGTGTGGGAAACCTAGTTGAATTTCAAATGAATGACACAGCCACACTGTAGGGTGTAGAGCAGAAAAGAAAGAGTCCAAGAAAAGAGACTCTTGACATTATAAAGCCAAAGACATAACAAGAAGTATACACAGATGTTGCTGCCTAGTTATTAAATGTGATTCTCACAAGGACGTGATCAGCCATTTTGAAATACTTTGTGAGTACACAAAAATTCAACAGATAAGTGAATATACTGTTGATAGTGAGAGCTAGGTTTCCCCCGTTGGAGAAATTACAAATAAAGGAAAGGGGAAGGCTAAAATGAATGCTGTGCTATTGCATTGAAATCAAATGATGGAACTCATGGTATTTACACAGATAGGCTGATTCAGAAATAAATGGAGAGCTCTGTGGATGTATGGGAGAGCACACAGGCATAATTTCCAAGCTCTGTGTTGAGAGGCACAGAAGCAAGTGCACCCCAGAAGCGATGAGCTCACCAAGGACCCAGATTCTGGTTTCTAAACACCACTCTCCAATAAAAGGAACCAGGAATCCCTAAAGAAGTCATTGATTCCAGGGCTGGGGCAGGAAAAATGGAAGATAAGCCTGGTGGTGTCAGAAAGAAGTCAGAGAGAGAGAGAGAGAGGACATAGGAGCCAATCTCCAGGGGCTCCTAAGAGTCAAGGCTGGAACAATTTGAGCAAACAAAATAAGTAATGACAACATTAGATTTTAACCCCCCAAATAAATAAAGTACCCATATGCCCATGCAGATATAAATAAAGTTAAATAAATGAATAAATAAGTGAGGGAGAAGAGACAGCTCTTCTTGATAGTTAAATTCCAATTAACAAATAGAAAATTCCATTAAGCACACATCACAGTAGTAATTATTGTAGACAAGATTCACCAATGAATCCCAAAGTCTGAGGAGAAACAGGATCTTCATGGTCTCGCAGTATGCTAAGTCCATATTTCTGAGTGATCACTACATGTCAGGTCCTGTGCTGGCAACGAAAGTTCACCTGCTGGCAAGAAGCTCGTTGTCCAGTAGGCAGACAGACTCTGAACCAACCACATCAGGGCTCGCGTAGGTGATAAGCAAATTTATTCACGCATTAATTCAACAGCCACTGATGAAGCCCCTACTACATGCCACGTGCAATGAGAGGAAACAGGAATGCAAAGCCCTGCTTTCTAGGAGCTCAGAGCCTAGTGGGAAGACAGATCTGAAACTGATATCTCAGGAAGACAGGGCAAATTCTCTCCTGGGAGACTTTATCACATATTCTGCTGAAGCTAGACCTACCCACGGAGAAAGAAACCAGGTTGTTTTGGCAGGAACTGAGCATCCCCATCTCCTGCCTCTTCGAAAAGAAACTCATCGTCAGCATGTGATGCCAAGGCTGTATCCGGAGGGAAATGAGTCATTTTATTTCATTTCGTTTTTACAGCCAACATATTTAACACAGCTGCTCCTGATTTTCAATCCCTGCTAAGTCAGGCAGACGAAGTTGAGTGGACACAGACACAGCCGTGCATGGGTGTGTGCCTGCACACACATGCTTACACGCACACAGGCAATACACACTTGTGCTCACATGCACAGATACTTGTGCTTACATGTACACACACACACCTGATCACACACACGTGCACACAGGCGTGCTGTTTTCTGGCTTCCAAATTTCTTAACTGTTAGGTCATTTTCTTCCCTGGCCAAACGGCTGGCCGCGGGGTGGCGGGATGGCCCATAAATCGTTCTGCCCATAATATAAAACACAAGCTTTATTGACAGCGGATCTGCTGGTGGAAGCCGCGCTGCCAGCTCGTAAAGCACGGCTGGTGTCACTCCCACCGGGAGGCAGCAGTAAAAGCCTGGGGGCTCACCTTGCGCTCCACCGGCAGCCGCACTGTGGGGACACGCAGTCGTCAAATGGGCTCTCCTCCGACCTGGTAAAGCAATTCATGTAGGCATCGCTCCTGCCCTGCCCAGAGCTGTTTCGGCCAGGGAGAGAGGCAGGCGCCTGGAAATGGCAGGGTAGGGCAAGCTTGAGGAAACAAAACTGTCCCTGAGCTCCAACCTGGCACTAGAACCCAAATTGCCCAAGCAAGAGGGAAATGCTGTCTTGGGCTCCCCTGCATCTTCCCATGGTGCGCTTCTGGAGCTGGTTGTGCTGATGTTTGCTGCTACCGCAAACTTCCTGCCCTCCAGCCCCACTGTCCCCACTTCTAAGCTGGTCTCAGTGGAGATGATCCAGCTCAGCTTTCTCTCTCCAGACCCCTGAATAGCAGAGACCCTGGAGCCATTTCCCCCAGGGGCAGGCAATGCCCCCATCCTCAGATTTTCTCTGGACATTCCCCTCTCCAATGATGAAGAATTCCAAACTGCTCGGCCCTCTTGAGCCTCTGACAGCAGCCTGCCAGCCCTCTCCCAGCAGACCATTGCCACTCCAATTTCTTTGGAAAGGATGGACTCTCTCTTTTCTCCCTAGTTGCAGATCTGCAAACCTCCCTCCCTCTGCCCGACTCCTGCTCGCTCTCCTCCCCTCTCCTCTTGTTGCAACAGGGCAGGTGTCCTCCTCCCCGTGTGAGGCCGGCCCTCCCCTTCCACTGTGTTCCACTCCCACCCCTCCTGCTACCTGGCAGCCATGCACTCTGGCTATCACCCCTTCTCTGGTTGATTTGGCATCTCCCTCTCAACTGGATCTTTCTATACAGCCCTTGAACACGCTTACATCTTTCCCATTCAAAAACAGAAAAAAAAAAGAACTCACAAAAACTCCAAACACAACCTCTACAGCTGATGTTCTCTTTTTTCCCTTTCCTCTCCTCTGGCAAGCTTCCTGGGGGAGTTGTCTTCACCGGATTCTCCATTTCCCACCTCCCCCTGGCCTTGCCCCTCTGCAGGCTGCCCCTGCTCCATCACTCACCTTCCCTGCCTCTGCTCCTGTCCCCAGCGGGCTCACTCAGCAGGAGTTAATACACAGTGTGTCTGAAGGTCATTTGTTCCATAAGGAACAAATACAGCAGGTGAGAAGCTGGGGGTGGGGAGGGGAGGGGAGTGCCTTAGAGTGTTCACTAGGGTGGTCAGGAGAGACCTCACTGAGAAGGGAACACTTGAGCGAAGACCTGCAGGAAGCAGGAGTGTTGTGTCATGTGGACGATGGGGAACAGCATTCCAGCAAGTGGGACAAGCCAGTGCAAAGGCCCCGAGGCAGGAGTGCAAGTGGACAGAGTGGAGTGACGGGGTGGGGGGGACAAGGGGGTCTGAGGGGACTGTGGACCACAGGACCTGTGCTGAGGGGGACAGAGGAGGGACCTGATGGGAGACCACTGCTCGGACTGTGAAATTGCAACTTGGCTGTAGGAGATCAGTGTGGAGAGAAGATGGGGATGGCTCCAGAGCAGACAGCCGGTTCTCCCAGAGCAGGAAAGAAAGCCCTGATCTGATCGAAGCTGGGCTGAAAATGCCCGCACCGCAGCAGATTCCAGGCCGCCCACAGCTTAACAACCAGCTAGTAAAGTTCTTACGAGTTTGGTCCTAGCGGTTCCAGCACACTGTGGGGGCAGGGAGATGGTGGTGAAAAGTAGCTGGGGCCAAAAAGATTTCCTGACAGACTAGGTGTGGGATGTGACAGCAAAGAAAAGATTGAGGCTGACCGTGAGGTGACTCCATCTCACAGTGACCGGGGGCATCGGCTGTTGGGCCGCCCCTCCTGGAAACGCCCTCTCTCTGGCTTCTGTGGCCCTCCACCTCCGGTTCTTCTCCTCCCGCTCCTGCACTTCCTTTCCACCCGCCCTGGCGGCCTCCCCTCCTGGCTCTGGCCCTCCAGGATTGGAATTCCTTAAGACTCATAACCAAGCCCTCTCCTCTCAGATACTACCCTTGGCCCAGGGGATCTCGTTGCCAGCTTCTGGGGCATGCAGCTAGCTCACAAGCTGGTCCAGGGCTCCAGACCCTCCCAGGTTGCTCTGCTTGGATGTTGCAAACACATGTCAAATGCAGCATGTCCAAAACTGGACTCAGATTGCCCTCACCTGCCCCACACTTCTCCCTGTCCGGCCACTCTGGCCCTCACCTGGTGCCACCCGTCTCAGGCGAGTGACAGACTTCACACCTCCTTCATCTTACTCCCCATATGGAACCCATCACCAAGTCCCAAGCCTTTCACCTCCCAAATAGCCCTTGAATCCGTCCACCACTGTCCATTGCCACCACCATCCCGCCCCAGATGTCTGCACTGGTCTCATGCATCCTGCCGAGCCCTGCTCCCCTCTGCAGCTAGACAGAGCGCTGTACCGTGCACGCCTTGTCACACCATTCTGGTGAAAACCCCTCTGATGCTTCCCGATGCTCTCTGTACCCTGACTCACAGGGGCCTGTTGTCGGCATCCCTCTTACCCCTCAGCTTCCTCTCCCACTGCTTCCTTTCAGTTACCCCCTTGTGCCGTGCTTCCTCCTACCTCAGGGCTTTTGCACGTGCCCCTCCTTGGCCGGAAGGGCCTTTCCCTGCCCTGTCTGGGTGGTCACCCTCGGCCATCCCACTTCCTCAGCGAAGCCACTCACCACCATGCTGACCTGGGCAGATCCCCTGTTCGATCTTCCCCGGCCCCTGGGCCTCTCCCTCTTGGCCCTTGGAGTTGCAACATTCCTTTCCTGAGCGCAATCGTTTGGCTCATGCCGGGGCTCCCACTGGTCTGAAAGGCCCGTGAAGCGAATGGCCAGGCTCACTGGGAAGTGGGGGCTCTGGAGCTAGACTGTTAAATCCCATCTGCCACTGCGGAGCAGCATAGCCCTGGGCATTATTTAACTAGAGATAATACAGATCTAGTCATACAGGGCCGTTGGGAGGGTTACAGGCCTGCAGTCATGTCCAGAGCCCACCGCAGTGCCTGCCACGGAGTGAACACCAGGCCTGGCACGTGACGCCTCGGCCCGTGTCTCCACTTTGCACTCATCACAGCCTCCTGCAGGTGAGGGAAACCCCTGCCCCTTCAGACTTCGGTTCAGCCATGGGACTTGCTTTGGCCAATGGAATGGGAGGAAGCACCAGCGATCAGTTTAGAGCCCAGGTCTCAAGGGGCCTTGCAAACTTCCCTCTGCCTTTGGGTGTTCTGCTACCACCTCCAGGTGAGTGTCCCCTGGGTGACTGCAGCTCCTGTGGCCTGAGCCCCAAAATAACTGCACATGGATCAGGGCCACGCGGCCAAGCCCGGCACAGCCCGGCCACTCCCCGGCCAGCCTGCAGACCAGCGGGACTAAATGATGGTGGCTGTAAGCCTATGGGCTTTGGGATTTGTTTCCAGCCACCCTGGTAGATGCAACGTGCTCTGCACTGTGCTTGTGGCCAACACTGTTATGATGGCTCCCTGTCCACGAGCAGCTGCGGCCTGGCCCCTGCGCACGGCTGACCTTGGGAATTGTCCTCCCTGCACATGTCATGCTCCAGCCAGGGCTCAGCCAAGGAAGCAGGACCACCTTGATGTCTCAACAAGTCGGTTTATTACTGGGATGTGATCTTATGCAGTAAACGTGGCAGTGGCTAAGCAGCCTCATCAAGGTGTCCCTGTGTCTGGTTCTGCACCTGGAGCTCCCCGGGGCAGCTGGCGGGAATGAAGATGGATGCAAGGTCAGGAGAGCAAGGGCCGGCTAGAACCTACAAGCTGGAGCCCACAGGCCAGACCGGAACCCCTGCCACTTCTCGTTGCCTCTGACCCTAGCAGCATAGGTCTCCTGCAGAAGCTGGGCTCTTCGTCATGAAGTTGCACACATGCTGGGCCCAGGATGTGTTGATGCTGAAGGAGGATCCAAGGGAGGGCTGCAGGCCTGGCTGCTTCTTCCCACAAGAGAGGTGAGTCAGCCGATTGGCAGCCACGAGTGTGAGCTACGGAAGGCCTACCGCTCCCCCCGTCCCCTTCTCTCCCATGGGAATCTGTCTTGTGGCACCTCCTACCCGGAAACACACAGGAAAAGGAGTGCTGGAAGATGTGGTTAAGACAGACCAAGTTGACACATTACAGATCCTCATATACACACCCCCAGACTCATAAATACCCACCCCCAGATTCATGAATACCCATCCTCAGACTGATTTTTAGGAAAAAATTAAGCAGTTAAATGAGTTCTTGCAAAGGTGGGACTGAAGTTACTCTCCTAAGACTATTTGTGTTTGGGGCCAAAGGAATATTTCTGTTATGGTGACATCTCAGATACACGGAGGAAAAAGAGGTAAAACCTGTTGAAAACCCACAAATAGACAGTATTGTACATGGGCGATCTCCTTCAATCCTCAGAAAACTTTTTGAGGTGGGCAATTCCCCAAACCCATTTAAGAGATGAGGAAGTCGAGCACCACAGCCTCTTACCATCCTACGGTCAGGGCTTGAGAGACAAAGGAAAGTGAAGATTTGTCTTCATTGTACAAGACGAGCCGACAGAAAGTGGGCAGCCTGGAAGGAGGGCCCCGTTGGGGGGAGTCACAGGCCCCCTGGGTAGGGGTCTCCGTCTGCCAGGCTGCCATGGCCAATGCCACCCAATGGGTTGGCTTAAACAACTGGAATTTACTGGCTCAGTTTTGAGGCAGAAGAAGTCCAAAATCAAGATATGGGCAGGGCTGGCTTTCTCCCAGATGTCGGCACGTTCTGGTGCTGGTAGCCGGTGATCCTCAAGGTCCGTGACTTGAATCTCTGCTTCCTGTCACCTGGTGATGGCCTCTCCTTTCCGGCTTCTGTGGCTTCTCAGTTCTCTTTATCCCTCCAGTCATCTGGATTAAGACCCCACCCACATCCGGTTGCTAACAACTTAATAAAAAAGAACATCTTTGAAAGGTCCTATTGACAATGTGTTCACACTCGTGAGGATGCAGGTTAAGATTAAGAACATGTGTTTGCTGGGGAGAGGAGGGCAGTTTTGTAAGGTTCAGCCGGCACCCCACACCCCAGCAGATTCGGGGTTCTATAAGGGGGGAAAGGTGGTAGCTTGGGCAGGCACCCAGCCATTGGTGCTCCCAGTCACATGTGGGGAGTGAGAAGCCAGCTGTTGGCTTCAGAGTGGCTGTGGAGGAGCCAGTGGTGGAAGGACTGGCCTTTTGGTAGGACTCGGCTTGGGTGGTTCTTTCCATTGAGCTGCTAGTGTGGAGGAGCTAGAGGTTGAGATGCTGGGAGGCAGCCGCGGGCGTTGTGAACACCACCAGCCCCAGGCACTGAGGTGGGCAGAGAGCGCTGGGAGGCTGGACCAATCTGGGCCTGTGCACCTGCAGCCAGCCACGCTGCTGGGCATCTGCACGTGGTCCATCTGGAAGGCCCTTGGAGAGATGAAGGTCATCAGTTCATCCCAACGAAGAGGAGCCAGCAGAAAAGACTTGCTACACAGCCTAGCTCTTGAGAGTCTTGGAGCATTTAATGTCCTTAGCTCTGGTCTGACACCCAGAAGGGATGCTAGGTTGGTTGTCTTGGTCATTATTTATTACTGCACTGGTTTCCTCAACTGGACGAATCTCCCTCACCAGGCCAGAGCTCTGTGTGGGCAGGGCCTCCCTCTTCCACCTCTACTTCTCTCCCAGGGTCTGTCCCACCTTCCCGGTTCCAACTCCAAGGATGACAGCTGGTCTCTGGCTTCACTCTGACCGATCCCCTCAGCTCTAGTCTGGGAATGGGATATAAAGTAATGGTGCCCAATTTTTTCCAGAATGAGGCTTCATTCTTTCTATCTTTCCTTTTTGTGGTGTACACTTATGTGAATTTTCACATGTGTATAGATTTGTGTAATCACCCCAATTAGGACTCAGAACAGTTCCCTTACCCCCCAAAACCTCCCTCGTGTTACCTCTTTGCAATGACACCCTTCCTCCACTCCTAAACCCTGGTGATCGCTGGTCTGTTTTCCATCCCATTGTTTGTCCTTTGAGAATGTCATCCATACGGTAGCATTCAATACATAATCTTTTGGGACTGGCTCCTCCCACTCAGCATAACGCCTTCGCGCTTCACCCAAGTCACTGTACGTATCGATAGTTCTTTCCTCTTCACTGCTGAGTAGTATTCCATGTAGGCATGTGCCACAGTTTGTTTATCCATTCTTCCGCTGATGGACATTGGAGTTATTTCCAGTTTTCGATGATTCTGAATAGAAGCGGTACAAACATTCACGTACAGGTTTTGAGGTGAACATAAGCTTCTTTGAGGTAAATGCCCAGGAGTGAGATTACTGGGTCATATGGTAAGTATTTGTTTACCTTTATAAGAAATCGTCAACTTGTCTTTTAGAGTGACTCCACATTTTGCATTCCCACCCGCAGCTCATGTGTTCCAGTTGCTCTGCATCCTTGCCAACACTTGATATTGTCAGTATTTTTAATTTGAGCCATTCTAAATAGGTCTGTGGTTGCATGTCATTGTGGTTTTAATTTATATTGCCCTAATGGTTAATGATGTTAAGCAGCTTTTCATGTGCTTATTTGCCATCCACCTATCCTCCAAGTCTTTTGCCCATTTTAAAATTGTGTTGTTTGTTTTCTTATTATTGAGTTTTGAGGGTTCTTTATATATTCTGAATACAAGTACTTCATTAGAGATGTGTCTTAGTTTCTCAGCTGCTAAAACAAATACCATACAATGGGTAGGCACAGTCAACAGGAATTTATTGGCTCATGGCTTTGAGATTAGAAGGTGTCAAAATCAAGGTGTCAGCAAGGCAATGCTTTCTTTCAGAAGACTGTGGCATTCCAGGGCTGGCTGCCAGCGATCCTTGGTCCTTCACTTCTCTGTCACATGGCAATGAACATAGTGATGTCCTCTCTCTTCTGCGTTCTCTTTACCTCCAGCTTCCACTCTTCCCTGTGGCTTTGTCTCCACACATCCTCCAGTAATAAGATTAAGACCTATTCTTAAGAATCTTATTCAGTTGGGCCACTACTTAACTAAAACCAACCTCTTCCAAGGGTCCTGTTTACAATAGGTTTACATGCTCAGGAAAGGATAAAGAACATGTTTTATTCTGGAGTATATAATACAACCTACCACAATACGTAATTCAAAAATATTTTACCCCCAGTCTGTGGCTTGTCCTTTCATTCTCTTAGCAGTGTCTTTTGCAGAGGAAACATTTTACAATTTTATGAAGTCCAACATCTCCATTTTTTCTTTTATGGGTGATGTTTTTGGTGCCATGTATAAGAATTCTTTGCCTAACTCCAGGTCACAAAGATTTTCTCCTGTTTTTTTTTTTCCTAAAAGTATTATGTTTTGTGTTTTATGTTAGATCTATGGTCCATTTTGAAGTAATTTTTCTATAAGGATTGAGGTTGAGTTTCTTTGTTTTGTTTTGTTTTGTTTTCTTTCTTTTCTTTTTTTTTTTTTTTGGCCTATGGATATACGTTTGTTCCAACACTATTTGTTCAAAAGACTATCCTTTTGCACTGTTGTCAAAAATCAACTGGCAATATTTGTGTGGATCTGCTTCTGGATTTCTATCCCAGGGGTTGGCAAATGTTTTCTGTGAAGGACCAGATCATAAATATTTTAGGTTTTGTGGGTCATATGGTCTCTGTTGCATACATATTTTTTAATAACTCTTTAAAAATGTGAAACACTTGCTTTAACTCACAGATCGTGCACAAACAAGCCATGGGCCAGATTGGCCTGTGAGCTGTAGTTTGCGGCCCCTGCTCTACCCCCTTCCACTGAGCTGAGTCTGTCCCTTCAACAGTTCCAACACTTTCTCAATTACTGCAGCTGTATAATAAGCCTTGAAACTAGGTGGTGTGATTCCTCTGACTCTGTTCTGTTTTAATTGGTGCTTTTAGACAAGTTTCACTTAATGTCTTTCAGGGTATGCTTGGATTTAGGGCTGCCACTTTATTCTTTTTTTTAAATTGGCTTTCTATTTTTTGGTTCCTGTTTTCCCTTCCTGCCTTCTTTTGGGTTATTTGAATCTTTTTTTTTTTTTTTTAGTATTCCTTTTCAATATAATGTTTTTGCCTATATCCCTTTGCATAGTTTTTTTTTTAAAACTGCTTGCATTAGAGATTACAGTAAACATTCCAAATTTTTCAATCTACCAAGAATCACCACTTCAAGTAGAAAGGAGATATCTAACCCCATAAAGTGCCTTTACCTTTCCCTCTTTACTTAGCAGTTGTCTTGTGACTGCTAAGTGAAGAGGGAAAGGTAAATTGAAACCCCATCTAACAATGTTTGCTTTTTGCTTTCAACAGTTAAACCTATTTAAAAGAACTCCATAGAGTCGGGCAAGATGGTGGCATAGAGAGGAGTGGAAGCTAAGTAGTCCCCCGGAACAACTACAAAAAACCAGAAACAACTAGTAAATAATCCAGAATAACTGTGGGGGGACAAACGAGACCATCCACTCATCATACACCAACCTGAATTGGGAGGAATGCCCGAGAACACAGCATAAAATCTGTAAGTAAAACCTGCGGAACCAGGTCGGGAGACCCCCTCCCCCATAGTCCGAGCTGCAGAGCCTCGTGGTGCCAGAGAGAAGCTCTCTCCCAGCAAGCGAATACAGCTCAGCTGAGCTCCAGCTGGGGTTTAAGTAGCGAGTGTGAACTGCTCACTACAGGTACGAATCCCCAAAAAACAGACAGAGGCTTTGGGTGACGACTGACCTTGGAGAGCCTTGGACTGGGTCTGAAGGGGACTATCTGTTTCTTTATTGGATCAGTGGAGAAAGCCCCAGTCATTTTCAGTTTCCAGGGCTGTGACTCTGGGAAGGGTGGAGACAGCACAAGCAGAGAAAGAGAGACCATTGAAATGCTAATGACCTCCACCTGAGGGGTCTGCCTTCTCTAGGAGGAGAGGGGTGGGGGCCCTTTCCATTCAGAACCAGACCCCAGAGCCTGGGGGAACACGGCCATACCTCCTCACACCAGTCAAGAATTATAGGCTAACAGGCATCACCTGCTGGGGCAGAAAAGCACAGTGACCTGAGGCATCACAGGGTGGAGCAATTTTCTAAGACACACCCGCAGGGAAACCAGATACTGAATATTTCTTCCCTCTGGGACCTGAGCCTGTTCTGGTCTGGGAAACCTGATTTGGATAACCAAGGAAACCATGCCTGGACAACAGAAAATTACAACCTACACGAAGAAAAACAAAGTTATGGCCCAGTCAAAGGAACAAACGTACACTTCAACTGAGATACAGGAATTTAAACAACTAATGCCAAATCAATTCAAAAAGTTTAGAGAAGATATTGCAAAAGAGATAGAGGCTGTAAAGAAAACACTGGGCATACATAAGGCAGAAATCAAAAGTTCAAAAAACCTACTAGTAGAATCTATGGAAATGAAAGGCACAACACAAGAGATGAAAGACACAATGGAAACATACAACAGCAGATCCCAAGAGGCAGAAGAAAACACTCAGGAACTGGAGAACAAAACACCTGACAGCCTACACGCAAAGGAGCAGATGGAGAAAAGAATGAAAAAATATGAGCAACGTCTCCGGGAACTCAAGGATGAAACAAAGTACAATAATGTACATATCATTGGTGTCCCAGAAGGAGAAGAGAAGGGAAAGGGGGCAGAAGCAATAATAGAGGAAATAATTAATGAAAATTTCCCATCTCTTATGAAACACATAAAATTACAGATCCAAGAAGCGCAGCGTACTCCAAACAGAAGAGATATGAAGAGGCCTACGCCAAGACACTTAATAATCAGATTATCAAATGTCAAAGACAAAGAGAGAATCCTGAAAGCAGCAAGAGAAAAGCAATCCATTACATACAAAGGAAGCTTCATAAGACTATGTGCGGATCTCTCAGCAGAAACCATGGAGGCAAGAAGGAAGTGGTGTGATATATTTAAGATATTGAAAGAGAAAAACCGCCAACCAAGAATCCTGTATCCAGCAAAGCTGTCCTTCAAATATGAGGGAGAGCTCAAAATATTTTCTGACAAACAGACAATGAGAGACTTTGTGAACAAGACACCTGCCCTACAGGAAATACTAAAGGGAGCACTACAGGGTGATAGAAGACAGGAGTGTGTGGTTTGGAACACAATTTGGGGAGATGGTAGCACAACAATGTAAGTACACTGAACAAAGGTAACTATGAATACGGTTGAGAGAGAAAGATGGGGAGCATGTGAGACACCACAAGAAAGGAGGAAAGATAAAGACTGGGACTGTGTAACTTGGTGAAATCTAGAGTATTCAACAATTGTGATAAAATGTACAAATATGTTCTTTTACGAGGGAGAACAAGCAAATGTCAACCTTGCAAGGTGTTAAAAATGGGGAGGCATTGGGGGAGGGATGCAATCAGCATAAACTAGAGACGGTAACTAATAGAATCATTGTATTATGCTTCCTTTAATGTAACAAAGGTGATATACCAAGGTGAATGCAGATAAGAGGGGGGGATAGGGGAGGCATATTAGACACTTGACATTGGTGGTATTGTCTGATTCTTTATTCTACTTTGATTTAAGGTTATTTTTCCTTTTGCTGCTTCCTAGCTGTCATTTTTTTTGTTTCCTCTTCCTTTTGCCTCTCTACCTTCTTTGACTCTCCCTCCTGCCTTGTGGAAGAAATGTAGATGCTCTTGCTTAGTATGAGCAGAATGTTCAATTAGGATGAACTTAAATGTTTGGAAATGAACAGGGGTGTTGGTAGCAAGACGTGAGAATAACTAACAGCGCCAAATGGTGTGTGAATGAGGTGGAAAGGGGAAGCTCAGAGTCATATATGTCACCAGAAGGAAAGTTGGAGGTCAAAAGACGGAAATGTATAAAACTGAATCCTGTGGTGGGCAATGTCCATGATCAACTGTACAAATACTAGAAATCACTTCATGAACCAGAACAAATGTATCACAATACAATTAGAAGTTAATAATAGAGGGGCATATAGGGAAGAACTATATACCTATTACAAACTATATACTACAGTTAGTAGTATTTCAACATTTTTTCATAAACAGTAACAAACGTACTATATCAATACTACGAGTCAACAATTGAGGGGGGTTGGGTTAGGGATAGGGGAGGTTTAGAGTTCCTTTTCTTTTTTTCTTTTTTCATCTTTCACTTTATTCTTGTCTGGAGTAATGAAAAGTTTCTAAAAATTGAACAAAAATTAAGTGTGATGGATGCACAGCTGTATGAGGGTACCCAGGGGCAAGTGATTGTACACTTTGGATCTTTGGATAATTGTATGGTATCTGAACAATCTCAATAAAAATGAAGAAAAAAAAAAAAAAAAAGAACTCCAGAGGGAAGACTAGTTTACTATATTTATCCAGCTTTTGCCTTTTCTGTTATTCTTCCTTCATATGTGATATTCTGTGTTTCCTTCTGCTATCATTTCCCTTCTGTGTGAAAAACTGCCTTTCACAATTCTTTTGAGCAGGTCTGATGACTATGGCTCTTAGTTTTCCTTCATCTGAGATGTCATTATTTTATCTTTATCCTTGAAGACTATCTTCTCTGCATACAGAGTTCTTGGGTTGAAAGTACTTTTCTTTTGGCAATTAAAAAATATCCCACTTACTTCTGGCCTCTATAGTTTTTGATGAGAAACTCAGCCTCCTCAGAGAAACTCCTATTCATCCTTCAAAACCTGGATCAGTTCTTATTTCTTATCAACACTCTGCTGATCCTACCTCTTCTCACCCTCCACCCCTCTGCACGGGCTGACCATGCCTTCCTATTCATCACATCATTGCACATCGCTCTATGCTGGACGGAGTTAATCACACGTTTGGCTCACACACTTGTTCCTTGTCAATTCACTCATCACTCAGCACAGGTTGCTCAGAGAATATTTCTGGAATTGAAGTAAGTAGTAAATGAGGATCCCATGAATGGACAAAATCCAGTGTGCAACCACACAGATGGGTTTTCAATGTTCCCCCAGCCGCAGGAAATTCCTGGGTGGCTCAGGAAACAGTCAATGAGTGTTCTAGTTTGCTAATGCTGCCGGAATGCAAAACACCAGAGATGGATTGGCTTTTATAAAAGGGGGTTTATTTGGTCACACAGTTGCAGTCTTAAGGCCATAAAGTGTCCAAGGTAAAACACATCAGCAATCAGGTACCTTCACTGGAGGATGGCCAATGGTGTCCGGAAAACCTCTGTTAGCTGGGAAGGCACGTGGCTGGCACCTGCTCCAAAGCTCTGGTTTCAAAACTGCTTTCTCCCAGGACGTTCCTCTCTAGGCTGCAGTTCCTCAAAAACGTCACTCTTATTTGCACTTGGGGTATCTGTCCCCTCTTAGCTTCTCTGGAGTAAGAGTGTGCTTTCAACGGCCGTCTTCAAAATGTCTCTCATCTGCAGCTCCTGTGCTTTCTTCAAAGTGTCCCTCTTGGCTGTAGTAGCTTGCTCCTTCTGTCTGATCTTATACAGTGCTCCAGTGATTTAATTCAGACCCACCCTGAATGGGCGGGGCCACTTCTCATGGAAATTATCCAAGCAAAGTCATCACCCACAGTTGGGTGGGGCACATCTCCATGGAAACACTCAAAGAATTACAATCTAATTAACACTGATATGTCTGCCCCCACAAGATTACATCAAAGACAATGGCATTTGGGGGGACATAATACATTCAAACTGGCACAATGAGGGCTTAGTATGTTACCGTGGGATCAGTGATTGATTCATTCATTCCACAAGTTTGAAGTTCCTGGGGAACAGGGGCACCTTTTTCCACTGATTTCAATGCTTGTACCCAAAGGAAACATGGTCCAGTGATGTTTTCTTTCTAGAACCAAGGCAGGCAGTAGAATGCATTTTGGAGTTGGAAGACCCATCAGAGACGCTCAGCTCACAGTAATGAGGCTGTTATTGGCTCTGCCAGGAGGATGCTCAGCCCCCTGGCTGCCAGGTTATGGCAAGACTGATCCCCAAAGTGTGGCAAATCTCAAAACTGGAGTCCAGAGGGCCCCCATACAACTCCTACCAGGGAGTGGAGTTAAGAAATCAGAAAGTGTGGCTTTTGCAAGACTGGCATTCTTGTTTACACATAGCATCTTTCTAGTTGGCACCACTCTTTCCTTCCTTTCTCACTCATCCCTTATTTTCTTCCTTTTCCCAGAAAACTGGTATGTCAGAGATAGTGAACAGTCAAGGAGGAAAAGAAGAAACATCATTTTGTGTACTTCTCAGGGCTGGGCAGTCTGTCTGACTAGGTGCAATTTCTGCTGTTTGGAAAATTGGGTGACCTGGAGCTGGATGGTGCCTTAGAGGTCCTCTGAGGTTCCTGAAAGGTGGACAGTCTTCCAGCTTCTTACTGGCCATCCTCTCTCTCTGTCTCTCTCTAGAGGGGGAGACCGAGTAAAACACCCCCAATACCTCTCAAGGACAACCTCAAGCTCTTGTAGCTTCATCCCTTTATGTAATTAGAAGTCAGTAGACACCATTGGACGTGGTCTCACATTCAAATGCATTTTGAAAAGGTCACTTACCTCAATTTCTGCCCATCCCTTAAAGTTTCGTTCACTTCTCCTACCCCCTCCATGAAGGCTTCCGGAACCACCCGATTGGGAAGGAAACTCGGAGATCTAATGGGCATCACTGATGGGTTCCCACGTGCTGGGCACTGGGAGAGCAGGTGGCTGGGGCCCAGCTCCTGCCCTTGAGGTGCCCACCGCCCACCAGGGGCAGAGACAGGCAAAGGCTTGAGTACTTCGTGCAGAACTGTGCGCTGTGTTTATCAGAGTGCTGGGGTGGGGGTGGGGGTGGGGACAGCTTGCTTCTGAGATTCTGGAAAGAGAGTTCTCGTTCTTTTACTAACATGCTCGCAACTTTTCTGGGTCTCAATTCATCTGGTGTTGAACTAGATATTTGGTTTCCAAACTCCAGTCTGGGAGACCTTGTCTGGGCTGTTTCTGGTTGGGTGCAGGAGGCAGTCAGAGGAGGGAGAACATGAAATACGTATGGGTTCTTGATTCTCTGCCTCCAACTTCCATCAGAGCAGCTCCACTTTTAACTGTGCCCTTTGCAGCCCATTTCATTTGAACAAAAACTTCCATGGCCACTAAGCTAGATGTGCCCAGGCAGCCATGCCCAAGGCACTCCAAACTCAAGAGGAGCTTCACAAATTGGGTTCTGTGGACATATATAAACTTGGAAAAGACTTCTGGGCATATCAGGCTGTTAGCCACTCACAGTACTTGACCATGCTTGTTAGGTAGGCTGGTCAACATTGAAAGACTGGCTCTCTGGGGGGTGGAAGGGTTGGGGGAGCCCTGACTGGTAGTGCTTGCTGAACCCCAAGGTGTAAATACTCCCAATGTGGCCTATTTCATGTTACCCATGTGAAGTCCCTAACAGCAGAATTGGGAAGAGGTGGATATCATAGGCTTAAGAGCTGGCTCCGGCATATCAGTGGTTACAGGGTACCCATTAGTGACCCCCTTCTTCCCCTCCTGGATTTCGGACAACTAATATAGAGACTCAGGACATAGATGAGTCCACACAAGACTGCATGTCCATCTTATGGTAAAGGCTGGGCTGGAGGAAGTGGTAGGTTGGCTTACAGCTCAGATACCTCCTTCCACTCACTCTGTAGGAGTGTGCTTCTTGCTCCGATGATTTGGGGCCAAGCTTTGTGACTTGCTTCCTGTTCTGAGCTGAAGCCTTAAGAGGCCTCACATATTTCTGCCTGCCCTCTTTTCCTGCCATCGCCATTAGAAAGCGTCCAAGCAGCCCTCTGGTCCCGGGGGAGGAGGCCAGGGGCCGAGCCTCAGCAGCCCAGCCTAGCCAAGCCCACTCGGAGCTGATCAATGTACTGCTGGGGCTGTGTGGGTTCTATCAGACAGCATTAGTGGGCCATAGTTCACTTATTTGGAAACTGGTGCCTAAAATGGGATGCTGGGCTACCTGTCCTAGAATATGCAGCCCTGGTTTTGGAACTGGGAAGTGAGGAAACTTAGAGGAGTTTGGAAAAAACGGCAAGAGAAATGGTGACCGGTGTTATGTAGTGAAGAAATCTCTGGCAAAACCATTGCTGGTGGTCATTTGGGAGGGAGAAAGGGGCACCTAGCAAAATCTGTGGACTGGGGCAGGCTGGTGTCCAGGTGGAATTGGTGAGCCCTGGGCTCTTTGAGCTGCAAATGAGAAGGCAGAGCAAGGAAGGGATGATCTCAGAGAGGAACCAGCCGGTTTACCAGGCAGAACTTGGAATGAAAATGAAACTGTTTCTCATATTCAGTTTCTCCACCCAGTAAAAGATCCCTAAATTAAGATTTGGCCCGAGGGGCGAGGACCAAATCCAGGGTACTGCCAGTAAAACAGGACCTTGGAATAAGTGGGAAACCAAGGGTGTGGCTCTCACACCCTTGGTTTTGAGGCCCTTGAAAGGAATACGCAGCATCTAGAACATTCTTTCAGCAGGTCATAGGATGTGCGGGAAACTTCAAGGCCTGGCCCCAGAGCAACAGGCACCCATAATCAAGGTTGGAAAGAGGCCTATCTCGAAAGGAATTGTGGCCTTGGGAACATAGATGGAATCTTCTGGAATCAACTATACAGAAAAGCCAAACGTTTGAGAGAGGTGAATGGCAAACACACTGCCAGCCTGGACTAAAGGGGACTGAGTGTGAAACCCAAAGGACTTCGACTCCCCGCTTCCTACAGGGGGAAGAGGCTGAAAGAGCTACTCTGCTGTCAAAGAGGGCCTGTTTTCTGGTGCTCTCTCCAGAGGCTGAAAAGCTGATGGTAAAGGAGGAATGCCCCAGTGACGGAAGCCAGAGCTGAGGAGCTCAGTGGACTGGGGAGACACTCAAGGGACGTTCACCCCAGACAGGGCACCGACTCACCCGCCCTACAGGATTTCAGATGTCGGGGATCACCAACTGCATCATCTGAGCTCCATGCCACCACCACCTGCTGGGAGTGTGTGAGGTCCCCCTGGGGGACAGGCCACCTGCCTTTTTAGTTCCAAAGTGTCTGGATCAAGGAGAGCCACACCCAGATCCTGTGGACTCCAAGATCCTGGGCTCTGAGCCTGTGATTTTTGGATGAGCCTTTCGGGGGTCTAGGGTGTATATTCTACATGTGGGTGGGACATGAAGCATCATCCCCAAGAGGACAGACTGTGGTAGAGTGAGGTACAGTGGGAAAATAGTCATTCTTTCCCCCTCACTTCCTCAGGAGTATTCTTTCCCATGGGTCAGCTACGTCCCTTGCTTTGTCCGATAGAATGAGACGAAAGTTACGGTGTCCAGGTTCCAAGCAGAGGCCTAAGAAGAACATGCCTGTCTACTTGCCCTCTTGGGCTGCTGCCATCGCCATGTGAAGACAAGCCAGGCCCAGCCTATCAGTCCCAGGAAGGAGACGAGTGTTTATGTGGGGCAGACCTGAGCCCACCCCGGCTGGGCCATCTGGCTTCGCCGACCCCAGGTGACCCCCAGGGGCAGGAGTGTGCCCAGCCAGACCAGCAGTGCCACCCCTCCCAGATCAGCCCACCTTCAGCTGACCCAGATTTGTGAGTGAAGTAAATTTTCATTGTTGCCCGGTGCTGAGGTTCTGGGCCTTTTGTTACGCGGCATGATGGTGGCCATAGCTAACTGATTCATGATGTGGCGTTGATGAATGGCCCCAAGGGGTTCCTTAATACAGTGGCTCATCCAGTCTCAGGCAGCGTGGAATGACTGTAAGGTGCCCCTAAACCCAGCAAGGCAGAGCTGTGCCAACAGGATCAACATGGGGGAAAGCAGAGATGTGAGTCCTGCAGATGGGGAGAGGACAGGATGGAGCCCGGCTTGCTCAGTTCCTCCTCTGGCATGCAAATGGCAAGCAGGGGGCCGAGGCCAGGACCAGGAAACCCCAGGCCAGAAGGTGGGTTCCCCTAACACGCACTGAAGAAGTGGGATGCCTCCCTGAAAGGAAACCTGCTAGATTCTGTTGGCCTCGGGGGTTTCCTACCCTTCTCTGACTATGCAGCATGGCTTCCAATCTGCCCCACTCACCTGCCAAAGCTTTTCTGATGGTAGGGGCTTGGGCTGGGCAGCTGGAGGCCCAGCATGCCGGACCTTGCAGAAGATGCTCCTGTAACCTAGAACCTAGTCTTTGCCCTCCCGCTGTCCCTGTTCTGTTCTAGAAATCAGTTACTGGCTGCCCTGAGGCTCACTGCAGTGGCCAGAGCTCTGCCAGTGGCAGACTGCAGGCTCTACAGACCTGAGCAGATCCTGTCCATCTGCTGGGGTGGGCTCTGAAAGCTCAGCTCATGGCTGCTCACTGCAGGCCCTTTCGCCCAAGGCTGGCTACAGGGCATCCTGGAAGATCCCCCTGCCCGCCTTGACTCTCACCTGCCCCAAAGCACAAGTCCTGTCTTGCCTTGGGGGTCCTCCCATCTCCTTACCCCCATCCCCTCACCCCACCTCCAATGTGCTCCATCAAAGACGGGGTGCTGATGTGATGAGGGTTTGGGTCTACAGGTGGATGTGGAAGGTGGGGTTCCTGCCCAACCAACTTAGATGTTCAGACCAGCTCACTGGAGGACCAGCCAGAGATCTTCACCATGAAACACCAAATCCCAACTTTTCCCTTCCAATCCCCAATCTCCAGGCCCCAGAAACCACAGGCAGCCAGTAAATGCCCCGGCATTAAACATTTCTTGGCGAAGGTGGGGTAGTCAAATTTTGACACTGTGAAGAAAAAATACAACCTAATTTCTGTTCAAATGCACCTAATTTACTGCCCAGGTTCTCGTTAACTGCTGTCAAGAAAGAAGCAGACAGACAAAATAAATTATGAAAAAATTACTTTTTTAATGTACAAAAAGACTTATTTACAAGTTGAGCATGTCACCTCAATTCATAGCACGTAGAAAAAGCTAAAAATGTTCTGGAGATATAAATTTGGCCGGGTGAGTCACCTACAGTAGTTTCTGGAATGGTGCCTTCTGTACAGAATATATACAGGTTGAGAATGGCTAGTGAAATCCTCTCCCAGGAAGTGAACGAACACCACCGCCAAGCCCCAGACCCTTCGAGATGGCCCAGGGCTGGTCATCTGGAGTTAGCTTTGCCTTTGGATCCTAACAAAGTGTTTGATGCTCTAGGGGTGTGGGGGAGGGCGGGAAGGTGGGGAGAGTTTGGCCCCGCCCACGGGCTCTCCTAAGAAGCACCTGGTTGAAGCCAAGGTCACTGTTGGCATCAAGCTGTGATGCAGTTGGTTTGGCAAGGCTGGCACAAATCCAACATGGAAAGGTTTGGGGGGTGGGGGGTGGTGCATGTATGTGTTGTGGGCAGGGTGCACCCATTCACTCCTTGAGGCCAAGTCCCAAATTCCATTTCTGGAACATTCCTGATGGTCCCTTGGAGTCCCAAGAATTAACCCCTTCACTCTCCCACCCAACCACAACACCATGCACGTCGTTGTTCTCTGCCAAGTGACCAGGGAGAAGCAGAGAGAAGGGCATCTGGAATATGCTGGGGCCTACACGGTGTGGGCTTGGCAAGGGTAGGCTGCTTGGGGAGGAGCCTGGAGAGCTGCTGCCATCAAGCCCCCAGAGTTGCCCAAGCTGGGAGAGCAGATGGTGCACTGGAGAAACAGAAGATTGGGCGAACGGGAGACCTCCCCCTCCTCCCGGGAGCCCGTCAGGGTGGCCTGGGAGGTCAAGCCCCATGTGGACCTCACTCTCTCAAGGTCCACCTCAGTCCATCCCTCACTCTAGGCAGCTCCAGAAGCCCCAAGGTATTGAGAAACAAGCGTTCTTTTCAGGAAGGGCTACATTTTGCATGCACAAACACTGTAAACATGGTCTGGAGAAGCCAGGGAAGTTTCTGGGCTTGCCCCAAAAGCAAGACTATGTTTTTCTGTCCTTTTCCATACTTGATTCATTCACATACACTTGGATAGTCTGCCAGTCCGAAACACAGCTTTATGGGGATAGAGATGCTGGCTCCAGGGAGAATAATCAGTTTTTTCCCCCCTTTTTTTACTATGGCAAGGGACATCAGAGGCCTTGAGAATTCAGCTTCAAGGAGGAATTCTGGTAGGGTAGGAATTTTTTTTTCCTTGTGTGTACCAGAATGAGCAGCTGATCTTCATGGAACAAATATCCAGTATGGCTTTCAGATTCAAACCCAAATGTGGTTCCCAGCCCCTCTTTCTCCTGTGAACTTGGAAAGCCCTTGGCCAACGTAATCCCTCATTAGCCAAATGACAGAGGTGAAGAAGCCAGAACAAAGTGGTCCTCTAAGCACCGAAGGCTGGAAAACACTGCAAGTTCTTCATTCCTGCCTTTCCTTTCCTATTGAGATATTTTTCAGTGTTCCGGAAAGATAATCCAAAAGACCAGACAGGCTGCATGTAAGCCTTCTTTAAAGCATCTGTGTCTGAACCAGCTATTAGCAAAATCCCTTGGACCTATTTAGTACTTTTTTGGAAGAAAACAAGACAGACAAAATCTCCACGTCTCTGGGATGTGGCAGTTCCTTGGGGTCTGTTCGGTGCTGGGGGCTCGGGGCCTTAGGTCATCGTGTGCAGGAACTTGCTCTCCTCCGCCAGGCTGGTGAGCATGGAGCTCATGTCCCCGACGGCCATGTTGCTGGTGCCCGTGGGGATGGAGGGCAGGGTCAGGGAGTTCCGGGGGGTGGTGAGGCGGGAGGAGTTCTGGGAGAAGCTGTGGAGGAGACTGGGGCTCAGGGCACCCGAGAGCAAGCTCGAGTGGTCGCCATCATCCATGATGGCATCGAAGTCGATCTGGGGGGCCTCCAGGAGCTGGGAGTCCACGGTGCTGGATACCTGGTCGACCCCTGGCGAGGGCAAGGGCTGGGGCTGCATGACCTGGCAGTTCACGTGGCTCTCCAGGCCTCCGTTCTGCTCGTACATGTGGATCTGGCCATAGTAGTAGAGCATGCTGTGGTCCTGGGGTCCGCCCGCGTCCTGCAGGGGTGGCTGAGGAGGGAGGGACGCCAGGCTGCCCATGGGTCCCTCGGCCACAGCTTCTGCCGTCTGCTGGCTGGCTGTCCCAGCCGCCATGGCCTGGCCGGTGACCCTGGCATAGGTCAGCTGCTGCCCGGCACGCACCCCACGGTGGCGGCCAGCAGGACTGGGGTCAGGGGGCGGCCGGGGTTGCACCAGGCCATAGCTTGATCCACCTGCTGCCACCATCAGGCCTTGCGGGGGCTCCGTGAAGCCAGGCTGGTGGGAAGGCAGAAGGTTGGGGCCCTGGCGGTAGCCCTCGTGGCTCACGGGGGCCACCAGGGGATGGCTCGGCTGTGGGTAGCTCTGGGCTGGGAGGGATGGTGGCACTCCACCCAGGGTGGAACTGGGGACCCCGAGTTCCCTGTGGCTGCTGCCCATCGTGGTATGGTTGGGAGCAATTTCCATCTGCTGAGGGAGCCCCAGGTGGCCAGATTTGGCCACCATGCTGCTGCAGGACGGAGAGAACTGGCTCAGGGCCCCTCCCACAGTGCTGGGGCTCAGCTGGAGGTGGGCATGGCCATAGCTGGAGGGAGCGCTCACGGCTGCGGTCAAGGCCAGGCACTGACCTCCTGTGGCTGGTTGCCGCAGCTGCTGAAGGTAGCTGACCCTAGACCCAGAGGGGCCTCCTCTGTGGGGCTGCAGCATGCTGTCCAGGCCCCCGGGGCTGGGCTGTAGGCTCTGCTGACCGTACCCTGGGTACTGGCCAAAGGCCTGTTTCGGCTGCACCACGGCCAAATTGCCTGGAGGAAAGGGCGGGGTCTTCCCCTGGCTGGCCAGGGCGTCCACGGTGCCGGAGCTCACCTCATTCCACTGCACGGGCATGTGATTTTTGCTCAGCCCCGCGGGCGACACATAGCCCAGCTGGCAGCCTCCCAGCACGGGCGCCGCAGGGCCCACGTTGGAGTCCGCGGCCACCGTTCGGCGCTGGTTGTGCAGCCCGGGGCTGGGCAGTTTGGGGTTCTCCGAGAAACCCGCGCTTTCGGCGGGATACGCCTGGGGGGCGCCCTCATCCAGGGCGCCGCTGGCCCGCGCCTTGAGGTACTGCACCACGTCGTCGGGCAGCACCAGATCATCGTCAGGCCCTGCGCCATCCGCCTCCGGCGCCACCGTCTCCATCATGGCGTTCTCGCTGATGCTGGGCGGCCGGGGCGAGTAGGCGCCGCGGGCCAGTCCCCCGTCGGGGCGCGCGTAGCCGGGGAGGCCTAAGCCTCTCCTCTCCCGGCTCAATGGAGGTGGCGGCGCGGCCGGACCCACGTGGCTGGCGCTGTGGAAGCGCTGCACCCGCGCGGGCGCCAGTGGCTCGGGCCGCCTCCCCGGGTCGCTGGCGCGCCGCGAGCCCGGGTCTGTGGGGGGAAGGCGCCCGGGTAGCCGCCACCGGCCGGGCCGTCGCTGCCCCGCCGGGGGCCGAGGCGCGCGGGCAGCCCGGGGGGGCGCGGGAGCGGGTCCGTCGAGCAGGGCCAGGCGCGCCCGCAGGCCGGGCAGGGGCGTGGGCGGGGGCCCGCGGTGGCCGCGGCGTAGCGCGCGCGCAGGGTACTGCTGGGGCGGGCGTCCAGGTGCAGGGCCCGCGCCGCCGCCGCCGCCGCCCTGGCTGGCCTCGATGGAGCGCCGCGACGCGTCGGTGGAGATAGGGTCGTAGGAGTCGGCCGAGCTGGTGGGCTGGGGCGGCCGGCGCAAAGCGGCGAGGCCTCGCTTGGAGCGGCGGCTGGAGAAGTAGGGGAGGAGATGCCCGAGGAGCGGCGGCTCACCGTGTAGGCCGAGCTGACCGTGCTGGCCGCGCTGTCCGCGGCGCTCCTGCAGGCTGGCTCAGCAGTGTCACCTCGGCGGCCGACAGCTCGCAGAGCCGCGGGTTGGGCAGCAGCCCGGCCGGCCCGCCGCCCCCGCCGCCCAAGTTCTCCAGGAGAGAGCCTGAGGGGGAGGGGAGAGGTCAGTTCTGGGGCCTGGCACACAGCAGGTGCTCAATAAATGCCTTTTGCATTGAAGTCAGGAATCCCAATTTTAGCTCTACCAACCGCCTCCCTGGGCGGGAATCCTTATTCCCGTCTGGCTCTCAGTTTCTCCAGCTGTGGAATGGGAAGATGTGCCTCTCCAGAGAATGGCCCTATTGGAAGGAGGAGGGGAGGAGCCAAGAGGGCCCTGGTCCTGTCCCTCAGGTGCCCTCACCGCCAGCCCCTTGGGCAGCCAGGGTCAAAGTGTACTGAGCAGAAGTGCCCTGGTCCCTAAACTAGTGGGAGGGAAAGGGGAGGAGGAAGAGGGGGCAGAATCAGAAGATGCTCCTGATTGCACAGGGAGTGTCTGTGCTGCCTGCCCTGAGCTGGGCCGGATCTGTCATGGACGTGGGTCATCCTGGCAAGGGGCCTGGCCTTGGGTGGGGCAGCTCTGTGCAGCCCAGGCCATCCCTGTAGGGGCTGCGAGTTGAAGGCCACCTGTCAACAGTCCTCCCAGCAGCTGGGGCAGCACATCCTCTGCTCGACAGAGATTTAGGTGGCACAGAAGTGTCCACCCACACGGACCATCAGTCGCTGGAGGGAAAGACCGGGTGCTGTGTGCCCCTGTGTGCTTTGGTGCCCAGGACACTGCCTGGCCCCCAGGAAATGCCCAGCTAAGACTCCTTCCACTCTAAGGCTGGCCCTCAGCCCCTGAGGCTGAGCACAGTGCTGCCTCTTCCAAGAAGTCCTCCCTTGCTTTTCCCTGCTGAACATGGCATCTCTCTTCTCCTAACAGCTCCAACCTTAGCTCTGTCTCGGGGGCCACTTGGCTGGTTCTGCGGTCTAGGGTGCATCTGGTAGCACTACCTCCTAACCACAGGTTCCATCAGGGACTGGGGTTACCTCACTCGCCTTTCTTTGTCATAGTGCCCCACTACAGGTGCCCACTAAATGACCGAATCCCTGGATAAGGACAAGGATGATGGGAACGAGCAGGGACTCCCTGTTCTTAGGGGGTGACAGGATGCAGCATGGTGCAGCCACAAGAGCATGGGCTTCTGAATCACACAGGCCTGGGCTAGGGCTCGGCACCGCCGCTGGTTTGAGTGAGGCACTTTTCCTCTCTGAGCCTCAGTTTCCTTCCCAGTGGGGCTGGTATGATTGATCCTACCGGGGGTGTCCGGTGACACAGCCCAAGGAGCTTGGCAGGGGTGCAAGTAGTGGGTGCTGCCCCCTGGCCCCACCCACACACCCTGGGCCCCCACTCACCATTTCCCGGGAGGGGAGGCAGCTTGGTGTTCCGGGCATGTGGAGCTGGCCTGGCCCAGGAGCAGGAGTCCTTGAGCGACTTGAGCTTCTCCTTCTTGAGCTGCTCGAAGTGGTGCACGGTGGTCAGGTGTTTGCGCAGCTGCAGGCCCCCGGTGGAGGGGGCGGCCAGGGAAGCGTCGGCCCCTGGGGGCGGGTCGTCCAGTGCCGTCAGGTCTCCCAGGCTCCCGGGCCCTGGCATCTCCACCCCGCTGTCATTGTTGGGGACGCTGCCCAGGGGAGACGGCTCGCTGCTGCAGGACGACTGGGCCCCGGGGCTGGACTGACACAGCTGCAGGGGCCAGCGAGAAGGCGTGGGCTCAGAGGGGGCGAGAGCCTACCTTGTCCTGCACCCACACCTGGACACACCTGCATACACCTGCACCCACCTGTATCCCTAGGGGAGGGAAGGAAGCTGCTGTGTGGAGGAGCTTTCAAGGCATCACTTGTCCATCTGCATAAGATGGCCAAGTCACTTCACTTCTCTGAGCCCTAGTTCCCTCAACTAGAACATGGAGCCTAGCTGCCTGTGTTGCAGGTTAAAGAGCAGGTGGAAAGTACTGGCATGCAGAAGGCACCACTGTCTGGGAGCTCACACCTCCATGGTCCTCCTTCAGCTCTCCCCAGCCCACATCTGGGCCAGGACTCAGCTTGGGAAGCTTTACAGGTTTCCACTGATAAAAGCTTCCTGATCAAGCTGGCATGAAAGAAGAGCCTTAAGTATCCCCGACATCAGCCACGTGTTGCATGATGGAGAAAGAGTAAGAATAGCCTGCCAACCTGGAACCTTCTGCTGGGCAGGGAGAGCTCAACAGGCTAGCGGCAGGTGGTTGGGAAGGGACAGGGTAACCAGGATGGGTTTGTCTGAAGGGCAACCCCAAACCAGCCCTGCCTGTGGGTGGGAATGTCAGCTGAGCTCCTGGCCTGGGTGCTGGAGGGGCTGACAGATACTGTGGGGGGTGCGGGTGGAGTGTGGACAGAGAGCTCACGGCACACACGTTCAGTAGCAGAACTCCACAGAACTCCAGCTACACGGTGACCTGGGATCGGTCACCCAACCGGGGCCCACCTAGGCTGCAGCACACCTCCAGGTTACAGGCTGCTTCCTGTGTTGCATGTCCCCAAATTCCAGACCTCTCCTGGGGAAGCTGCAATGGTCTTCCTGCCCAGGGGGTCACCCACTTCCTGTACTCGGCCCTCGAGACCCTCTGTAGGTTAGCCTTGCCCCACTCTGCAGCCTGAACTAGCAGCTCGCCGTCTGCTTTGCCCCCCCATGCAGGCTGGGTGTCCATGCTCCCGTGCCCTCCCATCTGCCTATCTAAACCCACCTCCCCACGCCTGGAAGGCCTCCCCGAGCACAGGGAGCAGGTGTAGCACATGGGAAAAGACTTCCCAAGAGGAGTACGTGAGCCTTGGGGCTGGGACCCAGATGTCCGTCGGGCCGCAGCCCTGGACCAGCCCCCTCCCGCCCTTGCTCATGCTGCAGCCCAACCGCACGCCCCCTCCCGGGCTCTCCGCTCACCTCAGTACCGTCTATCCTTAGGGGAGGTACAGTCGGGGGGAAAAAGGTGGAGACAAAGAACAGGCGGTTAGAACAAAAGGAGTGGGGCCAGAGGGGCCTGGACACAGGAAGACAGAGGGAAGGACACAGCCCATGGTGCTCGGAGCTGGCTGGAAAGGTGGGCACGCAGGACCACCCCTGCCTATGCAGATGGGCCACACGGGGGACTGGATGGGAGGTCCCCATCTCCCCCAGCCCTGCCACACCTGCTCAGCAGGGCCTGGGACAGAAGCAGAATGGGATCTGGGAGGTCCGAGGGGGTGAAGGGAGGAAGCCAAGTTGGAGAGAGGAGAGTCCCCATCCCACCCCCAGAATGAGGCCTGGGGCTGAGCCCGTAGCAGCAGTCTGTGCCCCTGATTGTCCTGGTGCCAGCTGGGCTCAGCCCCTTGGGGGGGAAGTGGCGTGGACGGGGCCTCGGATGCCCAGCCCGCTTACCACGGAGCTCTCCGTCTTGATGGCTTTGATGTACAGGCAGCCCTCCACAGCCTGGCTGGTGCTGTTGGCCTCGACGCCATCTTCAGAGCCCCGGCCGCCCGGCTCGGCGCTGGCCTCGTTGTCCCCGTTCTCCTTGAGCAGTGGGGCGCGGAGGTGCGCGTCGTTCCGCTGCTTCTTGGTGACGTGGGCGTCGGGGCCGTGGACCGTTTTCACGTGCTTCCGGAGAGAGCTGGGGTCCGTGTATCTCTTGGTGCAGCCTGGGATCTTGCAGATGTAGGGTTTCTGGGGACAGAACCAGGACACATCACGGATGGAGACATGGAAGGCAGACTCCGATCGGGAGTGCTCCGTCTCCACAAAGCCACCCAGGATGTCTCGCGGGGGTTGCCAGCCCATCTGCAGCCAGAGCCCTTGAGAGCGAGTCACACCCTGCAGGGCCTCTGCCCCCCGCTGCCACCTTTCCACATAGGTAAGTGCATGGCTAATGGAGCTTCCACGACCGTTTGGGGACATGGTCAGAGACGCTGCAGGAAGAAGGCACCATGCCTGGTGGGACCACCGTGCTGCCTTCCCCATGAACGGGGCGCTGGGATTTCCACTATCAGTACCAGGCATGTGACCTCATTAGAGCCTGTGACATACGCTGGCATGCCCTGGTTGCTTGGATGAGGAAAGAGGCTCAGAGAGGCAGCGAAACTTGCTCAGAGTAATCCAGGATGGGATGAAAACCCAGGTTTTCTGAGCCCCAGTTCTGGGCTCATGCACACACATGTGCACACACATGCACAAACGCACATACACTTAGGCACACATCACCTATTCATGCACACAGAGATGCACACACATATATACACACATCCACATCCACACGAGTGCACACACCATATACAGACATGCACATACACACACTCATGCACAGATGCACACACATACACCCACGCACACATTAACACATATGCTTTTGCACACACAAACACACATATATACACACATCCACATCCACTCATGAGCATATACATGTACACACACACACACATACACATCTTCCCACCCACATGCACACATACAAATACACAGCTCTCCATGACTCTGACTCTTTCTGTGGAGGGGTTCAAATGCCTTTGAGAATTTCTCTTACTTCTTGACAACACTGGAGCAAAGTCCCTTTGGGGCCCAAAACATATCTAAGCTTTTAGAAAGGTCCTTTCCCGAGTCCGTCTGAGTGACAGCGGTGTGGCTGGGCCAGGGCTCAGGGCGGGTGCAGCGGACAGCACAGCTCCTGCCGCCCTCCCTTGCCAGGCTCTCTTGGCCCGCTGCGGGCTCTGCTCACTGGGCTGGCAAAGGTGCTCCGGGCCAGCGCAGGGCCTCTGGGGAAGGGGTCTGCCGACGTGTGCTGAGCTTCGCGGTGACCTGGCTGCTACGAATCCGGAGGCTGCTTGCTGGTGAAATGATAATTGTCCATCCTGGTGGTTCCAGCAGGTATGCAGCATTCCAGAATGTTCTCACCACTGCACCGGGGCCAGCGTTCCTGGCTTCCCACCCCATCACCTCAACTTGCAAGCTACATGACCTCGGGGAAAGTTATTTAATCTCTCCAAGTTTAGGAAGCTCTCTGCTGCTCTGCAGGATTAAGAAGATAGAGGAGTCGAGGGACACAGCAGGCCCTGGGGGGAGCAGAGGGCTCACACCCACCTTGACTCCAGCTCACCTGGATCTTCTGCCCGCCTCTGAGGAGGGCACACTTCCCTCCATTACAGAGGTGAGGAAACCGAGGCACAGTCAGGGTGAGCATGGGGCAAGTCCTTACAGGTAGTCTTGTCGGCCATCTCCCCCATCCCACACACCCCTCTCCTGGGAGGCGGCCGCACAGGACCCCATCCAGGGGGAGCTCCTGCTTCTGTCTCCAAGGATGTGCAGCAGGTAGGTCAGTGGGGGCAGGGGCACACCCCAGGCCTCCAGGGTTATGGGTTTAGTTGCACCCCCTGCCAAAGATCATTTGAAGTCCTAACCCCCAGGACCTGCAGATGTGATCTTGTTTGGAAATAGGGTCTTGCAGATATAGTCAAGTTATGAGTTATGGCCAGGTCATGCTGGATTAGGAAGAGGGAAGCTTGGACATGGAGATACAGGGATGCCGAGGAAAGAGGCCAAGATTGCCACGAGCCAAGGAATGCAAAGGACTGCCAGGAGCAAGCAGCCAGAGTCTAGGAAGAGCCTCCGGGGAAGGGAGCATGGCCCTGCAAATACTTTGGTTTTGGGCTTCAGGCCTCCCCAACTGTGGCACACGCACTTCTGTTGACTGAGGCCACCCAGGTGGAGGCTCTCTGTTAAGCAGCCCCATGAGACTAAGACCCCCGGCTACCCCTGGCCTGGAGATGTCCAGAAGCCACGGGGTGTTGGCGGCCCTCGAGAGCCTGCCTGGCACGGGGGGGCCAGGCCTACCTCGTTGGAGTGGGTGCGGTTCTGGTGCTTGGCGCGGTCCGAGGCATTGGAGAAGGCCTTGTTGCAGCCCTCGTGCTCACACACGTATGGCTTCTCCCCGGTGTGCGAGCGCAGGTGCGTCTTCAGGTTCTCCAGGCGGGAGTAGGCCTTGGAGCAACCCTCGAACTGGAAAGAGAGGGCACGGGTGAGGGGTTAGAGAGGGGCAGCCCCATGCAGGAGCCAATCCCAGGGGCTGCCCCCTGCCCCTTCCCGCTGACGGCCTCCAGAGTCCGTATTTAACCATCACGTCTACGTGTCTCATGGACTGTAGAAATGACAGATGGTCACTCTAGAAAGCTTAGATAGGACCGAAAAGTCCAAAGAGGAAAATGAAAATCACTGGCTGCCCAGGGCCAGCCGCTGCCCGATGTACAGGTATTTTCCCAATTTTCCCCCACGGTTTCTAAAAACAAAGCAGCACATGGTGAGAATCTTCCTGTATCGTTAAAAAATCAGTGTCAATGTAACTCTCAACTGTTTCCCAATGTGACTGCCTTGATTAGAACTTTCTCCTGCATCTAAATGTGCTGAGAATGGAATCCAGGATCTGGCCACTCTTGGCCTCCTTTCAGCAACTTGAACTTGCTAAGATCTTCCCTGCTCAGGGCCTTCGCACACGTTGTCCCCTCTGGCTGGTGGTCACCACCCCCCCTCAGCCCGGGCCGGGCTCACTCCGTCTGGGTCTTCTCCCACCACAGCACAAGCTGCAGGAGCGCACCTGATGCAAGAAACCAATTTGGGAAAGGAAGGCAGGAGGGAGGGAGGGAGGCAGGGTCTTTGCAGGAGGTTCTGCACTTATTCCAAATACACCGCAGTTGCATACAGTGCACTTGGGGAGCCTGGCCTTCCGGCGACCCTGTAAACCCGGGGGAGCTCTCCAGAGCTCTCTCCTTCCGTCTGGTAACCCTACATTCCTAGCCAGTCTTATGCGACACACTTGGCTCCAAATGCCTTCTACCTGCGTCTGCAAGTCACAGCTCACATCTGAGGGTCATGGTTTACTACTACTCAGAATAATAAGGAAATAACTTGCTGTGAGGGAGCCCCAATAGCCAAAACAATCTTGAAAGAGGCACAGAGTTGGAAGACTCACACTTCCCGATTTCAGATTTCAAGAGTTGACTACAGTAATCAAGATAGTGGGGGATTGGCAGAAGGACACACATGTAGACCAATGGAGCAGAATTGAGAGCCCGGAAATAAACCCAGACATTTATGGTCAAAAGCTTTGTGATGAGGGTGACGAGACCATGCAATGGGGGAATAGTCTTGTCAACAAATGGTGCTTGGGCAACAGAATATCCGCGTGCAAAACTATGAAGATGGACCCTGTCCCTTACTTGTACAAAAAAATTAAAATCTGAGAATCTGTAAAACAGGGTAATTCACAAAAAGGCCTTCCTGATCCCACGGGACCACCTCCCCTTTGAAGGCGGAGCAAGTTCCCGATGTTTAAAAGAAAAGGCTCGCCAATTAGAGCCAGAAGTTCTGTTGACTTCGTAAAACGTCTTACCTTTGAACTTATTTTTTTAAAAACTCAACCAAAGTGATCTTTAACCCACAGCTGTTCAAGCTGTGACTCATGTGGACAGACGCGGGGGACTAGAGAGCCAGCCCCTGTGCCAGGACGACCCCAGCCAAGCAAACCACGGGGCAGGGGAGGGCAGCTGGCCCCAGGGCTCACCGCGGTGCAGACCCAGCCAGAGGCGCCCGCACACCCCTGGCCTCTTCCCACCATGCATGGCCCCGAGGGAGAGGGCGGATCCAAGGTCCGGGACAGCGGGAGGCAGGAGCTGCGAGGACACCGGCCGGGCCGGCGGGGTGGGGTCCGCGCCCAGCCCGCTCACCGTGCACTTGTGGGGCTTCTCGCCCGTGTGCCGCCGCATGTGCACCACGAGCATGTACTGCGCCTTGAAGGGCTTCTGCTCCCGCGCGCAGGCCTGCCAGCGGCACACGAGCTCCTTCTTCTCCCCGTGGATGTGGTCGCTGTTGATGTGCTGCGGGGACAGGCCCGTGGGGGGATGGTGAGCTGCCACCCCGCCCGCCCACCACCTCCTGTGCACCACCCACCCCCTGCCCGCTTAGCCGTGTGTCAGACCGTCCCCCACCCCATTTACCCCGATAATCTGACTCCTCATGGATTACCATTGGCTGCTGTTAAATGAAACCCTACTGTGTGCTACTGTCTCTCCTGCATTTTCCAATCAGTAGTCAGAGTGGCCACCTAAGGCCAGAGGCGTCCTGCGTGCACTAGGCTGGGCTCCGGGCTCGGTGTATAGGGGGCCAGGGCATTTGGGGTGCTGCAGAGAGTGGACGTTTAGGGCACCAGGCAGAGCACCAGCCCAAGCTCTCCCCTACTCGTTCAGAGATTTTTGTATTATTTTTTTTTGTAGTTAAAGAAACATCTCCTCACCTCTTTTTGACAGTGACCCCACGTGATGATGGCTTTGTCCCCTTTCTGCAGATGCCCTGAGAGGTTGAGTGGCCTGCCCGGGGCCCACTGGCAGAAAAGGGTGGGTGGTTGTGATGCTGAGGGTGAAGTCTGGGCACTGTTCAAGGCTGCCCCAGGACAAGGTGGCATAGGAGAGTCCGGCGGGGCAGCTGAAGATCTTGCAGCTGCTGCCCCTGAGGCAGAGTGTGAGCCCTGCAAGGGGATCCCCTTCTTGGGGAAAACAGGCCATCTAAGGCCAGGCTGGGGAGCCTATGAGCTAGACACCCTCCCTGTGCAGTGATCCCCACCCCCATCCCTCCCAGCACCCCACCTGGGCCAGCAACGTGAGGCGTTTCTCTCTTTTTCCCACCCCTGCGCCTGCCCCCCTGGGCCTCTGCTCTGGGCTTGGTCATGTGCGCTCTTGAAAGTGGCTTTTCTGTGGCAAAGAGTGAGTGTGGCCCCAAGGCTTTTTGTCACAGGGAACCGAGCAGGCTGCACTGGGTACATGCTTTCTGGCACTTGCTTTGGTTATTTAACTGAAGGCTGCAGTCCTTTTACTTGTTAATTTAATTGAGGAGTGAGGGGTAGGCGGTATTAGTCATTTACACAGTAGTGTGCAAAAGCATAATTGTCCTCTTGCTTCCTCTCCCACTGGGGCTTCTCTCTAAAGACCACCAGGCCGCCTCTTTGGGCCCCATCAAGTCCCCATCCCTCCCTGTCTGTCCATCTCCCTCTTGGTCTGAAAGTTACATCCTGCCTGGATCACAGGCCAGGCTGGGCTTGCTCCTCCCAGGGAATCGGGAAGGGCAGGATTGGGGTCTTGGAGATCTCCCCTTTCCTCCCCCAGCCCCATCCCTTTCTTCTCTCTGTTCTCAGCTCCCTCTCCCAGCTTTTACTGTCTCCTGCCCAGCTCCCACAACCTCTAGACCCGCAGCTCCAGTGCATTAGGCACTTGCCCCGTGTGACACCTGAGCACTTGAAAGGCAGCTGGTCCAAACTGAGACAGGCTCTAAGGGGAAAACCCACGATAGTCTCCAAGACTCCGAATGTAAACTATCTGGATCATTTCGTTTTATACTGATTTCCTGCTGATGTGATAATATTTTGGAGCTACTGGGTTAAGTAAAACATAGTACTAAAGTGAACTTCACCTGTTTCTTTGAACTTTTGAAAAATGTACTCCTAGGAAATGTAAAATCACCTACGTGGCTGTCATTTGCACCCAGCCCTCCATTTCTATTGGTGAGTGCTCCCCAGACCTTTGCACCCTACATTTACTCAGCAGCGTCTTGCCCTGGAAGACAGGAGCCCCCCCAGCCCTCAAACCCATGCGTACAAATGCCGTTGCCAGAGCTGGTGAAAGCGTTAGCATTTTGAACATCCAGGGAAATCTTATCATATTAGCCTCACTTTCCATTTTTAAAGCCTTTCAAATGATAAAAATGCACCCTGACAATGCCTTTCATTTTTTTCTGATTGGTTTACTTAGCAACAAATTGTTAATAATTGGCTCGGGGCGCCGGCTCGCCTGTGTGCCTGCGCCATCCATTTTCCCAGGAAGCAGAGAGAAAGACAGAGCTGGGCAAGGGGGTCTGCTCTTTATGAGGCCAGCAAGGAGGTGGTCACCTCTTCTACACCACAGGGTCCAGTCCTGGGGCAGGCCTGGGCACGGGGAAAGCCTGCAGTCCTACCTGCCTCCTTTGATTTAGGAAGTCCAGCCCGGCTCTTCAGGGCTGACCCATTTATCTCTGTATGCATCTTCTGCATCTTCATCTCTACGTCTTTGTTTAGCCCTTCCCTGGTGCGAGATGCTGTGCCTCCTCTCTCCTCCTTTAATTTAATCTGTTCTGTCCTACAGCTCACAGCTCAAATCGTCCCTTCTCCATCTAGCACCTGTTTACTCCAAAGAAGTGGTACAAGTTGAAAGACTATGTTCGAATCCCCGAAGGGATTAGAGAAAACCCTAGTTCACAGGCTCCACGGCAGCTCCAACATGCTGGCTGGGAAATCCCAATACTCTGGGTGAGGATTTGGGAGAGAAAAGCCCAAATGGTAAAAAAAACCCCACAGTTTTGGGGAACAAGTTGCATGAATGGAGGAAGCAGAGGGAGTTGGTAGTGTCCTCATGCTGAAGTTCACGGGGCTGGGGAGAAGCGAACTCCTTTGGGCTGGCTTCTGAATGTGAACAGGAGGGGCACACTTGTGTCTGTGTGCATGCATGTGCACACACACGTGTACATCTACTCTATCTAGCAACTGAGCAACTAACTAAGTGTGGGTTCATTTCAGTCACCCAGTAGTAGGGTCTGGGGCATATTCCTGAATTTAAGTTCTTTTCCAGTGGGAGGAGAGAGAACCAGTGCAGGGCCCATCAGGGTTGGGGAGAGGAGGAGGGAGGGGACCACCATCCCAGAATGTCCGCTGTCTGCCAAGTCTTTACGTGTGGAATCATATTCAACCCTCATTCCACTTGCAGAAGGAAAAACTCATGTTCTCAGAGGTAGAGTCACTTGCTCAGGACCACTCGGGGAGCTGTGGTGGAGCCAGGTGGAAGACCAGGCACCTTCCACACCCAGCCCTTCCCCCACTTCGCCCCCATGTTTAGCCCCTGACAGTCACCACTTTGGATGCTCCTGTAGAAATATTTTGAGTGGGGATCAAGAGGCATACCCTAGAGGGCACGCGGGGCATCCACAGCCTTCTCTAGTCTCCTAACCTGTCAGTACCCAAGGGCATTTTCAGCAGCAGCCCCCACCCCCCCCCCCCGACTTGGATGTGTACACCCACCTGCTCCTGTGTACACTGGGTACCAGTGAGTGGTCCCTAAGAGGAAATTACCAACTCCTTCTCCATGGGAGAAACTTCTTTCAGACCCGAGAGACAGGTTTATTATTATCTTGTGGATGCTGGCTGTTTTAACTAATCCTATTTCCCTCTTTGCAATGGTTGCTAGGAAGCTCAGGAAAAAACAAACAAACAAATATTTATATAAGTTCCTTTTAAGAAAGAGGCAGAGAAGGCATCTCCTGGGCCGCCTCTCCAGCAGAGGCCCTGCAGGGCTCCAGCCCCATGTAGTCTGGCTCTGCCCCTGGGAGGTAGATCACTGGCACTTGGGTGCTTACGTGCACCAGCTGCTCCTGGGTGTCGTACTCCTTGGGGCAGTCTTCCCAGTGGCAGTTGGTCTCGTAGATGACCACCTCGGCCTCCTGTTTACAGTCGTCCCTGTCCAGGTCTTCCTTGAGGTCAGCCAGCTGTTCCTGGGGAGGAGCAGAGCATACCCACATGAGCTGTGCCCGGCCAGCTGGCTCTGAGGGCAGGGGTGAGGAGAGGCTGCTGGGAGTCCCTGTGCTGCCAAGGACCCTGGGCTGGTAAAGGTTTGCACACAGACGCACGCACACGCACAAGCACACATGCACACACTGACCCCTTCAGCCCCTTTCTCCAGCCTCTCCCCAGCACCACTTCTATCCCACCGCTCTTTTGGGGTCCCTCCATCTTCCTAATGCCAGTCTGTCATTATCCTGGGCACCGTCACATCTTGGGCCTACTGACATGGCAAAGAGACAGGGGAAAGGGAGTGGCTGCTTTGGTTTATTTGATTTTGACCCTCTGTGGGGAGCTGGGGCAGGCTCTACAGGCTGTGGGGATGGGAGTGTTTTCATTTACAGCATGCACAGGGTCTGCTCCAGCCTGGGGCAGGAGGAAAACACAACATGCATCCCATCTTCAGAACTGCTAATCTCATAGTGTCCCTCTGTCCCAGGGGCACATGAGGCACTGGACTCACACCAGGACAGAGCTACGGACAGCCAAGTGCTCTGCAGAGCGAACTCTCTCTGGCACATTCCCCCAGCATTGCTCTTTCATGCAACAGCCCTGAATCTGGGGGTGTCTGTATTTTTGTTCAACAACCAGGGAAACTGAGGCTCACAGAGAGGTTGACTTGCCCTCCTGAGAACTTACAGTGACTTTTCTTTCATCTGATCATAGGTGACTAAACTTTCAAAGAGAATAGACCCTTTTACTCCCAACCTGCAAAACACTCAGAGTGAACCCCACAGAGCTGCCCCCATCTCAGCTGATGCTAACCCTGAACCAGCCCGGGGCAGCCTGTGAGCAGGGGAACTGGGGACCGACTGGAAGGTACAAGGGGTGGGGGGACAGGGAAAGGCACAGATGCCCCAGGTTGGGAGAGGAGGCCCAGCGAGGGTCTCCAGAGTCCTGAAAAGGCTGCCAGGGTCACCCCCATGTCCCACCAGCCCGCAAGGCAGGATGGAGGCAAAGCCAAGCAAAGGGGCAGAAGTCAGGAAGACTCGCTTTATGTTTCAGACCACTGCCAGAAAACAACAGGAAACCATTCTGTCTTCCCAGAGAGCTTCTGGGAAAAGCATTTATGGCTCAGCAGGAAGGGGGAAACCCTTGCCTGACTCCAGAGAGTCAAGTACACTGAGGCTGCAGCTGCCCATGCCCCAGCCTGAGCCCATCCCAAAGAGGGCAGATTCCAGCTGCGGAACACGCATCAGCCCCACACTGACACCCGACTCATTTGCAACGGGAGCTGCAAAGGGCTTTTCCAAGATGGGTCCCTGGCTATTTCAGTGAGTTCCGTTGTTCCAAAAAGAAAAATGACGTGCCATGCAATGCCTCCTCTTTGGGGAAGCAGAAACCACGTGGCTGCAATGCCCTAGGACCACACATTAGAGGGTGCAGGAGAGCCTCCTCCAAATCCTCAGCGATGGGGTCCTGCATGGGGGCTGCTGAGGCGAGGCTGCGGGGGACAGCAGACAAGGGGGCCCCCTACGGTCCCCGCAGCACCTTAAGCACAACTGGAAATACATTTATAATTTCAGAAGCTGCCAGATTTGCATATTTCACAGCAGACCTGAGGACACGGGCAGATTTGGCATGCACTGCAAAGGAAAGTGTAGAAGCAGTGGGGAGTGCAGAGACAACTGGGCACCATCTGAGCCTGCAGAAGGGGGCTACATTGTGCTGTTTCCGCCAATGGGCAGCAAACCCACCCACCTTGCAGGTGGGTTGGGGGAGTCCTTGGTCGTGGAGCCAAGACGCCAAGTGACATGGTGACAGGCCCCCGTGATAAATGGCTTTCCTCCCACGGGCATGCAGGAGGCTGAGCTGGGCAGGAGGGAAGACTGGGCTCTTCACCACGTCCTCTGGGGTTTGAGGGCAGGGGTCCCGCCAGCAGGTGGGGTGTGAGCTCCAGGTGCTCAGCACCCCCTAACATGGCCCAGTGCACACCGCTCCAGTGTGTTTATCTTCTCGGGATGTGGGCCTCCCTCATCAATTTCAACGGCCCTGATGATGACCGGCCGCGTGGAAACCATGCATCACGCCACAACCAGCTCTGGCGTCCACGAGGGGAGAAGAATTTGTCATCAGCCCCTCTGTTTGCCTGACAATAACAGGACCTGATATTTCATGAAAATGAAGTGCCCAGAGCATGTCTGATGGCTTGAGTTTTGATAAAGGATGGTCCAGCAGACGTAGGGGAGATGATGACAAGAACTAGTGATTCTGCAGCAACGGATGGGGCCTGGGCAACTGCCACTGGGCAGGGCCCACACCTACCCTCCACCCCAGACCATGGCACTGTCGCCTGCCTTTGGAAAAAGAGGGAGGATTTCCAAAGGGAAAGCCACCCCACAGGCCCCTTGGGCTCCAGCAAAGGCCCATCCTGAGTGTGGGCTGCTCTGCTCACTCACCCCACCAGGAACTGTCCTCCCTCCCTCCTCCCCATGCCACTCACTCACTCGCATGCGCACCCGGTCATCAGAAAATAATAGATGCAGCTACTGCACGCAGGCCCCGAGCAAACCCTGGTGGCGTGGAGCCAAATCAGGCCCTTGTTTCTGAGCGCTCACCCTGCAGCAGCTGACAGTGCAGGAGACTGGGGACAGATGTTGACAGTAAGGGCTCTGAGTGACCCGGGGATGAGAGTCAGTTATCCAGGAGGGTCAGGCAAGGCTGGAGGGGCCGTGAAGGAGACAGAGTGGGGGGTGGAGTTCTAGGCAGAGAGAGCGGCCGGAGAGGGCCTGGCCCATGCGGAGCTTGTGAGCAACTGGATGGGGGTGGGGTGGGGGGCTGGTGCTTCAGTGGATAGGGGGAGGCAGGGAGGAGGAGAATGGGCTGGCCTGCAGCCACCTAGTCATCCACCTGCCAACAGGCTCAAGGCCCGAGTTGGGCCGAGCTGGGCAGCCCGAGCCCCGGCCTCAGCCTGCAGCTCACCTGCGTCAGGGGGGTTGGGGAGGTGGGCCGCAGGCCCTCCGCTTCCGTCTTGACCTTGCTGCGCTTGTGGATGGCAGTGGGGTTGACGGTGCTGCTCACAGCTGACTCGCTGCTCGGCTTGCTCTGGAGGGCGGGGTGCAGAGGGGTGCCCATCACACAGGAGCCGGAGGGACAGCCCGAATCCTGGGGCCCTCCCCACACAGACTGGGTTAACCCTTGCATTTCAAGTAGGGGAAACCGAGCTCCCCAGCATGGTTCTCCTGACAGGGGCATGGCCAGCAGCGAGAGAGAAACCTGCCGGCACCTTCCCCTCCACATGCAGCCCCACCTCTGGCTCCCCGGGCCACCACGGAGGTGAAAAGCAGACCCTGCGATGGGGCGGTGGGGTGAAGCAGGGGACACCCTAGAGCAGGAGTGGCACTTGGTCCTCACCAATATTTTATTTGATAGGAATCATATTCAAACCATATCAGTCACGTCCAGGCCCTGCCACTTGCTGGCTAAGGGACGTGGAGAAGTCACCGGCCCTCTAGAATTGTCCTCACAAGTGACCCCCACGATTGGGGTCTACACGAGCTCATTATATGTTTATATGCATGATGACCTGGTGTGGGGAGCAGCACCCCCACTCTGCGGACGAGTTAGCTCAGGCTCAAAGAGGAACGAAACTTGCCCCATCTCGGCAAGTCAGGATTCGAAACGTGGTCTGATGGATTCCCAAGCTTTTGCCCTTTCCATCAGACAATCCTCTATCTATAAATCCGTTTCCTCTTCTGCAAAAGAGGACCTGGTTCCTTTGCCTCAGGTGTGCCAGGCTGGGCAGGGATGCTTAGGCACTTTGGAAGCTGCTGGAGGGTCAAACAAGGTGTGGGAAAGCCCTTGGTAAACTGAGGCTCCAAAGGACCCCCTGCGTGATAGTAATCGCTATCCATCAGTCCGTCCATTTCATCCGTCCATCGCACATGCTGAGCTCCAAGGAGCTGGGGGCTGCTTGTGATGGGGGCAGTGCCAGGGTGGAGCTGGGCCTCCAGACCCAGCCCAGATCCTTCTGGCATGAGATGGGACCAGATGGCCCCTGGGGGTGGGGGGCAGCCGAACACCAGGTGGCCCAGCCCCTGCACCCGGGCCTGCTTACCTGGCTGGCTTCGCTCAGACAGTTGCTGCTGCTGCTGAGCTGGGAGGGTGTGGCATTGATGGAGGTGAGGGCCATGGGCTGCTGGGCCAGGAAGGTGGGCGAGGGCTGGATCAGGGGTGGCGTGTGCCCGAAGGCCGAGCCCAGGCCTCTCTGCTGGCTCAGGATCTGCTGGTAGGCCACGGGGTTGATGGGGTGGGGGAAGGTGAAGGCCGGGCTGCAACGGAGAACGGACAAGGTGATGGTGTGGGGGCAGGGAGAGGGGTGGGGGCTCTGTTAGGGCAGAGAGGACTCTGCTCAGGAGAACAGCTGGATAGGTTGCTAACCCCATGGTGTTCCCTCACTCAAGAACCATCAGTGGCTCCCTGCTGTCAACCTGAAGTCAGAGATGGGACTGGCTGCATTCGCCAACCTCAAAGCCAGCCCCCACCCCTGCATCCTGTGGTGACCCCGCCCCAGCCCCACCTGCAGCTGGGCTCACCTGAGGGTGCCGGCTGACAGGTGCCCATAGGAGCCGCTGGCCGCCGAGCTGCTGCGGGAGTTGTTGATGTAGGCCACGAGTGAGTTGGGAGAGGTGCGAATCATGCGCTGCAGGTCGAGGCTGGCGTCCGAGAGCGGGGAGATGGACAGCGCCCGCTTGCGGCTCAGTCGGGGGGTCACCCGTGGGCTGGAGAAACGTGACACTGGGGGGGGAGTGGCAAGTACAGGGTGCGTTTGCATCACCTGTGTGTGGGGGTGCGGGATGGGGGTATGGGGGGAAGGCCTGGCGGGGCAGCTGAATGGACGTCGCAGCTGCTTGGCCACTTTGAGCTCTTGGCCGGGGGCAGGGCCTCTCTTGGCCTCAGTATGCTCATCTGTAAAATGGGCTGGTCCTCACAGGGTGCAGGGAGGGTCTGAGGCCCCCGAGTGACTGAATACGAACACAAAGGCATGATGGCCCCTTTGCTATGTGGAGTGCAGAGGCCGGAGTGCAGCAAAGCCTCAGGCAGGACAGAGAAATGGGCTGAGCCCAGGAGCATGGCTCCACAGCCATCCACACAGTGGGCCCCCAGTGATACCAGCTCCAGGACAAGAAACAGCACAGCCAGATGCCCCTCGGCTCCTCCAGGCCATGACAGGGACTGCTTCTATCTTGGCTGCCAGCCCCACAGCTTAGTTTTGCCTAACTTTGAGCTTTATGTAAATGGATGCATGAAAAGTGCCTCGTATACAGCAGGGGCACAATAAATGCTGTTGCGCTGTCCCTGCCCTTCTGGATACCTGCATGGAACAGCTGCAGCCTCTTGCTCTGCCCCACTAGCCCCTGCACTCCTCCCCCTCTCTCCAGTGGCCTTCAGGTCCACCAGTGGCTGGTGGGGAAGAATCTTTTCTTCTAGAAAGTGAGGTGCTGCCCACCAGCTGAAGTGCTGCCACACACACGCTCGTCCCAGTCCACAGCGTGCCTGGGCTCAGGCTGTTTCAGGCTGGCAGTGCCCGGCTTGGCCCCTTCTGCCTGCCCTGATCGGTAAAGACCCTGCTTGGGACCAGATTGGCCACTGCGGATGGAGAGCCAGCCCCCACCTCCCCCTCGCAGTCCACATAGCCCCTCTGAGGCTCAGGGCACATGCGGGCATCCCAACACGCTCCCACTGCCTGGGACCCGGGTTCCGCTGGAGACTGACGGGCACCTAGCCCTGGCCGGCTCCCTGAAACTCAGCCTTCTGGAAAGAAGGAAGCACCTGGGCGCCCTGCAGCAAATCCAGAAAGTCCTGGGAATCCCTGGGAAGCTCCTTTACCAAGCTGGGGCATCAAGGAGAACAGAAGAGGCCCCAGAAGACTCGGGTGGGAAATGCTTCTAGAGTTTTACGCCCTTCGTCGATGAGAGGGTCTGCAGTTGCAGAGGAGGGTGGAGGGGCTGGGGGCAGGGCAGGGAGGCCCGGGCTAGGGCCTGAGATCCACGCTGTGTGACTTCAGGCAAATCACTTCACCTCTCTGAGACTCAAAACTCCCTCAATGGCCTGAACATAAAGAGGTTCCCCTGCCAGTTTTGGGGTTGTTGCGAGTGAACAGGTTGATGGTTGTGAAGGTAGCAAGCGGGCATGTTCCAAAATGCCCTTCAACTGCAACATTCATGTGACCAAAATATTTTGAAAAGGGTCTCGAGCAAAAAGGGCACAGACCTTTTAGGAAAGCACCCAGCTGGAAGAAAAAGTTCAGTCAATCAGCAAAAGCTTTCATTTTGGGCTGTCTTGTTGGGGTTTGAGGACTGGGGCTTATGTATATTTCAGCAAGCAGAGGTGGGTACACAGAAGGGGCTTCATAAATGCTCTGTGTGGTGCTGGCTTGCTGTGCTTCACAGAGGACCCCGGGGTGCGGCTTGGACAGAGTGCCCCGAGCCAGCAGTAAACCACCCAGACAAGGCCCCCCTTCTGCTGCCACGGGGCAAGGTTTTACCCACACGCCTAAAGGGCACAAGGATGCAGACTTGTCCTCCCCCACAGAGGGCCCCAGTGGAGCTGCCCACACACCAGCCCATACCCAGCTGGGCTGCCCCTGCTGAGTAACTGTCCATCTGGAACGAGGATGCCATAAGACAGACAGACATGTCCCGTCAGTCAGCAACCGGGCATGTTGGTCAGGGGGTGTCACTTTGGGTAAGTGCTTCTGAATTTTCCGGTGACTAATAACCCACCTACAGCCACCATTTAGCAACACTTACACCCACCATCTCATTTAACAGCCACCACCACCCAGAGATCCAACCCGTTTGCAGACCAGGAAACGAGGGTTGGGGGGGTTGGTGACTTGCTCACAATCCAAGAGCTACAGAGGCAGGATTTGAACCTGGGTCTTGGTGTGTGGATTTTCCGGGGACTCTGTCTTCATTGACTATCTAGAGATGTCAGGGAGAGGACCAGGAAGATGCCCCTTCCCAGAAAAAGCTTTTTACCCCAGCTCTAAGTAGTCCTGAATACTGAAGTTCAAGGACACTCCCTAAGCGTAATACAACCTGACCGTCCACTGCTTTCTTAGCATCCTGGACATCTGAAAGGCAACTCCAACCCAGCACACCCAGCTCCACACTCCTGATCTGCACTGGGACTCGCTTCCCCTGAGGGCTCCCAGCTTAGCGAGTCCCTCCACCCTCATAGCAGCAAAGCTGGAAACCCCAGTCTGCTCGACACCTGTCTTCCTCCCTCGGGGAACAGAGCCCATGCCCAGGCCTGCTGATGCCCGCTCCTGAGGGCCTCTTCCAGGCCCCTTTCTCTTGGTCTCAGCCCAGCCAGGCACCACTGCTTGCCTGGGTCATTCCACGGACCCCCTTACTAACAGCCATCCAACCTCTGGCCCCTGCTGCAGCCAGAGACAGTGTCTCAACTTGTAAGTCAGCTCATGTCACTGCCCCCTGCAAACCTTTCCAAAGCGTCTTGCTGCATCTAGGAAGAAGGCCAAAGCCCCTGGTGTGGCTCATGGGGCCTGAGGGTTTGTCCCACTCACCTCTCCTGCCGCGTCCTCCCACGTTCTGCCCAATCTGTTCTGGCCACAGTGGCCTCCTTCCAGCCCCTCCTTCATGTGCCTGCCCTCCTGTGCAGGGCCTGTGCAAGTGTGGCTTCCCTGGTCTGCAGTGCTCTTCCCTGCTCTCTAGCTAACTCCTACTCAGACCTCAGTTGAGCCATCACTGCCTCCAGGAAGCCCTCCAGGATCTCCCCGAGTTGGTCAGATTCTCCCTGTCTGCTCTCAAAGATCCCAAGACGTTCCCATTCGCTTGTGAGGTTACACAATGGTTCTGCCTCTCCTGCCCTCGTGAATTGGGGACTCAAATCCTTTTCTCCCCACCATTATATCCCTGGTGCTCAAGCTCAGAAGGCTCAGTGAGGCCCTAAGTCTGACCAAATGGCATAAACATGGCGTGAAGAGGGGGAGCAGAATGCCAGCCACCAGGAGTCAGTGTTCGCCGGATGCCCCGCTAGCCCAGTGCTAGGGAAGGCTCTAAGAACTTTAAAGTGTCATGTAATTTAATCTTTACAACCACCCTATTATCCCTATTTTACAGGCGACCGAATAAAGGCACAGGGAGGGTGAGAAGGAGGCGTGGGACTGGGTTGGGAAGCTCGGAGGCGGAGGGCCCTTGCACCACCCGTCCACACTGCCTGTGCCCAGGTGGGAAGGAGCAGCAGCCACGAGGAGGGGCCCCAGTAGACAGCCAGACACACATAGGAAGTGGCGGCCAGCAGACAGCTGCCCAGGAGCAAGCCCTCCAGCTCTCGGAGCCTCCCTTTCCCCGCGTGTACAAGGAGGCAGCCCAGCTCCCCTTGCCCAACACCCAGGGGACGTTCCAAGTTGACCCTGCTCATCAGTGCACCTTCCTCAGGGGCCACGACTGCTTGGAGTGGGGTGGGGGGTGGGGGAGGTGGGCAGGGTGAGCTCAGAGTGGATGATGGGGTCAAGGACAGTATGTTGAGAAAGGATAGCTGGGGCCACACAGCAGCACGCCACTAAACAGTCACTCATTCATCTGTTCATTCGTTTAGGCTCCCTCGGAGCCTTGCACGTCTTATTTACTGAGTTCACTCCTTGATGGTCTTCACTTTGAAGGGAACCCAAGATGCCAAAGAGAAGCCTCCTCAAAACTCCAATTACGCAGGAGCCGAGGTGGCAACTGGGGAGATCTGGAAGGGGTAGAAGACCCAGCACCCTATAAAGTCAGAAATCCACACACTTTTGTAACACATTTTTTTTTTTTTAAAGATTTTGCTGTTCCTATTTGGATTCCCAGCCTCTCATGAGCCCCTAATGAGAGGAAACAGGCCAAATCTGACAGTGATATTCATCTCTGTTATCCCCACACCTCCAGGGAAATATGTTTATTAATGCTCCTCTTTCCCTGATAAATTACTAAATAGAAAGGAAAGCCTGGCACTCATTTCCCAAGGCTTCTCCCGTGATTTACAACCCGGGTCTGGTGGAGCCGCCGGGACCGTTCACTGTGGCTATGTCTGTTCCAATGTCCATCGGCCTCCAGGACCTGCCTGCTGCTGCCAGCACCCACCCTCGCCCCCGGCAGGTGCCCAGCACCGCCCCATCCGCTCACCTCGTGCACCCGGGCCTTGCTTCACCCACTAGTTCTTTCTTCTGTTCATTCATTCATCAGACCCTCGGGCAGGGTTGGGGACACTGTGGGGGCTAAAGCAAGGAGGGCACTCAGCCCTGCCCTCCTCCAGGGCGAGAGGGGACAATGCAGGCTTGGGCCCTGATCCTCTGTTCTGAGCTGGATGGCTTTGGGCAGATTGCTAAACCTCTCTGAGCAGGCTACTCGTTGGAACCCGGTCCAGCAGCACCCACCTCGGGGCTGTTATAGGCTGGGACCCCTCCAAGAGTCAGGCCAGCCATCTGTTCTGTCCTGGGCTGAAGGACAGCAGGGAGGGTGGAGGGAGCCCGGCACGCCTTCCCTGGGGACAGCGGGCACGTCCCTGTGTCACCAGCTGGCAAGCACTCTGGTTAAAGGAGCCTTCCCTGCCTGCTCCAGCTCCCTCTCCCAGATATTTTCTGGACAGACGGAGGGGATGTCCTCAGGAAATCTCAGCTTGAAGGCCTAAACCTACCCCCCACCCAGCTATCCACAGCCCCCTGCCTCCTCCACAGCGGCTTCCTGGGGCGGTGGAAAGAGCCCAGCTTTGGAGCCCAAAGAGCCTTGGGGGTGAAGCCAACCAGCTCCACTTCCTAGTTACATGATGTAGAAAAAGAAACTTAGGGCTCTGTCCTCAGTTTCAGCTTCAAAACGCCCGTCTCATGAGATGCTTTGTGAAGGTTTACACAAATGACCATAAACCCTTCAGCCCGGCCGCCCCCCCATACCCATCTCCTCTGCCTCAGTCTCCCCTCCTGTCGGCCGCCCCTAGCCAGGCTCCTCCCTACCTCTTTTTTGATGGGATCAATGACACTGGTTCCTGAAAAATCCCCTGGAACCGCAGGCAGCATAAAAAACAGACATCGGAGATGGCATCCGAGTCAAATTAGCGTCAACATGACAATAAAATATATGGCTCAGAGGAAATATGGGCAGTAAACAGACAACATTTCACCCAGAAACGTTTCAATCTTCTCAGTGCGGTGGGAGTGGGAGCGGCAGGGGCTGCGGCCACCTCTTGTTAAATCACCGACACTCAACAGCATAATGCAGGAAGCTTCCATTTTAGGGCCCTGCAGACAAACGGTGAATCCCCCGCTCTCCAGAGAGCGGGAAATGACGATTTCGGATTGCCTGGCTGATTACCTGCTATCTTCCAACTCATCATCACTCCTCTTCTTTCTTCCTGCCATAAGTCAGGGCTCCTCAAGGAAAATGAGGAGAAGGGCCTTGGGGACCACCAGGTGAGGGTGAGCCTGCACCAGGCCATAAGGAATACCCCGTGTCCTGCCACATCCCGGCTACAGCACCCCGGGAGGGAGGCAGGCCTTGGCAGAGGGTTCTGCAATTCAGCAAATCCTCAGGCCTCTCTGCCACGTTTTCCCTAATGTTTTGGGTTTGACGGAGGCAGAGCTAGAGACTTCTTCCTCAAAAAAAAAGGCAGCCTAGTAAAAATAGGATAGTAAATGAATAATTGTGCAGGCTCTACTTGGCTAAGGCAATTGTTGCGATGTGGTTTGCAAAGGAGTGGGGCTGGGGATGCAGCCCTGTGGGATGTGGACACTCACGTGGATGTTCCCTCAGGTGCTCTGCTCTGCCCAGGTTTCCTCACTGCCTGGCAGATCCCGATTTCTGCCTCTCAGCTTGACATCCAAAACTTCCAGAACATTCTCTTCCCCACTGCTCTACTTTTCTCCAGTGCTCAGGAATGGGAAGGGGAGGTGCTGAGAAAGGAGGCAGGGCGAAGGTGTTGGGGATGGGGGTCCCTCCAGGCAGCTTATGGGAAGCACCCCACTGGAGCATGGGCACCGAGGGGGCAGGGCTTGGGTGTCTGCACACTGCTGAGTCCCCAGCACCCAGACAGAGCCTGGCATATAGCGGGTGCTCAATAAATATCAGCTGAATGAATGAGCGTGAGAGAGAAAAAGAGAGAAGGAGAAGGAAGACCCAGGCCCCCTAACTACCCGTGAGCTCCAGAGCCCCCTCCCCTGGCCCTGCAAAGAGCTCACATGTCCACAGTCAAGTTTATGGGCAGCAACCTGGTGTGGACGCACATGGTCCCCTGAGAAACCCCAGACCCTTCTTTGGGAGGTGTCTTTCTGAGCCGTGCTCCCCAGACCCCCTGCTGGCCTGCAAAGTTTTCTGATGGAAAGATCTACTCTTACACTTCACTGGTGAGTACTGGGAGAGCTGGGCCCGGGCTGTGGATAACAGCACTGTGTTCTTTTACCTACATCATGTCAAGTGTCTCAAAGATGCACGTGAGTAACCCATCCACGTAGGTGTGGGAGCTGAGTGGAAATGTCTACACTATTTTTAAAAGCTGAAGCAAATGTCCTGCTTCTAGTTTAAACAGTTTGAGAAACACGCCAAATAGAGGAGATGCTGCTTGGATGCTCTGATCCCCTGGGATTGCCACCAATGGGGAGCAAAGAAAAGAAATCTGTTCATGAAATCCACCAGGGTTAGGGACCCCCACCCCCGAGCCTCAGCCTGAGATACAGCTATCCCCATGCAGGCCAAGTCTGAAATCTGATGGCGTGTCTCCCTGCATCCTGAGGCCCATCCAATTCCGGAGCGTGGAAGCAGACAGAGGAAACCTGCCCCAGTCCTGCCCCCAGGCTGAGAAAGGCTTCCCGGAGGGGGTGATGACTTAATCAGCAACAGCTGACGGGAGCCGGAGCCCCGCATGCCCTGCACACACCCCCACCAATCTCACCCTCCTCTTGCCTCCAGCCTCCCCCAATTTCTCAGGGAGCCGCTCAGCCCCCCAGATGGTGCCAAATGCCCCGCGGCCCCGGAGAACAAAGCAAGCCCACAGCTGCTTTCCCCGGCACTGTTTCTTCCCTAGCGAGTCTGCATCTTTCTATTCCAGGTCCTTTCGTAACTGCCATTCACTCACTCACCTCACAAACACAGGGGGCTACTCCAGGCCAGCCTGCTTCTGGGTCCTGCAAGCCCCACCATCCATCATATATAAGGAGGAGCTCCCAGCCACGTGCTCTTGGAGCCCCTTGGGGCCTGCCATGGAGCTCAGAGGCTGTAGGGGCCCCAGGAGAGGAATTAATGCCTCCTGATTGGGGAGCTGGACTTGTAATGATGTCTCGGAAGAAGGGTCATTGATTCAAGTCTTAGGAGGCCAGAAGGAATAAGCCAGGCACGCCTGCAGGGAACAGCATTCCTGGCAGAGAACATACTATGCAAAGGCCCTGTGTGCAGAGAGTGTGCAGTAGGGTGTCTGGGAGCCTGCAGATGGAGCCAGGTGTGGTTGAAGGGCAGTGTCCTGATGGGGAAAGATGAGGCTGGTGAGAAAAGCCACAATGAACTCATGCAGGGCCTCTTGCACCATGCTACGAAACGTGGGTGTATCCTGAGGGCGATGGGGAGCCACACTGGGCTGAATGCAGAGGGCGGAGGGCATAAAAGATGACATTGCAGAGGTGGCAGTGAGGCTGAGAGAGCTTGAGCTGGGGCGGGACATGGAGGACAGAGTGGGAGGGTTGCAAATAACTGGATGGTCGAGAGGGTTGATGAACCAGACTTGGCAGGCCTGGGGGACGAATGGATTTGGGGTCCAGGAGAATTTGCCAGCATTGTACTTGAGCTGTGGGGTGGACAGTGGTGCTGACAATCGATAGTGAAAATTCTCTCAGTAGAGATAGGTTTGAAAGAGGGAAAGGATACTGGTGGAAAGGAAAGGGAGTTAGTGTTAATTGACAGCCTACTGTGTGCCAAGCACTGAGCTGAGTTCACATATGGGATTTCATTCAGGTCTTCAATCCACTCAGCACACAGGGCTAGGGAGCAAGCAGCACTGGGGAGCACATGGCATGGCATGGTGGAGCATGAAGGGCTAGGGAGCACGCAGCATGGGGGAGCATGCAGTATGAGGGGAGCACACAGGGCTAGGGAGCACACAGGGCTAGGGAGCATGCAGCACTGGGGAACACACGGCATGGCATGGTGGAGCACACAGGAGGACTAGGGAGCACGCAGCACTGGGGAGTATGCAGCATGTGGGGAGCACACAGGGCTGGGGAGCACCATTTGGTGCCCCATCAACTCCAAGGACACAGCATGGCCAGGCACGGAGCCCACATCTGCCCTGCCTGCCTCCTCAGCTGCCTGTGAACCTCTTCTCTCCCCGCGGCCCTGCCTGCACCCCCAGCTCCAGCCCTGCTTCTCTGGGCTGAGCCCCCAGCACCTCAGGCCCATCTGGCCCTGCCCAAGCCTGAAGGACCAAGGCGCCAGCTCCCAACCCAGCCCCCTGGCTCATCAGGCTGCGCTGTACTGTGGAGGCAGCAGGCCTGCAGGGGAGACCCACGGGTGATGCTGGTGACAAACGGAGCTGGGCTTGAACCCCAACACGTGGCCTGGGGTAAGATGCTTAATGTTGGGAACCCCGGTCTGCTCATCTTAAAAGTAGAAGTAATAATGCCAACCTTGGAAGGTTGTTGTGGGGATGGCATGGCAGGGTGCCGTAAAGCGCCTGGCACAGAGCAGAGAGGTTTGTCAGCTCCCATTCTCCCTCATGCATATGTACACAGCAGGTGCTACTGGTTGCTGATCGGCTGGCTCGGCCTCTCCTGCCCTCAGGATGTACCTACCTGCCCGGACTTCCCCTACTCCCTTGGCAAGCACTCTCGGCCTCTCCCACTTTCCAACTGGCCAGTGTCACCCTTGGGTCCTTGGAGGGTGGGCCCTGCTTGGAAAAGCCTGACACTCTCAGACAGCCATTTGAATGCAATTTTACCAACCTGTGCACACTGCCTGGAAAAGCTCTGTACTGCGGTGGCGGTTTGGTCTCTAAAGTTGGCAAGTGATGTGCACAGCACATAACTGCCCCGGGTCCTAGAACCCCCGAGCCCCGGCCTCACCACCTGCCGACAGCCCTCCTGCACTGCACCCTGCAGGGGCCACGAGAGCACCTGATAGGCTGCGAGACCCAGAGCTCGAGAGAGCACAGTGAGTGCGTGTGCTTAGAGGGTCACCTGCCACCAGACTAACACCCTACACCGTGTCTTAGTCCTGGACCAACGCCATCCCGGGAAGGCAGCAAGGGTGGGACAGACCCAGGGACCAAATCCTGGGGGTGCAGCTAGGACTCCATGGGGTGCTGTCCAGACAGCTGGCTGCAGTGGGATTCAGGCTTCTTCCCAGCAAAACTTGAGTCTGGGGAAACGAGACCCACGCTTGGGGAAGACAGCGAGCCACATGAGGGGTTCCCTAGTGTGAGGTGAGCAGGCTGGGAGTCAAGTAGGGAGCAGAAAGAGGGTAATCCCAGGGGATATCCGGAGAGACTTCCTGGAGGAGGCAGGCTCTCAGCAGGCCTTAGGGCTGTGCTCCACTGAAGCAAAGTGGCCAAGGCGGAGCTGCAGGGTCTGGTGGGGGCAGGGAGCCCAGGAGCAGAGGACTGGGGGACTGGGCGGGGGCGAGGCCCATCCCTGAGGGCCCACCAGCCCACTCCGGGCACCCAGACTCCCCCCTCACACTTTAGGGAGTGAGGAGGCTGACCAGGTGGGTGTGAGGAGACCAAATCCACAGGTGCTGCATGTGCTGGGGTGGACACCCAGCCCCTGGGCGTGTTTGCCAGCTCCTTGGCACAGGCAGCATGCCTGGGTACCTGAGCTGGGCTCTAGCCAGACAGTGGGGTGGCACTCACTGAGGGGATGGGGGCATCTGGACCCCTGCTTGTCCCCCCAGGCATGGGCTGCACGCTGACCCCAGCGCTCCCAGGCGGGGGCCGCTGGTGCCCTTGTGAAAACAGTGGTGAAAAGCAATTTGGTGGGAGGGAAGCCTGTGGTGCCCGGTGGGCAACTAAACCGTAATCCATCCTGCCTGACCCCCTTACCCAGCCTGCCCCTTCTGCAGCCCCCCTCCCGGTCTCCATTACAGGAAACTCCGTCTGCAGTTGTTTCGGCCCACAACCCCAGAGTCATCCTCAGTGCCTCACCCTCTTTCCAACTCCACATCCCATCTGGGGCTTTACCTTCAAAATCCATCTGAAATCCGACCACTCCTCCCCACCTCCACAGACCCCTGCTTCCACCTGGGCTCCATGTCTCATCTTAGCCCAGCAGCCAGAGCAGGGTTCTTTCTAAGAATAAGTCCGATTCCGTCACTCCTCTGCTCAGAGAAGCCCTGCAGGACACGGCCACAACCCTGAGCTCTGCCTTCCTCCTGCCCCCCTCACTCCACCCCAGCCACACTGGCTGCTGGTGGTTTCCTGGGCTCTTGGGCGCCCTGCTGCCTCAGGGCCTTTGCACGTGCTGTTTCCTCTGCGACTCTCCCTGCCTGGTCTCGGCCTGGCTCACCTCTTCCAGTTCTTGGCCCAAATATCGTCTTACCAGTGAGGCTTTCTCTGACTTCCTCATTTTCAATTGTACCCCAACTGCACCCTCGTGCTTCCTACCCCCATTTTCTCCTTGTTGTTTCTCTGCTACATTTTTAACTTGCCATTTTGGTATGTGAATTCCTCTTGTTTTTTTTTTTTTGAGTAAGTAAAAATTTTAAATGTCTGCAAGGCACAAAAACACTATAAGCAGAGTCAAGGGACAAAAGACAAATTGGGAAAAAGTATCTTTAACCCACATTAAAATCAAAGGTCTCATTTTACCAAGGAACACCTATGAGCCAATAAGAAAAAACACCTAATAATTCAATGGTGATTTCATCGATTTGTTGTCATGCTGGTGCTACCCTACCCATGGCACTGTCAGCCGCTCGAGGGCAGGGGCGAGCGGGTTCTGTTCCGGTGGGAGCTGCCTTGCCTGCAATCCTTCTGGCCGAGTCCTTCTGGCTCAGGGTAGGGACGGGGGTAAAGCTCAGGCCTCTCCTTAGTTCCCTGCACCCCCAGAAGGAGCAGGCGGTCCCGGGGTGGGGAGGGGGTGCCACCAGCCCTCCTGCCCTCTGGTGCCCTCTCCGCCCCCAGGAGTCTCACCCGGCCCAGCACTCACCGTCCACTGGGTTGAGGTAGTCGTGGAGGTGGGGTGCACTGGCAGCACCCCCACTCTGCATCAGCAGGTCCCCGTACGGCGTGGGGTGGCCCGCCATGAGAGCCACCTGGTGGTAATAGTCTCCGGGGTTGGTGCCTGGAGGCGGGAGGCCAAACAGTCCCCTCTCCTTAAGGTGCTCGTGGGCCACTGGGGCAGGGGAGACAGGAAGAAGCCATTGGAACCTGGCACTGGCTGCGTTCTTTCCAGTCAGGGGACAGTGCCCTTGTCACCCCCTACTTCCCAGGTGCCCGGGTCCCCCTGCCCTGGGCTGGCCCTGCTCGGCCAGCATGGGAGGGGTGTGTTCCCCCTCCCCAGGGAGAGCAGGTCCCAGCCCCCACATTTCTCCATTTCCTCAAATCTGGAAACAGCCTCTCCTTCCTCCTGCTCCAGGCCCCAGAGAAGCCTGAGCTCCAGGAGGGCCGGATCCATGGCCCCTCGAGACTCCCCACAGCCCGAGCTTTCAAGGCGAGACCCCAGGCCTGAAGTTCGCCCGGGCCCAGCTAGATAAAGACCCCCTGCCCGCCAACATCCATTACGTTCCCTGTCCCCGGGTCTGCAGCACCTCAGGGCTGTCTGCCTCTGTCCCTGCAGCCTGGGATTATCTTGAGGGGCAGGGCAGTGTCAGGGAAGAGTCTGGAAGCCAAACCTACTCATGCAGAGTCCTGGGTTTTAGCAGTTGTGCCACCTCTCTGAGCTGGCTCAGTTTTCCATCTGTGAAATGGGCCTAAGAGCAGCCACCACTCAAATGACTGTGAACTGTGATCGTAACAGCTAACGTCCTGGGTGCTTGCTGGGTCTGGACAGGCCCAGGACTGAGAGAGTTACAGTCCTCCTCTAATTTGAGCATCATCACCAACCCACGAGCCAGGAGCCACCCTCACCAGCACCCTCATTCAGCAGACGAGGAATCTGACCCTTGCAGATGGAACTATCTTGTGTAAAGTCCCCAGCCAGGAGTGATGGAACTATCTCATATGAAGTTCCCCAGCCAGGGGGTGCTGGAGCTCAGAGGGGCTCTGTGGTTTGAATCTGGAGCCCGGGTCCCTAACCGCTGTGCTGTACCACCACTCTGCCATGAGTCTTGGCAAATACGAGATGAGAAATCATGTGCACTCGGTGGAGAACGGAAGCTGCCATCCTTCTCGCTGTCCCCTCTTATTCAGCCAGGCTGACCTGCCCTGCCCATGTTCTTTGCGAGGACATTTCCCTGCCTGAAATGCACTCCCTTCCGCTCTCCCTGCCTGGCCCACCTCCTCCCTGGAGCCCCTGGTGCGTGGTCTGACGGATGCTGCCTCAGTTCACTGATGAACTTCCCAGGCCTTGTGTGGACGGGTGTGAGGGCCTGGCACACTGTAGGCACACGGAAACTTGGGTGCAACCCTCCGGATCGCAGCAGAGTGGGAGACAGACAGGTGGCTTCCAGCTGGCGGCTGGGCCCAGGGCCGGCAAGGCCACCCCCTGCAGAAGTCAGCGCCGTGTCAGCAAGCCAAGGCCCCCCGGGGGCTGAGCCCATTGCCACCCAGCTCACGGGATGGATAAGTGAGTGTGTTTATCAATATTTACTGATATTATATGATGATGTTGGTATTATAGATGATGCGTGATTATTATATGATATCATACATTAGGTAGCATTATATGATACTGTGTGATTGTACTGAGCTGCACCAATGTTTATATGGAAACCAGGCACAAGACTGGTGCTCCATGAAATTGAATGTCTGTCCTTTATAGGTAGCCCCGTTTCCCCACCTGGCTTCTGAAGGGCTACAGGGAAATTGACCGAGTGTGGAGTGTCCTGACGTAAACATCTCCAGGAGGTTCTCGGTTCCTTTATTTCCGTTTGGAACTGTGTAAGCCCATTGCGGCTGGGACCCAGGAGCGCAGCCAGTTCTGTGACCATTTTTTTTTTAAATTCAATTTTATTGAGATATATTCACATATCATACAATCATCTGGGGTGTACAATTTGTTCACAGTACCATCATATATAGTTGTGCATTTATCACCCCAATCTAAATTTTGAACATTTTCCTTTTATCAGAAAAAGTAAAAAAAAAGAAGAAGAAAAAATAAAAGTAAAAAAGAACACCCAAATCACCCCCCCCACACCCTATTTTTCATTTAGTTTTTGTCCCCATTTTTCTTCTCATCCATCCATACACTGGATAAAGGGAGTGCAATCCACAAGGCTTTCACAATCACACTGTCACCCTTTGTAAGCTACATTGTTCTACAATCGTCTTCAAGAGTCAAAGCTACTGGATTGGAATTTGATAGTTTCAGGTATTTACTTCTAGCTATTCCAATGCATTAAAACCTAAAAAGGATAACCCTGTGACCTTTTTTTTTTTTAAATTAAATTCAGTTTTACTGAAATACATTCACACACCAACAATCATCCATGGTACACAATCCACTGTATCCCTGTGACCTTTTGCAGTAGACTCCTGCGGGTGCTGTGATAAACTACTCCCTCCAGAGGTCAGCTCCCTCCAGAGGCTGTAGAGAGAATCGGTTCCCTGCCTCTTCCGGCTTCCGGTGGTGGCCAGCATCCTTGGCTTGTGGCTGCCTTGCTCCAGTCTCTGCCTCCATCATCACTTGCCTCCTCCTCCTCCCTCTTCTCCTCTTGGTGTCTTTTCATCGGCTTTAGGGTCCACCCAGATAATCCAAGGTGATCTCATCCCAAGATCCTTAACTACTTACACCTGCAAGGATCCTGTTTCCAAAACAGGTCGCGCCCCAGGTTCCGGGGGTTAGAATGAACGTGGTCATCTCTTTTTGGGGGCTGCACCGAGCCCACTACACCATGTGTAAACTTCAGGGCCAGGGGACATTTTGAGTCTAACCCGCATCTCTCTCCTGCTTCAGGTAAGCCCACTGCTGACCAGGTCATCACAAGAGGCATGGAGAAGTCTTGGCCATTTTCCACAAGATGGTAACCCTCAGCCAGCTTGGCACTCAGTGCTGAGGCTACACCACCCTTTGTCGCTCACCACGGCTCTGTCGAGGCCACTCAGATGGCCACAGGGTCATCTCAGAATGCTGCCGCCTTCTGGTCTGCCCTTTTTAGGGCCCTTGGCGGTAGCTGTTCACTTTGTGTGGTTTCTCCTTAGTGAGGACCGAGCTAAGTGCAAACCTCACAGCCAGGAAAATGAGCTCGACGCTTGAGGGCGACTCCCTGCACGTGTCGAGGGTGGACTTGGCCTTTTCCCTGTGCAGCTCCAGCCCGGCCTTGCCTCGGTCAGGCCTCTGCTGCAGCTCACAGTCACACCTGTGGGCCAGGAGGGGACACACCAGCCCTGAAGGGGACCATCCCCTGGGGTGGAAATGCAGCTCACCAAGAGGGGGCCTCCTGCCCCATGGGGCCCCTCGACGATACCTCGTCGTTGTCCTCAAGCCTGGAGCCCACTCTGGGTTGCAAGAGAAGGTTTTCGCCAGGCTTATTTGGGGAAGATGCAGCTTGGTTGCTTTCAAGGATGTGCTTTCAAGCACATTGCAGAGCGGCATGGGGCAGCAGAGAGCACCTTTTGATGCTGGGGGTACAGGCTGTCTTAGCATCTTGGGGCTCCCGCAATGAAGAACCACAAACTGGACGACTCCAAACACCTGCAATTCATTGTCGCACAGCACTGGAGGCCAAAGGTCCGAAATCACACCATCGGCAGGGCCGTGTTCTCTCTGACGTCTGTAGGGTTCCAGTGGTGGCTTCTTGGCCATCCATGGCATTCTTTGGCTTGTGGCAGCAGACTTCATCTCGGCTTCTGTCACGTGGCTGTCTTCTCTTTCTGTCTGTCTGTGTCTGATTTCCTCTCCTTATGAGGACACTAAATTATATTGGTCCAGGACCCACCTTCATCCAGTCTGGCTTCGTCTCAACTAATCACAGCTTCAGAGATCCAGTCTCCAAAGAGGATCACATCCATGGGAACTGGGGTTAGGATTTGACTGTATCTATTTGGGGGACACAATTCACCCCATAACAGGGCTGCCTTCCCACGAAGCATCATGGGCTGGGCAGGTGCCTTGATGTGCTGACCGCTCTCCAGTGTGAATGTGTATTGTGTGTGTGTGTGTGTGTGTGTGTGTGCTGGTGGGGTGGGCTGGGGGCGAGCAGTACACAATTTAAATGTGGAAGCCATATTTGTACCATGTAACATTGCCCTGCCCTGGCTCAAGTTAGAACTGATCCCAAGAGTCAGGCCAATTAATTCTCTCTCTCTAGCACCAGAATGGAGAGACCAAAGCCACCAGCACTCATGCCCAGAGTCCCAGGGTGCTGCTGTTTTGTGGCCCCTGTGTGGACCTGCAGGAGAAGCATAAAGCAGGCACGCAGCAGAAGCCAGCACGGACTCCGCACGGCCCAGAGAGAAAGAGAGGAAAAGAGCTGGACCTCATGGCTAACAAACTCCCCTCCACCACGAGGCCTGCACTACCTGCCTTCTGCTTCGGGGGTCCATGAGATGCCCCTAGACAACACCCCCTTTACTTAACACCAGCTTCTGTAGACTTTAGCTTATTGCAACCAAAATTTCTCTCCTGAGATAGGACCTACCAGAGTAAATAGGTAGAAGCTTGCTATTATTATTGGGGTAAACTATATGAGGTTTTAACGCAAAACGGTGCTCACCAACACATTTTGAATGAGTGCAAAAACCGAGACCCCAGCTTCTCTCAGCTCTCACTGTTTATTTACTAAAAAGCCCACCCTACAGTGGGGAGTGGGAAGGAAACCCAGCCGGGGGACTGAGAGCCAGAGGCATTGCCCAACCCCATGCCCCCCATGCTCTGTCCACATGCCCCCCACTCCCCTGTGCCCAACCCCTACTCACCGTCGGCTGGGCTGAGGCCCCGGGCTGCGGAGATCATGGAGAGCGTGGGGCTGCCGTGCATAGATCGGAGGTAGTGCTCCATGTGGGGGCTCACGTAGGGGTGGGGGGCATTGAAGGGGGACTCCCCAGGGCCAGCAGGGTGCGGGGAAAGGCGAATCAAGGAGATGTCGGAGATGACGGGGCTGCCGCTGAGGGTGGGAGGCCTGCAGGGACAGGGGGAGGCGTTCTCAACAGGCAGAAACTGCCTGCTTGGAGGAGACCCCAGGAACTCCACCAAGAGCCCCAAACCGACATGGGCAGTTCTTCACTCTCATCCGAAGACTTTCCAGAACAACCTATGCATTTTTATTTTATATTCCGGCATCCCTCGGTCAGAGGATCTGAGCACACCATCCACCGAGGAAGGCGTATTTAGAGCTCCTGCATGGTGGTGCAGCGCCCCACCTGTCCCCCACCAGCCCCCTTTGGTGATGAGATTCTTCACACAGATGATCAGGTTTGCTGGGTGTGCCAGATTGGATGTATTATGCTCCCCAGAAAAAGGTATGATCTTTTAATCCAATCTCGTGGGATATTGGGATTAGGTTGTTTCCATGGAGATGTGACCCACCCAACTTTGAGTGACACCTTTGGTTAGGTGTGACCTCTAATTGAATGTTTCCATGGAAATGTGGCTCCGCCCATGCAGCATGGATCTTGATTAGTTCACTGGAGCTCTATAAAAGCTCAGACAGAAGGAGCTCACTGCTAGCTGCAGCTGAGAGACACATTTTGAAGATGGCTGTTGGAAGCTGACACTGACATTTCGGAGAACGCCATTTTGAAACACAACCTGGGAGCAAGCAGAAGTGCCTTCCCAGCCAACAGACACCATCGATTGGCCTTCCTTCGGTGAAGGTACCCTATTGTTGATGCCTTACCTTGGACACTTTATGGCCTTAAGACTGTAACTGTGTAACCAAATAAACCCCCTTTATAAAAGCCAATCCATTTCTGGTGTTTTGCAAAAGGGCAGCATTAGCAAACCAGAGTACTTGGCCATGAGCTTAGCAGGCCTCATACAGGTCTCTGTGGACTTCCTGCTTCCCCAGCGCCTGCTCGGGGCTGGGCACACAGAAAGGACTCAATAAGTATTGGTCAAATGAACAAATGAATGACTTCTGTATGAAAAACAGAACATGAAAATACCAACACGGTGTTGAGAGGCAAAGAGCCTGAATTCCTAGAGGAACCGAGAAAAGTACGGAGAAACCAGGAGACGCTGTGAAAGTGGGGAATTTTGGGCTTCAGTTGGACAGTTGAAGGGTGAAGCACTCAACCACGGGATGAGATAAAATAAAAATACAAGACCATTTTTGAGATGGTGAGCTGTAACTAAAATTTTGAAGCATCATCGAGCTTTCCTTACGTGGAACTCCTCCTAACGCTGATCAAGCCGTCCTTCTTGGATGCCCACTAGTGCACCTGGCTTGGTGCCTCTGGCCTGGGATGGCATGGTGGTGACCGTCCACCTGGTCCCTGGCCTGCCCAAGGATGTAGAGGCCACACCCAATGCAATGACAGGGCCATGACCCCAGATGCTGCTGACCTCGGTCCGTGAAGCAGCTGTAACTGGGGTGCTTCAAGTCATCTACTCCCCAAACTCACCAGACACTGAGGAGAGGTAGCTGTGAAATCACAACTAAGTCACCAGGAACCACATTTACCAAGATCTAATTTTCAATTTTTCAGAAGTCAGGACCTCTCCACGATCTGAAATAGTGCAAAGAGTATGTGTTGAGATAAGCAGGCCGTCAATACAGGATAGCTGTTACTCCATCATCAGTACCACATGGTGAGGGCAAAACCCCGAAGTGTCTGGGAGCCCTTGAACGGTTAATCATACATCAAAAATCTTTGCTTTGTTCAAAATTGCCCAAAACTGGAAACAACCAAGATGTCCTTCAATAGGTGAATGGAAAAACAAATGGCGTTACATCCACACAATGGGATATTTATTATTCGGTGGTAAAAGAAATAAGCTATCAAGCCACAAAATGACATGGAAGAAACCTCAGTGCATATTGCTAAGTCACAGGAGCCAGTGTGAAAGGTGGCTTACTGTGTGAATCAACTATATGGCATTCTGGAAAAGGAAATAATCAAAAGATGGTAAAAGATCAGGGGTTGTCAGGGGTTTGGAGTGAGGGGAGAGCGAGATGGACAGGTGGAACCCAGGGCTTTTTTAGAGAGGCGAAACCATTCTGTGTTATACTTCTATGGTGGATATGCAACATTATGCACTTGTCAAAACCCATAGAACTGTACAACACAAAGAGTGGACCTTGAACAATAGGCAAGAAAAAGAAATACAGGGCATTTGGATTGGAAAGGAAGAAGAAAAGTTGTGTCTGTTCGCACATGACATGAGCTTAAATTAAGAAAATTCTAAAGAATCCACACCAAAAACAAAAAAACAAAAAAAACAAAAAAAACCCCCACACCTGCTGGAGCTGATAAATTAATTAAGCACAGCTGCAAGATAATAAATTGACACTCAAAAATTAGTTGTATTTCTATACACCAGCAGTGAACATTCTGCAAAGGAAATTAAGGAAGCAATCCCATTTACAATAGCACTAAAAAGAATAAAATATCTAGGATTAAATTTATCCAAGGAGGTGCAACACTTGTACACAGAAAACTACAAAACATTGCTGAAAGAAATTGAAGACCTAAATAAATGGAAAGACATCCATGTTCATGGGTTAGAACATAATATTGTTAAGATAACAATACTACCATAGTGATCTACAGATGCAAATCGATCCCTATAAAAATCCCAGTGACTTTTTTTGCAGAAAAGAAAAAACCCATCTTGAAATTCATCTGGAATTTCAAGGGACCCCACATAATCCAAACCATCTTGAAAAAGAACAAAGTTTGAAAATTTCAAAAGTTACTACTTAACTACAGTAATCAAAACTATGATATTGGCACAAGAACAGACAAATAGACCAATGGAATAGACAAACTCTCAAATATATGGTTAGTTGATTTTTGACAAGGGTGCCAAGACGATTCAGTGGGCAAAGGACAGACTTTTCAACAGATGCTGCTGGGAAAACTGCATATACAAAAATTATACACATATGTATATGTATACACATATACAAAAATTAACTCCAAATGGATCAAAGACCTAAATTTAAGAGTTAAACTATAACTCCCTTAAAAGAAAGCATTATGGGAAAATATTCATGGCCTTTGATTTTTTTGTTTCTTAAGTATTTCTTTAGTAAGCACACCCAAAGCACAGGCAACAAAAGAAAACATAGATAAATTAGACTTCAATAAAATTAAAAAATTTTGTGCCTCAAAGAATACTATCAAAAGAGTGAAAAGACAACTTGCAAAATGAAAGGAAACATTTGCAAATCATATATCTGATAAGAGATTAATATCCAGAATATATAAATAACTCCAACAATTCAACAACAAAACAACCCAATTCAAAAATGGGCAAAAGAGTTGAACAGACATATCTCCAAAACAAGATATACAAATGGCCAATAAACCCATGAAAAGATGCTAACATTAGTCATTAGGGAAATGCAAATCAAAACCATAATTAGATACCACTTCACACATAGTAGAATGGCTACAATCAAGACAAAAGATAATTACACTTGTTAGCAAGGATGTGGAGAAACTGGAACTCTCATGCATTGCTGGTGGGAATGTAAAATGGCACAGACACTGTGGAAAACAGTTTGGCGGTTCCCCAATAAGTTAAACATAGAATTACCATATGATGCAGCCATTCTATTTCTAGGAATATACCCAAAAGAATTGAAAGCAGAGACTCAAACAGGTAGTTATACACCAATGTTCATAGCAGCATTATTCACAATAGCCCAAAGGTGTAAGCAACCCAAGGGTCATCAACAGATGAATGGATAAACAGAACATGGTCTATAAACACAGTGGAATATTATGCAGCCGTGAAAAGGAATCATGCCCTGAGACAGGCTATAAGATGGATGCACCTTGAAAAATTTATGCTAAGCAAAATAAACCAGATACAAAAGGACAGATATTGTATGATTCTAGTTATGTGAGTTATCCAAAATAGGTAAATTGATAGAGACAGAAGGTAGAACAGAGGTCACCAGGGGCTGGGGGGAGGGGGAGATTGGGATGATGAAAAGGTTCTGGAAAGAGTGGTGATGGTTACACAACAGCATGAATGTACTTAAGGCCACTGAACTGTATACTTCAAAAGTAAATTTTAAGTCGTATATATTTTACCACACACCCACACATTAGAAAATCCTCTAACAATGTGAAATGCATGTTCTCCTGTAATGAAAACAAAATATTTTGGAGGGAATAAAAAAGAGTGAACCCTAATGCAAACTACTATTTAGTTAATAATGTATATTGATTCCTCAATGGTTAACAAAAGAACCACACTCATGCAAGATGTTAGCATTAGTGGAAGTGGGGGTTGGTAGCGGGTGATATAGGAATTCTCTGTATTTTTGACTCAATTTTTCTGTAAACTTAAAACTTTTCCAAAAACATAAAATTTATTAAGGAAAAAAAATATTCACATCTGATTTATGAATCATGCGTGAGAAGACATTGTTAGAACTGGTTACTTAAGAGAGAACGATTTGTGATTCGTCCATTGGCTGAAGCAAACCAGAGACAGCTGTTAATTATATTCAATAGTGCATGAAATCTGTGCTTACAACACGATAAAAAGCAGGACCCAAACAGGTGACATCCAGATGTCTTCACATCTGGGATTCACAACCCTCCCACTTGGAGATGCCTCCACCCACATCTGTGTGTAAGGACCCACCCTCCCACTTCGAGGGTCTCATTTATTAAGCATGGGGTTCCTAATTTCACATAGGGTATATTCTGTCCCCATATAAACAGTCAGTTTCTCACATTATGTTCACTTAGTTGTGCAATCATCATCACTCTCAATTTTAAACAATCATCATAACACAAAACATCCCAGAGCTCTTATCAGCTGTTAATTATTCATTTATAGTATTAGTGTAGTGTTGGTAAGCTATAGCTATTAAATAAAGTCTATAAAATGTGATAGGTAGTTTTTCCATATACCACTCTGTTGTCAACCCTTTGTACCAGTGTCATACCTTCAAAGTATATCATGCTAATACTTATTTAGGTTTGTGGTGCTACTCTGTGGGTTACATGTCTTAAACAACCACTTTCGAACCTGTTCACCTTCAATGCATCACTGATGCTTATAATCCCATTAACGAACATAGTCACACCTGACATTCCCATACCATTAAGTTCACCCTCATTATCTTGTCTGTACATATTAGGTTATCACTCCCCCCTTCACTAGCTTCTATCTCTAGGTCCCCTGTATTCTACATTATAAGACACTTATTTTACATTGTTCAGGGAGTTCACATTAGTGGTTAACATACAATATCTCTCCTTTTGTGTCTGACTGATGTTCTCAAGGTTCATCCATGTTGCACATAAGCATTTTGCTACACTATTTTCTGGCTTTTGCAGACAGGAGTCCCAGGGCGAGCATGTTGAACCAGCTGGGCCCCTCTTGTGCTTCTGCCCATTCGCCCACATCCATCCTTGGCCTCAAATGCCTCTGGCACCCTAGGTCTCCCCCACAAGCCCTCCTTGGTGATGCCCCTCCCAAAGCCCATCCCTGGCTGAGCTCCCTGATCTGAGTTCCCCGTTCCTTCTCTCTGCCACCCCCGCCATGCAGGGCTGGCCAGCCCCTAGCCTGGGGTGCTGGCTCCACATGGGAGGAGACCCTGAGTGCAGTGCTGCTGTATTCTCCACACTGCCTGGCTCAGAAGCGTGTCCTGAATCAGCAGACAGACACACGTCCGTGAGCCAGGCACCGAGCTCAGCACGGGGACTTCCAGGATGTTCTCATTCACAGGTTGCCTGGGAGCCAGCTCAGCTCGGGGGAATGGCAGTAAGTATGAGGGGCTGAAGGATGCAACCAGACTGCTTCCACCTCTTGACCAGGGCAGGGCCTGCTGGGCTCGCATGCTGAGAACAACGGATTTGGAAGGTTCTGGAAGGCTGAGTACAGTTCAGGAGAAGGCAGGGTGTCCCGCTGGCTGGGAGAAGAGCTGAGGCACCTCCTGTCCTCAGACCCCATCGTCTGCCCCCAGCCACTCCAGGCAGGGCCACTTCCCAGGGCTTATGAGACAGTGGCCTGTGGTCACTGAAGCCGCTGGCCCTCAGCGGCCTGCTTGGGCCCCAGACCCAAGAACACTGCCTCCCTGGCGCTGGGGTCGCCCCGACGGTGGCTTCAAGCAACACGTTTAGGCAACATGCTGCCTGCAGTGGCCCAAGCCCCACTGTCCAGGTGAGCATCTGCTGTTGCCATGCCAACACACTCACCGCGATCTGGGGCTGCCACAGCAGGGGCTGGGGTCCTGGGGGGAAGGGAACTCAGCCACTCCCCTTTGCCAAAGAAATGGGGTGCTTCCGTTTTCCTCCGAGGCACACTCTCCCCTCTCTCGGCCCTCAGGCCCAGGGGTGATGCCGAGGGGCTCCCAGCAGGTGCAGCCCTGTGAGCCAAGCTCAGCTGCACATCCATCAGGGTGAACATGAAAAGCCTTGCTCCAGTCAGGCACAATCCTGCACAGACATTTACACTCTGCACACGGGGACTCTGCACCCGGGGTGGGAGGTGGGTCTCACTTTTCCGTGCCCGAGGCCAGGGTTCCCCTCGGGTCGGCCCTGGGATGACAGCCCCCAGCCCAGGGACTGCCCACCTGTTCGGGAGCTGCTGCTGAGGACGTGACACCCGCTCCCTTTCGTGATGGGGCTGGAAGCACCTAGCGGCCAGCACCCGCTTCAAAGAGAGCTTCAGGTGGAGACGGGGGTGAGATGGGCCCACTAAGAACAAGAGACCTGACTGATGGTGCGGGAACAACCTCCTGTCCCTGTGACTGTTCCTGGGCAAAGAAGTGAAGCTCTTAAAGACTGTCCATTCTCTGTGAACAGGGAACTGAGCTGGGTGCAGGATCAGGGAGGGTGGCCCAGGACAGCACCTGAGGCAGAAGGGACAGTGAGGGGACAGCTTTCTCCCCACGCTGCTTCAGTCCCCTTTTTGTCTTCATCCTCACCCTTTTCCCACACACAATCCAATCCAGTCTCAGGAAGGAATCGGAACTTCACTCACACTATGTTGTGAATCACTGATAAGGATCCAGGGATACAGACGCTCCAAGATATCATCATTTAGACAGACCAAACACAGCCAAAGGAATGAATCTCAAATGGCAGAATTTCAAGCATCATTAATGCATTTGGGGGATGAGGGGTTTTCCCAGCAGCCCCCAATTGTACTGGCACTGCCATCCTCCACAGCTGGTCCTCAGGGACCAGAGCTTCTCTTTCTTGGATGCTTGGCCTCATCCCAGGACCCAACTGACAACGCTTGTGTGTGCAGTGCTGCCAGTGCTGGCAGGCAGATGGCATTCTATGGGCCCTCACAGGAAAGCGGTCTGCTAGGGGAATCTGAGCCACTGTGTCAGGCCAACCTCCAACCTCCACCCCAAAGTGCTGCAGGCCTCCAACCCTGACCTGAGCCATGACCCATTGGGGCCTTGAATTCTGGCACCTGGGCCTTGAGGATGGGAGGAGGAGCCAGCTGTGTGAGCTTCTTTGAAAAGGTGGCCGTAGTCTACTATCAAAGCCTCACACACCCATGTGCACACACATGCTCAGCAGTCACAATCAACCGACCAGCAGAGCTGCCCCTTCTGCAAGCTGTTCCAGTTGGACCCTGTCCTTGCTCTTGGACTTCTCCCTTCAGACCAGCTCTGAGTACATCTGAGCCTGATTATACCAGTTGCTCCTTCTTACCTTTGTTGACACCCCTAACAAAGCTGACCTGAGCACATGCTGTCAGGAGCTGATAGGGAGCTTGGTGTGATGAGGGCTACAGCAGAGGAGTAATCCCCTGAGTCTGCCTGAAAGTGTGAGGGAATGCTTCTCAGAAGAGGTACATTTGGGCTGGGTCCTGCAGGATGAATAGGAGTTTGTGAGAAGAAGCATTGCAAATACAGGAAGCGGCACTGCAAATACAGGATGTGTGTGGATGCGCGTGTGAAGGTTCTGCCTGAAGAGGGGAGAGCAGAGTCCACAGTGTGCCTTGGGCTAGGTCCATATTGGACCTACTTCCCTGTCTTCTGCTCTAGGGATGGACATGTGGCCCAGTCTCAGTGGATCAGAGCATTCCCATATTTCTGGCCCCTGTGATTGGTTCAGACATAGACATGTGCCCAAGACGGCAGCTTTGGCTGGAACCATTGGGCTAGAAGTGCCCTCTGTCCTCATGGGTTGCCGAGCTGGAAGGATGCAAGTATGGGGCTTCTGGAGCCTTGAGGGGGGAGCCCAAGAATGGAGATAACACAGAGAACATCTGAGCTGAGAAGGGTAGAACTAATTTCCTGATTCGAGCCCCTAGGTCTGGATCCAGCCTTGCCTGAAGCTCGCGTCCTTGGCCTTTTCCATTACTTGAGCCAATGCATTCTTGTTAATTTGTGTAAACCAGTTTGAACTGAGTTTTTCTGTTTTAAGCCTCTGCAAAAGACTTAACTAATGTGGCCTCCCATTGCCCAGAGTGAGTGATCCCCAGCCCGGCACCCAGCAAGGCAGACGGGAGGTGTTTCCTCAAGCCGACCTGCTTTCCTGCCTGCCAGTTTGGGGGAAGGGGAGGCCCAGATGTCCTGCTGACAGCTGCTGAGGCTAGAGAGGGCAGCGCCTCCCTTCTCTGGGCATGAGGCACGAGCAGGGGGCCCTGGGGAAGTGGAGCAGCCAACGGCAGCCCCTTGGCCCAGTAAGTGTGTGCGGTCACGGGTGCATGAGTGTGTGTGGTCGTGGGCGTGTGAGCGTGTGTGCGTGCGCACATGTGTTAGCAACCAGCAGCAGCCTTGGGCAGAAGCCCAGCCTGGCCGGCTGCCCCCATCACCATGGAGCCCCACTCTCCCGCCGGGGCCCGCTCTGGCCTGCTCAGCCGGGAAAGGTTCTTCCTCCCCGGAAGGCGGGGGGCACAGCCAGGAAAGGGCCTCCCCTCAGCAGGGTCTTTCCTCTTCCCTCTTCCCCTGCCTCTCTCCCCACTGGCAGGGGCCCTGGCAAAGCCCCTGGGAGGGATTTCCGGGCCAGGCTGAATGTTGGCTGGAGCAGGGACTGGGGGCAAGGAGAAAGGGGAGGATGGGCAGGTTAACTGAGCTTTAGCCGGACACATTTTGCTGCGGCTGCAGGGGCTGTCCACATTTGCTGGACACCACCATGTGTGACACGCTCAATCAACTACCCTGCAAGGCAGCTTTCACCATCTCCATTTTACAGACGAGGAAACTGAGGCTCGAGGACATGAAGGGACTGGCTCGAGGCTGCAGAACTGAGAGCGGCTGAGCCAAATGGAAGCCAGGCCTTTCTCACTAGGGCAGGTGGGACTGCCCAGGCTGACCTCGCTAAGCACCTCCCGAGAGCCAGGCCTCATGGTCCTTTTGCAGACACGGCTTCAGCTACTAATGCTGACCCTGGGGGTAGCAGCTGGGGAGAGCCGCCCACACTCAGGGCAGAACCCAGAATTTCAAGTTGGACAGACCCGTGTTCGAATCACAGCTCTGCCACTTGCTGTGAACCACGGCTGTGCTGTCTCCCCCAGAGCCTTGGGGTCCATGCCTGTAGGACAGGCTGAGAAAACCTGCCTGGAAGGACACATGAGATGTGATGGACCCAGTTCAGAAACCACCCATTTGTGGGTGCTCCCCGCCTCCCTTCTTCTGTTTAACAGAGGCACAAATGGGAGCTCATGCAGGGGCAGTGGGCCTGCCCCCTGCCTTCCGACCTCAAGCCCCAGTGCCTGTCCCACATGGGGCACACGTCTGCCAGAGGGAGACAAAAGCCCAGGCGATCTGAACCTACATGGCCAGGCATAACAGCGCTGTCCTTGCTGGGCCCTCCATGGGGAGCTGAAGGGATGGGCAGGGGCTCCCGGGGGGCGTGCGGCTGTGCTGGGCTGGTGGATGCGTCCAAGTCTGATGGACAGGGAAGGGAAGGGAGGCCATTCTGACCAAACAGCCCACGCTGGGCAGAGGCCCAGGGGGCAGGAGCAAACACGTCCTTCCAGTGCAGGAGAGGAGGGAAGGAAACGCAGGGATTAGGGGCTCTGGGTGGGTGGAGACCCCCTGCCCCACCCATGGTGCCCTGCTTGGAGAAGGAGAAGAATGCAGAGCTGAGGGTGCTGACTCCACTTACTCAGCCGTCTGGGGCTGGGCTGGCCCGTATGGGGAGCAGGGGCCGGGAGCAGGGCCCCTTGGCAATTCTGCTGGCGGCTGTGTTCAGAGACTTTCTCCAGGCAAGGGCAGGCGCTGTAACCCATTCCACAGACAGCATTACTGAGGCCTGAGAGACGGTGATGTGGCTACAGGTGTTCGGCAGCAGCCGGAGGACGGGGGACCTGGGGGCTGGGGTGCACTGCAGCACCCTGCCCCCTGCCTGGTCCTCAGGGGCCATTGCTGAAGATGAGAAAATCGTGGGACAGTTTCTTGGGGCATGCCCCGCGTGCTTCTCGGGGAGATTCAGGGCCTCAGTGGCCATAGGAGGGACACCCCAATTCCACGTGGTCCAGCCTGCCCACTATCCCGGATTATCCAGTGGCTCCTACATGCCCTAGTAAGAGGAAGGTAGAGGGAGATTTGATGCAAAGGGGAGGAGGCAAAGGGATCAGAGAGGCAGAACGGAGGGCTGGGGCCAGAAGCCGAGGGATGCTGGAATCCACCGGAAGCCAGGGGAGGCCAAGTGCAGACGTCACCATGGTGATGGTTTTCTCCAAGACTCTTAGGGAGCAGGGTCTGGAAATGTACTTCTTGGAACAGCCCAGCTCCCCCCCTCCCTGCCCCCAGAGGTGCTGTCTCAGTGGCAGCTGGCGGGGAAGGGGAAGCTGCCCCCGCAAACCCCCAGTGCAGGGGCACTTCTGGCAGGGAAGGGCGTGCCGGGCGCTCACGGCTCTGGAGCGTGCTTGCCCGCCTGCCACTGGGATTACACGGTCATGACTCCTGGAAGCCAGAATCCAGGGGCACACAGCCCCGACATGCCAACCTCTCCTGCCCCGGGACTGCACTGACGTCCTGGGGCCAAGACGCCTGCCACCCACCAGGATCACAGGGACGGGGTGGGGCCAGTGGGGCCTGGGTGTGGGGAGGCCACGGCCCCTCTGGCTGCTGCTGAGCTGCCAGAAGTGGGCCCCTTGGGAACAGGCAGCCCTGACCTGCCAGGAAGGGATCGGATCCCCAGCCCCAGAGCCTGCAGTTTTTCTCTTCTCTCCTTGCCATTTTGGGGCAGGACTGGGTGGGCAGGGTACCACTGCTGAGCCAGGCCAGGCCCTGCTGCCCCCAACCCCACCGACAAACAGAAACAAAGCTCTGGAAAGCTCCTTTGGACAGAATTCAATCTCCCCCTTCAAAATTTTGTTTGTTTGTTTGTGGTTTGGCTTTAATGGTTTGTTTTGTTGTTTTTCATTTTTTGACTGTGAAACTGTACATTGGCAAGCTTCCTTACCACATTTTCCATAAATTAATTTTAAAAGTTCCAGAATCCAGATCCTTTTCAAATATATACTAAGGGGGTTTGCATTTTTAAAGAGATGATGTATGACAAATTCTTTCGGAAGCCCGTGGAGAAGGGTGCCCCCCCCCAACCTGAAGCCCAGGTGATTTTCTCTGTCAGTCTGTACATTCCTGTACCTCTGGCCAGGGAAGGGAGGCTCTGCAAGGCCTGGCAAGAAGGACACTGCAAACAGGAGCTAGGACCCCGGCTTCCAACCAGCTGCTCACACATCTGTTGAGGCCTTTGAACGTCGTTTCCTCGCCAGCTGACGCTCAGTGAGCACGGTCCTCTGATACCACTGGAGCAGCCAGGGATCCCAGGAAAACTCGGCCAGGACCCCATACACAGGGGCTCCACTGGAGTGGGACAAGCAATGGCAAATCCAACTGACAGTGCACCCCAGAGGCAGGCCAGTTGACCTGCCATTCCCAGGGCCCACCCTGATCCTGCCTGCACATGTGCGGGCATCAGCAGAGCCCAAGACCATCTCGGGAGGCTGTGCCATGATGATGCTGTCAGGGCTGCTGGGCAGGGTGTCCCAGGTCCTGCCAGGAGCTCAGGCAATCGCAGCCCCGCCGCCCACAGTTCACATCGGAGAACTGTGGCAAAATCCCATACCAGAGGGGGCCGGAAGGGGGAGTGGAAATTGTCTGGAGCCTGCAAACAGGCTGGAGCAGGAAGGGGAATAGGAGGGAAAGAAGTCATTCACTATACTGAGGCAATCTGAAAAGGCTTCCTGTAGGAGGTGGCTTCCAAGCTGGGCCTAGACTTTCAGAGGTGAATGGGAAAAAGGTGGTAAGTGGTGGAGGCCTGGGGTTCTGAGATGGGAGAACAGGCCAAACGAAGGGCAGGTTGTACTGTAGAACAGTCAGCAGAGTCCAAGGGCTGAAGTTATGACCAGAGAAAACTGGGGTGGGGGAAGCATGTTGGGGAATCTATGAAGGAAATGGTGAGAAACTGAGCTTTGTTACAAGAAGAACTTCTTTCCATCCAAACCTGCCATTAAGGGAATGAACAGACCAGGCACCAGCTGGGAGTGGATACTTGCGACTTACAAGTGACCACAGGAGTCGTCGCCGGAATAAATAAAATGCTTATTCAAACAAATAAGAAAAAGACAACCCCATAGCACATGAGCAAAATTGTTTAGTATTTCACAAGAGGGAATCACTAGCGGCCCCCAAACACACAAAAGGATGTTCAGCTTCATTAATAAAAAGGGAAATAGAAAATTAGGATCACAGGGAGATACTATGTTGGCAGAAATTAAAATGTGACAATTCCAAACTGGTAGCAAGGAAGCAGAACACAGTATTGGCAAAATCATTTAAGGAAAGTTTGGCATCATCTGGGTGAGTTGCAATGGGAACCTGGTAATTCTGTTCCTGACATATATTTACTCTAAAGAAACCGCCATCCCAGGGGCCCAGAGTGCGTCCCAAGAGTGAGCACAGCAGGTTCTAGATGTACCCCAAGTACCCATCATCACTGGCTGCATCAGGGCAGAGGGAAGAAACAAATTAGGGCCCACACGCATCAGTGGATGGATCTCAGGAACATAATATGGAGTGGGAAAAGCAAGTTCCAAATACACAGAGAATGATTCCATTTCCAAAAAGCACAATGTAGCAAAACTAAATATCGTTTAGGGATGTTGGCATAAGGTAAAACCGTTATAAGATGCAAAGGAACGATAAACTCCTAATCCCAGAGTGGTGGTGGGAGGGCCTGGGCAGGGCAGGGGCACGGGGACCTCAAAGATACCCGAATGTTCTCAGCCTTTAGGCAGGGCAGCGGCGAAGACGATTGTGCTATTATTACTCTTTATATTGTAAACATGCTTTATTAGGCTTTTGGGTGTTTCCAATATTTTTAAAAAGGATGGCTGGGTTGAGGTCGGCCAAGTGGACGAAGGTTCTGGGTTGGGAGCTGGGTGAATGCGGGGCTGCCACAGGGACGTTCTCCGGCCCCCTAGAGAGCATTTGCGGGTTCAGCGATGGCCCGTTATTGCCCAGTGGGCTCCCCCTGTCCAGCAGGCCTGACCTGGGACGGGCACGTCCAGTCCCCTTCACCCTCCACTCACCCCATGTCCATCCCAGACCCAGAGCCTCCGCCAGACGGAGCCCAGCGCCTGCTTTCAGCTGTCACTCCCACGCAGAGCAGTTATAAAGCAATCACTGTTTTCAGCTGACAAAGAGCAGATTTCTTACTAAGTAAACACTGATGTTTTGGTAGGGAAATTAGGTTATAAAATTGCGCCGACAAAGGAGGTCACACAGATGGACTTTGTTAAGATCTAGCCATACAGTCAACAGCGGTTAACAACATGGTCTACCCTTGATAACAGATTTTTTTCCCCTCTGGGAGCAAAAGGATAAGGGAAGGTTATCAGCCTTTCCAAACGTAAAAATCAAAAAGCATAAAAGACAAGAAGGGACGATCAGGGAGCCTTTTTTCCTAGCAAAGTGATGACTCATGCAGAGTGGGGGGAGCAGGGGAAGGCCCTGGATTTGGACCCAGGACCAGTGGGGCCTGCTGGACCAGGGCTGTGGGGGGGCGTGGGGGGCTGGTCCAGCTTAGGTCCCCTCCTGGGGACCCGCTGGCATGGGTTAACCCCTGGGTAGGTGAGGCTCTCGGCTGTAATAGGAGCTGCCCATGGCTGAGTGAGGTGAGTGGAATCTTCCGGAGAGTCCGGGCTTTATGCGGGAATTGTCCTATTGCACAGCAAATGTGATCGGGGGGCTGGACAGAGGGGGCCTCTGTGGGGTGACATGTGGGGGGGGAGAGGAGGTGGAGGAGGGGAGGACAGCAGGGAGGAGGAGAGGTCTTCTGTAAAAGGAGGGGTTCTGCTAGGCTGGAGGGAGGGGCCCAGGTCCTCTCTGGGGGGCTCCAGGCACTGAGAAGAGGACTGGGTGGAGGGTGTGTTGGATGCAGGGAAAACTCCTCCACAGTAAAAATTCTTCACCTCTGGCCTGGCCTGCCAAAGTGGTGTGCGGAATTTCCTTTCCTGGAAGCCTTTCAGAACTAGATGGATAATCCTGGACTAGTTTAGATAAACGCCTTCTTGGAGGAGGGTGTGCCGGCGATTTTTACCCAAGCTTTTGAATCCGTTAGTGTGCACTTTGAAAAAGTCTCCCCTCCTTCACCCTGGGGTGGGTGTCTGCCTGGGAATGGGGATCCTCTCTTGGAATTGGGGCTGACTGGGGCCAGGTGTGGGTGGGATCAGGCCTTCCTTGCTTTCCAGTGGATAAATACTTGCCATTCCTGGTTTCCCGATGATCTAGGCTCCCCCAGGCCCCTTCTGGCACGTCACCCTGTAAGTGCCCAGCTCCTCCCCACCTCCCCCGCCAGGCCAGGAGTTCATGTGGGAGGCAGGGCTGGGCCCTCCGTGGGCTGTGCCTGGACACCTGGCCCAAGGCTGGCACACCGGAGGCACTGGGTGAGTGTCGGCAAATGAACGCAAGCAATCACCCGTGCGGGACACTGATTACGTGCTTTGACTTGGCGGGCCTGGGCTGGGGGACCTGATCAGCCCCTGGGGAGGGTGGTGGGCACGGGCGACAGCGCCCTCCACAGCCCCCCGGGCCTGGGAAAGTGAGGCCGGAGGCAGGCCCCATTTCCTCACCCAAAATACTACTGTTGGGAGAGGCTTGCCGGAGGGAACCGCCTTTTCCCCACCCCCTTATCTCGCCTGGACACTCCCCGTTGCCAGAGCAACTCCCCCACTGCCAGTGCGCATGCACAGTCACCGGAACTACTCCCGCCCCTTGTCTATCAACCTCCGCGCCCTCTCTGAACCAATCCAAGCCTTTGACCTCTACAGCTACCCCGCCCCCTAAGCGCCCAATATAAGCTGGTGTTCTCCCCTAATAAAGCTCTCTTGGTTTCATCCTCCCTCAAAGAACCGTGTCCCGCCTGCTCCTTCTCGCCGCCCTCCTTGCACGCCTCCGCCGGGGACTAGGGCCCAGTCCCCCGCCTCGCCCTCGCCTCCGGGAAAGAGCCCCCGCCGCCGGCACCCTCTGAGCAACGCCGAGAGCCGAGGGTTCAGCAACCGGCCGCCCCCCCCCCTCAGACAAATAAACGACGACTGCACACCCGCATCTTTCCACATTGCTTTGGTGGGACGGGCCAGGTTCACATTTCAGAAATGCAGCTCCTGGAAGGAGAGGATGGAAAGAAGGGGCTCCTGATTGGCCCACCACATTTGCTTCCCATGGGTACTGGGGCATGCAGTTGATGCTTTAGAGGTGCAAGGAGAGCAGCAGCAGAAATGATGACCAGTGTTTGCAAAGCATGTGGATTCAGGGCCGGGCACTGCTCTTGCAGCCCCTCTGCAAATGCTGACTAAAGCTGGCAGCAGTGACCCCGAGGGACAGCACCTGGGACACGAGTAAATCCAGCAATGATGAATTATGCTGAATAAATGAATGAGCTCAGAGCACTGGCCTTAGCTTCCAGCAAGAGTGGACAAAATGGTGATGTGCAGTGTGAGAGACATACCACCACAAAGACCAGTCTATCCCACCAAGACTGGAAATTTTACTGTTGGAGAGTAATTCCTTTGGGTGGATGACTGCTCTGTGTCCATGCTTGCCAGCAGCGATAACACAGCCTGGCCCTGAGAACTGGGACAAGACACCCCATCCTCTCTGAGGACAATCACAATGCGGAGAAGAGCTCAAGCTCGGGGGTCACTTGCTAGCTGAGTGATCTAGATTTCTCCTCCACGATCTGGGGAGAATATAGCTCACCTCACAAGGTGCCAGGAGAACTGAATGTGACACCCTCCTCCCAGTGCCCAGCGGGATGCCTGACATGAAACAGGGGCTTCCTTCTGCTGTCCACACAGGAGTGACAGGAGCAAATGTCGCCTTACCTGCTGTACCCAAACTCACTCACCTAACCTTCATGGCAAGGCACAGGGTGCTGTGACAGCCCCGTTCCAGAGACAGGGAAACTGAGGCCCGTTGAAGTTAGGCCCCCAGCCCAAGGCTGCAAGAGGCATCAGCTGTGGCACATTTAGGATCTGAATCCTGCCCACCTCATTCTACCTGCACCCTGGGGGTGTGGGGTGGGAAATGTCCACGAGGATGGGGGCACCACAGGGCAGGAGAAGAACTGCAAGGCCACCTCCCCACCCAGAAGCCCCGCCCCCCACTCCCGCACACCCTCATGCCACAGACCCAGCTCAATTCCACTCGTCAAGATTTGTTTCACTCCGCGGCCCCCCCTCCCACCCTCAGCTGACCACACGGGCTCTCCGCACAGCCCAGAGCCAGGCAGCGCCCCTTCTGCAGGAGCCGGCAGCGTTCAGCCAAGATCAAAAACCAGGCCTTCTTATCAAACACGCTCCTCATTAAACTTTCACAGGCCAGATTCCATTATGAATGAGTTGTCTGTCCCTCACTGTGGAGTGCGGTCCTGGTGCTGGGGCTTGGAAGCTCTCAGGGCTGGTGGAGGCCATAGCTGAGGGGTCAGGGTGGGGAGGGAACCTCTAGGGTCAAACTGCTTGGGTTCAAATCCCAGCAGCGCTATCTACATCAATGGAGAAGGCAATCAAGCACTCTGTGCCTCAGTTTCCCCAGGGTTAAGATTGCTGGAGTCCCTCCTCTATTTGTCACTTACTCCTTCTACACATTGCCTTCTGGGCTCCATGTCAGCCAGACCCCAGCTGCTCCAAGAAATGGTCAATGTGGGGACACAGGTCGGGGGGAGGAGCAGGGGCCCGTGGCGGGTGACACTGGGCCTGTCCAGCACCTCCTGGCACGGGAGGCCAGCAGGGGGGCCCGGGAGGCCGGCCGGGGTGTGGAATGCCCTCCCGGGCTCAGAAACCAGCGGGCAAAGTGAACAAGCCCTGGAGAGGCCTCTTCCTCCCACAAGTCTTGGTAAAGAAATGCACATGTTTGCCAAGGGAGGGGAGGCTTCTTAGCAAAACACAAACAAAGCCAATCCTCTATGAATTGTGAATCTGGCATGTCGTGCCAAGAGTCAAAGAAGAGAATATACAATTTGCTTTGTGCTCCCTCCTCGGTGATTGGCTGAAATATCAGAGGCCCGGGACAAAGCTCCTGAGTCATGGTCTGTGCTATGGTTAGGGTTAGGCTTAGGGTTAGGGTTAGGGTCACGGGCTGAGCAGGCTGCTGTGGTAATTAGGATTAGGATTAGGACTGGGGTTAGGGTTTGCAGCTTGGGGTAAGGTAAGGGTTACGGGTTAGGGTTTGGGATAGGGCTCAAGTTAGGGTTAGGGATATGGGCTGGGCAGGCTGCTGCAGAAATTAAGGCGAGGGTTAGGAGTTTGGGGTTAGGGTTGGGGTTAGGGGCTGGGCAGGCTCTAACTGGCTGTGGTTAGTCTCATGACAATCTGGTGGCATCTCTTTATGCTCCCCTGACCTTGGGACAGTTGCTCTTCAAATCCCCTCTGAATCGAGAGTTCATGAGCTCAGCCCGGCATCAGCAAAGGAATGCCTTTCTTGAGTGAAGACACACAGACCTAGGGGTTCAAAACCCCATTGCTATGCAGTGGTGGGGGCCAGTGGGGGTTCCCACATTCTTCACCTCACTCCGCAGCTGCCGTCGGTAATTTGCACACATGACCAAGGGACCCACGGGTGGAGGAGGCTCCCTCATTTAAACCTCCTGGCCTAGTGATGTCATTAAACTACCTGAATTGAGGGCGAGACCCAGAGCCATCCATCCTCAGCCCAGCCCGGCTCTCCCCTTTGCCATGAGAGGGTCCAGACTCAGCTGGGTGTCAGGGGTCACAGAGGTCAGAGGTCAGGTAAGGAGCCCACCACGAGGAGAGAGGTTGAGATGTTTTCATTGTCCCCTCTGTTTACCAGTCATCCCCGCCCCCTACCCCTGCAAGCTGAGACTATGAACAGGGCTGAGAATGGTTTAGGTGAACTCACCGGGGCTGGATCTGAGAATGGTTATGGGGGGACCATGAGGTATGGAGCACCCCATATTTCAGAGGTGTCACCAGTGAGAGGAACAGCTCTATGATTGATTGGCTCTGACTTGGTCAAGCCAATGAACAGTTAGCGCTGGGCTTACCTCCACAGGTGTAAAGTAAGAAGAAAGGCTTAAGGTGGCCCCCAAACTCTGCCCGAGGGCCCCTGCAAACAAGCAGCTTCCCAGGCCTCACCCTGGCCTGAATGAACTGGAACTTTTAAAGTTGTGATCTAGGAATGTGCATCTTTAAGAGACATTCTGGTTGTTCAGATTTGCATTCAGATTTGCAGACTGCTGCATGAGATGCTCTCTACAAGTCCTTTTGGTCTAGAAGCAGCCTGGACTCTTCTTGGGTGACGGCAGACACGGAGGAAATGGGGAGCTCCAGCAGGAAGCCCCCGCGACAGCCACGTCTCAGACACCTTTCCCATGGCACCCTGGCAAGACTGTCTCCAAGGGGCAAGGATGGGGGCTCCAAAGTGCTCCTCTTTCCCAGAGCCACAAGGCTATAGAGGGGCTGTGAGAAGGCTTGGCCCCCCCTATCGGCCTTCTCTGGAAGGCTCAGGACCACGTCTCATGGGGGTCACACAAGAACCCCACCTGTATGGAGATAACGGCCCCCCCACCCTTTGTCTCCCCATCACCCTGTGGTTTACAGATGAAAGATGCTGCTGTGCCCACAGTCTATGGGCTTACACTCTTCCGGAGCCATCTGATCATCACTGAGCCATACAAACCCTGCCGCAGACTTAGGTGCAGTAGGTGACTGGAGGGGGAGGCTCTGCAGCCAAACAGGTTGCAGCTGGGCTTGGGGTCCCCACACCAGGCCTGCCTCTGTCCACTGTGCTGCCAGCTTGCGTCCAGCTGGGCCCTGTCTGGGGCACCATGACATCAACCGTGGCCCTCCTGCCCTTTTGCTGGGTGCCACAAGGCCAGCTTCGGCAGGTCTCCTTGCCCTGGGTCCCCTCTCCTGCCCCATCCTCTATCTGCTCCTAGAATTACCTGGAGACAAACCTGACTCTTGCTTGCCCAAAGGAGGAAGCCCAAATTCCTTGGCTGGGCACAAATAGACCATCTGCTCCCCCCATGGTCCTCTGTCAGCCCCATCGCTCTCTTCCCTACGCCACAGCCACCTTCTCCCCTTCTGAGGCCACCCCGGGGCCTGTCTGCCCCACGGGCCCTCGGCCACCATGCAGCCCCCCGATAGGCAGATGGAGCCCCAGCAGCACCAGAAACAACCCCGACCTCTACCATGGGCCTCTGCCTTGTTCTCAGTGCTCCAAAGACATCACCTCATTTAGTTCTCAGAACAGCCCTGTGGACCAGGGAGTGTTACAGATTGAATCATGCCCCGCCTCCCCCAATACATGCTCAAGTCCCAGCCCTTGTTCCACAAATGTTTGGAATCCTTTGTATTTGGAAGCAGGCTCTTTGCAGATGAGATTAGTTAAGAAGAGGCCAATTGGGATCAGGGTGCTTCCTAATCCAATAAGACTGGTGTCCTCATAAGGAGAGGAAATCCAGACAGAGAGAAAGAGACAGACAGACAGAGTGATGGAGGCAGAGACTGAGTTATGGCTTGCTGGCAAGTTGTCACCAGAACCCTACAGACTCGGAGGGAGCACAGCTTGATTCTGGACTGTCAGACTACCCACTGCTGCTCCTAGTCTGTGCTGCTTTGTGATGGCAGCCCTGGGAAACAAAGGCAGGTGTGGATACTGAGGTTTGTTAGCCGCCCTTAAGGAACTCTCCCAAGGCAAGTGGATTCAGGGCTGGGATTCCGCCTGGTGTCTGCTGCGGCTGAGACGTGCAGACACCAGGCTGCTCAGCAGTGCCTGGAGCACCATGCATGGACAGTGGGGAGGACAGATGGGAACACAGGTGGAGCACTGTTCATGGAGCCTGCACCCCATGGCGCCCAGTTGGTGCAGCCACTAAAACCCTGAAAGCAAATGGGGAGGGGTCCTGGGCGCCTGAGCAGTGCAGAGTCGCGGCCCGTGCTGCATGGGTAAGCGGGTGTGCAGGAGGGTGGGGGCACATCTGAGGCCCACGGCTGGTGTGCCCACTCTTGGGACATGAGGACCAAGCAGGCCGAGGCTCCGGCTCCAGGCTGACAAGCCATGACACCGCACCTCATTTGCTGTGCAATGTTCGTGTAATTTGACGCATCTGGCACCAGTGAAGAGGTGCAAACTACTATAGGGGCTTGATGGATCGGGTGCTCCATCATGCCCCGACCGCATTAATCACAGAAGCCAGAACCACGGATGCCATTTTTCCCCAGGCTTTGTCCTGCTTCCCACCAGGGGTGCTGGGGTTGGGAGCAGAGTGGGCTTTCCAGAGCCCGAGGCTGGCCTGAAGCACTGGTCTCCCTTTGGCCTAGGCGGGGACCAGCTCCCCCGAGATTGACACGGAGCCCTGGGAGCCCATCCCAGCAGGTCGTGGGGCTCTGGGAATGCACAGATGTTCACCCATCCCTGGGTGTTAACCAGGCCCGTCCCTCCTTGCCTGGGAGGGGAGTCTGCACCCGAGAGCCCAGGCTTCTCAACCCTAGAACAGAAACAAGCACACTGCCTCACAGGGGTGGCACATGGAGGGTGGTGTGCCTCTCTGGACCTCAGTTTCTTCCTCTGTAAGATGAAGTCTATAACCCCATCTCACAGGGCAATCAGGAAGATTAAATAATATGGCACACAACACCGAGCATGGTGCCCAGCCCTCTGCAGGCCCTGCATGGATTACTGACAAGCTTTACCGTGTATCCATTGCATGGTGCCACTCCACTGGGGGTCAGGTGTCCCCACATAAGGGCCCGGCTGGGTTCCTGTCTGTGTAGGCTGAATAGTGATCTCCAAGTTATCCAGGTCCTAATCCCCAGAGCCTGTGACTATGTCCCAACACGGCAAAAGAGACATTGCAGACTGAATAAATTAAGGATACTGAGATGGGATATTATCCTGGACCACTAGGGTGGGCCCCGATAAGAGGGAGGCAGAACTGCACTATTAACCAATCAGACCCAATGAACAATAAACAACACTCCGCCCAACACCAAAACACACATTCCTCTCAAGTGTGCACAGAACGTTCTCCAGCATAGGCAACACATAGGGCCACATACAAAGTATCTTCTCAGACTACAAAGTTTGAATAAAGTAGAAAGCAGTAACAGAAGGAAAACTGGAAAATTTACAAATATGTGGAAATTAAGCAACACACTATTAAACAACCAGCGGGTCAAAGACGAAATCACAAGAGAAGTTAGGAAATATCTTGCGACGAACGAAAACACAGCATTCCAAAACTTCTGGGATGTGGCGAAGGCAGTGCCCAGAGGGAAATTATAGCTCCAAATGCATACTTTAAAAAAGAGAAAGATCCCAAATTGATAACCTAACTTAACACCTAAAGAATCTAGAACAAGAGCAAACTAAACCCAAAGTTGGAAGATGAAAGGAAATTGGAAAGATTAGAGCAGAGATAAAAGAAATAGAAAACAGAAAAACAATAGAGAGAATCAACAAAACCAAAAGTTGTTTTTTTGAAAAGATCAATACAACTGACAAACCTTTAGACAGATAGACCAAAAAACAACAACAAAAATCAAACAGAGAGAGAGAGAGAGAGAGAGAGAGAGAGAGAGAGAGAGAGAGAGAAAGGAAGAGAGAGAGAGGACACAAATCACAAATAACTAAAATCAGGAATGAAAGTGGGGACATGACTACTGACCTTACAGAAATGAAAAGGATTATAAGAGGGGGCTATGAACAATTATATGCCAACAAATTAGAAAACCTAGATTAAAAGGATAAATTCCTAGAAATGTGCAAATTACCTAATCTGATGCAAGAAGAAATAGAAAATCTCAGCAGACCTATATTGAATGAGTAATCAAAAACCTCCCAACAGTGAAAGTCCAAGACCAGATGATTTCACTGCTGAATTCTACCAAGCATGGAAAGAAGATTTAACACCAACCTTTCTCAAACTCTTCCAAAAAACAGAAGAGGGATTACTTCCTAATTCACGCTATGAGGACAGCATTACCCTGATACCAAAGTCAGAAAAAGACAACACAAGAAAATTGCAGACCAATATCACTTATGAATAGAGATGCAAAAATCCTGAAGAAAATACTGGCAAACTGAATTCAATAGTATACTAAAAGGCTTATACACCACGACTAAGTAGAATTTATGCCAGGAATGCAAGGATGGTTCAACATAAGAAAACTAATCAATATAATATACCACATTAATAAAATAAATGAAAAAAACCCACACGATCATCTCAATGATGCAGGAAAGATATGTGAAAAAAACCAACATCCTTTCATGATAAAAACACTCAGAAAGCTAGGAACAGAAGGGAACTTTCTCAACATGGAGAGGGCTTTCATGAAAAACCCAGCACAGATATCGTACTCAATGGTGAAAGACTGAAAGCTTCCCCCTAAGATCAGAAACAAGACAAGGATGCCTGCTGTCACCACTATTATTCAACATTTACTGGAATGTTCTAGCCAGAGAAATCAGGCAAAAGAAATAAATAAAAGGCATCCAAACTAGAAAGAAATAAGTCAAATTATGCCTATTTGTAGATGACATGATCCTATATAAAGAAAATCCCCCCAAAATCCACAAGAAAGCTACTAGATCTATTACACAAATTCAAAAGTTCCAGGAGATAAGATAAACACGCAGAAGTGAGCTGGGTTCCTGCCAGGCATACCAGTCATGAATAATCTGAAAGAGAAATCAAGAAAACCCATTTACAACAGCATCTAAAAGAATAAAATACCTAGGAATAAATTTATCCAAGGAGGTAAAAGACTTCCACACTAAAAACTATAAAACATTGCTAAAAGAAATTAAAGAAGATCTAAATAAATGGAAAGACATCCTATGTTCATGGATTGGAAAACTTAATATTGTTAAGATGTCAATACCACCTAAAGTGATCTATGAGTTCAATGCAATCCCTATGAAAATTCCAGAAGCCTTTTGCAGAACTGGAAAAGCTGGCCCTTAAATTTATATGAAATTGCAAGGGGCCCTGAAGAGCCAAAACAATCTTGAAAAAAAATAAAGTTGGAGGGCTCATACTTCCTGACTTCAAAACTTACCACAAAGCTACAGTTATGAAAATATGTGATACTGGCATAAAGATAGACAATATAGACCAATGGAAATGAATTAACAGTCCAGAGTTAAACCCATACATCTATGTCCAGTTGATTTGTGTGTGTGTGTGTGTGTGTGTGTGTGTGTGTGTGTGTGTGTGTGTGTGTGAATGGTGTGATTTCAGGTGACTTTTTTTTTAATTAAATTCAGTTTTATCGAGATACATTCACCTACCATACAATCATCCATGGTGTACAATCAACTGTTCACAGTACCATCATATAGTTGTGCATTCATCACCTCAATCTATTTTTAACATTTTCCATACACCAGAAATAAAAATAATAATAAATAAAAAGTAAAAAAGAACACCCAAATCATTCCCCCATCCTACCCTATTTTTCATTTAGTTTTTGTCCCCATTTTTCTACTCATCCATCCATACACTGGATAAAGGGAGTGTGATCTACAAGGTTTTCACAATCACACTGTCACCCCTTGTAATCTACATTGTTATACAATTGTCTTCAAGAATCAAGGCTACTGGGTTGTAGTTTGATAGTTTCGGGTATTTACTTCTAGCTATTCCAATGCATTAAAACTTAAAAAGGGTCATCTATATAGTGCATAGGAATGTCCACCAGAGTGACCTCTCGACTCCATTTGGAATCTCTCAACCACTGAAACTTTATTTTGTTTCATTTCACTTCTCCCTTTTGGTCAAGAAGATGTTCTCAATCCCACGATGCTGGGTCCATATGGCCAGCTGATTTCTGACAATGGTGTCAAGTAATTCCTTGGGGCAATGATAGTCTCTTCACCAAAACGGTGATGGGATAACTGGAAATCTACATGCAAGAGAATGAAGGTGGACCCCTACCTCTCACCATATACAAAAATTAATTCAAAATGGATCAAAGATCTAAATGTAAGAGCTAATACTATAAAACTCTTATGGGAAAACACAGGGAAATATCTTTAGGATCTTGTAGTAGGCAACTGTTTGTTAGATTTTACACCAAAAGTACAAGCAACAAAAGAAAACAAAAAAATGGGACTTCACCAAAATTAAAAACTTTTGTGCATTGAAGGACATTAGCAAGAAAGTGAAAAGACAACCTACAGAAACAGAGAAACTATTTGGAAATCCTGTATCTGATAAAAGTTTATTATCCAGAATATTTAAAGAACTCCTACAACTCAACAACAAAAAGACAACCTAATTAAAAAATGGGCAAGGATTTGAATGGACATTTCTCCAAAGAAGATCACTCAAATGGCCAATAAGTATATGAAAAGATGCTCAATATCATTAGCCACTAGAGAATTGCAAATTAAAACTACAATGAGATATCACTTCACACCAAGATGGCTATTATTTAAATATCCTGAAAATAACAAGTGTTGACAAGGATGTGGAGAAATAGGAATGCTCACACATTATTGGTGAGGACATAAAATGGAGCAGCAGCCATCATGGAAAACAGTTTGGCAGTTCCTCAAAAAATTAAACATAGAATTACCATATGACCTGGTAGCTTTACTCCTAGGTCTAAACCCCAAATAACTGAAAGCAGGGACTTGGGCAGGTATTTATACACCAATGTTCGCTGCATCATTATGCACAATAGCCAGAAGGTGGAAGCAACCCAAGCGTCCATCAACAGATGAATGGATAAACAAAATGTTGTATCTGCATACGATGGAAGGTTTCAGCCTCTCTCCTGGACGAAAAGGGGCTAAGTCTGAGTCAGAAAAGCCAAAAAAAACAGAATCAGCTGTGGGCTTCAAGACCCCTGGTGAGAATATTGGGGAGGAGGGAGGTGGGCGGCGGGCAATGATGACTAAGACAGCCCCTTCCTCCTGGGGATCTCAGAGCAGGGAAGACGATCAGGCCCCAAAGGCACAGATTCCAGCTGGTCCTTCTAAGGTTGACCATAGAATTTATTATCCCCACAGGGACCACAGAGAGAGGGAAAGGGGGTGCTCTGAATTCTTGGGCTGGGACGACATAGAACACAGATCACCTTACTTCCATGGGATCTTTGGCCTGGAGGGGATCTCCACTTCCCAGATGGGCAAACAGCCTCACATCCCTATGGTCACCAGGAAAGCCCATGACCTCAGTAGTGGGGACGGGCGAAGATGAGGACAGCTTCCCTCCCACACCTCATCATCCACCGGCGTTCTCACCCGGGGCCCAGCTCTGTGCACACGGGGACAGCAGAGCTGAGCACCTGCTCAGGACCAGGCGGGGCCGGGGCCCCACACCAAGGACGACAGAGGCCGCCGCGGGGGGCAGCGGGCGCAGCGCACACTTACCCGGGGACGCCGTGGACGGAGAGCGGCTCATAAGGATACCTGTCCTCCTGGTGTCTCATGTCAATCGGCAAGGGCGCGTGGAACGGAGGCAGAAGGTGCTGCGGCACTGCGGAGGGGGCAGAGAGAAACACAGGACTTCAAAGACGCGTCCCCTCCCGCTTTAAGTGGTTTCAAAGGGCTTTTTAAAGCGGAGTGAATCTCTCAGGGCAAGGTGAACCCAGGACACGGGGCTTGGCGACTGTCCGCCCACGAATGGGAGAATGAATAAATAATCAAAGTCAGCCTGAGAAGTCCTACGTCTTGCACATAAAAGATCCCCGACCGTGTGCTCGACAAAGACAAGCAGCGAGGTTCTCTTTGAACTCAGGGAGATTACAGGCAGGGCCCCGGAAACCGACAGGCTCCGACGTCGCCGGCTTCTGCCCGGCCGGCCTTTGCTGCACGGGGGCCCCAGGGTGCAGGTAAACCGGCGGGCTGGAGAGGCTCACCCGGGAGCGTCTGCCGAGGCCAGCCCTGTGCCCCCAGCTGCGGGCAGCTTGCACCCGGCTGCCTGCTCCATCTCGCTTAAAGAGGACACCTACGTCGCTGTGTCCACTCTCCAGCGCTTCAGATTTCCTACTGACCACATGCGAGCTGGAGGGTGTGTCCTCCGGGATGGGAAGGCAAGCATGCGATCGTGGAGACTGCCTCCTGCCTGCGCTTGGCCTGCCCTCCACAAATCCTCGTGATAATTGGAGGGTGCTGTTTGCTTATTAACAAAAAACTCCTGGGCGCCCTAGAGGCAAACGTAATTACAGGTGTTAGCAAAACAAGGCTCTTTACAAAGTAGTTAGATTGGGAAAAGGGTTGAGAAGTGGAGGTTTTCCAGCCAACTCTCGCTCAGTCTGAGGGCTAGAGGCCAGTGGGAAACGGCATTGACTCTGAATTCCCAAATATCTTAAAGAAAGGCTGATGGGTTTGCCTTACACACATGCACAGATCGGCCAACTGCCAGGCCCCGCTGTAATGGCTGCATGAAAATAATGCTAACGGTTTCTACACAGACAGATTCTAGCATTGTACTGAAAACGCTATGAATTCTTAACGGGAAGGAACGCCCCTCCTGAAACTGTAACTTTAATTTTTGCATATCCAATTTTATCTCCATGGATTCCACAACGCTGACACCCTTCATGGGGACCGGCAGGAAAAGAAAGTCAATCTCTTAACCCGGATTAAACTGATTTGCCAGACCCAGACCTCACAATCTCAGACTCAGAGAGGAACTGGGCAAGCAGTCCCATCACTCTGGGCCCCAGCTCTCCCGCCTGGGGTGGGGGTGGTGGGAACGGGGCCCTGGCCCCCACTTGGGGCACATTCTCTGGGGATGCCACACTGGGCCTATTGGCTGTGACTCGGCAGCTGGGCATTCTGGGGAGTCAGGGACCCTGGGCTCTGGGAGCCCTGAGACTCACTGGCTGCACAGCCCCAAGCAAGTTCCTTTACCTCCCTGAGCCTCGGCTGTCCCATCTGGAAATGAAGATCAGTAACTACCTGACATGGTTGCTAAGAAGACAACTGTGAACTGTTGTTTACACCTGGGAGGTCTTAGCCCAGTAACTTTGCAGGTAAAAAGTGCTCAGCAAAGAGCACTACTGGCGACAACAGTTACTCCTAATATGTGGAGCCCCGGGACCCTGTAATCAAACCACAGACACACCATCCACTGGCGGTGGGGCACGGGCTGGGTTGCTATCTGCTCAACCTGGAGAGGGTGGAGGGTGGGACAGTGGCTGCTTACAGCCTGAGTCACCAACTGGGATTTCCTGATGCCTGGGGCAGTCAGCAGGGAGGCAGGATTCATGTTCCGGAATATTTAAGAATGGGCTTTTCTTTCTTTCTTTTTTCAACTTTGGCCGGACAGACCAGATAACGTTACTGCTACGCTTTCGAGTGTGGCACACCCTTTAAAGCGCTGCACACCCAGGAGGCCCCGAGGCAGCCAGGGAGGGGTTACTGAGCCCACTTCATAGACCGGACATGGAGGCCCAGGAGAGTTGGGGCTTTGTCCAAGTCGCAGGGCTGAGAAATGATAGAACAGAGAGAAGAATCCAGGGCCCTGGACGGCTGGTGGGCATCTCCCTCAGTGCAGCCTCGATGGCCCCTGCCTGGGGGGGAAGGGTGACCCCCGGTCCAACTGCCCCACCTTGTTTGTGGGTGGCATTTAGCAAACACAGTCAGCACCCGGCCTGCTGAAAGCACTTTGCAGATATCAACTTCTGCTGAAAGCGCTTTGCAAATACCAACTTCAGGGCTTTACAGCAAACCAGGAAGCTGCATTCACCTGGAATTCCCGCTCTCACACTGGCTGCCCCCCGCATCCGGGTGGCCCCTTCTTCCCAACTGTGCTCCTACTGAGTCACTGAGGGGTCCCCGAAGGCTATCAGAGCCCAGCCCCCCAGCTGTGAGCCGAGACTCCTTCTGTTCAGGATGAATGCAACCTCATCAAGGCCTAAAGAGCCTCCAAAGGTAGGAGGTGTGTGTGGAGGAACCTCAGCCATCCCACATTCAGGAGACTCACAGGCGAGAATAGGGCTGGCTGCCGAGTCTCCCGCAACTGGAAAATGCAGGGGCTCTGAGGCTGCCCCACAAGACCAGGCATGTGTGAGTGTGTGTACATGTGTACATGTTCATGTGTGTATATGTGCATGTTTCTATGTACATGTGTGCATGTGCGTGCATTGGGGGAGGGTGCCTGGGGCTCCGGGAAGAGGCATAAAGGACCGCACCCACAGAGTACTGCTGCAGCTGGGCCCACTCCCCGCTTCCTGCAGGGACCCTGGGGTGGAAACTGTGGAGGTGACAAGGGGAAGTGGCTTTCTCCTTTTCAAGTTGGGGCCCTCCTGCTCTTGACCTCTCAGCCTCTGACCCATGGAATGTGCAGGCTGCAGTGGCCCAGTCCATGCCCCACACCCTCACTTCACTCTATGAAGTCCAGGAGGTGCCTGGAACGTGTGTGGGTTCCTCCTGCCCTGTGCTGTGCCAGGTCAGCCAGTGGCTCAGGCCACCGTGGTGGGGAGGGCAGGTGTGCCTGGCACTAAGGTTCAGGGGTGGCTGCCCCCTGGGGCTTGTTTGCAGAGCCTCATTTTGTTTTACCAGCAACACTGTGCCTAGCCCTCTTTTTCAGGAAAGAAGATGGAGGCTCAGACAGGTGTGACTCAGCTTCCAGGAGAGCACTGATAGGCTCTCACCAAGCCCCTTAAAGTTCCCAGGGTTTCCCCGGCGCCTGGCCCTGCCTGGTACACAGGGGCTCTATGTGAATGGGAGCACACAGCATCTGTCCTAGGATGGACGGTGGTGCCCAGGTGCAGCTAGAGGGTGGAGGACCAAGGAATTCAAACCCATGCCCGGTGCCCAGGTGTCTTTTCTCATTCAAAGAAAGTCCAATCCATTCACATCAGCAGGGAGGACCGTGGAAAGCAGTTCACTTTAAGAATACCCACCCATCCACCTACCCATTCATCCCTCCACCCATCCACACATCCACCTATCCATCCTTTCCTCCCTCCCTCCATCATTCCCTTAATCCATCCATTCATCCATCCATCCATCCATCCATCCATCCATCCATCCGTCGATCCATCGATCCATGCATCCATCCAACCATACATCCACCCACCCACCCACCCATCCATCCATCCATACATACATCTATTGATCCATCTATCCATCCATCCATCTATGCATCCATCCATCCAACTAACTGGTGTCAAGTGCTTGTTATGTAGCACTGTCCTAGGCCTTGGGAACTGACTACCCTCTGCTCTGATAAAGCTGACTTACCCCCCCAGTACCAGGAGACAGATGGTGAACAAACCCAGCAAATCCATTTGTAACATGATGTTGGAGAATGACAAAGCTAGGAAGGAAATGCAAACAGGGGGAGGGGCAGCACAGAGAACTTGGGCAAGGTGGGAGGCTCTGAGGAGGAACAGGCACGCAGGCCAGAGTGCAAAGGCCCAGGTAGGGGAGAACATCAGGACTTCAGCTTGAAGACTCTGGCTGGAGCGGAGTGACAGGAGAGAAGGTCCTGTACGACTGAGCGGACCATGGGAAGGAGTTTGGGTTTCTTCCCTGAGTGGTTTGGGGAGCTCCTGGAGGGTCCTGAGCCAGGAGTCACCTGACTAGGTGAAACATTTTCAAAAGGTCACGGTAAGGTGGGGCAGGGGTGTGCATCAGCCGGAAGGCAGTGACCAGCTCCCAGGCTGGCCCTGCCACAGGGCAGGGCCCCCAGTGCTTCTGCTCCAGCCTTGAGTCCCAGCGTGACCCGCCAAGGGGGCGGCTCCCTGGAGCAGCTGCTCTCTGTGCCCCCAGGCAGCCTTCTGGGTCAGGGCCACCAGCTCAGCGCCTGTCTGCTCGCCACACTCAGTGACTGGTGTGATAACTGTGTACTTCCCCGCTGCAGTGGGTGGTCCTCACCACTATTCGCTCAACAAACGTTCCTGGGGGGCCCTCAGCATCAGGCACGCCAACATGCTCTGGGCAGCCCCCAAGAAGGTGAACTCAAGGCATCCCATGCTGTCATGGCTCCGAAGGGGATCAGGGAAGGGCTCCTTGAAAGGGCTTCCCCCAATTCCTCTCCCATGATGGGGAACCCTGCCTGGACTTCTCCTGTTGATGATTTATCCATTATGCTCTTTACCTTGTGATTGCTTGCATCTTAAGTAATCCTCAGTGCATTTGCATTTATTTCTCTTAAAAGAAAACAGGCCTTGGGAAAATCATGGAAACAAATTCATCCTGCAGATGATTTACTGGGTCGCCTTCTTCCTAATGGGAGAACCGGGGCAGCAAGAGACACGTACATCTTTGGCACAAGAAGGGGCTAGTTGGAAGAAAGAGAGAAATGGCACAAGGGGCTGTCTTGAAGACCATTGTGGGAAACTTTACAGTTATAATTAAATCTGGCTTGCTCCTGAGATGTGCATCAGTCAAAACTGAGTCCTAAGGGAGATGAGCTGTCCCCTGTCTAAGGAGACAGAGATAGGAGCCAGAAGCACGTGACCCGTGAGTTCAGAGAGACCTGGGAGCGAGCTGTGGGTTTTGTCATTTGCTACAAGTGACAAGTGATCTGAGTTTCAGTTTCTTCCCAAGGGTTGTGAAGAATATTCGCAGGGTCTGGCATATAGCCAGAACTCCATAAATGCTGGTCCTTTCCCCCATCACAGTAAGCCTCATAGCAGACGGTAACAGGGGCCCCAGTGCCGCAGTAATGACGGGGACTTCTGTCTTGGTCCTCAGGGTAAGGCACATTGAGATGCAGCAGAGAGAAACTCACACAGGGCATCCACTGATAGAAGTGCATTCTGGTAAATTCACTGCTCCGAGGCACTGTGTTAAAATGAGGATGGCCAGAAGTGGTGGGTTATGCAGGAAGGGCCTTCCTCAAATTCCAGGCATCATTCCTGCTGAATGCCCACCCCCATTCCAAGATGACGAATCCCTGAGTACTCCAGTGCTTCCCACAGCTTCCCCCTAGCATCTGTGGCTGTGCCAGCCAACACAAGGCAAACTATCTAAGACCTGGTAGTTCTGGGGAATATCGCTGAGAATTTGCAAAGGAGCAGAGTTTTTAAACCTATCCTCTTCTCATCTGCCTTCAGCCACATAGCCCGGCAGCAGCAATAAATTGCCTCTTGGGAAAGTGAGCAGCAGGAGAAGCCCAAGGGAGAAGAGGGTGTGATTTGGTAGCTGCCAGCAGCATCTCACCTTTCGCCCATCACCAGGCAAGGCTCCTCCCATGTGTTGCAGGGGAGTGGCTCAGAGGATGGGGCTCCCTTATGATGCAATTTCCTTAAACCAAGTCTAGCACTCCCCTGCAGGAAGTGCGGGGGGATTGATGGCCTGGACAAAGCAGCAAGGAGGGCTGAGGCTGGGCAGCGGATTGCATGTTCGCATGGCTCTGTTCTCTGCCATGAAGTGTCTGCCCCGGTCCCAGGAAGGGGAGTGGAGTCTGCAGGCCCCTCGCTGCCATCCCTGGGACCCAGACCAGGCCTGGGTCAGCCACATAAGAGCAACTTTAGCTCTGGGTTGGAGCTGCTGGCTACCAATTCTCCTTCCACAACTGAGAGACAGAGCTTGCTACTTCTGGTGCCACCCTTAGCATCAAGCTTGCTAGGTAACGTGAAGATGCTTTGCAAAATGAAAAGTGCTAGTCATGTGGGTACAAGATGGCAATCGGCAGTGGTATTTTTTGCTCCAGTGATCCCAGGAGAGCAGCCTGGACTTTCACTGGCTGTTTTCACGGGGAAGGTCTGTGTTTCAGACTTTACTGCTTGGCTTTTGCACGACCCCCTCTCTGCCCCGGTGTTGGGGAGATCCTAGGCCCCTTCCTCAGGGAAGCTGGCACTAAAGGCTTCCCAGAAAATACCAGAAGCACTAAAGGCTTCCCAGAAAATACTAGCCCCAAAGAAGAGCCTGGGCGCTGCCTTGCTCAGCAGCATGGGTCTGGCTTTGGGGCGTGACGACATTTGGACTCATTGTCCCTCTGACATGGCCTTGAACCACAGGCTGCAGGCTCCATGCAGCCCAGCTCCCAGGGTCAACGTCTCGATGCTCGCGGCCAGCCTGTGCATTAACCCACTTTGTCAATGTCTGAGGACTCGGCCACAGAGCACAATAGGAACAGTTCCTTCCTAAGGGGAGCACACGAGGACACCTCTGGCTGGAAACTGGCCACTTGACCTTGTGAGACTCAGGGGTCCACGTGATGCAGACGGCAGCGAAAGCTGGGAGTTGAGCAGGGGAGGAGAGTCCATGTGGCTGGGAGCAGCCCTGAAGGCTCCCTGGAGGAGGCGGCTTTGGAGCTGGGCCCAGAAGGGGGCAGGACTGGGCGAGCAGGAAGGAAGGAGAAGGAAAGGGGCTCTCCCAGGCCACGGCAGTGTGGACAGTGAGCCCAGGTGATTGCATCATGCCCTGGCACCGAGCTGTGCAGAGTTCGAATCCTGACAAACCATGCAGCCTCTCGGCTCTATTAAATGACGCACTATACATAACAGGCGCACAACTGAACACCTAGGAAGTGCTAATCCAGTGCTTCTCAGACTGGAGGATCCCCGCAGGGCTTGTTAAAACCCCATTGCTGGACTCTGCCCCCAGTGTTCCTAATTCAGTGGTCTGGGGCTGGCCTGAGAATGTGCATTCCTAACCAGTTCCCCAGCAAAGACGACTGGCTGGGACCATCCTGGGGAACAGCTGGTGTGTTGTTCACTTTTCTGTTTCCAGCACCTCTGCAGCTCTCCCACTTGCAACTTGGCAGGAGGCGGCCTTCGTAGTCCAGCGACAAGCACGCTGTCCCTTGGCCAGGACCTCTGCACTGCGGCTGCGTGGGATCCCCAGTGAGTGCAGACTTTGACGGCCTCCAGGCGCTGGGTGATTCGAGGCTACAAGAAGTGAGGTGGGCACCGGGGCTGGGGGAGGCCCCAGGGAAAGCATGCATGCATTCCTGCCCTAGCCTGGATAGGGTCTGTCCGCTCCCACTCTGTGGCAGGTCCACAGCCAACCCTGCAGGCTTTCCCAGAGGGGGCCAGGTGCTCTCCTAGCAGGCACAAGGGGAACATTAAAAGTGCAGCCCAGTTAAGGGAAGGCTCCTCCCCAGGGCAGCGCCAGCCTGCCTTCCAGGCCTTATGCAAATAAACTATTATTCCCAAGAATAAGCCCCAGGACAGGCTGCTTCAAGAGGTACCTCCTGACATCCACAGGAAGCACTTAATAAGAATAATAATATCCTGAACAGCCACTCCACAGCATGCAATTAAAAAGCACTTTTGTCTCACTTGTGGGGGTGAGGGTGGAGGGGAGGGAATTAAACTCAAACAGGAAATACCAACACCTTGCGCCGGCTGGGGTCCGTGGGCTGAGGCCCAGGCAGCTTGCACCACAGTTGCACCAGCACCCCCCCACCCCACAGCCTCTGCTATGCCTGCGAGCACCCACTGCCCATCCAGACCCAGGGCTGGCTTCTCCAAAAGGTGCTATCTGACAAAAAAGAGAGTCCTGGGCTGGGCTTCCCCAAGCCACCCCACGTGGGGCTTGCAGGGAGGGCAGGCCCCCCATGCTCCATGGCCCCTGCTACACGGAAGCTGGACATATGTGGACTCTCTCCCACCCAATGGGGTCATAAGAGAACAGGGACAGGTCACAGGAACAGACTGTCCTGTCCCCAAGGTAGCGTCACAGAGGGGACACTGACCCTGCAGCCAACGGCTGGGTCCAGGCTGGCTCTCCCATGGATGGGTCTTGGTCGCTGATGTAATCGCCCCGTGCCTCAGTTTCCCCATCTGTTATCCAGGACTCCCAGAGAGAGAGACCGAGGCAGTTATCTAGAGCTTATGCAGGCCGGGCACACAGGAGGGCCACTCAAGAGTGACCATTGCCACCGGCCTCTCATGGGACCCCTGCCTCTTTAGCAAGGGGGTGAGACTTGGGGATGCTACAGAGGGACCCCGTGAAGATCTGAAAACTCTGCCTTGGTTACGAATCTGCCCTAATAGAAATTAAAAACAGCACACAGGGCCCCCAAATAATACAACAGACTAGAAGCCCAGAAGTTTCAAGGTCTCCCTGCAGACCTCCCAGAGAGCCTGGGACCTGGCAGAAGAGAAAGCAGGAAGCACAGATCCAGCCCAGGGGCCCTTGCTGGGGTCGGCACGCTGGCACCCTAGTTCCAGGGCTCCTTCCCGCTCCTGTGACAGTGGCTGGGGGTGGCCAGGTGGCCTCAGACAGATGCAGGCATGTCAAATGTGAGGCCCAAAGCTGGCAGAGACCCCAAAGGCTGGCAGCTTCAGTGCTGTTGGGTCAGAGCCCAAGGAGCCTATTTCTCACCAGGGGGGCTCTGAGCCCTTCCAAGAAGATATTTGTCCCCACATGTCCTGATGGTGTCACCCCCTCCCTTCTCTTTCCCAGCATCTGGTATGTTTCCCACAGAGCTCTCTAGAGTCCTGAGATCCTGTGCACACCCGCCAGAGAGGCCACGGGACACTGCTTTTAACTCTGCCATGGTCCTCGAGGGGACAGTAAAGCCCGGCCTCGGTCCCCACCAGGTACTGGAGATAGCTTCGTGGGCTGAGCTAAAGCACCGCTTTATTCCAGGATGCTCTCCGGGGCAGAGCCGGCAATCAATGCCCTTTAAAACCCGCAGAGGAAGCAAACAAACAGCCTTCCAGCACCTCCAAGCTGCCCTTATTTACTCTCCTGCAATCAATGGGCTAATTACAAAATGTTTTTCATGCCTTCATTGGAGCAGTTCCCTGAAGGACCACTTTCCGGGAGCCCCTTATCAGTAGGGTTCCGATAATTGTATGTTACTTAAAACAATCCTTTGCTTTATTAAAAGTCTCTGCTTAACAAGGCTTTTCTTTAGACATCCACCCATTGAATTCAGCCCCAGCTGATAAAAATATACACGGACCATAAAGGTAATTTAAAATTTTCTAGTAGCCGTATTAAGAAAACAAACAAACAAAAAAACTAAAGCAGGTAAAATTAATTTTAATCCTGCACTTTAATTGACCCAGTATAGCAAAAACATTATCAGTTCAACATGTACTCAATACAAAAAATCATTAATGAGATATTTTACATTATTTTTGGTACTGAGTCTTCAAAATCTGGTGTATAGTTTACATTGACAGAACAGCTCATTTCAGACCAGTTACATTTAATGTGTTCAATAGTTTGTGCAGGTCTCACTTGTCATACTTGTTTTAAGTTTGGTTGGCTACAGATTTCTAGTCTCAGCTAATCAGAGTCTCACTGCTACATATGTGATGAGGAAAGTTCTTCCCAAACCTCAGACCGTCCTCACTTCCAAATCTTAGCTCCCTGCAAACTTCTATTTGATCATTTAAATCAACCAGTTAATAAATAGTTACAATATCCCCTCTCTCTTCTTTCCACTCATTCAACTAGCAGAGGCTCACGGGGCAGCTGGGAGGGTTAAGCAAGATTCTGTGGGTGAAGTCCGTGGGGGTGCAGGGGAGTAAGTCAGTGCTGTCTCTCTGCTCCCAGTCCTCCCCCTCCATCTCCCCGCCCCCCACACACACACCCTGGATCCCCTCGGGGCTCACTGCCACCGGAGAAACCTAGGTCAAGCAAAGCAGTGGTGTGTGGACTCCCGAGCCTCCTGATGGGCAAGAGGGTCCCTGGAGAGCAAAGAGCTTGCCAGGGTTCACCTGGGCTGGGGCAGGGCCCTGGAGAGACCTTGGCCGAGCCTCAGAACCGTCCCAGGACCTGCTCCTTGGCGGCAGTGGCCGAATCGCATCCTGGACTAATTACAAGTAGCTGACGGCACAGCACTCCATCTGTGAATTCCCTCTGGCTAATGGGAGCAGAGTTTCCCTTTATCCGAGACCTGGGGGTTCACTGGCAGGATGGAGACCAGCCCACAGAATGGCTGGGAAGGGCCCACCCCCCCACTTCTCTGGTGAAGAAAGTGAGGTACAGAAAGCATGGCCTTGTGTCCCAACCCGCCAGCCTGAAGGGTGCCCAGCATCTTGTTTCCTAGAATAAGGATGTATAAAAAGGGAAAAGAGAAAAAATACTCCCAAAGGCCTCCCAACCATCAAAAAACCTCTTGCCAAACAGTATTTTGATGAGCTAAGTGTATGAATTAAAAGCAGACGGAGCCTATTTCCTTTAAAATAAACACGGTTTAAAATCCAGGGAAAACTCCCACACACGATGCGTGTCGGGGCTAGAGAAGTGAGCGGCTGTCACACTGCCTGGCCCATGCGTTCTCACTCGGGGTGTTCTTGGGCAAAGGCTCCGCTCAGTGGGTCCAGTTATACCCGGGGGAGGGGGCCCAGCAGAGGGACCTGCCTGCCCGAGAGGCATCAGGACTCCAGCAGTTGGATGGAGGCTGGGGGCTCTCAGGATCCCAAGGCCCGGATGAGACTGACACTTCCCAGACCCCCGAAAGGCCCCACCTTTTCCCACCTCCACGCCTGCTACTAGTCCTCGCCCTGCCTGGCAAGGCCCTCCCTTCCACACCCCATCTCCTTCTTCATCCTGACAACCCTTACTGCCCCAAAAAGGCAGCCCATACTTGCCCTTTTGAAGCTCATTACCACAAAGGAGAGTCTAAACTTGTATGTAATGGTGCCTAAGAGTCTCCCCCGGAGTGTCTCTTTGTTGCTCAGATGTGGCCCTCTCTCTCTCTAACCAAGCCATCTCGACAGGTGAACTCGCTGCCCTCCCCGCTACGTGGGACCCGACTCCCAGGGGTGTAAATCTCCCTGGCAACGCAGAGTATGACTCCCGGGGATGAATGTGGACCCGGCATCGTGGGACTGAGAGTATCTTCTTGACCAAAAGGGGGATGCAAAATGAGACGAGATAGTTTCAGTGGCTGAGAGATTCCAAATGGAGTCGAGAGGTCACTCTGGTGGACATTCTTATGCACTATATAGATAACACCTCTTAGGCTTTAATGTATTGGAAAAGCTAGAAGTAAATACCTGAAACTACCAAACTCCAATCCAGCAGTCTGGACTCCTGAAGACAATTATATAATAATGTAGATTACAAGGGGTGACAGTGTGATTGTGAAGACCTTGTGGATCACACCCCCTTTATCTAGTGTATGGATGAGTGGAGGAATGGGGATAAAAACTAAAGGACAAATGGGTTGGGATGGGGGGATGATTTGGGTGTTCTTTTTCACTTTTATTCTTTATTCTTGTTCTGGTTCTTTCTGACGTAAGGAAAATGTTCAGAGATAGATTGTGGTGATGAATGCATAACTATGTTATCATACTGTGGACAGTGGATTGTATATCATGGATGATTGTATGGTGTGTGAATGTATTTCAATAAAACTGAATTAAAAAAAAAAAAAAAAAAGGCAGCCCATGCCTCTACAAAGCTCCCTGGAGCTTTCTGCCCCCTCCTTCCCAATCAGGTGGTAACACCCCCTCTGCAGCATCTCCCTGAAGTCTAGGACCAACTGGTACTTGGCACGGAGGGGGTGAGGTCTATGGGGTGAGTGAGCAAGTGAGTGAATGAATGAATGACTGAATGAGTCTTGTTACTACCAGAAAACAGACCCCAAGGATAACAAGGGTGGCTGGTAGCTGCTGAAAGTCAGAATTAATCTTGGCCCCAGGGAAGAAAGATCTGCTGTCAGAGCAGGTGCAAATCACACATGAGGCCACCAGCTGGGCCCCACCCCAGAGCCTGAACATGGGGGCCCCTATCAGCAAACACACCTCCTGCCCCATGCTGGCGCCCTTCTGAGCCCATTGCATTTGTGCACCCATTTCATCTTGGCAGCAACGTGACAAGGCAGGTATGTCATTATCCCATTTTACAGATGAGGAAACTGAGGCCCAGGGAAGTGAGGCAGGCCCTACACCCACACGCAGACCCATGACACTGCTCCACAGAAACTCCAGGTGTGTTCCTACCGGCCACGTATGGTGGCGAGAGTTATGCCAGGGGGATGAGAATAAAATGTGGGGCAAGGTGGGGTCCCAGGACCCTGTCCTCTCCCACTCACCCCAAGTCCCCTTCCAAGCAGCCTGGGACGTGGCTTCAGAGTGTCCAGAGCTGCAGATGAGTGATAGATGGAGAGGGACAGGACATGGCCCAGGCCCCCAGTAAGGAGAGCTGAGAAAATCCCAGAAACACAGGGGAAGGCCTGGTATTTCCATTTTGTCCATGGTCTTCCCAGAAGTGATCATGACCCCCCTAAAACAGAAAGGGTATTCCACACGGCAGCTCCTCAACACTGCCCAGGTAGTCAGCCAAGTCGACAGTGAGTCAGGGAGTTATCTGTTTCCCCCAGCTGTGTTCCCAGTGCCTGCTAATAACCCCCATGGATCATTCTGCCTGGCTTGGAAAACATTCTGACTGGCATTAAAAATGGGCCCCTTTCTGGCCCCCGCGGCACGTGCGGGGTGCTCGTTGTTAGCATGCTGCTTATGTAATTAGGGTGGCGAGGATGGCACGGGGCCCACTGCAGGTCCCCAAGAGTGATTGCAGTTCAGAAAAAGCACCCACCTGGCTTTGCACTGATTGATGAAGCACCCCACTAATAGCCCTGCTTAACACAGGAGTTTGTCGAGATTAAGTAATTGCCTTAAACAAAAAGTGTATTATCTTTGAGGCCCCACTGACGAATGACTCGGTGCTGGGAAATAGGGTGATGGATGGTCCGACTCCCTGCCACCAGCCCTCCCCCATTTGCATAAATCACATTGCGGCCCTTGATGAGGATGACAAGCTGGGACAGATACCTGCCCCAGGCCCACTGGCTACCAGGAGACCCCAAACTGCTTTTTAGCATCCCAAGCTCCAAGGATGAATCAAGACCTGCTGGTGGGTAGACCAGATGCCCCATGGGGATTGAGGCTGGGGCAAGACCACTGGAAGGAAAAATCTGCCCTGTAGGAAAACTCAGATGGAAAAGGGACGGACAGACCCTTGTACAGCCACACCAGTGCTGTGTGCACCCCTAGCACGTCCAGCATAGAGAAGCTATAGCCACCCCTAAAGCTATGAGCATTTTGTCCTCTTTCCTTTCAGATGGCCCTTTGCAAGTGGCAAGTTGTGATGGTTTAAAGATGTATGTACTCCAGAAAAGATCAAGTTCTTTTATTCCATTCCTGTGGATGTAGTCCCATTGGGGGTGGGACATTTCGATTAGGTTATTTCAGTTGAGGTCTGCCCTAGGTGGTCTTAATCCTCTTACTGGAGTCCTTTAGAAGAGGATAACAAACAAAAAAGCCTGAGGGAAGCAGAGAAGGGAAGTGACTGAAGCCAGAAGCTGAAAGCAACGAAACTGGGGGTGGGGGTGGGGTGGGGGGTGGGATAAGGACCAGCAGATGTTGCCACGTGCCTTGCTAACAGAGGAGCCCAAGCTTGCCAGTAGCCGGTCATCAGGGAGAAAGCATTGCCTGTTGATGCCTTGAGTTGGACATTTTCACGTCCTAAGCACGGTAAGCTTGTAAGTTAATGAATCCCCATTGTAAGGGTCAACCCATTTTTGGTATACTGCATTTCATGAGCTTTAGCAAACCAAAACACAAGTCCCAGAAATGACCAGAGGCAGGGGCCACCAGGGGCAGGGTAGGCAGCTGGGGAGGGGTTGCCGGGCTTGGGGGGGCCAGAATGGCAGGACCACATTTGGTATTATGGCGGGGAGCACCAAGTGGGCTCCCAAGACCATAATGCACTTTCCAGTGATGTCCCCGTGGCCCGCCCAGGAAGAGCAGCTTGGACAGGATATGCCAGGAGGAATAAGGGGGAGAGTGGTAGGCATTGGCACCCCCATTGCCAAGCCATGCCTAATGGTGGGGGGTGCGTTTCTCCCCCAGAAAGAATGGCCAAGGCGACCCAGGTGAGCAGGACTGGGGGAGCTCATCTTCAGCACAAGCCGTGGGTGGCCCTGCACCCCACGGCCCCAGCTTGGTCAGAGATACATTTTCTGGGCAGAGGAGAAGAGTAACGTGGCGCTACCTGGAGTTCCCTCTGTAAACAGTCAGCCCTGCCAGCCACGCGGCCCCACAGCACTGCTCTGTGCTGGATTCCTCTACCCTTTTGGGGTAGAAAAAGATTCTCCAACCAAACCACCCACCCCGAAGAATGCCTGGGATGGAGGGAGCAGCAGTCAGCACTTGGAGCAGCTCCCTTAACGTGTGTCTCCCCCAGGCCACAGCTCCAGCCCAGATGCCTGGGGATGCAGGAGGCCTGGGTGGGGAGCCCTCCCTCCCTGGAAGCAGGGAGATGTGCCCATTCCCAAATTCCAGCGTTTGGAATATGGGGAGTCTAAACACAGAGCCCTGGCTTCTTTCCCTTCCAGGGACCAGGAGGGAGAGACAGTGAGTGATCCCTAGAGCGCAAGCCTGCAGCATGGAGCAGGCCATGTCCTCCAAAAGACGCACAAGGGCTCTGGAGGAGCTGCCCCACGAAGCTGCTGATCAGAGGAGGTGGAATGTGCCTCCCAGCGTGTGGTGGACACCTCACCCTGGACCGGCTGGCTTGCACTCAAGCGCTGAGCACCTGCCCAGTCCTGGCACTCTGCTCCCACCCCCAGCCCCACCCAGGCCGGGTACACAGGCCACCAGGCTGGGCTTGAGAGCTCCCCATCACCGCTGATGACGGGGCAAGCCCAGGGCGCTCCCTCCACAGTCCATGCACTGTTCCTGCTCGCCCAGAGGCTCGTGGCGCAGGTTTAATGGTCTATCATATGGGTCCCACATGGACACACAGCCGTGTTGGGTCGTCCACACCAAGATTCCCCCGGGGGCGGCCTTCTATGCCCCCCTGCCCGAGGTCTCCACCTGCCCCTTGGCTGATGGGAAGAGGCCGCCCCATGCTGACTGCCTGCTCTTATTAGACTGCCTGCCTGGCTGGAAAGTGGACACACAAAAGCCCCTGGCTGCAAGCACTGCCCTCCTCACACTTATGTATAAATTGGCATCATGGGCATCTTCCTGGGGGAGATCACTGGTTGAGAGCCCCTTGGGGATCCCCTCTGGATCCCAGTCCAGAATCTTCTCTATTTTACAGCCCCGTGCCTTTGGATCAGGGAAGCTGTTCCCACGTTGAGAGAGTTCCTGCTGGGTCCCAGGACCAGGCTCTGAGTTGGGGACATTGAAAGGCAAGGATGGCTAGCCCTGCTCTCATGGATCTCCGTGCCAGCGGGGAGGTGGAGCCTAGGAGACGACAGAGAGGAGGAGCCACAGCTTCAAGGGCAGGGCTGGGTGTGGTAGGCAGGGCTGAGCAGGGCTGGGGGCGGGGCTGGGTGTGATGGGCAAGGCTGGGGTGGTAGGAGGGGCCAGGCAGGGCCGGGGGCGGGGCTGGGCGTGATGGGCAAGGCTGGGGTGGTAGGAGGGGCCGGGCAGGGCTGGGGGTGGGGCCTGAGTGTTCTCACCACCTGGATAGACACTTGAACAGGCACAGGGAGACAGATCTTTCCCCAGGCAGTCCTTGAGAACCTCAGGGAGACATCCAACATCTGCCCTGTAAGCTTAGCTCTCTCTGAAGCCTGCCTTGAAACCGTGTTCCGGCTGAACAACCCCACACCTGGCAGTCCTGTCTCACTTAGGGACCTCTCCACAGCCCAAGCTGCCTAGGTGGCCCCAGGGTGGCAGGCAGGTCAGCCTGGGCCTCTGGCAGCTCCATGGCTCCCAAACAGCACAAGAACCCATCCCTGAGGCCGGGAGTCTGCAAAGAGCGGGGCTTGGTTTCCAAATCCTGGCTGGCCCATTTACTAGCTGTGTGACTTTGAGCAAGTCACTAAACCTCTCTGAGTCTCCATTTCCTCATGTGAAACTTCCTGCCCTCACAGGATCGCTGGGTGCACCTAAAGAGATCAGGTCTGTCCTCTGCTGTCCTAGCCCGGTGCCGGGCACACTTGACTCTCCGAGAAGCAGCCCTGCTGGCCGAAGAAGAGAATGCTTGAGGGGAGGCCCTGCTGAAACTGCTGGGGTCCCCGCTGGGAGGATGTGGACCCTCTTCCCCACTAGCAGCAAGCCTGGCTGGCTTTAGCTTCCTCTGCCCTTCTCTCTCCCTCCCTCCTTCCCTTCTAAGAGCCCCCTTTTACAGCCCCTCGCTGCAGGCCCCTGGGGAGCAAGAGGCAGGCAGAAATGACTGCTAATACTTCCAGGCACATTTACTGAAACCTTTTGACACGGAGGCTATTTTTATGAGATAAGTGCCCTGTGTCGGCATCAACTGGCAAGTTTCATTGCTCACATTTCAGTCCTGCAAAAAGCCTTTTTCAATCACTGTCCACGGCAACAATAAACTTTAATGGCTGAGGGAAAGCCTGCAGCTTGGGGCTCTCCCGTCCTTCCCTGCCTCCCTCCTGCCCGCCCCGTGCTGGCTGGCCCGCTGGGGCTGGGCAGACCTCCCTCCCGTTGCCTGTCCTGCCAGAGGCCGAGGCATAAGAGCACCCGGGGGGCACCTTTCTCTATCGTGCCCTGTTTCCCAACCTGAGGGAAGCACCTGCCCTGGATGCACATTAGACACACCGGGGAATTAAAACGGACCCCTGCCCACCCTGGCCCTGACCAACTGGACAGTCTCTCTGGGGGCAGCACTGGGCATTTCGTTTTGTGAAAGCTCCCTGGGTGATCTCACTCTGTGGCGGTCATGGAGAACCGCTGCACCTCCTTCCAGCAGGGGCCTCCGCCCTTGGAGGGCCACTTCCATCGCTCCTGGCATGATCCCACAGACGCCCAGTCCTGCCCTTTGCCCTCACACGACCAGGAAGTGGAAGGCAGATGCGACCCACAGGTCACACGGTCACACCGAGAGCCAGGCGACGACCTGATACCGTGCTCTTTCCATCCGAGTCAGCCAGGTTTGCAGTGACAGTCCCGGAGGAGGGATGGCCTGGGACTGCTCCAGAATAGGCCAGTGTTCGAGTTCAAGGGATGAGGAAGCATGAGCGAGTGAGTGAATGAATGAATGGCTTCTCCCTACAGGAAACTGATTCAACCAACTCAGTGTCCTACAGGGAAGGGCAGTGCTTGGTGTTCCCCAAATGCTCATTTCCAGAAGATTCCAGCACGTTCCGGAACTCACAGTGGCAAGGTATCCTTCTTTCCGCTCTCTGCTGGCACCATTACAGAGCCATGCTCGAGCAGGATGAACATGAGCTGGGACTGAGGTGAGGTAAGCTGGAGGAGGGACCCTTCCTCCACAGCCTGTATCAACTCCACTCTCGCCATGCTGCCCTCCCAGCCCACCCACCCCGACCTCACCTCCCACCACCCTGAGCCGGCCTCCGTGAGCCCCTCCATCCTTGCACACGAGAAAGAGCCCCACTCAGACTCCCCAAGGCATCCACTGTGGGTCCCCTTTGGGACACCTTCCACCAGCCCGATTTCATAGGGTCTGTTGTTACAACACACCTGGATCCAGCAGGAGGAGCAGGTTTGGGACCCATGAGCAAGAAGGGGGTGGAGCTGCAGGAGGCAGGGAGAGAGGGAGAGAGGGAGACAGGGAGGGAGGGAGGGGGCAGGTGTCTTGGAGGAGCTCTGTTAGTAACCGATGCATCTGATTTGTGCCTTGAGGTGGATAGAGACTATGTTACACCTTGTACACCACCTGCTTCAGATATGAAGGCATGGAATGAAGGAAAGGACCAACAGGTGCCAAGTCTGACTTTCAGAGCCTAGCTGATTTTTCTCACGAATCCTCGGCCGAGCTCCTTGGGTTGTGCCAAAGCCAAAGTTTCTAAGGCAGAGGATTCTGGGAACGGTCTTCCAGAACTGGGAGGAGGACCCCAATTCCTTCAGGACACCCAGGCCTTTTTTTATTTAACCTGAACCCCCACCCCTACCCCACCCCCTGGTTATCCACAAGCCCCAAATTCTGCTGGGGAGAACTGGCGTCAGTAAATGCCCCCTTTCCATCCATTTCTTGATTCTCACTTCCCTCCCCCACCTCAGCTTGAACCATTTATTATGGAGTCCTCCAAATGAACAACTTCTGCAAATTCCAAACATACTCACAAACTCTACCTGTCCTCTCTCATCCATCAGGGTAGCAAAACTTGTTTCTCCTTGGGAGATGGAAAAAAACCAGCATTGGGGACCAATTAAACATTTCCTTTGAAATGCATTCATGCTGTAGATTGCTAAGAATGAACTCCAACTTCTGATGAAATAGAAACCAGATGCTAGGAATTGGAGGTGCATGGTGTCCCTCCAGCATGGCCCATCACCCAGGAGGGGCCCAGGGAGGGGCCCAATCTAGAGAATGTGCAAGCCTGAAGGGAATGTTTCCTGTCTCACTTAGGGACTATGTGCACTGCAAAGCTGTAGCTCCTGGTTACAGAATGTCAGTTACTACTAACCAGCGCTACTTCTCCTCCTACTAGACATAAGGCTTTTCTTTTTATTATTATGTGTCCCCTCAGAAGCTGTCTACAACCAATTATCAAATGGCTGCTGTGGTGGGCTGTCAAATGTTAACATTTGGTGTGTGTGTGTGTGTATGGGGGAGTGAGCCCTGGCTTATAGCATGTGCCCATTTCCATGGTATGAATACTCCACTGATTCCCATGGTGTGAACTCTCCCACTGGGTGGTGTGAACACTCCCACTGTGCTCCATGCCGTGCCCCATGGTGTGAACATTCCCACCGAGTCCCATGGAGTAAATGCTCCCACCGATTCCCCTGGTGCACACATGAATACCAATCCTCATGGTGTGAACACTCCCACTGATTCCCCTGGTGTGACCGCTCCTACCAATTCGCCTAGTGTGAATGCTCCCACCAGTTCCCCTGGTGTGAATGCTCCCACTTATTCTCATGGTGTAAATATTCTCATGGCATAAATGCTGCTATCACAGCTGATTTCAAGCTGCCTATGAGAGAGTCATTGGGAGGAACTGGGAGGAGCTGGCATGAACAGGCTCTAGCACAGCACTGCCACATCAGGCCTCCATGCCCCCAATGCCCCCTAAAGGAAGAACAAAACAAACTTTGATTTCTTGGAAATCAAATAATTCCATTTTCTGCTTAAAAAATTACCAAGATTTTTTTCTCAATGAGAACATACCCAATGCTAGGAAGGGTGTTGGGAAGCATCCAGTTGGAAAGAGTTATTAGAAATAATTGGGTAATACAACCCAAGTTTCATACCCTTTGACTCAATCATCCCACCTTTTGGGAATCGACTCCTGGGTAAAAATCTCAGGAGAAATTAGTGCACTGAACAATCATAGACAACCTAAATGTTCGACAAGGGGTAGAAGCAGTTGAAGTTTAGACTCAAGCTTCAAGGTGATGTTGCAAGGATTTTATCATAAGTGATCAAAAGGCTGCACTCCCTGTTGATGTCACCTTTTCAAAGTCCAATTCTGCATGTATCATTATTCTCCCAGGGGTTCTTGCTCTCCACATGCTGAGCTCTGGCCGGGGGCTGGGGGAATGAAGACATGAAGAAACCCTGAGAAACGTTTCTCTGGTGGATGCTGCCTCTCACACTAGAGGCCTGGAGTAATGGGGTTGGCCAAGCAGATGGGATAAATCAGTGCCAAGGATGCTGTCACTGCAGGCAATCCTGCAACACTCCATTTTCATGGGAATTTAGCTGCTCTGCATGGTTTTTAAGAACCCAATTGTATACTGACACTTTTTAAATGATGCCTCTTTAGATCCAGCCATAATTTATCTTTTACTTAGGAACAGCTCTGATTCCATAACCACTTGGAGGGAAAAATGGTGACTTCACTTAATTTACAATAGTCCATACTCAGTAAAACAAGGATGACAGAGGTTTGCCAAATGTGAATTCCATGTCAGCAACTCATTTTGGTAAAGCTGAAGAAGTGGCTTTATTTTGAAAGAAAATACACATTTTAAAAATGTTTACAGATGCGAGTGGGAGCGCGGGTGAGTTATGTGGGAGTGTGAGAAAGAACTTGCAGCAGTACAAACCAACCCCGAAAGCTGAGAATTATACCCATCAGGCATAAGGGCTCCGTGCTCCCTTTTCTGCCTTAAAAAGAAAAGGGAGAATGATTTCAAACTCTTGAATAGTCAAAGGAACATGAATGAACAGAGAGATTCTCTGATCAGTTTCCCCTCTGCACCCCCAACGGCACCACTCTGAACCCAGGCTTGGGCTCCCCAGACCCCCTACACCACCCCGAGCAAACCGCTCAACCTCACCAAGCTCCACTTTTTTGACACAACCCCTGCTGCCTCTTGGCTATTTCACCAAGAGGCTGTGAAAGTAAAAGCTACTAAGAGGAAGGACAAGAGATCATGTTTATGCAGAGCTGACAATGAACTAGGCACCTCGTTGAATCCCCCCCAGCCCCATGAGCCAGGCTGATCACGCCAACAGACACAGGGGGAAACCGAGGCAGCAAGTGAGTTACCAAGCTAACCACTGAGTTGCTTTGAGCGCTTCCTGGAGAAAACGGCGATTGAGTCCTCCAAATAGAGGCGACCTGAGTATTTGGAAATCGCCTGCTTTGGGCCTTGCCTCTCAGAGTGTGGTCGTAGGACCAGCAGCCTCAACAGCATCTCGCATGTGTGAAAAATGAAGGATCCCAGGTCCTGTGCTGAGTCAGAGTGGGGGGGGAGGCCCGGCAATCTGTGTTTTAACAAGTCTCTGGGCAATGCCCAAGCTCTGCGGAGACACGTAACGCGTCACACTTCCACAAAGGGCCACTGTCTGCTCCCAAAGCCATTTAAATTTTACTGCAGGCCCGCAGCTGGGTCGGTTGGAGAGCAGCGGGAAAAACAGTCTGCATTTGTACTCGCTGGGCAAACCTCGTATTTTCACCTATTACCTCACTTAACCCTCACAATGGCCACGAGAGAGAAGCAAGATGGACGTGGTCATTCTGTTTGTCTTCAGCAGATGTGGATCTGAGGCCCCGTTATATAAATTTCCAAGCCAGGGCTGGAAGGAAAGCGGGCCCTCCAGCTTCGCCCTCCCCGCCTTGCTGCCACGCGGCTCTCACAATCGCCCTCAGTTCCCTGGAAGTTGCCCGCACACAGCCAGCAAGGCCTTCCAAACCCCACTGGCACACCTTGTGTGGGGTGGCATCTCAGCAGCCCAGGGACCACTGGGGGACTGTTTACCCATTCTCCCACTTCCTTTGGGAACCTGACTCCACAACTGCAGCCCAAGGAACAGCTAGAACTGTGTAGTGATGTGTGTGCGCGTGTGTGTGCATGTGTGCATGTGTGTGTGTGAGAGAGAGATACAGAATAGAGAAACAGAGAGACAGAGAAAGACAGAACACATTTCCAAAAAAGGAAGCCTTCAGAAGTGGACCCCTAAAGTAAGAAATGCACTCTCCCTCCGCCCCTAAGGTGTTTGCTTCTATATTACAGGAATCTGCAGAACTTATCTCCCACCAAGACGCTTGCTTGTAAAACAAACGAGATCCAGCTGCACATTTGCTTACACAGCACCTGCCTGCCCACTAACTGCAGACCCCTCGTGGGTCCTAAGGAAAGAGCCGTCCTGGTTGGGTGCAGGAGACTGGCTGCCCGAAGGGGTTTCAAGGCCCCAGTGTTGGATGGGGAGCTGTGAATGGGTGAGCAGCTGGGCACCCTGCTCTGGAAGGAGCAGAGGGAAGAACCTGTGCCTTGCTCACCAGAGACCTTCCGTTTCTTCCTGGGCCTGGAGCTGGCACGGGCTCACATGGAGCTGCTGTGCCATAGCATAGAGTTGCCATGGGCTGGCATGGAGCTGGCATGTATCTGCATGGAGCTGGCATGTGCTCACATGGAGCTGGGGTGTGCTGGCATGGAGCTGGAGGTTGTCTGCATAGAGTTGGTATGTGCTGGCATGGGAGCTGGCATGTACTGGCATATGCTGGCGTATATTAGCATGGAGCTGGCATGTACTGGCATATGCTGGCATATATTAGCATGGAGCTGGCATGTGCTGGCATGGAGGTGGTGTGTGCCTAAATGGAGCTGCTGGTGCTAGGCATGGAGCTGGCATGTACTAGCATGGAGCTGGCATGTATCTGGTGTGTGCTTTCATGGAGCTGGCATGTGCTGGTATGGAGTTCCTGTGTGCTAGCATGGAACTGGCATGTGCTAGCATGCAGCTGGAGTGTGTCTGCACGGAGCTGGCGTGGGCTGGCACGGAGCTCCGTGTATCTCCATGGAGCTAGCGTGGGCTAGCCCTGCCCCTGCTCTCTGCTCTCGCCCAAGTTCTGAGTTTAGAAGGTGCTGCCTTCCGCATGCATGCAGTCATTCTCTCTTTCATTCTTGAAAAGAGAAAGTTCCAGTGATACCAACTGGTTGTCATGTCAGTTTAAACAAGGCATTTAACCAATCTGAGTCTGAGTTTCCTCAAAAATTCTCACTCCCCTGGGCTGGATGGCAGTGAAATGAGATCCTTTATATAAAGTGTTGAGCCCAGAGTGGATGCTCCATAAATCTTTATTCCCCTTCTGAAAGCCAGGCTCCACACACCCCGCACAGACAGAAAGACAAACATATCAGTTAGGGCGAAACTGGGAACGCGTGCCCCTGCATTAGAATAGCCCTTGCCTCCATCCATTTGCCTTGACTTCTGTGACTGCTCTAATTTTAAAAGCGTGATATTTATTTAGAAGTTTATTTTTCACCATAAACATAACACACATTTACAGAGATATTTATTTTTCCCTGTAAATACAGCAAATGTCTGGGGAGAGTACAATCCCAACCTCACTAGGTTGGAATGATTTTCTTTATGACTATCATTTTGTTTTTTGAAAAAAAAAAATCGATGATGTCAGTGCATGATAGCACTGCGTTTCCCTCTAATTTGGGGGGAGGTGGAAGGGGTGGTACCGCTATTGTGTGATGGAAGCCATATTGCAATAAGAAGAGACGACCGGCAAAGGGGTACCCGTTGGGTAAATAATATCATTTTCACTCCTTGGAATGGTGCACGCCAGAAATGTGGCTCTCCAAGGCTGAGGGACAAGGTCAGCCAACTGAACTTGACATTAAGGTCTACTGAATAGGGTAGAACTATTGGGCAATATCATGCAATAGCACCAATATCGTGGGCGAGAAAAGTCTCATAAAATTCCAGGGACCTAAAGAGATGATCCTGCATAGGATCAAAGATATGAGTTCAGCTTAAGAGATTACCAAGGGCTCATTATACAGAGAAGGAAACCGAGGTTCCAAGAGGCCACCTGCTTTCCTCAGATCACATATGGTAATGTCCAAGCCCAAGAGAGCGCTTTTCCTTTGATTCTTTGTCTGGAGTAGAGGGAGTTGTGAGAAGCATGTCTGAGAAAATAATATAAAGTGTCCTTAATTATGATGCAGGTAAGGAATTTCAGGTCAGTGGAGAATGTTGCCTGCAGACAAGGTTCTAGCCAGCAGCTGTGCCGAGAAAGGCTTGCAAAATTTGTGCAGAAAAAGACCGGAAATCCAACAGAAAACCCCTTTCCCTGGAAACCCTGTGCCCATCATCTTGACGCCGTCTTCATGAAAATAATATTTTGCTTGCCTTTATTACTGTTGTGGTTTCTAAAGTTTTTATCTCTTACAGGAACACTGAAGCATGCAGGCCGTTCCACGTGGAAAGGCGAAGCCGAGCGAGGACATGGGTCTCTCTCTAAAGCTGGGATGAATCTGAAGAGAGTGAGGGAACAGGGGCCAAACAATTTCAGGAATCAAGAGACAGAGTCCTACCTCCTTCAGCAGGAAAGGAACTTGAGGAGTTTGCCACCGCTGGGTGGACCCCGACAAGATCAGGACGTTTGCATATATTTGTGACCGAAAAGTACGTGTTGGAGCATCTACGGGAGAGGTGTTTGGGGTGAGAGTGCCCACGTTTGGGGTAGCCTAATGGGGAGAGCTGGGTCCCCCCACAAAGCACTATGTGTGTCTGTCTCTTCCCCCGACCCCCTGCCCTGCTCCCCCATTCAGGCCCCCCAGGACATGGGGGGGGGCAGATGCCTTCCTTCCATCCCCACCTGGGCCCCAGAAAGGACCGGAACCCCACCTGCCTGCCAAGCATGGGTCTCAATTGCAACCTCTTAATTTTCATTTTATGATCCTCCCCCCATTTTTTCTTTACCCTAATCTCCTCTTCTTTTTATTTGACCCTATTAAACCAGGCATTTTTGGAGACTGCCTCTAGAACTACACAGAGTAACAGTTAACAAATCTCACATCAGAGTTAACTCTTGGTGACTCTTGGGTAACCACCCAAGCAGGGGATTCCTTAAGAAACGGAATTACCCAGGCCTTTAAAGAGTTTTGTACATGTGGGTTTCAAATGGATTCAGAGATCCGTGGAGATGCGTGATTCTCACCTTGACGACAAAATGCCAACGGTGGGAGGGGTGGGGTTGGGGTTGGGGACTAATGTACCCTCGCAACTTTCACTGGTGCGACCAGGCCTTTAAGAAGAGTTTCATCCTTTGGGGAGGACGGCCACCTCCCTTCTTTCTGTCACTGCTCCCCACCCCCCAACTTAGCCTTCCTGGCTAACACATCTGGAGACGCCATTCCTCCCTGGGGTGCCCTGCCTGACTCCCACCCCATCTCAGGCAGAGAAGGCATCCCCAGGTGCCCTCTGGGCCCCAAGCAGTCTTCTGACTCCCCTTAGCCCCGAGGATCTGACTCTCACCAAACCACAGCTCTTCAGCCCGGGGACTAGGCCTGGGACGGGGCTGGGTTGCTGCCTCCAGGCAGCCCTCCATGGGGCACAGAGAGAGAGGGCGGGAAGAGACAGGCAGAGGAAGGGAAGGAGAAATTTGAACCAGGTCTAATATTCTGAGATGCGTTGACCAATGAGGCAGGTGAGCACCAAAACCATCTTGGCGGAGTCACCCAGGAAGGGCGAGTATAACTCTTATTTTGGGCTCATTTATGAGCTCTCCTGGTCTCAGTGTCCTCACCCATGAAATGGGCAGAAAGTGCCCCACCTGCCCCACTGGAAGTGAGGAAGGAGTATCAGTGATGTCAAAGTCCTTTGCAAATACCAGAGGTGTCCGAGCTGCAAAGCCTCAGCAGCTACCGTGAGATCAACACCTTCGTTTATAAAAGGGGAAAGGAAGACCCCGAGGGCTTCTGTGACTGGAGAAAACCAGCAACTTGAAACCGGTTTCCAGGACTCCCAGGCCACGCAGCTTCCAGGAGGCCTGTCCTCCCTGCCTCAGCTTACTTAGAAGTGGGCATGTCTTATTGATGGGCCCACGCTTCAGCCTGATTTTAAGAAGAAAAGGCTCAAATTCCCCTGGCCCTCCCCTCCCAACGTTGTGACCCTTCCTTCCATAAATTCATTCAGCACCAAGTCCAAGCAAAACTCTCTGCTCCGTATTTACAACCGGGTTTGCGTTTTCAGCTGTGTTGTTGTTTTTGTTTGCGGTGTTTGTCTTTTTCCTCCCAGTTTCCAGAGAGGACAGAACTGCTGGCACAGCAGCATAAGGAAGCCAGAGCTGGCCTGGAGGGTGGGGGATGAGGTCTGAGAGCTGTCCACAGAGCAGGCCAGTGCCCCTGGGGGGACCCCTCCCTCACTCCCCGTCAGCCAGGTCCTCATGGAGGCACGCACTGAGGCGCTAGAAAGCAGGAAAACGGAGCTCCTTCCGGAGCAGAGGCACAAACGAGTGGTGGGGATTTGTTTTTGTGCTGGCTTGAATCCACCCTGATGGCTTCCCCGACTTCTCTCATAATAACAGTCTTTCTCATTTGCAATCCACCAGGACATGGATTTGGAGCCACTGCCAACTCTAAGTGCACCCTCCACCCCTCCGGCAATCAGGGCTCACCCAGCACGGCTGCTCTGGGAGGAGGGCGGGAGGCTGCAGGTAAGGCGCAAGAAGGGAACAGAGCAGGCGCTTGCGAGAGCCAGGGGCGCCTCGGCTTCCTTTACTCCCTGTTTTGCTAAGGGCCTCCCGGACTGAGGCTAAAATCCAGTGTCAGGGTCAACCCGCAGCCCCATGGGCCCTGAGCAGCGGTCTTTGCTAAAAGGACAGGCCGCTTTCACAAAAGCTGCATTAAAAAAATAAACAAGTGAATTTTGCTCTGGGAGTAAATACTCGGGAAGAACCGGGAAAGCAAACCAAGCAAACTAAGCATGGGAGCAAGATGCATACCATTTTTTGGAAAGTCCGATCTTCAGGCAAGAGATAATGAGAAAGGAAACATGAATCGCGAGCACCCCAAACCCAGTCAGAGTCCCCACAAAGCCCCCAAAAGAACCCCCAGCCGCCCTTTTCAGGAATCCTCTCCCCACAATGGGCCTCAGCTGAGCGCGCTCAGAAGACTGAATTTATTCTGCAGCGCCGGCGGCAGCGGTGCAAGGGGTCAGGCGGCTAATCCTTAAATCACCCTGCTGTCAGCCTCACACAATCCTGCTCCCCTCTGGCTGAGCTATTACTAGGGTTTATGCAAAATAAACAGCTTTGCTAAATATTCCCCCAAACCAGGTCCACAAAGGACCTAGAAGGCATCCCCGGAAGACAGGACACAGTCTTCGCGGCCTCGCTCAGCCGCCTGGACAAGGATGTTTGGATGCCTCCTCTCCATCTTTTCTTAGTCTGCTTCAAGGTTTTCTTTTCTTTCCTTTTTTCTTTTTGGTTGGTTTTGTGTTAAGCTTTTCTTTCTTTTTTTTTTTTCCTTTTTTTTTTTTTTTTTTTCTTATTTAGGTAATTCCTCCCAAGACGCTGTCATGAATACGGGTAACTTATTCTTGTGTGGGTCTGACTCATTCCCTTCGCTTTCTTTCTTGAGCTACGTAAGACTTACAATTCCCCGTTTTCTATAGGGGAACTCAGCCATGAGAAATCTCTTATAAACGCGCCCAGAAAGGAGCCGGTTCTCAGAAGGGCCTTCGGGACAGGCAACGCGGAGGGGGCCGTGAGCGCTCAAGAAGAATCTTAATTGTCCCCAGCGCCACACACGGATCCCAGTGGGGGCGGGGACGCCGAGGGGCAGGGGCCACCGGGCTTTGGAAACAACCCTCCCTTTGGCAGCTGGGTTTGGTTATTCACCTTGAGCCCACCCTGCTCCCCCCACTTCCGCCTGCCAGCAAGAACAAAAACGAAATCAGAAAAAGGAACCAGAAATAGAAGCCCCAACTCTACCCGGCAGCTCGGCCTTACGGTGCCAGGCTGGGCTGCAATGGTTTGTGAAATAGTCGCTTGAAGACAGCTTAGTCAAAGAACTAATGTTCATGGGTACTGGGTGGCAGGAGCTCTGCTGGGCAGGGATTATGGCCCCCGTTTTGCACACGAGAAGATGCAGACCCACAAGACAGGCCCCCAGCGCCGGTTAGCGGCGCTCTGTGCTGCCTGAATGCAAAGCCACAATATCAACCAGAGAAGTGGCACCGATCTCATCTGGTTTGGGTTCCCCAGAAGCAGATCCTGCGACAAGGACATGCGTGTGAGGGGTTTGTTTGGACACTGGGAGGGCACTGAGAGAGGAATACAAGAAAGGAACGGCGGTTCATCCAGGGACATCAGCATACCACCCCTCAGCTTGGATCTATGCACAAGGAAATGCAGGGAGCCGGTGAAGGAGACTCAACCGAGGCAGGAGGCAGCTGGGGTATTTTTCCTCCAAATCCACAATTTGTCTTCTGAGAATTAGGGTCGTTGATTTGGGTGTTAACTTCCTAGCATCCTGGCCTGCCACCAGGGGAGCAGAAAGAGAAAGCCGTTGGGCACAGCCATGCAGGAGGGGGCAGCTGGGCATCAGCCAGGATCAGCCAATGTCCACTCAAATGGGGAGGAGGCAGCAGCGAGTGCAGGAGCAACAGCTTCCACTGCAGGCTCGGGTGGTACAATGCCGGCCGGCCGGTATGTGATGACTCCATGGCTGTGTGGAGCTGTGAGGCATGGGGTGGCTTTCTGCATCGACTTTACAGATGTGGGAACAGGCCCCAAAGTCCTCCCGGATGCCCTGCTGGCAAGAGCTCCACCGAATGGGACCCAGCCCTCCCAGACCTGGGTGAGGGGGTGGCTCAAACCCACTACCTGCAGAAATGCTCCTAAAAGAAACTTGTTTAAAAGCTCCTTCCCCTGTGACCCAGGAGAATCTTCCAGGGGTCAAAAAAAGGAGAGGACCAAATCATCCCTTCCCGGAGATGGGTGGGTGGCAGGGAGTGGGGAGAGAGACAGTACTTTCAAGGAATGCCTGTTCAGATGCCAAATTCAATAATCCAGGAACCACGACAATCCCCAGAGCCTAGCGGGGGATCCCAAGGCATCAGTGGTGCAGGGAGGGGAGGGGGCTCAGTGTCATCTCCAGTTCGCCTCAGTGTCATCTCCAGTTTGCCACATGGAGGAGGGGTTTGCTATTCCCAGAGTCAGTCCAGCTTCTCCTAGCCCCCCAGGTCTCTGTCCCTGGCGAATGTGGAAAGCCTGGGAGGAAGCGACCTTTTCTGCTGCTCTCCAAACGGAGTCGGAGCGGGGAAGAGGGGAGAGTCACAAAAAAGGGAGCAGCACTCTCCACCATAAAGAAAGCAAGTGCAGTTCCCTCCACAATAAAAAAATTCAGGGACGTGAGTCAGGGCTCCCAAGGAAGGCCATCCCCAGAATCTTCAGGGAAAAAGATCCAGGCCCCTGCCCGTGGCTGCAAAGCCCCCCAGGACCTGCTCTCTCCTGACAGCCTGCCCACCAGACCTGGTTTCTCCCCTCAGTCCCCCTCTGTAACACTCACCATTATCCCTTTGTTGTAGCTTGTTATCAAACCATGGACCAGGTGCAGTTCAAAGCACTTACAAATGGCTCATCATTTAATCCCCAGAACAATCTATACAAGGAAGACCCCCTTCCTTCCCTCATTTCACCGACAAGGAACCCGAGGAAGAAAGAGGGGAAGGAAGTATCTGGCCTGAGGACCAGAGCTGCCAGAATTGGGACCCGAGCAATCTGACTCTTAACCACTAGCGACACCACCCTGCAAGCCATCCTGCTCTGATTGCCATCTGCTTGTTCTTCAAAGGGTAACTCGAGCACCACCTCCTCCAGAAAGTCTTCCTGATTTCCTCTTTCCCCACCTGCACCCATTCCTGGGATGGGGGTGGGTCACTTGTGGATCTCCGTCGTAGCACCTTATCCTACAGCACTTGACTCCCATGCCTGCCCCTCCCACCCCATATCAGCACCCTGAGGCCGGAGGGCTTCATGCCTGGGTCCCACCCAGGGGTCCTAAAGAAATCTTTGCTGACAAATGGATTCATTGCTGAACACATGGGCTTCTGCAAGCCCCAGGTGCAGCAGGTAGAAGAGAGGCCAAGCACGCTCTCTTGCTCTCCCTGACCACATGGCCGCCAGCTTCCTGAAGCCTTTGGGGGACCCCTGCCCCCACCTCTCTATAGCCCAATGGACCCCATGAAAGCGCAGGTGTCCTGAAAGTAGGCCTGGGAAATAGCGGGCTGCCTGCGTGGGGAGCAGGTAATGAAGACACAGGACTTAAGCCACATTGAACTGTTTCAATTAAATGCTTTATTTTGAGATAACTTTACTTTGTATGCAGTTGTAAGAAGCAATTCAGAGTGACTGCGTGTACCCTTTACCTGGGTCTGCCCGATAATGTCTTGTGAAATTATAGTGCAACATCATAACCAAGATACTGACATTGACACAACCCATCCACCTTGTTCAGATGTCTCCAGTTTTACTTGTACTCTTGTGTGTGCACATGCACACACGTCAGTGTGTGTGTAGCTCAATGCAATCTTATTGCAGGTGCAGGTTCATAGCCATCGTCTCCATCAAGATACTGACAATTCCATCCCCAAGGGTCCCTCATGCTGCCCTTTTATCACCACGCCCACCTCCCTCCAGCATCCCCCCCCCAATCCCATAGTAACAAGTCTGCTCCCTGTTTCTATAATTTTGTCATTTCAAGAACATCCTATAAATGAAACCACACAGTCTAGATCTTTTCAGATTGGCTTTTTGCCCAGCCTAATTCTCTGGGGATTCGCTGGGGTTGCTGTGTGCCTTAACAGTCTATCCCTTTCCATTTCTGAGTCGTATTCCACAGTATGGACATGCCACGGTTTGTTGAACCACCCACCTATTGAAGGACACCTGGGCTGTCTCCAGTTTGGGGACGTTATGAACAAAGCTGCTACAAATATTCACGTGCAGGTTTGGGGGTAAACGTAAGTTTTCATTTCCCTCGGATAAATGCCCAAGTGCATGCCCCCAAATCACACTGCACAGGGTCAAAGGCTTTTGCACCCAAAGAGCAAAAAGCAACGCAAAACCAGGAGACACCCACGGTGGCGATGCCATTCAAAAGCAAGAAATTCGGAAACGCCGGGTTTTGTGTCTAATACTCAGCAGTGATGTCCTGATGTCCCACCAAGAGAACAAATGAAGGCAACAGGTGTCTCAGATGTCCCAGAAAAACACAGAGAAGAAAAGCAAACATGCCACCTGCCCCGCCAAGAAAGGGAGCACACCACCACATTGCAGGGCAGTTTGGCAACCGAGACCATTTACCCAGGCAAAGCGGGCTGCCCCTCTCCCGGGTGGCAAAGGCTCCCTCCCACCCACTGCTCACCCTGCTCCCTCCCTTCCTGAGGCTTCTTTCAGCGTCCAGGCCGAGAGTTCTTTCTGCAGGTGACGGGGCCTAAGGAGGCCCAGGCAGGCCTGGACTCAGGGAAGCCTGCTCCAAATCACCTTGGCGATCTTCAACCGGGCCACGGGCTCGGGCAGTGGGCAAGGAGAGCAGAGCTCACAGGCCGGCTCCAGCGAGGTGTGTCCAGCGCCTGGGCCCGCGCCCTGCCTCACAGCGGACTTCCCGGGTCCCGGTCTGCGCCAGGCGATAAAAGGAGCTTGTGAATGAACGCACGCCCAAAGCTTCTTAAGCGCCTGTCATATTGATCTAGCACCGCGTTCGCGTCCCCCGGCCTTCTCAAGGACCTGGGCAAACGCCGGTATTAGTGTTGTCTTCATCTTAAGAGTGTGCTGAGAAGCCACTCCACTGTTTCCCAAGGAGGAGACCCCCGACCCTGGCAATCCGTCAAGTGAATGCAAATCAGGGCCCAAACAAAACCAGGCCTGCAGCCTCCGCAAGCGACAATGACGGCTGTGTACACATGGCCAGTAAGTACCCAAACTTCTGATTAGCCTCGTAATGATTTGTGTGTGCATCCGCTTCCTTTGAAAGTCTCCAAAGTGCGTGGGACAAGCTGACCCCGGGCTAACCCCAAACGGCGGCCTGCCGGGGGCTTCGGGGGTGCCGGGGGCTTTCGCTGTGGCTTATTACAAGCCTGCTGAGAAGCCAACCCCCAGCCTCGCGAGGAAAGAGCTCTTTGAGAGGGTGACGATCACAGCTGTGCGGCCCCCCTGGAGTGGATCTGATTTGGGGAGTTTCAATCTGGGGTCGCCTCCAGAGTCTCGTCCCAGGTCGCCCTGAGCTATGTATTTACAGGGCGAGCCGAGGAGCAGCCCAATGGGTTGTTCGCTCGCCCTGGCATCTGGGGTGGGGGTGGCGGGCTGCAGCTTGCAACATCCACTGACGTTTGCAAGGAGAGAGTTTTCAGAGAGGGTCGTCCAGCCACCTGTGCTCAGTGGCCACCGAATTCACCTGGGGCCACATCTGACGTTTGGTTGGGAAGTCAGGAAGCCTCCTTAGAGAGCAGAACCAAACGTGGGTGTGTTGCAGGTGCGGATTTCACTATGGGGTTCTGTGCCTGCATCTTGGGCCCAGAGTTCTCTTCTGAGCAGGAGACCTGGCAGAGCAGAGCCCAGCATCCTCTCCCCACGCCCCCCGTGCCTGCCTCTCCTGCAAAGGGTCCCCATCTTTGCCTCCTTGCCGTTGAGGCCACCCACCAGCTATGGCTCGGTCTCACCCCCCTGCCCCCAGGGCCCTACTACAGCCTTCTTTGTCTCAGGTCTAAATCCCAGCAGCCCCCTAAGGGGTCCCCTCAGAAGGCCAGTACGAGTCCCCCAAAGTGCAAGTCGGACTGTCGTGCCCCTTCGCGAACTCTTTTGGTAAAATGGAAACAGGAATGCCTGCCCCCTAAGGCTGGTCCCAGGGTCACACGCTAACAGGTGGCCATAGCACATGCTCAGTAAACAGGACTTTCCCTTTTTCTCTTTCTTAGGGCGAGAAAGGCTGGTTAATTGTTTCTTGGATGCTAAAATATTGGCCCAGCTTTGAGATCCCCCTCCCACATGGCTTCTGTCTCCTTCTGGGTCTCAAGTTTATCCTCCCAACCCAAAGGACCGAGGCCCCAGGCTTCCAGGGAGAAAGGACGGTTTTATTTTTAATGCTTCCTCACGGCCACCAGCCTGAGTCACTCTCACCACCTGCTCGAGGAGCCTGCCGTGCCAGCAGTCACCTTGCGTGATCTGTCTGTCCAAGAGAGCGGGGAGCCCTCCGAGGCAGCCAGAGAGAAACACATGGAGCCACAGAAGGAAGGGCTGCAGGTAGAGGCCGCCTCAGGGTCCAGGAGGCCGGAGGGGCCAGGGAGCTGTGCAAAAGGAGGCGAGGCCAGCCGGAAAGACCTTGTCTGCGTCTCCACGGCTGGGGCAGCCAGCTGCAGGGGTGCCCCCCACAGTAGGGCAGCTATTCCAGAACCCTGATACTCCGGATGTGAGGAAGGGGCTGCGGGCAGTGTCAGAGATCACTGCATTTGAGGGAGGTGGGGAGTGGGCATTTGCAAAGCCCGGTGGGGCTGGCAATGTAACCACGTCCCTGCTGTCCAGGGTCGGGGTCTGACCACACGGCAAAATGACGATGACAGTGACAGTGTCTATTTACCAGATGTCACCTGTGGACCAGGCCCAGCAGCAACTGGACACAGAGAGACAGGCCCGACCCTCGAGAGCCCTGAGTCCACTGGGAGACGCAGGCTCGCAGCAGACAGCAGGTTCCGTGGGGTTTTTACATCTTGGTGCCCTCACGGTTCAGAGAAGGGTAGTCTTGCCTGCTGGGGGCGCAGGGGTCAGGGAGGACTTCCTGGAGGCTGTGACGTTCAGGCTGGGCCTCGAAGGGCAGTGGGATGTGGAAGGGCATGGAGGTGGGGAGGGGGCATGCAGGTGCAGAGGCAGGGCTCCTCCAAGGAGAACAGCCACAAATGATGGAGTCAGGGTCGGGGATTGCCAGAATCGCTGAGGAAGGCCGAGTGAGGGTCCGGGGAGGGCAGCCACAGCGGGGAGGCTGGGGGCAAGGGAAGAAAGCAGTGTGGATGGAGACCCTGCTCCTGGCCCAGCGGGGTGACGAGATGTTGGGCTCCAGGAGGGGGCTGGAGGACTGCAGCTGGCACCACACAGCCTCATTCACTCTGTGCCACCTGCAACCCCCAATGGACCCTGATGCCCTCGTGCCACCAGGCTTGGGGGACAGGTGAGTGGTGGGGACCCAGCCTGATCAAATCCCCCATCTCAGCCCAGGCCCAGGGCTGTATATCTCCCCCGTGGGGGAAGTGACACCTCACAGCCTGCACACAGCTTCATTTCCGAACAGAACGTGTGCAAGGGGGAAGGTCAGGAGACAGGCACAGCTGTAAATTTAATGGAAGGTTTAGCTGAAAACCCCATTAAATCCACCCATGGAGAGACGCTGGGCAATGTCCTTCCTCTGAGTCTGCCAAATAGGGCCACGGAGGTGAGGGACTCACTAAGTAATGTCCTCATTTTTTGGTGTCTCCTATTACCCAGGGGATGGAAAACCCATTACCCATAAGGTTTAGTGGCGTTCAGGCCCCAGACTGCACGATTGTCCTTTTCCCAAGCTCCCCTCCCCTTGACCGGCACACGCGGCTGCCAAGGCTATGTCGGCCTGCGTCTACCCCGCGTCCGGGCGGACGGCCTCGCTGTCCTCCCTGTCCACTGCCAGTGGCCACTGGAGCAACCCCTGCGGCTGGGGCTGCCCCGAGGGAGCAGACAAAGTTGCCCTAACCTCACACGTACGACCTGGAACAAGTCCCCAGGCCTAAAACACACACCTCCACACACGCGCTTCCTAGGCAGGGCCCGAAGTAAGGTTACAGACACTCGGATGAGGCTTCCTTCCGTCCCCGGCCCCTGGTGCCCAGGTGCCAGAGTCTGCAAAGGGTCATCCGTCTGAGACACACAGCACTAGAACCGCACGGAACAGGGAAGAGGACAGAACCGGGCTCAAATCTCAGCTGTGCAACCTCTGTGAATTACGGAGCCTCTCTGAGCCTGGGTCCCCTCATCTGTTAAATGTGGCTAAGTGTGAACCTTCCGTGTGAGGCTGTTGCATGGGTTTAAGGAGTAAATGTAGCAAAGGCTCAGCAAGCACCTACAAACATCCTAACTTCTTTTACCAGAGGCTGGCCCCGGGCTGTCGTCTTCTAGGCCTGGTGGGTGTAGGGGCTGTTTCCTTAGGGCAGGTGCAAAAAAAGGCTAAACCCTTCACAGGGTTTGAAGGCACCTTGTTTTCTTCTCCAAAAGCCCTGGCTGAACATACTGGGTGTTATTCTGGAAAAGGCAAAGTTGTAGGGACAGAAAACAGAACAGTGGATGTCGGGGGCTGGTGGCGGGGGCTGGGGTTCGACCACAAAGGGACAGGGCCAATGTCTGCAGGGAGATGGAACATTCCAGATTTCAACTGCAGAGGTGGTTACGTGACTGCACATTTGTTAAAGTGCACAGAACCGTGCACCCCAAAAGAGCGTATTTTACTTTACATAAATTATGCCTAAATAAACCCAACTTACAAAGAGAAGACCCAGCTAAGGCCAGACATGAAGCAGGCGTGAAAGCAGACTGGAAGATCTGTAGGCCACATGCAGGGACGCTGTGGCTGGCAAGGGGATGCCACATCCAACGCCGGCCGGACACAGAGCAGGGCCAACCCAGAGCCTCCAGAGCTCAAAGTCGCCCCAGGTGGGCCTCCCCTCAGGCCGACGGCTCTGCATTTTGGCTGAGGCCCCTGCCCTCTCTTGGGCTTCTCCCATCCCTCTGCGTTCCCAAATACTTCATAGGACTTTGGGGCCACCTGCTCTCTTACAGATGGGGAACCTGGGGCCCCAGGAAGTGAAGACCCCTGATGGGGTCCCAAGGCTGTAGAGGCCCAGCCCACCTCCGTTCTAGAGAACTTTCTCCTTGCTTCCTCCTGTGTCACCTTCTCCTGGCCCTGCCACAAAGCGGAGGGGAGATGTCCTGGGAGCTCCAGGCCCATTCAAGCCCCATAGGCCACCCCGAGATGCTTGGAGGTGAAGCCAGGGGCTGAGCCTGCCCACCCTTCACCCCAAGCTGTTCAGACTAACTGGGCTCCTTGGGAGGCCCCCCAACACCACTCCAGGCCTCCAGGGCTGGCTGCCACCCCCTACTCCTAGAGGCAAAGGCCCCCGGAGTCAAACAACTTGTTGGCATCCACATGCAAACAGAGACTGGTTGTGAACCCCTGGTCAGGTAACACCCCTGAATAGGGGCTTAATTTCCAAGCTATGTTCCCCTGCTGCCTTGCCCCCCTGTACCTGTCAGGTGGTATTCTGAAATCAACCCTGGTTGAATTCCAAACGAAGGACCTGGCATGTGCAAATTTCCCTTGGATGCTGGGGTGCCCTGGATGCGAGAGCTCGGCTCCCCCAGTCATTCTACTGAGGCTCCACCTGCCCTCCCAACTTCGGGGGGTCCTTGGGGAGAGGGTGGTGGGCCAGCCAGCCTCAGCAGACCCTGCTCCCGCCTTGGCATCTCTGGGTGTGGCACAGGTAACTACCGAGTTGTGTCGGCCGGGACCGGGCACCTGGGAGTGAGGCCCAGGGGCTCTGCATTTGAGCCAGCTCTCCTGGAAGGGGCACATCCAAGTCCTTCAGTGAGGAAGAGGGAATACCAATGGGGTGTCTGTGCGCCCGACCTGATGCTTTCCATGAATTTGCCCACTCGACACCATGAGCCATCCTATAACTGTCATCCCCATTTTACAGATGCGGAAACTTCAAGAGGTCAGGTTACCATGACAACATGAGCAGCTTTTTCCACCAGGAGGTGCTGCCTTCTACAGATGCTGAAAAGAAAGACTAATTCTGTGTTGTCCTCCCTGGAGGGGGAAATATTTGCATCCCCACAAGCAAGGCCCTTAGGATAAGGCAACTGCATTGCAAGGGCAGAAGCTGCCCAGGCTGAGCCTCAGAAGGACGGTGGAAAGCAAGTATGCAACACCCCCAATTAAGCTCAAGTTCACCCCACACCAAAATTTTAACTTCCCAAACCAGTTCAAATCAAAACTCTGTTTGACAAAGATAGAATGTGACTGGGGGTCTAGATTTACTAATCTTTCTCAAATGCAAATATCTCAATTGTCCTAACCCAGTTCCTAACTGCTTTTTTTTTCTTGCTTTTATTCCGTCTGGAGCATTCCAGGGCACGGACAGAAAAACCACAGCTTTGCCTCTTAGTGGGGCAGAACAAGGTTCCTGTTTGTTTTTCACTAACCACATATGTGACCCGGTTTTCCCTCCTGAGGGGAGAGCTAGGGGCAGGGGCCTGGTGCTGCAGGAAAGAGGGCCCGCGTTTGGGAAGGCGGAAAGGGGGATTTAGAAGAAATGAGATTTGAGACAACAGGATCAAACCACAAAGACTGGACCTAGAAAGAGGGGCCGTGCCCAGGCTGGAAAAGAACGGGGAGAATCCATCTGCCCCCCCTGCTTTAACCCTGAACGGAAAGGAATTAAGTTTGCCCAGTTCTCTAATTAAAATCCCCAACCAGCCAAACGCCACAGACTGTGCTCTGGAAATTCACGTAACGCACAGCAAGAAGATGAAGCATCTCGGTGGTGGACTCGAGGTTGGAAAACCACCCATCGCTGCCCGTTTCTGACTTCCCGCCCCCATCACACTTCGGGGGACGTAAAGAAAACCCTTTCTGTCCCCCCATAAGAGCCCCCAATGGGACTCATGCACACGCTGCCCGTTCAGTACCACGTGGACAGGATGGAGGGAGCTTTAGCGTCACCGCTGGCTCTGCTCTTTATTCCCATCCCTGGTCCCCAGCACAACCCGCAGAAATAAAAAACTGCACGCCTGCTGCTCCATGGGGGCACCATAACCAGCATTAAAATGCTAAATGCTAAAATACAGCTGAGGGTGAGAGCTCAGCCAGATGCTGAATACAGTGGTCTACTCACGTGGCAGGCGGGCACAGGCTCTCACAGGCGCGTACAAACCAAGGTTAATGTACTGGATTGGAGTCCACTGTTTTGCATCCGCAAGCTCCTAAATACTAATTATGGGATCTCAGGGATGAGATTTGCCTCCAGCCACTTGGAATCACCCTGGAGGGTCAGGCGCGTGGCAGGGCCACAGCTGGAGAGTCAGACGAGCAGACACAAGGCCGACGGGCACCACCCAGATGCCGCGGCGGGCTGGGGGGTGTCCACCCATCTGCCCAGGCCCTCCTCCTGCCAGCCCATGTACTGGCTGGCACCACCAACCTCCAAGCCAGCCCCAGCTTCACCCACCCGAGGGAGCCCACAGTAGCCTCCTAACAGGTTCTCTCCGTCTGCAGCTTTCGGCTCACCCCACCATCAGAGCAAGAATTCTAGCACCCAAACCTGACCCCACTCACTCACCCACCCATATCCAAGTCCAAAGCTGGGCAGACCAGCCCCTCCAAGACTCTGCAATGCCTTCCAACTCTTGGCCCCTGCCACCCTGCTAATATGAGATCCTCTTCCACTCCCCCCACATGCCTGGTGGAAGGCCCCTTACCCAAGCCAGAGCTGGCCATGAGAAGGCCCACGGTTGGGCGGGAGGGGAACACAGAAGTCAAAGAAAGGAGAGCCTTTTGCCTTTCGGGGTGAGGAAAAGAGCCACAAGGGAGATCCATGAGCTGCCCCCAGGCCCCGGCAAATAGCAGTCCCCGAGAGGCCACCATGCAATGCCAGAGGGGCTGCAGACTGGCCTCAGTGGATGCTCAGATGGCAGAAGTGGGCAGGAAGGGGTGTGCTGGGAGGGCTTCAAGGAGAAGAAAGATTTTTTTTTTTAAACCATAAAAATTAAACCAAGTATTTTTTTTCTTTTTTGCTACAGGATATGAATTTAAAAAAATGTTTCACACAGTGTCTATAATTCTGTGTTCTGCTTTTTCTTTTTAATATGGCACTATGTCAATAAGATTCTTCATAACTAACATTTTAGTGGATTCATATTGGCTCACTTTAGAGACGGGCATTAATTTATTTAAACTTCTCCCTTTAGTCAGCCAAGTCTTCAAACACTATAAATGACTTTACTACATCTGTGATTCAGCTTATGCAGCTCTTCCTGGGCTTAATTGTTACATAAAGAGATGGTCCTTCCTCACTTAGAGATATGATTGGCTGAGAACAGTAACTAACACAGTTGGCTGTGATCTCATGAGGGACAAGGACTCTGTCTTACTTCTTTCTTGCTTGGCTCTTGGTAGGGAGGAGGCACGCAACGAATGTTTGTGGCAGAAGGAGGAACAAATAGGTGAATAAGTGAATCAGTGTATCAGTGAATATTCCCCAAGATCTACTTTCTGAAGTTCACAATTTTTAAATTTCCCACAGGGACCCAGGCTCAGTCAACACTTTAATATACCCATCTCGTTCTGTACAGGTTTTGTTAGATATCAATGTAAAAAAGACTTCAAACAAACAAAGAACCTTTTAATAACAAACTCCATAATCAAAACTGAGGCAACTGGTACAACAGCTTTGCAGAATGTATTAAAGATGACCACATACATACTTTAAGATCCAGCAATTTCACTCCAAGGTCTATTCCCAACAGAAATGAACACATGTTCACCAAGATTATGCAAGGATGCTCACAAGCAACACAAAAAAGCTCCAAATTGGAAACAACCCAAATGGCCATCAACATTAGAATAGATCAGTACTTTGTGCTACATTCACAAAAAAGGAAAAAATAATATTGGACAATGAGAATGAACAAACCACAGCTACATGGAACAAAACAAATGAATTCCACAAACATGAGAAAGAAGCCAGACACAAAAGTGCACATACTGCATAATTTCATTTTCACAAAAAATACAAAGAAGTAAAACTATACTGTGCTATCAGCAGTCAGAGCACGGGTGCTGGGGGTGGGTTGGGGATAGCAACTCAGAGTGGCACAAAAGGTTGGGAAGCTGGTAAGAATGTTTCTTGGTCTAAGGACCCATTACATGGGGGTGTTCAAATTATGAACATTCATCAAGATTAAGATTTGTGCATTTTTCTGTATATACATTATACTCCAATAGTTTTTTGAAAGGATGCATGGCCAATTTTAAGCCTCATCAAAACAGTGTTTTGACTTTCTTAAGTGTCTGTGTGTGACGGTCCTTGGGCCATACACCAGGACCTACATATACAGACATAAAGAGACTGTGCACCTCTTTTGATTTGCACACACCTCCCCCTTCCTCTGTTTTATATTTTGGGATCTTGCAAATCCCTGAAGGACGAGCAGGGACACTGGTCTATGTTTTTGCCTCAAGAACAGCAGCTTCTGGCTTCCCACTGGCAGGTAACGAGAGACTCGGAGAGGCAGTGCACTTCATTATTTTTTTTTCCTTGTTTTTCTTCTTACTTGTTTTTTCTGTGGGTGTTTTGTCTGTTTGTTAGTACTTTTTTTGTTTTTCCCCTCTCTCTCTCTTTCCCTACTTTGTTTTTCTTTTCCTTTTTCTCTTTTTTTTCCCCTTCTTGTTCTTAGTTTGGTATACTCAAGAGTGGGAAAACTTAATTTCCAGAGTGATGACAACATAATATTCAGACTATTCACTTATGAACAAAAAATTACAAAATATACTGAAAGGCAAGAAAGTTATGGCCCAGGCACAGGGGAAAAAAAAACCAGAATTCAATGGAAATATTTCAAAAGAAGTGCAATCTCTGGAATTACTAATCAGAGATCTTAAAACAACTCTTATATATAGAACCAATGACCTAAAGGAAAATATGCCCACAGAACTAAAAGAAACCAGGAAAACAATACATGAACAAAATTAGAATTTCAATAATGAGATAGAAATTATAAAGAAGAACCAAGTGGAAATTCTGGAACTCAAAAGTACAATAATCAAAGTGAAAAATTCAATAGAAGGGCTCAAGAGCAGAATGGAGGAGGGAGAAGAAAGTATAAGCAAACTCAATGACAAAGCAATTAAAATTATCCAGGTTGAGAAGTAGAAAGAAAAAAGAATGAAAAAAAAAAAAATGAACAGAGCCTGAGGAACCTGTGCGACACCATCAATTGTACAAATATACACATCATAGGTGTTTCAGATGGAGAAGAGAGAGATAAAATGCACCCCCCCACCAAAAATTGAAGAAATAATGACAGAAAACTTCCCAAACTCATGAAAGAGATGGATATATACATCCAAGATGCTCAACGAGCATCAAGCAGGATGAACCCAAATTATCTACATCCAGACACATTATAATCAAACTGTCCAGTGCAAAGGACAAAGACAGAATCTTAAAAACAGTGAGAGAAGCGACGAGTCACATATAAGGAGCTTTAAAGTTATTAACATCTGATTTCTCAATAGAAACCATGTAAACTGGAGGGCAGTGGGAGGACATATTTAAAGTGCTGAAAGAAAAAAAACAACAACCTGGTACTTGAGAATAATGTACCCAGAAAAGCTGTCTTCAAATTAAGACATTTCTGGACAAACAAAAGCAGAAAGAGTTCATTACAGCTAGACCTACCTTAACAGAAAATGCTAAGGGGAGCCTTCTGTGTAGAAAGGAAAGGACACTAGACAGTATCTTGCTGCAAGATGAAGAAAAAATAAAGATCTCTGATGTAAGCAGAATATGGGTAAATATAAATGCCAGTACTATTTTGTTTTTCATTTAAAATGCTGTCTTTTACTGCTTACAAGGCATAAAATTCAAATGCATGACAAACAAATGTAAATCTTTGTTACTGGGCACACAGTGCATAAAGGTGTAATTTGTGACACGAACAACATAAAAGGGAGGGAAGGAGAGATATAGGTACTGTATGTGTAGGCTGTTGAAGTCAAGCTGGAATAAACACAAACTAAAGTGTAATCGAGTCATAGTATGCCAAATGTAATCTCCATGGTAACCATAAAAAAGATATCCAAAAAAATCTACACCCAAGGAAAGGCTAAGTGATTCAAAATGGCTCATAATAAAAGGTCATATACACAAAAAGGAAGGCAAAATGGAGAAAAAGAGGGACAAACAAAGTATAAGACTTACAAAAAAGCAATTAGCAAAATCACAGAAGTGAATCTTGCCTTATCAGTAATTTTCTTAACTGTAAATGGATTGAACTTACCAATCAAAAAGCAGAGAATGGAAGAATGGATAAAGAAACATTACTCAACTATATGCTGTTTACAAGAGACTCATCTTAGATCCATAGATTCAAATAGGTTGAAAGTAAGAGGATGGAAAAATAGTGCATGCAAATAGTAATCAAGAAATAGCAGGGGTGGCTATAAAAATATCAGACAAAAGAAGAACATTGGATATCAATAAAAGGGTCAATTCAACAAGAAGATTTAACAATTATAAACATATATACACCTAACAGCAGAGCACCAAAATAAATGATGCAAATGTTAGCAGAACTAAAGGGAAAAAATAGATGGTTCTAAGATAATAGTTGGAGACAGCAATACATTACTCTCAATTATTGAATAGAACACCTAAACAGAAGATCAATATGGAAACAGAGGACCTGAACAACACTATAAACCAAATAGATCTAACTGACATATAGACTACTTCACTTAACAACAGCAGAATACATATTCTTTTCAAGGGCACATGGACCATTTTCTAGGCTAGATCATATGTTATGGCACAAGGGAAGTTTAAATAAATTTTAAAATACTGAAATCATCAAAAACAACCTCTCTGATCACAATGCAATGATGCTAGGAATCAATAACAGAAGGGAAAATGGAAAATTTACCAATATGTGAAAGTTAAACAGCACACTCTTAAACAACCAAAGAGTAAAGAAGATATTACAAGGAAAATTAGAAAGTACTTAGAGACAAATGAAAACAAAGGCTGAATATACTAAAGCAGATGGGATGCAGTGAAGGCAGTGCACAGAGGACAATTCATAGCTATGAATGCCTACATTAAAAGGAAGAAAGATCTCAGATTAATCATCTAACTGTACATCTTGAAGAATTAGCAAGATCAGATCAAGTAAACCCAAAGTTAGCAGAAGAAAGGAGATAATTAAGATCAGAATAGAGATAAATAAGGCAGAGACCAGAAAAGCAATTGAGAGAATAAACAAAACAAAAAGTTGGTCCTTTGGAAAAAAAATCAGTAAAATTGACATGCTGTTAGCTAGATGACAAAGGGGAAAAATGTCACAAACAACTAAAATCAGAAAGGAAAATGGTGACATCACTACTGACCTTACAGAAATAAAAAGGATTGTAAGAGAATATATTATGAACAATTGTAAGTCAACAAACCAGATAATCTAGAAGAAGTGGAGAAATTCCTAGAAATACATCAATTACCCAAATTGACTCAAAAAGAAACAGAAAACTTCAACAAACCAACAACAAGTACAGAGATCGAAAATATAATCAAAAATCTTCCCCTAAAGAAAAGTCCAGGATCAGACGGCATCACTGGTGAATTCTACCAAACAGTTAAAGAATTACTACCAAGCCTTCTTAAACTCTCCCAAAGAATTCAAGAGGAGAGAACACTTACTAAGTCATTCTATGAAACTAGCATTACTCTGATACCAAAGCCTGGTAAAGACATCACAAGAAAAGAAAATTACAGACCAGTTTCCCTTATGAATATACATGCAATAATCCTTAACAAAACACTAGCAAACCCAATCTAACAGCATATGAGAAAGATTATATATCATGACCAAGTGGGATTCATCCCAAGAATGCAAGGGTGGGTAAATAAATGAAACTACAACAATATAATACAGTACATGAATAGAAGGAAGGGGACACAACCTCATGATTATCTCAATAGATACAGAAAAGATGATCAACAAAGTCCAGCACCTTTTCTTGATGAAAACACTCAGAAAAGTAGGAATAAAGGGGAACATTCTCAATACAACAAAAGCTACTCATGAAAAACCCACACCTAACATAATACTCAATGGTGAAAAACTTAAATCTTTCCCCCTAAGATCAGGAATGAGACAAGGATGCCCGCTTTCACCACTGCTATTCAATATTGCAGGAGCAATTAGGCAAGAAAAAGGAATAAAAGACATCCATTCTGGAAAGGAAGAAATACAATTATCTCTATTTGCAGATAACATGATCTTATGTATAGAAAACCCAAAGGAATCCACAAGAAAATTAATAGAGTGAATAAATGAATTCAGCAAAGTGGCGGGGTACAAGATCAACACACAAAAACAATTGTGTTCCTATACACTAGCAAAAACAATACGAAGAGGAAATTAAGAAAACAATTCCATTTATAATATATTTTTATTCTTTAACTAAGGACATGTATACTGAAAACTGCAAACCATTGCTGAAAGAAATTAAAGAATGTCTAAAAAAATGGCAAGACATGGATTGCATATTCATGGATTAGAAGAGTTAGCATTGTTAATGTGTCAATATTACTCAAAGCAGTTTAAAATCCAATGAGATCCCTATTAAAATTCAAGCAGTCTGTTTTGCAGAGATGTTGCCTACTATGAGGAGCCCCAAACAGCCAAAACAACCTTGAAAAAGAACAGGGTTGGAGGACTAACACTTCTCAATTTCTAACTGTATTATAAAGTGACAATAATTAAAGCAGTGTGTTACTAGCACAAAAGTAGACAAATACAACAGTGGAACAGAAATGAAAGTCAAGAAATTGAACCCCACGTCTATGGTCAACTGATTTTTGAAAAGGAGAATAAGTACATGCAGTGGGGAAAGAACAGTATCTTTAACACACAGTGTAGAGAAAATTAGATATCTACATGCAGGAGAATGAGTTAAAATCCCTACCTCAAACCATATACAAAAATCAGCTCAGAATGGACCAAAGACCTAAATATAAGGTCTAAAACTATAAAATTCTTAGAAGACAACATAGGGTCAAATCATCATGACTTGGGATTTGGCAATGGATTCTTTGATTTCATCAAAATTTAAAACTTTCTTGCACTGATGGAAATTATCAAGAAAGTTGAAAGACAACCTACAGAATGGAAGAAAATAGTTCCAAGCCATGTATTGGATAAAGGTTTAGCATCCAGAATATATAAAGAACTCTTAATCTCAATAATAAAAATACAAATAATCCAATCTAAGAATGGACATTTCTCCAAAGATCTACAGATGGTCAACAAACACATGAAAAGAAGCTCAGCATCATTAGCTGTTAGGGAAATGCAAATTAAAACCATAACAAGATAACTTTTCATACTCAAGAATGGTTATTAAAACAATCGAAAATAACGAGTTGCAAAGAAGTAAAGAAACTGGAACTCAGTTGCAACATTGGTGGGAATGTAAAATGGTGCAACCACTGTGGAAATCAAGAAGGCAGTTCTCAAAACAATATAGAGAGAGTTGCCATATGACCCAGCAATCCCATTTCTAAGTATATCCTGAAAGAGCATGAAACACGGTTGCAAACAGATACTTGTACACCAATGTTTATAGCAGCATTATTCACAAAAAACAAAAGCTGGAAACAACCCAAGTGTCCATCAACAGATGAATGTACAAACAAAATGTGGTATATATACACAATGGGATATTATTTGGCCATAAGAAGGAATGACGTTCTCAGACACGCTGTAACATGGAAGAACCTTGAAAACCTTGTGCTTGGTGAAACAAGGAAGACACAGAAGGGCAAAAATTGTATGGCATCACTTATAAGAGACCACTAGGCATAGAGAGTGGATTAGAGGTTACAGAGCAGGGAAGGCGGAGGGGAAGGGGAAATGTGTTTATAAAAAGTTAAAAAGAAAGAAGGGGAAATATATATATATATAAAATACACATATTTGCTTATTTTTTAAAATGCTGGAACAAAGGTAGAGGGTATAGGGAGGGAAGTGAGGCTTTGCTAAGGATACCTTCTAATATTGCTTTGTAATATAAATGCTTTACATATTCAAAAGTAAAGTTAAATCAGAAAAAACTGCAAATCCCCAACTGAAGGCAGAGCTATAAGGATTTGGAGACCTCACATTCAGTGTGCAAGGAGACGTCCAGAGATTATGACATTGACTTAACTGCTGTGGGGTGACTGCGAGAGGAGCAGGTTTGGGGGGACAAATGGGATCTGGTCTTCGAAGAAGAAACAGGCAATTGCACAGACATACTTACCGTCTAGCAGAACCCTCACATTTGCTCCCGATTTATGAAATAAGGGCCAATGTGGTAGGAAGAGCATAGTGAAAAATCTCCAACCACACCATGATAATAAATTTTGTAAAAAAGTATCTGTGTACAAGGCGCAGAGAAAGCAGTAAGGGCACCAGATCTGCCCACAGATCTGCCGCCTGCTCTCAGGATGTTCAGCCTGGCATGGGAAGCTGGACGGGCAGCCGGTGAGCCCTGTGCACACAAGCTAGGAGCAGGCCCCAGCTCTGGATTTGCTGGAGAAGTGGGACTGGCCATTAAGCAGCCCCCCTGGCCACGCTGGGGGTCAAGCCCCAGGCAGAGGCCTCACCCTGCAGACCCCAGCCCACCTACTCCCCACCCAGCCTTCTCCAAACCCCCGTGCTCCAACTCCCTGCTGTCCACCTTTCCCTCCACCAGCTCGGGGGGTGGCCCTGAGGCTTATACAATCTGGGGACCTATTTTAAGTAAAAAAAGCAATACCAAATTATGAATCTAAAGTCAAGAATTCCAAATGTTCCCCTAGGTGAGATCTTTGCCACGGGAGGGTATTGGAGAGCTTCAGGAGGAAGGTGAGTATCCCTGCTCAGCCCTTATGCACCGTTTGATGTCTATGAATCACCCAAAGTCTGGCCCCTTTGCAAAGTACATCACCTATAATATAGCCCCCTTCGCCCCCATCCTGCCAGTACCTGGTTTTTTGTTCTGCAGGTTTATATTCCTTTAGATATTAGAGGAGTTGATTCAATAGCAATGTCTGAAAACTGGGGCTGGGGAGGGAATTAAATGTACTGACCAATTCCCAAGTGCAGGTACCATTTTATGTGTCTGGAACATAGCAGATGTGTGGCGGAAAGAGCAATGGCTTTGGAGCCAGGCAGAGTTTGGGTGGGATCTAGGCTCTGCTACTTCCTAGTGGTGGGATCCTCGTAAGGCTCACTTTCCCCATGTGTACAATGAGAACAAGGACACTGCAGAGACTTCCTTTGAGGAATAGGGATAATGCACAGCAAGGCTCCAACAAGTGCTGGCTGTTACCTCTTAAAGTTTCTGTATCTTCACTGTACAAGGAATAGATGGATTCTGTTTTGCGCCATTTAATAATGTTTCTTTAAAACCTTTCCATGTCAGAATGGATAGATCTAGTTCATTTTAACTGCTGTGTACTATTCCACATAATGAAAATGCCACAGTTTTGTTTAATCATATCCATATCCCATTCCGGTTGTTTCCAAATTTTTACAATACTACCCAAGACCTTTCAGTACACGTCTCATTAGGCACTTGTACTACTCTTTCTCTAGGTTAATCATAAAAAGGAAAATTGCTGGATGAAGGGGTATGGACTTTTTATCACATGCCAAATGCCCTCCAGAACAAAAAACTCAACTGACATCCTGCCAATAGCCTATGAGTGCCTGTTTCCACCCATTCAAGCTTTCACTATTATTCGCAGATTTTAAAAACCTTTGCCAACTCGATGTATAACCTCCCTAAATATGAAGGAGGTTGGGGTGTTTTATTTCTTATGCTTGAGTTACCTTTCTAATTCCTCTTTGATTAGTCATACACTTTGCCCATTTTTAAAAAACTGGACAAATGGTTGTTTTCTTTGTTTCATTGAGGTTTGAAGCAGCACAGGCTTTCTCCCAAGCCATCATCTGTCTTACTTTGTGTATGGCATCATTTTCATTCAAAAGTTTACAATTTTAACTGATCCTGCAATTTACTTTAAGACACATCAAAAATAAGAGGAGGGACAGATGGCTACAGGCACATGATAAAGCAAGGAGAGGAAGACGTGAACGGTAGAATTAGGTGGTAAGGGTTTCTATGTGAAATTCTTTAAGCTCTGCTGAAGTTTTGAAAAGTTTCATAATAAAAAGATTGGGAAAAATATGCAGTTTTGATGTGGTCAATTGTGTGGTCAATTAAATCTATTTTGAATTTACTTTTGTAGAGTATACGGTATGGAATTAACTTTATTTTTAATATTTATTTATTTTAATACATATATCTAATTGTCTTAACACTTAACGCTAAACCATACCTACCATTCTTTCTCTACTGCCATTCTCGTTATAAATTAATTCCCAGTGTGTTCTTTTATCTACTTCTGGATGCCCCACCCTGACCTGAGGCCCTGGTTTCATCACTACAGCTTTATAATGTGCTTTACTATCTAGTAGGGCAGCCCCCACCTGACACCATCCCTGCCGTCTTCTGTAAAGTGGCCTCGGCTCTTTGGGGCTCCTTTCCCTTCCATGTGAATTCTACAACCAGCTTGGAGAATTCCACTAGAATCCTCCTGGGATCTGCCTTGTGAGGACTGCACAGAACTGACAGATCATCACCCAGGCAGGGTCACCGTGAGGAAGAGAAGAGCCCTGGTGTCTGCAGGGGGCCTGGGCCCCAAGCGAGGCCCGATCACCGGCCCCACTATTTTTAGTTTCAACCAGCACATGGGTCTGCTGCATTGCCTCTGCTCCAGAGAAACTGTCTCTCTTGAAAAATGATTTCAAACTCCTTCTAAGCCCCATCCCCTTCCCTGCCCAGGCTCATGGACTATTTGCCCAAGAAAAGAGACTTTGCCCCTTTAGCTCCCTCTTGCCTCCAAGTCCCCTCCAAGTCAGCAGCAGTTCAGTCGCCTCTCGCACCCAGAGCACGAGTCCCCTGGGCTAAAACGCCCAGCCTGTGACCACTGCTAAGTCTCTCCATCCAGATTTGGTGCGAGTCCCACGTTCCCAGGCTCCTTCACCTGCACTGCCCTCGTTAGCATCCACAGCCAGCTAGAGACGCCGCTTCACCTCTGTAGCACTGGCAACACACCGACAGGTGGGACACCATCCTTGGGAACCTTCGTGAGCACAACCAACTCCAAACCATCCAGAAGCACCACCACCAACCTCCTGTGGCTGTTCCCTGGGCACAGACAACACACCCCTGCAGAGTTTTACAACATCGGGAAATGTGGACCCACCTCCCCATTTTATGAGTGAGGATACAGTCTCCCACGGGCTTCAGGCTGGGAGCAGGGAAGGGAGGACTCGAACTCAGGTCTCCTTGACCCTCTGAGTGGTGGCCGACACAGCGCCTGCCCGGTGGGCCGACTGCCCTGGAAACAACATCCCTAATGTGAGCTACCTTCTGGGTGGACCCTTCGCTGAGCCGAGGTCCCCAGGCACCAACCCCCAGGCCCCCAGCCGCCGCCTCTCCCGGCACCTCCTGAGCTTCTGCCGTCTTCTTTGCAGGGACAGCAGCTGCCACAGCGTGCGGCTGTGGACAAACTAGTCAGCGGGCTGCCTGCGTCCTCCTGAGTGGAGAGACACCTCATTAGTGCGCTGTATTTCAGCCCCGAGAACACAATGCATGCCAAGAGACCGTAAACGAACGCTACAGGTCAGGGATGACAGATGTCCCCTGCAGATGCTCCACGCGGGCTCCTGCACACTCAGAGAGCAGCCAAGCCCGCTTGCTGCACTTTGTCTTCACCAAACTCAGACCCAGGGGCAGCTGTCCAGCCACAGCCTGCACGTGGAAGGGGCCATGGCTCCCCCGGCCCATCAGCTCTCCTGCTGGCAGAGAAGCTGTCCTCTTCTGGCTCTACTCTTAGTCTTTCCAAACCCTCTCTATTTTACTTTGGCTACTGGTCCTTCTGATTTATTATTACTTTTTTTTTTTTCTGGCTACATATCCAGGGAAGGGGTTGGGGGATGGAGGATGAAATTGTCCCTTTGAAAAGTAAAGTTTCAAAACAGCCCAGCTGAATTTTGGAAAGGATTGGCCAGCTAGTTGAGAAAACAGGCCAAAGCCAAGCCAAACAGGCCTCTTGCACGGACCTCTTGAGCTCTCACAGACTGGGCTCTGTTGGCTGGGAGGGGGTGGTGCCGAAGGGGAGGCTTCACTCCGGCCTTTGGGGTGCCAGCTGGGACCACAAGCCTGCAGCTGGGAGCCCCCAGGGGTGAGGATGAGGCAGGGGCCAGGCTCTTCCCCTGGGACCAAGGGATGGGTCCCCAGCCTCGGAGGCACTGACGCACCGTGACACCCAGGCACGATGCTGAGCCTGCCAGTTTCAGCGTCTTTTCCCCCCGAGGGCCGCAGGAGACCACCCCACCGCCTTGCCTGACTGCTGTATGAATGCACACACTGCAAACCAGCGCAATTTCCCCCACTGAGCCTGTTTGCAGGGATGTGCCTGGGGGGACACACTGGGGCAGCCAAGTACCCTGTGGGCTGGGCCTGCTCTGGAGAAGGTCCCAGCCAGTGGGCAGCCGCTGCAGGGGTATTTGCCAGCCCAGCCTCAGGCTGGAAGGGCAAGAGAACCGTGTAGGCATTTAAAAGAGGAATCTAAGGGTAGCCAGAGGACCCCCAGGGACTCCCAAGACATTTATGGGGAATCTCCAGAATTGAAACGATTTTTACACTAATACTCAGATGTGATTAGTCGTCTTCGTCCTCCTTTCTCTGAGTGTACATTGGGGGGTTCCTGAGGCTCAGGGGCAGAAGACTGAATGTGGAGCAGATTTGAGAACGCCGTGCTCCACTGAGCCAAGCAGAAAGGAGACCCTCAAAAACAGAAAACAATACCATTCTGCCTTTCCATCTTTGGGAAAATAAAGTTACTTTTCATAAAACCCAGTTATTTATGTTAGCAAGAAATAGGTTTACTACTGCTATTTTTAAATAAATTTAAAATATTTTTAAAACATCTCAGTTTTAATTTCTATACTGGTAAAGATCGGTAGACATAACCCTCAAAGATGCAATCTTCAGAGTTCTCAACCATTTGAGAACTGCGGCTTAGAAGAACTTTCAAGACAAGGGTTTGTTCAGCAGCCTCAGGTGGGAAGTTTCCCAAATGGCAAATCCAATCTGATGCCACTTCTGTAAAAAGGAGATGTCTACGTGCCTGTAATATATAAACACTGAGGAAGACGGCAAGCGAACCCCAGAGTTGTGACACCAGCTTTTTCTGGATGGTAGTTAGTGGGTAGATGGAAATGAATAATTCATGTCTAAAGTTTAGCCTATTGCGTTCAGAGAAAGCTGAAGAGTAATTAAACAAGTCATGCTTCCGAGCCCTCACTACGCACTAGCCCCTGAGCTAAGTGTTTCAAGGACGTAGGCTAAGTTAATCCCACCAAGATCTACGGATTGTCAGCCCCATTTCACAGATGGGAAACAAAGCCAGGGCAGAGCTGGGCATCTCAGCCACGGTTGTGCAACTGGCAGGTGACAGAGAGCCAGGACTCCTGACCACAGGCCCCTTCCCTGTGGTGCTTCTGGCCTTGGGAAGCGGCCGGGTGCCAGGGGCTGCACCTGCCACCTCCTTGGCACTGACCACACCCAGCCTGCTCATTCAGACTGTGGACATCCTCTCTGGTGGGTAAGGACTAACACTGTGATATGCATGTAACACTGTCAGGCAGGCCCTGTGTCCACCCCTGGAGACTGGGCTAGTGACGAAGGGACGGGGCCAGGCAGCAGCAGGGCCTCAGCACGTGTCTGCAGAAGTGCACCACTGCAAAGGAGCCCATTGCAGGTGGCTGACCCCAGCCACCCCCCTCTAGAATCCTCCATTGTGCTATCGGCACCTCGGAAGTCAAGTCATAGCTGAGGGGCTAATCTGGGCCCAGGTTTATCTCTGCTTTGGGACCTCAGCCAGGGGCTTGGAGCAGGTAGCGGGGACCAGTGTCACAGCTTGAAGATCAGCCTGCTGGCCCAGGCCGAGTCAGCACCTCTCACCCCCGCGACCACCTGCCACAGCACCTAACTTCATGTTGCCCTCCCAAGGCCCCCCACCCACCTGAACTGGAGGTGCCCCATCTTCTTTGCTGCTGGCTCGAAGTGATGTCGCAGCCAGCCCCGCAAGTCCCTCCATGCTCACCCCGGGAAGGGATGGAACTCTCCACTGATTTCTGAACCGGTGCTCTTGCGGTGGGAGTTGAGAAACATAATAAATGGGCCCAGCTTCGTCTGCAGCACCTAATTTGCAATAATATTGAAGTCCCCAACAATAACTCATTTACTCTTATAATAAATATATAAAAAAAGACAAATTGCTACATTGAACATGCATTTTCTTTACTGCAAGTAGCTGCTACCCCAGGGAGAAAGCCCTGTGCTGCTAACTAATAGTAAATCCTTTGGAAAATCATGTGTCATAATGATGGACAACCAGGGAAGGGGTATTAAATAGATTTAGAGGTTAGCTACTCTAACAAGAACAAAAGACATCCTTTGCAAACCTCCACACCTAGAAGAGTACGATCAGCCCACGATTGGCACCCACGGCCGACCGCCCCGAGTGCACAGGAAAAAAGAAAAGTTTCTGTTCAGGTGGGGCATGGCTGGTCAGGTGACAGCACAGAGGCAGGGCAGGAAAGGGGGGCTGGGGGAGGCCTGGGAGTGAGGGGCTTCAGGTACCGTACCAGGCCATGCTCTCCAGCCCAAAAGGATCGCCGGGGAAGTCTCGCCACTGTTTCCAAGAAGTCAGCTCAACTCCTGTGCATCTGCTGAACAAGCCCTCATGGAGCACCCTGGACTGTAGGGAGGCATGCAGAAAAAGCCTGATGATGGGATAAAAGAGCTACGTGGGCATAAATGCCAGGACGTCCTGTGGATGCTCGGGGACAACTTCCTGCAGGGGCTGGGTCAGCATAAAAGCTCAAGTGGCCCCAGCCTGGAGAACAAGGGGTGAGGACAGGCTCCCTGTTCTCCTGCTCTGATGACACATTTTATTCTATGGACTGGTGCAGCCAGGAGTCATTGTCTCCAATCTGTTTATCCAAGTCCTAGGATTTGCCTTCCTTGGTTTGGGAATCATGGCCCGAAGGACAAGGGGAGACAGTTGTGTCCAAAATCCTAACCAGCCCTTGACTTTCCAACCATCTCCTATTTAACTGTGAATTTCGGTGCTGGCACAGGGCCTGGACCAGAAGTGGCGCATCACCGACTGCCGTTCACAGCATGGAAAGGTGGGAGCCAGGCTATAGGTATGGTAAGCCACTGTCTGCTCTGTAGGGGAGGGTCTCCCGTTTTCCAGACGAGGAAGCGGAGGCCCAGGGGGGTTCTATGACTTGTGGAAAACCACACACCTGCGATGTGGTGGAGACACTCTCAGCTCTGGGCCCAGGCCCGGGCTCCATCTGGGAGCTGGGTGGGCCTCTCGGCACCCGGGGCATGGTCCCTTGGAGGAGACGGATGCAGGTGAGTCAGCTTGGCTGCACTAGGGGTGAGGTGGGGTCAGGGGGGTCAGAGGGGATCCCCTAGGCTGACACAGGTTTGTGCATATATTATCCACAGAGTTCAAATGCTGCTCAGATGGATTTACAAGCCTGAGCTCCACTCCAATCTCGGTCACCAGTGCCCTCTGAGGCTCATGGCAAGTTATGCCCTCTCATCGGACTCAGTTTCCCCACCCATAAAATGAGGGTGTTGACTAGATACTACATGGGATCACTAAGGTTTCTCACTATTCATTCGTTCACTCATCCATCCAATGAAGGAAAACATTCCCTTTGAATAGATGATACAAATAATCTACATCCGTAAAACAACTCATTGAGATTGGGCCAATTCCATGAAAGCAATGCTTCAGACTTAATTTTCTCCCTGAGAACATTAGTCTCTCCCATGCCCTGTTACCTTGGCTGTCTTTGTGCTCTAACCCTAGCTAAAAAGTGCAGATGCTACTTACACTTTTGAAAGACTTTGCTTTAAAACTCAATAACTACATATTAGTCCGGCATATTTATACATGCTTATCCACTAGAGACTTTGCTGAGGAACTTTCCAGAACTTTCTAGAAAGATACAGAATACTGAACCAACTGGGAGGAGCTGTCTGGGCCGCAGGAGGGAGTCCTTTGAACTTTGGGGGACAGGCATGTTAGACATTTCTTTCCTTCTTACACTTAGCCATCCCATTCCTCTGACTTCAGAATACAGACATCTAGATTTGATTTCAACGGTCGGTGCTTTATATCTCTGGGACTGCCAAATTGTTCCCACACTGGCTCCCAGAACCTCACTTCTGGAAACCTTTCTATAGCTTCGGCCACACTGCCCGGTGATTGATGATTACTTTGCGACAGCTATCAGTTTGCTATTTTAACCAATATATCATAAATCAGGAAGAGGAAAGCAGGGCCAAATTGGAGAGTGTAGCTTTCCCTCATTACCTGGGAGGATTATAGCCATTTCATAAAACCCATTATCTAGGAAAAGGATCCTAATGGCAGGGGCCAGCAAAATTCATTTCATGCTTCAAAAGTTTGTGATGGGGCTGGCTAAGGAAAAAAACTAAATTGTTTGGCAGGTGGGGATGATGATTTGTTTAAAAACCACAAATGGTCAAGACTGAGCTGTGCCAATTATACCAAACGGCACTTTGTACTCAAACGTACGCTCAAACCCCGGCCCACAGCCCTCGGCAGGCTGGTGAGTGGCTGCATGGAGGAAGCACTGCTCCGGGGATGTCCCCCAACTCCCACCCCCTGCTGGGGCTCCAGCCTCCTCTCCAACCTCACTTCACCGTCCCCTGCCCCTCGCTGAGCTCCAGGAACAAGGACTCTTTTCTCTTCCTTGAGCAGGTGCCTCCCAGCCCCCTTGGAGATGCCCACACGTTGTTCCCTACGCTGGGAACAGTGTTCCTGCTCTAATAGAGAGTGGTCTTCCCAGTTGACAGCTGCGGGTTTCCCACCATCTGTTACCTGTGGTTTTCCAACATCACCTCTCCCTCCTCCCTCAACCAGTTCTCCACTGGCACAGTCACACTCTGACTGGATATGCGGTCCCCGACCCAATTCTCCCACAGCAGACTCGAGGAACGTCTCCCCTCCATATCTAATTTTGTTTCAGGCTGGCAAGGGAGAATTCCTGGCCTGGGAAACAGAGAGAAGGTTGCCGGGGAGGCCCTCTACCCCTGCCTGCCTCCCCTCTGGGGGTACAGTTGATTTCCCCTACACCGTAACTCCCCTCCTGCAACAAGTACTTTCGCGGCCCCCAGAACCCTCAAGCTTTGATGATTAAGGGGCCCTGTTAAGCCCAGTCTGGTGAGGACCTTGAGGAAGCCCAAAGAAGAAAGATGGAAAGGGCCTTAAAAAGAAAGAGGGCACCACAAAGCAAGTGTCTTCTAGGTTTTGCCAAGCTTCTAGAACACTCTTTTTCCTTACCATTTTGTTTCTTCACTCCTAAACTCAACTTTCCCCAAATTCATTCCTCATGTGAAAACAGCATCTTCCCGAGGGAAGCTCGGCTTCAACACACACATATTTTTCTAAGTAACTCTGAGCCGGAGCTCGGCAGACAGTAAAGATTCTTGTCTGTGAGCCTTCCTCGCCTCCAAGACCACCAGGGAATTGAAGTGGCGAAGACGGAGAGCTCAGAGGCTCGGCTTTCCCAGATCTCAGAAGAATCTCCCTGTTCAAAGTTCTCGCTGGAACCCGGAGAGTTTGAGAGGCTGGAATACATCTGTCGTGGGAGCATAGGGTGGGGGAGCCGAGAAGAAATCCTAGAGTTGACGACATGAATCTTCCTACCAACTCATCAAGCGGGAAGCACGTCACTCCACTTGCTTTCTAACCCCTTCCTTTCCAAGGCCTCCTTCCCTCTCTCTGCCCCTCCACTTCTCCGTCCACCCAGCCCTCTTCCCTCCTCCTCCCTTTCCCTTCCCAGCCTCTCCCCCCACTTCCTTGCTGGGGCTGCAAACTTGGAGAGGGAGGGGAGAGCTGCAGCCAGGCCTGTACAAGCCAGAGCCTCGGGAGGAGCTGCCTTCCTCCTTCAACTTACCCGGGGTGTTCAGAAGGGGGACAGGGAGCACGGACGGAGCACCGGGAGGACAGCGGGGCAGGGAAGGCCCTGCCTGGTGGCGGGAGGAGGTGCATCTGCTTGATGGAGCAGTGGGAGGGAACACCGGGTGGCCTATGAGGGCGGTGGGCGCCATGAATCATTTATGGCCTGGCGGAGGGCTTAGGAAAGCTGCTAGTGTAAAAGCTATCTGCTGCCAGGGGCAGCATGAGGTCCTCCCTGCAGAGAAGCTGCCTGCCAGCCAGGGGCAGGGGCTGTCCCAGGACAAGGGTCCCGACAGGGAGGCCCAAGAGGAAGGGGGAGCTACGTGGGACCTTCAAGGATCTCTGGACCAAGGGGACACAGTGAGGTTCTCTGGAAGGTTCCCTGGCTCCCTGGAGCTCCCTGAGGGCACTGAGAGCCGGGAGAGGCAGGAGTGAGGGGGTCTGGAAGGTCACACCTGTCCCCCACCCCCATCCTGACCCTAACCCAGCCTGACATTTGCATGTGGGAAGTTTTCCAGGCTGTGAAACCTTCTCCCCAGCCGTCCTTCTCCCTTTGGCAGTGAGGAGAAGGGCAGGTACCTTGGGCAGGGAGTTCCAATCAGAAATGAGACCCTTACCACCTCCAAGGCTTACCCATCCGCCAGGTAAGCTCAGCCAGACTCCCGCTTCCACTCGGCCACCTGCGTGTGTCTCTGTGGATACCTCACCTGGCTATAAAAATGCCCCACTTTCTGCTAATGGAGGGGTGAGCGGCAGAGTAGGGAGGGACTGGGTCAATCTCACTGTCACCTGCACCACTTTCCACCCCCAAGGACATTGTGAACTCACTCCTCTCTCCCATTTGACCTCAGGAGTGAAAAGTGTAAAAAAAAAAAAAAAACACCTCTTCTGTCTCCAAAAGAGAGCTCCTGCCTTAAGAAAGGGGATTGTCACAAGTAGGAGGTGCATGTGATTCGAGGCAGGGCAGGACAGGAGGGGACAGGTGGAGGAAGGCTCCAGACTCCACCACCCACGTCTTGGCGGGTCCTGGTCCTTTGGAGGCCCCAAACAGGTGTGCCCAAAATCCAGTCCTACACCGCCACCCATCACGCCCTCCTATACACTCTTTCAGCAGCACGTCTAAAGCAAGTCACGTTTTCTTAAAAAGAGGTGGGACCCCAGCCTCGTGGTCCTCTTGGGTTCTGGAAGGAACTGTGGGCATCCCCTGGGCACAAGGAGCAAAGAGTCAGTGACACAACACCAGCACATGCTCTGCTCCCAGGACCACGGGGAGGGGGTTTTCTCCCTGGGTGGGGTCCAGCTCTGCTGCACACAGCCGCGGAAAGGCCTCCCTGCCCCGCAGCTCTACCTTCCCTTAGAAGAGGGGGTGCCGGGTTCAGACTGAGGGTCCCTCCTACCTGGGGCCCAATGCTTGTGACCAGCACCCGAAGGTGCTGCATTTGCAGGGCCTGGGCAGACCCCTCCCCACCACCAGGCAGCCGCCCCCACCAGGATCTGGGATGGATCAGGTGGAAGAGGAGATGGCCAAACCAGATGCCACTCTGGGGTCATTGCTTCTAGAACCGTCCAGTTGCAAAGGGGTCAGTGGTCTGTCTCGGTTGATTGCACAAAGGACTCATCCCCAAACCTGCTGGATCAGCAAAACCAAAAAGCAAACAGACCCCCTTCTTGGGTGGCACTGCCTCAGATGGCACCACAGAAGCCAAGAAAGGCAAACAAGGGGAGTGAACCAAACATTCCCTCAGTCTCAGTGGCAGGGAGGATGTAGCCCAGTGAGGCTGCTGGAGACCCTTCATCCTACTACTCCCTTAGCTCGGCATCCTGGTGGCTGTGAGGGGAGACCCCCAAGAACAGGCCCAGCAGCCACCGTGCACGGGGTGAGCTGACCCAGGGAGATTCTTCTCCATTTACTGCACTGAGCTGTATCTGGGAAGCAATATAGTTGTACTGTATTTGGTCAGCATTTTCAGTATAAAAAATAATGTAAGAGTATGGGCAGGTTTCCAGGTTAGCCCGCAACTGCACAGGTGACACCTAGTGAGGCTGAGGTGCTGTCTATTTGCAGCTAAAACTTCTGTCTTCAAAATGCAATATCAGTAATTAAGCAGACAGAAAATGGTTAAGCATGTGATGGCAACACGTTGAAGAGCTGCATGTTCTCTGTGTTGAGTTCTGGTGCATGAAGCAAAGCAGACACTCATCATAAAAGCAGAGATGGCCCATGGTGGGATTCACTGCCTGGGTGGACGAGGGCCAGTCCCTGGGTTGTGCAATTGCCAGGGTGAGGGGATGGAGGCTGTGGTGGGGTGCAGGACGGTGGAGAGGGGCAATGAGGAGCAGTAGGTGTCTGCTGGAGAAATGTCTGGAACTAATCTTAGAAGAACTCCCAGCAGGCCTTGTGCTTCTGAGGTCCTCCAGTGGCTTCTCTATGTCCATGGGTGGGCACATTGTCTTCTCAATGGCCATTTGTTCTATGGCAGCAACACCCTCCTTCTCAACAAGACCAAGATGTAGTTATGTTAGCCGAGCCCTCCCAACCACAGTCATGGCCACTTAGAGATGCCCCCATCATTGTATAACCCTGTATGAAGGAGGGGATCCCGTTAACAGCAATGCACACCCAAGGCCCCGGTTAGGTAACTTGTTCAAGGTCTCACAGCTGAAAAGGAGCAGAGCTGACCCCAAGCCACGTGGCCACCTTTCCAAGCTCTCCCCAGTGCGAACGAACGGAGCTGGGATGGCTTCTGGTTTCCACAGCAGGGTGGCAGCATGGTGGGTTGGAGAGAAATATGGTACAACTCCATGCTACCAAAAAACATAACACAGTTTACGTGCCTAATCAGCCGTGAGTGGCATCCGAACCAGTGCCCTCCCAGGCCATGGGCAGCTCCTCTCTGAGCCAGGGCGTCCATGGGCAGGGCAACCTGAAGTTTCATCTGGATTGTAAAAAAAACATAGTGCACTCTGAATTGCGGTGCACCTGCTCTGCACCTCACCTGCAAAATGGTGATGAATAAGACTGCATGCATTTGCTCAAAGACCTGAGAAGGCAAGCGCTCTGTCCCACCCCTCCCTCCCAGGAAGGTACCCTGCCAGCCCCCCTGCCCATTAAGTGCTCATGATGGACCGATCGCGTCTGCAAAGGGCTGTGGGCTCCCCCGCAGCTCCACTGGAGCAACAGGCAGGGTAGCCAAGGCTCAGCATCTTTGATAGAGGAGAATCTAGGCCAGTTGCAGGGCAGGTGTAACCTGGGTCTCCTGGGAGGTGCTGGTGAGTGAGGCCTGCTTAGTCTCCAGTGCCTGGCACAACGCTTGGCAGACTGCAGGAGCACGGACAGGGGATGGTGCAGGGGTCACATCCTGCTAGGGGCATCTCCTTTGCAAGCATCCATTCACTCTGCAAACATCTCATCCCAAGCTCACCCCAGTTTCCCTCTGATGCCTGCTGTACAGTAATTTGCTGTAGAGATGATACTTTCCTTTAGAGAACTGGGTCGGGGGCCTGGCTTCCCCTGTTGGCTCCCTCAGCAGGAGACTTTGAACAGGAACAAGGCAGATGCATCTGAGAGAACAGGAAAAAGTGGCTACAGACATTTCCCAGACTTCCAGTCCTGGGGCTGAGGGATCAGGACCCACCATCCGAGTCACCCGTGCCTGGCCTGCCCAGAGCCGGGCTCCTTTATTTGCTCATTTCCCTTGGGAAGAAAAAGGAAGAGAAAATTCATGCACGGGCCCCGTCACCCCTTCGGTGGCGGCTGCAGCGTCTCCATGTTCCTTTCCCCATTGGGGTGGCTCGCCCCTCAGATGTATAATAAATCAGACCCTCGCTCATTAATAAAAAATGACAAGCAATCATCTCATTGAAATCCGCTGTGCTGCCACAGCTTGCAGACAATCCCTGCCCGGCTTGGCAATTCCTCTGTGGTCAAGCAGTAATGAGACAGTGAGGGGGACAGGCCAGACTGCGCAGTGGAAGGCAGCTGGGAGGGCAGGAGGGGGGTGTCACCTCCCCCCGCCGGGAACGCAGGTTAATGCCTTTTTCTTCTGGATTAACAAAGGGGCTTGCAGCAGCAGGCTCTGGTCCCTCCAAGGTTGGAGAGGCAGGGGAATGTCACGGGGCAGTGGGGAGCTAATCTAGCCGTGGCAATCAGCAATCCACTGTGAATTCCTAGGGTGTCCCTGAAGCCCACCCCCCATCCCCCCAGACGTGGGCACTGAAGCCCCTGGGGCCTTTTGTTTTAGGAAACAAGTAAAGTGAGTGAAAGAACTTACAGGAGGCCAAGATGGCAAAGGGGTGGCTGGTCCCAGCCACGGGTGGCACTGGGTCACCAACACTGAGTCCCAGGGGAGCGAGGCCACAGCCCCCAGAAAGGCCTCAGAAGGCACCTCCAGGAAGGCTGCCCAAAACGGAGCACTCACAGGCCTCTGTCCTGCACGGTTACTGTCTCTGAGGACACAGGGTGCTGGGGACTGAGCCATGCCCCCCATAAAAGACACGTTCAAGTCCCAACCCCCAGCCCTGGACATGTGACCCCATTTGTAAACAGGAACTTTAAAGATGTTATGGGTTAAGGTGGGGGGGGGCTTCATCCAGTATGGCTGAAGTCTTTATAATCAAAGGAAATCATACATGGAGGTGGGAGACAGAAGGAGCAACAGCCTGCCATGTGACGGAGGAAGAGGTGCCGCTACAAGCCAAGGAACCCCAGGGACAGTGGCACGCCAGCACCAGAACGCTACAGACTCCAGGGGAAAGCACGGCCTGCAGAGAAGTTGGATTTCTAGTCTCCAAAACTGTGAGCCGTTCCAGTTTGCTAAAAGCTGCTGGAATGCAATATACCAGAAACAGAATGGCTTCTTCAACGGGGATTCATTTACAGTTCCGGGGCCATGAAAATGTCCTAATTAAGGCATCAAGAGGTAGCCGCCTTCTCTGAAGAAAGGCCGACGGCATCTGGGGTCCCTCTGTCACACGGGAAGGCACCCGGCCGCAGTCTGCGGGCCTCTCCCGGGGTTAGCTTCTGCTTAGCTCCTCCCTCTCAGCTCCTGTGAGCCCTTGCTTGTTCCTCCCAGGGCATTTCTCTCTAAGCATCTGGGGGTCCTCTCTTAGCTTTTCTGGGAAAAACTCTGGATTTCATCTCTTAGTTTCTTGCCTGGTTCTGGTTCCAACAGCTGTTTCCAAAATGTCTCTGGGCGTTTTCTCTTTAAGTGTCTCTGAGCTCTCTTCAAAATGTCTCTGCCTTTTATCCTCTCATTAGAAGACTCCAGTAAAGACGATGAAGACCCACCTTGAATGGGGGGAGTCACATGTCCATGGAAAAAACCTAATCAAAAGGTCCCACCCACAATAGGTCTGCCCCCGTGAGATTAGATTAAAAGAACATAGGCTTTCCTGGGGGGACATAATCGATTCAAACCAGCATATGAGTCGATCAATAAATTCCTATTGGTTAAGCCAATGCGGAGACCTGTTATAGCAGCCTGGCAGGCTGAGAGATGAGGTACATTCACCCCAGCACTCACTACACAGGGGGCCGTACACTGCCTGCAGGATTTTTTTTTTTTAATTCAGTTTTATTGAGAAGTATTGACATACCATACCATCACCCATGGTGTACAATCAACTGTTCATAGTACCATCTTATAGTTGTGCATTCATCACCCCGATCTATTTTTAAACATTTTCCTTACACCAGAAAGAATCAGAATCAGAATAAAAAATAAAAATAAAAAAAGAACACCCAAATCACCCCCCATCCCACCCTATTTTTCACTTAGTTTTCGTCCCCATTTTTCTACTCATCCATCCAAACACTGGATAAAGGGAGTGAGATCCACAGGGTTTTCACAATCACACTGTCACCCCTTGTAAGCTACATTGTTATACAATCATCTTCAAGAGTCAAGGCCACTGGGTTGGAGTTTGGTAGTTTCAGGTATTTACTTCTAGCTATTCCAATACATTAAAACCTAAAAAGTGTTATCGATATAGTGGGTAAGAATGTCCACCAGAGTGACCTCTCGGCTCCATGTGAAATCTCTCAGCTACTGAAGCTTTATTTTGTTTCATTCCACCTCCCCATTTTGGTCAAGATGTTCTCAATCCCACGATGCCAGGTCCAGATTCACTCCCGGGAGTCATATCCCGCCTGCAGGATTTTACGGACAGGGCTGGAAGCTGGCAGAACATGGGCCGGCCCTGACCACAGACAGTCCTGGGATGGAATTCAGGCTCTCCCAGGCACAGGCCATGTGGCCTTGGGGAAAGCAGGAACCTCAGGCTCCTCATCTGTAAAATGGGGGTGGTGGAGCCTCTCTAGCACAGATGGTGAAATGAGACCACCATTTAGGATCTAACCCACCATCTGCTGGTTGTTGCACAATAAATGACAGTTATATTGTTATTGAAACAATGAGTCTTGGTGCCCAGGGGGTCCAGTCTCAGCCTTGTATGTCATTCATTGCATCATTTACGTCTTCGCCACCCCCACTGAACACTCAGGGCCCGTGGGCCTTGCTTGCATCAGGGGCCATAATAACTTACTTCTAATTTTCACAACAGTCCTGCGAGGTCACTCTATTACCCACAGATTAGAAGTGGGGTGATTCGTCCACAGCCTCAGGAAACCAGGAGGCTCAGCCAGGATTCTGACCCTCACCTCCCCCTTGCCACCCTGTGACTCTCACCCAGCGGCTGTCCCTCCACTGCTCTAGAGCCCTCAATAACTCCCTATTCACAGTGGACCCAGGTGCAGGCTCCTCTCTGGCACAGGGCTTTGTCCCAAGCAAGCAGGTTATCCTCTATTCCAGTTTGCTAAAACTGCCATTATGCAAAATACCAGAAATGGATAGGCTTTTATAAAGGGGGTTTATTTGCTTACAAATTTACAGTTCTAAGACATAGAAGTGTACAAACTAAGGCATCTACAAGAGGATACGTTCACTGAAGAAAGGCCTATGGTGTCCGAACACCTCTGTCAGCTGGGAAGGCCCGTGGCTGGTGTCTGCTGGTCCTTTGCTCTCAGGTTGTGTTTCAAAATGGCTTTCTCCAGAATGTCTCTCTTGGTTCTTTCAGCTCTCTGCTTGGTTCTCCTGGGGCATTTCTCTCTAAGCATCTGGGGGTTCTCTCTTAGCTTCTCTGGGGCATACTCTGGGATTCATCTCTTAGCTTAGCATTTCCAATTGTCCTTCTGTCTGCATCTCCCAGCGTCTCCGAGCTTGTGGGTCTGTGTTGGCTCCTTCGGTTTCTGTGGGTCCTGGCAAGGCGTTTTGTCCTCTCTTATCTCTGTGTGAGCTCTTAAAGGACTCAGTGATCTAATTAAGTGATCTAATTAAGACCCACTCAGAATGGGTGGTGCCACATCTCCATGTATAACCTAAAAAGGTCCCACCCATAATTGGGTGAGTCGCATCTCCATGTAAACACTCAATCAAAATGTTCCACCCCACAAAACTGGATTAAAAGATCATGGCTCTTCTGGGGTCCATAACAGTTTCAAACTGGCACGCCCTTGGACTCCTCGTGCCCTTGTGCACCTTTGCCCCACCAGGACCGCTGCTGGAAATGCCTTTCCCATGTCCCTCCATGAAGCCAGAACATTCCTCCTTCAGGCCGGCCAGCCTGACCACTCCGGGCCACAATGACCACTGAACCCTGACAGCGCTGAGTGCAAGCAGGGCCTTTCCGTCTTCCAGAATCACGCAGCCCTGATGGCCAGCCTGGGCACAGGTGGCTCCAGCACCCAGTTCCCAGGCTTGAGTGAATCTCTGGACCCATGACGAAGGCAGGGCAGGCATGATGGGGTCCCCCCACCCCTGGCCCTGTGCCAATGACGAGACCCAGGCTAGGTAAGAAGGGGAGGGATGTGCCAAGTTCACAGAGCCCCTTGGTGCTGGGGGATCGAAGCTGTGCCTTAGAGCATCTTGCAGCAGTTTGGGGACAGCGATTCCCCACCGTGTGAAGGGGGAGGTCTGACTGCTCGGCCCTGCGCTCCTCACTGGCGAATCGGGGGCATGACGTCTGGACACCCCTGGTCCGTTCCCACTGCCTCTTGCCTGCAGGGCTTCATTAACACTCCCCAAGCCTCCCTGGTCCCCTCCGACCCCTTCTCAGACTGCAGCCAAGAAGGGGAGGCACAACCCACCTGGCCCCCGCTGACCCCTCCAGAGCGGGACAGGTGCGTGAGGTGTGCATTTCCGTGTATGCGTCTGTACTCTTTGCTTGTGTTCCAAAGTACATGTAATTTTTAAAATAACACAAAAAGGGAACAACCTATAGGCCTGTGAGGCTTAACTGCATTCATTCATTCATTCATTCATTCGTTCATTCACCCACTCACTCGTCCAACACAAGCTCCCCTCCCCTTTCTTCAGGAATCATCCCCTTCCTATGAGAAGTGCCAACGGCATTCCAAGGAAAAGGAAGGGGAGAGGAGCAGGGGGCCTGGGCTTCTGATTGTCTGGATGACGTCCCCTGGACAGACAGCAGCCAGCCCCTCCCACCCCTAGCATTCCCCAATGCTTTGGGGAGCCCAGGGGCGGGGTCCCAGAAATGGCAACAACTTGGCAGGCCCCGCCCCTGGCGCCTGCGCAGCCACCCACAGGCAAACTGCCAGAGGAGGGTGATTAAGGAAATACCTGCACCGAAGCTGTTTGCCTCAACGCTTGGGGGGCGGGGGGGGGGGAGGGCAGGCAGATCCTGGCTCCAACGTGCCTAAGAAACGCCGGCCCGGCCCACAGGCGCCTCCGGGGGCCGAGAACGTTCCCAGCCCTGCCCGAGCCCGGAGCATGCAGAAGACACCCCCGCTGCAAAACCCGGGGCCTCGGGGGTAGAGCTGCCCCACATTAAGAAGCACTTTCCAAAGGAGATAATTATTTAATAGGTAATAATTGGAGCTGGGAAAAGGGCAGTGGAATTGAGCTGATTAGCTGGTGGGGGGAGGGGGAAGCACCGTGTGCCCGCCCGGAGCCGGCCCTTCTGCCGCTCGTCTCCTGCTGTGGATTGAATCACGCGCCTCAGTGTGGACATGTTCTTGGCCTTGGTCCTCCTCCTGGTGGGTCTGGATCCATTGTAAAGAAGATCTCTCCAAGATGTTCCTTCAGTTAAGGTGTGGCTCCACTGAATCAGGTGGGGCTAATCCAGACAACTGGAGCCCTTTATCAGCAGAGTGAAAGCCAGACCCAGAGAGAAGCCACTGGGAGTGGCCAAAAGCCAGAAGTCCACGGAACTCAGAGGAGGAAGGAGAAGATGGTGCCATGTGCTTTGCCACGTGATGGAAAATCCAAGGACCAAGTACGGCCAGCAGCCAGCCCCAGCACGCCACAGTCTTGGGAGAGAAAGCATTGCCTTGCCGACACCTTGATTTTAGATGTCATCTTGCCTGAAAACTGTGAGCCAACAGATTCCTGTTGCTTAAGCCCACCCATCGGACAGTACTTGTTTTAGCAGCTGGAAAGCTAAAACATCTGCTCACGCCAGCTCCCGTCCACCATTTTCCAAGTTCTGACAACCAGCCCTCTTGCCTGGCTTCATTCCCGCCACCCTGCCCTCCAGCAACTCAGTGGCTTTTCTCTTCCCCTGTCCCACTCTGGGGACTGCGGAATCAAAAGGAGAGACAGCAGGATGTGCCAGGACAAGGTTGGAGCCAGGAGGGGGTGGCATCAGAAAGACAGATGTCCACAGCTTGGCCCTAGTCTACAGTCCAGCAGCCTCAGAGAACATCACCTGGCTCCGTCCACCCCAACTCGACAAGGAGGACATAAAGGACAGCAGGATAAGAAAGGGAAAAGGGATGCAAGATGGGTCCAGAAAGCATCACCTGCCAACCACGTGCCAGGCACCACCAGGCACATGCACATATAACTGTTACAAAGTTGTTTGTATCTCATTCCCTGACAGTAGGGGTGCTGAGCCCCAGGGAGGTTAAGTGACTTGTCCAAAGACACACAGCCGGCAGCAGCCCCAGGAACTACCCTATCTGTACGTGGCTCCAAAACACAGCTCTTTCCATTCCACCACACCCTGCTTCACAAGCATTTGGTAGTGGTCACCAAATGTGAGCTCCTTTCCCACCTCAACCACCCAAAACAGAGGCCACGCAAATCCAATCTCAAGGAATTTAAGTTTCCACACCAACATTTGCATTAATTCACAAAAGATGCTTTGCAGGGCTCCTCCAAAAAGAGATCTAAGAGAGGCACATGAGAATTAAAAGCAACCATGGCTTCAAGAGGAGGGGCTTACAATCTCTGGGTGGGTCACCAGGAGAAACAAGGCAAATCAGGAGAAAATTGGAAGGAAGGCTTGCAAGAGCCAAAGCTTATGATCAGATTGTGGGTGCAAAAAGAGAGTAAAAAGCAGTGAGTTTGGGGGTAGGGGGCTGGTCCACTGGGGGTACATGGAGAAGGCGGGACCTGGATGGAAACGGCTGGACCACAGTAGGCTATGAATGAAGATGTGTTGGATGGACAATTGGATGGAGGCGTAGCTGGGTGGAAGATGGGTGAGTGGGTGGGTGGATGGATATGTGGAGGGACAGATGGTTGGATGGTGGATGGTGGATGGATGGGTGGGAGTGTAGATGGATGGACAGGTGGATTCACAGGTGGATGGGTGGGTGGAAACCACTGGGGACTTCACAAGGCCCAGAAACCTGTTTTAACATGGATCTGGGTGATTCTGATGCACACGGAATGTTTGAGAACTGCTGTACTGAGTGAGCAGTGGGCACTCAAAAAGTCAGTTCTGGAAGCTGGGCCCTCCTTCTGGTTTCTTCTCATCCTGGGACATGTCCCCAGTATGAAAAATGCAGAAATTCAGCACATATGTAGTGGAAACCAAGCTAATGGGGGCGACCCCATACACAGCTGTAGGCCCTCTGGATTGCAAAGCCCACAGGGAGGAGAAGCCCATGCTCGCGGCAGGGGGTTACTAAGTGCCACACCTCAAAGCAGGGCCGTGGGACAAATGCGATGCATCCTACCAGTGGCCTCACTGAAAGGCAGCCTCTCCAGGGCTGGGTCTGGCAGGCAGGCCTTCCCAGAGATGGAACGGAAGTGGGACCAAGAGGACAAGAAGGGTTTACACAGGCCTCTCATACCTGTTCCCCGTGCCTGGGCCTTCTTGCCTGCTGTCTCTTTGCCTAGAACACCGTTACCCTTTGGCAAACTCCTTCTCATCCTTTGAGAGTCATCATAGGGTCACCTTCTCCAGGAAGCCTTCTTGACTGCAGGCTCTGCCCTTTGGAGCTCCATTTCCTCTTACCCCACCCCTTTTCCCATAATGTAACTATCGGATTGTGTAGCCCCTGGTTTACAATATGCACTCGATGCATGCTGTTTGAGTGAAGGAGCAGACAGAAATAGGTTCAGGGAAAGCCACAGGCCACCATGGGCAGAAAGCGCTGACAGTCTTTGCAGTGGCCACCGGGCTGCTCCCATCGTGGGTCCCCCATTCCCCTCACCACGCAACAGCAGCCAGGCCTGTAGCTGTAAGCCAACCCCCCCGGCCCGAGGTTTCCCCCTTTCTTCGCCCCGTCCGTAACCATCCCACCATCTCTCACAGACACCAGGATGGGAGAAGCCAGGCAAGTGGCCCAAGAGGGGGTCCCCTGAGGCTCGGCACACGTTGTGCCAGAAACATGTACCTCTCCCTCCTGATTTCAACTGTGTGGGAAAACACAATAAAAGGGAAACTTTTATTAGAAAATGTAGAAAAAACATGACAGTGCCATCTTAGGGTTTTGCCTCCTTCTCTCCCTCAAAAGGCCTAGTCTCTCAATATCCTTAGACAAAAGTGAAGCCAGAGACTCCCAGAAAGCACGGCAGCAGCTGGGACACCAACGAGGCCCAAAGCCCTTCTTGGGGCCCCGGGGCCTCCTGGGACCTGAGCTAGGTGCAGAGGTTGCTCCGAGCAGCAGGGGCATTTCCAACCCAGACTCAGCCGGAGGAACTGAGGCACAAAGCTCCTCTGCACTGAACCCCACTTCTCCCTCCAGGATGCCTCGCCTCTCACTCCACCCTCCTCCCCTGCCTGGATCTGGGTCCCTGACAGCCTGAGCATGGATCATCTCCTGAACTCACACCTCCGGCTTCCATCCTGGTTCGCCTGCCTGCTCCTGGCAGCCCCAGGCCTCCGTGACATGCAGGGCTCTGCCCGGACCTAGCTTCCCTTCTCTGTCCCCTTGGACGGCTCCTGGCCTAACTGGCACAAACCTTCCCTTCTGGAAAACCATCCCAAGAGCACCCCACCAGCCTGGTAAATCATCATTTCCCTCTACTGAAAACCCCCGTAGGTCAGCATTGTGCTGGCATTTCAATGCCTGGCAAAGAGGGTGCATCTACTCCCCCTGTGGGGATGCAGAGAGGTAAGGAGCATGCAGTGTGCCCAAGGACACACAGCCAGGGGGTGACCATGCCAGACAGCCCTCAGCCTGCATGCTTTCCACCCCCTGCCACCACCCCCAAGCTGTCTTCCTTGTGCTCCTTCAGCTCCTGGCCACTTCTCTCTCATGGCACTCACTACACCACAATTCTTCCTTCCCGCATGGACTGTGTCTGATCCAGCTTGGCATGAGAGACCATGAGCAAATGCTGGCTACTCCAGTGTAAAGACCCCAGTGAGCTACTGAGGTGTACCAGAGTGCTCAGTACCACCGATGGCTTAAGGGAACATCACTGGGACGTTTGTGTCCGTAGCCAAAGGAATGAACCTGTAACGGTGGAATGCCAGGCTTCAGCCACAAGTGGGCTGGGGAGGCAGGCGAGGTGTTTGAGGGCAGAGAGGCCTTCCTCACCAACCACGTAAACAGCTGCCTTCTCTTGTTTGTGTTTACTGGCGGCTTTGCCTCTGGAATGCTGGCACCGGATCCAAATCCCATCGCTCATAAAATACACTCCTCCCTCAGTGCTGTGTTCACTTTACAGCACCCACACGCACGTCATCCAAGGCTGGGGTACACGGAAAGTGGGGTAGGATTAGCTCCTGCTCATTTGGCCCAGGGGGTGGGGGACGTGGTAGGAGGTTCTGTCATGATCCAGTTTCAACATCTCCTTGAACCTGAAGTGGCCCCACAAATAGGGCTCAGGGCGCAGCTGTTACAGGAGCCTCCCTGCACCACAAGCAGCGCTCACTCCACTGTCTCTAGAGCTTTCCATTGGCCCGGGCAGAGTGGGGACAACTCCAGGGCCAGGTGTCTGCCCTCTCCTCTCTCTGATTTCCCATGGGAATCCAAACTCGAGATCTGCCACCACGTCTTCCTTGCAGGCAAATGATGTCAAGGTTTTGGGACACTCGGCTCCAATCCCAGACCTGCCAAGACCTCTGGGGGGCCTTCCCACCGCTCCAGGACTGGGGCTTCTTATTCCTAGCCTGGAACTCAGGGGTCCTGCCGCCCCACCTCCAACCTACCTGTCCAGGTTTAACACCCTTTCTACCTGGTGAGCATATTTCTCCAAGAAGTAACGAAGCTCCCCCCACACGCACCAGTGTGCTCCCCCCTTGCAGGGCCCACTCCTCCACTGCTTTCAGCTCTCCACTGTCACTTCCTCCAGGAAGCCTTCCTGACACCCAGAGCAGCCCCAGGGACTCCCTCGCACCACACTCCCACAATACGGCTACTTGGAGATGGTTTCCTTCTTCCCACTGGACTGTCATTGCTTAGCCTGCTGCCCGCTGCCCAGTCGGCCGTGGCTGCCCCTCCAGGTGCAGGGATGTATGGACCCCTCTGCGGTGAGGCTGCTGTTTGTCTCGAACCAACATTAGTCCAGGCCTAACTCACCTGAGGGTCCTCCCAGCCCCCAACGAAACCCAAGGCACTGACCTGGGGCCTCCTAGAGCAGGCTGCACTTTGGGGAGACGGGCACCCAGCCGCAGTGAAGCCGGACCACCAGGCCACTCCATGTGCGGGGCCCACTGTCCCACCGGCTTTGACCTCGCCTGGGCCATCTGCTGTTGTTTCAGCACAGTCACTTCCTAAAAAAGTAAACCCAAACAGGGCAAAAGAACAGAGCCAAAAGCATCTCCCTTACGAGGTCACCCCAATCTGAGGCTAGACCTGCAATTCTACAAACACCATCGGGGACCAGGTGGAACATCTCGGGACTTCCCCAAGTCAACCCCAACAAATTCCCATGGCAAACTGGTGGCCCTTTTAAGATGCTTTGTTTGCACTTTTATGATTTCTTTCTTTCTTTTTTTTTTTTTGGCTTTTCAAAAAAATGTAAGCAATTCTCAATGATTAAAAAATATCAACTAGTACAGAAGGGCTTATAATGAAAAGCACTGGTCTCCTCCTTGTCCCCTGGAGGCAACCGCTTTTAACTCTTTTGAACTTTATCTACGTCTAATTCCTCTGGCTGTTATCTGATCTATATAACAAATATATTAAAACACTATGTTGTGCTGCTTCGATCCTATGAACCCAATGGTTCTGATTTGTCAATTTAGGATGTTGTTTAAATGAGGGACAATTCAAGTCCCCTGAATTCCTCCCCCCAAAACACACACGTCTCGTTGCATAAGGGACTAACTGCGTATCAAGCCCAGAGGAGAGGCAGTGTGATTTTCAGTTCTTCCATGGGTGCCAGGTGGAGAATTTGTTTATATTTTTCTCCAGCGTGCATCTCAGGGTCCTGCCTCCCGATGTCTCTCTGCACAGACTTCCTGAGGCAGCTTCACTGCTGGGGCAGGGGCAGGGGCTCTCTCCAGATCCCAAGGCTTCCCTTCATTTATGCCCTTATTTTACCTGAGAACATCCTCAAGTAACTTTCTCAGGAGGCGTGTGGAAGGTTAAAGTTTTGAGACCTTCCTCGCATGCCTCACAACGTCCACATTCTATCCTTGGGACAGACGGAGAGTTTGCGGAGAAACTAAAACTCATTTTCCCTCTACCTGCCAGGACAGTTCTTCATCGGCTCTGCTGCCGATGAAAAGGGCAATACAGTTTAATCCTCCTTTGCCGAGGACACGAGTTATGTGTCTGTTTCCCCTTCTCTCGAAGGTTTTAGAAACCATTTTAATATGAGATTTCTGTTCTTTCATTAATTCTTTTATTTTTCTTGTATTAGTTCTTTATGGGGCAGTTTTCTGACATAAATTCTTTAATAATTTTCTCCCACCTATCTTCCCCCCATCCGTTTTCTGTTTCAGTTTCTGTATCTTCCATTAGTCATATGCTCGATCGCCTGCCTTACTATACAGCCTTTCTCAATTTTCCTCTCTTGTTTTTCTTTGTCTTTTTATTCTTCTTTCCAAAAATATCTATGAGTCACCTTCTCTACCTCTAATGAACTTTTTATTTCAACTTCCTATTTTTTATATCCAGTAGCTCTTTTTGTTCTCTGAATGTTCTTATTTCATAGCATCCTTTTCTTGTTTTACGAATGCGATGCCTTTTCAGATCTCTCTGAGGATACCAAAGAGAGGGTGATTTTCTTCGTTTACATTTCCACTCTCCTTGAATTCTGTTTCCTCTGGAACCATGTTTTCCCTGGTGTTTAGGCTGGTGCCGCTCTCTCAGGTGGCAGGCTTTCTTCAGATGTCAGTTAAACCCTGGGCATCCGCTCACGTTTAAACATGAGAGACCTGAAACCTGGCTGGAAGCGCCTCACGGCTGAGTGGGGCTTGTCCAATGACAGCTTCAGCCAATGCACCGGGGGACTGCTGGATGACACAGGCCACAAGGCTTCGCTCTGGGGCCAACACCCACATCGGCTACTCTGGTTACCTGAGAGAGTTGGTTTAGTTTCTCTGCAGAGAATCCAACCACCACCGTCACCATCGTCATAAAAGATAAACAGAAGAGGAAGGGCTCACTCTCCATTGAATGCAGACTTGTCAATGTGACACACAGGCCGGTGTGCTGCCGGTTTATTCCGTTATGTCACCCCAGCTCCTTCCACCCATCTCTGTCTCTTGCCCAAAGAAAGTATACATCCCTGTGCTTCTGGGCCTTTCTGCAGAGGGTGTAGCCTGAGACCCAAATCTCATTTTCCAGTCCCCTGATCGTCGGTGTGGGTGGCCCTCCTGACTGAGGACTAGCTATTTCTGGTGGGAATGCAGAACTGCCACCATTTTTAGCAGAAAAGGCAAAGATGCCAAGGAGACTTCTTTCTTCTCCTAACCCCTCCCTCCCTGCACCCCTTCCTGCAAAGTCCTTCTGCAAAAGTTGCCAAGAAGAGGATCAACAATGAAAACCAGACCCAAATTTCCATCTGTGCCCTGAGTATCCGGCGCCCACCAAAATAGAGAGAAAGGCCGGGAGAGGGGGAAGAGCGCAAGGCAGAGCCTGGATGCCGGGTTCCTCTCTGCCAAGTCCCCCATGACCTTCTCCGCTCTGGAAGTCGCTTCCTTCTTTGTGAAAGGGAGGGGTGGGGTCGCAGAACTGCAAACACCACCAAATGCCCCGAGCTCCAGCTCCCACAGGGCAGAGCAGAGTTTCCCACATTTCCTGCCACCCCCACCCAGCGGCTGCTCCCACCAGGCAGCTCGGCGAGGCCCATCCCGGGAGCCAGGAAAAGCTTTCTTCCCCGTGCAGAGGCCAGGAGCCCCGGGAGCCCTCGCTCAGGTGCACGCCTGCAGTCTGAGTCGCTGCCCGACAAGCTCCATCAAGATGCAGCCTGTATTATTCATGTCTGCTTCCCCTTCCCCCAGCTTCTGAGAGAGGCTGCTGCCACCACTGCCTGTAAGTACTGCTCCGAGTCCTCCCCGGCCCCAGTGCCTGCCATTAATAAAAGATAAACAAGAAGCGCCGTGCAGGGACGGTGACATCTGCCGCTCCCACTCCCCACCCCCACCTTCAGGTCGTCCCCTCCCCCCCAGCTGGGCTTTGGAGACACGTGTGTGGTGGGGAGGGGGGCTGGCAAGGATCCAGCTGGCTTCGGAGCCTCCACGCCGGTTCCTGGCCTCAGCTGTGTTAAATCAACTCCCTGGCTCCAAACAGGGACCCCCACCTCTGCCCCCCACGCAGCCAAGGCGGGAACGTCTGAGAACCAGGATCTCCTGGCTCGCCCCAGAGGGCGGCGTTTTCAACATGGACGTTCCACCGCGCTGCCGTCGGCCTCACAGTCAAAGTTCCAGGGCTTGGCAGGCCCAGAACGCATGCCCTCCTTCACTGGGCCTGGGGCTGTTTGCTCCCTCTGCTTGGCCATCTTTTTTACCTCCTGCCCCTCGCACAGAGCCCAGGAGGGCAGGGGTCCCTGGGGTGCAGCCTTCTCCCCAGGGGCTGCATGATGCCTCTCGTGAGCCCTGGGCACTAGCCTTTGGGGGCTCCTTCCTCTGTAAAATATATTAAAACTATGTTGTATGACTGTGTTAGTTTAAAGATAAGTATAATCCAGGCTTCCAGGCTGGACTGTATTCCTTTTTTTTTGTTCTGATTTTTTTTTTTAATTAAAATATTTTCGGGGGCCCCTAACAGCTCCATGGGCCCTTGGCACGGTGACTGCTGGGGCTAATTGAGAAGCTGGCCCCTAGGGTGACCAACTCAGCCCGGTCCACCCTGGACTATCCCCTTCCTGTTTCAGGCTCAGAGCCCCCCAGGGGCGTGGACAGCCATGATGGGATAACCATCCCAACTCCCCAAACCCTGACACTAACCCAGAAGTGGCCGAGCTCTGCCCAGGAGTCAGGACTTTGCTGGGAGCTGGAGAGACTCAGCTAAAGCTCATCCCTGCCCCCGAGGAGCCAGGTTTGTGCATCAGAACTGGGAACAAACACTTCTTGAGCAGGTGCTCCGTGTAATCCTTCCTTCCTTGAAGCAACTCCAAGATGCAGTCATGACCATGAATTTTACAGGAGAGGGAAGTGCATCTGAGAGAAGTAAAACACCTTGTGGAGCTCAGAGACCTGAAGGGGCAGGGCTGAGGACCTGGCCTGGGCTGGGGCTTATTCTAGGGGGAGACTATTTGGGGGGAACAAATCTGCTGCTATTTCTGCCTGTTGATGGGTGGGTGCAGGAGGGTGCCTTGGCATGACCGAGGGGTGGGGGGGGAGACCCGTGGGATGGTGCTGGTCCCATGAGGCCCCTGCACAGCATGCACATTGCCAACACCTAGAATGCACTCAGCCTGCCTTGAGCCCCTGGCAGCCACCTTGAGCAGCTACAGGAGAGATGCAAAGCTCCTTAAAAACACAGGTCCCAGGGCTCCTCCAAGACCCAGCAATTCCAGGGAGTGGCCTGTGCAAGTTTGTACAAAACTTCTTCTAAGTGATTCTGCAGAACAGCCAGAAACAGAGAGCCCAGAATCAACCTTGTTCTCTGCAGACAGACGTGGGATGGAGAGTCCAGTGACCAGGACCACGTCCACATTTTAACTGACTCTGTCCAGAAATCCAGAGGAATGATCCGGGGAAGGGGCTAGGGAGGCAGCCTGCAACAAGAAAGCAGATCAGCTGACAGGGGAGAGTTTATATTGTGCACACACTCTTCAACGGACAACCCACAGGTGTGTCTTGTCTCGTCCTGGGGCCCAGCCAAACTTGCTAAGCCTCAGCTTCCACATCTGTAAAATGGGGAGGGTGGTGGCAAGGAGGAAATGAGCTAATGAATGAAATATTTATCAGTGCCTGGCAATTAATGAGGAAAAGCTGAGTAATGATATCTATAACACTATTATATAAATTCTGGCACAATGCCCAGAACATAATCGACAATAAATATTTACTAAGTGAATGAATTGCCACACCTTAGTTGTCCCTGCAGGTGTCACCCCACAATTCGAATCAGGAAACAGGCTCGAGGCGTCCTATTAATCCTCGAGTTCATTAGGCTAGAATCAGCCAAGTCAGCGCAAGTTGAGGGGCTCCGATTGCTGAGCAGCTTCCCTTCCAGCTCTCCGAGGGAGCAGCTGCCATCCCAAGGCCACCCACGGCTGGGTGGGGCGTCTGAGAGGCAGACTGAAGGCAGCCAGCTGCAGCCAACTGGCAGCTGCCTTGCGAGCCCCGGCACAACATCCGACCTCAGGGGCATTCCTGGGCCTCTGCTGAGTGGGAGGTGCATGGTATCCCCAAGTTTGAGACAGAGTCAACTGCCTGGGCTGGGATGGGTCTGACTTATGGAGCTTCTTGAGTCAAAGCAAGGCTATTTCTTCCATCACAGCTGCTAACACCCTTGGGCAGGGCTGCTCCAGCCTTAAGTGCCCACCCATTGCTGCCTTTGATTTCCAAGAAAAGCTTCCCAAGGCCAGGTTTTTCCTCAGAGCCATCACAAAGCCTTAGCACTATCTGCATTTCCAAAACACCGCTTTCTCATTTGCTCCTGCTGCCCAGACTATAGGGGCAATTCCAGGTAGAGACCACCTAGAGAACATAATCCTCACCTGGGGACATTGGTGAAGGCTTCTTTTCACGACTCCATGTGGGTCAAGGAGGTACCCCAAGTGAATCCTGAAGTTTTGGGGGGTCTGCTAAGATGGATGCCATGGGAGGAAACTGCCTTTTGAGGTGCAGGTTATACTCCAAAATCACCCTATCCACTTTGTCCTGGTGACCAAAGGCACAAACTGAAACTACAACCTCTAGGGAAGAGAACATTCATTTCCTTTCTAACTAGAATTGAAACATTTTGGGCAGGAAGAAACCACAGCCCAGTCCTGCCACTGAACGGCTGGGCAAAGTGAGGCTCGGAGCAACAACGGATCCACAGTCCATTCTGACTCCCAACCAGCTCCACCACTATGGACCCTGCAAGCCTCCCCTGCCCCCGCCACACAGACGTTGGGGTCTGTGTCCAAGTAGGGCTGGACGAATTAGTTTTATGCAGATGTGTCTAATGCCATTTGTTGGTTACAGCAGAGGTTAGCAAAGTCCAGCCCCAGGGCCAAATCTACCCACCGCTTGTTTTACTAGCCCTGCTCATTCATTGGGGCTGCGGATGCTGTCCCCACGCTACCAGCAGAGGTGAGTACGATGGAGGTAAAACGGCCCTCGGGGACTGAACTATTCTCGGAGATGCTGAGAACAGCCGGCCAGGGGTTCCTCATCAGAAGGGACGGGACCCCCCCACACATATCCCAGCCAGGGAAATAGGGTCAGCAGGAGGGGACCCTGCCCCAGACCACACTGCAGGGTCTGGCAGAGCCACGCTCCCGCCACTCCGAAGCCCCTGGGATGCCTCTGCGTGCAAGCAAAGAGTCCATAGAGTCCCAGCGTCCTGATCACTTCACTAAGCAGCCCTAATCGGAGCAGGACAGGTAGAGGTGGGTATTCATTTTCTTTTTCAAAATGTTTTCATGGCTGAAACGAGGGACAGAATATTCTTAAAGGCACCTCTTTACCCTCATGGTCTGCTGGAATTATTTTTATTGACACCAAAATGTGGACTGGGCATGGTTCTGAGGCCAGACGGATCCTGGCTCAAAACTCCGGCCTCACGGCTCAGGTTGGGCCTGATTTCGAGGTTCCAGGTGTGCCAGGCGGTCACCAGCACAGGCTCAGCTCTCGGCAGCACGCCTGTGAGCCAGGAGCCTGGGCCGAAACCTGGCTTCTTCCCACTCAACAGCCATGGGGGCTGTGGGCAAGTGACTTCACCCCTGACCCCGGGGCCTCAACTGTGAAGTGGGGATAATGATAGGGTTGTTGGTAAGATGGAATGAGAACACCCCGGCAAAGGGTTAGGAAGGGGTCAGCACTGGCCCAGAACGAGCTCAGCCAACGCCGGCTGCACCACGGTCATTTGCTGTCCCTGCTCCCGGAACGAAAACCAGGCTCGTGAGTAAAGGCCCGTGCCAGCACACACAGCAGCGGCTTAGGAGAATGTCTTGTCCCAAAATTACTGGGACATATGACAAAACTAGAACATAGACTAAGCCTTACATCAACATTAAATTTTTTGAAACTGATAACTACACTTAAGGTGGATATATAAGTGAATATTCTTGTTCTTAGGAAATGTGCATGGCAATATTAAGTGTTCAAGGACGATGATGAATACACTCTACAGAAAAGAGATAGATAAATGGATGAATGGATTGATGAATGGATGGATGGAAGGATGGAAAGATAGAAACAATGATGATAAGGTAAATGTGGCCAAATGTTAAAAGCTGATGGATCTGGGTATCTGGGTGGGAATATGTTGGAATTCTCCATATGGATTATTTCTGCAACTTCTGTAAGTTTGAAATTATTTCAAAATAAAAAGTAAAAAAAAAAATTCTTGTCTTAGGTAGAAAAAAAATGAGGGCTCAACCAAACTCTAGGCTCACATTATTTTACCATCATCATACATATCAGCTTCTCTAATTTGGTGAGCCAATTTTTACAACACAGACAATAATTCCTCAACCAGATGTCTCCCTGGACCACTGAAAGTCTTATTCAGTAACTCTCATGAAAGGAATTAATTTAAAACAATTAGAAAACCCTTCTTCAAATTCATCTGTAGATGGTTCCATAAAACTGACAGATAAAACTATTTCCTATGCCTTCTAATAACTGCAATTTATGTGAAGTGTGAGTATTTTTCAGTCATTCATTCAGAAACCATACATTGCTTGTGTGTGGATAAAGGTCTTAGGAAACTTCCTATAATTATTGATTGAGCCCCCAGGAAGCTGAGGACTTCAAGGCCAGCTCCCCACCCCACCTGGGGGGCTGGCAGCCTTGATCTTGAACATTCATTATTACTCCAGAATATCAAGAGTTTCCTATGAGCTGTATTCTGTAACCTAAAAATATGCTTTCACGTGGATGAAGTTAATTCGGTACAAGACCATTCCTTGTGGCACTGTTTGAAAGAGCAGAAGATTGGAAATCTAAATTTCCATCACTGGGGGACTCGTTAAATAAATTATGGTCCGTCCATATCATGGAATACCAAACAGCCATAAAAACAAATGAAGAGACGCTTCCGGTGCTGATATGGACCAATTTCCAAGATGCATTGTCAGGCAAAAATGCAAGATGCTGACAATTGCATTAAAAAACATATATATGTATGCATGTGTGTAAATTTATAGATATGCACACAGATATAAATATTCACAAATTACGTATGCATTTATGTGTATACATCTAGAATATCTCGGAAAGGAGACGTGAGAAACTGGTAACTCTGGCTGTGCTCCAGGGAGAGGAACTAGTTGATGCCTGGAAGACAGGGTCAGAGGCCCCATTTATCCTTTTGTAACTATCGAATTTTGAATCGTGTGAGTGACTCTAATTAAAGTAATAAAATAAATGAAGACTGAGCAAAAAGCCAAATACCTCCAACAGAACAGGATAAGTTGGAGCAAGGAGGAAGGACTGCATTTAACCTTTCTCAGACCCTAATAGCGGCTGCACCATGGATTACACACACTCCCTCCCTCCTAGCTGGCTTTTTCCTGGATGCTCTCCCTTCCGAGGATCCCAGCTTGGCCGTCTGTTAGCTGGCTTCCTACACGCTCATCTGCACTGGAGCTCTGTGGACGACCCTGTGCACTGCCTACGTCTCAGCCAGGCTACAAGGCAAGGCCAGTTCCCAGCACCTGGCCTCCCAAAGGCAACGGAGCAATGTTTTTGACAGTGTCTGGAATGATGTCTGGAACACAGCAGAACCTCAGCAAATATTGTTGGAATGTATGCAGACAAAGGGGGAAATTCAAGATGTCAGAATCCCCGACATTTCAAGAAAGGGCACTGTCAGCCTCTGAATTTGGTGTGGGGGGGAATGGCTGTTACAAAAATATTAGTTTATAGACAAAGATGTAGGTACAGGATGCGTGCGTGACCTGCACACATGGGGCCTGGCCCTGGGTTGAAATGGCCCCTTCCCCATCTCTCTTTCCTGCTCTTTACAATCCCCGAATACTGTTCCTTTAGTATGAAGTGTTTGAGCCTTGGTCACCATCCAGCAGGGCTTAGCTAGTGAGTGACTTAGCCAGTGGGTTCTGGAATCAGGCAGATGCCAAGGATTTCCTCACCTGAAAACCGACCCATTTCACCAGTCTTTTGCCTGGCGTGGATAATAATTACAGTTCTTTTCCAAAATATGGGTTTCTTTCCTTCAACCTCATCGTCTACCTTTAATTTTGCTTATGAAAACCAACAGCACAATGCCGTCCAGTTTTAGCCATCTGGCTGACAAGGTGGACTGACAGCCTCTCGGGCTGCCCTGGGGAGGCCTGTCTGGGCACCCCAGCTGTTGGCATGGGAGTGACATGTAGGGAAAGCACAGGAGGCCTGGGGAGACCCCGAGTGGGAACCGAGATGCCCACGTACAGTCAAGGCCATCAGATGGCGACGCCTGGTGAAAGGCTGGACGCCCTTCAACGGCCACCAGCTCAGGGGCCCGGCAAGATTGTTTATCCCTCTGCCTGGGAAGCAGGTGGAGGATTTAAAGAGCTTCGTCCAAGCCTTTGTAACCACATGCTTGCCTTCTCGTTGGGTGACAGTTCAAATTTACCCTTCCCACGTGGTCCGAGAACCCCGAAGCTATGAAAATAGAAAATTAGTCCCACATCTGTGTTTCTACTGCAGAACTTGGCAGAGTCTTCCGAAAAACCACTTTGAAGGCAGAAAGCATCAACTTGAGTCCCCAGGGTTCCCTACAAATTAACCTCTACTCACAATTTGAAATTATATAATGCATGTGCGTGCGCACGTGTGCAAACACACGCATACACACAACAAACCACCACGAGTAGGAGTCAGCAGACACAACAGAGAGTATTTCAATGTCAGTTTAAGAATTAGTGACTGCATAACAGAAAGGTATAAATGATGGGTAATAAAAAGAGTTGAAGAGATATGAGGATAGAATAAGATGGTTCCAGATACATTCCAAGCAGTTCCAGAAGGAGAAAATGAATAATGAAAAGGCATAATTTGAAGGAATATGGATCAAAATTTTCCAAAAATGAAGAGCAACATAGATTCTAAGGTTTTTTTTTAAAAATAAAAGCTATATTTCGAACCTTGTGGGATGTAACTGAAGCAGCACTTAGATATACTCTGATATTAGGAAGTATAGAAAAGTAGAAGGGCTGAAAATTAACCATCTAGGTGCTCAACTCCAGGAATTAGAAAACAAATACCAGTGCAAACCTAAAGAAGGAAGAGTGAAGGTAGAATGATGAAGTGAGAAGAAATAAGAGAAATAGAAGGCAAAGAATCAAGAAAGAGAATCAAAAAAGAGAATCCCAAGTCAAATCTTTGAAAGCAATAATGAAGACAGATGTCAGGACTAATCAAGAAACTGACAAAGAAGGCACAGAGAAGCGTTAGGAATGAAAAAGGGGACATAAAACAGTAAACACTGCAATCTATTTGCAAACATGAGAAATGGACACATTTCTGAAGATAGATCCATTGATTGATATAATGAAAGACAACTCAACAAGAAATAGAGAACTGGAATTACTTCTAACCATAAAAAAAACTGATTTAGTAATTAAAAAGAAGAAAAAAAACACTATCAAACAAACAAAACCAGACTCATGCAGTTTTGCAGTCTGAGTTTTTCTAAACCTTCAAGTAATGGATAATGCTTAACTTATACAACCATCTGAAGATCATGGGAAAAAGAGGAACATTTTTTAGCACATACCATGAGGCTAATTTGGTTGATAATACAAATAAACAAGGACAGAATGAAAGCAAAAGTTTAGCCCAATCTCACTGTGAACACGGATTCAAAAGTCTTAAATATGATATTGTCAAATCCACAGTTGGCTTTTTCCTACAATCAAGGACACTTGTAATGATAGACATTTTCTAATAAATTATCCCAGTAAGAGATTAAAGAAGAAAACTTTATGATCATCCCAATATATGCAAAAAAAAGCATTGATGAAAGTCAACATTCATTCACAATTAGGGAACTTTTACAAAACAGGAACAAAAAGGAACTTTTTAAACCTAATATAGGAAATCTGTTTTTTAAATATTAAACATTATTCTTACGGTAAATGTCAGAATTATTACCTTTCAAGTCAAGAACAAGGTAAGGAGCCTGCTCACCAAGATTCCAGGCAACAATTACTGAAGAGTCTAAAACTGTCCTACATGATAACCTTTTCTGCCACAAGTGGCTATCGAGCACTTGAAATTGGCTAATCTGTTTGGTAAAATGGGTAAAACAGAAATAGGATTTTGGAAACTTGGATGAGGAAAAGGATGTAAAATATCTCAATCATTTTTTATATTCCATGTTGAAATGATCCTATTTAGATATATTGGGTTAAATAAAATGTACTACTAGAATTAATTTTACGTGTTTCTTTTTACTTTGTAAAATGTGTCCTACAGAAAATACACGGTTTAACATGGGGCTGGCATTATATTTCTATTGAACAGCACCATTCTAGACAGCACAGTAAGATGCAAAGAAGTAAAAGAACGTAAGCATTGGGAAGGAAGGGGAAACCTTTCATAGCTTGTTAATGAGGTGCATATCTAAGAAGAATACCTATAAATCTACCTAGATAAATTTAGAACTAATAAGGGCTCGACACACTTGCTGGAAATAAGATTAATATACAAAAACCAATTATATCCCTATACACCAGCAATAAAGAATTAGAAACAGTGATTTTAAAATACATCCAGGTATACCATTTACAGCAGTAACAAAAGCTATAGGGTCCTTAGGAATAAATTTAGCAAAAAATGTGAAAGACCTTCATGACACAAATTACAAAATCTAATTAAAGGACACAAAAGAAGCACTAAAAAGTAGGACGGAAAGCTCCTGATCATGGTTGGGAAGACAAGATATGACAAAGATGGCAATCTTTCCCCAAATGAATTCATAAATCCCGTTCGATACCAGTTGAACACCCACCGAGATTTTCACGGAATTGAATCCTCAAGTTCTCTTGGTAGAATAGGAGCAAAGAAGAGCCAAGGAAAGTGCAAGAGGAACAAGATGAGGGAATTCTCCTATGGGATGTTGACACAATCTAAAGCTTTAGTAGCTGAGTCCATGCAATGTGGCATAAAGAGAAATAATGAACCAATGGACAGGACAGACAGGAACTGACCCCCATATGTAAAGAAAGTTGACATATGACAGCTTTGCCTTAAAAAAACATCACTGGGAAAATGCAAAACTGACCCTGTGACAACTGGTTATCCACAAGTAAAAATAATAAAAAATTTGATCCCTACACCATGCCAAAGGCAAAACTCAATTCCAGACAGATTTTTAAAACCATATATACGTGTACAATTTTTAAATTTGTAAAAGAAAATAAAGGAGGGTATCTTTATGATCTCAAGGCAAGAAAAAAACCTCTTAAACACCACAAGCCATAAAGGAAAAGAATGATTCACTTGAATACGTTAAAATGTACAGTTTTTACCCCGATAAACCATGTCAGAAACACAGATAATGGCCAGCCAAAGACTGGGAGCAATTATTCATAACATATCTAAACAATAAATAATGAGACTGTCTTGAAAAATCAACAAGAAAAAGGCCGGCACCAAGTAGGAAGCTGAGCAGAAGAGAGGAACAGGCAAATCAGGGGACAAGAAACCCAAGCATCCCATGGACAAATAGGGGGAAGGCAAATAAAATAAGACATCATCCACACTTAAATTCAAGTCTAACAAGTGTGAATAATGTCTTACTTTAATCTTAAATTCAGTATCAAGCACTGTATGGAGAGTGGGTGGCAAATTTATCCAGCTGCCCTGTAGAGCAATTTGACAGAATCTAATCAAGCACATTTTCAGCTTTATTAAATACCCCCAAATGCAGCAATTCTACTCTTATGTACATACACTGGGACTTGGGATTTCAAACTGTTCTGAGATGATACAGAGAAAGAAACACATTTTACCTTGCAATGCAATCCTTGTGCACACACACACACACACACACACAACCACACAAAAACAACTGAAAATAAGTCTGACAAAACAATACTTTACCTTTACTACTTGCCGTGCACTGTTCTATTTTCTATTTCATCTTTTTAAATGCTGTGTGTGACCCACAAAATTGATTCCATAACCCCCTGCCCTAAAGAACAGCTCACAAGGAGATGGTTTCCACCCACGCCAACAACTTTGCAGCAATAAAAACTTGTAAACAACCTAAATAACCCCCACAGTCGAATACATAGGCTGTGAAAGAATCATAGGATGGAATCCCTACAGAGCTTTCAGTGAGTGAATCTGAGCTGCAGGTGGGGACATGGATGCACCTCGAAAACAATACTTCTGTGAGGAAAAATAAACATACATATTTACACACACGATAAGATACTGTTTGAACCCACTTTTAAAACACGCTGTGTCTGGACAGTACATCTCTAGTACATGAAAACCTACCTGAGGATGACAAACAGGACAGTGCAGGCCTTGGCTGCCTCGGGGAGTGGAGGGGCAGGTAGAGACAAGGAGGGGTTTGCAGACGGCTATAGTTGTGGGGTGGCAATGGGGAGGGTGGAGGGACTGGGCCGCCCCAGCGGGGAAATCTATCACTGACATAGCTTAGAATTGTCAGCACTGGTGATAATTACAAGTGGACTGGCTGTTAGTCAATTTGATTATTGTTTTTGAATTCTTTATACACAGTGCACACTCCCTACTGTCTGCACCCAGGGCAAACCATCCTCAACCTCGACAGCCCGATCTAAAACTAAGAACAGTATTAAACTGTGTAGAAGAGGTATGGGCATTGGTTGTATCTTTTCTGTGTACTTGGAAGAGATAGAAATATAGAGATGATAGGTAGAGATAGAGGGATGGATAGATGAGAGTTCTATAGATTGACCAATCAATTGATATAAGATAGATAGCTAATGATAGATAGAGATAATGATAGATTATGATAGATATAGGTAGACTGATAGAGATAGATCAATACATTGATCATTGATCGATCAACTGATCAATATAGACATTGATAGATTGATCAATCGATAAAGATAGATGATAGAAATAATGATAGATGATAGAGACAGATCAATAGATAGATAGATAGATAGATGGATGGATAGTTGATAGATGATATATAGACGGACATAATGAGAGTGATTGACAGAGATAGACAGACAAACATAGATAATATACTTTTTCTCCAAAGACCAGCCAACAAGGATAAGGTATTTTCAGAGCCACCTTGTACAAGGGCATATGGGAGTAGGGTCAAACAGAAAGTCTTTGGTGCCCGTGCCCGTCTGGGCCTGGGAGGCCTCGGCTGACAGCCCACTGGGGAGGCCAGGCAGGCCCACCTACAACCACTGTGTAAGCCCCACACAATCCCCTAACCAACGGTTTAATACGGCTACAGCTGATCAACTCCCAGCAGAGCCTGGTGCTGGCTGGGGTACCTCCTTAGCTCTCCTCCTGCCCCATCTTCTTGCTCTGCTAGAGGGTAGAGCCATGCAGGCAGGGAGTGCATCTCACGGAGAAGCCACAGGGAAGGGAGAATGTGCTGGCCTGTCACGAGATGGAGGGTGAAGCGAGAGTCTGCACCAGGAAATGCCAACACCTGCGGAGCGTGCACAGCTGGACCCGCCACACACCCGGCACCAGGTGTGTTCTGATCTCACTGAACCCTCCAAGCTCTGCACGGTCGATGCCATGACCCCTACAGATGAGCAAATAGATGCATTCAGGCATTTCCCCAGGGCCACCTGCTAACCCGAGTCAGAGCCACCGTGGGGACCGGGCTTCTGACTCTGAGTCCTGGCAGTTCTCTTTCCCTGAGTTGGAGCAACCTGCAGCCCAAAGAAAGACCACCTTGACCTCCCCCGTGCCAACCCCAAGTCCAGCCTCCACCATTTGATCATCGGCTTTGTTTCTTCAGAGAGATTTGCTTCTAATTGGTTTGGTATGTTAATCAAAAACCGTCAATCTGTCAAAATGAATAATGTTTGCTCCAAAAATGACAAGGCTGCCGGCCATCACAGCTGAACCCAAGGGCCTCGTGGAAGTTACCTGGGCGTGAAAAAAATGTGGGTCCACCCAAAATCGGGGATGCCCAGCAAGGCCCTCCCTCACATATAACCTCCCGGCCCTGGACACCAAGGTGACACCAGATGATACCTCGAGCATAATACCTTCCCAAAAAAGAACACATACCGCATGGGAAAAACAACCTCAAGATGAAGGACAGGGTCACCAGAAAACATGCAAAAGAGGCCAGGAAAAAGGGATGTGAGCAAAGGGTCTGCAGGGACCCAGATGTCATTTCACAGCAGAGGATACAGAGTAACTGGGGGGGGGGGGGTGCCCCAAGAGCCATGGGCAAGGGTCACTTTGAACCCAGACTGAGACTCAGGCCAACGTGCCATGAACTCCAACTTCTGCTAAGCCAGGTGAGCAAACTGTGGGCCCGTGAAATGGGTAAGTGTGAAGAACTGCAAGACGATGACTCTGGAAGGGCTCAGGACTGGTTTCCAACTGAATTTTAAACCTTGGTTTGCGGATTCTGCCGCAGGAGAATCTGAAATTCAAATGCCGAGTGTCCTTAAATGGCCTGCCATCCTTTCCTGAGGCCCAGCAAGGAGCTTGGGGGAGCTGAAGACATCCTCCTAGCCCGTGAGGTCTTGGCAGCTTGGCTCTCGGTTGGTGACCAGTGGGTGGAAGGAGGTGAGCTTGGCGTGGGAGGTGGCTCCTGGGGTGTCTGGGCACCGACACCATGCAAAGCAAAAGACTCCATCTGGGGTATCTGGCTGGGCGAGGCTTCCCAGCAAACCCTGTGACAACCCTGCAATAGCTGCCCAATCCCTGGGCTCTCTGAAGGTGCAATGACTTGCCCTGGGTCACACAGCTAAGGTGGGCTGCAAAGCCAGGCCTGCTGGATCCGCTGCCTGGAGCTTGGTGGAGGCCCCACGTTCCTGCCCAGGGAGGGGAGAGGCTGCCCTCTGCAGAAGGGAACCTTACAGTGATAAATCAACCTCAGGAAGCCCTTCCTGGAGGCCAGCCTCCTTTGCGCCCTTAGAATCCCCAGAGGGGAAAGCCATCTCTCAAAGGCCCTGTAGGAAAGAAAGGGGTGGGACAGGGAAGGGACACGCAGCAGGTGAGCAGACAGGACAGAAAGGCAAAGGTGAGGAGGTGGGAATCAAGAAGGGGGTGTAAAATGGCACGGCCGCTGTGGGAAACAGTTTGGCAGTTTCCCAGAAAGTTAATCATAGAATTACCATAGGACCCAGCAATCCCACTCCTTAGTATATACCCAAGGAATATGAAAACAGGGACTCAAACAGATACTTGTGATCAAAGCGGCAGAATTCACAATAGCCAAAAGGAGGAAGCAACCCAAGTGTCCATCAACAGATGAATGGATAAACAAAATCCAGTATATACACACGGTGGAATATTATTCAGCCACAAAAAAGGAATGAAGTTCCGATACAGCACGGATGAAACTTCAAAACATTATACTGAAATAAGCAAGGCACAAAAGGATAAATAGTATATAATGTCACTTATATAAGATACCTAGAAATAGCAAATTCACAGAGACAGAGGTTACCAGGGGATGGGGTAAGAGGGGAAAGGGAGTTTTTGTTTGGTGGGTATAGAGTGCTTGGAAAAATAATTAAGAAAAGAAAGCTGAACACTGGGCTGGGAGGAGGAAGGGCCACAGAGCAATTCAGGCTAAGACACAGCAGGCAGCTGTCTACCTGGGTTCCTGGCCCTGAAGCCTCCTTCTCCTCTAATGGATGCCTGTGTGCATGCCATCTCATCACCATCCCTTATGGAGGAAAGGCTTTCCAGCTGTCCTCGGCCAGTACCTCTGGAGGATTATGACATGAAGCCTCCGGAGCGGGGGAGCAGCAAGAGGACTGGGTCCCCAGCTGAGGAAGGCAACTCAGAGAGGACATAGGCTGGCAGAGGAGAGAATACGCAGAGCTGCTGGCCTCTAACCTGGGTTCTTCTGCTTCCCATGGAGGACCAGTCCCTCCCGGGCCTGCTGCTCTCCCCAACACATCCCAAGCAGTCCTCTCGAGTCCTGTTTTACTGTTCATTGAAAGAATCAACTAAGAATCTCACTTTGCTGATCGTATGGGGTGGGAATGTTTTCCCACGTGCTATAGCCGGTGCCACAGCAGAGACAGCCTGTGGGGCCCAACCACACTGGGCCCTTCACCAGCCCTGACTCTGGGAGACACATTCATGACAGCAATAATCCTAGTAGCACTTATTTAATCCTTGGTACCTGCAGGTCTCATTCCATCCTCCACATGCTCAGGAGCGGGGGGTCTGGATTTGCCCCATTTACAAACGAAGACACCGAGGCGGAGCAAGGCAACTTTCCAGGGTCACGTAGAATCAGCGAGCATCAGGGCAGGTTTCAAATCCAAGCCCCCGACCACCACAGCACACCTTGTCTCCCTCCCTGACCCTCTATGAAATGGGACCAAGAATATGTACCACAGGACTATGCAGTGATTGGAGAAAAAATGCATAAGCCCTTTGCACGGGTTCCTGTACACTGAAGAGGCTCTCAAAATAGAAACTCTTTATTTTGTGCCGAACACCCCTCAAGCAAAAAAGGCATAAAAATACTCCCAGCCAAGCTTTTATTTTTCTCGGTCTGAGGCTGCCCTGCTTGCGATATATGTGGCCTCATTCCCAGGAAAGCACAGGTGCTTCCGTGGCCTGATGTCACACCCTGGGGGGTGCACTGTGGCCATCCCTGGACTCCTGCCCCCCACTCTGGAATCTGCAGACCCCCAGGGAGGCCTGGTCCATCTGCCGAATGCACTGTTTAGTAGTGACCAGGGGTGGGGCTGCAGGTCTGGAGTCTCTTAAAATCTGGTAAAGAGAAGTGGGGAGGGGCCTCCATGTGCAGAGACAGACAGGCAGACAGGGAAAAAAGCCAGAGAGACAGACAAGCAGGGAGGATAAGACACAGAGAGAGAGAGAAAGAGAGGCTGGTAGAAAGAAAAAGAAAGATGGACACAGGGACAGAAAGGGACTGAATGCAGGAAACAGAGAAACAAAGAGAGCGAACAAAGAGAGACAGATGGACAGAGATACCGAGACAAAGTGGTACAAAGACAAAGAGATATAAAGGATCAGAATGAGAGAAACAGAATGACAGAGAGAGACAGAGAGATAAAGACAGACAGACAAAGAAACAGAGGGGAGGACTGCAACAAAGACAGAGGGAGAGAGAGAACCAGAGAAAGAGAGAAACGAGGTAGAGAGCCACCCGGAGACGCAGGAGGCCCGAGGCCGAGGGGCACAGCTGTGAAGTTTCTGGAGAAGGAACTTCCCCTGCCCCTCCCCCGCCCCTGCCTGAGTGGCCCCGAAGTCTTGCACACCCCCCTTCAGCACTTGGCACAATCATGACTGCTGGAGCCCCAGGAGACACTACCCCCAGACCCCCTCTCTGTCCTCTGCCCAACCTGCCCGCCTCAGGGAGGCGGGGGCTCCGACTTGCCAAGTGGCTGTGGCTCTGCAGCCTCGTGGGACCAGCCTGGGCTGAGCCACTGGCATCGTGCCCCCTCCCCAGGAATGAATGTGGCCATGGAGGGCACATGCAAGGGCTCAGCAAACACCCCAGCCTCACTCCTCATCCACCCATGTACCACGCTTGCACTGAGGACCTACAACACGCAGGGCTCCATGCCTGCTTGGAGCCAGGGGCACGGTGCACGGTGCAGGGGGTAGGGCAGACCTTCTGAGGGCAAGAGGTGCTCAGCCCTGGGAAAGAAACAGGGACAGGGAGCGACCAAGACAATCCCTGAAGGTGGCCTGCAGGTCCCACATTGCTGCACCAGGAAAAGCCCACTGATCTCCAGGCACACAGCAGGGATAGAAACCGAGAGGTGGAGACAGTCCCACGGCCTGCCTGGGGTCAGGGACCTGTGCCACCCGCCAGGGCATGGCAAACACGGAGCCCCCCAAGCCTGCTACAGTTCTCAAAGCTCTGCTCCAAAGCCATCTCTGTGAAGTAATACCTGCATGCACGAGTGCAAACACACACACACACACCACAAAGGCATGCCTGCCCTTCCATCTGAGCACCCAGCACCAAGCTGATGATGGAGCCTCCAGGCTCATGGGAACTCTACCCTGCACTTGCCCTGGAGATCTCCAAAGCCCAGGAAGCCCCTCCACGAACCAGGAGGACCTCTCAGAGCCTCACGCCCTTCTCACCAGCCACCCTGTGCAGGGAGGGGTCTCCTCCACCCTCAGCCCCCGCCAGCTTGGCACCCGAGAAAGGGCAGGGGCCCCAGGCGTTGCAGGGGATGGATGTCAGGCAAGGCTGTCAGAATCTTCTGGAAACAGCTACTGTGCATAGTCTCATTTATTCCTCACACCCACCCTGCAAGGTCAATGCTTGGTTATCCCCTTTGAGAGATGGGAAACTGAAGCTCAGGAAGCTCATTCTGTGATTGGTGGCTGGACTGGGACCCCACCTGCAGCAGGACCCAGCTCCCGGGACCAGGAACTTCATCACAGCACCACATGTGGGCTAAATCAGCCTCACAAAGACATTAGCTATGGTCAGAAATGTATATTCAGAGACACCCACAACGGGCTCACTCGGTAAAGTATGCAAGATGAGATCATTCATTGAATTACTGACCTGCTTGGAAACAAGCATTCGCTCTGTTGGGCTCCATACAGACAGGGATGGATGCGAATGAGAGCACGGTGTGTGAGGGTGTGGGTGTGTGTGGTTGTGGGTGTGTGAGAGCATGGGTGGGTATGTGGCTGTCAGTGTGGGGGTATACCTGGGAGTGTGTACATGGATGTGCAAGTGTGTGTGACCAGGTGTGCACAACTGTGTGTTGCTATGGGTGAGTGTGCATGTATCTGTGACAGTGGGTAAGTGTGTGAGAGGGTGACTGGATTGTACAAAGGGTGTATGTGCACCATGTGGTGTGTGTGCCTGTGTGTGTGTGCATGTATCTGTGACTAGAGCGTACAACAGTGTATGGCTGGATTGTAAAAGAATGTATGTGCACGCACATGGTGTCTGTGAGTATGGGTGGGTGTGTGCATGTGCGTGATTGTGGTGAGTGTGTGTGTGCATGAGTGTGTGTGTCGTGCTCGCTCTGAGGACCCTGGGCCCAGCCTCAGCTGGAGGAAGGAGTTAGATTTTCAGGGATGCTGTAAGGAAGAGGGGCAGCGGACAATGATTTGGGGGGAGCTGGAAGTCATGGCCTCAGCAGAGAATCCATTTTAGCAACAGAAATGGAATGACGTGGCAAATTATAACATCTGACCAAATAAATTATTCCTTTCATTGCACCGTTTTGTTTGGAGGAGAGCTGTAAACCTCATCTCTGAGAGCAGACTGAGCAAGTGCTTACCGAGCGGATTTCGCTGTAATTAATCTGCGTTTAACTTTCTTTTCTTTCCCAAGGCCTGAAAGTGGAGGAGAATCGGGCAGAGGCCGACTCCTCCGAGCTGTGGCTGGGTGAGGGTTTAATAGCTCAACACACCTGTGCGTGCTGCAAGGGCAAGAGGGAGAGGAAAAAAATATAAAACCTTTAATTGCTACTTCCCAAAATAACCTCAGCCCGCCTGTAATAAGCTTAGGCTGGATGTTCATTCTTTTCACAGAGAAGGAAAAAAATCAGATTTAAATTTCAAAAACCAATGTATTTTCCACAGCTTCGTCCCTCAGCGTCTGCCTGGGGTAGAGGACACAAATGTGGTGCAAGTATGGGGGCAAAGGGGCTCCATCAAGGGCTGGCCTGACGCTCACTCTTTCCTGGTGAGAGAGAAGGAACACCTTCTTGAGAAGTCAGCCGGTCTGGGGGGCATGTCCCAGCTGAGAGAGCTCGAGCCTGAGCTGAGACCCCTGCCCTCCTGAAATGGGCTCTCCTTGCTGTAAAATAGAGGAAAGGAGGGCAGGTGGCCCCAAGGTCTGTCAAGGATCAAAAGTCCCCAGTTTCTGGAATGGATACCAGCCCCCCACTGGCTCTCCATTGCATTCAAATGTCTGTCTCTCTCCACAAACCAGCACAAGCTCCAGCCCAGACAGGCTGGGTTCTCTGCTTAGCAGGATGTCCCAACAGAAACTTGAACTTGGGCTGTGGCTGAGCGAAGTTTCCCTCTTCCTGGAAGAAGATGGCGATGGGGCGAGCATGACTTTGCCACAGGTGTGCATGTCTGGGCTGCCCCCCACCATGAGGCCTAGAGGTTCCTGAAGTGCTTGTGCTCATGTATTCAATCAACAAACGTCTGCTGCTGGTACTAGTGCCGGCACCGTCCTAAGAAACATGCATTCTCCTGTGCCGCTGGCCCTGTAGTGGACTTGCCAGGAGGGAGTGAGAGGGTGGGAGCTCTGCTCATCTTGGGAACCCCCAGTGGAGCCGTGTGGCTGACAGGTGGGAAGACATGGCCCAGGGGGAAGAGGTTCCGGGAAGTCGAGGTGAAGGATACACCCAAAGGTGTTTGATGAGGCAGGAGGACCAAGGAAGGGGGCTGGGGAGGCTGCCTGAGCTGATGGAAATTGGCTCCGCAGGTTATCTCGGGGGACGACAGCCATCAGGAGACTGAACTGCCCAATTCTTCAGTCACTCCTCCCACGGAAACTGGGGCAGAGAGGCCACGGGCTGTGAAATCGGACGGGCCAGGATCCAAGCTGCCTGCCCTCCTGTGGGACCCAGAGCACATGCTGGGTCTCAGGCCCCTTATCTGCAGGCAGGAAGGCAGGGGGAGTTGCCTCTTTTGCAAGGAGTAAATGCTAACCTCCTCACCCAAGACAAAAGTCTCCAACATCCAGATCACGCCTGCAAACCTCAAGGAAAGCCCAGGGAGGTTGGACTGGCCTCCTCGGCAGGCCTGGTTCAGAGGTGTCCTCTGTTTTAGAGAGTCCCTGCCTCTGCACGGAGGGAACTGGCTGCATGCAGAGGCCCAGGAGTGAAAAACCTGGGTGTGTAAACCAGAAGTGGGCAAGTAAGAACTCCTCCTTGGGAGCTCATAATACAGGAAGCGCGATGGAATTGCACCCGTCTCCATTCCAGCCCCACTCCCGCACACACTCGGGCACCAGGAAGGTGGGCAAAGGACACTGCCTCAAGGGCATGCTCACTCTGTCTCCTTCTGTGACTATCCCTCTCTGCCTCCCTCTCCCTGCTGGCCCATAGTTTCTCTCTCCGACTCCCTCTGCCAAGCTGAATTTTCTAAGTCCGGTGCACGCTGCTTAGGGTGGTGGGCCCCAGCGAGGCCCAGGCAAGGGGCCTCCCTTCCTGCTGGCCACAAGCTTCGCAGCTGTCCTGTTGGCCTGGCCGCGGCCCAAGGCTCTGCTCTGTCATAACAAAGGCAGCCGCTCCGGGCCGCCTCCCACCATGCCCAGGCGCAAGAGGCCCCTGGCACCCTGTCCCTCACAGGGACACTGCTGGGCCGCAGCTGGAGCACAAAGCTCTGAGCCACCGAGGCTCGTGCGGGGACATCTGTGAGCCAGCAGGCACAGGACCGAGGCCTCCCTGGGAGCCTCTGCTCGGGTGCTCACCCGTCTCCTGGCCAGCCATAGCCTCTGCCCGGGGACAGGGGTCATCAGACAGGAGACCCATGGGGCAGCGAGGGCTCTATTGGCAGGAAGCATCCAGTGGAGGGGGTGAAAATCAAGGAAGGCTTCCTGGAGGGGGCAGATAAAGAAGCGGTGGTGAATCCCAGGCAGAGGGAGTGGCAGAGCCAACGTACAGAGGAGAGAAGCAGGGTGAGGGATTGGGAGACTACACTCAGGAAAATGTTATTACCAAGTTGGGGGGCTACTCAAGGTGGATGCCCCCTACCAGCCCTGCAGAGGCAGGCAGGGCCAGACCCTGCCCAGGCTCTTGGGCTTGTGTTTCTAAAGCCTGGGTGATGACCCCAAGTTTGGCCTCAGTTCCCCAAGACCCCCAAATCACACCCCAGCAGTGCCAGAGCCGAAAGGCTGCAGGGTGAGAAGCATGGTGGGGGGGGAGTCTTTACTTGGACAGTGTCGATGAGAAGTGAGTTCAAATCTCCACATTTTGCTGGGGTTTGGACATCAAGTCCTGAGAACAGCTCGCCTCGCAGGTGGGCTTACATACTCAAAACCACCAAGACCAGTCCTCAGGGCAAGTGCAGAAGGCACTGGTGTGGGCCCCAGGGGGCTTGAAAGAGCTTTCAGCCAGAGAGGGGCACTGGTTGGAGTGGGTATTTGGGGTGGGGGTCACTACAGAGCCTCAGTTTTGCCAGCTCTGAGCCTGGCACCTGTAGGTATAAAGCTCAGAGGGTGGGCCTGGGGACCAGCAGCTTCTAGGAAACCACCATGAGGAGGGGCTCCATCGCATCCTGGGCAGGAGGAGGGGGCTTCTGGGGTACCCACCCCCAAAACATCCACCTCCGCCAACGGGAGGACCAGATAGCAATCAAGACTGCATGTGCCCGCTGCCCACTACTGTGACTCAGGGCTCAGGAGAAGAACAAATTATTTTTTGAATCCCCCCCATTCCTCCTTCTCCCACTTGACAGCCCTCCACTGGGCATTCACATCGTCTGTATTTGCAGACATGCCCACCTCTTCCCAGCAGCTGTGCACTATGGGGCCAGTGACTTAACCTCTCTGAACCTGAGTTCCATAGCTGTCTTTACAGCCCTCCACTATTACGAAGTCGTCCCAATGTAAATCACCCAAGCTACATTTAGAGTGCTATAGCCGGCAAATTAGAAAAGCCTGTTTTCTCTTTATCATAAAAAGTTTATGCCCCCCAGAATCCCAATAATTAACTAATTAATTGCCTTTGTACACCTGAACATATGGATAACGTGATCTGTGCGTGGTTTTACGGGAGTGGACGAATGACACGGAGACGTGGACAGTGAAAGGACTATCACACACGTAAATCCTTCAGGGTGTCAGGCTGGGGTCACAGCATCGGGAAAGCATCCTGAACCCTGCCTTTCTCAGATGCCCCCCAGGCCTCCCACTTCCGTGGGCTCCCCAAGTCCCACGGCAAAACCACTGCAAGTCAGCAGATCAGAAGGGATGCAAAATCAAGAACTCCTCTTCTCCCCCCAAGCCAGCTGGAGACCAAAGCACTCCCCGGTGCTAAAGCAAACTTCAGCATTCAATGGGCAAGAAGCATCCCTCTTGACCTCTTCCATCCCTTTCCAGGAACTGCCACTTACGCCCAGAATTGGAGGCTAATTGAAAGATGTGGGGGTCTCTCCTCCCCAGCATCCCCCAAAACTCAGGTCCCTTCCCTCCCAACCAGTATGGCTAAATTTATAGATTTGGGATTGCTGTCAATTATAATGTAATGATACTGCACCAGGGGCAGCTTCCCACGGCAGAAATTAAAAAGCAATTCAGGTAAATGATCTTTAGCTACAGCAGAGTGTCCCTGCAGAACTCATTAAGCCCGGGGACCAAACAGCATACCAAAGACGGTGTGTGGCAGCTGCATGCCAATCGCGGCCTCGCCCCAACACACCGCTACAGGGAGGGGGTGAGGGGCAGGAGCACCCACCCCCGGCCCCCTCACCACCCTCCACAGCTGACACCCTAACAGCCTTCCAGCCGCCACTGCATGGAAATGCCTGCTGGGGGAGGGGAGGGAAATCCGGGGTGCCTGCAGAAGGGCCAAGACCAAGAGGGGAGATGATGGGTTTGGAGAGTATTTTAAAGAAAATCAGAAAGGAAATTAGCCATTTTAGTTTCATCAGTGCTGTTTCCTCAGAAGCTTTGTATTCCGAAAGCCCAGAGATTTCTTTTTTTAATTTCCTTAAATTTCCCCAAATTCCTTAATTGAACCTAATATTAAAAAGAAAAGTATTGCATGGAAAGAAAGAACTGGAAGGAAATATGCTGAAATGGGAATGATGGACATCCTTGAAAGGAAGAAGGAAGGAAGACGGTTACACTCCTCATTGGGCTTTTCTTCATTCGTCAGAGTTTTTAGATTGCTTTAATAACCAGAAAAATAATTGACGTGCACCTTACAGAAGCATTTTTGACTGCTGTGCTCATCACCTGTGGCCTGTGCAAAGGGCCTGGGGTGGCACCATCTCTTTCATTAAGTGTGGCAAGTGAGCATGAGGAGCTCCTATGTTGGGGTGAGGTTTTCAGGAGTTTGGGGGACACAAAGGTTCTCGATCCCCAGAGTCAACCAGGGCTGTTTCCTAAAATGCTTCAGAAAAGACCACTTTGCCCAAATGCCTTCTGTGCTACAGCCTACTGTCATTCTCCTGTGGCCGAGCAAAAAGATGGGGTCGGACATGCCTGGTCAGCTTTCACTTCTTGAGCACCCCCTGTATGCACAGCACTGCACCCATCCAGAGGTGGTAAGGGGGTGGCAGGCTGCTACAGCCCCACAAACACCCTCAGGGAGCCCGCTGCCCGTCGGACTCTGCTCTGCACGCTTCACAGGTAATAACTCCCTGAATCTTTGCAGTTCATCCTTGCACGGCAAGGTGGGAGCTTTACAAATGAGGCCACTGAGGCCTGGGGAGGGGAGGTACATGGCTCAGGCCCTGTCCAGGGGCGAGAGGCGGAGCAGGCACATGAGTTCAGCCTGCTGCCCAGGGGGCAGCGGTAGCAGCCTCCTCGCCTGGTCATAGCCGGGCAAACCATGGAGGTTGGTGAAGGAGCCGTCCCCAAGGCCCCTCACTCACCAGCCCAGGGCATCAAAGGTGGATGAGAACCCCCACCAGGTGCTTTGGGTGGCAGCCCAGCCCAGAGGAAAGGGCAGGCTGGAAGCGGGATGGCTCAGTGTGACTGCAGCTGGGCAGCCTGGATGGGGCACATAATGGTGAAGGGCCTCAGTTTCCTCATCTGTAATATGGGATTGCCCCTGCCTCCGGGGAGTCACAGTGCAGCCTCTTAAAAGGCTGGTTGGGGCATAGCAGAAAAGGCTCTTTCTAAGTCAATGCAATAACTATACAAGTCAGGGCCCCCCCCACCTCTGCCCATCCCCATCCCAAGGCTCTCCCTGCCCCCATTTAATTGGAAAGGAGGAAGTGTGAGGGAAATGGGGAGTCGGGCCAGACTGGAGGGCCATGTCCCCTCCCATAGCCCTCCTTGGCCAGCCCCCACCACGGCCCATCTCTGGGGCCCATCGGCACCGTCTCCTCCTCACCTCTCATCCCCCCGAGTGAGATGACGTCCAGGCCCTGAGGCACGCTGGGGTGCAGCCGTGTGAGCCAGAGGACACCCCACCAGACGCTTGTCAGCGAGCCCATCTGCAGGGTCTGGTAGCCCAGGCCAGAGGGAAGCCACACTCCCCCGAGCTGAGCGTCTTCTCCATCTCCCGTCAGTGTCTGTCTGAGCTGCCAGCCTCTTTCTCAGTGGATGTTCTTTCATCGACCGACTCGGCTGAGCCCCAGGCCCAGCCTAATTTGGAGATTTTCCTCCACACTTTCAGTCAAAATAGGAAAAAACATCACATACCAGGTCTTTTGTTGTCCTGAACTCAGCCCATGAAGTCCAGGAGCCAGTTAGACCAGCCTGTCCCGTCTGCGCCTTGGCAAGTGGCGAGAACCTCCCCGATGGACGCCCCGTGTCCCCTCTCGGCCTGGCGGCGGGCACCCAGCCGGCCACGCCGACACCAGCCGCCGCGGGAAGGAGCGTCCTCCCGGGCTGGGTGCCCTGGGCCCGGCGCAGGCTTTTCGCATTTCCGCGGGGAGGGCCCGTGGGTCTTGGCAGAGCCTCTGAAACTGCGGGAGGCCACACACTAGTTACTGAGTCGGCACATGACAGCCTTTGAAATGCCAACAGCTTGAGAAAACATGCACTGAGGCCGCCTCAGTGAACGGAGTCTGGGGCTGCTCAGGGCTGTCCCCCGGGGTGGGACAGGGCACCTCCTCGGAGCCCCCCAGATGGCAGGGCCGGCCAGCCCTGTCCTCCTCTCCCGGTCCATGGCCAAAAGGCAAAGGGTCGTCGGAGAGGAGACACCTGAGCTTTTGTTTAAGGAAAAGTCAGTGCTGTCCCCACAGCTCATGTCCACAAAGTACCATCTCCCACTCCCACATTCTTTCTTTCTCTCCAGAAAATCTGATCACTGTGGAAAGAGCATACTCACAAAGAGTCCCAGGGAGAAGAAAGAAACGTGGCAGTGCACAGTGGCACACAGGTACACATCTGCTGGCCGGTGACTGTCCCGGCTGGCTGTCCATCTGCAGGTCCTCACCCCTGGAGGCTGTCAGTGCACGGTCTCAGGCCAGAAGCCCACCCCAGAAGAGCTCTGGGCAGCTTTCTGCCTTCTGCCCCGGGCCTCCTCTGTGCCCCAGCATTAGCCTCTGATGCCCTCTCCTGGAGAGGGTGAACTAATGCCCACCAGCTGGCCAGGTGGTCTGACCCTCTCGGGCTTCCAGGGGACTCCGGGAGCCAGCCGGGAGGAAGGTGCACAGTGCCCCTGGCAGGGACCCCCAAGCCAAGTCGCTGTGAATGCAGCAAATACAAGAGCAACAGCTGAGAGTTCAGATGCAAAGAGGCGGCATAGCCTGGGGTGGGTGAGGGGAAGGGAAACCTCTCCAAACCCCACTCTCACTTCACTGACGGAATTCTAGGGGAGCCCCAGAGAACTCAGACTCAGCTAAGGGAAAACCAGACAGAAGGCAAAAGGGACTGGCCTGGACCTTTCTTTCGCCTGCCTTCGTCTGCCCAGTCTTTCTAGGACAGGGTGCTTCAGGAGAAACTTCCGGAAAATGTTTCCTCTGGAAAAGCAGTCAACAGTTCTAAGATTCATACTGTCTCAGCTCATGAGGTCCAGAGACCTGCTGCCACCCCATTCCTCTGCCTGTGCTTCTGTTCTGTTCTTTATGTCCCACTTTTCTGCCTAGTAAACTCCTATTTATCCCTCAAGACCCAACTCAGGCATGCCTCCTCCGGGAAGCCTTCCCTGCTCTCCTTCCCCAAGGGCAGGAAGAAGCATCTGGGTAGACCTTCTGGGTCTACCACTCTGAGATGTTGTCCCTGCACTTGTCACTCCTTCCTCCTACCCAGTGAGCTCACTGAGGGGCTTGCCCCCATGTAGTGACTGCACAGGGAGTGGCAAATGCTGTAACTAGGTGAATAAACTGCATATCGTAAAGGTCCTCAGAGAACAAGTCTCACGTCATAGTTTTTTCTATCTTGTGCCTGCCATTGGGCACTAGGATTCAGCTGCTAACAGAAGGAATGGCAGGAGGAGGCAAAAAAGAGGGGTGGATAGAGAATGCAAAAGTGATCTACTATTCTATCACTCTGAATTAATCTAGTATCAGAATTTCTAACGTGTAGCACAAACCTCACTCATCTGAGAGTCACTCACCTAAGGTGTGTGCTCCGACTTTATGCTCTCCCGGCACACAGCCCGGAAGTGAGTATACCAGAGAAGACAGCGGGTTGTGGCTTCTTCGGATAAGCAGGTTATCAGCAGAAAGGGAGAGAAGGCAGGCAGTGCTGTGGAAGAAGAGGCGCTTGAACCTAGGGGGCAGACAAGACTCAAGTTCAAGTCCTGGCGAAACCACTTAATAGCCGGGTGGCCTTGGAAATATGCTAACCAGTAGGTCTTCCGTAAACATCGAAATGCTTTTTGAATTAAACAGAAGTGACTGGTTGAATTTGGCCTTGAAGGAGCCTTGGGATTTGGAGGCAGAAAGCCTAGAGGATGGACATTAGGGGTGGGGTGCTTGGGGGAGGAAGGAGAGGAGACTTGGCTTGGGAGCCCGGCCGGACCTCAGAAAGCTCAGATGCATTGTGTTCTGGGGTTGGGGAGCCGTGGGGGAGGAACGGGGGAGCATGGAGAGATGGCTATGGTATGTTCCTGGACCCTGCTGGTCTAGCAGCAGGAGACACCCTTGCTTCCTCCCGGCAGTGCCCGGTCCCCACTCCAGAAGAGCTTAGCCCAGGTGAGCTGTGGAGGTGAGCCCTCCAAGGGCAAGCCTGACTCGGCCTGGCCTGGCTCCTGACTTCATCTGCATGAAGTGCCCGAGACCCATAGCTCCATTAGAAGACCCAGACTGTGCTGGGCCAGGGGAATCTGCCAGTTCCAGGCCTGGGGCCCAGCGGAGACTTGAACCAAGGATGGGGAGGCCTGGAGAGACTGTTGGGGTGGCGGGGCACTGGCTATGGGCAGGGAAACCCCACCAAACCCAGCCTTCTCCCCTCCCTTCCTCCGGTGGGACCGTGGACAAGCCAGGGACTCCCCCCGGCCTCGTATGTCACACCAGACACTAAGGCTTTAGGAAAGTGTGGCCAGGATGCATCCCCTCAACCTTGTCAGGCAACACCCCTTCCTGATCCTCGATGGCCTGGGGACAAAAGTCTCCTAAGTTTGGACGTGTACAAATGCTTTGGGGCATGGGGTACTCTTATGGGTTGAATTCTGGCTCCCCAAAAGACCCCCAGCACCTATGAATGTGACCTTATTTGGAAATAGGGTCCCTGCAGATGGGATTAGTAAAGTTAAAATGAGGCCACACTGGAGCAGGGTGGGCCCCTAATCCAGTCTGACTCGTGTCCTTATAAGAAGAGGAGAGGAGAGACAGACAGACAGATACAGGAGAGAAGAAGACCATGAGAGACCAGAGTGCTGCAGCCACAAGCAAAGGAATGTGGAGGGTTACTGGCAGCCCCCAGAAGCTGCAAAAGCTAAGGCTGGAGTCTCCCATGCAGGTGTCAGAGGAGGCACGGCCTTGGTGACACCATCAAAGGCTGATGGAGATCACCCACAGGTTTGGCAACATGGTCACCCAAGGATGGGGCATTGTGCTGGTGGGTGTGCACAGAAGGGAGAGGGTGACGGGCAGGCCATGGGCAAAATAAGGAATGATGCTACGGAGAGCAAGAAAGAAAAGTGCAGCCACAGCAGGTGGAGCACTTTGGGGAGAGACCCCATGGAGCATAATGGGGGTGGGGGAGCTTTGTACGGTGGCAACTCCACTACATGGACACAGCATTTCCAAGAATCTCTTCCCTAGATGGGGCCAGGTCAGGGCTGGCCACAGCAGAGATCCATGCGCACCTGGGTGGAAGGTGGGTGTGCTGGTTTGGATGTATTATATCCCCCAAAATGCCATGCTCTTTAATGCAAACTTATGAGGGCAGATGTGTCAGGTATTAGTGTTGATTAGGTTGGAACCTACTGATTGAGTGTTTCCAGGGAGATGTAACTCAGTCAACTGTGGGCGAGATCTTTGATTAGATTATTTCCATGGAGGTATAACCCTGCCCATTCAGGGTGGGTCTGAATTAAATCACTGGAGTCCTATAAAAGAGCTCACAAACAGTAGGAGCTCAGAGCAGTTGGGAGTGACATTTTGAAGAGCAGCCCAGAGAGACATTTTGGAGATGGCCACTGAAAGTAGACTTTTGCTAGCCCAGAGTTTTCCTGGGATAAACTAAGAGAATACCAGATGCTGAGACAGAAAGGTCCTGGGAGGAAGCCATTTTGAAACCAGAACCCCAGAGCAGACACCAGCTACGTGCCTTCCCAGCTAACAGAGGTTTTTCAGACACCCTCAGCCATCCTCCAGTGAAGGTACCTGATTGTTGATGCCTTACTTTTATAGCCTTAAGACTGCAACTTTGTAACCAAATAAACCCCCTTTATAAAAGCCAATCCATATCTGGTATTTTGCATAACAGCAGCATTAGCAAACCAGAACAGTTTTTATAAAGTGGTGGTCCCCTGGCAAGGCATCTGCAGTCAGACAACTTTCTTCCTAATACTAAGTCGCCACATGCCTTTTTCTCTCTCATTCTCTCACAAGTGTTCTCCTCAGTGCATCTGCAAGATCTGCATAGCTCAGCAACCCAGTATTTCCAAATGACTAATGCATGATGGTACCAAATGATGCACATGTGAGAAACATCCAAAATGCAAGACAGACCAATAGGTTTTAGCAGATAGAGGACTGAAAGTCTTCTGACACAGTTTCACATTCCACTTTGCAACTAATGCTCAGGAAACAACCACATGTCAAGTTTTGGTATAGTATCAAAGAAGAATATCCGCTGTATCTGAAAAGGCTTTTAAAATCCCCCTCCCTTTTCAACTACAGATCTGTGTGAGGCCCACTTCCTTCATGTTTTTCAATCAAAACAACAGATTGCAACAGATTGAATGCAGAAATGGATCTGAGAATCCAGCTGTCTCTGATTAAACCAGACTTTAAAGAGATTTACAGAAATGCAAATCAGTGGCACGCTCCTTGCTAAAAAAATTGTTTTGGAAAGAATTTTTCATAAAAATAATGGGTTTATCATTGTAATTTTCAAATGAATTAATACATATTTTCATTTTCTCCCACTTTAATTTCCCAATAATGTCAATGTAGACAAGACTTAATCCACATAAAAACACCTATTTGTTTAATCACTAATTTGTAAGAATATAAAGAGGTCCAGGGGCCAAAAAGTTTGGGAACCGCTGATGGGGATGCCAGGCGCCACCTCAACTCACACCGTGTTTCCCATGGTGGCGGGAAACAGAGCCAGTGCTTCCAGCTCCCCCGAATTCCTCCTTTAGCCTCTCCCAGGAGAAAAAGAGCTGCACGCAGGAAAGCTTCTCCCACATTCACTGTGGCATGAGGTCGGGAGTGATGGGGGGCAGATATGAGCTCTCATTTTCCGGGTGGCATTGCAGGGGCCATGGCCTTCCGGAGACTTCCTGGGTCCCAGAATTGGGTAAAGTCTGGCCCCAGAACAAAGCCTTGCCCTGCATTGCTTGTGGCAGTCCCACTGCATTGGTGGAACTGTGACTGGTACAGGGGTGACTGGTACAGCCCTCCCTGGGGACCATGTGATGTGCAGAATGGCTGTTAAATGACAAGCAGGAGCCCGCCTGGTAGAAGAGCAGAGGAGGGCATTCTGGGGAGAGGAAGAGCTGTGCAGAGTCTCAGAGGCATGTGCACGTGCACGTTCTGGAACCCCTATTGATTTGGGATTGCCAGGTGCAAAGGGTGAGGGACAACTGGAAGCCACGGCATGGGGGGGCAGGGCCGTGGTGCCCACAGCACTCAAACTCAGCACCAGGGAGCCACAGCAGGCTGCTGATCCAAACATGTAGCAGCACGATGCCCCATAGGCATGGGGCAAAGGGCCAGGGGGAGGCAGGCCGGCAAGCAGGCAGCAAGTCAGCTTTAACTTCACTCCCACTCCAACTTTTCCACGCATTCGGCTCCTTGCCTGGCCTGGTGGCTGATTTGCAGCTCCTGTTACCAACAGGGTGGCAGCCACCATAAAGGCAGAAGAGCCTGTGTCAACCGGGGCACTTTCCCTCCCAGGCTTCATTGTGTGTTTTTATGAGTAAACATTTCTCGATAAAGACTTACTGTCTGCAGAGACCCCTTCATCCCCAAAGGTAAGGGTTTAAGTGGCCTTATAGCTGCCATTACTTATCTTTACAACGGCCAGCGAGATCCTGCTCGATGGGAGCAGCTTTCATTTCACTGTATATATTTTTAGTGACTGGTTGTAAATCAGGCTCATCCCTGGCGCTCGGGGTCTGGGGCCTCCCCCGTTCCGGAAGACCTGGATGTGAGAACCGTCCCTGCTCCCCTGACCTGGGCCCCCTGGGCTCCTGGCACTGACAGTCCTCAGGAAGGCAGGACACAGGCCCGTCCCCAGGGAGGCACCAGGCATCTTCAGATCACTGAACCCCATTTTTGGCCCCGTTCTCTGAGCGGCGACTCCATCCTCCCGTCTTCTTCCCCATCACACCCTCTTCTCAACACGGGGTCTGATAAACTCATCCCAGGGACACACCGATGTGACGACAGCCAGGTGGCTTGCCTCCTCCTGGGAAGTACCCGTGTTATCAGGCCAATACCTTCTTAAGCTGTAAAAACGCATCTCTAATGGTGAAATCACACAGAGCGATGCAGAAGAGGATTCCTAAAACCCCAGCAAGCATGGCCTCTAAGCACACAGCAAGCATGCAGGGCCTCACTCTACTCCGTTTCCTCAATTCTTAGGGGCACGCACACCCTACTCCCAGCCTTCCACAGCACCCCTAGTTGTCTGAGGGTTTTCCTCTGCCTCCCAAGCCCCCTTTGCCGAACTGTGCAATGGGCCGGCAGTGCCAGAGCAGTCCTCCAGCCACGATGGGCAGGAGGTGGCGTCTAAATGCCCCAGCCCCGTGCCCCTGGGGTGGGAGGGTTCCGAGGCACATCACACCCCAGCTCCCGGAGCTTCCCCACAGGACTAAGCTCCAGTGGCCCCAGGGAAATCAGGTGCATTTTACTGGCTGCCTCCTCTCCCACCTCCCCTCCCACTCCCCTCCCAACACATCCCCCTTGCATTCAAATCCTTACCTTAGTATGTGGGCAGTAACTGCTTATCAAGAAGGACATTTTCCCCGCAAACCAGGGGCAGAGTCTGAGACTTCCCAGAAGGGGCTGGATGACCCCTTTTTCAGGGCAAGGTGGTCCCAAGGACTGGAGAGTGAGTGGGGATGAGACTGCTCACAGGAAAGGGGTGGAGCAGCAGAGAAGGCCAGGCTGAGGGAGAGTGCAGTGCAAGGCCGCCGGCAGCACAGGGCTGGGGACAGCCAGGTGCAGCGTCAGGCAGGTGGTCCAGCAGCCTTGGGAACCGGCGACTGTCAGGCGCTGCAGCCCTCTGCACCCGGCAGCTGCCCTTCCGGAAAGTTCTTGCACAAGCAGGGCCCCAGTCGCAGTCTGGCCCTGGGGCTGGGCTTCTCCCCTCCCTCGACACAGCCAAGCCAAGTGTCATCAGGCAGCCCACTGTGGGGTAGAGTGGGGCCCTGCACACCCGCTACATGCTTAGAGGCTGTGATTTCTGGGTCTCTCTGTGTGATTTCACCATCAGCGATGCGTTTTTACAGCTTAAGGAAGTATTGGTGTGATAACACAGGTACTTCCCAGGAGGAGGCAAGCCACCTGGCTGTCATCATATCGGTGTGTCGCTGGGATGACTTTATTAGCTCAAGGACACAGGGCAGCGAAACACATGGGCCACAGCCCTGCGTGCAAGGTTATTCCTGCCCTCTTCCCAGCTCCAGAGCAAGGAAGCGCCTAGGACCACAGCTAGGGCAACATTAAACTCTGGGGTGTGTGTGTGTGTGCACGCATGCACGAGTCCCAGAGGCTTCTGGTTCCTCCCTGGGGATTCTTGCACAAAATACACATCTGACCACTCATGCTTGCAAGGACAGCCTGTCCATGTCAGCAATGCGCAAGGCACCAAGCTGGGGACATCTGACATCTGCATTCTGGGGCGCACAGAGACAAGGATGTCCCAGGGGCTGTGCTGGGCCCCCAGGGCCTCACCCTGCTTCTGTGGGCTTGTCAGTGCCCCGGCTGAGGGCCCACTCCTTCCCAGCCACCTGCCACCCTGACACCGCAGGTGTCCCGCGCCTGTGCTCACAGCCTGGGAGACGGCACAACTGCCTCCCTTCCAGCCACTGCGTGCATTTCACCTTCACGGACTCACACACAGGTCCAGGTGAGGAAGATCTCACCTGCGCCATCACAGGCGGGAGGGAATGTTCCGGGAGTGGGAGGACAGGGCCCGTATGTTGAGGATGGAACAGACTAAGGGCTCCCTCCCCAAAGCCTGAGGGACTGGGAGGGGTGATGTCCCCAGACAGAGACTGTGTCCTCCCAGGATTTCAGAGGATGGGAAGGGAAGGAAGCCAGAAATGTCCCCAAGAACCTCTCTTGCAACCCAAGGGACAAGGAGAACGGCAGGAGGGTCCTCCAGGGAGGCCCAGCTGTCTGTTCTTCCAGACTCCCAGGGCGAGGATGGCCCTGTTAGATTCCACCTGCATCTCCACGTCCCCCAGACTGCAACCTTACAAAAGAGGTCACTGTCATTCCCTCTTGGAGATGAGGACACTGCAGACCTGCCTGAGCTCCTACACCTGGCAGCTGTCTGACTCCCCAAGTGTCCACACACAGTGAACCCCCAAACCCCTGACACAACACTGGGCCTGGCCATGGCAAGTCTGCATGGCCTCATTCCGCTGGGCGGGGACAGTCTGAGCTGGCCCTTGAGGGCACACTGGGTTTGGAGCAGGCTGCTTCTCTTTCCCCAGCAGAGGAAGCAGTTTCCATTGAGCGAAGCCAGCACGTTTGCAAGTCAGGGGGCTTGCCCAGCCTGGGAAAGGCATCCCCAACATCTGCAGGCTGGCCGGGTACACCCCTGCCCTCACTGTGAGCCGCCTGTGGCCTCTTCTCTGGGCAGGGTGTCTGTTTGGCGGCATGTCTGTGTGTCCTGCTGGGATGGCAGTGCTGCAAGAGCAGGCCTTGCCAGGCTGCTCCTGCCACAACCCAGTGACCGGGACACGGTCCAGAGCATAGTAGGTCTTCTTAATATTTGTGGCAAGGAGAAAGAGGGGAAAGAAAGAAAGGAGTGGGGGGAGAAGAATCCTCTGAAAAGCAAAGAAATCCAGCAAGAATCCTGTGCATTTCTTTTGTAGGGATGGAACACATTAAGCCACAGGACACAAATCAATCCAGCAAGAAGAGGAGTGTATTCTAAGTGTCCCTCTCCTGCTCAAAGCCCTTCAATCACTCCCTATGACTATAATCCAAATCCTCTGTAGCACCCAAGAGTCCCCAGAGACACCCCTCCCTTCCCAACTGCACCACTTTCCTCCCCCCAGGTAGGAAACCCCTCTCAGGCAGGGTGCACTGCTCCCGCCCTCTGTGAGCCCTCTCCCCCCACCCCTCCCAGACCGCTGCTTGTGCACCCCTCCCTCCCTAGGCCTCATCCCCCCGGGTCAGGAACCCCGTCCCCCGCAGTGATGCTACCCACGGAACATTCTGGCATCTCCCCCTTCTAGGCTCTCTCGTGGGGTACTCCTCAAGGGGTACTTTGGGGTCCCTCATGGAGAGCCCTAAAAGCCAGAGAAGGGACAGGCCTGGTCTTTCCAGGTGCAGCCCAAAGGATGAGACCCAGGGTCGGGATGGCCCGAGGAGACCTTGCTGCTTCCGGAAGGTCAGAGCTCCGACTCGTCCACCAGCAGGGTCCACAGGCGCTCGTGGGGGAACACCTGCCTGCTCTTCCTGCCAACTGGTGCAGGGAGGCGGGTGCTTCTATCTGGCCTGCCCAGCATCAGGAGGGGCCTGCCCTTCCATGCACAGCCCCTGCCGACTCTGCCCATCACCTCAGAGGCACACCTGGAACCCACACAGAAAATCGCACCTTGGTACAGTAAAGGGTGCACAAGGCGTCGGCCGCCCAAGCCCAGCCAAGGGGCGGCCTCCCTGGACTTCTGCTGGAATCGCCTGGAACGAGACCCTCCTCCTCCTGAGTTCCTGGGTGTCGAGGCCCCAGTCCCCTGCAGGAACTCTTTGCCACCTGGTGGGAAGTTGGAGGAACCCAGAGGAAAGCCAAACACAAGAAGAACGAGAAAGAGACAGGATCCCAACACCATCCTTAGGGCCTCTAGATTCAGCCAGTCCTGAAGCCAAATCTACCTCGGAGCTTCCCGATCAGGGAGGCCAAGGACTCCAGGTAGCTTCAGAAAGTCAGACGGGGTTTCCATCACCTGCAACCAAGCATCCTGACACAACTTCCATCTGGGAAGAGCTCAGCTTCAGGTCAACGTCCTGCCATCCTCCTGTAACCTCACACATGGCGCGTGTCCCTCTCTGGGTGCCTCAGCAAGCCTGGGGCCTCGCCATCCTCCACGGGTGCTGGATGAGAGCCAGCTGGAGGGGCAGGACTGGCAGGAGAGGGAGGGATCCGGTGGAGACCAGGCCAACAGGGGCTCACCGAGGACAGCATGAGGTCACAGGGTAGAGGGAGAGAGAACAGGGAAGGAAGGGGGCACCGGGGGTCTATGGGACAGGACAGGTGGCGGCAAACTGCACCAGAGAACCCCAGCCCTAGCTGTGGCACTTGGCTGATCCCACCACTTCCCAGAGCTGCTCTGGCCTCACTCTCGCCCGCCTCATGCTTGCCCACTGGAAGACACTGCTCTGAGCACATCTGACGGGTGTCAGACCTGGGGACAGGAGGGGGAGCAGAGAGCGCCCTGGTCCGGGGACCCCAGATCTGCCCCTTCCCAGGATCCACCATGTGTTCGCGGCAAGGCCTCCCAGCCTCAGAGGAGCGAATGGTCCCTGGGCCCCTTCTGAGCCCCGAAGCTCCAGACAGCTCCAGCCCGGGGAGTCTGGGGGCTGAGGGCCAGCCCCAGACCCCAGCCCCACTACATCCATTCCCTGCAGGACAGGGGCTCACCGGGCACCTCCACTGGGGCCCCTGGAGGAGGCGGGGGCAGCAGGGCCCAGGAAAGCTTGCAGGCCACCTCTCGGCCCCCACTATGGCAGAGCCCACCCCAGCCCACAATCAATTATTCAGAGTACAGAGGAGGATGTAATCTCGTGATAAAGGACTGCAAGCGAGCTGGAGGCTGGTGTTCTTTCCAAAGTGATTTACTCAGTGCCCCTCCAAACCCGCACCCTCAGTGTAATTATTTACTTTGTCATTAAACTCCCTCCTTCCACTCTAGTTATTTTTAGAGCCTTCTAGAGCCTGTAGAATTGACTGGGGAGGCTGCTCGTTGGCTGGAGGGAGCCGGGGTCTTGCAAAGAGGCTGGGTTGCTCCCAGCAGCCGTGGGGACCCGGGCGGGAGTCGGGAGGTGGGGTGCCATACCCAAAGGCCCAGGCCCAGACATACACAGGCCTGAAAGAAAATGGTCCCCCCACCTCCACCAGCCTTTCCTCCCTTCCTGTCTTCTTCCCTCCTTCCTTTCTTTTTTGTAAATTGAAATATAAACCACATTCCATAAAATTTACCATTTTAATGAGCACAATTCAGTGGTTTTAGTACATTTACAACGTGGTGCAACTATCACCACTATCTAACTCCAGAACATTCTCATCACCTCAAAAAGAAACCCAGGACCCATCAGCAGTCACTCCCGATTCTATTCTATCCTCCCACGCACCCATATACACACACCCCTGCGCCTCCCAGCCCTTGACAACAACTTATCTGCTTTCTCCCTAAGAATTTCCCCTATTCTGGACATTTTATGTAAAGGGATCATACAGTGTTTGTTCTTCTATGTCTGCCTTCTCTCCCTCAGCATAATGTTTCAAGATACACATGGTGCAGCATGTAGCAAGGGACACATTGTAGCAAGGCGTACATGTAACCGTGTGCTTCAGAGCTCCATCCCTTTTACTTGCTGTATACTATTCCATCGGATGGCTGGACCCCATTTTGTTTCTCCGTCCATCAGTGGATGGACATTTGGTGGTTTGACTGATGCTGCATTGCACACTCGTGGTCTCCACTTCCTTCCTCCCTCCCACGGCCAGCCCAGGGCTGGGAAGGCTGGGCCCAGCATGTCCACGCTGCTGGGGGCTGTGGTCAGCTGGAAGCTCTGCCCGGCTCTGGCCCTAACAGAACCAGGAGCTGCCGGCCCTCTCCGGCAGGTGCCACCAACTATCTAATGACAACAGTGATGGCGGCCACATTCACCCAGGAGCCGGACCCTCACTCCACCCCCAACTGCCAGGGTGGGCTCCGTTGCCCAAGTTGTGCAGATAAGGCCCGGTGGCTCTGGGGGTGCACCTGCCTGCCTGCCTGCCTCGGACCAAAGGCACCTGTCACTTTGCTCGTTGCCAACCAAGTGTGCAGGATGATGACAAGTGTGGAAGTGTGGAGACCTCACACTTGGAACCAGACACGGGACACAGGCCCACCTGGGCCAAGACCTCAGCGCCTCGCAGAGTCCACTAAGTAAGTCTTTGGCCATTTTCACTTCCCTTTCCGGGCCGTTCCTCCCCCGGGTTACATCCCCCAGCCCCAGGTTGTCCAGTGCCCTCAGACTGCCCAGATCGACATGTTCTGGGAAAGGCCTGGCACTGGCAGCCCAGGTCACATTGAGGGATGGATGACAGCGCATGCAGAGGTCCAGGGATGGCTAGTGGAGAACTGCCTCATGGGGGAACACAGGCTTGCGATGGGTCAGTGGTTCCCCTGCCCTGACACCATCACATGCGCAGTGACCACTGGCACCCCTGCACTTCCGTTCAGTTCCAGAACTGCAGTGCCCACGGTCCAGCACCCCAAAACCCCCTCTTGACAATCGGAATGGGATGAACCATAGGGTGGCAGAAATGAAGCCCTCCTCTGAGCAGAGAGCTCCCTGCCTGGTGTAAAACTTCAGACTTCCCGATTCTCCACAAACACAGCAGGAGCTGCAGGTCCGGTCACAACAGATTCACAGGGAAAAAGCCAAGTGCCCCACTCTCTGCGCCTACCCAGGAGGAGTGGGAGAGGAAGTCCAGCACCCAGGCCCCTGGAGGGGATCCAAAGAAAATGTGCACATGCCAGGCTGCTCAGCAGCACAAGGACACAAGCCAGAGGGAGGCCCGTGACCCAGCCTCATGGGGATTCTCAGTCCCAAGACGGCAGATGGGGGAGCCCCTCCACAAAGGAGCTGACAGAACCAGCCTCCTCTGCCAGCTCTGCAACTCTACCCACTTGGCTCCGCTGCCCCAGACACACGGAGCCATTCTCACCTTTGCCCATGCTGTTCCTCAGGCTAGAATGCTGTTCCCGCTTGCCAGTCATGGGCAAACTGCTATTCATGGTGAAGACTCAGGTCAGGTAGTTCTGCATTCACGCACTCCTTCCCTCTCTCAAATACTTACTGGGAGCAAATGCACTACTCTCAGGAAATAGTTCTGGAGTTCAAAAAAATATTAAGGACCACAGCAGTAGCACACAGCAGCAACTACCAGTTACGGAACTGCCTACTACATCCCAGGTACTATCTAAGCCCGTCACACTCATTACCTGTAATCCCAATCCTCAGGAGATGAGTATTTGCCTATTTTAGAGGTGAGGACACTGTGGATCAGATTGCAGCATAGGACACCCAAGCTGCAAGTGGCAGAGCCAGGATTCAAACTCGTGTCTGCAAAGCCTGTGTCGGCTGCAGCCCCCTTGGCAGCCTGGCCCCAGTCACCTGTGTGCCCGCCTCCTGTGGCACCCTGGTGGTGGCCCTACTCAGCCTGGAACACCCTTTGGGCCCTGCTCCTTCCAGGTGGTTTTCCCAAATCATCCCATGCATCAGGCAGTGGATAGTCAGCATCACAGTGAGGGGTGAGGTCTGGCTTCTCCATGGGGACAGGGACTATGGCCCCTGCTTCTGTACCCACCTCCCTACCCCCCACCCCTTCTGGTGCTGGCATGGAGCTTCTCACAGGGAAGCAGCTCCAGGTCGACCGTTTTCCCTCCTCACTTGGCCACCATCGGTGGCCACTACAAGAGCCCATGAGGCCTCAGCCTACACTCCTGGGTCTCTACTCCAGGAGGGCAACCAGGAGACCTTCTCCTGTCTGGTCCCTTGGGTCCCCAGATGCTACAGCCCATTCCTGCCACATCTGGCTGCTGCAGCCTCTCCCTGGGCCTCTTGCCCAGCCTCATTGGCCCAAGACACCCTGCCCACCGTTGCTAGATTTTGGAGCTGGCATTGCAAATCCAGCGTGGCAGCAGGAGTCTGCCTTCAGGCACCTGTGGCTGGTTCCCCACTGCCCTCCAATGTCCTCCAAGGCCAGCCCCTCCTCCACCCGCCACATACCCCATACTATTACCTCAGCACCCCCACCCATGGGGCCATTCTGTTGCCCCTTCTCCCACCCATGTTGGCTTACTCTTCCCTCTTTCTACCTGGTGAAACCCTGCCCATCCCTAAAGGCCCAGCTCAGATGCTGCCTCCTCCAGGAAGCCCACTGGGCAGGATCAGCTGCCATCTCCCAAGGGACCCTGTGGGCGCTCTTGCTCTCTCTTTCTCTCTCTTTCTCCCTCTCTCTCTCTCTCTCTCTCTCTCTCCTCCTGCAAAAGAGCGACTTGGATCCCGACACTCCACAGAGAGCTCAAAGACGGCAGAAGCCGGGTCTCTCCCATCCCCACAGCTCTGATCCACGTTCCAGAACCATCTGTGGGATGCACAAGTGAATGTGGAGAACCTAGAGGCTGCCAAGGGTCCCCCTCTCCTCCTGGCGTCCCACATCCACCCCAGATGCCCGGCCTGACTTCACTATCCTCAGAGTGTTTCCGAGATCAGAGTCAGAGAGACCTGGCCACAAACATAAAATAAATTATCCCCACCCCCCAGCCCCAGCTCCAACCAATGACAAATGGTCCTATTAGCAATCCAGATTGTTAAACTCCGATATAACAGAGCGCACGGAACTGGGGCCCATCCATTCTCCCTCCGGCGCATACTGAGTTGTAAATAGGTTATTTTGTGTGTAAATAACACATTAAAACACAGCATTAGCTGTGTCTTTCGATAGAGAGGAAATTGTTACAAATAAATAATTCCGGACAGGAATGTAAAATAAGCCAGATTTAATAGAGCATGCCTGGTGCAGCCGTGTTAAACATGACCAAAATGATAAACCCGGAATATACTAATAGTAAACTATGCACTGACATCAGAGTAATGAGACTGCATTTCCACCAAGCTTTAGAAATGCGAAAATTAGTTTTGACAGAACCAAATGTCCGGAAAGTGTTTCCGATATAAACACCATCAATTTGGGAAGCTGGGGTTTGGTCCAGGAGGGGGTCGGGCTGGGGGGACACACAGGGCCCTACCCCACAGGCGACTCCTGGGGGTATCAGTTCCGGCCCCAGTGGTATCACTTGGCAACTGTCTGCCCTTCGTGCTTCTGGGCTCAGTTTCCCCATCTGCAAAATGGACACACGTGGCTTCTCCCCGTGCTAGAACTACAAACAAATTCTAAGATTTCCCCAGCTTGGCAAGAGCAGCTTCGCATCCTCGATGAGCCATAAGAGACCAGGAAGTGTCTGCCAGGCATGGGGCAGACAGAGCCCATGGGAGCACAGGAGTCCCCAGCACCGGCCTGGGGATGCTTCATTGCACGTGGGCTGAGCTCGCCGGGCGTGTTCCAGAAAACACGGTGATGAAGGGCAAACGTGTGTGTGACCTTTACAACCAAGGGGAGGAACCAGGCAGGGGCTGGGACGGACAATCAGGAAGGGGGCAGGCAGCTGCTGGTGGGGAGGGTCCAATCAGAAGCGAGGCTGGCATGGGGGGAGCAACCAGGCAGGAGCTGGGGGAGGTCTCCCCAGAGTCACAGACCTGGCCAGCCTCACACCCCAAAAGCCGGCTGCTGGAGGCAAATGGGGCAACCGTCGCAGTCTGAATGGCAGTCCGTCTTGAGGAGCGTCAGTTGGGAGCCTGCCCTAAAGCGTAAGGCTGGGACATGCCTGAGGGTATGCAGACTTCCCTCACTGCCGCCACATTTACCCCATCCTGCCCCAGGCCAGGACTTCTGCTCCCGGCTCTTCAAATGCTGTCCTATTTCATCTCTCAGAGCCCAGACTTAGTTCCCAGTATGATCCCCAGTTTACAGACTTGGGAGAAGAGAGCACACAGCCAGAGGGATGGGGCTGGTGTGAGCCCAGCTCTTCCTACTTCTAGCCCTCTGGACAGGCAAGAGCCCCCTGTCTCCAGCTCCTCCAAACTCCCTGATCCCCCCAGGCAGCCAGACCCTCCAGCAGCCACTGGCTCCCTAGACCAGGCCAGGCCATGGCCAGGGCCAGAGCCAGGGCCACCCAGAGCCCACGCTGGAGGAGGCCTGGGTGGTTGAACCGTCCCCAGCATCCTGGGGAAGCAGGGCTGTCGGGGAGAGTGAGCTCCGCTCTCTGGAAAGAGCCTGATGGGAACTGGCTGTTATATGCAGCTGAGCCATAAAACAAGCTTAGAAGCAGCATTCCCCACAATCCTGAAAATCACTTAAATAAGAATAATTGCCCACTTAGTCACACCTGAGTGCAATCCCCACCCTCACCACCCCCACCATCACCAAGAGGAGAGCGTGCGGCTTGCAGAGGGGAGCTGGAGGCAGTGGGCGTTCGGCCAGTTCCCCGCCTTCTGTCCACGGAGCGGAACCCCAGGGCCAGTGGAGGAGGCCGAAAGCACAGCCCCCAGGCACCCAGCCTGGTGATGGCATCTGGCTCACCCCGTCACCCAACAACCATTTACCCGGCATCCACAGAGTGGGGAGCAAACAGTGCTTGCCCATATGGGGGACAGCACAGAAACAGAGAGAGGGAGCAGACAGCCCGTGCTCGGGGCATACGTATCAAGGAAAGGATATTGGACCAGATTCCAGGGGGATCTGGAGGAGAATTCCAGCCCCACCCATCTCTGTGAAAATGCTCAGGGCCTAAGCTGTCTAAATATTTGGGTCTTTGCACAGGCTGTCAGTATGCACGTGGATACCTTGCCACTAAGCAAAACTGTGACTTGCAGCAACATTTTAAGATACCCACAGGGCCACAGAACAGGGTAAGGGGCAGCCAGCATGAGTTTATGCAGCACAGCGGCCTCCCGGGACAGCAGGTCCCATGGGGAGAGTCGTTGGCAGCTCAACCCTGGTCACACGTGCCTGCCAGCACTGATGGGCAGCAGTGAAAACTCCCAGGGATCTAGTCCCAGCCCCGGACGCTCTGCATGCAGGGACCTGGGAAGACTGGAGAAAAACCCACATGCCCAGGCCCCACTCCGAGAAGACCCCGTGTCAGCAGATCAGGGGGCAGCCTGGAAATCTGCATTTTTTACACTCTTCCCATGAGACCTCTAGCCTGCCCTGCTCTGGGAACCCTCAGTCTGGTCCAAACCTCCGGTGTACAGAGGAGAAGACTGAGTCAGAAAGGGCAGGGGACGGGCTAAAGTCGCCCATCCAGGGCAGCCTTCGGGAGCACAGCCAAGCAGGGTGGGACCCCCAGGTCCCTGACAACCAGCCCAGGGCTCTCTCCCCGACTCTGCAGAAGGAAGACAGAAACCTAGCCTTCCCACCAGCTGTCCAGCTGCAATGGGTTACTGGTGGAGGGTCAGCTTTCTAAGTCAGGCAGAGCCTGAGACCCAGAAAAGGAAAAATGATAAGAAGGAACAATGACAGTTAATCAAGCAAATACTTACTTTGGACCTCATATAGATCTAAGCATGTGCCAGGCACTTTTCTCAACACTTAATTCAAGGCATTCTCACAACACTGTGAAGGTGGTACCGGTATTACTTCCACTTTACAGGTGAGGAAACTGAGGCACAAGATTACGTGCCTTGCCCAAGGTGGGCAGAACTGGGAAGGGGCCAGGCAGTCTGGCTGTTTCTTACTTGGGCTCTGTACTGCTTGTGATAATATGAGGAGGAGGAGGGAGGAGGAGGAGGAAGGAGAGGAAGAGGACGAGGAGGGGCAGGAGCTGCTGGCGGTGGTAGAGTGCCCTGGGCCAGGCATCTATAAGCACTTTGCCTGATAGGTTCCCTGAAATCTTTATATGGCTAAAAGGCAGGTCCTCGTATAATTCCCATTTCACACATGGAAAGACTGCTCTCACCAAGGGCTTGCCCTGCCTCTTGTAGCTAGAACTCTGCAGTTCTCTGACTTGTCCATATGTCAGCATCACTGCGAGGGCTGGCTCCCTCCCAGACTGTGGGGCCCCGACCAGGAACTAGCATTTCTAATGATTCCCAGGTGATGCAGACGCAGCTGGTGGGGGACCGCTCTGAGGGGTCCCACTGGCCCCACACATAGTAGGGGCTCGGTAAAGAAGTACATATGGACCATCACGGGGACTTCACAAGGTTTCCATTCACATCCTGGCTGTTTCCACTAAGGGACCAGCAAAATTCATCAGAGCAAGAGCCCGGCTCCAAATTGTACGGCTCTAGTCTGTCAGACTGTCCCAGCCTGAGGCTCAGAGCATCTTGTCCCTGGTGCTCAAGTGAGGCACACAGATCCCCAAAGATTTCTGGGGGAAAGAAAACCCACTGTTGAGGGAAGTCTGACAGCACTTGGACGGTGAATCAAATTGCCTTTAAAATGGCGCCATTTAAAAAGCTAAAGGGGAAAATGTCTCCAGGCCAAAATGTGTTTCTAAAAGCTTTACAGATTCCAAAGTGTTAGCACAACAGCTAAGGAGGCTGGGAAAGAACTCGCGCGCCACGGCTGAATTCTGCTGTCATAAGCTGCTCCCCTACAGATGATGAAGCTGACTTTTCCCCAGTCTGACCGCAGTGCTGCTTTTTCCTTTGGTGCAGCCCTGCTCCGCTCTGCAAAGGTGTTTGTCATGTGGGTTTTGGCCTGGGGCATGTGCTGGGGCCGCCAGGCTGAGTGGAAACACCCCGTCCCTGGCAGGGCTGTGGAAGTCAAGCCGCAGAGGCCCGTTGGGGCAAGGAAGCGATGGAGGGAACTGAGGACACAGTGACAGATGAGGAGACCTTTCCGAGGCTGGCACAGAGACTGGACGCTTGCCATGGCATAGCAGAGGGGCTGGACCTTTAAAGCCCAAATTGCCTCCCATGGTCTAAAAGCCAACGAACACTTGCCTGGAGAGCCGGCAACCTCCCATCGGAGAGCACGGAGCCCCAAGTTCCAGGTCCAGCTCTCTGTTGAGGCAGCTTTGGGCAAGTTCCCGCACCACTTGGACCTCAGTCTCCTCCTCTACAAAATGGGAGGTGGCTAAGGGGAGGCCCTGACAGGTCATGAATTAGACACCCCAGCCACTCTGCCCTGATGCCCCGGAGCCCCCAACAGGCTTTGCCACTGGGGACACCTGCCTCCCTCATGCCATATCCACATGCTCTATCTCATTCATAATGTCACCTGGGATCAGTGAGCTGCCGGTGACCCAGAGTGAGGCTTAAGACACCGTGAGTGGTGTGCTGGTAAATGGTTAACAACAGGCTCTGGCAGGTAGGGAGGGGAAGCCCTGATCTGCAGGGTTTTGCCAATTTCGGTGGCACAAAGACTCCCGCCATGGCCAATTTCAAGTGGCCAGCTTGAGGCCACTGGTGACCGAGTTGCAAGGAACCGTGGTGCACAGGTCCATGCAGGCTGGCCTCAGCACACCCCTGCCTCTCAGCTAGAAAGCTCTAGAAGGCTGAAAGTCCTGAAGAACCAAAGGGGTGATGTGGATGCAACGTAATTCACCCCAGGTCCCAATAGCTGGCAGCCACTGCTAACAGCATTTCTAAGTGTTATTACAGAATTGTGAGAGCTGAGATGGAATGTTGCAGCCCAGTTTTTTCACTTTGCATTCAAACACAAGCACATCCCCCTAGTTAGTATCAAGGCATGATAGCCATTTCCAATGGCCACACAACACAGTGCTCCTTTTAATAGATGCCCTCAGTTTGATGAATCAATCCCCTGTCATTGAACAGTTAGGCCAGTTCCAATTTTCCAGTTACACAGATGCTGAAATCAACTCTTCCTGCCTGATGGGATGTCCATCCTGGGAAAGGCAGCCATATGTTCCCAGCAGTGGCACTCAGCCCCTGGAACTGGGGACAGTGGTGGGAATGAGGAGCAGGGGCTTGGGTGAGGGGATACAGGGTGCCCCATGTCTGCACCCTTACAGAAGCTGGTCAGCATGGTCCTGCCAGCTTACAGGGTTTGGCCTTTTCCTGCTGGTTGCCCGTCCCTTGCCACAGGGTCTGTGGCATCCTAAGGCAGGCCCTATCCAAGCCCTGGAGAGATGTCTGTCATAAGCCAGGAAACCCTAAGGCCATCCCTTCCAGCAAGAGAGCTATAGAACCCGTTCCAAGCACGGGGAGGCTGTCACACCCTGCCTCCAGCAGACGAGCCTCAGAACAGCCCTTCAGACCCACTTGGTCACCCAGTCTGGAAAGGGACCCGCATAGAGGGCCTCAGCTCCCGCACCTGAGCCCGGCCCAGCACACACCATGCCCTGCACACGTCATGCCCTGCAAACACCATGCCTGTGCACCGCCCAGGCCCAGCCTGCAGGCTGGCCACCAGCATTGCCCAGCTCCTTGCAGATTCCGTGGAGTCTGCTCCATGCCACTCAGTTCTGTAGGGAAACTCCCAGAGTGCTGAGACACACACTGAGCGCAAAACTTCCCTATCCTTGAGGGGCTTCCGCCTTGGGGGCCTACAAGAGCCACCTGCTGCCTGGCACCTCCTCCCACATGTTCCCTGCACCTCCCGACAGGGGTACACTCCTGCAGGCAGGGAGGCCACCCCAGGAGCTCTCTGGAGGGGTGCAGGGAGCAGTGGTCCCCGAGCAGGCCCTGGGGTCCCCGCAGCTCTCCAACAGAAGATGCACCTGGCCCGAGCCTGCTCCAAAGCCGATGCCAACGAGCTGGCCGTGCTCTGCTGAGGCCTCGTCAGCCAAGCCCAGCTAGGGTGGGGCAATGAGGGGGCAGAGGGCCTGGGGAGAGGGGTGGGCAGGAAAGGCATCCTAGAGGTGGGTGTGATGGAGTGGGGGTGCCTTCTGTAGAACCTCTGCCTCCCCGCCCAGCTAGGCCTGCTGCCCTTCCCCGTATCGAGACTCTCTGTCAACATCTGTTGTTATTGCCCCTGGTGGGGGGCAACCACGCCTGACAATAGAGGGACCCCTCCCAATTGCCTAATTCTGTTCTCTGCTACCACGATACACCTGTCCATCCTGCTGCATGGTGGCTTCAGGGTCCACTCGTGCTTCAGGGAGGCAGAGTGGCCTGAGCACCCCGAGATAGATGGGAGCTACCCCGAGGAGGTGCTTCCTGAGCTTGCACGGGCCTCAGAGGCCCACAGTGTCCATGTGTCTGACAAAGGGGAGGCTTGAGAGCTGGGTCTCCACAGACCAGGGGAAGGAACAGACAACTTGCCAACCCAGCTGGCCCCGGGACCCTCAGGGCCGCAGCCCACTCCCACTCGCTATCTCCTTGCTCCCCCGTCATCTCCTCAGCTCCCCCCGGCCCCCTTGTGTGTGCTCCTACCCTCAGCTTTGGCTCCCCCTGCACCCTCCCAGGCCCCCACCCCACCTCTCAGAAAGCTCTTCTCCAAGGGGGCAGTTCCTGCCACCCCAGGGCAGGGGACCAGGGGGGTGTCATGGCCATGGGTACTTCTGAAAGCACGTCTCCAGGTCAGGGGAGCCAACCCCCCAACCCCCTGCCAGGGCCTCCCTCTCTCTTGATGTGGACCCCCCTCAAGTCTGCACTTAGAAACACCCATTTCTACACCCCTCTGAGCCACCCAAGCAATGCCAGGGAGCAGTGGCTCCAGGATCAGACGCCACCTCGGGCACCAGCCTCACTGGCACCTTCTACCACGGACGGGGACACAGGTCAGAAACTCAGCAGCTCAGCCTCATCCCGACTTTCCAAACCAGAACCTCTCCCGGGCACTTGTGCACGTAAGATCGTGAGACACACATCCCAGCGAGGGCGCCTTTTCCACATTTCCCCCAGGAGGCTCTCTGAGCTGTGCTCGAGTGGCTGGAGCAACAGGGCATGACTAAATGCACTTGAATAAACGAGGGAAAAGACGAAATCTGAGCCTCTCCATTCCTCGGAGACAGAAATAGCTCTGTGGCCTCCAGATGGACGGCGCAGGCACAGGGGAGGTCTCGCCTTCCCGCCAAACTTTCCCAGCAGGAGACGGGCACGGGCCAGTCCCCGTGGGGCTCAAATGACTGGCCGCAGCTCGTGCCCTCCTTCTGTTATAATTAAGCCAGCCAGAAATGCACCTAAGGATTCTAAATTCCGTACCCGACCCTCTAATTACAACCAGGAGGATCAGGAGACAATTACTTTCCAAAATAGCCCTCGGCGGGCAAGAGGCAAGAATCAGAGTCTCTGGGCAGAGCTCGAATGTGCCAAGGCGCTGATCCTAGGGCAGCCTGGCAGTCGCTGCCCCTTTCCCTTCCTGCTCCCAGGGCTCCACCCACCGGAGTCCCAGCCCACCCAGCCCTCCAGATTTGGGGTGGCCAGACCTTGGAGAACACCCGGGAGCAGGGGCTCCCTCCACCCTGGCCCCCATAAAACCAGCATGCATGCCTGATGACACCAGGCTGCCACTCCAGTTAAATCCTAACGGGCTAATGAAAAACACCCCTGCTGCTTCCCGAAGTGAGCAAAACAGAAAGTACCTCCTTGGGCAGCCACGGCCGCTGCTGCCGCCGCCGCGGCCACCGCAAGCGGAGAGGCCTTGCTGACCGGGTCGGGGAAACCGCTGCCCTCCAGGACCCCACTTTTGGCTTCTTTCTTCTCTGCAGCAGTGGCTGAGGCGGGCGTCTCCATCTTAGCCGCTCATCGTCCTGGGTGGCAGAGACCCTAAAAGAGAAGACAAAGACGCTCACCAAATGCTGTCCCCAAACCCAGTCGGGAGGCGACGACCCAGATTCACGGTCGCTGTGCGCTTCTAACCCAACCAACTTCACTCTCTTATAATTGGGAAGGAGGTTTTAATTAATTTTGAAAATCATTAGTCACGTGACCAGCCTTGGGAACAACCTCACGGACAACCGCCACACGTTGTTTTTTTTTTCTGTTTTACCCAGATTTTTAAAATCTAAGCAACAAGTCCCTACTGCTGGGAGGGGGGCATAAGAAAGCAAATCAGAAGCAGTGGCCTGCAACTTAGAGTATGGAGGAAAATAAAAAATAAATACAAGTGGCAACAAGTGCCCAGAGGGTCTCCTAGGTGCCAGGCTCACAGCCAGGCATTTTCGACGCCCACTCTCGGCGCTAAAGCCCACCACCCAAGGAAAGTCCTCGTTTTCCTGCCCCACCCCTGCTCAGCAGGAACCACCTTTCATTCATTCATGTGTGCATTCATTCATTCATTCCTCCACCCCTTTGACACACTTGTTCTCGTCATTTCCTCATTTACTCACTCACACTCACTCAGGCAACATATTTTTAAGTACCAATTTTGCATCGGGCATCTCGCCTGGTGCTGACGATACATACGTGAGCACCACACTCAGGAGGCGGGTAATAAATGTAAGTTTTGATTTCTGTAAATGAAAGGTAGCATGGAAAAATACAGCAGGGGGGGCAGGTGAGAGAAGGGTGGGGGGGCAGAGAGGGCACTGACTCTGGAGAGGCGGGACAGACATCAGTGCAGGAGGGACGGACTGCGGGAGGGGTGAGCCCTGAGAAGGTCTGAAGGCAGCGCCCACAGTCAGAGGGCAGGGGCAGGAGCCAGGGGCCGGCGGGAGGAGCCAGGCTCACCTGGGAGCAGTGGGGGGTCAGGGAAGGTTTTGAGCAGCAGGGACAGGATCTGACTCGTGCTGCAAAGGGGTCACTCTGCTCTCTGGGCAGAGCAGGGTTTGGGGGGGAAGGGGTAAAAGCAGGGGAGGCCACTTGCTAGGGATGTGATGTGGGATGGAGAGCGGAGTCATCATCGGTTCAGGCAGGAGCAGCCAGGTGGGTGCAGGCCACAGGTGGTGGCGGGTCTCAAGCATTTTATTACTACACTTCATCGCTTACAGATACTGCTAATACGGCACTTGTGTCCAATATTACAGAGCAGGAATGTTAAAGTGCTTTTTTTAGTTTAAAGAAAGAGGTTGTCACAGAGGCCTCGCCTTTTCTGCTGAGCCACAGGGTGAACGGACGGTGGTGCCATTTACTGTGATGGAGGGGAAGGGGCGGGAGGCAGGTCCAGAGGAGAACTCAAGAGCTCATCTTGGGTCCCATTAAAGCTCGAGATGCCAGGAGGAGGCATGGAGAGGGCTGTTGGCCGTGAGAGTCTGCAGCTTGGGGAGAGGTGGACACTAGAGATGGGAGTGTGGCGGCTGCTGGACCAGATCGCCAGGATCAAGGGTGCAGGAGAACATTCCAGAAGGGAGGCATGGGGCATTTTGACATTTTGAGGTCAGAAAAAGAAGGAGAAGCTGGCCAAGGGGAGTTAGCAGGAGGAACGACTGGTTGGGAGGGAGGGTGGCAGGAAAGAAACAGGAGGGTAGGGTCCTGGAAGCCAACAGAAGAAAGAAAATGTTTTATGGAGGAGTGGTCACCTCCATCCATCACCTCCATCCCGAGCTACCAAGAGGCAGAGAAATGAAGACCGAGAGCTAAGCAGCTTGAGTCGCACGGTGACGCTGGGGAGAGAGTGGGAACTGGAACACAGTCAATTCTTCCAAGAAATTTTGCTATAAAAGAAGCAGAGAGCTGGGCCCGCAGCTGAGGGGGCGCAGAGCCAGGGAGGGCTGTTACTGCCGTTGAAGAAAGGAGACGTGTCCACGTCTGCACGTGAGTGCGTGTTTACACATGCATGGGAAGGGTCTTAGGAAGGCTCGGGCATCACAGGGGGCAGCCTCTGGGGCAGCTGTGAAACCCTGGGCCTCAATGCTACAAATCTATCAGCGGACCCAGAATTGTACGTTTTAAAATTCCCTCCATACTCCCAACTCTTTCCAAGTATGAAATGGAGTGTTACGAGAAAGCTGGGGCAGGGCTCGTAAAAGAGGTCCCCGCTGGTTTCCCGAGCTAACAGCCCATGTTCTGATCCTCCCGGGCTGATTTTGCCTTGGTTGCCTTTTGTTTCTGCACACACCCGCTTGTCTGGTTTCCACAGTCCTTTAAAACTCCCCGCCCAGAAAACCCAAGACAGTCAGGCAGATGGCTGGGAGAGAAACTGAGGCCCGACAACCCCAAGGCCCGGATTCCAGAGTCAGGGATGCCAAGGAAAGAAAGAGGCTCGAGAAGGGAGTGCAGCCGTTTTCACGGGGTGTAGAGAGAGTGGAGAGAAGAGGGTGAAAGGCCGGGGAAGTTTCTGGTAACAGCAGCTGCGGTCCCACATTTGGGGAATTTGTCTTCAGCACCCACACATCAACACACCCCCCCAATACTGTCAGCAGCCGGGATTGCTTATGGGGAAGAAAGGTGAGGATCCCCACCAGAAGGAGACAGGCCACCTTTCACAGCGGAAGGAGGTACAGAGCTGAGTCCCTGGCTGTAAGCTTTTGGGTGCACCCACTGTAGGGCATGGAGTTAAGGAAGGTGGAGGGGTGTTTATTCAGAGTCCCATTACCCAGACGGCCACAGGGCCGGGTGTCCCAGCACTGGAAGAGACGAGCACAGGCCAGCTGCCCTGGGGTTCTGTGAGCACAGTGGGGAAGCTGACCCAGCAGTGCGGAGTCTCAGTCGGTCCCCACCACGCCCGGGGCCTCCTCCCCGTCCGCAGAGCAGCTGCTGCCACCCCTTCCCAGAGGAAGGCAGGAGACCAAGCAGAGAGGCTGTGCAAATCTTAGGAACTAACGGGATTAGCACAATTTCAGGGTAAATGCCAGGCACCAAGGGTCCTAGACAGTCGTTTCACTCCCTGAAGCCTTTCTCAGGCAGACCCCTGAGCCCCGGCGAAAAGCCTAGCCTGGACCACCTGAGGAGGACACGGAGGTGGGGAGTGGGGCTCTGGGTTCCCAGACCTCAGCCAGGGAGCCTGATGGTCTGTCCTGGGGTATTTCCCATGGGCTCCACAGAAAGAGCTGGGGAGCCACAGCAGTTCCCAGGGGGAGGACAGTCAATACCTCTCACAGTTTGCCTCTGAAACGCACAAGGCCCACACACCATCCAAACAGCTCCCAAAGGGCCAATGCAACCAGACTCCCCGGGACTCTGCTAAGGGAAGGAGGAGCACTGGCCCAGCAGCCAGGAGGAGCCCCCTTCCAACGCGGCATGAGGTCACACATGGGCCACCTGCCCTGCGGGGCCCCAGCACCCTCTGGAGGCTTTGGTGGCAAGAATAAAGCAGCTCTGGGAGCATTCTGATCAATCCCAGGGCCTCCCCATGAGACTCTGACTCAGTAGGTCTGAGCTAGGGGAAGCTGGGACCAAAAATACCTGCATTTTTAAATGAAGTTCCACAGATGTTTCTAATGCATGAGCAGGCTGGGGGAAAAAACTGCAGTGGGCGATTGCTAAGATGCCTTCCAGCTTCCAAATAATTTATAAAGTGCAGTTAAGAGTTGGTAACCTAAATGGAAGAAAGTAGATACTTTCATTGTCACTAATTTCTCACTGAAAGTTGTTACACCCCCCATGAATGCAGACAGCAAACCACAGCTGCTCCAGCAGTATCTGAGTCAGTCCCCGACACAAGTGGCAGGTGTGATTCTATCACGGCACCTCTGCAGGAACACAGATTGTTTGTGCTCAGCAAGGCTCCCAAAGTGATGTCATCCTTAGACCCTACTACTAGATGTGTCAGTAAAGAAGGGCATAGATTTCACTATCCCTGCCTGTGTACTTAAAACATTTCGGGGGTTGCATTCAATAGAACTGGCTTTTTTTGGGGGGAATCCTATGTATTTATTCTCAGCGTTCAAGACAGCATTCCAAGGATGGTCCACGGCACAGAGAAGGTTAAAAACCTAAGTTCAAAGCCTGGCTTGAAGGATAAATTAATAATCAGAGCAGGATGAGCGAATCACCCAGAAACCTGAAATCCCAGACACCTTTCGCACCACCTGGCCGCTTTGAACTCATCTGAGTGAGTCACAGGTATTAGCGCCTTCTCCCCCAGGCGAAATCAATCACCAGGAAGGAGGGGAGGCCTCGTCTCCCACCCAGCACAGCCACCGTTCTCACCTCCTCTGTGATCTCAGCCACGGGCACACGCACCCAGAACCCACGCACAGGTGTACACACACGTGCACGGGACACACACAGGCTCACACACTCACACGGCTCACACATACACAAATGCACACCATATACAGCTGCACACATGCACACAGACACAGCACACATAGGCTCACACACATAGCACACACACCATATATAGTTTCACACACACGTGCATTCACACTCACACATGCACATGCATATACAGAGTCCACAAGCACACATGCACACAGAGGAGCACACACTCAACATACCATCCACATCCACATACACAGCTGCACAATGCACACACACACAGACACATACACAACATGGGCGCGCACACACATATATATGTACAAAGATACACACCAACCCAAACAAACACACACACACTAGAGATAATAAACACCCACCCTGCCTTGATCACAGGCTTATTTTTAAGATCAAATGAGATAAAACATGCGAAAGTTCCTGGAGTGAAAAACCTTTGCCAATACAACATCAACTGAGATTAATAATAATTATAACCTAATTATAGTTCAAAAAAGAGAGCAGACCCCTGGCCCCAGGCCCTGAGGATGCTCTGATATCCTCCCCTGTGACCGAGCACCAGCTGCTTCACCTCCTCCGCTTCTCCATCTGGAAAATGGGCGCTCTAAAGTGTTTTCCCGACAGCCCAGTGCGGACAACGGAGAAGCAAGAGGGGGCTTCTGACTCTCCGTGGTGGGGGAGCCCAGGGAGGCTGGGCCCGTGTTTCCATTCAACTTCAACCAAAATTTGAACTCACTCCTTGATCCTGAAGGAGAAAGGAAGTAGGTGAGGGTTGAGCTGGAGGATGCTCAGTTCTTCCTCCATAGCTGGGAGCAAAATAATCCTGTTTATGCAACATATTCTTCCCAATTGATGGACAGGGGACATCTGTGCTGAGACCAGTGCCGTCTGCCATCGGCTGTGTGTCTTTGGCCTGGTCGCTTCCCTCTCTGAGCCCTGGCCTTCCCAGGAAGACAGGAGCATCCTCCCCGTCTCCTGGGGTGTTGCAGGGTGGGGGGACTGTGAGAGAAGACATCTACATCCCCAGCAGGGTCATTAACACAGATTTCAGCAGTTGCCCCCACACAAGACAGATCCCGGTAATTGGGCCGTCCCCACGTGGTTTGTCCGGGGCCAGCCCGGCAGGAAACCTCGGCAGAGGGGCACCCTTCTCCACGACAGGGCCGCCCGCCTGCGGGGCCCCGCAGACGTTCCGGGCTTCTGCCGTTCCCCTGCCTGCCTGTTTCTGCTGCCCTGTCCACTTGGCTTGGCTTTGCAATGTGAAGCCAAAGCCCCCAGGCCTGCCCTGGGCCTGGTGGGTCCCTGGCTCTGAGCCATGGGGCCTGGGGAAGAGGTGACCCACCTCGCACCCGCTGGCCCTCGTCCCCAGCTCCACTCCACTCTGGTGACCCAACGCTAGGAGGGGACCACACTGCTCCCACCTGGCCTGGCCCCTCCTACACCAGCCTGGCCAGGGGTTCCCGGGGGCCCAGCCTCCACCCTGGGCCCCAGGAAGAGAGGGCAAACACGGGAAGGGGACCCTGAGCCTGTGCAGGAGCCTACAGACATGAGGGAAAAGGCAGGGCTTTGGGGCAGTCCCCACAGCCCTATGGGCTATAAGGCCTCGACCCAGCCCCCAACACCGATGGCCACTCCCTCGCAAGGTACAAGGACATCATGCAATTCAATGCAGCCATGTCTGGAGGACACAGGCAGGCACCCAGCAGCCGTCCCTTCCCCACTGCAGACCCCTTCTGTCTGCACCTGGACTCGGCACCCAGTCTGCTACCCAGCCCAGTGCCCAGGGTGCTGGGGGAATAATGCAGGGGCTCGTCTGTAAGAGATTAGACCCTCCCTAAGGGTGCAGCCTGCAGGCCCTTGTTGGTGTAGGACTTGGAGAAAGAAAGATGCCCTTGAGCTTCTCCATCGTTCCTTGACCCCCACTTCAGCCCAAGGGTGGCCATGGCCCTGGGAGCCTCATTGCCAGAGAAACACGAACAGAACAAAACCTTCAAGCACCAGGGACAAACCCCTCCCTGGGCCAGCTACCCAACCTGTGTGACCTCATGGGTCACTGTGGCTGCCCCATGAGGCCGATATCACGACCCGCATTTTACAATAAAACAGAGGCCCAGAGAGGGTGAGTAACCTGCCCAAAGTCCGTGCTGGCATTCCAAGGCAGGTCCATGGGACTCCGAAGCCCACACATTCTCCACTTTGACAAAATAAATGCCTGCCACATGCGAGGAGTATTGCAGGACAGTCAAAAGGTCAGAGGTCCAGTTACAGCTCTTGTGGTACAGCACACCTGCGGGGCGTGACTCAAAGTCTAAGGCGGGATATGCTAAGTGTCAAATGAGCAGCAGAGACTTCAGGCCCCATGGCAGTTCAACGAGGGAGGGCTATGACCTGGGGGATCAGGGAGGGCTCCAGCCTTCAGGAACAAAACCTCCAAGTACCAGGGAGAAGCCCCTCATTGGGCTAGCTGCCCTCCCCATGTGACCTCACAGGGTCACCATGGCTGCCCATGAGGCTGATATCACAACCCTCATTTTACAATAAAACATGACTGGCCTGCAGAGAGTGGGGAAAAAGCACCCTGGGTGCAGAGAGATACCCTTGGCCCATTCTGGGGAGAGAGAAAAGGAAAGGAGAGAGTCCCACAGGGAGGAGAAATAAAGTAGGCTGAGGCGGGACAAGGGAAGCTGTGGGGTCACTGAAGAAGGCAGGCTGGGGGGAGGTGGAGGCTGAGAAGGACCCGGATGTCCAGCCTCCGGGGTCTCAGGATAGGTTTCTGAAGCGCAGCCCACCCATCCCAGCACCCCTTGTTCCCCGCTGCTTCCTGGAGCTTCAGCCCCCCAAAGGAGGAGGCAGCTGCGATGCACGGCCCAGCGCTGGGGGCCAGGGGTGGGCGCCATGCCAAAGTCACCCTCCTGGCAGGTGCACCTGCCTCTTTGCCGCTTCTGGAATTTATTTTTCCAAGTATGAAAGCACCCTAATCTGCCGAAGCCCTGGGCTGGGTGGTGTGCAAGACAACTGACAATTAACCCTAACTTGCTGCCTTGCAGGGCGGGAAGGGTGGCCAGCAAGGGCCCCAGCAGGAAATGCAGGCCCCTCCTGCGGCAGCGGCCTCAGATAAGGGGAGATGGGTATCACGGGGCCCAGGCTGAGCAAGAGGCATTTTTATTTTCCTCTGCGAGGGTGGAGGTGGGACCTGCTTAGTGACACTTTCGATGGTGTCGCCACTTCCCTTGGTTTCCACTCGGGTTTATCCCCTGACAATGCCAGGCCACCACCACTCCCCTGCCTTCATCCACGGACGCCCTCCTGCTCCACCTTCTCCCCTCCCTGTGCCACCCGAAGAGCCCATGCTTGAGAACCGGGCAGCCTGCCCTCGGGCCCTCTCCCACCGGCATCCTGGATGGAGCCGGCCAGCCTCCTGCTGCCGCTTCGGAGACTTACGCAACACGCCTTACACGTGTCCCCAGTTGGCTCATTCAGAGGGCGGAAAGGCCCCTGGTGGAGGTCCAGCGCCACCCAGAAGCTGCCGACCAGCACCCGAGGATCCCTAAGCCTCAGGTTTCTTATCTGTGGAGTGGGGTTGGTTGTGGCACCTCCCCGGAGGGCTGGGAGCCAATGGCACAGGGCACAGCACACACAGAGGGTCCCGAGTCAGACGCTCACAGGCCCTGGGGTCACTGCCCATCCTGCCGAGGCTCCCACCTGCTGAGAGCCGCCCACCAACAGGAAGGCTCTGTTCGAGAGGCAGGACCTGGCAGCCCCCTGCTGCGCCCACCCCTCCGTCCATCCAGACGCCTGTGCTCTGCAGATCTGACCAAAGGTCTGAGTGGGCACTTTCATTAAACATGCACTATCTGCTCAATTCCAAACTCCTGTAGGGACCACATCCGTCACCTTCCCCCAGGGAGAACCCACAGGCAGCAGAAGTCCCCAGAGGGCCCTGCTCTGCAGCCCACGGTCTCTCCCTGCCCCCCGGCCCCAGCAGAGGGCTGGGAACTGTCTGTGACCCTGCTGCTGTGAGGTGACAAGGGGCCCGCGGTGCGGCCGCCCGGCCAGGCTCCAGCTATTTTAACAGCTGCGCTGTGTATTCCTAGTGCATGTTTCCAAGGAAAAACAAGCTTTGCCTCTGCCCAAGGAGAGAAAACAGGCCGCCCTGGGCAGGCTGCAGGCAGGCAGGGAAGGCCTGGAGGGGAGAAGGGGGCACGCAGAAATCAGGGGCACCGACACCCCTTAATCCAAGATAAAGACCAACGCCCAATGAGTGGAGAGTCCTCAGGTGGGCTCTGAGAGGGGACAAAAGGGCCTGGGATGGGGACGATGTGCCCTCAGGATAAGGTCTGAGACCCCCATCACCTCCCACCCCCACCTCCCACCCCACCCCTTCAGGCTCACAGCCTCCCCACCTCTCCCCACTGGATAGCGCTGGTTAACCCCTCTCTGTCCCAGGCCATGTCGTTCCTTCCTAGTGCCCATCTCTGCTGTCAGAAATGCACGTAAAGGCCACCTCCTCAGGGAAGCCCTCCCTGCTGACCACCCCAGAGGACCAGATCACAATCTGCCCCTCTCTTGGTGCCCCCCTGAGATCCAGGCTCCTAGCTCACTGTACCCTAAGTACCTGCTGACACGTCTGTCCCCCATTATCCCCACCCTGTCACAAGGCCTATCGGTGCCTCGCTGACTGACTGAACACACAGCTGCTCTCCAGCTTTCGCCTGCAGGAATCCTCTTCTCCCCCTGGCCTCACCTCAGGCCTCAACACCCATCAGGCGCTGGGGGGCAAACAGACTTCGGCTCCCACCACACAGCACCCCTGGGTTGAGGGGAGCCTACGGTCAGGAGGCCATCGGTTACCGACTGGCAATGCCTGCCCTGGAGTCTACGAAGAAGGAAGAAGGGCTTCGAGGGCAAATGCTACTGGGTGAGAACCCACTCCTGCCCTTACAGACACTGCTCTGCATCCTGCCCAGCCCAGAAGTCTAAATATATACTCAGCACTCCCTCTGCTCAAGGCACACACCTGTTTTGGGATAAGTAAAAACATGAGTCCTTGCTGCTGAAAAGGTGCTTTTGAAGCATTCAGCACTCTCAGCCCTTGGGGGTCAATATGGGCGAGTGGGGTTGGAGGTGTGATGCAGGTAGGTTCCCCTACACCCTTCCAGCCTCCAGAAGCACAGGGGTCCCAGGCCTTCGCCCAGGCAGGGGAGGGGGAGGGAGCAGGATGGGCAAAGGGCACCTATCCAACCATCGTGGCTGTTCTGAGGAAGGGGCCGGGGCCACCCTGGGACTCTGCCTGGGTGACGGAGGCAGTTCTGGGCTGCCTGCGGGAAGAGGGCCTCCTGCTTGTCCACCGCTGCCCCTCGGGACTCTGGGGGTGAGGGCGGGGGGCCCTCTGGGCTTCTCTGAGCCTGCCCTGGTGATGGAGGGAACTCTGATGTCTCTATGTCAGCCGTGGAGAGACTCCTTGTGATTACAGCCAAGAACCACCCCTCGGGCACCTCTTCCTATTCCTTCAGCCTTCTCCCTCTGACCCTGGAGTCTGGCACCGGGAAATGGCTCCAGGGTTCATCTTGTCCAGTCCCCTGCCTCGGGCAGCTCAGCGACAGGAGCAGCTCCTTATGAATGATGCAAAGGGACTGCTCACCACGCTCCTGACCCAAGCACAGTGAATCGCAGCACTCTCCAGCCTGTGCTGGTTCCCCGGCTTGCTGTGCAACTTGGGAGAAGTGTCCGCCCATCTCTGGGCTTAGTGCCCAGCCTAGGAGATGGGCAGATCAGACCCCTAGAGAGGGTCAGGTCATGTCTCGGCTGGGCAGAAACAGGAATTTTGGCAAATGGGGAAGAGGGCAGGATCTAGCCCTGTCTGTGAACCAGCAACTCTTTATCGACACCAACAACCCCTCAAATGGGTGGGGGACTGGCCTTAGGTAGGGAACAAGGCAGGGCTCGGGGTGGGATGCTCACCGTGGAGACTCAGGGGGCTGCTCTGGTCCCCAAGGCTCTGGGGAGAGCCGGGCCTGTGTGTGGCCCTGGCACCCGTGGTGTGTCCTGTGTAGCCTGCCCTGGTTTGCCCAGCACAGCCCTCCCCATGCCTCCCGGGCACTGCCTGCACCCAGCCCTTCTGTCTGTGCACCTGCGGTGGGTGCTGTCTTCTGCCAGGCTCAGCCTCCAGCTTTCCCCAGACTCTGCCAACAGCCACCGGCCAGCACCACCCTGGCGAGGAGAAAGCCACCTTCTCCCTGCATGAAGCCAGCGGGCGTGCTCCGCCTGGGGCCGCCAGGTTTGTGCATGAGGAGGGAGGGGCCCCTGGGACCGCCGGCTAAGGTGCCTCTGGGGAAGCCTGGCCCGAGCCCCACCCCAGCCTCCCCCGGCTCCGCTCTTCCTCCTTGTGCGCACAGGATCCCACACGTCCCGCTCAATTCCTGGCCCAGGGACCTGACACTCCGCCCTCCTCAGCCCCGTGCGAGTCAGCTGTAGCCTGGGCACCCGCCGGCTGGTGGAGGGAAGCCAGGAAAGTTCTCCCAGCTCCTGTGACTCAGAACAGGCATGAGATTCTCCACTCAGGTGGCACACGTTCCCAGCACTGCTCTCCAGAGCCCCCAGCCCAAACGGGGAGTCAGTTCTCCAGGGAAAGAGATGACAACCTAGAATAAGAAGCTTCACAGCAGGCTCAGGGCCTCAGCTGGATCGAGGAGGTCAGGGGAGGCTTCCTGGAGGAAGGGGTGAATATGCATCTTCAGGGGAAGAGGTCAGGTCCAGAAGGACCTGCTAGAGCCAAGGGGGTCAGAGCAGATGAGGGCAGGGTCCAGGCAGCAAGCAGGGGGCGTGGTGAGCAAGAGGACTTCATGGCTCCGAGGCCTGGAGGTCAGTGTCCAGTGACAAGCAGGCTCCCACTGCCTGCAGAAAAATGTCTACGCTCTAGACCTGGGCACACAAAACCCCCAAGTCCAGTGCCAACCCCCCAGCCTCCTCAGCCTCAGTTTCCACCAACTCAAACCTCAGCCTTGATAGGACGGTGTTTTCAGAAGCCTAAAACCCCAGACACTGTGCCGTCAGGCCTCTGTGCTCACGTTCTTCTCCCCCACCTGAAATGCGTGTCCCCACTGCCCCTGTCCAATTAACTCCTCCTTATACCTTTTCGGCCAGGGCGCCTGCCCCAGGAAGCATTTCCCAGCTCTCCTGCCTCCAGGCATGCTCAGTGCACCTTGTTAGCCGGGGCACCCACCAGCGCCACACTCAACGTGCATTTCAACTCGCTGCTCAATTGTCTGCACCCAGGACGGTGTGGCTCTTTGACTTTTGTTCCCTGCATCTAACCTATCACCCGACACACAGTCAGTATCCCATAAATGTATAATGAGTGACAGTCATCACAGGGAGCCAGTGCTGTGAAACCAGCTGTCTCCTTGACCATCCCCCATGCCATGTCTGCTAATGGGATACAACGCATAGATGCCTGATAACAATGCTTTAGCCGATGCAGGGAGCCTGGCACAAAGCTGCAGCCTAGCCGGTTCTCTCAACGTAGAAGTAGACAGAACTCACTGGCTTAAAAAACAAAAACAAAAAAAAACTCCTATTCATTCCCTGAAATTCAACCATTAGAGAGTCACTTCTTTGGAGCCTTTCAGTTTTCTAATATAGTCTATTAAAATACAAACTTCCCTGAAACAAGGTCAGATCTTGAGGGGTTTTTGTATAAAAAGTTAAGTTTTCAAATAGAGAAGGATGCAGTATGGAGAGAGCTGGAGGGAAGAAGGGGGAGGAGCAGTCATGGGGGAAACTGTATAAAGTAAGGGTGCCAGTGCTAAAACCACCCTGCATCATTTTGCTGACGGCTGTGGCTCTAACTTCCAGTCCACACCCTCCTGATAAAAAGGGAACACATCTCTCTACTTGTTCCTCCACTTCAGTGCTTCTGGCATGACACCATATGCAAACTTAAGCGGCTTTGTAGTATGTGCTACTTGTTCTTTTTCCCTCTCTTTTCGATGAAGCTCTCCAAGGCACACTCGATCAAGCCCCTTTTGTTCTCTGAGCCTCTCCTTCCGGAGAGGAAATGAGAGTGTTCTTCAAAGCCTGAGTTGACACAGAGCCCCACAAATCAGTCTCCTGGCTGTCCCCACCACGGGTCTGGGTTGGGAGTCAGGGTGCCACTGGTGGAACTGGATTCTGGGCCTCCTGGGAAGATCTCAAGGATGTCCCAGTCCCCAAGAGGCCAGGGTGACACCCGGGATTTGTCCCCAGCCAGTGCAGGAGAGCAGGCACGGCAGGAGGGCACGAAGACCCTGGCCCTGGGGTGGCTCAGCACAGGAGGGGGCATATATACTGCCACCCACCATTGTCCCCAGGAGCTGGCTTCTATGCCCCAGGGCACATCAGGTGGTTCCCAGGCTTTGTGGCCCCTACCTGGGGTGTGAACATGAAACTCTCCCTGAGGCTGGATCCCATCATTCCTTACAGGCAGGGGCCACACCCAGTCCCTCCAACCAACCACCAACTGATGAGGGAAGACACTCCTCCAAGGGAGCCCCAAGGGAGCCTCCTGGAGGTCCCAGAGATTGTAAGAGATCAAGCAGCTCAGCCCCCTCATACTGCCCAGGAGTTCCCCCAGCACTGGGTCTCAACAGGGGTACCTTCACCTCCCGGGGACATTGGCAATGTCTGGAGACACTTCTGACCATCTCCAAACTGCTATGGTAGCTGTGGCTGTGGCTAAATATCCTGCAATGCCCAGGACAGCCCCCCGCAACAGAGAATTATCCAGCCAAAATGTCTACAGTGCTGAGGTTGGGAAAGCCTATTCTACAGCATTCTAGAAACTCAGTTTTCCAGGCTCTGCTTGAATACCCCCAGGGATGGGGATCTCACTACCTTTCACTAAAAAGAGAAGCAGTTCAATGACATACTGGATCCAAAGGCTGGCATAGCCTCTTCCTGAAAATTGTGGCAAGTGACTCAGCTTCTCCTCAACTTGGTATCTTTAAGTGGAAAATGGAGCTAGTAATCTGATGTCCCAGGACTGTTATGGAGGAATCTGTGCCCATAAAACATTTAGTGCAGCACCTCATGTCCAATACATGTAAACCAAAGGGGTTGTAGAGATTACAAGACCTGACTGACAGTGTCTGGTTTTAGAATCTACCAACACAAGATCCCAGCTATCCCACTGACTACTGGATCGCCACATCTGCTTAAAACATCTGCTAGATCCCTGACTTGCCATGCCAACACTGTCACGGATAAGAAGGACCATGTAGAAGATGTCCACTGCAACACCCCGAAAATCTCCTATGTGTCCACAGGAGAGAAAGAGTATTTAATACATTCGTATCATAGATAGCAACACGGGAAAAAGACTGCAGCTATTTTGGGTCATTGGTATAAAGACAGAAAATGGTTCAGATCATATGATAAGTGACAAGAAAACAGAATTGAATGTATACCATAAGTGCAACTAGGAAAACGAACCACATGTACAAGCAGAGACAACACATAACAAGGAAAATTTTGCATCAGGATGATGGGATGTGGGGTAATGCCAGGTTCTGGTCATGTTTTTTAACAGAATGATCACCCTGTTCTTTCCAGAAAAGTGCTGTTTATTAAAGAATATAAAGAAAACAAAAGGAAAAACTACAAATCTAGCCTTACTTTTGTCCAAGGAAGAAGGGTGTAGGGGAACTCTCAGAAGAACATGGCCATGTCTTCGGCCACTCTGGGGGAGCCTCCCTGGGCCTCAGAATGGGGGTGTCTGCTACTTCCTGGTGCTCCAGTCCCAGCAGGCAAAGCAAGTTCTGTCCACCCAGCCCCTCTACCCACAGGACATAATCCCCCCTCACGGTCTTCCAGAGCTAACTTTACTCCTACACGTTCACTTTGGATTGTCACCACCTCCCTCTTTTCAGAGGAGAAACCAGGGGTCAGAGAAGGGCAGCAGTGGGGACACAGCCTCGTGGCCCCCACAGGATCCAGTGCCCGGCTCCCCACCCCGAAACTGGTCCCTCCCCAGTGGAGGCCAGGAAACTGAGCTGCAGCCCCTCCTGTCGAGGCTGCATCCCTAGACTGCCCACAGATCTTGGGGAGCATCAAACTTAATTTATTAAAAATATTTCAGAAAAGCTCTCAAAACCTGAGTCTCCCCCACACTAAGGAAGAGCCACTCCCCCTCTATATCCCTCCTTCCCCCCAAGGCCCTGCTCCGGTCATCCCCAAAGAAAATGTTTAAAAGGTGAGGATTTTGCTAACTGCTTTCTTTCTTCATTTGCTTGGCAGAGTGCCAGAGAGCCAGAGCCAGTGACTGGGTGGGGGTGGGGGTGGGGGCTGCCCCTTTAGAGGCCACTCAAGGAGAAACTCAGAGACACAAGCATGATAGAAGTGAGCTATTAAGGCTTTATCATGTCTCTTTGGGGAACAGAAGGCAGGAGCTGACATGATAAAACCATACCTGCTCACTTCTTCATAGGGAACTGGACATGCCTAATCACCTCTCCCAGAACCAGTAAGAGGACCCCAAAAGAGGCTAAGGAGTTAGGGGACTGTGCTTCCACTCCTCAAGGGATGGTGGGATCAGTGAGGGCAAGAGGAGAGTACCCTAACAATAAGACAGCTTTGCTGCCAGCATACAAGCATCCATCCTGAATGGTGGATGGCATCTTCTGACGCGGTGGCTGAGAAACCAGGCTCGGATTCGGCAATGCCAAGCCGGCAGAGCTGGCTATGCAGGGGTCAGGCCTCAAACCCAGGAGCCCCGATCAGGCCCGAGGGTGCTTCGCGGGAAGCTGCCGTTCCTTGATTCCACATCCTCTCGGCCTGGAATTCTGAAATCCCTCTACTCAGCGGCTTGCTCTCTCTCTGGGATCTGCTTTTCTGGCTCTAAGAGGCCTTTGTTAAAACCAGGAGATCCTTAAGATACCCAGAGGAAACTGCCAGGCTGTTTTCAAGTGCTGTTTGCCAACACTTACCAACGGGCTAAGCTTTGGGGACTGAAAGAGGATGCAGACCCAGCACCTGGCCTCAGGGCACCCACGGGGTGGGGGTGGGGGCCCAACAGGGCAGCAGCTAGGCACAGTGTATGGAAAGAAGCCCTGGGGGCCATGAGGGGCATGGGGGTGGGGGTGGGGAGAGTGGGGGGTGCATTTACCCCAGGGAGGAGCATGGAGGGCTTCCTGGAGGGGGTGACAGCTGATCCAAAGCTGCAAGGTGAGGCAGAGATAGGACAAGCCCAAAGAGCCGCCTGGCAAAGCCCTGCGGGGAAAAGCGAGCCAGGGGTGCTGGGAGGTGCAGGGGCAATGGGAGGGTGAAGTGCAGGGTGGACAAGGACCGTGGAGGGGGAAGGTGGCGGCCAGGGGTCAGGACTGTATTCTGAAGGTACTGGGGACCTTCAAAGGGTTTCCCGCAAAAGGGTGATGTCATCAACATGGAATCAGCGCAGCCAGGCTTTGCATCACAGCACGAACGCCCCTGGGCCTTTGCAAGCCCGCCACCTCCTCCAGGCGGCCCCAGGACCCCCATGCCCCTAAGTCCCTGACCTTCCAGTTCCTAAGCCCCGATGAGGGCAGGGCAGGTCATTTACACCAGGGGGCTGGAGGCTCACTGTCCTCCCCTCTCCCGGAAGCCGGTGGAAGAGGCTCACTGAGGACCCTCAGAGCGGGCAACGGGCTCCAGCACCTGGGACCTCGGCAGGAGACTGAGCCTCTCCAAGCCACATTTCCCCATCTGCAGGGGACAGTGATACCATCTGTTCCACAGGGCACCCACCACATGGCTGGGCCTTCCCACCACCATCCCGCGCAGACCCTACACCACCGCAGCTGCGGAGATTCCCGACTTCCGTTGGGGAGGTGGAGGGAAAGACAGACACCCCAGTTTTCCCAGAAAGACTTCCACAGGTTCTCTCCCTCTTTCTCTCTTTATTTTCTCTATTTCCTTCATCTGTCCTCCCTCCCCTCCCATCCTTCTTTCCTTCCTTCCTTCCCCCTCTCCCTTCCTTCCCTCCTTCTTTCCTTCCCTTCCAACACGGCAGTGACAGCCAGGGCTCAGCATTTGGGTGGCGGTGGCTGTCTCTGCTCACCAGGAAGAACGGATGGAAGACAGCCACGCTAGGCTCTCACACATCTGCCTCACCCAAATTCAAGGACCGTCTGTCTGCTTTCTGGCTGCCAAAGGATGTGTGTGTGTGTGTGTGTGTGTGTGTGTCCACACGAGACTGCCCTTTTCAGTGATAACTGCTAAGCAAGTCCTGAGTAATAGATGTCTTTCTGAGAATTGAGAAACCCAAAGGTATTTCAGTGCCGTGAAGAAAAACAATGTTTTGCTTACTCCACATTCCTTCACCATGCTGTGATGTCTACAGGACTGAAAGAGATGCATGTGTTGTTTTCCTTCCGTTTGCCTAAACAAACGCCCTGCCACGCACGCACACACACATGCACACATACACTCTGTGAGCCGAGACAGCTCGGCACTGCACCTTCCTGGGCTGGAAAGGAAGGCCAGGCGGCCGATCCTGGCCTGGGGAGGCACAGCAGTTAGGGACAAGGCTCAGGGGTCAGGACAACTCAGAAACTCACCCCAGTCCTGCCCCTTTCTCGCCGTGTGCCCTGGGGCAGGGAGCTAAATGCCTCTGTGCCTCAGTTTCCCCACCGGTTCAGGGAGAGTTGAATCACCACATTAGTGTGCCTAGCCCAGAGAAAGCCTCAGTGAACATGAGCCAGTAGAGGCTGTATCTGAAGTCTGGGTTGGTCCAGGCCAGTCCGTCCCACCTCCTCCAAGCAGACGTTTGGAGCTCGTGGCTCCTTTTCTCCCCAGCACCAATGCACGCAACATGTGGAGGTCCCTCTTAAACCAGGGACCCCAAGCAGGAGGTCCTGGCCCCAGGGACTCACACAAGGAGGAAGGAAGAATTGCGACGCTCCCCACCAGACCACCCAACAGTAGGATTTCAAGATCTGTAGCTCATCTTAGGAGGCCAAGGGCCAGCCAGCTCCCCACCAGCTGGGACCTTGGGGAAACTGCCCGGTCTCCGTGAGCCTCAGGTGCCTGATTTGCAAAATGGGAATGATGACGGTGCTGACATCAGGGCATGGAGGTACGTCTGTCTGCTACACAAGCTAATGCACACATGTAGTCAGTAGAGTGCTGGCACACACTAGTGCACTTACAATCTCGGCTCTTATTTTAGCAGGACCCAGAGTGTGTGCAAGGGGAAGGGGTAGCTCACACTTTTCCCTGGGGCCTAGTAACCCAGATTCCCTACCCCCCCCCAGCCACCCTCCCCCTCCCACAGGCAAGGCTGGTGGCCCTGCCCAAACCAGGTGCCCTTCTCTGGCTCAACTCGACACCTCCCCTGGAAAACCAGGTGCATCTTTGACCATGCCTCTGGTGTGTCCAAGCCAACCCTGTCCCAGGAGCAGGAGAAGCAGGCCAGAGGCCCCGGGGCTGTGTGCTGAGGCACCCAGGTTGCCCAGCGTCTCACCTGGACATGCCACCTGCCTGCTGCACACTCTCTCCGCACAGGCAGCCAGGTCCCAGGGCTCCTTCGCCCCTGCTCCCACCCGGCAGCCCCATGCAGAAGCTGACCCTCCCTCCTGCCCACATGGTCCAACACCCTGGAGCCCTACAGAGCCCCCGCTGTGCCGTAAACACGCCCTGTCACCACCCCCTGAGACAGCCTCCACGTCACCTGCCCTGGGAGGCTGGTGGGAGCCCACTCTGCTCCCCTCATTACTTTCTCCAGCTGAGTGGGCCGACGGGATAAACCAGCCAGGCTGAGTCAGGACCGATGAGGGGAAGGTTCTGAGTCACAGGAGAGATCGCACGCCGCGAGGAGATAACGGCCGGTTCCAAGATCCCGTGGGCAGGCAGCTGCAGGGCAGCCAGAGACACGTCTCCCAGCACAGGAAGCAGTGGGAGCGGGAAGCCAGGCCCCGGCTTTGATGATCAGTTGCGGAACTTTGTGCTCAACGGTAAGAAAGTTCAGCTCGGGGAGAACTCAGTGGTCGAGGGAGCATCCAGGGCTGAGGGAGAACCAGTGTCTTGGGGAGAACCCAGCGGCTGGGGGGGACCCAGAGGCCGGGGGAGCATCCAGGACTGGGAGAGAACCCAGAGGCTGGGGGAGCATCCAGGACTGGGAGAGAACCCAGCAGCTAGGAGAGCATCTAGGGCTGGGGGAGAACCCAGAGGCTGGGGGAGCATCCAGGGCTGGGGGAGAACCCAGAGTCCAGGGGAGCATCCAGGACTGGGAGAGAACCCAGCAGCTAGGAGAGCATCTAGAGCTGGGGGAGAACCCAGAGGCTGGGGGAGCATCCAGGGCTGGGGGAGAACCCAGAGGCCGGGGGAGCATCCACGGCTGGAGGAGAACCCAGAGGCTGGGGGAGCATCCAGGGCTGGGGGAGAACCCAGAGGCTGGGGGAGCATCCAGGGCTGGGGGAGAACCCAGAGTCCGGGGGAGCATTCAGGACTGGGAGAGAACCCAGCAGCTAGGAGAGCATCTAGGGCTGGGGGAGAACCCAGAGGCTGGGGGAGAATCCAGAGGCTGGGGGAGCATCCAGGGCTGGAGGAGAACCCAGAGGCTGGGGGAGCATCCAGGGCTGGGGGAGAACCCAGAGGCCGGGGGAGCATCCAGGGCTGGGGGAGAACCCAGAGGCCGGGGGAGCATCCAGGACTGGGAGAGAACCCAGAGGCCAGGGGAGCATCCAGGGCTGGGGGAGAACCCAGAGGCCGGGGGAGCATCCAGGGCTGGGGGAGAACCCAGAGGCCAGGGGAGCATCCAAGGCTGGGGGAGAACCCAGAGTCCAGGGGAGCATCCAGGGCTGAGGGAGAACCCAGCAGCTGGGTGGCCGTGCCCTGCTTACTCCTCTGCAAAGTGCAGAGACACAGCACACCCAGGGCTCAGGACAGGAGGGACAATAAGGAGATAAAAGTGGGGATATTAGAGCCTGGCTATACTACAGGATGGACAGATGGACAGGTTTGTGACAGGGGGGCACCTCCCTACAACCAGCATCAGGACCTGGCTGCCCAACCCCTTCCCCAGGTCTCATCACAACCCCAACTGTGGTCAAGAAGTACCCACAGGACCAAGAATATGGCCACTGCCCTCTGGGGGCCTCTCCCACGCAGAAGGGGACACAGAACATGCCCAGCACCCAGCACAGCAGGGACCTCCGATGTTCCCACGCTGGAACATGGACACAAGCATGCGGGATGCTTGCTAGGAGTGGGCCCCCGCACCAGAGCCCTGGTTCTAGAAACCCAACTCCCAAACACCTCTCTGACCTTCTCAACTACCCGAGGCCCTGGCCCCACTCAGCACCCGCTGTGGCACGAGGCACACCCCGCCGGGATGCCCCTTCAAAGCCAGCAGAGTGGCAGAGGCCGGCCTCAGAGCCAAGCAGACAGAGCTGGTTTCAAAGCCGGTGCAGCCTCTCACCAGCCGGGTACCCCAGCCCCCTGAGCCCGCTGCCCTACCTGGAAAACGAGAACAGCAGGACCTGCCCCGGGAAGGTTCAACGTGTCAGCCTGTGCCAGGACCAGGCATCCAGTGGGCACTCAGTGCCACCGCCTTCCACCGGCCTGGGTGTCAGTGGGCATGGCCTGGGCTCGGAGCTGCCATCCCCGGATGGACGGCATCTGGTGCCTGGGCCTCCACTTCCATGCTAGGACAATGCTAGCCCCTGGGCAGAGCTAAGCAAGGAATGGGGCTGGCACCTGCCTGGGCGAGAGGGTTAAAAGGGCCCAGGAGCCAGGGGCAGCAGGATGCAAAGCGAGGGGAGCCGGAAGGGAAGGCACACACAGGATGAGGGGCAGATCCGCTCTCCCACAGCACCCATGCTCTGACACTCCGCACAGGCTCACCGGCTCCCCAGGGGGAGGTACTGTCATCCCCTCCTTATAGGGGAGGAGGCTGGGGCAGGACCCCAGTCTGCCAAGATGTTCCAGAACCTCCTGCCTCAGGGGTTCAGATTTCCTTTAACTAGAAAGGCCAGTCCCCAACAGAGCAAACCAGGGCCCCCCAGTTACTCCGAGGGAGAACCCTGGTGAGAAAGCCTCAGAGCTGTGCAGACACGTTTACAAGGGAGGGCGGCACCTCACTCCCCGAGGCGGGCCCTGGGGTGCACCTCGAAAGGCTGTGAGTTACGCAGTCACCCGCTTAGGGAGAGTAAGAGCCCTGCTCGCCCCCGAAGTGGCACAGGGGGCACTTGTGAGAACACCGACCACCTCCAGGTGGATACCACTGAGCGGCAGGGAGAAAGGTGGGGCTGCATAAATAATACGAGTGTCGGCAGGCGTGATTATTAAATGTTGTCATCTTGGAAGAAAATTAATTAGCAATAGCTGTAGCTGTCTTGTGTCTGCTTAAGCAGCGTGCATCTCAATTAAAATTTAATTGCCGCAGCTTCCATCGCAGCAGGTTGAACGGCTTGAAATGTCGGGCAGGCTCCACATGTACATGAAGCTTAAATTAGGGTGGAGAGGAGGAGCTGTCAGACGAGCAGAAGGGGCGGAGGGAGGGGAGTGGGCCAGTGAGGTTCCTGCACTTCCACATCCCGGGATCTGCTGGGCCTGCAGGAAGCAGGGTTTCCAAGCAGCCAGGTGGACATGGGGGGCAGCTCCAGCTCCTGTGACCCTCCGCACAGACCCCCGCCCTTGGGAAAGGAAGTTTTAAGGCTGGAGTGAGTCAGGCAGACTTCCATGGGGACCCTGGCTGTAGGTGGTGGGTCCACATCACAGAACAGGGCCTGGTGGAAAGGTCTGGAAAGAGCAGACAACGGGCCACCCTAGAAGCGAAGGTTTAGGACTGGGACTGCCAATGCCTGTGCCTTCAGAGGCAAGCAGAGGAGCTGGCCATGCCTGAGGCAACAGGAGCCAGGCCCTGTGGGGAGCAGGCAGCCTCTGCCCCCTCAACCAGCTCTTCCCGAGTAAGGATGAGGCCGAGGGTGCCAGGGTTTCACGGGAGTCAGGATCAGGGTTCTTATTTCAGGTTTCCTGGCTTTTAGCACAAAGAGCAGGCCTGATCTGAGGGACTTACAGGCCACAGCCAGGCCATGGGTTGTAATTTTTGGCCTCTTGTCTAGAAATTTCTGCCAAGAAATATACACAAAAAGGTGTCTTTGTAGAAAGATTAGTGGTGGCCAGGGGCTGGGAGGCTTGGGGAAATGGGGAGACTGATAATGGATACAGGGTTTCTTTGGGGAATGATGAGAATGTTCTAGAATGTTCTAAAATTAGTGGCAATGGCTGCACAACTTTGTGAATACACTAAAAAACCACTGACTTCTACACTTTAAAGGGGGTGATCATCATGGTATGTGACATATATATATCTTAATAAGGTTGTTTAAAGAAAAAAATAAAAGGTATGTTCTTTACCTAAAATGCACCCAAGAGCTGCCAGATTTCTCACCAAAGCATCTTGCCTTCAACAGACACATACTGAGGGCCAAGTATAGGCAGGCCCTGGGCTGGGAGCTGAGCAGACAGCAGGGAAGCCCCCAGCCCCTCACTCAACGTTAGCAGAGATTGTGGCCTTCTCCTAAACCATCAGCTGCTATCAGGGACACTGTCTCCTCATTCTGGGGTTCAAGGTTAGGAACCCCTAGCCTTGAAGGTAGGGGGTTGGGAGGAAGGGAGGGAGGAAAAAAGGGAGGGAGCCGGTTCAGGGAAGTGAGGTGAGGTCTTGGCACGCGCCACCCCCAGCAAGCTTCAAGGCTTCCCCTAGCAGCCTGTCCAAACTCCCGGCCTCGCCTGACCCAATCATCCACCCCCAGAAGCCCCTAGGGTGGGCAGCCTCCATCACCCACATGGCTTTATGCCAGCCGCCACCCCCACCCCAGCTGGGTGGGGGGCTTGTCCTCGGGACCCCCCGTGGCTGCTGCTGTGCCGGCACGGAAGACCCTGGAGAAGGTGTAACAGGTAGTGGTCAGCTCTCTGCGGTGGCAGGCAGCAGTGGGGGCAGAGCAGCGTCAAGCAGCAGCAGGAGACAGGGTGGCCAAGCAGCCTGATTTAGCAGCTGGGACGGGGTTCCCATCTGACGGCTGCATGCTGCACCAGCTTCCTGAGCGGGCGCCAAGAGGCCACACAGAACGCACTTCCAAGTCTGCGTGCGGGGCCACCCCCTTCCCTGCTGTCCCTCCAGCCCCAGGCCTTGCCTTTCCCCTTCAGAAAATCCAAGTCGGGCACACGGATATCCTAAGCCCGCGGTCTACACGCTAAAACCATCTCTCTCCCGTCTTTTCACCAGGAGTACCTTCCAAAACTTAATTCAGGCCTTAAAAAGGCCCCACTCTGACCAACATGCTCCACTTCTAGCACTCCATGCCACCGAGAGGACTCAAAAGCTGCTACCTCCACAGAGTCGTTTGTCACGGAAAAATAAATGATGCCAAAATACTGTAAACAACTCCATGTGTCCAGAGAAATAAGGGGATGGTGAAGTCATCATATCATGTCCCCATGACGGAATATTAGTCATGAAAAAATAATGTCGACAAAGACTTTATTCAAGAGCGTGGGGGAAGGGCTCACGTTCAAACGCTCGGTGAAAAACCTAGGCTACAAGTTGCAAATGCAGCTTCACTGCATTTCACTTCACTCACGGGGCCCTCCTGGAAGGAAACAGACCTGTCGTATAACAGAGTTGTCAGAGAACTTTGTTCGTCTTTAACACTTTTCTGAACTTTGCAGTTATACCTTGAGCAAGGGTTGTTGGTTTATATTTAGAAAAACACTTGAGAAACATTTGTCTGCAGCAGAAGACATTCGCACACACACACAGCCTCCCCACTAAGTGTTGGGGACCCAGGGCTTGGATTCTCTGCACCTGCAGCCAGGCCAAGGGGACCCAGAACCGGTCACAGCTCCACCCTGGAGACAAGCCCTCTGACTACCACCTTGGGTGTTCCTGGGGACTCAGAAGTAACTGTTTCCTAGGGAGGAGCCCTCTCCCTGCCCCATTTGAGAGGGAAGGGACGGCCTCGGGTGTTAAAGCCAAGAATCTGGACACACTCCTGTACCAAAGTTTGCACAAACACTACAGAACTCACACCCTCCCTTCCTGGGTCCATGGCAGACATTGCTAATCAATCACGGCATTCTTTCCCACAGACCCTTGGGACCTTCTCATTCACAGCCTTGGACAGACCTGACCAATCAAACTGTGCTGCATGGGAGACAAATCTTACCTGCCACCTGGGCATGCGGGCAACAGGGAGCTATTGCAGTCTCTGAGCAGGAGAGCAACACAACCTTACAGCACTGTGCATGGGTCACTCTGGAAATGCCAGTTGTAAAAAGGCAAGCATGAGATGCAGGTGGCCCAGATTAAGAGTGCTGGGGGCATAAAATGGGAGTGGGCAGACCCCTGCTCAAGGGGCAAGGGGGCAGGAGGGATGGAGGGCTTCTGCTCTCCTTACTAACTGCAAGGAGTCCTGCCAGGGCAAGCCCAGCAACACTCTGGAAGGAATAAGACTCACTGCTCGAATGAGCAGCTGAGTCCCACCGGTCACAGCCCTGGTGGCCAGAAGGCCCATATCAGGCAGCTTCTAGAACTGCCTCATCTCTCCTCTAGAGATGACTCATCTGGAGGCCTGAACACTCCAGCCCTCCTAGCCCAACCAGTGGTCTAAGCCACTCCATCTTGCAGTATTCTTCCAAGAACACACAGCTCCCGATGGCATCTGCCCTGATTACAGAAATCTTAGGGAGACAGGCCATGAGGATCACAAGGCTTTACATGGGAAGGAAGGACCTTTGGAAAGCACCCAGCTTCATCTAGTCACCTGCAGCATGGAAGCAAGGCTCAGAAAAGCAAGCTATTTGCCCAGCACCCACTCCCAAGTCCAGGGCTCTTCCCACCCTGGACCCCCATTCCTTGAGTCCAGCACAGAGTCGAATATAGGGGCACCTACTGACCGTTTGCTGACTGGCTGAAGGATGCAGGGAAGGGCATCACCGGACAGGACACCCCTATCTGACCCGCCCCCCTGCCAGCCTGCCAGCCCACCTTCTCACACAGGGCACACCCGGAGGAGGCTGAGGCCTCTGTGTTGGGATCAGATGGCCACCCTTCCATGTTCGCATGGGTGTGCTTTCCAGAAGATTCTGATTGACTGCCAAGAAGCCCCATGTGGGCAGGCCAAATGTGCACTGCCCGATGGGGTCTGGGCTGAGGCAAGCAGGGCAGAGAAGGGTATCAGATGGGAGGAGTTAACTCCGCCTTGACAGAGGAGGCCTTTGCAAAGTCCACACCGATGGCTGAGCCCAGACAGTGACAACAGCCCTCATGGCTGTCATCAGCCGGCACAAAGCTGAGCACTCTGCACAGGTGACCTCATCTGCCCACATTTCAGGGATTGCCAGCCCCACTTTCAAGACGAGGACAGAGGCTTGCAGAGGTCAACAGCTTGCCCAAGACCACAGAGCGGGAGAGGGGCAGGCCAGAATTCACACCCAGGTCCCAGGCAGCAGGGAGGACACGGCAGCACGCGGCCGAGCTCCAGACACTGATGCGTCCCCAATCCCGGGCACCACCTGCCAGCCAGCTATTTGGCAATGGCTCCTGGGTGCCTGTGTGTCCACACAATAAGATGAGAGATGCACCCCCTGCCCTCAGTGGTTCCTGCTCCAGCTGGGACAACAGGCAGGGGTGCCCAGAGGCAGCACATGGGGTGAGGTGACAGGGAAGAGGAGACCGGGGCGAAGGCCTGGAGGGCCGAAGCTGCGCCATCTCAAGAGGTGCTGGGTGACCGCAGTCAGTGTGGAGCCCGGGGGCACAGAGGATGCGAGTGCTTGGAAAGGGGGAGGATGGGGTTAGGGATATGAAAGTGGAGGATCAAGGAGACTTCTATGGGGCTGCCCAGCTGCACAACTCCAGGGGGTGCCAAATCTCCTTGTAGTCTCTGCAATTCGGCTCCAGAACACAAAGCAAGTGGTGCCCAGAGTTGCAACACCAGAGACAGGTGCCAGAGAAGGGAGTAGCACCCAGTGGGAGGGCACAATAAGATATTTGGGCTCCCTTTTTGGATAGGCCAGGCTCCTGATGTCTCCCAAGCTCCGGGCCTGCCTGTGCAGGTGGAGCACCCCTGGATACAGCAGGCAGGGGGAGGAAAGACCCCGGCACGGCCATGGGGTTATGGGGTCCCCGTGATTCCGTGACTACAGCATCACTCACTTCTATCACCACAAAGATAGGAGGCCTTGATCAAGCCCCATTGCCCGCCTCGGATCAAACACCAAAGGCCAGGGCTCCCAGGGCTTCCAGCCTTGCTCCTGGCACCCCGCCCTCCAGGTTTCCAGGACCCCTCACCAGCAGGCAGCCCCGCACCCCAACAAGCAGGTTTCCAATCAGCACCATCCAGGCAGTTCCGTCTGCAGGGCCAAAGTGAGGGGGCAGGAGGGGCAGGCACCCACTCAGCAGGGAGCTCTGCAGCAGCTCTAGGACTTCTAGAGATGGGAGGGCACGTGCATGTGTGCTCTGACTCCCACACACTCCCCTACACTCAAAACCCTCATGGAGTCAGACCCGCTTTCTCCACATGCTCCCAAACAGCACAGCTATATGCTTGCAAACACACCCAATCAGAAATGCACTCATGCAAATGCACACCCTACATTCATACAGCCACATGCACGTTCTGATGGAGCTGCACACGCATGCTTGAACACTACACAGGAGCTTGATAGGGGCAGGCCTCTGAGCTTGCCTCTGTACCGCCAGGGAAATTATTTCCTAGATGGCCCTGGGAACTCCAAAGCTCACAGTCTACCCAGAGGTTTCCACTTGCCTCCACAGCTGCAGAACTTGGTTTTAAAGCCAAGAAGCCCAGGCAGGCACAGGTGACCCTCTAGCCACTGGGAGAGGTCCCCATGGCCCGGAGCTGAGGGTAGGCGCTGCACAACTTGTCAAAGAAGAGGCCAAATACCTGGTAGCCTTGGTCCCAGGGGTGCTCCTGGGAACAAGGAATCTTCCAGGCCCCTGGAATCTTCCATGCTGCCAGCCGGGATGACCCACTGGACTCAGCCAGCACTGGCTGCCCAGCACTTGCCGGGTGCTCTCCAAGAAGTGAGGGGCACCGTGCTTTTGCCCCCTTTACTGAGGCCACCCCTGGTGCTGGGTGGACTTTTGGGCCCCAAATGTCCAAAGACCCAGAAGCCTCTCCTGCCTTTTCCCTTCATTAATCCACTTGCCAACTTGCCCATTCATTCAGTGGACACCGGCTGGGGTCCTTCCAGAGCCTGACACCCAGCTAGGCACCAAAATCAGAGAGGATTCTGGAAGCAGGATGCGGCCTTCGGGAAAGGAGAACTATTTCCTGTGACATATTGGGTCCTTCCCAAATAAGGAACCTTCTTTTGTCTCGTTATTACTGAGAGCCACAGGAATGAGTCCTGGCCAGCTTGGGAAAGGCCTCAAATTTCCTGACTGGCTGAAATGAATGAATGAATAGGAACACATGCTTCTCTCCCCAGACACACTCCTCACTTGCCCAGCATTCCTAGCCCACCTTTCCAGAGCCTCCCCAGAGCTGGAAGCCCAAGCTCTGGACTCATCCATGGGGTTCCCATCAGAGGCTCCCCCAGAGCCTGGCCTGTCCCCCTTCAGGCAGAGCGGGACAGGGTGGCACAGAGGCTGCAGCTCTACTGGGACCGGCCCGCACCTGTTGGAGGCCTCCCTGGGCAGGCAGACGCCTCAGGCCTGACGTCACAGGGAGCACGGAACTACAGGTCCGAGCAGGAGCTGGGGGGCCCTGGGGCGTGGGGATGAGCTCAGCCGGCTGCAGGCAGCAGGCAGGCTGGCGGGGGCAGAAGGGACTGACAAACAGCTGACTCCCCACCCCAAAGCCCAGGGACAAGAAGCCCTGCCACGATGGGGCTACTTCCAAGCACTGTGCAAGCGGCCACTGCTATTTAACCTTCATGGCAACCCTATGAGGCAAGAACAAGAACCTTCATTCCACAGAAGGGAAACTGAGGCACATGGTGGTGCAGAGCCAGTGGCCAAGTTCAGCCTGACTCCAAGGACAATGGAGAACAGGCTCCCCCATTGCTCAACCAGTTGCCACCCAGGTGGAGCCCGATCTGTTGACAGCTGGGGCCAAGGGTCCCCGAAGTCGGTGGCGTGGCCTCTGCCACAAAACACATCTTCCCACGCCACTGAACAGGCACGACCACAGCACCCAACCTGAGGACAGGCTTCCTGGCAGCAAAGTGGTCTCTTGCTCGGCGGGGCTTTGCCCGGAATCCCGGCCCCTCTGAGCCTCAGTGTCTTCCCATTGGGAACAGATGCCCACTGCAGAGGACAGCTGTGGGCAGTCTGTGCACGGGCACACAGCATGCTCCGTGGGCGCCTGGTGCAGACTCTGGGCTCGATGCAGGTGAGCACCTCTTATCACCAGCATGGGTGCTAATATTCTCATCCAACACCACGGGTGCCACTGCTTTTCATTACAAGTACATCAGGTGCATGGTGCAAAGGTTGAAAGAGTTTATAGAGGAGGGAGAGCTGGGGCTGAACTGGAGGTGCAGGAGCCTCAGGATGGACGGGAGCTGAACCCCGAGGCGCAGGCCCAGTCACAGGGAGGTGGGAACACAAAATGCAATACATACACACGCCCATCGAAGCAGGGAACGAAGTCCTGATGCATGTGACAGCACGGATGAACCCCGAAGGCATCATGTTGTGTGAAATGAGTCAGACACAAAAGGATAAATACCGTATGGTCTCCCTGACATGAAATACCAAGAATAAGCAAATTCATGGAGCTGGGAAGTAAATCAGCAGTCACCAGGGGTGGGGGGTCGGGGGAGGCGGATTCGGGGAGTGGGGAGTCATTGCTTAATGGGTGCAGAGTTTCTATTTGGAGTGATGAAAAGGTTGCAGCACTGGAAGGTGGTGACAGAGGCACAACATGGTAAAAGTAATCCCATTGCATTGTATACTTCAAATGCTTAAAAAATGGTCAATTTTAGGTTACCTCTCCATTAATGCAATTTTAAAAAGTTGTACTTAAGCAAAAGTAACCAGAAAAAAAAAAAGTAACAACAGGAGAGGGGGAGCCGTCACTGCCGTGTTGAGCCCTTCTCGGGCACTGCCCAGGTATTCATTCCCCCACCTGTGCCTCCCGACGACCCCACGAAGCAGCTGATGAACAATCTCCACTGCCAGACAAAGATCAGAAGGCAAAGAGCCAGGAAGAACCTGCAGAGGGTCACAAGGAAGGGAGCCAGTGTCAACAGGCAGGTGGGCGGAGCCCAGGCTGCCCCCTAGACTCCACCCAGGCAGAGGCACGGAAGCAGGTGAGCCAGGTGAGGTGACGGGGCAGGGCTGGGCTGGATAGGGGGCCAGGCTGGGGCTGCTCACAGAGAAGGTCGGGCAGGGGGCTGGGTAGGGGACCGGGGGTGAGGGGGGCAGGCAGGGGGGAATGGGCTTTCAGACCCTCCATGCACCTCGGCTGAACTCAGAGCTGAGCTCCACATGGGGGTAGGGAGAAGCCCCCACCACTCCTGTGCCCCCCTGCCAATTTGGCGAGGGTATTAAAAAGTTTCTTTTCAATTACCTCTTTCTTGAAAATTACTAACAAAGCTCTGATGGAGATGCGATTTAATTTCCCAGTTGGCTTGAAAACGAGGAAATCCATAATTGTTTGATCTCTCGCCAGTAGGAGGGACGGGGGTTGGCTCCCCAGAGGCCGAGCAGGGATGGAAGCGTCCCCCCTGAACGTGCGTGCCCCCCAGGCACAGACGGCGGGCGGGAGAGCTCACTGACCCCCCTCCACGCCCACTGTGCCCAGCTCTGAGGCCTGGTCTCCCCACTGCCTTGCCCCTGGAAAAGCCCCTGTGCTCTGAGCCGGCCATGCCAGGGCCACCTCACCAGGCCCCCTCCCCGGCCCTTCCGAGGAGGACCAGCTCCAGGCAGCCGGGACAGCCTCTCACCCCTGACTCGGAGGCAGAAAAAGCCCAGGCCACCTTCAGAGGAGGGGCCCTTCCTGTGGACCTGCTGAATTCAGGCTTTGGCGCAAAAGTCCCAAGAGAAGGGCATGGTTATTCCCATTCGATGGGTGAGGCAACTGAACATCAGAGAGCAAAGCCAGCTGCCCAAATTATTGGGAGTGGGGGGCTTATTCTGCCTGAAGGCCCTTCTCTCCCCACAGCCTCCCTCCATCACTGCCTGTTCTGGTTTGCCAATGCTGCCGGAATGCAAAACACCAGAAATGGATCGGTTTTTATAAAGGGGGTTTATTTGGTTACACAGTTACAGTCTCAAGGCCATAAAGTGTCCAAGGTAAGTCATCAACGATCAGGTACCTTCACTGGAGGATGGCCAATGGTGTCCGGAAAACCTCTGTTAGCTGGGAAGGCACGTGGCCAGCGTCTGCTCCGAGTTCTGGTTTCAGAATGGCTTTCTCCCAGGACGTTCTTCCCTAGGCTGCAGTTCCTCAAAAATGCCACTCAGTTCCTCTTGGGGTGTTTGTGCTCTCTTAGCTCCTCTGGAGAAAGAGTCTGCTTTCAACAGCCATCTTAAAACTGTCTCTCATGTGCAGCTACCCTCTCAGCTCCTGTGCATTCTTTCAAAGTGTCCCTCTTGGTGTAGCAAGCTCACACCTTCTGTCTGAGCTTATGTAGTGCTCCAGTCAATTAATCAAGGCCCACACTGAGTGGACAGGGCCACACCTCCATGGAAATTATCCAGTGAAAGATCTTGCCCACAGTTGAGTGATCACATCTCCAGGGAAAAATCCAATCGAAAGTCTCCAACCCAATCAACACCAATACGTTTCCTGCCCACAGAAGACTGCATCAAAGACAAAGGCGTTTGGGGGGACATAATATATCCAAACCAGCATACCTTCCCTCAGAGAGAGGGACTCCAAGCCACCCCCAGTCAGTGATACCTACAGGCCTGGGAACAGGCCCCACACAGCTGGGGTCTTGAATAAAGCCTGCTGGAGCCAGCAGGAATTCAGCTGGAACTCTCTAGAACCTATTCAAGAGACGCAGTGGTAGATGACAACCACTGATGAGTTAGACACCAGCTCTGTCCCAGGCAGCTTCGTGTTATCTCAGGGACTCGTCAAAATCACCCTGCAGGTGGGAACCACCACGTCCCCATTTTATAGACGTGGAAACTGAGGCACGAAGGTCTTCAGTGGCAGGTCCAGGACCCCACGCTCTCCTGCTGCCCACGCCGCCTCCCTGCCTTCCTCATATTTATGGTGAACAGAGACTCAGGGCTTCGGAGGGACTTCTCTCCCACCTCTGAGGCGTGCCCCACCCTCCCCGCCACGGTCTTGTCATCCCTCTCAAGAGTGGTCCCCAGGCTGGGCAGGCGGCTCCAGGTTCCACATTCTGTGGTGGCAGAGGTGAGGGACGCCTGGCATCAGAGGTAGCGATGAGCACCTGCTGCCTCCACCGTCCACCATCCACTGGGCTGGCTGGACTCGGTGCTTGCCAGGGCCCGGGAGGGCTTCCCAGCAGCTCTTTGCACCGTCTGCGGGGGCCAAGGGGATGGGAAGTGACGCACTGCCCACTGCATTTTCTGGAGAGATGACAAGTCTGAACTGAGGCGCCACAGCTGGACCGAAGGCTCTGAGGTCATGGGGGGTCAGTTGGCTCCAGACATGCTTCAGCGCGGCCAGAATAACTCGTCCCGGCCCCTGGCCACCCAGCGTGACCCTGTGAACCCTCTGCATCGTGCTGTCACGAAATACAATCCAGCCATGTGAGAGGGGAATTGTGCAAGGGACCCAGCCGTACCCAAGACCTGGTCACGGAAGGACTTTTGTTAGGAAAACAGGCATTATCGCTGTGACAGATGCTGTCTGGATGCCAGGAGGAGGGTTTTCCTGTTGTTTTTTAGATTCCAGATTCTCTCTCCACATCATCTTCTTGGCTTCATTTTCCATGTCTCCTCAGGTCTGTGTTGGCACAAGCCAAAACCAAATCCAGGTAGGCAACTTCAAAAACACAAGGAGACAGTGGTCTGAAAGACACCTAATCAACTCTGTGTCAATGTCCACACTGACCTGAAGCAATCCCAAGCTTTGCTGGGCCCGCCTCATCCTGCAGAGCCTCCCGTCTTCCTGAAGGCCTATTCCCCCTACAGGCCCTGAGGGACCCCAATAGAGGGAAGACAGGGAGCACGGAGTGAGGGGAAGGTTCATCCCAAGAGCCTGAAGCCCCAGCTCTGAACTGCACGCAGATGGGCCCCATGCAATCAGCCCAGGCCCGGGGGAGCTCAGCACCTCTGCTCCCCCATGTGCTCCCCCATGTGCTCCCCCGGCCTGGCCTTCTCTCTCACCACAAAGGTAACACTAGATACCCAATGGATGGCTGAATAGAAGCCATCGCGGCTACTGCCACCAGCATCTGCTGCATGACGGAGCAGTGAATAAATGAATGCAATGTCACAGCACAAAATTTCCTCAAGAGACACAAGAGGGAACAAACTAGAAATATCCTAGAAACCTTTTGGTTTATCACGGAATATCTAAACACTTGGTGAAACAATGATTTTCCACTCCCTGTCAGAAGTTCCCAGCTTAACGATGTTTCCTCAGTGCAGGACTTCTCAGAGCCTTGAAGATAGCAGCATGCACTTGTAAGATCTGGAAAAGCCACAGTCTGTGCTTCTCCCAAGCTCACCTGGGTACCCAGCCCTTTCTGCCTGCAGCAGCTTGTGCAATGGGGAGTTGAAAGAAGCAAACTCAGGGAACCCCGTCCTACACTCTTCTGTGCCCACCCATGCCAACCTCAGCTCACCCAGGTGAGGCCCCACAGGCTGACACCCTTTGCAATGTCCAGACCACCGGCTGGGACCCCAGTCCCTTACCCCCACTCAAGAAAACCCATCGGGGTGGAGGAGTACAAGGGGAGCCCTGGCACCTGGTCTGTGCCCCCATCTGGGAGTGGGAGCTGTCCTCCCCAAGGCCCTGATGGTCAGCAGGCACGTTAAGGTGACCATGCAGGTTACAACGTCTTGCTGGAGAATGCGGAGACTTCTGGCCAGCCCAAGAGGTCCGGGCACAGAGGCTCCACATTCCGAGTGTGGCCATCTTTGGGACCCAGTCGGAGTGAGTTCCTGGAACGAGCTGTCCTCACACGGCGGAGGTGGCTGGCTTTGCAAAGCCCTGGCCGGCCAGCCAGCCTGGGAAAACATCAAAAGCCTCTTGTAGACAAAACCCTACTCCTACAATAGAACCTGGCCCCAAACCTTTGAGAACAACTTGGGGTGGTGGCCCCGACTTGCCTTGCAGCGGCCCCACCCCACAGACACATCACTGATATGCCAAATCCATGCTCCGCTCCCACAGCAGTACCTGGAGTCTATTAGAACCTCCTCCGGGGGACAGGATGGCACATGCCAGCCCAGAGGACAGAGCGCGGTGCCCATCATCCTGCTGAGAACGGCTGCAATTAGAAGGCAGTCCCCGCCGTCTGCAGGGCAGGGGCAGGCTCCGCTGCAGTGCAGGGGGACTCCAGGCCTGCCCCTTCCTGCTCTTTCTTTCCAGGGAGCTTTCCCCAAGGGCCAGGGAGCAGCCAGACTCCTGAGCACCTCCCAGGTGCCTGGCCTTGGTTGAGCCAAGCCCCTGCCAGGGCCAAGATTGTCCATGATCTTGAAAACCTGACTCTCTTTCCTTTTACTTTCCACACCCTCCCCCAGATTTCTCTCCCCAAGGATCTCTTTCACCTCCTGCCCCTTCCCAGTTAAGCCATAGCCCAGCCACAGTGGGTCCTCCCTGGCCTTTATGTCCCCTCAACACAACAAACTGTCCATTCATTTATTCATTCGTTCATTCACTCATTCATTCAGCAAACATTTAGAGTGGGCCAGTTGGAGCCAGAGAAGGGGACACAGAGTTGTGAAATGCAGTTAGGAGTTAAGTGTGACCACGTTGGGCAGCCACAGACACACGCTCAGCAGACCCCTCCCAGCCCTCGCCTGCCCCCGCCTCCTCTTCTATCATGCAATGACAGTTCAGTCTGTTTCCAGGCCACAACCCCAGGAGATGTTAGGTCTGATGAAAAGGGCCGAGCAGCCCTCCAGAGCAGAGACTGGGAACCAGCAGCCCCATATGCTTACCAGGGATTCTCAGGGGCAGCACCCTCCCCGTGGGGAGGATAGATATTCAGCACTCAAACAGCACAGGGTCCCTCCCCTCACCCAGCATGAAGTGGACCACACAGGGCCACCATCCATGACCCTGGCCGGGGCAGCTGGCCTTCCCAGGGGGCCAGCCATGATGGGATCTCCTCCTCTGCTCTTTGGGACCCTTCGTGCTGTGTAAGTCCTAACACAGTCACTTGCTGAAAGCCTCTGTTGGGCCTGAGCCCATGTTCCCACAGCACATCATGTTGCGCCCCACACAAGGGTGACAGCAGTCTGTCCTGGGGGGGCACAGAGGAGGCGTGGCCAGCTGGGCCTATGGGGGTTCAGGGACCTGCAGACAAGTCAGGTTGGAGCAGTAGGCTGGCACCAGGCCTGATGGGAAACGAAGGCCAGAAGGTAGACAGAACCCCAAGGGAGGGCTTGCATGGTGGCCTCCGGACCCAGGCTCCATTCCCACCCATGTCCAGGGGTCTCCCCCTTTCTCTGTCCCGTCCAACCCTGAACTTTGCCTCACAGTCCCCCTGACCCAGGCCATGCCTAAGGAAGCCCCTCCTCCTTGCAGCCCTCCAGCCCCATGGCCCAGGCACCCAGCTTAGGATTCCACTTAGTGTCAGAGCCAAGGGCCTCAGGAGGTCTCTCAGCTCCACACATTCACTTTCCAGAAGGAGAAGCCATGGCCCAGAAAGGGACTGGGCCCCACTTCCAGCAGGCCTCCCCTTTTTATGGAGGGATGGTGCAGGGCAGGCAGGAGGTCTGGATATCGGTGCTGAGTCTGGGCTAGCCACAGGCCTGCAACAGCCTCCTTTAGGGCAGCCAGGTCCATCTCAGGGCAAACCCCTCACCTCCCTGCCCCACTACTGGAGGCTGGTGGGTGGCTGCAAGAACCATGTCTTATTAAATTGTGTATCCTAAAAGCCCCAACAGACAATGGATGGATGGGCAGATGGATGGAGGGATGGATGGATGGATGGATGGACGGAAGGATGGACGGATGGATGGACGGATAGATGGATGGATGCATGCATGCATACACAGAGATGGATGCATGCATGCATGGAGACAGAGAAAGAAGAAAAAGGAAGAAGGCATGGGGAAGAGGGGAGAAAAGGAGAAAGAAAATAAACAAGCCAACCACAGATGAGGAAGCTCTCCATTCAGGTGTGAGGCAGTGGAGGCTGTGGGTATCTGTTTTGCTGAGACCACCGATGGCTCCTCACTGTCCCTCCCTATGAGCCTGCCGGTCCCTGTCTCAGGCACTCAGCTGCGGATGAGGGGAGAGCAAAGCCTCCAGCACCAGCTGGCCTCCTATGAATTCCAGTTGATGTCCTTGTGGCTGTGTGGCCTTGGGCAGGTTCCTTAATGACACAGCCCTTCCGTGTCTTCGCCCCTAAAACGGGTCCCCCAAAATGGACTGCTCCATCTTGGCTGCTCAGATGATTAAATGAGAAACACAGACAACATCCCAGGCACACTCCATAACCCTTGTAACGGCCACCCTCAGGCCCATCCTACCCTCAGGGCGAAGACTGCCCCCTGCCCCTGGAGCTCCCTGACCCAGAGCCCCTCTTTAGAGGCCACAGTGGCCTCCAGCTGGGGCCACCTGCTCTCACTGGGCCCCCAGATGCAGAAGACAGCCACCCCCTCAGGTCCTCACCCATGCACGGCATCACCCAGGTGAGTGCCAATGGGCGCCTCGAGCCACCTGAGTCCCTGCCATCCACGGGGCTCAAGACAAGCACACTGGGGCCTGGCCTGCTCTGCTGTCTTGCCTAATTGTCTCGTCTGCCCCTTCCGAAGAAGGGGGATGAGCCTCTCCAGGAGGCTGCTCTCCCTGGCTGAGTGAGAGAGCCGTCATCATCCCAGCAGCATGGAGGCTCTCCCACCCACTGTTGGGCCCAGCCGTCGCTCCTTCCCACCAAACACCTGCCCTCAGCCCCAGGAGGTGTCCTCTGCGTGGGGAAACCACAGACCCCTGCCACGGACCCCTGGCATTCCTGGAGGACAGGAGCTGGAAGCTGGCTGTCCCCTCTCCAGCCCCCGTGCAGCCTTGGGCGAGTGGCTCTGCCTCTGGCTGACACAGCAGCGCCCCTTGGGGGACGGGGAGGGCCACGCTGAGGTTAGGGTGGGCAAGAGGGGGGAAGGCGCAGGGGCCGAATCAGCAGTGGCACCTGGGAATCAGAGACATGGCTGGGGCACTTAGTTCCTCTAGGCCCCCCTGCACCCCGAGGTCAGAGAGGCCAGCTCCTTGGTCCCTAACTTCTCCCAAGAGTTCCTCTGACATAGAGCGAACCAGCAGTATCAACTGAAGCCCAGGCGCGGCGACAGCAAGCCTGCCTGACCAGGAGGGGCTTTGGGGGTGGATGGTAGCTTTCTGGTTCGTCACACAGCCGTCATCGCAGCAGAGCAGGGACGCGGGGCTCCCCCCTTTCCACCCCTTTGCCTACACAGACACATCGCTCTGATGAGCCTGAAGGAGGGAGTGCATTACACAAACTGTCCTTAACCCAGCACAGACCCCACGAGCAGCACTGCCACCCCAGGTGCCACACGGCCGGTTGGGTACAGGCACCGCCGGTCAGAAAAGGGGACGCCGGCCCATTAGCTCCACCACCCGATAGCAGGCATGGGGCTGGAGATGAGATCAGCCTGCCCCATGCTGGTTCTGCTGGTGAGAATAGAGAATGAAGGGACAGAGCCCAGGCAGGAAGCAGAGAGCTGGGGCTTGAGGGAGGCTGGAGGGGCGGCCCTCGTGGGCTGGGACCAGGGGCTCCCCGCAGCCCTCTGCCTGCCCAGGCTGGAGCTAATCTGAGGGTGGGGGCCAGGGGAGGGGAGAGGGGAGAGGATGCTTGGATGTGCTCCTGTGTCAACGTCCACCTCCCTGGCTCCAGGAGGCTGGCAAGCCCGGGGCTGCTTCCCTGCTTCCCTCCATCACTCACCTCTACTTACCATCCCAGCCCAGCTCAGTCCCCTAAGGTTTTCCATCCAGCTCTTGTTCTAGCCCAGACAAAGCTGGTGGAGGCTGGTAGACAAGGCGATCTTTCTCCCCAGCCTTCTGCCTTTCTCCTGCCTCCTCATTCTCCTTTATTCCCAAAGTCATCGAGACGGCACCAAGATCCAAACCAGGAACCGCTGAAGGACTGTGTAGCCACAGCGTCTGCTGCACCAAGGCCCGGATATGTGGTCTGCCCTGGGCCAGCCTCCCTTTTCCCTCCTGCCCAGCTCGCCCCAGGCCGTACATGGGCCCAGCTCCACAGATTTCACAGCCGCCCACTGGGATTGCACAAGAAGGCATCTGGGGTCAGGAGAAGCTTCCCAGGACAGGGCTTAGAGAAGCAAAGTATGCCTAATGAGGAGGGATTGCAGGGCAAGCTTCCAGAAGGACCTGGAAATATTAGGGCAGTTCTGTTTGGAATCTTGCAGGGCGGGGGATACAGGGGGGGCTTCGGGCATGGGAACAGAACACGGTGAGACAGGGTGAGGTCAGAGAAGCTTCCAGGAGGGAAGGGGGACGGCTGGGTCACTGAGGGATGGGGCCAGTGGGGAAGCGGGGTGGGGGGGCTACGGACATGTCACCAAGGAGCTCGGGTGGTGGTTACAATGTGGTCACCTGCCCAGAAGAACCTGGAGATGCATCCACACAGGCGCCAAGGGGGAGAGGTCCCCCAAGCCTCCCAACACAACCCCCAAGTCACCCCAGGTCACAGGGGAAGGGGTGCTGCTCACCCCTTCCCCACCTGCCCTGTTCCTGGGAAAGCCTTGCCCTTCTGATTCTGGAATGTCCCGACTTGCAGGCAGTCCCTGAAAGGCACAGTGGGGCCCCTGGGAAGCCCCTCTCAGATCTCCCTCCTGGCCTGGCATCCCCAGAAGGGCCCAAACCTCAGAGGCTCACCCCGACATGCCCAGTAGGGGAAATGCAACCTGGGAGCCCCCAAAAACAGGAGGAACAGCCCTCAGGACCAAAGCACTTCACTCTCCCAAAAGAACCCCAAAGCCTTTCTCCCGTCAACACACAGGCTGGACCCCAGCTCTGCCTCTATATACACCGGCTACGTGGCCTCGCCAAGCCAATGGCACCTCCAGGAGCAAAGCGGGGAGCCTGCCTACATAGTGGGGTGCAGGCAGAATCCCACAGGACCATGCTCCAGGTGCCATCCCTCTTTCCTTCTCTGACTCTGGAGGAGGAGAGAGGCTGGCTGTGCCCCAGCCCGGCACCAGCTGGGAGTCCTCAGCAAGTCACTGCCATGGCCTGGCCTCCACGTCCCCTTCTGTACTTACAGAAAGAGGACCCTCCCCACGCCACTCCCTCCAGGTCCCCAGCTCTGCAGGAAGGGCTGCAGCTCTCCTGGCTCAGCCTGGCTTCTGGATGGTGGGCTCCCCAGGGCCCGCCCACAGCCAAGGAGGACTGGAGGCAGCCCTCCCAGCCTGCTGGATGATTTACAGCCTCCTCCAGGCACCCCTCCCAAGGCTGCAGGCCCAGTGGATACTTTCCACTGCCGTGGCCAAGTTCGGAAGTTAAGGGGAGCCCTGGGTCAGGGCCTTGGGCCTAGCCCGGCTCCCATCACCCGAGGCCTAGGAACCGGCAGTCCGGCACAGGGGAGGGCAAGACAGAGGCCTGGGGTCGATGGCCAGGCCCAAGAGGCCATCCCGGAGCCAGAGCCAGGCCTCCCGGCCAGCACAATTCACACCAGGCCCTTCCCGCTTCCATTTCGCCCTTTCTCTCATGACGACATCTTGAACGAGTGCCTCTGCTGGCAAGCCCAGGCCCTCTGGAGTTTTCTGCTCTGACGCGGCTCCCACGCTCAGCTGTGCACGCAGCCCTTGGACAGGCCGCTGAGATTGTGTGTGGTGCTAGGAGTGAAAACGCAGACTTCCAGCCCACACAAATGTTCTGGAGGCCTCGCTCCTCCCTGCGGGGACGGCCTCGAGAGCTGGTGACGTGGCCCCCGCCCCAGGCCACCCCGTGAGCATGCTCCTGTAGGATCATAAACACATCTGCTGCGGAATAACCCGTTTAAATCTGAGACAGGTCCTCCTAGTGTGAGAATTAGATTAAGTTTAGCTTTCACACAGGGTGGGGGCAGCTCAGGGGAATAGCAGAGTGTTAAGAAGCCAAGCTATAATCGGTGGCCAGTCCTCCTGTTTATCCACCCACTGTACTTGCAAGGTGGAGACTGGCGGGGTGGGCGAAGTTTCCTTAAACAGCTTCATAAATTGTTACCAAACTAGCTCAGACTGGCTCTGCAGTTTAAGAACAAAGGAAAGAGGGGTGGAGACTTCTTTCAAATGTTCTAAGTTTGCACAGGAGACTTTTCTTTCAAATGTTTCCAATTTGGGCGGGCTGCATGTTTCAAATTTGTGCGGGCTAGTTAGGCTTGTCGAATAGAATGTAACCTCTGAAGTATCCAGCCAATGGAGAAGCAGGGGAGGGACCTGAGGTTAGGTGTAGGGAATAAATACTGCTGGGTCTATTGTTCTGGGTACCAACCCCCACATTTCGGTTGGGCCCGTTCTTACAAGATCGTGAATAAATTCTTTTCTTCTCCACAATCGGGTGAGCGTTTATTCCCTTTTAGGAATAGTGCTTGTTTCTCACACTAGTGAGTAAAATGCAAATGAAAAGCTGCACAGAGGAGGCGTCTCCTTCCAGCAAAGACGGGAAAACAAGAACCAGATCCAGTGTCCCTCCCACAACAACCAAGGAACCAGACAAAACGTGTGAAATGAAGGTTATCAAGACGCTGAACAGCAGGCAATGCAGGGACGTGATCTCCAAGTGGTGGTAAAGGTGAATCCTCAACCTCAATTCACTGCCACAGCTTACTGTCAGGCCACAGGGCGTGAGAGGGCACCCAAGTGGAAACTAGTGGTACTCCCTACTCAAGAAGATGCCCAGGGGGACCAGGCTGCCTCGAGCTCAAAGGACAGAGAGAAGAGAGCTGCACAGAGGGGATCCCGGAAATCTGCAGAGGCCCCCGTGGAACAGTGCACAGTATCATCCGCAGAGTCAGGGAAAGAACCAGCCCAAAGGATTAGAGGGAGCAGAACTTGGGGCACACAGGGTCAGGGCCTGTTCCCATCAGCCATACTAGAAGACCTCAAAATTCCTGGGGCACTGGGGAGAGTTCAGAAGGATATTACTGTAATAACCAGGAATAATTAACCCTGCACTAACACAGCTCTGGTCCCACCTGACAAACCTTAAAAGCAAGATCTAAAAGGATTAGACCATTTCAAAGTAGACTGTGTCCCAGAGAAAGTTTAAGAATATTTATAGGAAAACAGAAATAGTCGACATCCACCAAGATAAAATTTACAATATCAGGCATCCATCAAAGATTACAAGACATGCAAAAACAGCAGGAAAACACAACCCATAATGAGAGGAAAAAAACGATCAATCAAAACCGACTTTGAACAGTCACTGATTTTTAAATCGGCAGACAACAGCATTACGACAGTTATTCTCACTGTATTCCATATGTTCAAAAAGGTAAACGGAGACATGGAAGATATAAAAGAGACCCAAATAAAATGTCTAGAGATAAAAAGTATACTAGATCAGAGTAGTGGCAGATTAGACATTGCAGAAGACAAGATTTGTGAACCTGAAGAAATAGTAATAGAAACTATCTGCTATGAAAACCAGAGAGGAAAAAAATTCAGAAAAGGAAAGAGCATCAGTGAGCAGTGGGACAGTGGGCTTCAGGTGGCCTAAGGCACGTGTAATTGGTGACCCCAAAGGACAGATGGAGGGAAGGGAGAGAAGAAACATTTGAAGAAATTATGCCCAAAATTTTTCCAAATTTGATGAACACAACAAACCCACAGAAAATTTTAAAAGCAGCTAGAGCAGAGACTACTTCCAGAGACACAGTCATTTCATAACGACAAAGGAGTCAATTAATCAAGAAGATATAACAGTCCAAAATAATTAGGCACCTGTTAACAGAGCTTCAAACTGCATGAAATGAAAATGGAAAGAACTGGTTTAACACTTAAAAACCAATCAACATTGTTGTCACAAACATTGGGACTGGTGGTTTGATGTGCTAAGCCCTCGATCATTGGACTTGCCGTTATAAAGCTCGTTACCGCAAAGGAGAGTCTAAACTTGCATGTAGTTGTGCCTAAGAGTCTCCCCCTGAGTACCTCTTTGTTGCTCAGATGTGGCCCTCTCTCTCTCTAACTGAGCCACCTCGACAGGTGAACTCGCTGCCCTCCCCACTATGTGGGACCCGACTCCCAGGGATGTAAATCTCCCTGGCAATGCAGAATATGACTCCCGGGGATGAATGTGGACCTGACATCATGGGACTGAGAGTATCTTCTTCACCAAAAGGGGGATGTAAAATGAGACGAAATAGTTTCAGTGGCTGAGAGATTTCACATGGAGTCGAGAGGTCACTCTGGTGGACATTCTTATGCACTATACAGATAACACCTCTTAGGTTTTAATGTATTGGAAGAGCTAGAAGTAAATACCTGAAACTACCAAACTCCAACCCAGCAGTCTGGACTCCTGAAGACAATTATATAAAAATGTAGATTACAAGGGGTGACAGTGTGATTGTGAAGACCTTGTGGATCACACCCCCTTTACCTAGTGTATGGATGAGTAGAAAAATGGGGATAAAAACTAAAGGACAAATGGGGTGGGATGGGGGGATGATCTGGGTGTTCTTTTTTCACTTTCATTTTTTATTCTTGTTCTGGTTCTTTCTGATGTAAAGAAAATGTTCAGAGATAGATTGTGGTGATGAACGCATAACTATGTTATCATACTGTGGACAGCAGATTGTATACCATGGATGATTGTATGGTGTGTGAATGTATTTCAATAAATCTAAATTTAATAATAAAAAAAAAAACCAATCAATGTAATTCACTATCTTAAAAAACAATAAAAGAAAATCCATATGATCATCTCAGTAGACCCAGAAAAAGCATTTGACAAAATTCAGCATCAATTTCTGATAAAAAAAAAAACTCTCAGCAAACTAGGAATAGAAGGGAACTTCCCCCAATTTGATAAACAGCATCTAAAAAAAAAAAACTACAACTAGCATCATACTTAATGGTCAAAGATTGAAGGTTTTCCCCTAAAGTCAAGAACAAAATAAGGATGTCTGCTCTCAGCACTTCTCATCAACATTGGACTGGAGGTTCTAGCCAGTACATATTGCAAGAAAAATAAATAAAATCATCCAGATTGTGGAGAAAGAAATAAAACTGTCTTTATTTGCAAGCAGCATGAACATCTATGTACAAAATCTGGTAGAATCTAAAAAAGAGCAAGATACGAGAACAATGTATAAAAATCAATGATATTTCTACATATTAGCAACCAACAAAAACTGAAATTTAAAAATACCATTTGCAATGGCATTGAACAGCATAAAAGTATTTTGACATAAATACGAAAATTAGATGTAAAATACCTGTACACTAAAAACTATAAAATACTGCTGAGAGAATTTTAAAAGACCCAAATAAATGCAAGACATACCTTATTCATGGAGCAAAAGATTTAATCAGACCCTTTACCAAAGAAGATATGCAAAAAAAAAAAAAAAAGCACACAAAAATATGCACATCATTAGTCATTTGGAAAATGCAAATTAAAACCACAAAAATACAACCACACACCTATTAGAATGACTAAAATTTAAACGACTGATAGTCTAAGTGTTGAGGATGTGGAGAAACTGGAACTCTCATATACTGCTGGTGGAAATACAATAAAGCTGTACAAGTACTTTGTTAAACAGTTTTGCAGTTTCTTAAAAATTTAAACCTCTGAACGTTATGAGTCAGATGCACCTACCATGACCTAGACATTCCATTCCTCAGCCTTTACCTGAGATAAAAGAAAGCATATGCCCATAAAATGACCTCTACACAAATGTTCACAGCAGCTGTATTTGTAAAAGCCAAACCCTCAATACAACCCAGTAGGTGACTAGGTAAACAGATGACGGAACATCCAAACACCAGAATACTATTCAGCAATAAAAAGGAATGGACAATCAATACACACAACAACACGAACGAATCTCAAATAATCATATCAACTAAGAAAAGGGTACACCTGCATGATTCCATTTACATAAACTCTAGAAAATGCAAACTAATCTACAGATCAGTGGTTGCCTTGGGAAGGGGAGGGAGGGGAAGGAGGGGTTACAACGGGGCATGCGGAAACTTCTGGGTGGGATGGATACATTCGCTATCTTGATTGTGGTGATGGCTTGCAGGCCATACGTCAAAACTTATCAAATCGGACATTTTAAAAAACTATACCGAGAAGTAGTTTTTTTTATCCAACTATCAGATCACAAAGCTTGACAACACTGTGTTGGTGTGATATGGGGAAAGCAGCACTCTCATAAATTGCTGGTAGGAGGGTAAATTTCTGTGGGAAATGATTAGTCTGTATCTATTCAGAATTCAAAAACACTCATCTTTATGCCCGGAAATTCCATTCCTAGGACTTTATCTACAAATACATGTGAAATGACATATTACGTGGTTATGTGAAATTACTTCACTTACTTAGGTGAAATGATATATTGTAAGTTTATTCAATGCAATGTCATTAATAGCAGCAAAAGACTGGAAATAACCTACAGGTCCAGCCATGGAGGACAGACAAATAAACTATAGTATAACCCGTGTATTAGTTAGGGTTCTCTAGGGAGACAGAATCAATGAGAGATGTAACAAATTGTCAACTCCAAGGAAGATGTCCAATGAACTCCTCGGGAAATGAACCAACAACTTCGACGAACTCCTCAGGAAATGAACTGGGATTTTCGACAAACGTGCTCGATGAGCTCCTCAGGAAACGAACCGGCAACTTCGACGAGCTCCCCAGGAAATGCTTCACTGAGCAGCCGAAGAAGAAGTGAAGGTTCTCTAACCGTCCCGCGTATAAGCCTTCAACTGATCACCCTGACCAAATCCAGCCAATTGCATTCTCTCATTGTGGAAGGCATGCCCCTTGATGAGTCATCAGTCAGGTGCAGTCAATTGACTGATGATCTAGCCCATTGGTTTATTAATCAGCCTCAAATATCCTCACAGCAATCGTCAGGCCAGTGCCCGCTTGACGAGACAGTTGGGTCACCTAGCCAAGTTGACACATGAACCCAACCATCACAACCCACAACAACATATGTGGTAGACACAAAGAATGAGGAAGCTCTTTTTGTGCTCAGTTGGCACATGAAATGGCAAGTGAAAACAGAAAGGTACTAGACAGGTGTAAAATACGCTTCCATTTGTAAATAAAAAGGGAAAAAAGAATGATATACACATTCCCATGTTACTTACATAAAACTTATTTCTGGAAGGATACACCAAAACAAACAAACAAACAAACAAACAAACAAAAAAGAACACAACTATTATCCCTGATTGACTTTGGGGAGAACTACCTGAGTGGCTGGGAGACTTCTCATTCCACATGATACATTTCTGAATGTTTAACTTTTTTAACCTGTGTATTAGTTAGGGTTCTCTAGGGAAACAGAATCTATAAAAGATATCTATAAATATAAGATTTATAAAAGTGTCTCATGCAACTGTGGTTATGCACAAGTCCAAATTCCATAGGGCAGGCAGCAAAGTGGCAACTCCAATGAAGATGTTTGATGAACTCCTCAGGCAGTGAACTGGCAACTTCCATGAAAGTGTCTGATGAACTCCTCAGGAAACAAATTGGCAACTCTGACGAACTCCTCAGGAAACGCTTCACTGGTCAGCCGAAGGAGAAGCAAAGGTCCTCCAACTGCCTCGCTTAAAAGTCTTCAACTGATTGGATTAAATCCAGCTGACTGCATTCTCTCATTGTGGAAGACACACCTTTCAATGACATCATCAGTCACAGCTGCAGCCAGCTGATGATTTAGTAAGCCAATCTTCTGGTTTATTAACCAGCCACAAATGTCCTTGCAGTAACGGTTAGGCCAGTGCTTGCTTGACCAGACACCTGGGCACCATTATCTGGTCAAGTGGACACATGAATCTAACCATCACAACCTGTATTGTGTTTGTATCAGAAAGAAAATGACTTCATGGGCTGCCCTCCCCTGGGACAATTATACTTTTTAACCACTTGAAATATGAAAACAGCCTTAAACATGACCTCGCCTTTGATCCAGAAATTCCACCTCTGAAATGTATCTAAAGAATGGGATCAGTTACAAAGATTTACATCTAAGGGAAACATATGCCATAGTATGTTGCTAAGTGAAGAAAGTGGATGACAAAAACACCACCTGTGATGCAATCGCACGAGGGATGAAAACATTAACAAGGATACAAAGGAAAGGAAGGGTCTGGAAGGGCTTCCGTCAAAGTGCTAATGGTGGCTCCCCATGAGAATGCAGGGAGACGGGGCTGCGGTGACGGGCAGCTTTTACTTTCTTTTTTGTTTTAAACTTTTTTCATAATGATTGTTAAAAATGCTCTGCTTTGGGTTAAAAAAGAAGAAAGTTTTTAATACTAATCATCTTAGAGAATTTAAATACAAAGGTGTTTTAGTGTTTTAGAAAAATAACAACCTTTATGTCCACAATAAAGCAATCGACAAACACGTTTGTTCTGGTTTGCTAATGCTGCTGTTATGCAAAATACCAGAAATGGACTGGATTATATAAAGAGGATTTATTTGTTTACAAATTTACAGTCTGAAGGCCATGAAAATATCCAAATTAAGGCATCAACACAAGTAGACCTTCACTGAAGGAAGGCCAATGGCGTCCAGAAAACGTCTGTTAGCTGGGAAGGCACGTGGCTGGTGTCTGCTGATCCTGGGTTGTGTTCCAGCTCATCTCTCAGCTCCTGTGTGTTCTTCAAAATGTTGCTCTTGGGGCATTTTGTGCTCTCTTAGCTACTCTGGGGCAAACACTGGATTAGCATCTCCAAAGTGTTAGCAAAAATCTGTTTGCAATGGCCATCTCCAAAATGTCTCTCTCGCTGCTCTGAGGTCCTTCTGTTTGTGAGCTCTTTTATAGGACTCCCTGAATGGGCAGGGTCCATATCTCCATGGAAATAATTCAATCAAACGTTTCACCCACAGTTGATTGAGTCACATCTCCATGGAAACACCCAGTCAAAGGATTCCAACCTAATCAACACTAATACGTCTGCCCCTACAAGACTGCACTCAAGAACACGGTGTTTTGGGGGACATAATATATCCAAACTGGCACAACGTTTCAACGTAGTCTACAGGCAATGCTCACCAAAAATATTAAGTAAAAGATCACAGGATGCAAGCCTATAAACGATACAACCTCAAGTCTGTAGAGTGGGGGTGGGAAGATAAATTTTCACAGGAAAAATTAAAAGAACAAAAGACAAAACAAAGCAAAACAAACAAACAAAAAACCCTCAAGTCACAAGAGAACAAATACCGCCTTTCAACATCTGGGTCATCCCAGATGCATGAGAATGGAGGGGACAACGTTGGTCAAGGGGGCCTTCCGGGTCTTGTCCCAGTGGCCCTATCCAGGGATCCGGCTGGAATTACCACTTCGGGAAGCAAAGATGCACGTCTACAGCAAGCTCTGACGCCTTTCTCCTGGTGCCCACCCTGCCTGACCCTTGGCTAAGAAGCCCGGTGGTCCTCAGCATCTTCCTCTCTCAGAAAGGCCACCCAGGATCCCGGAGACCAGCTGAGCCTCATGGAACCCAAGTGGGAGTTAAAAGGTGCCTAAGCTGCATCAAAGTCAGGAAGAAGACAGAAGACCTGTAAATCTTGGCATTTACTGGGCAAGGCGCAGAGCCCGGGAGTTGTTAGGTAAATCTGCTTCTACGATGGGTTGGTTCCAGGGTGGGGCCATCCCGAACTCCCCATGCCCTAAACCGCTGGTAGGAACAAAGTCCATGGCCCAGTGGTGGAGCCATCTTACCCTGGGTCAAGCACCCTGTGCCCTCCCCTGACACACACATACACAGCAGGCCCACCCAGGAGCCCCTTGCATGGGGCCCCCCCACAGCCCCCCAGGACCCTGCCATCTGATAACCAGGGGTGGCAGCAGGTGAGGAAGACGCTCAGGACTCCAGAGGGTGTCTCCCAACTCCCGCCACTGCAGCCAGCTGTCTGCACAGACACGTGACCTGTAAATCGTGCCAGGCATCAGAGCAGGGCAGGGGGCAGCAGTCAGCACCCGGCGGTCCACAGGCACAGTGCGTATCTCATCAGTCTAAGAGTGGACAGAATCAGAAACCTAGAAACCCTCCCTGCTGCTTAGGCAATCTGTCTACTGGTCAGAGACCAGGTCACAGGGGCGCCCAGTTCTGCTCCCTGCCAAGATGTCTTTCTCCAGAAACCGTGTCGTTCTGGCCCTGCAGGATGGGGGACGAGGGTGGAAACTAGCAGATGGGTTAAATGAGAATTAAGGGCTGTGGTTGCCTGCAGCCTTAATGACTCACTGGCATGGGGGAGCTGCCAAACATATGGGGTCCACTTGGGCTGCCGTGTTAATAACAAGCAGTTTTTACTGAGTTCATTGAAATTAAACTTCTACTGAGTTCATCAAAATACCAGGTCCCTGGGCCATTAGCTCACTACACCTCTAGAAGACGGTGCCACTGGATGCCCATTTCACAGATGAGAAAACAGAGGCCCAGAGCTGGGGTTTGTCTAGGAGGGCAGGGGGATGCCTGACATGAACCCCTGGTCCACACACCTTCCAAAGCAGGGGCTGGTGCACTGAGGCTCTTTCCACTGACCATGCCACAGCCAAGCACCGTGCTTCTATCTGGCCAGACATTTAGTGGATGCCAAGATGGGTCACGTGGACTGTACAGAGCCAGGGATCGCTGAAAAGGGGGTAGGGAATTTAGCCCAGAAAAGAAGCAGCCCAGAGAGAATGTTCACTGTCCTCTGAGAGCTGGGGCCGGAGAGGGACACCAAGTGGATGGACTGGAAGACACTCCACACTGGGGCTGCAGCAGGGCCTCCAGGGACAGGGATCCTCTGCTGAGACAAGGCTGCGCCCTGCCCTCCCCACGGAGGATACCACAGAGCCCGGCCTGCCGTGGATGGGACACTAACCCCAGGATCGAGAGGGAAGCTGCCATGCCGACTGTTCTAGTACTGGGACCTTTGACAACTTCAATAAAACCACAGGTCCTCAGTCACATCTGTAAACTGCAAGTAAGGCTACGTCCCGCACAGGGTGGCTACCATGGCCAGTGAGCGTATCCCACACGTGGCAGAGGGGGTGCGGAAGCAGTTCACTGTGCCTGAGGCCCCTTCCGTCTCGAGACAGTGCAATAGCACCTCAAGACTTGAGCGCTTCCTGTGGGAACATGAAGATCCACAGCTGCCAAAAGACCCAATTGAGTGGTACAAGAAAACCGCCATATAGACTGTGAGCTTTACATCAGGGTTAAAGTTCTTGAACTCAGTAGCATGTACTTAAGGTGGGGACATAAGTGCACATCCTGGTTCTTAGGAAAAGTACATGGAAGTACTAAGTGTCCAGGGTGCACGATACATAGAACCTATTCTCACATTTCAAAAAAAGACAAGTAAATAAAAAGGATGGATGGATGGATGGATAGTTAGATGGGATGGATGGATGGATGGATGGATGGATGGATGTACAGATGTGCAGATGGAGACAGATGGATAGAATGATATGGCAAATGCTAAAAGTTGGTGGACCTGGATATCTGAGGGAGGAATACACTGGAATTCTCTGTATGGGCTTTGTATTATTTTTGCACCTATCCTGTAAGTTTGGAATGATTTCAAAATAAAAGGTTTATTAATTAAAAAAAAAAAGATTAAACTAGACTGCTTCCTTATTCAAGACCTTATTCAAATAAATCAGTGAAATAGCCATCAAGAAGTCTGAAAACTTCAAGTGTGACTCTCTCTAGTCACTTCAAATAGAGACTTTGTGATCCCAGGCACTGAGTGTTAGAGTTTAAAGAGTGCTAGAAGTGATCTAGAATTCCAACCACTTCATTTTACAGACAAGGAATCAACTAGGACAGGCACAGAGAGGGATGATGATTGCTCCAAGGCCTTAAATTAACTTACAGGCAAAGCTAAGCTGAAACTCTGGTTTCCTCATCACCTCTCCAAGGCCTAGCCACCTAGCTTCCTGCCCACAAATCCCACAAAATGGGACTACAAATAATGTTCAAAGAGATAATGAGCAAGGCCCAAATGAACTGTAAAAGATACTTACAGTACATAAAGTACTGCGCCACTCTATAAAAAAGCTAATCATTTAATTAACAATTGCTCCTGCTCTCTCAAACCAAGGAAGCCAATCTGGAGACTGCTTGGTTGGCTCATGTTTCTTAAAAGAGATGTCAAAGAAAACAACAAATGCTATTTTCTCACCTTGAAAAATTTCCCAGGATTGATTAATCAACAAGCATTTACTAAGCACAAATAAATAGAGAATGGGAAGGTAGTACTGATGCGTGCTATAGGCAAGGGAAAGTGCAGGGACAAGGGGGAGCCTAGAGCTGGAGCAGGGAGGACTGCTTGGAGGAGGTAACTCTGGGTTATTGGGCTCATGGATGGGGGAGGAAGGGTACACCAAGGACCAGCAGCAAATACCTTTAGAATCCTGTAGTGGGTGGATGGATGAATGGATGAATGGATGGGTGAGTGGATGGGTGGGTGGGTAGAAGGGTAGATAGGTGGGTGGACCGGTGGGTGGATGGAAGGATAAATGGATGGATGGATGATGAATGGATGGATGGAAGGGTGGGTGGATGATGAATGGGTGGAAGGGTGGATAGGTGGGTGGAAGGGTGATGGGTGGATGGGTGGGTGGATGGGTGTATGGATGGATAGATGGGTGGATGGATGGATGGATGGATGGATGGAAGGATGGGTGGATGGATGGATGGATGGATGGATGGGTGGAAGGGTAGATCGGTGGGGGGGTGGATGAATGGGTGGAAGGGTGGATCGGTGGGTGGAAGGGTAGGTGGACAGATGGATGGGTGGATGGGTGGAAGGGCAGATGGGTGATGGATGGAAGAAGCAGGGAAAGGAGAGAAGGAAAAGGAGGGAGGGAGGATGGATGGAAGATGGCTGGCTGGATGATGCAGGATGGATGGATGATTTTGTAAGCATCTAATTCTGTGTTAAACCTCTTCCTGCTTAATATACCTACAGGAGTTTCTATTTCCTGCCTGAACTCTGTGCTGAATGCTTTGTCATGTAATCTCATTTAGTCCTCACCATGATCCAGTGAGATTGGTCCTATAATTCACCCCATTTTGCAGCTGAGGTAACAATACAGATGGGGTCACACCACTCACAGGAGGCAGAGCAGGATCTGGAGCCCAGAGTTCCTGCAGTGCACCCTTCCAAGAACACAGCACCTCACAGCAGATGCCCAGGGGCACCTCTCCTGGCTTTTCTACCACTAACTGGTACACGTGCCAGTCACAATCACTTCTTATGCTACTCGTGCCACCCCATCTGTCCCTACTCTCACACTGACCCTGGGAGATGGGGGCTCCTCAATGTAGTCATAGGTGACAGGAGAATAGGGCTGTGTCACAGCACCATATAAAGCCAGAAAGGGAGCACAGGACCAGCAGGCCCAACCCCTGCACTTTAAACACAAGCTCCTGAGACAAACAGTATGGAGGGGCCAGGGCTCCCACACCTATAACACGCTCCCCTCCCATGCCCACAGCCGCCTTGTGCTCCTCGCAAACATTTCCCTCTTCTGGCTTTCGAGGTCACGCTGGCCAACTCATGACTTCCCGCAAACAGCCACCCTCCTAGGCACAGAGGATAATGGTGCAAGATGCACATCCAAGAAACCTGCAGGAATTCTGGAGGGCCCCGGCTCAGTAGCCAAGTCAGCAAGGTGTGCTCAGGCTGGTGGGTTTAATCAGTGCCAGGCACGTAACAGATATTCCAGTAAATACCAGAGGATTGACTGATGGATTGCACAGGGAATTCCTCTTGACAGCATCTGCCACACTGTTTCAAATTCAAGGCACAGAAAAGGAGGTTTAAGATTTCCAACCTGGTGTGAGAATGAGACGTAAAAAAGGCCCTGCTGCCGGCTCTGACAGCCCCCCGTTGGGGTTCCCAGGATGCCCCCCAGTCCCCACAGCACAGGCCTTGCTGGGACCGTCCCCCTTCTCTGCTTGTTTGCAGGTCCCTGGTCCTTCCAGCCCAGGGCTTCTCGATGGCAGCAGTGCTGACATTTGGGGCTACATACTTCTTTGCAGTGGGGGGCTGTCCTGTCCTTTGTGGGATACTGAGCGGTATCCCTGGCCTCTACCCACTGGATGACAGTCGCAACCCCTGGTTGTGACAACCAAAAATGTCTCCAGACATGTCAAATGTCCCCTGGGGCAAATCATCCTGGAGACAAAACACTGCTGCAGCCCCTGGTGTTTCCAGCTGCTCTGAGGACAGAAAATCCTGGTTTGGGTGTCAGCAAGCCCGCCTGGGTGAACATGGAGATTAGCCAATGTCTCTGAGACTTGGTTTCCCCATCTGCAAAATGAGGCCAAATTTGGTTTCCCCATCTGCAAAATGATGCCAAATTTTGCAAGTGAGTTGCATACTTCTGGGCACGCAGATTGATTTCTACCTAACTGCCTCCAAAACCTCAAGCTGGAGTGCCAGCTTCCAATCTCTCCCCAAAAGCTAGGGAGATACTGCCTAACATCCATTAAGGCCTCATAAGGGCCTCAAAAACAGCTGTCCAAACAGTGTGATTGTGAAAACCCTGCAGATCACACTCCCTTTATTCAGCGTGTGGATGGATGAGTAGAAAAATGGGGACAGAAAACAAATGAAAAATAGGATGGGATGGAGGGATGATTTGGGTGTTCTTTTTTACTTTTATTTTTTATTCTTATTTCTATTCTTTCTGGTGTAAGGCAAATAAATGTTCAAAAATAGATTGGGGTGATGAATGCATAACTATATGATGGTACTGTGAACAGCTGATTGTATACCATGGAGGATTGTATGGTATGTGAATGTATCTCAATAAAACTGAATTTAAAAAAAAAAAAAAAGCTGTCCAAATATTTTGGCCAAACTGTTCCACTTATAGGAATCTATTCCAAGGTGATGATCAGAATTTCAGGGAAACATGTATATACAAATATCTTTAGCCCAGCATTATCTACAGTGTGATGGGTTGAGCTGTCTAGCCCAGTGTGGACATGTTCTTGGTCTGCATTTTGGTGGGTGTGGACCCACTATAAATGAGATCTCTTCAAGATGTTTCTGCAGTTAAGGTGTGGCCCCACTGAATCAGGTTACTGGAGCCCTTTGTAAGCAAAGTGAAAGCCTGATGAGGAGAGAAGCCACGGGGAGGAGCCAGAAGCCGGAAGTGCCTTGGGGAGGAGCCAGAAACCGGAAGTCAACGGAACTCAGAGGAGAGAGAAGATGCCTCCATGTGCATTGCCATGTGACAGAAAGCCAAGCACGAAGGCTCGCTGGCAGCCAGCCCCAGCACGCCACAGTCTTCTGGGAGAAAGCACTGCCTTGCTGACACCTCAATTTTGGACTTCTCCTAGTCTCAAAACCATAAGCCAAAAAATTCCTGTTGTTGAAGCCAACCCATTGTACTGTATTTGTTTTAACAGCTAGGAAATGAAAATATTTAGTACCAAAAATTACAAATAATCTAAATGCTTAATGATGTAAGGATACAATAAAATATGATCAAGGCAGTCAAAGGAATATATTATGTAGTCAATAAAAATCACCTTAATGAAAAAGTGTTGATTCATAACATGGGAAAATATCCATGATATAATGTTAAGTGAATCGAGAGTTATAAGACTATATATAGTGTTAACTTCAGTTTTGTAAAAAAAAAAAAAAAAAAAAAGGAAAAAAATTGTGTACCTAAAAGAATAGACATAGTAAACATACCAAAATTTATCTCTTTATATGTTTTTCCCCTATTTTACAAGCTTTCAGTAAGAAAGCACGTCTTAGTTAGATCTTAGATCTTGAGGGAAATTTTTTAATATATTTAGATCAAGAGAAAAGGCTTTACACAGGGATCAAAACAGATATTTGCACACTGATGTTCACAGCAGCCTTATACACAATAGCCGAGCATCCACCAGTGGGTGAATGCATTAACAAAATGTGGTCTATCCATACACTGGAATATTAACCAGACATAAAAAGGAATAAAGTTCTGACACATTTTACAGCACAGATGAACCCTGACGACATCAGGTTGAGTGAAATAAGTCAGACACAAAAGGACCAATATTGTATGATCTCACTGATAGGAAATACCTGGAATATGCAAATTAATAGAGACAGAAAGTCGAGTTCAGGCTACCAGGTGCCAGGGAGAAGGGGAAATGGGGAGTTACTGCTTAATAGATGCAGAGTTTCTATTTGGGGTGATGGAAAAGTTTTAGTAATGGATGGTGATGGGAGCACACCACCGGGAATATAATAAATGCCACTGAATTGCATACTTGAAAGTGGTCACTATGGGAAATTTCCTGCTGTATATATATTACCATGATTTAAAGAGAGAAAGAGCAGGCTTTGCTTGAATCCCCAAGTGCTAAATCAAGAAAGTCCAGACCTTGAACACAGAGCCCCGAGCCAAGCAAAGAGAAGGCTGCCCAACCTCAAGGGAAACCCAAGGAAACAGAATCAGAAGGAAGAGGGAGGGCAGGGCCTGGAGCACTGGGGAAGCCGAGCTGCCACAAGGTTAGATGGGCTGGGCACGGGGCCTGAGGGTGGCGGGCAGGCGGGCGGTGGGCAGCTCCCGCTTGGACAGAGCCAGGGGAGTGGCAAGGCCGGCTCTGCGAGGCTGGCTAGCTAATGCCCATGGCTGGGGAATGGAGTGGGACTTGGCTTCTCACTGCTGAAGCCATCCCAGGTTGGCGAACTCCGAGCTCCACACAGGCACAGTCAGCCTGGTCATCCAAGCAGGAGCTCAAAGCAGCCACCGAGGTGACAACACCTCCAGCTCGCCCGCCCACCCACTCACCCAGGCCCATTAACCCATTCAAGGTAGCACCGCACCAGAGCTCGGAGCCCTAGCTGCTCTCAGTAAAACGGTGCCAGGGCTTGCACCCCAGACATCCAGAGGAAGCAGGAACACCACTCCCCGTGGGCACCTGCAGCCGGGCAGCCGCCAGGTAGCATGCCACCCCATGTGCCTTCCAAGTCTGCCCCTGGAGTCTGGGTGGAGTAAAGGAATTGGGCAAATGTGGACACAAAAACACATCTGCCTGCTCAGCATCACTGCTAACTCCAAACAAACACGATCTGAACCAAATGCAGAAGGAGGTCGGGGGGTCTGCGCATCATAGTTTCAGAGGTATCAACTGTTTCATTTTTTCAGGTTCTCTTGAAGTCTTGGCCCACATGCACTTCAAATATTAAAATAAAGCTAACACAAACATGATAGCTGCACTCCAGGTCTTTGCTCTTAACAAAGGTACGCAGAAGTATTACATGTTAGAGGAGCAGGATGTGTCCAACCTACTCTCAAATGTTTAGAAAATGGACAGATGGACAGATGGATGGGACGGACAGACAGCCAGATATAGTAAATGGAGCAAAATGCTAAAAACTGGCACAACTGAGTTATCTGGGTGAGAGGGTATGCTGGAGTTGTGTGTATCATCTTTGTAATATTTTTGCAACCTTCCCGTAAGTTTGAAACACAAATGAAAATGAAACACACAAAATGAAAAGTTAAAAAAAATAATCATCAATCTAAAAGTCTGCCGTGCAGGAAAAGGTTGGCCCCCTGCAGTCAGATCCAGAGGCAGCTGAGAGCGTGAGGTCCGGGGGAGCGCCACAAGAGAGGCCGTGGTGCCAAGTCACAAATCCCGCTCGGGGGTGAGACACTGAGGCTCGCAGAGAGAGGGACCAAGTCTCAAAGCCATGCACCTTGGGTGTCCAGACACCCACACTCAGCAAATGGAGACCCCTTCCATCACTGCCTTCTGCCTTCTCCCCTGGAGAGGCCTCAAGTAGCAGCTGGAGATGAGTCATTTCCAAAGCCAAGGCCAGGGTGCAAGGAGCAGGGCCTATGGCTGGGTGGGCCGTGGCCAGGGCTCCCCGCAGGGCTGGGGGAAGAGGTGGCCCACCAGCCTTCTCCACACTGTCACCCCGCTCTGAGCCATCACGCTCATTTCTCACCCGCAGAGGAAGGGGCTGAGGGGGAGACAGGGAGAGGGAGCGACTTAAAGAAAAAAGACAGACAGACACCAGTCCTTCCCTAGGTTGTTAAGAAAGTTTATGGTCATCCTGACCCTACAGAGCCATACACACACCTGCCAAACTGACTCCAAGACGAACTTGGGCAACGACACATTTTCCAAGGCGCAGAAGCCTCGATTTGCTCGGCCCCCCACTAAGGGCACTGGGAGGACGGCCTGAGATCTGTCCAGAGCCCACCCTGCACATGGTGGCCCCGCTGCTGGACGGCCCTTCCACTGTGCTGTGGGGCGCCTGGGGTGGCCCCAGCGATGACAGATGACAGGCAGGGCAGGGCCCCCACCTGGGGCTGAAGGCTTCCAGGCCGGCCCCAGGAAAATGATGTCATCCTCACATCTGTATAAAGCAGAACGTCCACAGCCCTTTACCATTTATAGCCCAAAGGATCCCCACAAAATCCAATGAAGCATGACAGAGAGGGAAACTGAGGCCACACATTGCGATTAAGACAAGTGGGGGGCTAGGAGCCAGCAGCCCTGACTCACAGATTGCAGGGTTCTCTTTAACCCAATCAGCCTGTGCAATTTTAGTGCACAATAACATAATTCACCCGGAGGAAGGAGGGAGGTTCAGCTTCGTCTCTTCCTTTGGTCCCAGAGCCTTTTAAGGAAAAAACAAGGATGGGAACTAATATTTAGCAATCCCTAATTCCATACCAGGTATCACAGCAGTCCCTTGTCATGAGCCATCTCCTTTTTGCTTTCCCAAACCTGTTTTACAGTTGAGGAAACAGGCTCAGAGAGGTTAAGTTACTTGTCCATGGCCACACAGCTAGTAATGGCAGAGCTGGGATTCAATCCAGGCCCTCCTGCCTGAAGCCAGAACTTCCATGCCCTACAGGTTGCCACCTCCTGAATGGAGTGTTCCCTCGGAGGCAGAGGCAGAGCTGACTATGCCCATACCCCACGCGATCTTAGTGCCGACACAGTAGACTGGGGGACAGAGTGCTCGGTCAAGGGCAAGGCCATGCAACCCAGGGGAGCAGACAGAGCATAAATAAAGTGTGCTACATACCTGCGATGGAATATTGTTCATGCATAAAAAGGGATGATATGCTAAGGCATGCGACAGCACAGATGAACCCTGAAGATGTCCTATTGAGTGAAATAAGCAGGACACAAAAGGACAAGTATTTTATGATCTCTCTGATATGAAAGAAGCGCAATAGGCAAATTCAGAGTCAGAAACTAGAATACAAGTTACCAGGGGAATTAGTGCTTAATTGATACAGTTTCTGTTAGGGATGATGGAAACGTCTGGGAGATGGATGATGGTGACGGAGGCACCACTGTGTGAGTGTGATTAGCACCACTGGATTGTTTATTCGAAAAGGGAGGAAAGTGGAAATTTTAGGTTGTATATAAGTTATCACACACACAAAAAAACACAACTGGACAACACAAAGGTGAACCCTAATGTAAACAATGGACTAAAGTTAATAACATAATTAAAATACTATTGTTTCATCAACTGTAACAAAAGTGGCATACTAATGTGAAATGTTAATAATAAGGAAACCCACATGTGTGGAGGGGTATATAGGAACTGGGTACTTTCTGCAAGATTTTTTCTGTAAACCTACAACCACTCTAAAAAAAAAAAAAAACAAGAAGTAATCATGATTTTACATTTGGTGAATACTTTTAGAGTCCTTAAAAGGTCTACTTTTTTTTTAAAGTATTAAAAGCATTTTTCTCTAATTTAAAAAAAACAAAAAGAAGCATACCAGGCCAAGCCGACGGCCTCTGAGAATTAACTGTGCCACTGATTCTGGACCCAGGACCAGGGACAGCCCTGTGGGAAAATGGGGGCAGCAGAAGAGTCCAGAGGAGTCAGCATATATTCTCTCTCCTAGCACGATGAGCCTCCGAGATGGGCCTCCCCTTCCGCGGAAGGCAGACGCCAAGAACACAGAGGGGTCCAGGCTTTGGCCAAGAGCCTCAGGCTCTCCACCCCCAGCCCAGGCTTCTCAGGACATAAGCAGCGAAGGTTTGTGGGTAGAGCCTGAGGTCATGGAGTGGGACCTGGGCTGGTGGCAGGCTCTCCCCAGCCCTGCAGCCTCGCGTCATCACAGGGTGGGGGGATGTGGCAGCCCACCTGCTTCTCTTTCCGCATCCTTGCCCCCTCCATGCTATCAGGTGCCACTCTGCACACTCACCCCCGCCAGTCCATCTCTTTCTTACCCCTCTTACGGGACCATAAAGACACCCACAAGACTGGCCCTCCAACAGAACCAAACTTCCAAAAGACCTGTTCCAACTGCTCAACATGCAACTGAACCCAGAGAGGGACAGCATTCTGGTCACTCAGCAATAAAGCAGTGAGAAGCCATCAGGAGGCAAAGGCAGTTTCTCACCCAGGGAAAGAAAGAAGCCATCCCAGGGACCCCCCAGGCCAGAACTTACAGCACATAAACTGGTACATCAACTACGGTGTTGATCAATAAGTGATCACTCTCTGATTTCTCCCAGGGGCCTTCAAGCCCCGGGTGATGCCAGAGCCATCGACAGCCTCAGCCACTGTCTCATGGAGGGCCCTTCCCTGCCTGGAGTCCACTGCTCCACACCGTTTGGGTTCCTAGCAGCGGGTATGGCCCCCCACCTCCAGTCCAGCAGTAGCTGACCACTTTCCTGGACTGGATCCTCCAGCCTCACAAATATAAGCACCAATCCTTTGCAAATGCAAGATCAAAGAACGATTCAGGGTCTTCACAGTAATCCAATGTTCATCCCCACTTCCCCCACCCCTAGGAGTCTTGATAAAACGCAAATCCTCTGGCCCCACTCTGTAGGAATTCTCATTCAGGAGAGAATCTGTATATTTAACATGCTTCCCACTTGAACAACCTCCAGGAGCCCCAGGAGCCCCACTTAAAGACACCCTGGGGCCTTGTTCTCAAATTTGCTTCTCTGGACTCGTTTCCAGTTCTGACCTTTTCCCCTTATGTTATTTCTCTTTCTTGTATAAGTGTATCTTAGGAGAAGGAAAAGTCTTCCAATTCATAAAGGGATCTGGTGGCTAAAATCTTACTGATATACATGTATATCGACATCAACATATATACAACACATCCCACATTCACACTCAACAGTAGTAAGAAGGAGTTAACATACTGCATTTTCTAGAGATGACCCCATCTGAATTCAAACCCTACCATTCCCTGTGAACTCCTGATTCACACTCCTGAAAATTTCCGACTGAGGAACTGCTGAGTCTGATTTCTTCTGTCCCTACATAAGCACGGGGACACACATGCAGCCTTCCGCCACTGAACACCAGCACGTCCCCTCACCTTGATCTCCGCAGACAGCAGGGCCAGCCCTAAATATGCTGTCACTGCCTGGACACACACCATGTATCACGAGACCACAACCCACCGATGTCTGCAGAATTGCCTGACTGATGTGCCTTCAACCTGTCATCAGACCGCACTGACCTCAATTTTTTGAGAAATGAAGTCAAAACTCTACGTTTATCCTCAGAGATCGAGACATATTTATGCGTCAATCCTTCCTTCGTTTTTCTTTAGCCTTCAGTAAAATCTGAGAAGGCCACTCCCCACCCCCACGATGTCCTCAAGTCCATCCCCCATGACCATGCTCCCCTGAGCGCTGTAGCTGCTAGACAGGGCATAAAACTCAAGAGACATCTGCACTGCACTATCCCCAAAAGTAGGAGGCAATGAAAAAGCTCCCCCACCCCCCCCACCACATTCTCCAGACTCCCATTCTCCCACCCAGAGACGGCTGCATGTGCTGGCTCCAAGGATTTTGCAGCTGGAAAACTGAAAGAGTCACATTTTCCAAGACCCTCCTTCCAGAGAGGCAAAGCGACCTGCACAGAGTCACCCAGCTATTGAGTGATTGTTTTAGTTTCCCTGTCTACTCAAGCAAATACCATGTGATGGGTCCAGCTTAAACAATGGGAATTTATTAGCTCATGCTTTTGAGGCTAGGAAAAAGTCCACATCAAGGCGTCACGAAGGTGACGTTCTGGGGCTACCTGCAGGTTATCCTTGGTCCTGGGCTCCTCTGTCACATGGCAATGAATATTGCGGCCTCTCCATTCTCTTCCAGGTTCCACTGACCTTCAGCTTCTTGCTTCCCGTGACTTTCTCTCTGTCTGAATTTCATTCTGCTTATAAAGGACTCCAGTAATAGGATTAAGACGCATCCTGATGGAGGTGGACCACACCTTACCTGAAGTAACCTCATCAAAAGGTCCTACTTACAATGGGTTCACACCCACAAGAATGGATCAAGCTTAAAAACATGTTTTTCTGGGATACATACGACTCCAAAACACCACAGTGGTTGAGTCTCACTCTCCCTAATGGCAACCCGAAAAGGTGCGGGCTAATTTCTCTCTGTGGTGAATCCGCCCATCATGCTCATCACTATTCTCTTCCTAAACTTTTTTCCAGGGGAAAAGGACCCTTTATCCAGGGAAAAAGATAATATATCTAAGAAACTCTTCCTAGAGGTTAGGGGGGGTTCCTGTGGCCCAACTTTCTACATCATTCCAATCTTCAAAGGCTAATATGTAATGACCCAATCTTAAGGATCTGCTGGTCTTAACTAGCAAGTGATGAAGATAATGGTGGGGATAGCGGGTGGGCATCAGAGCCGCTTTGCTCCATCATAGTCATCCTTAAAGACCAGTTCAAACGGGAAGCCTTCCAGTTAGATCAGTCCCTTGGGACATGCTATACTTTAATGGTCAGGCTGGAATTATTTCAATGCATTGCTGTGTCTTCCCCTCAAAAATGAAACTATTGGTCTCCTATTCCCTGCTCCTTGAACACTGCTTGGTGAACTGTAGATTCCCAAGGAAAGAATCAACAAATCAAGAGCTATTTTCTGGTCATCAAGGCCTGCCTATGCCACAAACACATGCATACTAATCTCCCCATCTCAGGTTTAAAATTATGGGCTTGTTTTTTTTAACTCCCCACAAAATGAATGAGCTTAAATATTAGAAGTCGAAATTATTAAGTAAATCATTTCACCTGCAAAGCTTCTATTTGCGTAACATTAATTCATCATGGCAGCTAAAACAAATTCATCACATTCTGTATATTAGATGCTGATTTATGTCGGAACTGAAAAAAATCATGAGCTCAAAATTATGTTGACATGATGTACGTGCTCAATGCAGAAAGATTTCTCTCTTTCCACCTTTCTTTTTTTTTTATTTTTTTTAAAAATCATCCCAACAACTGAATTATGGTGGGAAGGAAAACGATTTGAGGAGCGGAAGGAGGCGTAGGGCTGGCATCTCGGAAAGTGAATAATGCTCCTTGCCTCACGTGTGTGGCAGGCTCTCTGCGCGGGTACACACTTCACACTGCAGTTATTAACGTCAAGTATGCCAAAGATAGGCAGGAAAATCATTACCATCCATCCCCACTAACCACCATTAAACTTCAATCAATTCAACTTAGCATGAGGGTGCTTGAGTGGCCCTTACAAATGTGGCTCCAAAGTCGGGCTGACTTACAGCATTGTCCACCGCACAAAGCAGCACTGCTAAGCATCTGCTGACAGTGGGATCACTTAGTCCCAGGACGGATGCTCTTTTGACATCCTGGGCATCCCGAAATCTTTCTTTTTCTGAGCGCTAAAAGGTCTAGACTCCTTACAGGTCAAGAGCATGGGGGTGGGGATGGGGAGGGGAGGTATTTGCACTGGCCACCCTTCCTTTCCCGATTCTGGAGTGGGGACCGGGCAGAAGGAGGCTTTCGCGGCTCTGAGAGTTTTGCAGATGCCTTAAAGAAAAGGTTTCAGCCACCACCAAAAGTTTGGTAATGTGAGCCCCCTCTCGCTCGCTCTCGTGGCTAGCTTGAAATTCTCACACTCGCTCTGCAAACTGTAAACCCAAACTAGATTCCCTTCTCAGGGCAGGGGGGAGGAGGGCGCGCCATTTGGAAGCGAGGAGGGGGGAAGGCAGCTTCTGGAAAAGGCGCCGCGCTCGGGCTGGAGGCTGCCCCGCGCGCGCACCGGGGCCCAGACACCCGGGCTCCCACTCCGCGGCCACAAAGGCGGTGGCGCGGGCCGAGGCGGATCTGGCCGCGAGCAGGGTCGGGCCTCCAGCCGCTGGCCGGAGACGGCCGGTGCGCGGCGCTGACAATGCGGGCTTTGTTCGCGCGCCGCAACCCGAGCCGGCGGGCAGGTGGGGGCCGGGGCGCTGCCGGCACCGGGTGTTCCCCGGCCGCGGGCACGGTCGGCACAGCCCGGCCACGCGGCCTCCCCGCGGCCTCTCGGCGCAAGCCCTAGGCGGGACGGAGAAGGGAGAAGGGGGAGAGGGGAAGAAAAAGGAAACGGAAAGCAGAGAGGAGAGAAAGAAAAAGATACAAAAGGAAGGAGAGGAAAGCAGAGGGAGACAAGCGACTGATACAGGAGAGTGGAGACAGAGGAGGGGAGAGAAAGGAAAGAAAAGAAAGGAGGGGGGACAGAGATAGAGGAGGCAGGGAAGAGGGAGAGGAGGGGAAAGAAGGGGAAAAAGACAGGGAGAAGGGGAGAGAGAAAGGAACGAAAGGAAAGAAGAAGAAGAGAGAAAGGAAAGTAAGGAAAAAGAGGAGAGAGGGAGAGGAGAGAGAAGAAAGGGGGAAAGAGATGAAGGGAGAGAGAAGGATGGGGGCGGGGGGACAGACAGGCAGACATGTACAATAGAACTGTACTCCAGGCTGCCCAGGAAGCCTCTGGAAAGAGCAAAAGTTCACCCTATTTCATAGAGAGAACCCAGCCGAGTCAGCAAAGCGTAATCACCAGGTCTTTGCTAAATTACAGGTTTGAGAGCTGGGTCTGGACTCACTTAACTGTGAGTCCCCGGGAAGGCCCAGATGTTTAAGTGATTTGCAAGGTTGGTGAACACAAATATCCCCCTACCTCCACCACACCCCCCAACCCCCTGAACCCTGGAGGACAGGGGTCGGCAGTGCACACGGGCTTGCCCGGAACAGCCACCCAGATCAGCTTCTGACGCTCACTTGGGATGGGAGTCGCCGGCAGCCGACCGCACTGTCCAGGCCCAGCCCAGGGCCGGCCCGCGGTGAGGCCACAGGCCTGGGATGCCCGGCCTCGGCCGTCCAGGCCACGGGCCCCAGGCCTGCAGCGGGCCGCCCGCCCTTCTCCGCCAGCTCCCTCGCGGGAGGCCAGGGGCCCTCAGCCGAAAAGGGGGAAAATCAGTCCAGTGCTAATGAATAAAAAGTCCCCTTCATTTCACTGCTGTTTTTGGTTCATTAAATTTTCCACAGATTTGTGGAGAAGAAAACATAATCAATAAACCTTGACAAAAGTGAACGTGTGAAAAAGGCCACGTTCTGGGATACGTACGAATGGAAAAGCGAGATAAAAGTGATATCCGATCACAGATTTCAGGGGCAGATGACGAGCTGGGGCTGCTGAAGAATCTCAACGGACCGTCGCCCCTCTGCGGCTTTCCTTGGCTGAGACTCCTCATTCAAGACAACAGTAAATGCACTAAAACTTTTTTCTTATGCTAATGACTGAAACGGGGCAATCACAGTTAAAACACACTTCCCAGCAACCTGGTTTTCTCCTTAACAACACACATGCACACACACAAAACGACATGCACTTATTCGATGCCAATTAAAATCTCAAAAAATGGTTTAATATGTACCGTTTGGCCACAACTTAGCTGAGTTTTTTTCCCCCGTACGTGTGTGTTGTAAGAGACTAGAATCAGGACACAAACGGAATCATTAAAGGTTTGGGGGATGAAAGAATTGTGGAAAATGAGATACAGAACATGTAGAAAGCATGCTGTGTATCAAAGGTGCATTTTCTCAGGGTTTTTGATATAGTTCTGTACATGAGAGATGCTTTTGTCAACTGCAAAATTTCAAAACAAAGTCATTGATTTGTTTTTAAAAATTCTTTGTATTCCACGGCAAACACTCAACTTACAGAAAACGACTAATACTAAAGCCGGCGTTCTGTGTTTATTTCAAAACCATGAAGGTGTTGCTTTTCTACCAAAGGACACAATCAAATGTCACCGCCTGATGACCCTCTCCCCAGCTCTTCTTTTAACAGGCCTGACAGAACAGCAACAGGGCAGCCTTCTCTCCCCGCGTTCTTTAGAAGTGAGAGAGCCCTATTCACTGAAAATGCTGCACTTTCTGCCTGTTGGTACAATCACCTTGCTCGCCTCTCCGAATTTTCTGGCATCTGAGAATAGTTTCTCTTTGGCATTCTTTACGTGTTTCATCTGTGCATGCCTCTGAAACTTACTGAAAAGAAGAAGGGGGAAGGAGGGGGCCTGTTTCCTTGGGGTTCCTTTCCAAAGTGCCAGGACCAGGAGGAGCAGCTGCAGCTGTCGTCAGTGAGGTCCAAAGGGGCCTTCTATCGTGCACCTGGGACCAGAGGCCCTGAACAGGTAGAACCCCACTCACCCACCCCCAGCCTCAAGAAGCAAAGCTTGTTTGCTCCATCTTCTTCAAGCACCACTCAGAGGAAAGGAAACCCTGCTGAACACACACTTTAGCTGACCCAAACCCCTAAGCACACAAGGACCTAGGACTGGAGCAGGAACTTTTAACAAGCCAGCTGGGTGTTGGGGCTGATAGGCTTTCAGAGTGCACAGGATAACCTCTTGTCTCATTTAAAGAGAATGTGAGGTGAAGTTTTCCCCTAATGGGGTGGGGGAGGAGAGGTGGTATCTCAGGGTTGCTGCCTGCAGGATCCCCGGCTTTGCTAATCCAGCTCCGGGGGCTGCACTGTGTACAGGGCACTTGTGGGAGTACAAAAAGCGTGAAGTATTTGTGTATTTTTCAGTCTGCAGAGCAAACAAGCCAGCTACAGTACACAGTCCCTAAGACCCCCGAAGCCAGGCGATGAGCCACTGACCAGCAGCCCCACAGCCCCATCTCCCGACCAGGCAACTATAAAAGGGTTTCCCCTCCCAAGAAAGTGGACCTGAACGTCCCTAAGAAAATGGAGTGGCCCTCCACTCTAAGGCCACCCAGCCAGAAGGCCTCTGCCAACTCCACACACGCTCCAGCATGGGCCCAGTCAAGAGGCCCCTCCAAGGCCATGGCCATCCCAGAGGACGTCACTGTGTTTGGCAGCAGCCCCAGGGGTCTTTGCTGAAGGAGTCTGGACCCTGTGCAAATTCAAATCAAGTCCCGTGGAGTATAAAAACATCCCTTAATAGATGGTACGGCAATCACCGCCTTCCTTGGTGAGCGCAGCCACCAAAGTGTTTTTTTGGAGTGTCTTTCTTCCTCTCACAGGTGGTATCTGAAAAAAGACTGTTGGGAACACAGAGGCAGGACCTGAGGGCTACATCCTTGGCAGGTGAGCTCCTTCCTTCGGCAGCAATCTTCCTTGTGTTAGTTTACCACCCCTACCCCCATTACTAAGTAACTTCATGAACTTGGCATATTTCTCACCGCAGAGGGGAAACACAAAACCGCCCTAAATTTTGCAAAATATAATTAACCTCGAAACTCATCAGACCAGTGACAACTTTCCATACGGCTGGGCTTGAGTGGAATTTAATACGGAATAATTTCCATACGGCTGGGAGGGAACATCTCCACAATTTCCTGTAACCTTGCGGCATGGGAAGGAGAAGCAGCAAGTCTAGGAAAACGAAAGCAAGGAAGATGAAGGAAGAAAGAGAGGCAAGGAGGAGGACTTGGAGAAGTGGCTTCTGCGTGGCCTGGATTCTAGATTCGAATTACCATCTCAGAACACAGCAGAAGCTGGGAAAATCCTACAGAACCTCAAAGCTCAAACCTTCCAGGCATAAGCAGGGGGCCCTTCCCTCCGCTGGGGAATGGGTCCAGGTAGCCACACAAAGGGTTTCCTCCGGACTGCAAAGCCGCTCCCAGGCCCTGGGAAGCCGGGAGAGGAAAATCCCTAGCAAAGGTAAGGAAATGACGGGGAGGGGGCCTGGAGGTGAGCTGGCTAGAACAAACAGTTGTCATGGGCAGACTCCTGACAAGTCCGCCCATTCCGCCGCTTTCCACTGCTGTATATTTTGGATTTCACAGTTTATTTACTTTACTTTTTGGCACCGCGCCCCCTGAGCATGCCAATACAATATTTGTTTAAACACTATTTTATGCCGCTTGCGAGGGAAACGTTTACTTTCAAATTCTCCAACATCCCCCAGAGCCTCATCGGCAAACAGCATATGAGCGTTTTACAACTGCTCCCTTTATCTGAAGCTGTCGGGATTAAACCTTCGCACGCCCGGCGAGGGCGGCGGGGCGGGGAGCCCGGGACACAGAAGGCGCGCACCGAGCGGGATGCCCTGGCTGGGGAGGAAGGAGGGGCGCGCGGGGCACACCAGGCCGGGGCCCAGACTCTAGGGGATGGTCCACTTTCCAGCTGGGGGACCGACGGAGACACACACACACACACACACACACACACACACACACACACACACACAAATTATACAAAAGAGAAAGAAGAGTCAGGGGTTGGGGGCACCCTCCGGGGACCCTCGGCGGCCGGGGGTGAGCAGCGCGGGCTCCATCCCAGCTTCTCGCGCTGTAAAAAGTCGGGTTTCCTAGGCAATGACAGCAATTACAGCCGGACAGAAAAGGCGCCGAGTTGGGTCGACTTCCAGCTGCCCGCCCTCTGCGCACCCCCGCAGCCCGCCCGCCGCGCTCACACTCACACACGCAAGCACACGCTCCCTCTCCCCCACCCTTGCCCCCCTCACCTACCCCGCCCGGCCGGCTCGGGGGAAAACTCTTCCCCTTTCTAAACCCTTAATAGGATTGGCGCCCAACTCTCTCCGCGCCTCTCCCCATCCATCACACACAGATCAAGTTGCAGTAGTGGATTTTTCAAATTCCTCAGCAAATATACTTGTTGAGAGATTTCCCCTCCCGGGGGGGGGGAGGACAAAAAGTGGGGGGCGGGGATGAGAGTGAGGGGTGGCGGGACCGGTGGACCCGGCGAGGATTAAGTGTGGATCCCTTCGGGAAGTCAAGCGGATCTCGGGGCGGAGGGCAGGGAAGGAGGAGGAGGAGAGAGAGAAGGAGGGAGGCCGGAGGAGAGCCCAGCCAAGGGGGAGGGGGCGGCAGGGCCCAGCGAGGGGGAGGAAGAGCGAGCAAGAAAGAAAGGCAGGGCTCCGGGGTGGGGAGCGCGGCAAAGTGGAGTTAAAAGTTCCCAAGCGGCTGGCTGCAGCCCCTCAGCACACTGCACGCTCCGCGTAGACGCGGTCCCACTGCCCACCTCAGTGAGCCTCGAAGCATCCTGGCCTCCGATCCCACCCCACTGCCACTCCCAACCCCCTCAAAAGCCAGCCCACTCAGCCCGGCAGGGATTCGGGCGAAGCCGCGACGGTGCGGGAGCCGGGCCGGGCTGTGTACTCGGAAAAGGGAGGCTCTCTCCCCGGGGTGGAGGTGGGGAGAGGCAATACCCTCCCCCGGGCCACGAGTTCCAAGCCCCAGGATCCCCCTTACGCCCCGCGCCCGGTTTGGCCAGAGCCCGAAGCGGGGCCGCCCCAGCTCCGGATGCCCGGACCCTGAGCCCGGAGCCCCGATTCCCGCGCCGTGGCGCCGGTACCCGGCCGAGCGAACCCCCCGAGACGGCACAGCATCCCGGTCGGCGCGGGCTTGGCCAGGGCCTGGGGCGCTTCGCCAAGAAAAGAAAGGAAAAGGCCAATGCAACTTTACCGAGGGAGACAAAAGTTTGCCTCTAGCACGCAGGTGGCCTCTCGGGCGCCGGGCGGCGGCTGCGGGACCCCATCCCAACTTGGCTGGCACGGCGACCCGCCGCGGGCTGCCGTCTGCCGGGGCTGCCGGCCGGGGCGGGGCGCGCAGAGTGAGGGAGGGGACCACAGGGGCAGGCGGGCGGGGGCCAGGCAGTCCCTACCGCCGGCGATCAGGCAGCTCCCGCGGGCTCCGACGCGCCTCGCCGTCCGCGCGCCTCCCTCTGCCTCCGCCGGCTCCTCCTCGCCTTTCTCCGCGTCCGCCGCCGCCGCCGCCGCCTTCTGCTCCTCCTCGAAGTCTCATTGATGGGAGTTTGAAAAAAAGTCCGCGGAGCCGCGCCGCCTTGGCTGGCTCGCCCGGGAGCTTCTGCAATCCATCAGCGCTGCCGGACGGCGCAGCGCCCCCGCGCGCACGGCGCGAGCACACCCGGGCGCCACACACCGCGCGCGCCCCCGCCCGCGCGCGCGCCCCCGGCTCCCGCACCCCGGCCCCCGGGAACCCGACGGGACCCGGACAGGAGGAGGGGCCGGCGGAGAGTCTTCTCCTCCCTCCCCAGCTCTGAGCAAAGAAAGAACGCTTACGGAAAAAGTTCGAGCAGGGAACTAAAGAACGCGCCGCCTCCAATACTTTTTTTTTTTTTTTACGGCGCCGGGTAGGGGGGTGAGGGGTCTTGGGAGAGGGGTCGCTAACTCAAGTCAGATGAGCTCCGGAGCTGAGAGTCGAAACTGCTCTGTTTTCAATCTCCGAAATCCACACGGCCCCCCTCCACGCTTCCCACCTCCCTCTTCCCCCTCTTCCGAAAGATGCCCGGGTCGCCGTTCCCTGCGCCCTTGCTTCTCCGGGCGCCGCGGCGGAAGCCGGGCCCGGGAGTGGCCGGAGGGGGCTCTGGCTCCGCGCGGACCCCTCCTTTCGCGGTCGGGCCGGGGGCGGAGGGCGGCGCGCGCAGGTGTCGGGGGTCTTGTCCGCGTCCCCCGCCGCGGCTCGCACACGGTGTCATCTGAGCGCAAGTCTGCGAGAAGCGGAGCAGCCGTCTCGGTTTGGTGCATGTGTGTGTTGCAGGGAGGGTTTTTGTTTTGTTTTGTTTTGTTTAAGAGACTCCACTCGAGCTGCTGCAGCCAGATGGAAGTAATCAGAACCCGACAACAACAGAGGAAGAAGAAAAAACCTCACCGAGCTTGCGGGCCAAAGAGTGTGGGGGTGTGTGTGTGAAAGAAGTTGCTTAAACAAACTCGGTGACAGGCAGTGAGCCCTCAAGCCGCGCCACAGCCCGGAGTTTCCGAGTTTGGAGAAGCTGGGGGGTTGTTGGGGTTGCGGGGGTGGGGGAGCTACTGCCCCCTCCGGGCTCACCCAAAGAGTACCCCATTATTTTTCTTCCTAACGTTTGTGGAGCACCATGTGCTAGGCGACGGTGTTATATCTCCTTTCTATTATTTAATCCTCACAAGTCTGTCAGGAAGCTTCTTTCATCCCCATTTTACAAGTGACAGGACTGAGGCTTAAAGAGGTTAAGTGATTTGTCCAAGGTCAGACCACTCGACCGCCATCCTCCCGTGGGATTTGGTGGGCTGTACCCCTAGTTCCAATGAATTCTTGTTGAAGGTGGGGAACATCTCTTCTTTGTGCTTCTTTTTTTGTCTGGAAGGCAAGGACACCCGATTTTACCTTCCCTGTGGGATATGACCTTCACACACCCATTTCACAGATGTAATTAATCTCTTCTTGTTGGTAGCTCTTGCCATATATGCCACCCTCCTCTGCCTGTATGGACATATATTTTAAATCAAAGGGGTGGCTTTTATGATGTTCTTTCCCTATTCCCCTCCTATATTCCCTTCTTACATTTCATTTACATCAGAGGAGCAAGTTTCTTCCTGATCAGGAGAAAAAAAAAAACATGCAGAACAATATTAGAACAATTTGGCACCAATTGTTTTTCTCAAATAGGCTCTCCAGATGGGGGGAAAAAAATGCAAAACTGCAGTGTTTTTAAAAAGGGAAACTTGCAGAGGAAAATATATTTAAGGGCGAGAGATGTTTGAAAGGGGCTTTTTCTTTAAATATGATCGGATTCCTCTGCACTATTTGTTCAAATTCCTGCTGAGGTTTCAGAACAGAGGCTCTAAGGAGACAGAAAAAGTAAACTCTCCCTCCCCTCCTTGGCCATATTTTAATGACCCTATTCATACCCACTCCCAAGAAATGTGGGGCATCATTTCTTGTTGCTGGAATATCGGCTGCCTCGGCTGATCACTCCGTTACAAGCTTGTCTCTGTGGGTCTCCTTGTGTTGCAAAGTTTGTGAAGAAGTTTAAACAAATCAACATTTTGGCTATTTCCTTTTTCTCTGTTTTCCTTCGCAGCCCGGCTCCACTCCTGCTGGAATCCAGGCACTCGCATAACCTTTCCCGGCTTATTTTGGCAAGAAGGTGGCTGTTGAGATGAAGCCAGGATGTTTTTGGTTTGAGGAGACACTGGAGACACCACAGCTTTCATCTCTAGAAGGTCAGAAGTTTTGGCGTAGAAAAAAGCAACAAACAGAAGGTCTGGAGTGCAGGCGAATTGCTGGAGCAGAGGAAGCCCTCACATGGGCTCAGATCTAGTCACTGCACGTGTGCCCTTCAGTCAGCAGCTTTCTGTGTGCCGGGGTGCTGTGCTGGGGGTCCCAGCCCACCCTGGGTGAGTCTGATGAGCTCCTTGCCCACATGGAGCATATGTTCCATTAACATGCACGCAAGTAAATCTACAATTACAAACTGGGTGAAGAGAAAAATACATGGTACTCAGAGACTGGAGCCCTGATCTAGCATGGAGGGCGGGGGGTGGAGAAGACCTTCTGGGAGAAACCAAGGTTTTCACTGATGGGAATAAGGAATAAGGGATGAGAAAGGAGAGGAGGAAGTGATGCATCAGGTCTTCCTTCTCTCCTGTTCAATGGGATTGACTGAGGAGAAAATCCAGGCCTAAAGACAGAGTTGCGATTACTAGTTACTAAGGTGGTGTGAAAACTTGCCCCCTACCTCCATGGAGTGAAACAACCATTTCCTGTGCTTGCAGATTCTGTGGGTCAGGATTTTGGACAGGGCAGAGCTGAGGCATAGCTTGTCTCTGCTCCATGGTGACTGGGGCCCCCGCTAAAAGACTCGAAGGCCACAGCCCGCTCGTACCTCTGGTGGCTGATGCTGGCTGGTGGCTGGTGGCCTCAGCCGCTTTCCATCTGAACCTCTCCATGTGGTCTCTCTGCTTGAACTAGTGGGGCTTCTTCAGAGCATGGTGGCTGCGTCCCGAGAGTGAGCATAACAAGGGATGGCCAGACGGAAGCCCACAGCATCACTACAGCCATCTTTTAGTCATCGAGGCAGTCCTGAAGTCCTGCCCGGGTTCAAGGCACTTCTTGAAGAGGACTGGCATAATTCCAAAAGAGTATGTGGGAGCAGAAATATTGCAGTGGCAATTTTCCGAAAACACAGTCTGCTGGAGCTACCTGGAGACTAGAAAGTAGAACCCAAGATGGCCTTCTCCTATGGGGGAAACTGTGACCCCACAAAAGATAGACTGAAGTTCTAATCCTTGGTACCTTAGAATGGGACCTTATTGGAGAAAAGGGTCATTGCAGATGGAATTGGTCAAGATGAAGTCATCCTGTGGAGTAGGGAGGCCCATGATCCAATATGACTGGTGTCCCTAGGAGAAGAGATCCAGATTTAGAGACACAGAGGGGAGAAACACTCTTGATTTCAGATTTCCAGTCTCCAGAGCTGCGAGAGTGTCAGCTCTTCTGGGCCTCCTCCAGCTTCTGGCGGTGTCGGCCATCCTCAGCGCTCCTTGGCTTGCAGCTGCAGCACTCCAAACTCTGCCTCTGTCTTCCAGGGCCTTCTCCCCTCAGACTCACTGAGAGAGACACAAATGTGGCCACACAAGGACACACCAAGTGGGAGTGGGCTGTGGCTGGGAGGAGCTGGGCTTTCAGACCCCACCCTAAATAAGGTAGACAAAACAGCTGGTCAGTGGCCAGAGGTGGGGGGCACCTTCACAGCTTCAGCCAGGTCCTGGAGCCAGACCCAGGATGGGGGCCAATCCCTAAAGTGGATAGATCAGGTGGTATTCTTTCAGGGCCCCCCACACACCCCTAACATCCTTGCCCCTGTCTCCGCCTCTCAGATGGGGAACGCTGTAAGATGGCTTAAAGCTATGTCTGTTATTACAATGTAAATACAGCTGGGAAGGGTAACTCAAAGCCTTTCTAGGGCCGCACTCCTTACCACTGAGAGGAAGTTTCCCAGATCGTTTCCAAAGAGCAGGCTCAAGTACGAGGAGTAAGGAATGTAAGGATGCCCCCTGAGGGTCACTCCTGGGGGAACGAGGACATATGGAGGACGCCAGGCAATCAAGGACCAACAAGCATTTCTACTTTGCAGCCCAAATCTTCAGCCCTTAGTATGGTACAGGTATAAAGCACTGTAAAGACACACTTGGGATTTGTGCAAAGTTGGAGATGTCAGGGCCCCTCCTCACAGAAGCAACCAGGAAAAAGCCTTTTCCCCTTAAGGGCTGCTCAGGACGACCAAATTCTTTGATTCATTCATTCATTCATGATCATTGAACTCTTAGCACATACCTTGCACTTTAGAAAGAAAAAGTGAATGATGTTTAGCCCTCACCCTTCCCTCCATCCTCTAGTACCCTGGCTGGGTGGGGTAAGTGCTGTGAAGGAGGCTCCCAGGGGCAGGGAAAGGAAGGGACCCATGCAGCCATGGGGAAGGGGAGGGCAGGGCAGTGGGCGTGCAGAGGACACAGCAGCCCCGAGACTACTGTAAGAGGCCAAATCAGCCAGCTTAGAGGTAGAGTGGGTGTTTGTCAGGCCCAGTTTCCCGCTCCAGGGCCAGCCCACCCTAGAACTTTTCTCCAATACATTGTGGTTTTCTTAACCAAACTGACAAAGACAGCATCATCTTACAGCCACCAGTGATGCTAAGACGCATCAATAGACCTCACCCATCACAAAGCAATGAGAGACTTTATTTCCAGGCAATTTAAAAAGACATCATTAAAGACTTTCAATAAAATGCAATTCGATTATTGTCAGATACTGGACTGACCTACACACTGAATTCAAGGGTAGCCACTCCCTGCCCATTAGCAGTGTATCAGATTTCTCTCAATAGGTCCACTCTATTTGAGGGCTCCTGGGAAGCAATGGAGAGCCGGTGTGTGAGCTGGCCCATGTCCAGCACAGCCTTCACTTTCTTGGGGTTCATCCTCTCCAGTTGTCTCCAGCAGAAGGAAGATGACGGGAAAATCACTGGTAGACTTCATGCAAAAAGCACCTCCTCTGTTGTTATCCATCATTAACAGCTCGACTTGTCTTTATAAATGTTAGGTGTCAGAGGTTTGTTTTGTGCCTGGGTTCCTTGGTGAGCCTCAGTTTGCCAAAGGTCAAAGGAGAAAATTCAGGCCTAATTGTCTTTGAATTAATGGACGAAAGAAAGAGCAGCTTGGCGGCTGCCTCCTGTCAGTTTGCAGGGTGGCAAGCGCAAGAAGGCAAAGAGAAGACAGATCACATGTTCACTGAAGCTGGAGCCCAGCAGTGGCTGAGGCTAGCCCACACGGGGGCATTGGATAGCAAGTCCTCCAAGAAAATGACCGACAGAGTGATCATTTTCATATAAATAAGGAAGAAAACAGGTAGAAGATAAAGTGGAAGAGAAAATGACTGACAAAGTGATCATTTTCATATAAATGAGGAAAAAAACAGGTAGCAGATAAAGTGGAAGAGAAGACCCCAATGATGGAAAAAGAAAACACACATCATCTGAGCTTAAATGCAAAAGGAAATGCCAAAACCTATGAAACACCACTGAAAAACTGTGAGACAACTACTGAAAACCACAATGAGAAAAAAACCGTGAAACACTACTGAAAGATACAGGCTTGAGCAAATGGAAGGATATATGTTCTTGGAAAAGAAGACAATGTCACCAAGGAATTAGTTATCCAGGAAGTGGATGGTGGTGATGGGCACACAACATTGTGAATGCAATTAATACCACTGAATTGTATACTTGAAAGTGGATGAAATGGGAAATCTTGGGTTGTATAAATGTTACCACAATAAAAAGTTAGAAAAAAATTACTGCACTCCAAATAAATACAGTCATTTGAGGGGGGGGGCTAGATAAGTTCATAATTATAAAGTTAATTTAATTGAACAAAGAAGCAAGAATAGCAAACAATCCCTGAAGAAAAAGAAAAAACGGCAACCCTGTCAGATCTTCAAACATATCATAGAGCCTCAACAGAATTAAAACAATATGGTCTTGACAAATGAAGAACAGACCAATGGAATGGAATACAAAATCCAGAAATAGACATACGTGGGTATGGAAACTTCAAATTTGATAAAGGTGGCATCCTGAAAATGTTGGTAAAAGATGTGCTTTTTAATAAGTTGGATTGGGATAACTGGACAGCCATATGGAAAAAGAAAAATTGGATCCATTCCTCACACTGTACACCAGTTCCAAATGTATCATTACTAAGATGTAAATTATAAAACTTATACAAACACTAAAAGAAATCAGGGATCAATTCCACTATACCCTGGGTGTGGGAAAATCTTTTCTAGTTATGCCTCAAAATCCGAAAGGGAAGAAAATTGAAAATTACATTATGTAATTTTGTTTAACCTTCCAGGGAAAAAATGTTTCAAAACTAAAAAGTCTAACTGCCAATTTAGAGGAAATTTGGGGGACAGGGATACAGTTTAAACATCGCTGTGGAGATGTAATCCAGACAGTGGGAAACTGCAGAACAAACAGCACAGTTTCTTCAACAAATAAATTGTAAGAGAGAAAAAACAGTTGGAGGGGGAGCTATAAATTAAAAGAGATTGAAGAGATGTAATTTCACTAACTTGAACTAACAACCTGGGGGTGGGGAGGCAAGTATAAGGCAAGAGGGGATATTTGAAGCCTGGCTGGAAAGTTTTAGAGATACATATTGAAATGTTTATAGATGAAATTACATAATGTCTGGGATTGGCTTCCAAATAATCTGGGAGGGAGTAAGTGGGGACAGAGACGAAACAAGATTGGCCGTGATTTAATCATTGTTGATCCTGAATGATGCTTCATGGAGCTTTATTATACTATTCTCCCTGTGCTTAAAATGTTTGAATTTTTTTATAATAAACAATTTTTCTGATTTCAATAAACAAAATAAAAAATGAAAATAGGCCAGAGTTGGGGTTTGCAGAAAGAACACACTGCTGGAGTTCTGCAGTAGCCTCCCTGCTGCTTTCCCTGGCTGCAGCATATCCTCCCTCCACCCCTGGCCCATCAAAACTTCACCTGACCCGGTCAGTCTCCTGGTCCAAACTCTTTAGCACTGCATGCCAGGCACTTCAGGACAGGGTCCAAGTTCTCTCTTACAGCACACTGTGACTCCCCTGCTTCCATACCATTGAACATGTGCTGCCTCTACTGGAAGGCCTTTCACCATCTTTTCTACTGGAGAGCTCCTATGCATCCTTCAAAACCCCACTCAATCTTCACCTCCCTTGGGATACCTCCCGCTGACTCCCCTAGACAAAGTGAGACAGTCCCTGCATCTTTACAGCGTTTATATCAATTATCGACAAGGAGAGCTCAGTGTCTGGGAGTCTGTTTTCACCCCCACACCCTGTGTCCCCACTCACTTTCAGAAAAGAAGACTGTGTTAAAGTTCAGCTTGGTCTCCAGCTCACAGGAAAATGCTTGCCACTGGGCAGGGTCTCCATGAACACTGAGTGAATAAATACCCTGTCTAGCCCCCTCAGCCCTGACAGTAATCTACTCCAGCTCCCTAGTTTCTTCAGCTGCATTGTTTAAGCCATTTAGCCCCATTACATCTCACCCAGTTCTAAATTGGAAAACTTCATTTCTTCCCAGCTTGGCTACATTGGCAATATTGGATTCAGAGGTAAGATCATAATTCAAAATTCCAAGGAGAAGGAAAGTGCCTTTTTTTCCTCTAAACTTTTTACAAGCAGCTGTAAAAATAATACAGAACCCATACAGGGTCCTTGTTCTGGTTTGCTAATGCTGCCGGAATGCAAAACACCAGAAATGGATTGGCTTTTATAAAAGGGGGTTTATTTGGTTTCACAGTTACAGTCTTAAGGCCATAAAGTGTCCAAGGTAACACATCAACAATCAGGTACCTTCACTGGAGGATGGCCAATGGCCTCCAGAAAACCTCTGTTAGCTGGGAAGGCACATGGCTGGTGTCTGCTTGCTCCCAGGTGGCGTTTCAAAATGGCGTTCTCCAAAATGTCAGTGTCAGTTTCCAAAGGCTGTCTTCAAAATGTGTCTCTCAGCTATAGCTAGCCGTGAGCTCCTGCTGTCTGAGCTTTTACAGGGCTCCAGTAAACTGATCAAGGCCCAGGCTGAATGGGAGGGGCCACACCTCCATGGAAATTATCCAATCAGAGCTATCACCCCACAGTTGGGTGGGTCACATCTCAATGGAAACAACCTAATCCAAAGTCTCCAACTTAATCAACACCAATATGTCTGTCCCCACAAGATTGCCTTTAAGAATATGGCTTTTTCTGGGGGACATAATACATACAAATTGGTACAGACCTCCAACATAAACCTCCCCCCAGATATCCAGATCTACCAATTTTAACATCTTGCCACATCTCCCATATCATTCTATCAATCTATCTGCGTCTGTCTATTTATTTTCTAAACATTTGAGATTAGGTTATATAAACCATGCTCCTTGAACACAGTACTTCCATGAACATTCCCTAAGAAGAGGATGTTCACTTAAGTATCCTTAAGTACAGGTATCAAGTTCAAGAAATTTAACATTGATGGAAAGCTTATAGTCTATATTCCAAGTTTTTCATATGCACCAATAATATCCTTTTCAGCCTTTTCTTTTATTAGTTCCAGTCCAAAATCATGTATGGCATGTAATTGTCATCATCTCTTTAGGTGCTCTTTTTTTAAATTGTGGGAATATATATGCAACATAAATTTTCCCATCTCAACCATTGCCAAGCATTATGTTCAATGTATTAATCACATTCATGATATTGCGTTACCCTCACCACCTTTCATTACTAAAACCTTCCCATCTCCCCAAACAGAAACGCCACACCCATGATGTGTTAACTTCCATCTCCCCTGCTCCCTGTCCCTAGCAACCTGTACTCTAATTTCTGTCTCTATGAGCTTGCACATTCTCCAATATTTTCTTTGACGTTACCATGGGGCTTAAATTTAACATCCTAAATCTATAACAATCTTCTTTGCTTTGATACCAACTTACCTTCAACAGTATACACAAACTATGTTCCTATACCCCTCCGTCCCCCCACCTTAATATAGTTCTTGTCAAAAATTGCATGTTATACATTACGGGTCCAAAACTACTGATTTATCATTACATTTTATGCATTTGCCTTTTAGATCCCTTATGAAGTAAAAAGTGGAGTTGTGAAGCAAAAATATAATAGTACTGGCATTTATGTTCACCCCCGTAATTACCTTCACTGGAGATCTTTATTTGTTCATGTGGCTTCAGTCTATTATCTACTGTCCTTTCCTTTCAACCTGCAGAACTCTCTTTAGCATCTCCTGTATGGCTGATCTAGTTGTGGCAAACTCCCTCAGGCTTTTGTTTATCCAGAAACGTCTTAACTCCTACCCCATTTTTGAAAGACAGTTTTGTCAGATAATAGAATTCTTCATTGGCAATTTTCTGTTTCTAAATCTTTAAATAGGTCAAACCACTGCCCTCTTGCCTATGGTTTCCAATGAGATATAGGTACTTAATCTTAGTGAGGCTCTCTTGCACGTGACATGTTGCTTCTCTCTTGAGGCTTTCAGAATTCTCTCTTGACCTTTGACATTCAACAGTTTGATTATAATATGCCACAGCGTGGGTCTATTTGGGTTTATCCTGTTTGGAGTTCAGTGAGCATCTTGGATGTGTGTATTCATATCTTTCATTAGATTTGCACATGTGGCCCTAGGAATTCCTCCATTTACACAGTTCTTAATGCCCCCTCTTCCCTAGGAAACTGTTTCCTCAAGGTCCAGGCACTGCACTGTATGTCCTACAGCCAGCAACCCCTTGCCGCAGCCAGCATGACTTGCCTGCTCCTCCACAGTGTTCATAGGAGAGAATGGTGAGCTGCCTTCTACACACAGGGCAAGTTCTGGATCAGCAAGTCCCTCAAGCCACCACCAGATTGGACCAGACATGCAAGCTCCCAGTATGTACATGAGGGTTACTCTGCTCCCTCTGGAACTGGGACCAGGAATCCATACTAGGAGTGCAGGCTGGCTCCGCACTGAGTGAGTGAGGGGTAGTGGGGGGGGAGCTGGGGAGCCATCTGCATGCCGTGAGATCCTACAGCTTCTAAGTGGCCTTTTTCTTGATTCAGCTCTCACCCTGTTCCTACGGTCCTTAAACTGTTTTCTGGAGCTTTGAGAAAGATGTTTCTGCCAGCTGCTGCTGGTTGTTCAAACTTCTATGGGGGGGGGACAGAGCCCTGAAGGGCCTTACTCTGCCTTCTTGATCAAGCCACTGTCTCATTATGGTTTTGATTTGCTTTTCCTTAAAGGCTAAGGATGTGGAGCATCTTTCCATATGCTTACTGCCCATTTGTAGATCTTCTTTGGAGAAATGTCTTTTCCAGTCCTTTGCCCATTTTTTAATTGGGTTGTTTGTCCTTTTTATTGCATGTTCAGGGTGAGGAAAAAAAATGAGGAAGGGGCAGATGCAGTCCAGGGACGGCAACGGGGGAGTGGGATGGAAGGTGAGAACAAGAACCTTGTCTCCTTTATCTTTGTATCTTCAGTTTCGGGAGGGACTCCAGCGGGTGCTCCGTGATGGGGTGTCACAGCGGGTGGCAGGGGAAAGAGAAATTCACTCGATTTAGATATCACATGAGTTAAACAATAAAAATGATCTTCGGCCTGGAAGGGGCTGAACAAATATGGTTAAGAGGAAACTGATTCCAGGAGGCCGAGGAGGCAGTAGGGAAACTGAGCCAGGTTGAGTAATATCTGGTCTCCAGGTCCAGATAAATTACAGCTCCGAGTGCTGCGAGAACCTGCAGGAGTGAGTGCAGAATTGCACGCTGCAACTCATGAGGCCTGGGTCACTGCCAGGAAACAGAGTTATGTCTGGGGAATTGCCGCCAATAGGTGGGTTCTGCAGGTGAATGAGCACGTTGCCTGACAGTACATCCTGGTGGGAGCCGAGGCCGGAGGGCAGGTGTGTAAGCCCCTCGCGGAGGCCCACATGCCTGGAGGGGAGCAGGAATGTGGGGGGCACAGGAGGGAAGTTTGGAGCTGGGGGTGTTGGGTAAAGAACTGATGCCCTTTGGGGCAGGCAGAAGCCACCTGACCCTGTCCTCAGCCTGCCCAATTCCACGGTTGGATCAGTGGCTTCTATGAAGACAGAGCAAGCCTGCTGATCAGATTTGGGGGTGACACCACACTAGAATCTATGACCCGGGATGCAGATGCAAGATTTGAGAAGACAAGCCCTTGTCACACTGGAGAATGAGCAGAAACTGGCAAGATGAAATCTAAGATTCTGAGGTTCACAAAACCCATCCCAAAAGGAAAGAACAGGAAACGAGAAACAAAAGAAAAACCTGAGGGTGTCAGCCACAGAAGTTCAACTCACATGCTTTCAAGGAGTTGGTCCCCAAAGCTCTCTTGTTGTGTGTTCCCTTGGTGGTGTTTGCCGAGGGCCGGCCACCTGCACTCTGGGTAACTTGATATTGTTCTTTAAACCAACTCAGTTCCTCACAAAGGAAGCTCCAGGTCAACCAGTAGTCTTGCCATACCCAGACGGCAACTGTGAACAAATGTGCCGAACCAACAAGAAGATGCCAGTCTTTTTTTTTCTTAATTCAGTTTTATTGAAATATATTCACACACCAGTCACCATACAATCAACTGTTCACAGTACAATCATATAGTTATGCATTCATCACCACAGTCTATTTCTGAACATTTTCCTTATATCAGAATCAGAATAAGAATAAAAAATAAACGTGAAAAAAGAACACCCAAACCATCCCCCCCATCCCAACCTATTTGTCATTTAGTTTTTATCTCCATTTTTCTACTCATCCATCCATACACTAGATAAAGGGAGTGTGATCCACAAGCTTTTCACAATCACACTGTCACCCCTTGTAATCTACATTATTATATAATCGTCTTCAGGAGTCCAGACTACTGGGTTGGAGTTTGGTAGTTTCAGGTATTTACTTCTAGCCATTCCAATACATTAAAACCTAACAGGTGTTATCTATATAGTGCATAAGAATGTCCACCAAAGTAACCTCTCGACTCCATTTGAAATCTCTCAGTCACTGAAACTATTTCGTCTCATTTTGCATCCTCCTTTTGGTCAAGAAGATATTCTCAATCCCACAATGCTGGGTCCAGATTCATCCCCAGGGGTCATATCCTGCATTGCCAGGGAGATTTACACCCCTGGGAGTCGGGTCCCACGTAGGGGGGAGGGCAGTGAGTTCACCTGCTGAGGTGGCTTAGTTAGAGAGAGAGAGGGCCACATCTCAGCAATAAAGAGGTGCTCAAGGGGAGACTCTTAGGCACAATTATATGCAAGTTTAGCCACTCCTTTGCAGTAATAAGCTTCATAAGGGCAAGTCCCACAATTGAGGGCTCAGCACATCAAACCGCCGGTCCCAAAATTTGTGACAACATCAACATCAGTCCAGGTGAGGATGTCCAACACATCCACACCTTCCCCCAGATCCTCAGGGTGGGGAGGGGGGGAGGTTGTAAATATATTTTTTATTCTCTGCCCAAAGTACTTTGGGATTTGTCACTATTTTACTCTAACCTATACTAACCTACTGTATCTCACTTCCTATTCAAAGTTCCATGTAATTGTGGTGTTTGAACAAACCGACTGTTGAGTTATACTGTTTAGAAAATATAGATCCTGCAACAAATACACATCTCTTCCCTTGGTCTCATATGGAAGTTGAAGTTTTAAAACACAGTCAGTTTTGACCTTTACCCTTTGGCCCAGTTTGCCCTAGTCTTAACCAAATCTGCTTCATTCATATCACTAATTGAAGTCTGGGCTCTTTTTCAGCTTTTTTTTTTAACAGATGCTGTATGCACTAATATGATGTCAGTCTGTTTTCAGCTGCAAGTCATCTGCCAGGCTGCCAGTGGCACACGACCCCCATGGGAAACAGGCCAGACCCTGGGACCAGCCTGCAGGCTGGCGTTCAGCAAGCAGCCATGTTTCAAGAACAGAGTGTGGATGAGACAGCATCCTGGGACACGCCTGGATGAGACGGGCTCAAGCACTGACCCTTGGTGAACAAAGGACCTGGAGTAGAAAGGACCTCAAGGGAATTGGAGAGCTATGGGATTCAGTGCAGACCCAGGACGCAGAGCTAGACCCTGTGGTAAGGGAGGCATCTGGGGGCTCAGAGGAATTCCCTGCATCAGGGGGTGCACTGGGAGAGCTCCCATCTGCCACGTGCGGAGTAGGTTCTCAAAACACCCCGAGGGATCATTTCCTGGCCCTGAGGTCTCAGCCGAGGCCACGTCCCACTTCTCCCCAGATGTTCCCATTTCCAGAGTGGCCAGGGGTAAATGCGGTATCTAAAGGGATTGGGGGTTTTATTGTGAAGTCCAAGAAGTCAGAGATTACTGATAATTATGCAGAATAAATTTTCCATTTTCTGGAGGCAAACTAGTCCTTGGATGTAGCCAGCAAGCCCCTTAGCTCTTGGAACCCTGTCCTACCTTAACCTCCCTCTGATGTGGCAGGGACTCTGGGGCTCTCACCTGGGTCTGTGGTTTTTAAGTAGCTGTGACAACCTGTCTCTTCTTTCCACTCCTTTGCACTTTGACAAACATCTCTCCCAGCTAGTTCTGGAAGAACTGTGATACTCATGTGATCCCTAGAGCCTCCAACTGGGGCCTGCCTTGAAGAGGACCCCTGACCTGCAAGAAGTCCCTGGTACCCCAGGCTCTGCTTAATCTCACGGAGCCTGAACAGGGCCCCAGATCATCACAGAAATGGTGGCAGCCTTGGCCTTGGCTTCTAGCCTGTTGACTCCCTTGGGGACATTCCTGAGTCATCCCCATGATGTGATGTGCATTCCCTGGCTGCTCGCTGTGCACCCCTGCCCTGCACGGTGCTGGGCACAGTGGCAGAGTCCGCTTGACGCTTCTGGAAGACATGGACAAGCCTGGCCTGGAGCAGGGGCAGGGGGCAGGCACTGCCCTCACAGACACCCAGGCCGAGGCACGGGCCAGGTGGACATCACAGGGAATGAGCTCTGCAGTCCTGGGAAGGGTGGAGTGACTGGCCGGGGCCTTGGAGACCCAACCTGGGGCCAGGTGGTAGAGCAGAGAGGGACCCTTGGAACCACAAGTTCAGCCTGTGGGTGGCGTAATTGTTGTGGGTTGAGTTGTGTCCCCTAAAAAGATATGTTGAAGTCCTAACCCCTGGTTCAGTGTGTGTCACCTTATTTGGAAATAGAATCTTTGCAGAGGTCATCGAATTTAAATGTGGCCATCCTGGATTAGGGTGGGTCCTCACCCAATATGACTGGGGTCCTTCTAAGGGAAGGAGAAGAGACACAGACAGAGGGGAGAAGTCCATGTGAAGATGGAGGCAGAGGCTGAAGCACTGCAGCCACAAGCCAAGGACTGCTGGTGACCACCAGAAGCTGGAGGTGCAAGGAAGTCTCCTCCCCTACAGGTCTCTGAGGGAGCACCTTCTGCCAACACCCTGATTTTGGACTTTCAGCCTCCAGAACTGTGAGAGAATAAACTCCCATTGTTTTAAACCACCCCGTCTGTGGTACTTGGTTATGGCAGCCCTAGGAAATGACAGTGACCACATATGATTTTTCACCCAAGTTGGGACACGGTGAAAGGGAGCATGTTCAGTAATCATGTCAGGGCAGGAATAAATAGGAGCTGCATCAGAAGAACTGGGGTGACATTGGGGAGCAAATCATGTCCCCAACAGAAGGCATGTTCGAGTCTCCTCTGGCCCTGTGGGTGTGAAACCGTTTGTAAACAGGGTCTTTGAAGATGTTATCCATTAAGCTGTGCCCAAACTGAGTGAGGGAGGGCCTTCGTCCAAAGTGGCTGAGATACTTATAAGCAAATGAAATTCGGCACCGAGAGAGAAGCCAGGGAACAGCCAGAAGCTGGAAGCCAACGGAACATGAAAGAGAAAGGAGAAGACCCCAGCAAGTGCATGGCCATGTGACAGAAAAGCCAAGGAATCCCAGAGGCTGCCGGCTGGCCAGAAGATTCTGACTCCAGGAGGAAGCAAGCCTTCTAGCCTCTGAAACCCTGAGCCAAGAAATTCCTGTTGTTAATTCAACCCATTGTATGGTTTTCGTTTTAGCAGTCAGGAAACTAAAACAGACATGTGGTCTCCCTACCTGCAGGTTGTAAGGCTTTTTTTTTTTTAATTCAATTTTATTGAGATTGTTCACATACCATACAGTCATCCAGTGTGCACAATCAATTGCCCACGGTACCATCACATAGCTATGCATCCATTATTCCAGAAAAGAAATAAAAACAATAAAGAAAACTCAAATCCTCCCATACCCCTAACCACCCCCCCTCCATTACTGACTCATAGGATTGGTATAGTACATTTGTTACTGTTGATGAAAGAATGTTAAAATACTACTAACTGTGGTACATAGTTTGCAATAGGTATATTTTTCCCTATATATCCCTCTGTTATTAACTTCTAGTTACAGTGTCACACATTTGTTTGAGTTCATGAAAGAGATTTCTAATATTTATACAGTTAATCATGGACATTGACCACCACAAGATTCACTGTTTTATACATTCCCATATTTTAACCTACAACTTTCCTTCTGGTGACATATGTGACTCTAAGCTTTCCCTTTCCACCACCTTCACACACCATGCAGCCTTGTTAGTTATTCTCACAATAATATGCTACCATCACCTCTGTCCATTTCCAAACACTTAGGTTCAACCTAGTTAAACATTCTGTTCATAATATGCAACTGCTCCCCATTCTTTAGCCTTGTTCTATATCCTGGTAACTTATGAGTTTACATATGATACTTAGTTCATATCAGTGAGACCATACAATATTTGTCCTTTTGTGTCTGATGTATTTCACTCAATATAGTGCCCTCAAGGTTTCTTCATCATCCCTTTTTTTTTGTTTTTATTTTTGTTTTTTTAAAGACAGTTTGCTTCACCCATCACACATTCCATCCGTAGTAAACCATCAGTGGTTCCCTGTATAATCATGTATTTGTGCAATCACCACCATCACCACTATTCATATGAGGACATCTCCATTTCTTCCACAAAGGAGGAGGACGAGTCAAAGAAGGTAGAGAAACAAGAGAAAAAGAAAAAGAAAGATAAAAAAAAAAGTGACAGCTAAAAAGCAATAAAAGGAAAGACAGAATTAAACTAAAGTACAATAAAAGAGTCAGACAACACCACCAATGCCAAGAGTCCCACACCCCTCCCTTATGTCCCCCTCTTATAGGCATTTAGCTTTGGTATATTGCCTTTGTTGTATTAAAGGAAGCATAGTACAAAGTTTCTGTTAACTATAGTCTCCAGTTTGCATTGATTGCATTTTTCCCCAATACCACCCCATTTTTAACACCTTGCAAGGTTGATATTCATCTGTTCTCCCTCTTGTAAAAACATATTTGCACATTTTATCACAATTGTTGAGCACTCTAGGTTTCACTGAGTTATAAAGTCCCAGTGTTTATCTTTCCTCTTTCCTTCTGGGGTCCCACATGCTCCTAACCTTCCTGTTTCAACCATACTCACAGTCATCTTTGTTCAGTGTACTTACATTGCTGTGCTACTGTCACCCAAAATTGTGTTGTGTGTCACTCCTGTCTTTTCTTATCTGTCTGCAGTGCTCCCTTTAGTATTTTCTGTAGAGCAGATATCTTGTTCACAAACTCTCTCACTGTCTGTTTGTCAGGGAATATTTTAAACTCTCCTTCATATTGAAAGGCAGTTTTGCCAGATATAGGATTCTTGGTTGGTGGTTTTTCTCTTACAGTATCATAAATATATCACACCACTTCCTTCTTGCCTCCATGGTTTCTACTGAGAAATCTGCACATAGTCTTATCAAGCTTCCTTTGTATGTGATGGATCACTTTTCTCTTGCTGCTTTCAGGAGTCTCTCTTTGTCTTTGACATTTGATAATCTGATTATTAAGTGTCTTGGCATAGGTCTATTCAGATCTATTCTGTTTGGGGTACGTTGTACTTCTTGGATCTGTAATTTTATGTCTTTCATAAGAGATGGGAAATTTTCATTGATTATTTCCTTTATTATTGCTTCTGGCCCTCTTCCCTTCTCTTCTACTTCTGGGACACCCATTACATGTACATTCATGTAGTTCATGCTATCATTTAATTCCCTGAGACATTGCTCATATTTTTCTGTTCTTTTTTGTGTATAGGATTTCAGGTGTCTTGTTCTCCAGTTCCTGAGTGTTTTCTTCTGCCTCTTGAGATCTGCTGTTGTATGTCTCCATTGTGTTTTTCATCTCTTGTGTTCAGCAGTCCACATTTGTTAATTAAAACCCCAGTTGACGCTGGACTGAGCTATAGTCACTCACTCCTGGAATGCTGCTTTCTACCACAGTGAGGTCCTGCAGCCCAGCCTGTGGGGGAGGGACTCCCAGCATGGTTCCGCAGCTTTTACTTACAGATTTTATGCTGCAGTCTCAACCCTTCCACCCAATCCAGGTTAGTGTATGATGTGTGGACAGTCACGGTGGTCTCCCAACAGTTGTTCCAGATTATTTACTAGTTGTTCCTGGTTGTTTATTAGTTGTTCCAGGGGACTAACTAAATTCCACACCTCTCTATGTCACCATCTTAGCTCCTCCAGGTTGCAAGGCTTTTAAAATGGAGGCACACACTTGGACCCAATCATCCTTCTTCTAGAATCAATCCTAAGGAAATGCATCTTAAATTTGGGGAATGTTTTATGAAACAATGTCCATCAAAATGTCATTTATAACAATGAACGATCTAAATGTCCCATATTAGGAGAATTGTTAGGTGAGCTATACTATATCCATCCATATAGTGGAATATTATGAAGATATTTTTAAAGATTTTACAAATAATTTGTTTCAATGTGGCAAAGATATGTATGATATAATGCTATGTGGGAAAAAAAGCAAAATGCAAGTTTATTTCTACAATGTGATTATAACTATATTCTTTTAAAAAGTCAACCCATGAAGAGTGTTCTAGTTTGCTAATACTACCGGAATGCAAAACACCAGAAATGGATGGGCTTTTATAAAGGAGGTTTATTTGGTTACACAGTTACAGTCTTAAGACCATAAAGTGTCCAAGGTAACACATCAACAATCGGGTACCTTCACTGGAGGATGGCCAATGGCTTCCGGAAAACCTCTGTTAGCTGGGAAGGCACGTGGCTGGTGTCTGCTCCAAGTTCTGGTTTCAAAATCGCCTTCTCCCAGGACATTCCTCTCTAGGCCACAGCTCCTCTTCAAAATGTCACTCTCAGTTGCTCTTGGGGTGTTTTTCCTCTCTTAGCTTCTGCGGAGCAAGAGTCTGCTTTCAACAGCTGTCTTCAAACTGTCTGTCATCTGCAGCTCCTCTCTCAGCTCCTGTGCATTCTTCAAAGTGTCCCTCTTGGCTGTAGCAAGCTCGCTCCTTCTGTCTGAGCTTATATAGTGCTCCAGTAAACTAATCAAGGCCCACGCAGAATGGGTGGGACCACACCTCCATGGAAATTATCCAGTGAAAGATCTCACCCACAGTTGAGTGATCACATCTCCAGGGAAACATCCAATCAAAAGTCTCCAACTCAGTTAGCACCAATACGTTTCCTGCCCACACAAGACTGCATCAAAGATAATGGTGTTCTGGGGGACATAATATATTCAAACCAGCACACACAGAATAGAAGGAAATTCAGCAACTTGTTAACAGTGGTTATTTCGGGACAGGGTCTTTTTACTACTTGTGTTTTTGTTGTATTTTCTAAACTTTCTTTAATGTTCATGTGTTTCTCTAATCATGGAAAAAATGGTTCCTTGGAACGTGGTGAGCAGCCTGGCAGATACAGGGCGTGTCACACAAGCAGACTCTGAGTGGGGTGGTGGGGTGGGGGAGCTCGGCTCAATCGAAGGTCCCCTTCCTGCAGGGAGCTCTGCCCTCTCAGTGCAGTCGCCATCTTCCAGCAGCTTGGCGAGCTGGTAGGCGACTCCCTGTTGTTCCATCCTCCTGACAACAGAGCAGGGTAGGGTGATCGGCAGAATAATGGCCCCCAAAAGATGTCCATGCCCGAACCTCTGAAACCTGTGAAGATGTTGTTTTGCATGGGAGAAGGGACTTTGCAGATGTGTTCAAGGTTGAGGACCTTGAGACAGGGATGTGATCCTGGATTAGCTGGAGGGGCCCAAACTAATCCCATGTGCCCATAGATGTGGAAGAGGAAAGCAGAAGAGGGAGTCAGAGAGATGCAGAGTGAGAAGGACCCCACCCACCGTTTTTGGATTTGAAGATGGAAGAAGGGTCTGTGAGCCAAGAATGGGGCAGCCTGTGGAATCTGGGAATGCTTTTCCACCATCAGCCACAAGAAAACGGGACCTCGGTCCTAACAAAAGGAACTGAATTCTGCAAACAACCTAAGTGAGTGGACTTTATATGTCCTGAAATATGGGGGAGGGGTTCCTTCTGCAAAGAACTGGATCACTGGCCTCATTCATCAGATGGGCTGTCTGGGGTGGGGGTGAGGGAATACTGGGGGGAGCCCAGTTCATGGCCTCCCCGCCCTAGCCCTGTCAGGCTGGGCCCCACACTGCCCAGGCGCTGTGTTCAGTGCACTGTGAGTCAAAGACAGGTCAGGATTTGCTCAGGGGTTGCTCCCTACAGTGTGGCTGGGGGTCTGGGTGGGGGTCTGGGGATGAGTAAAAACTTGGGGAGGAGACGTTTCCAGGAGCAAGCAATGCTCTCAGGAGAGGCCCGCTGGGGCCTTACCCATTTTGCCGTCCTCCAAGACCCTTCGCGGGACGCTGAGTGATAGGGTGAGCTTGGGGTGGGGCGGGGGTATCGGCTCTCTGCAGGGCACCTTTAGGACTTCCCTGGTTTCAGAAGCCACTGCTCCGCTCTGCTCCTCTCTGCATTGCCAGCAACGGCCTCTCCCATCCAGCGCTTTGATCTGGCTGCAGACAGGCCCCGGGGTGCTCCCTGTCTGTTCCTGTCACTGGGCCTGAGCCAAGGCAGAGTGTGGGAGGCCTGTGTGGTTCTGGGCTCCCCACCCTGACTGAGCAGCATGCCTCCTCAAGGGGTGCGCCCTGTAGGAGGTGGAGCTCCTTCCGCAAGGAGAGCCCTCCCCATGGAAGCTCAGAGCCATACTTGGGCAAGCGACTCTCTGAGCCTCAGTTTCCCCAACTGTCAAACAGAGATGGTAAACAGCACCCACCTCAGAGGGTTACTATGAAGATAAAATCAGAGCATTTCCAATGAGCACTTGTCACCACACTGTCATGGTATAAGCAAGTGTTCTCTAAGTGCTCACTGTTTTGTTAATTAAGCATGAATAAAATCATGACAAAGTTATCGTCTCCCTGAGTTCCTGTATCCATTTATAAATGAATGGGTTGGAATCAACGATCCCTGAAATCCTGCCTCTCTTTTAGATACTGGATTGCCTCAGTTTCCCTGCCCTCCTCTGTATCTGCTGTGGGGGTGAGGGGCTGCCAAGATAACAGCACAGTGGGAAGGGCTGAGTCCTGATGAGCCAGGGCTGGGTCCCTGAGCCACTGCTTGCTGCCTGGGGGGCCTCATCTGAAAAATGGGGCTGGCAGAATTTTAGACCCTCCCATGCCTGCCACTGCCTGTCTTCACGAGGCACCCTGCAGGCTTGGTCAAGATGGAGGCTGAGGAATGGGAAAGTCTGGGGAGGGGAGCACAACCCTGCTAATGCACAAACCCAAGCCTGGTGCAGCCCAGGTCAACTTCCACCACGATCCCCTTTCTCCCGTTGTCTTCTCTAAGACCACGTCCCACTGCACCAGTGGCCAATGTCCACTGTCCTCCCTTGTCCCTCTTCTTGGCTCCAGACACAACCATCCTCAGGTATCCCAATAAAGTGGCATGCATTCTGGATTTGGATAACCAAGGAAACCATGCCTAGACAACAGAAAATTACAACCTACACTAAGAAAAACAAAGTTATGGCCCAGTCAAAGGAACAAACGTACACTTCAACTGAGATATAGGAATTTAAACAACTAATGCAAAATCAGTTCAAAAAGTTTACAGAAGATATTGCAAAAGAGATAGAGGCTGTAAAGGAAGCACTGGACATGTATACGGCAGAAATCAAAAGTTCAAAAAAACAACTAGAAGAATCTATGGAAATGAAAGGCACAACACAAGAGACGAAAGACACAATGGAAACATACAACAGCAGATCTCAAGAGGCAGAAGAAAACACCCAGGAACTGGAGAACAAAACACCTGAAAGCCTACACGCAAAGGAGCAGATGGAGAAAAGAATGAAAAAATATGAGCAACGTCTCCGGGAACTCAAGGATGAAACAAAGTACAATAATGTACATATCATTGGTGTCCCAGAAGGAGAAGAGAAGGGAAAGGGGGCAGAAGCAATAATAGAGGAAATAATTAATGAAAATTTCCCATCTCTTATGAAACACATAAAATTACAGATCCAAGAAGTGCAGCGTACTCCAAACAGAAGAGATATGAATAGGCCTACGCCAAGACACTTAATAAGATTATCAAATGTCAAAGACAAAGAGAGAATCCTGAAAGCAGGAAGAGAAAAGCAATCCATTACATACAAAGGAAGCTTCATAAGACTATGTGCGGATCTCTCAGCAGAAACCATGGAGGCAAGAAGGAAGTAGTGTGATATATTTAAGATACTGAAAGAGGAAAAACCACCAACCAAGAATCCTGTATCCAGCAAAGCTGTCCTTCAAATATGAGGGAGAGCTCAAAATATTTTCTGACAAACAGACAATGAGAGACTTTGTGAACAAGACACCTGTCCTACAGGAAATACTAAAGGGAGCACTACAGGGTGATAGAAGACAGGAGTGTGTGGTTTGGAACACAATTTTGGGAGATGGTAGCACACAATGTAAGTACACTGAACAAAGGTAACTATGAATATGGTTGAGAGAGGAAGATGGGGAGCATGTGAGACACCAGAAGAAAGGAGGAAAGATAAAGACTGGGACTGTGTAACTTGGTGAAATCTAGAGTGTTCAACAATTGTGATGAAATGCACAAATATGTTCTTTTACGAGGGAGAACAAGCAAATGTCAGCCTTGAAAGGTGTTAAAAATGGGGAGGTATTGGGGGAGGGATGCAATCAGCGTAAACTAGAGACGGTAACTAATAGAATCATTGTATTATGCTTCCTTTAATGTAACAAAGGTGATATACCAAGGTAAATGCAGATAAGAGGGGGGGATAGGGGAGGCATGTTAGACACTTGACATTGGTGGTATTGTCTGATTCTTTATTCTACTTTGATTTAAGGTTATTTTTCCTTTTGCTGCTTCCTAGCTGTCATTTTTTTTTTTTTTTCCTTTTTCTTTTGCCTCTCTACCTTCTTTGACTCTCCCTCCTGCCTTGTGGAAGAAATGTAGATGCTCTTATATAGATAGTGGTGAAGGTGGTGAACACATAAATGTATGACCATGCAGAGAACCACTGATTATTTACTTGGGATGGAATGTATGGTGAGTGAACAAAACCATATTAAAAAAAAAAAAAAATGGGTTGATGACAAAACCTCGAGGGCAATATACTGAGTGAAATAAGCCAGACACATAAGGACAATTATTGCAGGGTCTCACTGACAGGAACTAATTATAATATGTAAACTCATAGACATGAAATATAAGGTACCAAAATATAGGATGAGGCTTAAGAATGGGGAGTGGTTGCTTAATATGAGGAGAATGTTGAATTAGGATGAACTCAAATGTTTGGAAATGAACAGGGGTGTTGGTAGCAAGATGTGAGAATAACTAACAGCGCCGAATGGTGTGTGAATGAGGTGGAAAGGGGAAGCTCAGAGTCACATATGTCACCAGAAGGAAAGTTGGAGGTCAAAAGATGGGAATGTGTAAAACTGAATCCTATGGTGGGCAATGTCCATGATCAACTGTACAAATACTAGAAATTGCTTCCATGAACCAGAACAAATGTATGACAATACAATTAGAAGTTAATAATAGAGGGGCATATAGGGAAGAACTATATACCTATTACAAACTATATACTACAGTTAGTAGTATTTCAACATTTTTCATAAACAGTAACAAATGTACTATATCAATACTACGAGTCAACAATTGAGGGGGGTTGGTTAGGGATAGTGGAGGATTAGAGTTTCCTTTTCTTTTTTTTCTTTTTTCATCTTTCACTTTATTTCTTGTCTGGAGTAATGAAAAGTTTCTAAAAATTGAACAAAAATTAAGTGTGATGGATGCACAGCTGTATGAGGGTACCCAGGGGCAAGTGATTGTACACTTTGGATTTTTGGATAATTGTATGGTATCTGAACAATCCCAATAAAAATGAAAAAAAAAAGTGGCATGCATTCTGCTCTTTTTATCTTCCCATGCACCGTTTACAGGATGCATGCCCCTGCCAAGATGCTCCCTCTTTGGAAGGCCTCCCCCGGGACCCCTGACTGTCCCCTCTGGCTGGACGGGGTTGGGTGCCCCTTCTGAGCTCCCTCGCCACTCTCATTTCCACCCTGGCTTTCCTCGCCTCCCCCACTAGCCCACAGGCTCCTCCAAGGCAGGGGCTGTCACCCTCTATCTCCCAGCACAGCGCTTAGCCCAGGCCTCTCCCAGCGGGGGAGTGAAATAAAAGCGCTAACAGGAAACACGTGCATGAAGAAATGAGCATGACTTGGGGTGGGCATGTATGAGTGCACATGGATAGCAGAGGCGAGCAGTGGGTAGCAGCTCAAGGGAACCACATGTCCTAGTTGTGTGGCTCTCAGCGACGAGGCCCCAGGGCTAGTGGAGCCGGGTGAGCAGCGGGCAGCAGCAGCCGCCCTGGACATGGCGGCCAAAGGAGCCAGGCCGACCCAGGGGGACTGGTGTCAACAGTGGAGGGAGTCCAGGGCGGGGAGAATCCCGAGCCCCAATTTCCTCATCTGCAGAAAGGGAATAATAAATAATAATCATAAAGCAAATAATACCTGCCATGGAGATTTGTGGTGAGAATTGAGGGAAATAATACCTACACAGATCCTGACACAGAGGAGCTGGTAAGTGATGGCTCCCCCAGAATTCTGACTCCATCTTCAGAACAGGGAACAAGGCACACTGATCTTCATTGTACATGGTGATGTAAAGTTTCCTTCATGAGGAGCTGAGTTTTTAAAAAATAACCATGTCGAGTTATGAAGAGAATGGGTGGTCTGCAGTTTTGTGGCAAATACGGTGGAAGGGCACCCAATAGCGGAGACTGGGGAGAGCCATTCAGGCCCAGAGCTCATCAGATTTTTGTGCAGCCTGGAAAGGTCCAGTCCTTTCTGAACTTCAGGTCAGCCATCCCCTGCTCCCAGCAGATTTTAATCCAGTCTTCTTGCTCTCATCATTCTCTTGGTGGAGGTTAACTCCTTGGAGAGCAATTTGGAATTCTCAGTCAAAATTTAAAACATGTGTGTGCCTTCTGACCCAGCCGTTCTACCTTTAGGAATCTGCCACATCGCGGTGGGTACTAGAATATTGTTGGTGGCATTCCTTATAAGAGTGAAATCATTAAATACATCATGTTACATCCACAATATGGGTTATTCCACAGATCTTAAAACCAAAGGTAGAGACCTATATGTCCAAGAAAAGAAGTAGTTTCCAGTGCCACATATCAGAGCAAGGCAGGTGTCTAAGCCTCAGCCACTGCAGGTGATGCCCCAGGGGGCCTCTGTGGAGGTTTGGGAACGCAGACACAATGGGGTGCCCCATGGATGTGGCTTTCCTTAAAGAAATACTCATTGCTTCCTCACTATGGACAAGTCCACTGTCCGCCATAGCAGATAAGTGAATAGTTAATCAAATCTGGACAAGCTGGTGCAGCACGATGCAATCCAGAGCCCTTAAAGCCCAGGGAGTGGTCTGACAAAGTCCTGTAGGTGGCCATGGGTGGCCTCGGAGGGCTTTGGAAGCTGGGGGTCAGGGCCGGGTGGAGAAGACACTTTGGCTCCATTTTGAGTCCTCTGGCCTGGCCCTAACTTCCAACTGCCAGCACCTCTCTCTGTCTGTTTGGGGTTTTTTCTTTGACCTCTGGAGGCCACTGCTTGCACAAAAGCCTAGAAGCCCCAGAGAATCAGGTCCCATAGGGCAGCCCCTAAATACTGAGGGCTGAGGGGGAAAGCACTAACACAACTTGGGGATCTTGGGGGTGGGCAGATTCCAAGTCCCCATCCCAACCCACAATCAGAATGTAGGGATGTTCCAGATAGTTCCAGATGGTTTCGTGGGTGTTGAGGTGGAGGATGTCTGGGGTATCAGCTCCAGTTATCAAGGCACTCACCAATTCAGAGCCCTCCCTGACCAGTCCTCTGCTCCCCAGATGACTGGGAAAGGGATGGGCGGTCCCCACATCCACGGGGATGAGCAGGGCTTCGTTGTCTGCAGGTTAGCAGAACAGGAGCTTTCTCCAGCCTCCTGCAAAGAAACCAGCCTCCCACCACTGACGATGCAGGTCACTCAGCCTATGTGTCACGTCCACGGTGAGGGCTTTCACCCAAATAAGGACCCCAAGAGTATCTGCTTAATAAGACAGAGACCACTAGCAAAAATGGGAGGAGGGGGAACTCTACACTAGAGTCATGGGAAAATGAACAATTTGTTACTTGCTGGAATGTTTAAGGTTACTCTTCTGCAGACAAACTAAAGGCTCATTGAGAGGGGAATAATTTAGTACACACAAGTTTCAGCTCACGCTGCTCCCAGCCCCCTGAGTCCTTGTCCTCATTTGTCCTCAAGTAAGGGCCATGTGACTCCGTACACTGGTATCCAAGACTCTCTGTCCTGGTTGGATATGGGGGCTGGTGGCTGGAGGAAGATTAGGGCAGAAGAAGGGTATGGAGGCTAAGTCCCGAGAACCCAGGCCTCAGTTTCCCTCTCCTCCTTGAGGGCAGAGCCTTGAGAAGTTTTCTGCTCAGCAGCTCTGGGTGCAGCTGGTTGGAAGGAGCCTCTGGGCTCCCACCAGCACAAGGCTGGGAGGTTGAGGTGGTGAGGAGGGGTCCCTGAGTGGGGAGGGCTGGTGGGAGGGCAGGGTGGAGGGGCGACGTGGGGGGCAAAGGCAGGTTTGGGGCTCCATGGGCAGGAGCTGATCCTGAACAGCCTGTGGGTGCTGGAGACCGGGAGGGATTCTTGGTGGTTTGGGTGTAACTTGAAATTCTGCCATTTTCTCTTCTTATCTCATCATCGGAAGGAAATCAGACGAGAGAGCATGAGCTCATTTTAATAGAAGTCATTTTCACCCTTCTGGTGCCTATCCATTAAAACCTCCGTCTTCTGGGTCTTGGACAGGACTCTCTGTATGGATGGCTCAGTGTGCATCCAGCCAGCAGGCACTTGGCAAGTGCCATCACTGTGGGGCCCAGGGGATGGTGCACAAAGCCTTTGGGACAGTGGGCTTGGGTTTGAAGCCCAACTCGGCCATAACCAGCTGTGTCACTGTCACTAGGTGCCTACCAAGGGCAGTCCTAGTAGACGTCTCCCCTTGGGGCTGTGCAGAAACCTCACACTTAACCTGCCCCAAACAGAGCTGGTCACCTTGTCCCCAGCCTGGTCCTCTTCCAGCAATTCCCACCTCAGTAAATCCCCACCTCTGGATGCCTTACCTGGAAATCCGTGACACTCCCTTGAGTGCCACTTCCTCCAGGAAGCCTTCTATGACCACTCCCCACCTCCCAGTGGCTTAGAAGACCCTCCAACACACTCCCCAGCCATCACACATATCTCACAGGCATGTTCGACATGCTGTATTTTCATTATCTGTTGGTGTGTCTCTCTCACTCAATCATGAGGCCTCTGAGGGCAGAGGCAATTTCTTAATCCTCTTGGGTCCCCATGGCCTAGCGTAGGACTTACTGTGGATGGTCTGGGATGGTCTAAACTCCTATTATCTCCACTCACCCCACACTAATCCCAAATAAACAGGCAAGGCTTGCATCTAGACAGGTCCCCTAGTCCCAGTCCCAGACCAGAATGCAGTTCAGGAACCTTCCAATATAGAGATCCAGAGCTGCACACAGAGCCCAGCACACAGGAGGTGCTGCTAAACATGCACAGAATGATGGTGGAATTTGGAGTCCTCCCAGTGCCCTCCCTTTTCCTCGGGGGTGACATCAAATTAGTGCCCAAGCCCTTTGGCTCTTGCCTCCTCAGCATCTCTCCTGGATCAGTGTCTTCTCCATCCACCCTGCCCTGGGCTGGTCCAGTGTCAGTGCCTGAGCCAGTGGCCCCCACAATCCACTCCTCTCCAGCCATGAGAAAGGCACATGGACCTCTCGAAGGACAAGGGGTTAACTTGAAACCTCTGTTCCAATCCCGTTTGTCATCACCTTCCCTGCCTCCTTCATCTAACCAAGCTGACCAAGCTGAGCTCAAGAATCGATTGATTGTTCCTGAGAGCACCATACATTCCCATGTTCTCAGGCTCAGATCCTCTCTCTGCTGATGGCTGGTATAACCCCTGTTCTACACTGTAAAGCACAGTCAATGGGGTTCTGCATCTTCCTCAAAGAGGGGTACCCATGTCCTCGGTGTCTAATACCTGATAGGTCTTTGACACATTTGCTTGCTTCATCGTCATTCTTCCCTTCCCCAGGAATTGTGACCTCTTAACTCAGCAAAGGGCTTGGTGTGTGATTCTAAGCAAGTCCGTTGAGCTCTCTGTCCTTGGCAGGCTCATAGATCACATACGTGCTACTGGGAATTGACTTCTTCCCCGCACAAGGCATACTCGGCTCCCCACCCCTGGGCCAGTGCGTGGGAACCCATTTGTCAACAGGACCTTTGAAGATGTTATGAGTTAAGGTGCCCAAACTGAGTGAGAGGGGCCTTCATCCAATGTGGCTCAAGTCTTACGAGCAAAGGAAGTTGGATACAGAGAGAGAAGCCACAGGGAGCTGCCAGAAGCTGGAAGTCAATGGAACCCAGAAGAAGAAGACACTGCCATGTGCATTGCCACATTGCGGAAAAGCCAGGGAACCTCAAGATTGCCAGCTGGCCAGAAGATACTGACCCCAGGAGGAAGAAAGCTTTCTAGACTCTGAAACCATAAGCCAAGGAATTCCTGTTGTTAGACCAACCCAGTGCATGGGATTTGTTCTAGCAGCCAGGAAATTAAAACATGCACATACACATGTGTGGGCCTTCCGGGCTAATGCATGAGGGACATGCCAACTGTGCGCAGGAGCCATGAGGAAAGCCTGTGGGGAGCACATTCGGGCCTTCTGGAAACCGTGTGCGCAAGCGAAGCTCGTGTTGGGTGGCACCTTCCCAGGCTGCTGCCCTGGACCCACTTCCTGGCCCCAAAGCCAAAGCTCTTGCCCAACTGCCTGTATTAGTTTCCTGTGTCTGCCCCAACAAATTACCACAAACTGGAGGGCTTTAGACCACAGAATTTTATTTCCTTGCTGCTCTGGAGGCAGGAAGTCCGAAATCAAGCTGTCGGCAGGCTGTGCTCCCTCTAGAGGCTCCAGGGGAGGCTCCGTTCCTGTCCTCTTCCAGCCTCTGGTGGGGCCAGTTGTCCCTTGGCTTGTGACCACATGACTTCGATCTCTGCCTCAGTGGTGGTCCCATTGCCTCCCCTTCTTTCTCAAAACTCCCTCTGCCTCCGTCTTTTATGGATGTACGTGATTGCAATTGGGGCCAACCCAGAAAATCCAGGATGAGCTTCTCCTTGTGAGGGCCTTCCCTCCATCCCATTTTTTGCCGTATAAAGCCGTATCCACTCGTTCGCACTCTAAGGCAATGTTTGCAAGTTCTGGGGATGAGAACTTGGACACTTTTTCTTGGGAACTGCCACCATTCAGCTCATTACATTGCACATACGAGTTGGGGAAGCGATGGACTAACCCATAGCTCCAAGTGCCCAGAGAACCCAGACTGGGAGAGTCACTGGTTTACTTTCTTTGTAACTCATGGCTAAACCAGTGGTTTGCAAATGTCAGCTCAAGCAGAATCACCCTCACCCAGAAAGTTTATTTTTTAAGTACAGATTGCTGGGCCCCACCCCCAGTCTCTTTGATTCAGTAAATCTTAGGGTACCCCGCCCGACAATATACATTTCCCACAAGTTCCCCAGACCTCATTTTGAGCTGTCCTAAGCACTTTGTAAAATAAATACTTGACTGGCAAATGGAACTCAACATGGATGCTTGTGGACTTAGGATTAGATGAGATATACAGTGTTTGAGATCTACCTTTGGAAGTGTCCTTTTTTAATTTGCTTGTTTGTTTTTAAAATAAGCTCAAAGACTTTCAGTGGCAGTGTCTCATTATGTCTTAAGCTTCCTACCCTGTAAAATGGACATATCATAGTACCCAACCCAGAGAAGTGGGGAGATGGGTAAATGAACAAATCCTTGAAAAGGGTTTAACCCAGTGCCTGACTTGCAGTCATGTTCTTACTAAAAATCAGCTATTACAATTATAATCTCACTTACCATTGGACTAGGAAATCAGGGCCAAAATTCCTTGTGCCAATCCCAAACCATATGAAGGGGACATATGCACAGTGAGAGGATTACATTCTTTTCAGAGCCCTGAGTGGGAAGAAAGCTGTCCTCAACACTTGTCAAATCCCCCAGCAGGAGTCTACAGGGCTCAGCCATCTGGGTTGGGGCAGGGCTCAGGTCCAGGTGATGACCAGGGCCTCCTGGGCTAAGCCTAGGAGAAATCAGGCTGCAGTCAGGAGAATGCGGGTGGACAAAGATGCTACTGAAACAGAGAGATGCCCAGGCCAAATTTTTACTGCATGTTTATTTTAAAAATAATGCACACTCACTGTAAAAAGTTGACAAGTTATAGCTTCTTTCTTCTTCAGAATCCCAGACTACTTAGACAAACCCTATGTTGCTCATCCTTCCCCATTTTCTACGAATATTTTTTTTCTTTGGTCAGGTTCAATATCAGTTAATATTGATCAGAGATCACCTGCACTGAACTTCAGGGAGGGGCTAAGAAATATGAGTCAGTGGTCTTGGTGACATTGATGGCATTAAAAAATGTCTGCTCCCCACATGTTCTCTTGAAGTCAAGACAGCCTGATGGGAAGTCAGAGTGGAGAAGTCTTTCTCTTCATGGAGGAGGAAGAAGTGGGACCCAGCCTGAACTGATCAAGAGAGCTGAGCTTCATCATGGAAAAAGGATCACAGGGGCCGCCTGGGGAGAGGGCTTCACTTGCAAAGCGCCTCCCTGGAGAAAGGAACCACCTGCTTCATTTCAAGGGGGAACCCCTTCCCCTGTTCCTTTGAATTGCTTTTCCAACTTCCAGATGTCTCCCTCTGCTCCAGCCTCAAGGCATCCACCACCACTGCAGACCCAAGCAGGCCCGGGGGTCTGCGGCGTCTGCCTGGGCAGCCAGAGCACATCGTCTTTGCAGGCTGGCAGCTCTGTGGACTCTGCCACATTTGCCAGACAGCTCCCGGCCCACCTGTCCAGCCCTGCACAGGAAAGCACCGCTGCTGCTGCAGCTTCAGACACGCCTTAGCAGTTCCACGTGCCACCCTGTAATTCCTCCATTCACAGTCGCTCCGAGGCCCCACACAGGATCTCGGGACCCCTGGATCTTGGAGCACCCCAGCATACCCTTCGAGGTCTCCACCATGTTGAACTGCTCACAATGGCCCCCACCTCCCCTCTCTGCACACCTCCCCTCTCTCTTCTCCACTCTCCCTCCGTTTCCTCCTTCTGGTGGCTGCTGAGATGTCACTCACCCATGGAAGCCTTCCTCTCCAGGTAGCTCCTTTAGCCCACCATCTCCACGCTTCACTTTCCAAAAAAAAAAAAAAAAAGTATATATATATATATACACACACATACATAAATTGGATGGTATTATCCATATTGTCTGAAACTTGCTTTTTCCTTCTGATATGTTTCCAATACGTAGATCTTTATGAATTTGTTCCAAGAACTCCCCAGCACCCCATTGTAAGGATGCCCCAGGATGTAGTGGATAATTCATTCCCCTGTGGATGGACAAACAGGTTGTTTCTGTTTTCGTGATGACTGAGATGGTTGTAAAGAATATTCTGGAACTCACATCTTTGCCGAGATATGGAGGAATGCTTTAGGACAGAAACCTAAAGGTAGAATTGTTGGATCAAATGTTCCATGAACACTTCAAATTTTGAAGAGTAATTCCAAAATTCCAGCTCTCCGAAATGCCAATACCCATTTGCACCTCCATCAACTGTGACGGGGTCTTTGCTCCTCCTTCAAGGCCTGTTGGAATCCACAATTGACACAACCATTTCAGAGAGCTCTTAGGCAGTATCTCCCAGCAGGAGGGGCTCCCAGGGCTTTTTTCTCCCCCTCCCACTGGTCTGGATGGTCTGGTCTCCAGGGGCCTGGATGCCTTTATGGGGGTGGGGGAGGAGGGTGTGACATCTGAGCTGCGGATTAGAAGAGGAACCCAAGGCCTTTAGGACTTAATGAAAAACCCTTTGTTTTGCTGATTGACCCGCTGGGGTTTTTACATGCTTTTTGGTTTTGTTTTGTCCTTTCTGCGGTTTTAGAAGGGGCAGGTTCCCAGAGAATGCACAAGTGAATCTGCTGGTGGGGTGGTGGGGGTGGGATGGGGGGAAAAGGCAGGCTAGGAACCCAATTCAGCCTAAAGTTGTTGCCTTGGGGTCTTACTTCCCTATCTTCACATATGCATCCAATAACCAGGCAAATTTCCCCTCCTGCCTTATAATATTTTTTCTTCCCCCAGTTTACATTAGTGTAATTGGTTATGTCTCTTTAATCTCTTTTCATTTACAGCTCCCCCTCCAACTGTTTTTTACTCTCTTGCAACTTATTTGTTGAAGAAACTGCTGTTTGTTTTGCAGAGTTTCCCACTGACTGGATTGCACCCATTAACCAATTCATTCATTCATTTGGAAAATAATTCTTGAGTGCTTTCTGAGTGCCAGGCGAGGTGCTGGGCTCTGGGTTACAGGGCCCTGCCCTCCCATAGGCATTAAGAAAATACATGTTCAAGGGGAGGTAAAGAGGAGGCGGATGTTCCTAGCAAAGCCCCGAAGTGGGGAGGGACCCAGTAGGATGCTGAGAAGAGGAGGTGTGAGAGACAAGGCTGGGGGTAGGCAAGGGCTAGATGACACAGGCTTTGAAACATATTCCAAGAATAATGGGAAGCCACTGAAGAATTTTAAGCAGGGGTAGAGTGAAAGGATTTGATTAGTGATAGAAGTTTCCTTCTTTTGCCCCTGGAACATGAGGATCCAGGCATCCTAGTGTGTACCCCAGTGGGGCTGCACTCCTGCCAAACAACTTTGGGTAGCTGTGATTCCTCCCTCATCCCTGGGGTGGGTGGGTGTGAGGCAGGATGAAATGACAGTGGACCTTGCAAATGGGCAGTGCTGGGGGTAGGGCAGGCAGCCTGGCCAGCTCCTGTGGCCAGCCCCCAACGAGGCAGGGCCATAGGGTGCATGCTCCATCAGTCCTAGCAGAAGGAAAGGAAAGAAGCGAGAAAGGTCAGATAGGAGGGCAGGCAGGGAGAGGACCCCCACCCCAAACTGCCCACCCAAAGGCCTGAGAAAGGTGGCAGAGGCTTTCAAACTCACTGGGCTAACATTTGTTTCAAAATGCGATTGCAAACCTGATCCGATTGTGATATCTGGTGTCTGATATCACAAACCAAGCTTCTTTCCTATGTTCATGGCCTCCTTTAAGGGTCAAAGCAGCCCTGCAAGTGGGGACATGTTCCCGCATTACTGAGGAAGAAGTCACCCAAGAGTGTGTTGCCCAAGGTCCCAGAGCTGTGGGAGAACTCAGACCAGCGTCTGAACGCAGGTGTCTCAGGATTGGCGTTAAAAGCCTTCCCAGGGGTCTGACCTTAGAACCCCTGTACAAAAGGCCCCCTCACCTCCCGGCTCAGCTCGGCTGCCCACTGCCCAGCTCTCAGCACACCAGGCCTCTTGAGGTACAGGAGAGCTGGGGAACCCAGTCGCCCCGGGAGCCGGTCATGGCACAAGGCAGGCAGAGTAGGGCACAATGAGTGTTTATGGGGTCCTTGAGAGACCCTCTGCAGAGAATCTGGTGAGCTGGTGTCTTTCAGAGTGGCTCAGTGAAAAGTGAGCCCCTAGTTTCCAAACCACAGCCAAGCTCTGTCCCTGATTTTAGGGATGCAGAAGTGAAGGCATAAGCAAGCTTAGCTGGAAGGTAGGAAAGCAAGCTTACCTGGAAAGCAGTTGGATGTATATAGCCTCCAAAGCCAGGTGGCTTGGGCCCAAGTCCTGGCCACAAACTGACTCTGTGACCTGGGACAAATTACTCAGCTTCTCCGTGCCTCAGTATCCCCATCAGTAAATGGAGATATATTAGCACCTATCTCATAGGGTTACTATGAATATTAAATGAGCCAAAATGCTTAAAATAAAGCCTGGCAAACACATCAGCATTTTTTATTCTTGTCCTGCCCTCCAGGGACTTACATTTTAGTTGGAACATTATACCATGACATTATATAATACGCTCTATAAGAGGGGACCAAACACCCTATCTAAGTTAGACCCACATTTTTGAAGCTGTAGAGACATCAGGGACAAGTTCCATTTTAAGCCTTCGACAGCTTCTGATTCATAATTGGATAAAGACTGCTCTTTGTTTTGGGAAATCACTTAAAAGTTAAAGCCAGAAATTCTATCCTTCAACTGAAAGGTTTCACCCACGAGCTAAACTATTTATAACTGTAAATGGTTGTCCTCTCAGAAGACCGGACACAGAATTGCGCCTGTCATTTGAGAAGCTGATGGTGGTGACAAGGGAGGCAGGACCTGGGACATGAATGAGGGAAGGATCATTTATTGCCCCCACAGAACCCAGAGAAAGCTGGGGTTGGGGGGCTGGATCCATGCAGAGGGTCTTGGTGGAAGGGGGCACTGGCTGGCCCCAGCCAGACAGAAGCAGACAGACCTGGCAGAGGGACCTGCCAGCCATCCTCCGAGCTGGGATGCCCCTGTCCATTCCACAGCTTTTCTCTTCCACTTGGGAATCCCCTCCTGCAGTCCCTGAGCCTTCCAGAAAAGTCTGTTCCTGGCACTACCCATGCATGGGGAATTACAGAGGATCCTGTGCCTGGGACTGGTGGCAGTGGAATGAGGACAAGAGGAGTTAGGAGAAAAGAAGTGATGTTGACATGCAAAAGGGAGCTCCAGGAAGGTGTCCCGAGCAATGCAGCCAGCAGCAGAGACAACAGGTGGTTGGGTTTGTGAAACCTGAAGACATCTCCAGAAATACCCAGGAGAGAGGAGCTAGACAAAGGATTGGCCTTCCTGGGGTGTCAGTCCATTGCTCTTTAAGCATTAAAGGGAAGGGGTGACCTTGCAGGCAGGAGAACTGTGAGATTCAGGGTGGAATCAAGACGGATTTAACTGGGGAGTGAGGAAGGCCAGGGCTCAGGGAAGACTTCACAGAGGATGGGACTTCTGGGCAGGGTTTTGAAGGATGAATAGGAGTTTGCCAGTGACCCAGAAGGTGGGAGGTTACTAGAAATGCTCTCCCCACTTTGCCCCATCAAGCCTCAACTGGGACATTCTCTGGGGCCCAGGTCTGAGCCGGAAGAGGGTCCCCACACACCTGGAGCAGAGGAATGTCTGCTTTTTTGAGTTACCAGGGGAGGGACAGGTTTCTGGCTCCCTTGGGGTCTGCTGGGCTCTATAAGTCTGGCCATGAATACCACAGGCAGTCCCATCCCAGCCTTTCAGATTCAGTAGAGTGCTTACAGATTGCTTTGTCAAAACCTGTGAAGTCTCCTGGGGGCAAGTTATCCGGTCTTAGTCTTTGCCTTGCCGAGTTGGTGCTTATTTGCCATTACCTGCAAAAATATATTTCCTGGGCCCGGTTCCCAGAGGGACGATGTTGGGTCATTACTCCCTGAATTGTTTGGGTGTAAAGCAGCTGTGCCTCCCTCACCCGCCACTGGTGCAGCAGGCACCCGGTCGGCCATCCATCGCCGTCGCCGTGTCAGCCACTGTGGACGCTTGGGAATTAGGTGGGAGTGCGCATTAACCGCTTCTCTCCTGCCTGCGTTTCAAACTGTGATGCCACTGAACCAGCCACGGCTGAGGAAAGGGCACGGGAGGCACTCGGAGTTCACCGGGGACCGTGAACGCCCTTGAGGGGGGGAACGCAGAGGAGCCCCGCTTCCTCCGGCACCCTTTCCTGGAGTGCGCGTCAGGGTCTGCCGGCCGCCAGCTCTCGGCTGTGCCGCCCACGCCCCTGGGGACATTGCCTTGCCCGGCGAGCTGCGCGCATTCCAGAACGTACCGCGGGAAAGGGGGTCCAGGACCCCAGAGCAGGGCAGAAATGAGTCACTTCCATTTTTCTCACCCCTCCCCTCCCACGCGGGTCCCCTCCCACCCCCCCAATGCCTTCATTCTGCCCGATGACTCCCCAGGCCACCTTCTCCCCAGGGATAATCCCCTCGCATCCTCCCCTCCTCCATCAAAGCTCCCCAGACCAGGATTTCCTCGAGGCCTGACTTGGACTAAGCATTCGATTGACTAAGCAATTAATTCAGAAACAGAGTAATCCGTACCGCGCCTCGGGAAAAGGGCCAGGTGGCTTCCAGTTCTAGGATTAGCACAGCCCTTTGAAGTTAAACCAGGGGTTCTCAATTGGAGCGATCCCCTGCACCCCAAAGGACGTTTGGCAGTGTCGGGAACACTGCTTGGTTTGGGGCTGGGGATGGAGTTCCTGGCATCTAATCTGGAGAAGCCAAAGACGCTGCAGCACGTCCTACAACGCCGCCGGCCGTCCCCCACGGCAAAGAGTGCCCCAAATGCCAGCAGTGCCCAGGTTGAGAAACGCTGAGTTGGATTCCTGGGGAGAGAAGGAATTGGCGCGGGACCACTGCCTCCCTGCCTCCCACCCTCAATTCACGGGACCCTCAGAGACACCAACGGGACTTTCGGTGATGACAGGATTGTTCAGTCCCTGTTCTTTCCCGTACCCAGCCCCTGGCCCCCTGCGGCTGTTGAGCACTTGCGTGCAGACTGAGGACTGGATTTGTAGTTTTATTGCGCTTCCGTGGATTTCAGATGCCAGGGCTACCTACTTGGAAAGCGCAGTTCTAGAGAACTCCAAACTGCTTCAGCTCCAGGGGCGTTACGCCTGCTGGGGCGATATGTCATTCACAACGAGGGAAAGGCCAAGTCTCCCCCCAGCAAGATTTCCCGCTGAACGCGGCGGGCGCAAATCGAAAGCCAGGGGGCGCCCGCGAGGCAGGCACCATCCATGCTGCGGGGCTGGGGGGCCGGCCGGTGGGTTCCGGGTCCGTGGGACGCGGCGGCGCAGAGCTAGCAGCCTCGGCCCACGCAGACGCCAAGGCCAGAGCTCTGGGTGAGGAGCTTTCTGGGGCCTTCGCTCCCGGGGCCAGTAATGGATGAAGGTTGAGACTGTGCAGTGGTCACCTCTGGCCAGATGCTGACGGTTAGGGAGTGAAACCTGTAAGATCCCTGCGGCGACCCCTGCAGGGAGCTCGTTGTGGCCCACCATTTCTGTCACCCCGGGTTTGCGGGAGGTGGGGAGCATAATTCCCTGGGAAACCAGGCCCTCTCCTGCCCCATCCACAATATGGGAGGCTTAGGTAATTTAAAAACCACTTTATTCTTATCATAATACATGGGTTGTAATAAAAGATTAGTGCTGACAACAGGGAAAGGGTTCAATCCCCGCGGAGGACTTTGATTCTGGCAGAGGCGTTGGGGGGGGGGGGTCGGCTTGGCTATTTCTGAAGCATCTTTTACTACTCCTCCTAATTTTCAAGTGACATAATATTTAGTTAAAATAGATAGTTATCTGCATAGCTAACTTCCCTACCGCCTTTAGGGCTTTGCTCAAATATCATCTTCTGGAGGGCAGGGACCATGCCCTAGCCAGTCCAAGCCATTCCTGTTTTTACCACAGCCATCCTCATCCTGTAAGTCCCTCTAAAATTTGTTCATGTATTTGGGAGATTTCTTTTGTTTGCCTTGCCCCTCCAGCACCTAGGCTCCACCTAGGGGTTTGAGCCTGTGTGTCCCTGCCAGCCCAGCCAGGCCCTGGCTCTCAGGGGACCTCCTGGTGGCAAAGTCACTAGCTATGTGCATCCCACCTCGGGGACAGACCCTGGGCTGCCAAAGACGTGCAGGTGTCTTTCCTTTATTTGACAGACGCAGAGGCAGGAGATGCTTCAAGCTAAACTACCAGAAGCCCTTGCCCAATGAACCATAACCTGATCAAGCCAAAAGAAGAGAACACATCTCTGCAATGAGAACGGAAATCAGGGGGGAAAGAAGATTCAAACTACGGAATTCTGAATTTACATACAATCTTCCTAAGAAAGTATCTTTTCTCATACAATTGGGTGAGTCAAACTTAATTTTCAAGCACTAACTTGGAGGACATTTTCAGAGAAGAGAATTCTAGAAGGTTCCTTCATGATTCGATCTGAGATCAGCCTCAGCAAACACTTAGAATTTACTTCTTATCTAGGTCGGTAGAAAGGGAAGAAGGAGGGAGAGATTCCAGGAAACAAGAATGGGAAAAGGAAAAAGCATAGAGTTTGGTCAGATATTTAAAAGGGACACCCATTTCCAACCATATGCTAAGTTTAAGGGTTCCAGTTACTGCAGCTGCAGAACAAATTACCCAGAAACTTAGTGACTTATCATGCACGTGGATTTCACAGTCAGGAATTCAGACAGGGCACAGCAGGGGTGGCTGGTCTGGTCCATGCTATCTGGACCTGAGCTGGAAAGAGTCAATGGCTGGGACTTTAGCAGGAACCACTGACCAGAGCCCCTACTGGTGGCCTGTCCCCGAGGCCTGAGCTTCCTCTCCACGTGGCAGCCACAGCGGGCAGGCAGACTTCTTACTCGGCAGCCCTGGGACCCAAAAGCAAGTGGCCCACCACATACGGCAGACCCAGCCCTGGAAGTCACTCTGCATCACATTCTATCTGTGACAAGTTCATCACAAGTCCACCCAGATACAAGCTCAAAGAATTTGTTGCCATATGAGGGAAGAACAAACAGCTCTGAATTAAGTCACCCAGAGGCTGATTCAATGTATTTTACTTATTGTGCCAGTTTGAATATATTGTGTCCCCCAAATGCCATTATCTTTGATGTAATCTTATGTGGGCAGACCTATCAGTGTTAATTAGATTGTAATTCTTTGAGTGTTTCTTTGGAATGCGCCCCACCCAGCTGTGGGTGATGACTCTGATTGGCTAATTTCCATGGAGGTGTTGCTCCGCCCATTTGGGGTGGGTCTAAGTTGATCAGTGGAGCCCTATAAATGAGCTGACATAACAGAAGGAGCTCAGTGCAGTTGAGAGTGAACTTTTGAAGAGGAGCTACAGCCAAGAGGGACACTTTGAAGAAAGCACAGGAGCTGCAGATAAGAGAAAGTTTGAAGACAGCCGTTGAAAGCAGACTCTTGCTCCGGAGATGCTAAGAGAGGACAAATACCCCAAGAGCAACTAAGAGTGACATTTTTGAGGAACTGCAGCCTAAAGAGGAGCATCCTGGGAGAAAGCCATTTTGAACCCAGAAATCTGGAGCAGACGCCAGCCACGTGCCTTCCCAGCTAAAAGGTTTTCTGGACACCATTGGCCATCCTCCAGTGAAGGTACCCCAATTGTTGATGTGTTACCTTGGACACTTTATGGCCTTAAGACTGTAACTGTGTAACCAAATAAACCCCCTTTATAAAAGCTGATCCATTTCTGGTGTTTGCATTCTGGCAGCATTAGCAAACTACAACACTTATATTAAGTCCTGTGAAAACCTCTTGAAATATGTACTATGATTATCACCCCCAGTCTGACAAAAAAAAAGAACTAAGAGTACAGAAGCTGGCAAGTGGGGGAATCAGAATTTCGTGGCCTGCCAATCACCTAAGACTTTGTAGTCTCTTCCCCAGGGGGCGGGAGGGGGGTGCTGGCTGGGGCTGGGGATCCCTCAAAATTCTCCAGCTCCTCCAGGAAGCCCTTCCCTCCCTTTCCCAGCTCCCTTCCCATCTCTCTCTGACCTATCCTCCTGTCTGAACTGCCCCAAATTAATCAAACAAGAGAAGCAAAAGAGTGCTCAGTACAAGAACACTGAAGCTAGTAATCAGAAGCTGGAGTGTGAAGTCTTGGTCTCAGCGTGCAACTCAGGGAAAATAAATGCCTTAATGCTTCTGGACCTCAATTTGCTCTTCCATAAAATGGGAGGATACAAGTCTAGACCATAATGAAGTGCTGAAATAAAGGAAGTCAGCCCTATTTGATTGCACAGTTTGATTGTTTGGGGGTGTTTTTCCTCCTATCAGCTTCAGTGCATCTCGGCACTCCTGGCTGTTTTCTGTCACCCAGCTCCAGCCCATTCCTGATTGCTGTCAAGGAGGGGAAAAGCCCAGAGGTCTGCATCATGTTGTGCTTTCAGGAGGCAGCATAACTTGTTGGAGAGAAGACGGACCTTGCATTTTGGGTTTGTGTCTGAGCAGCCAGGAATTACCCCACCTCAATGGAGACTCTGTTTCCCTAGCTACAGAATGAGGTTCAGAATCCTCATTTCATGGGGCCACTGCAATTGAATGACCTCCTCTTTGTCCAGGGCCCAGCAAGTGGCAGGAACACTCAGTAATTGCTGGGTTATCTGTCTTGTACAGAAAGGGGTCTGCATGGTGCAGTCCAGAATACTTCATGCAATGTGAGTACCCCAGCCCCAGCTGTTTTTGCAAGGTGGCCGACATTGCAGTCTGACTCTGGGACAATGATATTCTTAATTCTGCCCTGCCACCTGGTGGTGGGTTTCTAAGACACATTTTTGGAGGTGGGGTCCAATTTCAAGGTCCCTCCGAAATCAGTTTAAAAATTCTGGAGCAGGAGTGTCGCTTCACGACCTCACTCCTTCGCTACTCAGTGAATTCTTTCATATGCTCCCCAGGGGCTTTCCTTTCTTCCAAGCTGCCCCCCAGAAAGTACCCCAGAGGACAGATGCAGCTTTGGGGCTGCAAGACTGAAAAGTCTGAGGCTCTTCTTCCCCCGCAGGTTTTCTGCACCTGGAGCCCAGGAGGAAAAGTGAAGAGGGGAGGAAAGGGACCAAGTGAACCAAAGGACTGAGAAACCGGGTCTTCTGGGGGGCTGAAAGTTGCCAGGGGGAACATCTTCTTCCCTTTGGGTGAGGCAGCCTGGATTGGAGGCTTCTTGTCCGTGCGGCATAGGTTTTGTCCGCCTTCCCAAAGGGGTCTGAGGTCCTTTAAACCCCCAGAAGTTGGGGGTCTCAGGCCCCTTGTGGAGTTATGGGGGACCCTCACCACTTAATAAAAACAGATGGTCAGCAGTACCACATCCTGGGTGCATTTTTTTTTTTTTATCATCATTTTATTGAGATATATTCACATACCATGCAGTCATACAAAACAAATTGTACTTTCGATTGTTTACAGTACCATTACATAGTTGTACATTCATCACCTAAATCAATCCCTGACACCTTCATTAGCACACACACAAAAATAACAAGAATAATAATTAGAGTGAAGAAGAGCAATTGAAGTAAAAAAGAACACTGGGTACCTTTGTCTGTTTGTTTCCTTCCCCTACTTTTCTACACATCCATCCATAAACTAGACAAAGTGGAGTTTGGTCCTTATGGCTTTCCCAATCCCATTGTCACCCCTCATAAGCTACATTTTTATACAACTGTCTTCGAGATTCATGGGTTCTGGGTTGTAGTTTGATAGTTTCAGGTATCCACCACCAGCTACCCCAATTCTTTAGAACCTAAAAAGGGTTGTCTAAAGTGTGCGTAAGAGTGCCCACCAGAGTGATCTCTCGGCTCGTTTTGGAATCTCTCTGCCACTGAAGCTTATTTCATTTCCTTTCACATCCCCCTTTTGGTCAAGAAGATGTTCTCCGTCCCACGATGCCAGGTCTACATTCCTCCCCGGGAGTCATATTCCACGTTGCCAGGGAGATTCACTCCCCTGGGTGTCTGATCCCACGTAGGGGGGAGGGCAGTGATTTCACCTTTCAAGTTGGCTTAGCCAGAGAGAGAGGGCCACATCTGAGCAACAAAGAGGCATTCGGGAGGAGGCTCTTAGGCACAACCATAGGGAGGCCTAGCCTCTCCTTTGCAGCAACCGTCTTCCCAAGGGTAAAACTTATGGTAGAGGGCTCAACCCATCAAACCACCAGTCCCCTATGTCTGTGGTCATGTTAGCAACCATGGAGGTGGGGTAGGCGAATACACCTGCATTCTCCACAGGCTCCTCAAGGGGGCACTACATCTTTTTTTTTTTTTTCCTTGTTTGTCTTTTTTCTTTCTTTCTTTTTTTTTTTTTTAACTTTCCCTTCTTTTTTAAATCAACTGTATGAAAAAAAAAGTTAAAAAGAAAACAAACATACAATAAAAGAACATTTCAAAGAGACCATAACAAGGGAGTAAGAAAAAGACAACTAACCTAAGATAACTGCTTAACTTCCAACATGTTCCTACTTTACCCCAAGAAAGTTACATAATATAGCAACATTTCAGTGAACTTGTTCCTACTACATCCATCAGAAATTAACAGACCATAGTCACTCCTGGGCATCCCCAGAACGTTAAATAGCTTATCTGTTCTTCTTGGATTATTGTTCCCCCTTCCTTAATTGCTCTCTACTGCTAGTTCCCCTACATTCTACATTATCTGGGTGCATTTTGGGGTTCTGTCCCCAGGGTGTCTGGTGGGCAACAATGTTCCCTTAGACCTGTGCTAACTCCTGGGGACCATTCCTTTTGGGAAGGAGGTGTAGTGCGTGGACACAGATATCCCCTGTGCTCAGAGCCAGACAGCACTGCCAGCCATGGTGGGGAGGCAGTGGCACTGTACAATTGCCAGGGCACTTGCAGTTCAGGCCGTGTTTGCATTTACTAAAGCTGCCCTTTTGCAAAATACCAGAAATGGATTGGCTTTTATAAAGGGGGTTTATTTGGTTTCAAAAGTTACAGGCTTAGGGCCATAAAGTGCCTAAGGTAAGGCATCAACAAAGGGTACCCTCACTGGAGAAAGGCCACTGGCATCCAGAAAATCTGTTAGCTGGGAAGGCATGTGGCTGGCGTCTGCTTACTCCCAGGTTGCATTTCAAAATGGTGTTCTCCAAAGTGTTGCTCTGGGGTGTTTTGTCCTCTATTGGCTACAGCTGCTTCTGTCTGTCTGGGCCTGTGTGGCTCTTTTTAAAGTACTCCAGTGATCCAATAAAGACCCATCCTGAATGGGTGGGGCAACACCTCCATGGAAATAATCCAATGAAAGGTCTCACCCACAGTTGACTGAGTCATATCTCCATGGAAACACTGAACCAATAGGTTCCATCCTAATCAACACTAATACATCTGCCCACAAAAGATTGCATCAAAGAATATGGCTTTTTCTGGAGGACATAATATATACAAATGGGCACAGGCCAGATGCACCTTGGCTAGAAGTATCCCACAGGACTGAGAGTGTGGGAGTGTAGGGGGCCCAGTGGGAGGAAGAACAAACTGGGCACACAGATGCAGCCCTTGGAAGAGGGGCTGATCAGGGCTGCTCTGCCCAACTGAGCCCCTCTCTGGGTTCAAAGCCCTCTCTGGGTAGCCTCAAGACAGGCTGCAGCCAGGGGCCCTGTTAAAGAAATTAGCCCCATCGCCAAGGCCAACGTTACCAAGGGTTGTGACTACTCTCGGGAGCTGTGGCTTAAGCACCAGAGGAGGAAGGATGGACTTCCCAAAGTTTTCAGAATGATGAAAATGAGCATTCATAATTTTCTTAATATTTTGCCATACTTGTTTCTCTCCCTCTCACTCCACAGATATGATATACATATAAAGGTAGATAAACACACACAAATGAAGGCACGTGCACTTATTTTTTTGGGAGGGGATGCAGTTTGAATGTTACAGACTTCAAGTCATCTCAACCCTAAATACTTTAGCAGGCATCTTCTAAGAAGAAGCATGTTCTCCTATATAACCATGATCCCACTAGCATCCCTAAGAAAATTAGCAATAATTCAATGACAGTATCTAATATTCGATCCATATTCAGATTTTCATCCTTATTTCCCAAATATTATTTATAGCTGACTTTTTTATCCAGGCTCTAATGAAGAATTCCCACATTCTATTTGCCACTTGCATGTTGTGTCTCTTTATCTTTAGTCTTTATTAATTTCAAAGAGTTCCCCAGCCTGTTTTTGTTTTTGTTTTTGTTTTGGGAGTCTACCATGGCACTGACGTTTTTGAAGAGTCCAGGCCAGTTGTTCAGCAGAAATGCCCATCTTTCTCATGGTTACAATCAGATTAAACAGTTTTTGCAAGAATATTGCATGGGAAATGTTGGGTCCTTCGTAGTGCACTGCTTCAGGAGGCACATGATATCGGGGTGGGGGAGCTCCACAACAGTGGTGCTGAGGGGGCTGCCAGATGAATGCACTCTCATCCGCTGTCATCATTATTGTTTCTTTAAGTGCAATTTTATTGCAATATTATCATTATTGTTTTGATTCCTAGGTGGCCCCACATTTGATCAGTGTGAACCCTTTGCACCAGCTCCACATCCTTTTGCATGAGTCTTGTTCATCTTTGCAAGTTCCCTTGCTGCTGAAACAGGTGTGCCAGGCTCTCTTGGACCTGAAACCAGCTACTGCTCCAAGGCCTGGTTTTTTAGTGGGGAAGGGTATTTAAAACTCCAAGATCCAGGTGCTAGGTGTGTTCACTGCTGCTAGACAGAGCTGGGAAATGGTTATATTATCTAAATCATGAGTGCATATTGATACCAAGAAGGGGGCATGTAGATCACGGGCAAAGGCCCAGACCCGGGTGCTGCTTGAGTCAGATATCACGGTCAGAGGATGCATGGAGGTAGACGGAGGATTTGCAAGGTCCTGCCTTTGCTGATTTTTCTTACTTCATAGTAAATGACAGTGGGGATCTGTGGCAGAATGACAAAGTGATTAATAGAGAGTGGGGAGAAAGGCTCTTTGGTGTTGGCAGGCGGAGACCTTGGTGCAGAGGGCGCTGGGTCTGGAAACGTGGGCAAGCATCAAGCACGCAGCTTCCTAGTGTGGTCCAACAGCATCTATTCACCCCATCCCCACCAGGGGTGGGTGCGGGAGGAAGCTGAGAGCCGGTGAGAGAAGAGGGAAGCTGCCTCCTGGAAGGGGCAAGGGGGTAGCCCTGGCAGAGATCCCAGCAGCTAGTGCTGCCAAAGAGGACATGTCAAAACAAACCCAACCATCGACAGGAGCTTCTCAGGCTTCTGGAAAGCAGAATGGGAGCTGAGAATTCCCCCCGAAGGTGAGGCAATTTCAGCACCACGCAAACTGGGGCTCCACCTTGACCTCTGATGATTGTGGGGGCCCAGCCCAGGCAGCAGGATCAGGATCGAGAGGAGTTTGTTTTCAGTTCACAGTGTATCTTGGAGATTGCTTCACATATTTCTACGAAGAGACTGCTCATGCTTTTTTATTGCTGCGTAGTATTCCATTGTAAGGAGGTACCAACACTGATCTAACCAGAACCCTATTGATGGCCATTTAGGCTGATTTCAAGGTTTCTGCTTTTACAAACTGTGTTGTGATGAATATTCTTGTACATGGGTTTTTACATGCTAATCAGAGTTTATCTTGGGATACCCTCCTAAAAGTTGAGTTGTTAATTAGTTTGACTTAATTTAACTCCCCAGCTGTCTTCCACAGAGGTGGAGCCACTGCATTCTACCACCAGCAACATAGGGGAGAGTGCTTGAATTTGGAGGTGCCAGTGGAGTAAGTGGATTGAGGTCCCTGCCAAGATGGCTGCCAGGGGGTCGGGGCTGAGTGACCGCATTAGATGTCCATAGAGTCGATTCTTGTCATAAATCAGTCTCAGGCACAAAGACACAGATGTCTTTTCCTGCTGGTCACTCAGTCAAGGGTGCATGGTGGAGGAAGGCCCAATGGACAGTCCATTGGTGATGAGGGCGATAAAGGGAGGAGTCAAGGGCTTCTTGGCTAGAATCTTGGAATAACTGGGACAGTTACCAGGGAGGGGTGGCATGGACATATTTCCAATATGATTCTCATGGAACGACTCATGGGATGTAATCACAAAGCAGTGCCATTTTTCTCTCCCACTGGCCCTCTCAACCCACCCCCTCTTCCTGGACCTCTTGCATTCCAGGACATCTGCTATGACTTTTCTTGTCAACACTTAAGTAATAAAAAGTATGCTGTACCTTTAAGTCACACTTGGCAGACCCAGTTCAGGCAAAAGATGTTCAGCCTGGTGTCATATGTAAAATGTTCATTTAAGGCACAGCTTCTTCATCCCCACAACATGTTGGCCTCTGGGGATGGTGAAGAAGTAGAGGGGCACCAGTCAGCCTTATCCCTCCTTTCTTCCAGGTGCCCCACCCCCCACCCCCCTTGCTATCTCCTGTTCTGACCCCTCGATGATGGCAAGACTGGGAGGGAGGAGAGGTAAACAGATTGGAGAGGGGCCAGAGAAGGTTTTAGGTGACTGATGGTGTGAGGGTCTTGAGTAGGGGCACTCAGGGCTCAGCACGGTTCAAAGCTGACATTCTCTTATGGGTGGCTCTCTCACCTGATGACCCTTGACTGGGCTAATGTGGATGGTCACTTGCAACTCCCTCCTCCACCCCCCGGGACCTCCAGCCTTATGTCCATCTTGCTTTGGTTGAAGTCTTTTTGCACCTCCAGGAAGCCCTCTGGGTGCTATGAGGACCCCACACCAGCCACCACTGCCCCAGCACACTCTGAAACCCACTAAACCCAAGACAGCAGCCAACCGGCCCTCCCACCACTGGCTGAGCAGCCAGCAGGTGTCCCTCATCCCTCAGATTTCCCGGATGTGATTCAGACACCTCACCTGTCCATGGTGCCCAAGCTGCAGTTCTCCAAGCCCTCTTCTTAAAGCCCCTCACTTTTGAATTTCAGTGAAGGGAGAAGCAGCCGGCGCCTACTAACATTTCGGAAGCTTCCTTTTCAGTCCTTCCTGGCGCTTCTCATCTCACCCTTAGCGCATAGTAGTATCTCTGGTTTTGTGGCTTCAGCTGGTGGAAACTAGAACAAACTTTGCACTGTTTTAAGCTGATATCTCTCTCCCTCCCCAGCACCACATTCTCCAAGCTGGTGGTGGTGGTGGGGCTGCAGCCTCTTCCCCCCTTGCCAGCCCGAAGAGGTGGCCGTGGGTCCTTTTCAGTAACATGGGAAATGCTGGGGGGCAGGGGGCAAACATGGAGGCAGGGTGGGGACGCCGGGAAGGGAGCTGGGACAGGAGACAGGAGAGCAGGAGCAGAGAAACCCATGTCCTCAGGGGAAGTACTGGGGGCGCTGTGGACGTGCAGCTCCTCCAGGGTCCTGTTTCCGACCTGGGGAGCACCCACCGCAGCCAGCGGCCTGGACCCTTCCAGCTACCGCTGTCCATGTGAAGATGCAGCCAGCAGCCCCAGAGCATCCCGGGATGACTCTGATTGGCGGCCTGCTCTAGGTCATGTGCCCTTCCCTGAACCAATCAGTGTGTCCATGAGGATGTGGGACTCTCATTGGCCAAGCCTGAGTCAGGTGCCGTCCCTAGAGCTGGGGGCGGGGCCAGTGCCCTCTAGCCACGTGGGCTGCGGCGGTCTCTCCAAAGGAAAAAAAGGGATTGTTCCTTTCCGGAGGGTGGAGGTGTGGTGGTTCCTCTGTGGGGTGATAGCGATGCAGACGAGAAGCCTCACTCCTGATCCAGGTGAGACCATTTTGGAATTCCTCTTTGAACTCTGGTAGAAGAAACAGATCATCTTTATGTATGGTCTTTTTATATGTTTTGTATCCTGCGGTGGGCCCATGATGGTTTATAATTTCTGAAGAGGAACCTAAGTTTTATGTGATATAAAATAAGTTCCTCTGCGCCTCTCCCATCATGTTATTCTGTAGTGAGATCCATTTGGTGAGAAGCATCTCTTGGCAACCTTTCCCGCGATGTCACTTTCCAAAAACCTTTCTGGCTTCCAAGTCACCATGTTTAAAAAAAACACAAAAAAAACAAAAACTAGCAAGCTCAAGATGCATTTGTTTGCAGGGCTTCTTAACCATCCACCTGTCCAGCTCCACATGGAAGTTGATTTCTATTTCTGCTTTCTTTATTCTGCAGGTTGGACCTCAGTTATTTTCAGCTTCCTGGCAGATCTTGTCCTTCTGGAAGGATAGCAAAGAGGAGCTTTCTTTCCACTGGGGTTGCTAAGCTACTGGGATGTCAGTTTAGAGAAGTTGTGCAGCATCTTTGCCTCCTCATGAGAAGAATCTGCTTGTGACTGAAGGCTATTCAGAGGAAAACAGAGGCAGGAGATGGAGAAAACCGAATCTGGGGCCCGGCACCATTTACTCACCTGGATCCAGCTATGCCTGAAGCTGATAGATCTACCTAGGACTTTTCATTTGTGTGAATTGCAACCCTGACCCAAAGGGGACTGAAAATCTAGTCCTTTCCTTATTTTTCTCCTTAGTGCAATCATAGGAGTTTCTAAATTTTGCTTTATCAGTCAGGAGAGGTTTCCATTAGAATATCCAGTTTTACAAGGTAATGGCAGTAATAGGCTTGACCATTGAAATCGCCCCCTTTTTAGGGCAAAACAGTTGAATATCAAGCAGTTCTGTTTGGTTCACCCGCATAGCTACTAAGCAACTGTCTGGCTGTCCTGAGCACTTCTGCCCTCAAGAGAAGTCTACAACCAGTGGAGAGTGGGGACAGCTGACCTGAGTGTTTTCTTAGCTTATCTTGATTCCAAGTTATTAATTTCATGCCTTTCACCTTTGACTTATCTATCATCAACACTCGTGATTATGCTTTTGTGATGTTTGCACTGTCCCAGGACAGAGAACTCTGACACGTTTAACCATTTACATACCTGATTCCATAAGATTCTTTAAAAAAAAAAAAAATTTATTTTGAAAATATTGCAAATGAACAGAACAATAAAAGAATAGTACCACAAACTGCTGAATACCCTTTACCTATATTTATAATTTTTTACATTTCCCACATTTTCTTTCTATCTTTCTATCTTTCTTGATATACATTGTGTTATTGCAGAAATAGTTGAGGGTAATTTGTAGGCCTCTTGAGTGGGCAGGAAAATACTCACTGCTGTGTGTCCTCTCTGAGCCTCCATGTTGCCTAACTTTTCAAAGTGACCTATATAATCCCAAAAACATTGAAAACAATTTAAACACCCAATAAGTCAGGAGTGGATAAAGACATTATAATTCAGCCATTAGATGGAACGCTGGGCAGCCCCAAAAGTGATGTTTTCCACGAATGTTTACTGACGTGGAAATTGCTCTCCATATGATGCTAAATGAAAAAAGCTGTCAGAAAGGTGCACAGGGCCTGTGTAGATAATAATCAAAGAATAGAGCTAGAGGCCCCAGAGAAGGTGATGGTGGGGGCGTTTTGTTTCCTTCTCCACTTTTTTGTCTTATCCACATTTTCAACTACATTCGTTAGAGAAAAGAAGTGCACAATAATGATTGTTTTAAAACAGCAATGATGAGTGGGTTGGGAGAGAAGATGGAGAGTCCAGAAAGGGGTTCTGAGTGAAGTGCTGCATGTGGGATTGGCTTTGGGGTGCACTGAGTCAGGTGGCCGGGCTGGGTGGGGCTGCCCTGAGCGAATCCCGCTCCACACTGCTGAGCCCAGGCCCGGGCAAAGGCAGTGACTGTCCCGTGCCTCAGTTTCCTGGACTGTGAACTGGGACTAGCAGTGGTTTTACCTCCTGGAAGGACAGTCCCAAAGCTGGGGCCATCGAGATGGGCCTGAAAGGACTGAGGGGATGAAATTGGCCTGGACACACCCTGAGTGCAAAGGGAGGTGCCCACTGGTTGGAGAGTCCAGCCCTGACATCTGCCAGCACCTCAGGGACCCCGTGTCCCCAGCCTGTCCCCAGCTCTGAGCCTCCCCAGGCCCTGCGGGGGGGGGGGGGAGCTCATCTGATGCCTGGAAGCCCAGCGACTCCCACAGAGTCAGGCAGTGTGTGAGGCAGGTCCAGCCCAGCCTTGAGCTCCTGCAAGGCCTCCGCGAGGCAGAGCAGAAGACAACAGAAGCTTCCAAAGCAGCACTGTTAACAGAGCACCTGGAGGAGGTCCCGTCACTCCTTGCTGAGGGATGAGGAGCCTGTGGCTGCAGGGACCTGGCATTCGTCAGAGGCTTCAGGGGGCTCTCAGGTTGGCTTCCTCTCCACTGCTCTGGGGATTCTGCTGCTTCTCCACAGCAGGGAGCCTCAAAGGCCCCCCATTCACCTGTTAATATCCACTGAGCCCCTTGGGCAGACCTTGGGCCCCAGGCTACAGTGCAGCTAGGAGACGAGGCTGCCCCTTCTCGGGCAGACCTCCAGGAGGGGTGGCCCTTGGTTTGGCCCTTTGCTCCAGAGTGGGTGTGACGTGTCTCTGTGCCACAGCCACTGCCAGGGCTGTGCTGGGCCTTTGGGTAGGAGATCTGGCGCACCCCACACACACACTCTCGGGTACAACGGTAGTCCCCTGGGACCTTCAAAGGCCAAACCCCAATCTTGCACCGACCTTGGTCACGGGTGGTGATGTGAGTCCTGGAATATCAAAGACCGAGGAGACTCTAGACCCAACAGACAATTAGCGCCTCCGCCCTGAGCCCCTCTGTGGTGTTGTCATAGTGACGGGGCCCTGGATTCGGGGGAGTCTGGATGGTGCAGTGATGTCAGGCTCCCACTGCCCGGCCTCTGATCAGGCCTAGACCCCGCCCTGGCTTGGCCCCTGCTCTGCCTCCCAGCCACAAGGTCCATAAACCCCCTGGTCGCTGCAGCCAGGTCAGCCTGTCTTCCAAGAGCTGACTCCTTTTAGGGTGGGAATGTCCTGGAACTTTTCATGAGTTAACAACCAAGTGAGTTGTCATCCTTTCTAAAGTGGAACTTTTCACTTAAAAAAAAAAAAAAAGCTGCCTGCTTTCAATGCGACAAAGCCTTTGTGAAATGATTTTTCCCTCCTCAAAAGCGTGGCTGTTTATTTATAGCTCAATAGAAGTGAAACACCTCAGATGTGAAAGAAATATGGAGCCCCATAAACTGATGGCGGGGCCATGTTTTGTTCATTAAGGTATTGGAATTTGTGCAAAGTGAGCATTTCTTTCCCCTCTCGCCATTCTGTGCAAGGACTCAAGATCTTGTGCATGATGGATACTTCAGCCCAGTGTGCTTATATCATGCTTCTGCTTTTCCAAAAGCCATGTAAGCCTCTGGGGAATGAAACAAACTAGTTGGCAGATAACAGATGAGAAACCCATTTCAACTGAGTTGTCTAACAACCAGGCATGGGTGAGTGCAGGGCGGGGAGCTGCCTGCCTTGGAAAACTAAATGAATGTCACATCACGAAGGGGAGAAGCAGAGATCTTTCAATTCTAAGACATTAGCAGTACAGACTAGAAGTGGAAGTAGAATTCTGAGAGGGTCCCAAGATGCCCTACCCCAGGGGTACATGCCTTGTGTAATCTCCAACCCCTGAGCGTGGGTGGGACTGCCAGGAGAATGGAGTTCATTCCTGTGATTAGGTTATGCTAGGATTTAGCAGGTGTAGTCAAGGTCCCACATAAATTGACTGAGTAAATCAAATGGGCAGTTATCTTGGGTGGGCCTGACCTAATCAGGCAAGCCCTTAAACAGGAGTGGATCCTTCTTGAAGGAAGACGTCTGAAGGGTGAGAGACTTTCTTCCGCTGGGCTTGAAGAAGGAACCTGCCTCGAACCCGAAGGCAACCTCTAGGACACCAGAGTGACAGCCAGCAAGAAAAGGAGGACTCAGTCCTGTAACCCCAAGGAACTGAATTCTGCCAACAACCTGAATGAATGTGGAAGATGGCCCCGAGCTCCAGAGGAGAATGCAGCTGACTGGCACCTCAGTTCAGGCTGGGGAGACCCTGAGCAGAGGCGCCAGTTATGCTATACTTGGTCTTCCGAGCTACAAACCTATGAGATAATAAATGTAGGCATGTTTTTTTAAAGTGTACAACTCAGCGGCTTCTAGTATATTCACAGGTCGTGCACCCATCACCACAATCAATTTTAGAACATTTTTATTCCAAAAAGAAACACTGTACCCCTTAGCCAGCACCTCCCAATGCTCCCAAGTCCCCAGCCCCTGGCAGCTATTTTCAGTCTTTATAGATTTGACTTTTCTGGACTCATTTAAATGGATTCATACGATACGTGGTCCTTTGTGGCTGACTCCTTTCACTTAGCAAAATGTTTTCAAGGTTCATCCATCGTTGTAGTGTTCATCAGAGATTCGTTCCTTTTTATGACTGAATAATATTCCATTGTATGGTTATACCACATTTTGCTTATCCATTCATCAGTTCATGGACATTCAGTTGTTTCCACATTTTGGCTATTATGAGTAATGCAGCCTTGAATACTGGTGCACAAGTTTTTGCATATTTTTGTTTTCCTGGGTATATTCCTAGGAATGAAATTGCTGGGTCATATGGGAACTCTGTGATTAAATATTTGAAGAACTTCCACACTGTTTTCCAAAGTGGCTTCAGTATTTCATATTCCCACCAGTATTGTATGAGGATTCCAATTTCTTCATATCCTCATGGACACCTGATACTGTTTTCCTTTGGATTTTAGCAATTCTAGCTGGTATAAAGTGATATCTCATTGTGGTTTTAATTTATATTTCCTCATGTTTAATTAGCATTTTCCCATGTGCCTATTGGCCATTTGTATATCTTCTTTGGAGAACTGTTTATTCAGATCCTTTGCCAATTTTTAAATTGGCTATTAGTCTTTTTTATTATTGAGTGGTAATGGTTCTTTATATATTCTAGATGCAAATCCCTTATCAGACATATGATTTTCAAATTCTATGGATTGTCTCTTCACTTTCTTGATAGTGTTATTTGAAGCACAAAAGTTTTAAATTTTGATGAAGTCTAATTTATCTATTTTTTTCTTTTGTTGCTTGTGCTTTTTTTTTTTTTTTTTTTTTTAATTTTCTTCCCACCCTATTTTTCATTTAGTTTTTGTCCCCATTTTTCTACTCATCCATCCATACACTGGATAAAGGGAGTGCGATCCACAAGGTTTTCACAATCACACTGTCACCCCCTTGTAAGCTACATTGTTATACAATCGTCTTCAAGAGTCAAGGCTACCAGGTTGCAGTTTGTTAGTTTCAGGTATTTACTTCTAGCTATTCCAATACATTAAAACCTATCAAGTGTTATCTATATAGTGCATAAGAATGTCCACCAGAGTGACCTCTCGACTCCATTTGAAATCTCTCAGCCGCTGAAGCTTTATTTCGTTTCATTTCTCATCTCCCTTTTGGTCAAGAAGATGTTCTCAATCCCACGATGCCAGGTCCAGATTCATCCCCGGGAGTCATGTCCTGCGTTGCCAGGGAGGTTTACATCCCTGGGAGTCAGGTCCCATGTAGGAGGGAGGGCAGTGAGATCACCTGCCGAGTTGGGTTAGCTAGAGAGAGAGAGAGGGCCACATCTGAGCAACAAAGAGGCACTCAGGGGGAGACTCTTAAGGCACAATTATAAGCAGGTTTAGCCTCTCCTTTGCAGCAAGATAGAGGGCTTGGCACATGAAACCATCAGTCCTCAATGTCTGTGAAAACATCTGTTGCTTGTGCTTTTGGTGTCATATTCATTGCCAAATCTAAGGTCTCACAAGAGTTTTATACTTTTAGCTTTTATAGTTATTTCTTTCATCCATTTTGAATAATTTTTGTATTGGTGCAATGTAAGGGTCCAACTTAACTTTTTGCATGTTGCTATCCAGTTGGAGCTCTGTTTTTTAAAAATACTCTTCTTTCCGCATTGAATGGTCTTGACATCCCATTGTTGAAAAGCAACTGGCCATATAGCTACGGGTTATTTCTGGACTCTCGGTTCAATTCCATTGGTCTCTGTATCTATCCTTATGTTAGTACCACACTATTTTGGTTACTATAATTTTGTAAAGAGTTTTAAATTTGGGAAGTGCAAGTGTTCAGACTTTGGTCTTTTTCAAGGTCATTTTGGCTCTTCTGGGTCCCTTGAATTTCCATATGAATTCTAGGTTCAGCTTGTCAATCTTGATGGGAATCGTATAGAATCTGTAAACCAATTTGAGGAGAATCACCATCTTAACCATATTAAGCCTTGATCCATGTACATGGGATGTCTATTTACTTATTTAGATCTTTTAAAATTTATTTCATCAATGTTTTGTAGCTTTCAGAGTATGTGTTTTGCACTTTTGTTAAACTATTCCTAGGTATTTTATTTGTTTTAATACTATTGTAAATGAAATCATTTTCTTAATTTCATTTTCATTTTTCTCCTTGCTACTGTATGCAATACAATCGATTTGTGTACATTGATCTTGTATTCTGCAACCTTGCTGAACTTGTTTATCAGTCTATTATTGTTTATTATTTATTTTTGGTGGCTTTCTTAGGGTTTTCTGTATACAAGATCATGTCATCTGCAAATAGAGATGTTTTACTTCTTTTTTCAAACTGGATGGCTTTTATGTTTTTTGGGGGGGAGGGGGACTAATTTTTCTGGCTAGAACCTCCAGTACAATGTTGAAAAGAAGTAGTGGGAGTGGCCATTCTTGTTTTGTTCCTAATCTTAGATTGAAAGCATTCAGTTTTTCACTGTTAGCTGTGGATTTAGCATAGATGCCTTTGATCAGATTTAGCAAGTGCCATTCCATTCCTAGTGCATCAGGTATTTTTATCATCAAAGGGCTGTTGAATTTAGTCAAATGCTTCTCCTGCATCTCTTGATTCACATGTGGCTTTTGTCCTTTATTCTATTGATGTGGTGTATTTCATCAGTTGGCTTTCAGATGTTAAGCCAGCCTTGCATTCCTAGGATAATCCACTCTGTCATAGTGTGTCATCCTTGCTGTATATTGCAGGATTCAGTGTGCTGGGATTTTGTGGAGAACGTCTGACCTTCTCCGAGCAGGCCACAGTTCCATTTGACAGTCCTACATCTTGGGACTTCCACAGTTACCCTCATCTGCCCTGGTCCCTCCCCAACTTTTGACGTCTGTCCCAGGTCAGCTGCTTCTCCCAAACCCTCCAAGGACAGCTCCAAACATTCCCTTTCTCTTCAGACCTGTGTCCACCCCACATCCCTATGCCCTCAGCTCACACCATGGGGCTCCTACTTGGCGGAGAAAATGGAAGCTCTTGGCAGGTCCTCGCTCCCCCAGGAACCCAGCAGTCTCCACTCTCAGCTCTCCTCCTCCCACACCAGCCATCTCAGAGGAAATGGCCTTGTCTTGCCAGCCTCCACCTGGGCTGGGGACCCCAACCAGGGCCTCCAGGGACCCTAAGCCATCGGCCCTCCTCTCCCACCACCCTCTTCCCCCAACCCCAGCCTGCAACCTGCTTGGGACTCCATCTCTCCCTGGGTAAAAGAGATCTCCCTCCACCGTGGGTCCTTTTCTAGCCCTCATCTTCTCTTTTCCCCTTGGCCACCCAAATGCTTGAAAAGTAATTCCTACTTGCTGTGTCCACGTCCCCCTTGTCCATTTGGGCCTGTCTGCTGGGCTTAGAAGGGAGTCCCCTCTGCCCCCACCACCCCACCAAGGGCCTCAGTGTGGTCAGCACCCTGGGGAAGCCTCAGCTCATCTTCTGGGCCTTCTTAGCTACGTCTGACACTGCTGGACACTCCCCTACTCCCTCTCTGTCATTTCCTTTTCTTAAAAATAAGATTTTCACATAAGTTCCATTTCCACGAAGACACAGGTTGTAGGGTGCAGTGCCCAGACAAAGAAACAGCATGAGGACCCCAGGGACCCCATCCAGCTCCACCTCTCCCTCTGCCCCATGGCGAGGACATGAGGGGCCTTCCCCCACGACCACACTGCCAGGCTGTGTGTGGCAACGAAGGCCAGGCACAGACCACAGTGGCTGCGTTTGTCAGGCCCGAGGCGCAGCAGGAGCCACGGAACACACTCTGGGCCTTCTCTGCCCTTCCAGGCCTCGACCGAGGGGGTCGCTCCCAGCAGGCGCAGTCCTGCTCTGCAGGCCGGCTCAGCTCCCAGCCAGCTCAGGGGGCCTCTGTCTGCACCGTGGGCTCCGAGGGCCCGAGGGTTTATTTTCATGAGCCCAACATTTCCTTCCAGCCTGTGGGTAAACACCACACAGCTTTGTTGGCAGCCCATGGCTTTGTCACCAATCACAGATGTTTTCGTTATTTTCATACAGTCATGATAGACATACCAAAATACCATCAGGGTCTTCATTACATTGCACATACAATGCTATCTCGCCATTTGTAAATATTTTGACAGCTGCTTTTCAAAATAATTGATTACCCTTGTGACCTGAGGAGATTTCAATATTCAGAAACATTGATTGGGGGGTGGGGGCCTCCACAGGTTCACAGAGGGGAACCCGGAGCCAGGAACCAGGATGAGCTAAGTGCCCCACTTACAGAGGCCAGGACAGAAGATGCTGGGAAGTGACCACAATCGTTATGCTGTGACACGCTGGTGGCCTGGCCTGGGCTGGGGAAGGAGATGGAAAGAAAAGGCTGTTTTTAAGGGCTGTCAGAGGTCAAAGACTGACCTCAAGGCTTTCAGCCTAAAGCAACTTGATCTAATAAATGGTGACCAGAAAATTGACAAAAACATTTAACTCTATAATAAAAACTGGAATCTTTACAGTCCAATTGTGTGACAAGTGTTCACAAGTAAAGGAATTAGAATTTTCCATTATTATTAATTCAACATTATCCAAATTTTAGATCATTTTCACTTTCTCCCACAAATCCATAATCCCTGATCCAAGTTTCTCACGTCCAGCTGTGGTTTGTAATCCAGAATGTTCCGGTTTCCAACCAATGCAGAACTATACCTCAACCCCACATGGGAATACCCTCAGTGGGGTGTGGTGGCAGCCCCCCTCAAACTTACCGAGCCTTCTCCATCAAAACTAATGGCCCCTCACCCACTGTGGGATAAATTAAGACCGGAGATAGCCACAGATTGGGGCAGACAGACTTTACTGCCAAATTTACTAGGAAAAGAAAAATTTTAGGATTTCAGAAATGAGGATCAGGAGCTAGGGCTCAGGAATTGGAGCTAGGCTGACATGTAACTGTCCAGGATCTTACCTGAGCTAGACTGGAAATATCCCAGGGGTATTCATCAGCCTTCCAATTCACAAAACTGATTTACCTGGGGGTTTCACCTGAGTCCCCCTGCCTCCGAACCAAGGTGGAGCAGGGCAGAAATCCTAGCTCATCCACAGCTTCTCAAGGATGCTGCGGTCCCCTCCTTGTCCCTGCAGTTCCCATCCTGGGGACAAACATCCACAAACCTCAGCCCACATGGCTTCCTCTGACAGGTGTCTTTCCTTACCTTGTCCGGCCAGCGAGATCCCACCTGTCCCTTAAAGGGGCAGCTTCCTCCCAGCTGCTGGTGGCATAACCCAGTGTTGTGTGTATTCAGCCTGGTCCCAAGGAGCGGAGGATGCAAAATCATGGATGTGTAGCATGGAATCAGTTTCCTCTCTGCTTAGGAAGTTGGTGGAGGGTTGAGAGGCAGGAGCAGCCAGAGCTCTAGAGTCGGGATTCACTTGATTCTGGTGAGCCTCCATCACTTCTGTTTGATATGCAACCAGCTCCAAAAGGAGACAGAGGCCCTCAGTTAAATATGGACAAAGAAACCATTTGACCAAGCTCAGGAGCCACGGCTTGTACTAGGCTTACGATGGAGCCCCCACATTGTGCCCTGCTGGTGCTGAGGGGCAGGGTAGGGGTGGAGAAGCGGCGAGGCAGGACGGGGAAGAAACACAGAGCCATCCATCACACACTCTTTGCCTCAATAATCTAGCAGAAGGGCTGATTTCCTTGTTTGAAAGCCTCCCTCTTCACCCTGGGTAGAATCAGTGGCAGCTCTAGTTTATGGACAGCTTCCTGGGTGTCAGGCAGATGCTGTGTGTTGACAACCATAATCATCCAACAGCCCAGGAAGGAGGGGCCCATTACAGGCCCCATTTTCCAGATGATGAAACAAACTTACGGAGGTTAAGTGACTTGTTCAAGATCAATCGCTAAGTGGCAGAGTTGGGATTTGAGACCAGGTTTGAGGCTATAGAGGCTGCCCCTTCCCCAGCTGCTCTGACAGCCCATTCTTATTGAATACCTAGTGGTCGGTCAGGGGAGTGGACACACACAGACACACACTCACACGCATGCACTTGCACACACACACAGGGATGCAGATAGTTTCCGGGGAATCAGCAGTATGCAGATTGACCACCAGGTGGCGCCCTGACTCCGCAGTTGGAACACCTGCACCCAAAGCAGCTGTTCAGAAGAAAATTGCTGGAAGGCAGGGAGGGCCCGGGAATGGTGGGTTTGGAGGATCTGACCTCACTCTTATCCAAGGACTCAGGTGTTTGCAGCCTGGACCAGAAGAAGGCCTGTGCAGCACGTCCACCTGCCGTGTTTTACCACCCAGTTTCCTTCCAGGAAATCGTATCCTGCAGCAGGAAGGCTTAAAAAGAGGGAGGTTATTTCTGTAAGAATTCCTTTGAAAAGTTCAGTATATTCCCAGAAATCCATTATTTGGCACTTCTTAATCCATCCACACTGCCCCAAACACATGAAATGATATTTAAGAGGCATGGTGGAAAGTATGAGAAAATAGGAAAGGACTTAATTGCATGCTTTTACCCTCTCTCAGTCAGGGTTTTATACCCATCGACCCACAAAAGCCCCACAGAATAGTACAATGACGTTCAGCATCGTGTGCATGTCCCGGGGCTGACGTTGACTGGAGGCAGCAGCCAGTGTTTCCTGGCCGGCGGCTTGTCTGATTTTCCAGGCTGACCCTGCAGACGCAGCTCTTCTTCTCCATGTCAGGCATTTTTTTTTATATAACACCATCTCCTAATTTTTTGACCTCTTATCAAGTACAAACTCGGATATGCAAAATGGGTCACTTCCTTTATTCCCCATGCCTCAACTTGGTTTCCATTTCATATGCTCGCTCCACCAGGATATGGGAGCTCAATCCACTCCAGATCCTCCCCGGTTCACTGGTACGAGTTCAAGGGGCTTGGAAGTGAACGTGAGAACGAGCAGGGTGTGTATGTGTGCATACGTGCACGTGTGAGGTGCCCATGGTGTGTGGCCCCGTTACTGTCTACACGGCTCCATCAGGTCCTGAGCTCTCTCTGCAGCTTTGTGCCACCTCGGAAGTGTCCAGGGAGACCGCTCGGCCCCTACCCTGCAGTGCCATGCCTGCCTGCTGAGCTCGGGGTGCCACCTGTGTCTCCCCTGTACTTCCTGGGGGGTGGGCTCAGCTCCCACAGGCCCATCTTGGGCATCTTGGCTGGAGGTCCACCCATATCCAACCTCTTTCGGCTTGTCACTCCTGGCTCCCTTCATTCTTAGCCCGGCCTGGGCAACCATTCTCTGGCCTTGGTGGGCGGCTAGAAAGGAAGATAAGCCCCTCCCAGCCCTTGTTCTTGTTCTCCAGGACTGTATTAAACCAGGAAGACGCCCTTTTCCTTTAAGAGCAGACTTCTGGAAGACAAAGTCCAGTGGGTGCATTTTGGGTGCTCACAGTGACTGGGGCTGTGCCTGGCACTTAGATGGTGGGCCCAGGGGTGCCAAGCATCCTGCAGCACAGGGGAACCCCTCCCCATGCTGGGAAGAATCAGCCTCGCCAGTGATCATAGAGACCCCAGGGAGGGAGGACAGGATCCCTCTGGACACTTGCTCGGGACGCCGGGTGTGAACCCTCTCCAAGAATGAGAGCAGAAAGAAAACTCTTAGCCATCACTTCCCAAATGCTGTGCTACCAAATGGCAGGCGAGGGGAGCAGAGTGTGGGGCAGGCGGATGTGGCGAGGGGTCCCAGGTGTGACGTCCTCCCCTGTGGGGCCGGTGAGAGGAGGGTCCTAAACCGAGATGGACGCATTAGTGCAGGAGGAGCGCAGAGCCTGCAGAGGGCTCTGGGCGGACCCAACGTGTGCCCTCCTTGGCCCTCCTGCTCAGGCTGCGACTGGGCATGGTGCAAAAGACATTTTATTTTGGAGAATTCTGAACACATCCCAAAGTAGGCAGAAGGGTGTGTGCGATGTCCCTACTGGCCATTGGCTCCCCGGGGCCTGCCCCATCCTCAGCCTGCCTGCTCCCCCTCCCACGTGATTTGGGAGCAAATCCCAGGCATCCCATCGTTTCATCTGAACACTCCAGGGCACATCTCCAAAAGATGGCAAGGCCACCGCCGCACCGTCACACCGCACGCATTGAACAGTCCCCACCAGACGCCCAAGCTCGGGTTTCCAGCTGCCGAATGCGGAAACACTGTCCTTTTTGGTTTGTTTGTTTGCGTCAGGAGCCAAATAAGATCCGCTCAGAACGATCGAGGGAAGAATCTTGGAAGTCCCTCTTTTCCTTCTTTTTTAGCTTTTCATTTGGCACTAATCTCAGACCTGCAGGGAAGTTGCAAAAATAGAAAAAATTCTCATTCTACTCATCATCCAGGTTCATCCAATGTTCACATCTCACATAATCTCGGGACATCTTCAGAATCTGGAAATTAACATGGACACAATCCTCTAATCTCATCCAGAGCTTATTTACATTTTGCCAAGTGTCTCCTTCCCTCTGGACTCTTCCTCAGCCTTTAACTGTGTTTTTTGAGTGCCCAGCTGTTTGTACAATGTTTGTCAATTAGGGCTTGTCAGATGGTTGCTCTTGACGAAATTTGGGCTGTGTGTTTTTTGGCCAGGATACCCCAGAAGGGATTCTGGGTCCTTCTTGGCATGCCATTTTGGGGACACGTGATGTCCCATTTCTCCACTAGATAGTGACTATTTTCCCCCTTGTAATTAATAAGTATCTGTGGGAGCAACTCTGAGACTCTGTAAATATCTGCTTCTCGTCATGTTTTTGCCTACTCGTTTCAGCATTGATTGATGAGTCGTGCCTGAAGAAATTTTCCTGAAGTGTTTACCCAGTAGAGATTTTTCTATCTCCATCGTTCCTTCTACAGTTAACACTTGAAATTCTGCTCTGAGGAAGGGCTTCCCTTTCTCCTCTCTTGTGTATTTATTCATTTACCTACTGATATCAGTGCAGACTCTTGGATTCGTATTTTATTCCATGGGTTGTGATCAATTGCTATCATTTTGTTGCTCAAATTGTCCCAGCTCTGGCCATTTGGGAGCTCCTTCCGGTTGACATCTGTATCCTTTTGACACATCCTTATCAATTTTTGAGCACTTCCTTTCTTTTTGGCACCACAAGATGTTCCAGGCTCATCTTGTGCTTTCCCAGACCCAGCCCTGGAATTAGCTGTTTCTTTACACAGGCCTGGTTCCTTTTACTGAAAACGGTGTTTAGAAACCAACCTCTGGGTACTGGTTGTGCTCCTTGCTACTGGGGTGTCATTGCTGATTGAACCCCTGAGCAAATAGAGCTTGGAAATAATGTGTGTGCACATACACATGCATACATACAGACAAATACACACAGGCACACACAGATACACATGCACACACACACACATACCCTCACAGACACACACATGCACACATGCACATGCACCCAGGCACAGATAGATACACACGCACACACATACACACACACGCACCCTCACAAACACACACATGCACATGCCCATATATGCACACACAGAAACACCTGTACACCCACAGGCACATGCGCACACACATACACACACATGCATTCAGACAGACGCATGCATGCACAGGCACACGCACAGATACACATGCACACACATACACACACACATACCCTCACAGACACACACATGCACACATGCCCCTGCACACAGGCACAGACAGATACACACACACACACATACACACGCACCCTCACAGACACACACATGCACATGCACATATATGCACACACAGAAACACCTGTACACCCACAGGCACATGCACACACACATACACACACATGCATTCAGACAGACACATGCATGCACAGGCACACGCACAGATACACATGCACACATATACAAACATATACACTCATGGATACACATGCACACACACAGAAACACAAAGGCACATCCACCCATACAACACATATATTGCATGTATGTATATATATATAATATATATTAAAGCCGTGATTTCACATTGATACCCCCAATTCTGATCCCCCAACACGAACTTCATTCTTGCCTTCCTCCTTTCCTTAATTGTAACTCCTTTCTCCAATGTAGAGAAACTAGAATTTGTTATCCACACTATATCAAGCACATGAAATAGTTTCAGAACTGTTTACACAGGCCAGTGTGAAAAACACACCGACTAAGTAATGTCTTTGTTTTACAAAGATTCTTAAGTAGTTCCCACCCCTTCCCTTCAGTGTAGGTGTATAATTCATTCGTAAAACCATTTGGTTCATTTATTTCTGTGTGTATTCCATTTTGGGCTTTCTCCCATTCTTGTTTATTTTAACTTTTTAAACTTTTTACTTTGAAATAATTTCAAACTAACAGAACAGTTTCAAAAATAATACAAAACCCACACAGGGAACTCCAGCATCCTCCTCAGATACTCAAATTCACCAATTTTAACATTTTGCTGCCTTTGCCTTCCTCCTCCCCTCGCTCCCTCCTTTAATCCATCCATCCATCCATCCACCCACCCATCCATCCACCCATCCATCCATTCACCCATCCACCCACCCATCCCTCCATCCAACCCTCCACCCACCCATCCATCCATCCACCCACCCATCCATCCACCCACCCATTCATCCATCCATTCACCCATCCACCCACCCATCCATCCACCCATCTACCCACCCATCCATCCATCCCTCCATCCCTCCATCCATCCACCCACCCATCCATCCACCCATCCATCCATCCACCCACCCACCCTTCCACCCATCCATCCATCCATCCATCCATCCACCTCCCTCCCTAACTATATCTGTTATCTATTTTCTGAACATTTGAGAGCAGGCTGCACACATCATACTCCTTGAACACATATTGCTGCCATGTATATTTCCTTCGAACAAGGATATTCACTTATGTAATCACCTTAAGTGCAGTTATCAAGTTCAAGAAATTTAGCATTGATATAAGGCTTACATTCTATATTCCATTTTTTCTTATGTCCCAAAAATGTCCTTTTGCATCTTCTCTGATCCATTCTTAGATTCAATCCAATGTCATATATTGCATTTGTCACTATCTATTTAGTGCCCCTCCCTCCCTCCCTCCCTCCGTCTCTTCCTTCCTTCCTATTGCGGAAACACTTATGCAACATAAACCTTTCTATCCCAACACCTCTCAAGCATACCATTCAGTGGGATTAATCACATTCACAACGTTGTAGTACCCATCCATTTCTAGAACTTTCCATTCACCCCAAATAAAAACCCTATACTCATTTTGCATTAACTCCCCGTTGCTCCTGCCCCCCACACCTGGCAACCTGTACTCTACTTTCCATCTCTGTGAGCTCGCATATTCTCCAGTATATTCTGTGAAGTTACCATGGGGCTTAAATTTAACATCCTAAATCTGTAATGATTCATTTGCTTTGATACCAACAACTTCTATAGTAAACACAAACTATGTTCCTATGCCTCCCATCCCCCCACCTTTACGTAGTTTTGGTCACAGATTACATGTTTATACATTACGAGTCCCAGGCCACTGATCTTTCCTTATATTTTATATGCCTGCCTTCTAAATCTTGTAGGAAGTAAAAAGTGGAGTTACAAACTGAAAATACATTCATACAACTGACATCATTGCCTTCACTGAGATCTTTATTTACTCATGTGGCTATGAGCTATTGTCTATTGTCCTTTCCTTTCAACCTGTAGAACTCTTTTCATGTCTCATATAGGGCTGGTCTAGTGGTGACGAACTCCTTCAGCTTTTGTTTACCTGGGATTGTCTTAATCTCTTCCTCATTTTTGAAAGACAGTGTTGCCAGATATAGAATTCTTGGTTGGCAGCTTTTTGCTTTCAGCGCTTTAATATGTCACCCCACTGCCTTCTTGCCTCCATGGTTTCTGATGAGAAATCGTCACTTAATCTTATCGAGACTCCCTTGGATGTGACATGTTGCTTGTCTCTTGTCGCTTTCAGAATTCTCTTTTACCTTTGGCATGCGACAGTTTGGTTATAACATGCCACAGCGTGGGTCTGTTTGGGTTAATCCTGTTTGGAGTTCATTGAGTATCTTGGATGTGTATAGTCATGTCCTTTGTTAAATTCGGGAAGCTCCTAGCCATTGTTTCTTTGAATATTCTCTCCTCCCCTTTCTCTCTTTCTTCTCTTTCAGGGACTCCAAAATGCATCTATTTATTGCTATGCTTGATGGTGTCCCACAGACTCCTCAAGATCTGCTCACTGTTCTTTATTCTTTCCTTTTTCTGCTCGTCAGACTGCATGATTTCAATTGTCTTATCTTTGAGTTCACTGATTCTTTCTTCTGCCAGCTATTGAACCCTTCTAGGGAATTTTTATTTTCTGATACTGTGGTCTTCAGCTCTGTTTGGTTCCTTTTCATAATTTCCATCTCTCTATTGCTATTCTCTTTGTGTTCATCTTTCATTTTCCTGATTTCCTTTAGTTCTTTGTTCATTGTTTCCTTTAGCTCTTTGAGCATATTTAGGGCCAGTTTTTAAGTCTTTGTCTGGAATGTCCCTGGTCTGATCCTCCTCATTTATGGTTTCTAATGCTTTAATCTTCTCTTTTGCCTGGTCCATCTCTTCCTGTTTCTTTGTATGTTTGGAAATCTTTTGTTGAAACCTGGACCTTTCAATATCTTAATGTGTTATCACTGAAATTTAGACTTTGAGGCATCTATTCCTTAAGCTTGTATCCAGCCAGTGTTATGACAGAGCTTTTCTTGAATGCTAAGTGCTAACAACAACAACAACAACAACAAAAATACAAGAAGGTAAAAAGGAAAACACCTTTCCCAGCTTTTGCACTTTGACCTGTGTTAGTGCTCTCCATCAGAGCTTCTCCATACAATGAGTTTAATGGATAGCTCCAGGCCAGAGCACAGGGGCTTCCCAGGTCCTTTCGGTGCATGCATCTTGTCTTAGGCATGAGCATTTGACCCTAGGAATTCATACAAAGATTCAAACATGGATATGAATGTCCCCTCTTCCCTAAGAAACAATTTCCTCATTGTCCTGGGCACTGTACCAGGTCCTATAGCCAGTGATTCCTTGCTTGCTCTCCCACAGCATTCTGTAGGAGAGCTCTGTGAGCTGTCTTCTACACTCAGGGCAAGTTCTGGGATGGCGAGTCCCTTAGGCCACCACCTGATGGATTGGGCCAGACATACATGCTTCCAGGTGGTGCACGAGCCTGACTCTGCTCCTCCGGAACTTTGACCAAGGATCTGCATCAGGAGTACGGGCTGGCTCCATGCAGAGCCCCAGTGAAGGGTGGGGAGCCAGCCAGGGTGCCAGAGGATCCTGCTGTTTTTAAGTAGACTTTTTCTTGATTTGATGTTTGCCCTGTTCCTGCGGTCTTTTTAGTATTTATTGGAGTTTTGAGAAAGATGTTTCTGGCAGTTCTTGCTGGATATTCAAACCTCTTTGGGAAGATAGAGCCTGAAGCATCTCATGCACCATCTTGATCAAGGTGGAGCCTCAATTAATTTTTAAGCACATGAAATATTAATATTATTCTAAAAATCAGAACTGTTCAAAAAGGGATACTCAGGTTTCCCTCCCTTTATCCTTTTTATCCTGCTACTATCATCCACCCCTATAGTTAACTGATCTTATTAGTTTCTGGTTTATTCTTCCTGGGTTTCTTTCTCAACCCCCCCCCCCCATATTGATTCCAATAGTACATTTTTTCTTTTTTTATATTTTTATTATGAAATATAACATATATACAGAAAGGTGACAACTTACAATTTAACAAGTAGTTATATAGGTAATCTCAAAGAATTTAAAGTTTCACAGTTTCAGTTATTTCCTTATTGTGAAGTATAGCATATATACCAAAAGGTGATAACTTTCCAAGTACAATTTAACAAGTAGCTATAGAGCAAATTTCAAAGAATGTTATGGTTACAGTTCTACCTTTTCAGTTATTTCCTTCTAGCTATTCTAATACCCTAGCATCTAAAAAACATTTATATAAAGATTCAGTATTTGTAATCCTTTTTTAAATCCTATCTTGTCTGTTGCTACCCTTTCCTCTCATCTAATCACTTTCTCGATCTTCAGGGATGTATAGGCAGTGACCACCCTAACTTGTCCATATTGAAAAGGGGTATTGATATTATGGGAAAGGGGGATACATCTGGTTGATGTTCTTGAAGAGGCTGTTGCCTCTGAGTTTGGGACTTATCTGGCATAAGAACACTCTGGGGGATTTAAGTTTCTGAAAAAAACAGACTTAGTGAGTGAAACTTGTATAGAGTCTCAGATAGGGACCAAGGTATTCTTTAGGTTTTGGGGACTACTGTTGATTTGGGTTTGTCCTACTGTGGCCATTTGGCATATCTAGCTGAAGCTTGCAGAGGAGTAACCTCCAGAACAGCCTCTCGACTCTATTTGAGATCTCTTAGCCACTAAAACCTTATTTTATTACCTTTCTTTTCCCCCTTTTGGTCAAGAAGGCATTCTCAATCCCTTGATGCCATGGCCAGGCTCATTCCAGGAATCCATGTCCCTGGGTTTCCTTTTACACAAACAAGTAAGTATATTTTCTTTCCTCCCCGTTTCCTACATGGAAGTAGCATGTTATAGATACTCTTTCACAGTTTGTTTTTTTCACTTAACAATATATACTGTTAATCGCTCCATTCTAAGGTCTCTTTTAATCCAAAGGACTCTCTCCACTTTTTTTTTTTTTTCCTGCACAATTTATTTGTTGGAGGAACTGGTTGTTTGTCCTGTAGTGTTTCTCACAGTCTGCATTTTGCTGATTGCAACCCTGTGGTGTGGTTTAACATGTTCCTCTGTCTCTGTATTTTAATTGGTAATTGGATCTATAAACTCAATGAGATTCAAGTTTGGTCTTTTGGCAAAGACTCAGCATTTGAAGGAGCCCTTGGCAAAGCTAAGAATGCCCTGTGTAGATGCAAATGGGTGCCCACTAGGACCTGCTCTGAGCACACTCCCCAGACGTGGCCACGTTGCCTGAACGTGGGCCTGGGCAGGCACCTGTGTGGGAGGAGCTCCTTCTACACAAACCCTGGCCTCTTCATCTAAAATGGGTGTTGGCTCCCTCCTCGTGGGCTTCTCCATATCTTGAGATCACCCAGGGAACTTGCACAGAGCATCTGATTCCTTAAAGCAGGTGGGTTAAACCACCCTTGTTTTCACCCTCTCCACCCCATGGGACAAATCCATCATGGGATGCATTGAGGCCAGTCCTAAGTGACATGGTGCATCACAGTGCTTACTGCCCAGCGCAGCCTCACAGTGGCTGCCGTTGTCACCACACAGACACATGGACACGCATTCTGATCAGGGTTGGTCACATAATTGATCAGGACACTGCTGCACCTGCCCTGGGACAAACCACCTCTAATGATCTTCAGCACGAATCTGCTTTGTGTTGCCCTGCAGAGTCTGGGGGGCCTGGCATGCCCTGCAGTGCACCTGCTCTGGACACCTCAGCCTCCTCCATGCAAGGGTCCTTACTGGGTGCCAGTTTTGGGGTCTCTTCCATCACTACCCCCTGCCCAGCCCAGTGTTCACAGACAATGAGGGAATTCACTCCTCGTTCCCAACAGTTGCAAAATACTGCCTAGCAGACCTCTGGCCTCAGAGGTACCCACCCCCATGGGGCTGGGAGAATCTCATCCCCCCAGAGATAGGCCTCCTGTCCCTGTCGAGAAATGCTCGAGAAATGGCATCACAAGATAAAAGTCCCAGCTGCTGTGCAAAAGCTGGTGGGGAGAGTGGGAGAGGCTCGCAGAGGGTGGGCTGGGGCTTGAGATCTGGATGTGAATTCTGGATCCACAGTTCCTGGCTGGGAACTGAGCAAGTAATTCCTCTGCACCCAGTTTCTGCATTTCTAACAGGGGTTTAACCGTATGGGTTGAAGGAGATGAAATGAGTTCATGTATAGGCTCTGTCCAGCCCACAGTGTGACTTCTATAAATGGGGCTTGTAAGGATGTGAGAATTGTCCATCTAGAGAAACTGAGCATGTGTGTGTGTACACATTATCTGGATGTTACTTGCATATGCGTATGGTGGGGTGCCATCTGCTGACATTGTGGACACCGTGGAAAGCAGACCTGGGAAGATGAGTGCTGGGCTTGATGGGTGGTTGTGGATGTGGTTACTGCTTCACACGGGTGCTCTCTGTGAGGTCCTATAAGAGAAGCCCTTTCCCTGGTTACTATCAGGGATAGATATGCTGGCATGGAGCAGTTGGTTTGCTGTCCGTTAGGCTACACTGGGAACTTTGTAACCAATTGTGTTACCCTTTTCACTCTGGCTGCCAGGCAGCTCAGAACAAGTGAATATGGCCAGGCCCTCCATCCCCTGGCAGGCAAGCTAGGTTCCATCCTGGGCTTGAACTCTGCTTTCCACTTGATGGCAAAGATGCTTCAATCAGCCTTGTGAGAGAGGATACAAATGCCCAGAGTGGTGGAGGGATGTGCCAAGGCCACACAGCCAGAGCAGACCCCTCTAGGCACCCCATGGACCCCACAGCTTGGCTCCTGGCCCACACTTTTGAGACTTTCTCATTACAGCTCAGTAGCTTGCCCCGCCCCTCATCCCACCATCCACCAACCAGACTCTGCTTGGGGCACCTGCTTCTGCCATCCCCACCCCAACCATGCTTTTCCCAGGACGGGAGACAACCTAGGGCAAAACTCCCCTGCTCCCCTAGATCCTTTCAGAAGTCATGGCTGTGGGACATTTGCAAGCATTCCCCTGCTTGTTTGTCTCCTTTCCTGTGGTGCCTAATCCCTCCCAGTTTCCTCTCCAAAGAACCCTGAGTGGGATGCTGGTGCTCTAATGATTTCATCTTCTCAGGGATGCATTTGTCAGAAGGGGATGAATGTTCAGGAAAAGGGGAGGGTATAGCCTGAGAAACCAATCTGTAATGGTGGAATTTCAGGAGTAGATGCTAGTACCCTCAGGGTTCCTCAGTTTCAACCTGGAGGCCCAGCCCAGTGTCATTGCCTCCAGTTGCCTGCCCCTCCCCAGTGCTGCTCCAGGGGCTTGAGGCTCAGGGTGGTGTGCCTGGGAGAGCACTGACCTCAGAGTTCAGCAGAGCTGGGTTCGAATCCTGGCCTGCCACTTGCTGCCTGAGACCTTGCTATATTCCTCTCCTCTCAGAGCCTCAGTGCTCCCATCTGCTGCATGCACCGGTGTGAATCTGACATGGGGCTTGCATGGCTGAGCTGAGGCAGCCTAAAATCAAAGGGGCCCTCGAGCCTGAGCAGAAAAGAGTGAGAAGGAAGAGCCAGATTCGCGTGCCCCATCCCTGCTGGGGGTTTTCCCCAAAAAACAGGGCCCCAGAGCTCCCTAACCACCTCATCTACTCTGCCTAACAGGGACGTGTGCAGAAGGGGTCTGGGCCCTTTGCCTGCCTGCGGAATCCAGGCTTCCCCTTGGTGGGGTGCTGGTGGATGTTTAAGAGCCGGCTTCCGGGGGCAAAAAGCCCCGATTTGTAGCAGTTACAGAGTTCAAGCTGCCTCTGTGACGTCACTGAACACAGACTTGGGAAAAGGTGGGTGACAGCTCAGCGTTGTATTGTAGTGACCTTTGTAATTGTATTACCTTTGTTTTTAATACAATTTGCTTAATTATATGTTTGTGCAATTTAACTCAGAAATGCTGGCTGTGTTTAACAGCGGGGGCCAGCAGACCTTCCTGAATACTTAACCCTGGGCTCCAGGACACCACTGCCCTCCAGCCCAGGGGTCTCTAGCCAGGTTACTTCCGGGTTGCTTTATTACACTTTAGGTCTGTGCCTGAAGGGAAAGTTACCCACACCGGTTGCACCTGCCTGAGAGGTGGAAACACTACGTCAGTGCTTCCACTCCCCTCTTCCCAACTTGTGCTTTGGGGGCTGAAGTGAGAAGGGTGGCCTGGCTTTCAGCTTCCCATCAGCAGTTCCCCGCTGTGAACCCCTGTCTGCAGACATGCCTAATATCCCCATCACGCCAAGTCACCACCTGCCCCAGGCCACAGCCGGGTTGGGGGCCCCAGAGCTGGTGCTCTGCAGGGGCAAGGCTGCCCCGGCCTTGGGCCCCTGGGGTGCGGATGGTTTCCTGAGGAGGCCCCGTTCAATGCCCTCGCCAGCTGGGGACTCCGTGGACCCCACTCGTCTTAGGCCGTCAGTGTTGAGATGCTGAGAGCAGGGACATGGGAAGGGGAGGGCTGGATATCCTGGGAGGATGCGTGGGAGTGGGGAGAAGAGGTGTAGGAAAGTTCCAGAGACTGTTCCCGGGCCCAGCCCCGCCCAGCCCCTCTCCTTGGGCTTCTGAGTCCCCCCTCCCACAACTTCTTGGCTCTGAACACCCCTGTTTTGTCATATGCCATTCCCTGTGGCTCTAAGGCCTTTCCATCCCCTTCCCACCCTGGTTGGCTCATCTGGGCAACTTCTGCTCCTTCTTCAGGGTCAGCTTAGCACCTGCTCCTCAGGGGCGGGGCCTCACACCTTTACCTGAAGCATCAGCCAGGACACGTGGGAAGGGGAAAGGGAGGGGTGAGGGGCTAACAGGGAGGGCCGGGCTGAGGGCAGGGGTCTGGTGGACATCATTGCCCTCTTATCCCAGGGTCCACACCCAGGACAGAAAGCGCTTTTGTTGGGGCCCATCTTTGTTTTTCATTTAAATTGAAATTTTAACATGGGGCCTGCCTCATCGATTTCACAATGGCCCTGGAGCCCCTGGGGACATTACCACTGGGAGATCAGTCCCTTCTCCCTCCCCACATCCCTCCCACCCCCCACCTTGTTCCTTCGTCCATCATGTATTCTGCCCCTCCTCCACCCCAGGCCCTCCCTGCCTGCAGGCAGGTGAGTAAACAGGGATTTGTCCTGGGACAGAGACAGGCCCGGGAGCTGTGGAGCACTGAAGGGGGACAGCCAGGCAGAGGCAGGAAACTGGCATTGCTGGTCGGGAAGCAGAGTGGGCGAGGGCGCGGGGAGAGGGAAGTCAGCCCAGGTCCAGCCCTGACCCCTGTGGTATTTTGCCTTTCAAAGTCCTTTCTTTAGGTACAGCAGGGGCCGAGAGTTCTGGGCTCTGTCCTTTGCTCATTGCGACTCTGGGCAGTCATTTACCAGTGATTCAAGTTCCCCGGCCACAAAATGTGTCCAAGAAACACCACCCTGGGCAGGGAAGGTGGGATCTGACCTGCCTGGCAGGTGGCTCCTTGTGGTTTCCACCGCATGTCTCAGGCAAGGGGCAGGGAGATGGAGCCGAGCCCCCTGGCGGCTCAGGGGAGGAGGGCAGGGGACGCAGGCCCCTCCTGCCCGGCCCTGACCGGAGCCTCCCCTTTCTCAGGAAGGCCAAGTTACTGAAAGAGATAAATCAGTCTGCCAGGAGGAAGGCCTTGCAGAAAGTCTCTCAACTGGCTCAGCCAAGAAGCTCAAAAGGGGAATTGTTCCTGGAGATAAAGAAGGAAACAGCAGACACCTCCTCCAGGGCTCTTTGCCTGAGGTGAACACACTCCCTTCTCCCTGTCCTGCCCTCCCCGGGGGTCCTCGGGGAGCATCTGTGGGCTCCCTGCCAGCCCAGGGGCCCCCACGGCCTCCTCTCAGACAGCTCCTGCGGCCTCGCCCAAGCCCCCTCTCTTGGGGGAGGCACTGCTTGGCCCCTGTCCCAGTTCTCACTGGGAGACTTGTCTGTAAAACGGAGGCTGGAACTCCCGAGCTGCAAGTCTCGCCAGTGGGGTCGGGGGCACAGGGGTGAAGGCTGTGCAGAGCAAGTGACCACCATGGACAAACTCTGGAGTCAGTGACCACGAGGTGATAATGAACCTCCTGAGAACAGATACCCTTTAGTGGCTCAAGACGGAAAAGCACTGTTCCAAGAATGCAGGGAGGGACTGGAACTTTCTGGAATGTTCTGTGAATGGAGGGAGACTTGTATTTTTCTGGGTGCTACTTAAGAGCGTGGGCTCCGGAGGCTCTCCAATGGTGTCTACGTGTCTGACACGTAGTAAGCATGCGGGGAACGTTGCTGTCATCATCTTGTACAATGAAAATGTTATATTGTGAACATTTGGTTCACGCACCTTCCCTCATTTACCCACTCTTCCAGGGAGAGTTACTGTGCCCGCTTTCCAGACAAGGAAACCGAGGCTCGCAGAGGACACACACATCAAGGCTCTTTCTGCCCCCAGAGCTGCTGCTGGTTCCACTCTACCCTGCAAGCAGGCAGGCAGGGAGAGCACCAGCAGAGGGCTGGGGACCCAACCGGTGTCAGAGCAGGGACGTGCAGGCCCCGCCCCGCATAACCGCAGGGGCAGGAAGCCAGGGCTAACCATTAGCATTGTCAGAGGGGCTGGGACAGGAGCTGGGACGTTGAGCAGTTCCCCTCCTGGAGAGGGGGAGCTGTGGTGGGGGCTGGGGAATGAATGTTAGAAGCATAAATCACCCCCAGAATCAAGGGATCCTTTCTGGATCTCACTGGCAGATCCGCAACTCAAAAAATGGCAGGAGCTGGGAAGGCCTGCCCTGTCTCCCTGGCTGGCTCGGAGAAAGAGGCTGTTGGGAAGGAGAAGGCCCCATTCATGCAGCCCGGGAAGCCCTCGCAGGCGCCAGACCGGGTGAGTGGCTGGGCCGGGGGTCCTCGGAGCGTCAGGGGGCACAGCTCAGCTCCTGGAGACCCGCTGGGAGCAGCATCTGCTCACACGTGAAAGGGGCAGCCATGTGTCGTCGGCCCTGGGAGTGCCAGGATTATGTCATCGGGGCGAGGGGGCCGCAGGGGCGGGGCGCATGCCCCCTTAACTTCCCAGGGGAAAGAAGCTTGCCACTGTCAGAAACATGAAAGGACTGTCAGAGAGCCATGAAATTAGCTACATGGATTGTGAAACATAAGACTCAGCTCTGTTTGTTTTGTGACAGTGTGGAAGCCGCAGATGTTTCTTCAAGACGAGGAAGAAGAGCTCCTGCGGACAGCTCTGGGCGACCCCACCGCCTCCTCCAAGCTGGAGAATCCCAGCCCGGTCCGGTGCGGCGGTGCCAACACCTGGGTTCAGGCAGAGGGAGCCGCGGAGGGGCCGGGCCCAAGGCGGGCGCTTGGGGGAGGGAGATGTCAGGGGTCAGGGGTCAAGGCTCAGATAGGAAGGGATATCCAGGCAAAGGTGAGTGGGTGTTAGGGACTGGATGGTTAGCCAGTAGTGGAGGACCGGGAGGTGCTTCAGCAGGAACCGGGGTCCCTGAGAAAGTTCCTTCCATGGTTCCTCACCCAGACCTTGGATGAGGAGCATCATTATCTCCGTCTTGCAGGTGGGGAAACTGAGGCTCGGGGCAGTTGATTGATGTGTCCCACTGTAATGGGTGGAGTTGAGATTGGAATGGGGTCTGACAACACACTGAGAGGTCACAGAAGTGACCAGCCAGGGGACGGCTGAACCTGAGGATGGCTTGGAAATGGTGGGAGCTCTTCTCTGGAAGGAGGGGCGTTTCTGAGGTCTGGGAATCGTGGTGGCATTTGAGCAGAGAAATATGGAGTCTAGCATATTCTAGACCTGGGATTCCTAAAGAGGCACAGGTGAGAAGCAGTGACAGTCAGCAATGAAGGCCCTGTTTTCTAGAGTGGATGGCACATTCTAGAAAGACAATACAGGCTGAAATCACTGAAAAGTTTCCAAATAAATCTGTGTGTGTGGGACACCCGGGAGACCATGAGACTTCTGTGGCACAGAGAAAATATGAGTGAAGATGCAGGAAGGCCCACTGGGGCTCGGTGGTCTGAGTCACCCAAACATGAAGGAGCAGGCTTTGGGGATCAGTGGGTTCCCTGCTTAAGAGGGCAGCTATTATTTCTGCCTGAGAGCACCCATCCCTTTCTCTGGTATAAGAACTCCATCTTCCTTGGGGACCCTCCCTCCAGGTCCATGCTTGGACTGGGTGGTTCTGTGGGGTTGGCCCTGACCCTGGCTCCAGAGAGAGCCCATGACCCAGAAATGTCCAGGCAGTGACCATGCTGAGTTCAGGAAGGGCCTGAGGCTCAGTCCAGCCAGAGAGAATCAGCCCCAGGGCTGTCATGGGAACCACCGGGAAAGGAGCTTTCTGGGCTGGGCTTGTTCATCTATCCAGAGGGGGAGGTAGAAGCTCTCGGGGCAGCTGTCTTGTACATGCGTGTGTGGGTGAGGTGTGTGTGGAGGGCACATGGTGGGGAGAGGTGACTCATGAAGCAGATAAAGGTCAAACTCCATTCATTCCTTTTCTCAACAGACATTTAGTGAAGCCTACTATTACCAGACACCATGCCTCCCCAGCATCCATGGAGAAAAGGTTCTCTTCCTGGGCAGATTTGAATCCAGGAGGATGCAGAGCTTCTGCTCCTGCAGTCTTGTCACCCTAAGGAGACATCTGTCAGAGAACAGAGCCAGCCCAGGGAAGTGGACTCGAGAGATAGAAATGAGGTCCTGGTATTTGTTCTTGAATAAGGCCAGTGTGCAATGCTGAACTTTATAATTATATGAGCCACTTAATTTACTTTTGCTTAGGTCTGTGTAGGTTGACTTTTCTTTTCCATTAAAACAGTCCTGAATAGAGTCAACAGAGAAGATTCCCATTCCAAGAACTAGAAAAAATTGAAGAATCTGAAAGAGACTGTAAAGTAAATATAGTTAAAACATTTAAGAAGAATGAATAAGAAAAACAATCATAAAATGAGATGAATAATAACCAAAATGATAGCAAGAAATTAAAAATGTACTAGTTGATATGAAAAACTCAGTGGATCAGTTAAAGAGATGACAAGCTATGGCTGACAGAAGTTAAGTAGGGAGTCAGTAGGTGCAGCTGAGAAAACTGCCGCGAATACAACACGAAGAGATGAGGAGATGGAGAATATGAAGGTGATGTTGAGAGACTGGCAGCTGGAATGAGAAGGTACAGGATACATATTTTCTCCAGATGAGAAAACAGTGAAGAAAGATGGACGAAGCACAGAAAGTTCCAAATAAGTGTAAGAGAAATAGATCAATACCTAGACACATCATTATGAACCGGAAAGACAGAGTAATGAAAAAGGAATGATTAGGTTGGCAGCAGACTTCTCAGCAGCAGCAACTGATGCCAGGAGGCAGTGGGATAAAATGATTATGGGACTGAAGAAACACAGACTGTTGACCTGATCTCTGACATCCTGCTGAACAGTCATTCGAGATGAGGGTGATAGGAAGACAGTTTTCAAAAACTCAAACACTCACACTCTCACATGAAGGGAACTGAATCCAGAAGGAAGGGGTGTGATAAAGGTAGCAGTAAGGAAATAAATTAGCAAGCATGTTGGCAAGTCTGTATAAACCTTTACTATAAAATTTGAATTCCTAATTGGGGGTGTTAAAAATCAGGTGGAAGTGAAATACTATACAGCAATAACATGAAAAATGTTAGTTGATTGAAGTTAAATCATTGAAAGTGCATGTGTCATTTGGCTGAAGGAAAGAAGCAGTGATTGGCTTAGATACATGAGTTAATTATGTCTATGTGTTAAAATGTAGTGGTCCAGCATTAAAAGAATAGAAGTAGAATGTATAAATTTCAAACCAATGGAATGAGGGAAAAGACAGGAATAAAGGGAACTCAATAGATGTAGTGAAGACAGGGAATAAAAAAAGTAAGCAAAGGAAAAGCAAGTACAAAGAAATCACAAAATAAGATGGTTGAAATGGTTCCAAATACCTCAGTGACTACAAAATCTCAGAGAGTCCTAGTGGGTGCAACCTGGTATCTGTTCAGGACAATGTCAAAATGCTTGTGAACCTTTTGACCCAAACGTTTGCATTCTTGTCAGTCCACGGTTGCAAAGGGTCAGTCCTCCAAGACAGAAGACCCTTCTGAGACTCCTGCCCCATGCAGGTCAAGCCTATTGTCTGCGGAGGCTTGTAATAAACACTGATTTATTTGAACTAAATTGGACAATGGAAGCAAAGAGGAAAAAATGGAAATAAGGTATAAGTCATAGCTGTAATGAAACAATTCACAGAAGAGGAAATCCAGCTGTTATTGAACACGTTAAAAATGTAACTTCATTGGAAATCAAGGTAAGCAAGCTAAAACAGATTTCAGAATGCCAGTGCTAAGTGTTGCAGTGAGTGTGGGGGGAGAGGCACACTCGGGCAGTGCAGAGTGCAGGATGGATTGCTTCAAACCAAACGTGGAGTCACCGCGTGATCCAGCAATTCCACTCCTAGGTATATGCCCAAAAGAACTGACAACACACAGCAGCAGCATCCACAACAGCCAACAGGTAGAAACAAATGGAATGTCCGTCAATGAGAGAATGGATGAATAAAATATGGTCCTCCCATACATAGGATAGATAGCTTTTAAGAGGATTCAGCCTTTAAAAGGATTGAAGTTCTGATACATGCTACAACATGGATGAACCTTGAAGATGTTGTGCTGAGTGAAAGAAGTCATTCATCAAAATCCCCACATTTTATGATTCATTTATAAGAAGTCCAGAAGAAGGAAATCTGCCAAGACTTAAGGTGGATTAGTGGTTGCCTGGTACTGGGGGCTGAAAGGACGGGGACCTGGGAGGGGGTGATAGCTAAAGGCTACGGCTTTTATGAAAAAGTTTTTATTGTGGAAATAAAAATACAACTCAAAATTTCCCATTTTAACTACTTTCAGTGTACAATTCAGTGGTATTAATTACATACAAAATATTATGCTTTTTAAATTCTTTTTTGTTTTTTTATTAGATAAGTTGTAGGTTTACAGAAAAATCATTCATAAAATACAGAATTCCACCCTATTATTAGCACCTTGCATTAGTGTGCTATGTTTGTTACAATTCATGAAAGAACATTTTTATAATTGCTCTATTAACTATAGTCCATCATCTAAAATAGAGTTCACTGTGTTATACAGTCTTATGTGTTTTTTTAAATTTTTATTCTAATAACATGTCTATAAACTAAAATTTCCCCTTTTTACCACATTCACATATATCATATAGTGTTAATTATGTTCACAATATGTGACCATCACCATCCCCCATTACCAAAACTTTACAATCAACTCAAAAGAACTTTGTACATTTTAAGCCTTAAATCCTTCTTCCCTATCCCCACCCCACCCCCTGGTAAACCTATATTCTAGATCCTGACTCTATGAGTTTGCTTACTCTAATTGTTTCACAGCAGTGGGATCATACAATAGTTGTCCTTTTGTGTCTGGCTTATCCCACTCAATATCTCTTCAGGGTTCACCCATGTTGTCGCATGTATCAGAACTTCATTCCTTGTTATGCCTGAATAATATTCCATTGTGTATATATATCACATTTTATTTATCCATTCTTTGGTTATGGACACTTGGGTTACTTCCGTCTTTTGGCAATTCTGAATAATGTCGCTATGATGAACGTCAGTGTGCAAATATCTGTTCTAATCCCTACCTTGAATTCTTTGGGGTGTATACTAGAAGTGGATTGCCAGGTCATGTGGTAATTCTATGCATGACTTTCAGAGGAACTGCTAAACTGTTTTCCACAGCAGCTGCACCATTTTATATTCCCACCAACAATGAACTAATGTTCCTCTGTCTCCACATCCTCTCCAATTCTTGATTTCAGTTTTTTAAATAGCCCCTATTCTAGCAGGTAGCTTTGTTGAGGATTTTTGCATCTGTACTTATAAGGGATTTTGGTCTATAATTTTCTTTTCTTGTGGTATCTCTATCTGGCTTTGTAATTAGGATGATGTTTGTCTCATAGAATGAGTTAGGAAGTATTACCTCCTCTTCAATTTTTTGGAAGCATTTGAGCAGGAATGGTGTTAGTTAATTCACCACTGAAGCCTCCTGGTCCTGGGCTTTTCTTTGCTGGGGGTGGTTTGATGACTTTTTTTACTTGTTATTAGTTTGTTGAGATCTTCTGTTTCCTCTTGAATCATTGTGGGTGGCTTGTGTGTTTCTAGGAATTTGACCATTTCATCTAGGTTTTCTAATCTTTGGGGGTACGGTTGTTCATAGTATCCTCTTATAATTCCTTTTATTTCTGTGAGGTTGGTAGTAGTGTCCCCACTTTCACTTATGATTTTAGTTATTTGTGTCCTCTCACTTATTTTCTTTGTCAGTCTAGTTAAAGGCTTGTTGCTTTTATTTATCTTTTTGAAGAACCAACTTTTGGATTCACCGATTCTATTTTTTTTTTTAATTCTCTGTTTCATTTATCTCTGCTCTAATCTTTGTCATTTTCTTCCTTCTGTTTGCTCTGGGTTTAGTTTGTTCTTTTTCTGGACCCTCCAGTTTTGTGATTAGGTCTCTGATTTGAGATAGTTTTTCTTTTTTAGAATAAGCCTTTAGAGCTGTAAATTTCCCTCTTAGCACTGCCTTTGCGGCATTCCATAAGTTTTTTGGTTTGTTCTGTTTTCTTTTTCATTTACCTCAAGATATTTCCTAATTTCCACTCTGACTTCTTCTTTGACCTGTTGGTTATTTAAGAGTGTGTTGTTTTAATTTCCACATATTTGTGAATTTTCCACTTCTCCCTCTGTTACTGGTTTCTAGCTTCATCCTATTGTGGTCAGAGAAGAAACATCATATGACTTCAAAATTTTTCAATTTACTGAGACTTGTTTTGTTACCTAACGTATGTTCTATCCTGGAGAATGGCCCATGTGCACTAGAGAAGAAAGTGCATTCTGCTGGTGTCAGGTCATGCATTCTGTGTATATCTCTAAGTCTAGCTGGTTTAGATTGTTGTTCAAACCTTTTGTCTTATTGATCTTCTGCTAGGTGTTCTATCCATTATTGATTATGTTTTATTGAAGTTTCCTACTATTAATGTAGAACTTTCTACTTCTCCCTTCAAATCTGTCAGTATTTGCTTCATATATATTGGAGCTTTGCCATTAGGTTCATATATGTTTGTAATTGTTATGTCTTTTTGTTGACCCATTTATCAGCAGATAGTGACCTACTTTGTCCTTTGTAACCATTTTTGACTTAAAGTCCATTTTATATGCCGTTAGTGCAACCACCCTAGCTCTCTTTTGGTTACTATTTACTGGCCTGTTTTTTTGGCCATTCTTTCACTTTTAACCTATTTGTGTCTTTGAATTTAAGTTGAGTCTCTCGTAAACAATGTGTTGTTGGGTCATGCTTTTTTATCCATTCTGCCAATCTCTGCCTTTTGACTGGAGAGTTTAATACATTTGCATTTAAAGTAACTACTGATAATGCAGGACTTTCTTCTTCTCTTTTTCTATTTAGTCTCTGGAAGTCCTTTACTGTTTTTGTCCCTCAGTTCATCCATTAATACCTACTTTCATATTTATTTGACTTTTTGCAGTATACCATTTTGGGTTCCTTCTCACTTCCTTTTATATGTATGTATCAGATAAATTATTCATGGTTACCAGAGGGCTTAAATTTAACATTCCAAATTGGTTACAATCATATTTGATTTGATACCAATGTAACTTAAGTAGCATACTCAGACTAATGCTCCTATACCCCTCTGATCCCTCACCTTTTTGTTGTACTTGTTACAAATTATATATGTACACACTGTATTTCCAAAACTATAGATTTATCATTATTTTTTATGCATTTGCATTTCTGAACATGTTGGAAGTAAAAAGTGGAGTTACATACAATATGGAATTACATGCAATGCAATATGTGCTGGTTTGAATCTGTTGTATACCCCAGAAAAGACCATGTTCTTTTAATCCATTTTTGTGGGTGCAGACCTATTATGGGTGGGACCTTTTGGCTAGGTTATTTCAATTAAGATGTGACCCAGCCCATTTGAGGTTGGTCTTAATCTTTTACTGGAGTCCTTTATGAGAGGATAAAAGGCAGAGACATTTGGAGACAGTTGAGAGAGATAAGAAAACACCCAGGAGAAACAAGAAGGACCCACAGGAACTGAGAGAGCCATTTTGAAATCAGGAGACAAGGACCAGCAGACTTTGGCCATGTGCCTTCCCATGTGACAGAGGAACCCCAGATGCCAACAGCCTTTCTTCAGAGAAGGTATCTTCCTCTTGATGCCTTAATTTTGACATTTTCATAGCCTTAGAACTGTAAATTTGTAAATTAATAAATCCCCATTGAAAAAACTAACACATTTCTGGTATATTGACTTCCGGCAGCTTTAGTAAACCAAAACACAATAGTACCAGTGTTTATAATCTTATTGGTGCGCCCTTGGATAAAACATGTCATTTTTCTCTTGCAACTTTCAGGACTCTTTCCTTGTCTTTGGCATTTGGCAGATTGACTACTACTATGTGTCTGGGCATGGTTCTCTTTGAGTGTATTGGTGGGGGTTTATTGGACCTCCTGAATGTGTATATTCATGCTTTTGTTAAAGTTTTCTGTCATTATTTCTTTAAATATTTCTGTGCTGCTTTCTCTCTTTCTTCTCCTTGTAGGACTCCCATAATACCTATATTATATGTTTGATGGTATTCCACAGTCTCTTAGCTCTGTTCACTTTTTTCATTCTTTTTTCTTTCTGCTCCTGATCGTGAATCATTTTAATTGTCTTGTCTTTGAATTCACTGATATTTCTTCTGCCAGCTCCAATCTGCTGTTGAAACTCTCTTGTAAATTTTCATTTCAGTTATTGTAGTCTTAAACTCCAGAATTTCTGTTTAGTTTCTTTGTAAAATTTCCATCTCTTTATAGAGATTCCCATATTGTTCATTCACTGTTTTCCTGATATCCTTTAGCTCTTTCTTTGTGTTTTTCCTTTATTTCCTTGAGCATGTTGAAGATCATTTTTTAAAAAGTCTTCTTCTGTTATGTCCAAATTTTTGTCTTCTTCATTGGTGGTCTCTTAATTTTTATCTTGTTCCTTTAGGAGGGCCATCAATTCCTGTTTCTTTGTTTGTCCTGTGTCTTTTTGTTGTTGTTGTTGTATGCATCTTAATATTTTAAGGTGTGAACTTGGATTTAGTGTCTGACCTGTCTGATTTTTAAGTTCGTATCCAGACGGTGAAATAACAAAGATTTCCTTGAGTGTCAGGAGCTAAAAGTAAAACATAGAAACCATGCACACACAAAAAAACACCTTTCACAGTCTTTGCAAATTTGCTCTGCATTTGGCAGTGCTTTCCTTCATCACTTACCCCACTTTTCAAGGAAATCACCCCAAGGCAAAAGTGAAGTGCAGACCTGAAACTACCAAACTCCAACCCAGCAGTCTGGACTCCTGAAGACAATTATATAATAATGTAGATTACAGGGGGTGACAGTGTGATTGTGAAGACCTTGTGGATCACACCCCCTTTATCTAGTGTATGGATGAGTGGAGGAATGGGGATAAAAACTAAAAGACAAATGGGGTGGGATGGGGGGATGATTTGGGGGTTCTTTTTTCACTTTTACTTTTTATTCTTGTTCTGGTTCTTTCTGATGTAAGGAAAATGTTCAGAGATAGATTGTGGTGATGAACGCATAACTATGTTATCATACTGTGGACAGTGGATTGTATATCATGGATGATTGTATGGTGTGTGAATGTATTTCAATAAAACTGAATTTAATAAAAAAAAAAAAAGTGAAGTGCAGGTTCCTCTCCTTTTTTTCTGAGCCTTCATCTTGTCCTAGGCTTGTGCTCACCTGTGGCCTTAAGAAATCTGCTTACAGGAATCCAAATGTCCCCTCCACAGCCTATGAAAGAAACTCTACCCACCCCCCACCTCCTATGCTCTATTGGATGTCTTAAAGCTGGTAATCCTTTGTCCTGTGCTACTTTGACTTAATTGTTTCTTATGCAGCTTTAGCTGTTTGCCAGCTGCTTCTGCTTCACAATAAGTTCTAGGAGGGTGAGTCAGAGGTGAGTGTCCTAGTTCAGTCTTCTATGCTGCCACCCGAGAGATTAGCACGGACATACTGGCACCCCTGTTTGTGTCCAGGGATTACTCTGATCCCACTGGAACAGAGCCAGGGACCCACAGTGGGAGCACGGGCTGGTTCCACACCAGACCCAGGAGGGTTAGGGGTGAGGCCAGCAAGGGCACCACGATCTCCCGCCATTTTTAAAGCTGTGATTTCTTGGCTTGGCACTCATCCAGTTACTGCAACCCTTTAACAGTTTTCCAGAGTTTTGAGGAAGATGGCTCTGTCAGCTTTTTCAAGTTGTTTAAAGATTCTGTGGGGGAGTGGCACCTTGGAGTGCCTTAGGCTGTCATCTTAAGTTGACTGGAAGTCTTCCTGGGGTTTCTTTTGGAGTTGATGAAAATCTTCTAAAATTGCCTGTGGTGATAGTTGCACACAGTGGTGAGTTGAGTTATGTTCCCCAGAAGAAAAAGCATGCCCTTAGTCTTAATCCTTTTCCTGTGGGTGTACAGTCATTGTCTATAGCACCTTTTGATGTTATTTTTAGTTAAGGGTGACCATCTGAATCAGGATGGGTTTTAATCCTATTACTGGGGGCCTTATGGAGAAGGCCATGGGGAGAAAGCCACTGGGGGAGGAGTGAGAAGCTGGAAGTCAATGGAACCCAGAAGCAAAAGGAGATGACATTGCCAAGTGGTGGGAAAGTCAAGGAACCCAAGGATTTCTGGCCAGACAGAATGCTACCAACCCCAGGAGGAAGCAAGCCTTTTAAGCTCTGAAGCCATGAGCTAACACATTCCTGTAGTTAAGCCAACTCATAATATTTGTCACAGCATCCAGGAAACTAAGAAACACAAAGCTATGAATATGCTAGAAAACATTGAACCATATGTTTAAAGGGTCCATTATATAGTGTGTGAATTATAAGTCAATAAACCTGTTTTTTAAAAGACTGTTTCAAACCTTTTGGAAAACAATTTTACTTCCAAAACCATAAACTAACTGAAACTGTCTTAAAAGGGAGTTCATTCCCCACAAATAATCAGAAAGGTGTGGGAGTATTTTTGGCTTCAGGAGTGGTTTAATCAAGTGATCAAATGATCAGAGCAGGACCCAATTTTTTATGTCTATTGTGTCAACTTCCTTGTGAGGATACTCTCTCATGCTCACAAAATGACTGCTGCAGTGCCAGACCTCACTTCATACCATCCATGGGGAGAGAATCATCCCTTCTCTTATTTGCAAATAGTTCCTCCTATTTCACTGGTGTTGCATGTGGCTAAATTTTTAAACCACAATTATGTTTAAAAGATAATAATCGTGAATAAAAGATGATAGGAAATAAAATGGGGAAAGCAAAGAGCAAAGAACTCAGAAGGTTGGATTACTTTGAATGGATTAAATGGGAAGAACACACACTTGGGAAAATTATCTGCTCTTCTCATTCAGACAGGGATCTTCCTTAATTATCCTGCTTCTCTTCTTCTGAGAATCTAGTTGTAGGCATGGTATCATTTCACCATATCCCATACACTCTTTCCTATTTGCTCTATCCTTTTGCTTGTCCAAACTTCGGCCTGGATATTTTCTCCTGATCTATTTTCCAGTTCACTAATCCTCTCTACAGCTGTGCCTAATTAGCTTTTAGATTCATCCATTTGAGCTTTTAATTGCCATTTTTGTTCAGTTTTAAAATATCATTTTTTTAGTTTATATTCTTTGCCAAAATTTTAATCTCACCCATATTTCCTTGAGGCTATTAAATAGGAATTTAAAGTTTATGCCTGGTAACTGCATTACCTAGATCCTCTGTGGGTCTTTTGTTTCTACTGTCCGTTGTTTCTCTTGATTTTTGGTCATGTCATCTTTTTTTTCTCAAATGCCTCCTCATTTTTGATTGCATGCCAGCCAATGCATTTAAAAACTGAAACATTCACTTGAGAACCTGGATGATGTTCTGGTTTTTAAAGGAGGAATTACATGTGGTTCTGGCTAGGGGCCCAGCAATCCCAGATCTCCTGCATCCAATCAAATATTGGACTTCAGTCTGTGAGAGAGGGATATAAATGTGGTTCACTTTTAGAGTATAGCCCTTGGGATCTCTACTGAAATCCTTGGTGGGCCCTGAATGCCAACATTCTCTCCATACCCCTGCAAATCTTCCAGAAGCCCAACTCACCCTCTCATCTGTGCTCTTGGCTTCTTCAGGAGCTCTTTGAGGAAAGTGGCCCCAGACCAGGATCATCACTCTGGTTGTCTCCACTCACAGATCTCAGCATCCCAGTTCCTCACTGCTTGGGAGCTCTCTAAAGCCTTCTAACAGAATTTTTTTTTCTATGTCTCCAGCTTTGTTAGTGGCTCTCAGCAGGAGTCCATTAAAGTGGACTTCAGAATGAAGTTAGGCATGGGTTCAAATTTCACTCTTGTCTTGTTTGAACTTATTATATCCCCCACAAAAGCCATTTTCTTTAATGCAATCTTGTGGGGGCAGACTTATTAGTATTTTGATTAGGGTGGGACCTTTTGATTAGGTTGTTTCCATGGAGATGTGACCCACCCAACTGTAGGTGAGACCTTTTGATTAGATCATTTCCATAGAGGTCTTACCCCACCCATTCAGGGTGGGTCTTAATTAGATCACTGGGGTCCTTTAAGAGAGCTCACAGAAACAAGGAGCTTAGAGAAGTGGAGAGAGACATTTTGGAAAGAAGTTAAGATATGTAATACAGAGTTTGCCCCCGGGAGAGCCAACATAGACCCGATGCTTGGAGACACTGGGAGATACAGACAGAAGGATGTTTGGAGATGCTAAGCTAATATATGAAGCCCAGAACAGAGTTTGCCCTGGAGAAGCTAAGAGAGGACCCCCAGATGCTTAGAGAGAAACACCCCAGGAGTAACAAGCAGAGAAATGAGAGAAGCTGAGAGACAGAAGCCCAGAGACATTTTGGAGAAAAATATTTTGAAACGCAACCCAGGAGTAAAGGGCCAGCAGACGCCAGCCATGTGCCTTCCCAGTTGACAGAGGTGTTCCGGACACCATCGGCCGTTCTTCAGTGATGGTATCCTCCTGTGAATGCCTTAGTTTGGACACTTTTATGGCCTTAAAACTGTAAACTTGTAACCTAAGAAATCCTCTTTATAAAAGTCAATCCATTTCTGGTATTTTGCATAATGGCAGCTTTAGTAAACCGGAACAACCCTCCACCTTTCATGAAGTAGCTTTCCACAAGTTGTTTGACCTTTCTGAGTCCAGTTACCTCTCTGTAAGAAGAGGTTAATATCTGCCCTGCAGGATTGTTTTAAAGCTTAGCAGTGCACACAAGATTCCTGATCTATGGTAGGTCCTCAAGGAATTTAGATTTGTTGTCATTTGTGGTTCTCACCTTGGTGCTCTGGGATCCAGAGCAGGACCCAGGGATTCTCATTTGCATGAGGATCCCAGAGGTTGCTAGGGGCAGTGGTGAGTGGCTGGGTCTGTTTCGTTTTTTTGCTGGGCTGAAATGAGGTTGGAGAGAACCATGCTTACTGGGCTGTCATGTAGGAGTTACTGAGGTTTGTGTGGGCCTGGGGAGGTGGGCAGTGAGAGGCAGAAGCTACTGGGGAGGGGCTGGGATGGTCAATGGCAATGGTCATGTCACCAATGGTCAGTGACGATACAGCGAGATCCCAGTGACAAGACAGCTGTGCTTTGGAGTTGGAGAGCAAGAGCTCGAGACAAGCAATGGGCCTTGTTCCAGTTTGTTAATGCTGCCATTATGCAAAATACCAGAAATGGATTGGCTTTTATAAAGGGGGTTTATTTGGTTACAAATTTATGGTCCAAAGGCCATGAAAATGTCCAAATTAAGTCATCAACAAGAGGATACTTTCACTGAAGAATGGCCAATGGCATCTGGAAAACCTCTGTTAGCTGGGAAGGCACGTGGCTGGTGTCTGCTGATCTTTTACTCTGGGGTTCTGGTTTCATAATGACTTTCTCCAAAATGTCTCTGGGCTAGCATCTCCAAATGTCTCCAAGCATCTCTAAGCATCAGCTCCCAAGCATCTCTCCAAAAGTCTCTTTCAGCTGCTCTGAGCTCCTTCTGTCCATGAGCTCTCTTATAGGACTCCAGTAAATGAATCAAGACCCACTGTGAATGGGTGGGGCCACACCTTCATGGAAATAATTCAATCAAAACTATCACCTACAGTTGGGTGAGTCATGCCTCCATGGAAATAACCTAATCCAAATATCCCACAAGATTGGCACTAATGGGGACAGAGGTGGTCCTGGTCTTTGGGGGAAGACACAGGGTGGTCAGAAAAGCTGAGCTGAAATATCTCCTTGGTGTTGGCAGGGTGGTTACAGGGCTGGTAACCGGGACCCCGGCGAGGCTACCCCTTGAGACTCCAGCCCCACCAGGAGGCATCACGGTCCAGTAGGAAGACCTTCCAAGAAGGATACAGCTGATTTTAATCCCACTCCCTCAGTGACCAACCTCACACACACTGGACAAGCACTTGGCTTCAGTCACTTTGGCTTCCTCATCTGAAAAATCAGGGTGTCATCTTCTTCAAAGGGTTGCTGAGAGAAGTACACTAGATCTGATAAGTGGAATCCCTCAACCAAAGCAGGCTCTCCACGAAGGTTAGTTCTGATTGCTACTGTCAGTGGTGCTCCCTGGGGCAAAGATGGGTGTTGGTCAGGAAACCCAAAACTCCCTCAATTTTAGGGGAGTCCAACGGAGGGACTGTGCACAGAGACATGGGCAGGGTATAGGGGAAGCCTCAAGGACTGTTGCAGCCCTCTGGGACTAGCTCAGATCTTGCTGGGAGAGGGCCCCAGAGAAATAAGCAATACTCCCCACCTGGCTCTCCTCCCTCCCATCTTCTGTGGGGGCTTCCCAGAGCCAAACCCAACAGGGAGCTTGTCGATTCTGACCAGAGAGGTCCATGTCCTGGGGCAGAAAGCAGAGTGGCCAAGGGGTGGCCCCGGGTGGCAGATAGAAGACGTCTGGCCCCGACCCTGTGGCTGGAGCATTTTCCTGTGCCCTGCCTCCTGCCCTTTGTCCACCTGGAGCTTGTCTCTGTGAGTGAGCAGCCTGATGTGGAGCTGGATGCTGGGCCACAGAAAGTCTCATCCTATCAGACTTTCCCAAAGGCACTGGCAGGAGGAGGATTGAGTTCTTCTTAGAAAGGTCAGGGGTAATGTATTCCCCCTCTCGCCTCCTCAAGGTACAGGCAAAGCCCATTCACGCTGACCCCTGAGCATTTCGGGTTTGGAATAATTCAGATGGGAGTTCGGCTGAAATTTATCTTTGCTGTATTTATGCAGCAAGACCTTAAAAGGCAAGTCGATAGTGTCAACAAGGATAATTATAATATTTCAGGAGGGAAGGTTTAACCTACCATACGAGGTGAAAAAAAGAATTTTTCAAGCACAGCAGCAGGATGCATTTCTGGACAATATAATTCTCATTCGTCTTTTTAATAATAATCATGCAGATACGATTCAGAGGGGAGGCAGATAATCACATGGTCCTGCTTTGTCAGTGCCCCAAGAGACCGATGTTCAGAGCTGGTTGACACTGAAGTGGGACCCTGCTGAGCCTGTATCTCCCCATCTGTGAAATGAGTGATGGTGAAACCCATCCCATGGGCTTTCTCCTACGATCCCCAAGATCCCATGGGGATGGTTTTGGGCACATACTAGGTCCTCAGCTCCTAACTCCCTTACCCCATTGGTCACTGCACAGAGTGCTCAGTCTCAACCTCCTCTACCCCTGAAAGGTGACCTGCTGGCCATGCCTGGGTCTTGCCCCTAACCCGGAGGTCAGCCAGGGGTTGCTGCTTGGGAGGCCGGGGAGCTGCCCACCCTTGTTATTCTCTCTTGTTCTGTTACAGCAAACTCTGACCCTCTGAATCCCACAGGCGGAGCCCGCTGGGCTTCAGGATTCACAGGCATGGCTTCAAATCCCAGCCCTGCTGTTTGCCCACCAAGCAGAAGTTTCTTAACTTCTCCGAGACCCTGTACAAGGGAGACCACCAAATCTACTTTGCAGGTGGCAGAGAGCTTGCTTCTCGAGAGCGACTTGAGAATCGGTGGCCCTTATTATTATGATTGTTGGTATGGTTTGTCCAGTCATTTCTAAATTGGTCGGATATTTGGGTTTGCTTTTGGGATTTTCACGGGAACTTGCAAACGGTTAGGAGAACCTGCCCATTTGGGGGAGAGGTGAGAGCAGTGAAGAGAGAGACGTGACCTCGCCCAAGTGGCCGGGAAGGGACCCTGCTTTTCTAGCAGGGACGCCCTGAGCTGCCAGCCATCTCTAGAAGTGAGAGCAATCCGTGGCTGTGAGACTCCAGCAGACGAGGGTGGCCCCAGAGCATGTGTCCCATCCAAGGGAACACGGGACACACCCTCACACATTGTGGCCTCCCTTGGAAGAGATGAGTAATGAAGCCCAATGGCCTGCCGGAGGCCCCATGGAAAAAGGCGTCCATCATCTTAATGGAAACTCTTAGAAATGGCTGGTCCACGGCCTCTTCCTTGCAAGCCCCACCGCCCTGAAAGCACTCTCTGTGAGCTATTCCTGGCATGTCCTGTGGTACAAAAGTGCAGTTCATCTTTTCAAGGAGACGTGGGGAGGTTGAAAGTCAAACCCCTTGGAACGAACCTTGGCTTTGGAGACAAATCAAGTGCTTCTTACGCAACTGCCTGCTCTTTCCCCCAGAAGAAGTCAGCATGAGGAGCAAAACAGAGTTGGGGGGATTTGGCAACAAGGATGAAAAGGGAAAAAGATCTGTGTAGTACATGCTGTCTTCATGACTATCGGGAAATCGCCGGCTCCCGGAGGCACTCATGGTCTCTGGCATCACTTAGGCTAAACCCAAGTAGATGGGCAGGTCTGGGTCACTCTGCCTGGAGAGGTAAGGGGGGAGAGTCGGAGTGCTCCTTGACTTGGCTTTGGAAGAGGGTGGTGCACCCTCCCTACAGGCCCACGCCCACCATCTTGAGGGACACTGTGGCCCTAGGGCAGCTAATGCTGCTGTGAGGAGAGGCTTAAACTGGGGCTGGAGAGAGCGCTACTGTTGCTTTACTGAGACCTTGAGTCTCCTTGGCCCTCAGTTTCTCTCCTGTGACAAGAGGGCTCAAATATACTTACCTCTTCTCTACCTAAAAGGTGGGAGAGAAGCAGAGGCTGATAACAATGTCTCTTGGCAGAAGAGGTGTTCTTGCATCTTAAGAGGGCCCGTTGGGCTGTGACCCTTGGGTGTCCTTTGGTGAAGGAAGGCAGGGTGCCACCCAGAGGTGAGGACAGAGGAAGTGAGTGCTGGAGTCTCCCAGGTCCCCTCCTATGTGCTGAAAAAGGAAAGGTCCACAGAGTGTGGCTGTAGCTTTCAGATGCACAGGAAGTCCTGTGCTGGTTTGAATGTATTACGTCCCCCATAAAAGCTCTTTAATGAATCTTGTGGGGGCAGACTTATTAGTCTTTTGATTAGGGTGGGACCTTTTGATTAGATCATTTCCATGGAATTGTGACCACACACATCCAGTGATTAGTTCGCTGGAGTCCTTTAAGAGAGCTTATGGAATGGAGAGAAGAGGCTCAGAGAAGCTGAGAGAGACATTTTGGAGAGAAGCTAAGGTATGTAATCCAGAGTTTGCCCCCAGAAGAAGCTAAGAGCCAACACAGACCTGGATGCTTGGAGAAGCAGACAGAAGGACATTTGGAGATGCTAAGCGAAGAGATGAAGCCCAGAGTTTGCCCCAGAGAAGCTAAGAGAGAACCCCTAGAAAGAGAGAAACACCCTGGGAGAACAAGCAAAGATGCACAGGAGCTGAGAGAGAGAAACTATGAGAGACAGAAGCCCAGAGACATTTTGGAGAAAGCCGTTTTGAAACCAGAACCCAGGAGCAAAGGACCAGCCATGTGCCTTCCCAGCTAACAGAGGTGTTCTGGATGCCATCAACCTTTCTTCAATTAAAATATCCTCTTGTTGATGCCTTAGTTTGGACACTTTTATGGTCTTAGAAATGTAAATTTGTAACCTAAATGATCCCCTTTATAAAAGCCAGTCCATTTCTGGTATTTTGTATAACAACAGCATTAGCAAATTGGAACAGGTCCCATTGGGGCCACTGCTTGCACACTTCTGTGGGACCCTCGGGGAAAAGTCTGTTGTGCTTTGCTTTTTTAAGAGAGAGAGAGAGAGAGAGAGAGAGAGAGAGAGAGAGAGAGAGAGAGCACCAGTCCTAGGGTATATCAGATAGATGTTCTCATTTTTTTCCCCAGGGACTCAGGTAGGAAAGGGAGTCATTGGGTTTCCCACCTTTTTATACACAAAGCCCTCCTGTGCTTTCACTTCTTTTGCATATCAGGGTTCTAACTACACTTCCTGTTGGACCAAAGATCTCTTAGCTGAGCAAGTTTAAAAACTGCTGATCTAAACCATTGTCCCATTGGGCTCAGGCACTCCTTGAGGACCTTCTGCTTCTCCATGCCAGGATCTCTGTTCTCCAAACATAGTGGCTTAAAGTAACACTTTATTATTCTCTTCCACAGGGTGACTGGCCTCAGTGGGGTGGTTCTCCTTAGCTGGCTCTCACTTGGTTGCAGCCAGATGGTGCCTAGAGCTGGAGTCACCCACTGTAAGGCTCCCCTGGGCAGGTCGTCCAGGATGGTGTTTTCAAGACATGCCTGGTATCCCAGCTGGGATGGCTGGGGCAGCTGGAGACCAGCCGGGCAGCTTGCTCTCTCTCCATGCGGCCTTGCTGGGTCAGACTTCTTACATGGCTTCTGGCCTCCTACAGGGAGTGTTATCCAAGGACCCTGGCAGGGTTGGGAGACTTTTATCGCTTAGCCTTGGAAGTCCCACAGGTATCACTTTGGTCACATTCTACTAGTTAAAAGTTAGTCGCAGGCCAAATTCAGTGTAAGGGGCCTCGTTTCCTTAGAGGGTCATCTCCAGGACCTCACTACCACAGTTCAAGAAAGAAGAAAGAGAGAGCAGGTCTGACCCTTCCATGTGTGGCCTCTGCAAGGACTGGCAGAAGCTGGATTTGGGGGTCTCAGTCCACAGAGTCCTGTCTGAGCTCCAGAATTGGGGCTGGCGGATTGGTCCATCTCCAGAGGAGGAGCCCCCCACCCCCAAAACTCAATGTCTAAAGACTTCTATTCCGTAAACACTGAGATTAGAAGTGTCACTACCCCAGTCCCCATCTGTTCCTGTTTGCTAATGCTGCCATTATGCAAAATACCAAAAATGGATCAGCTTTTATAAAAGGGGTTTATTTGGTTACACAGTTACAGTCTTAAGGCGATAAAGTGTCCAAGGTAAGGCATCAACAATTGGGTACCTTCACTGGAGGATGGCCAATGTCCTCTGGAAAACCTCTGTTAGCTGAGAAGGCACACGGCTGGAGCCTGCTTGCTCCCAGGTTGCATTTCAGAATGGCGTTCTCCAAAGTGTTGCTCTTGAGGTGTTTTGTTCTCTCTTAGCTGCAGCTGCTCTGCGTCTGGTCCTGTTTTGGCTCTTTTTAAAGTACTCCAGTGATCCAATAAAGATCCACCCTGAATGAGTGGGGCAACACCTCCATGGAAATAATCCAATGAAAGGTCTCACCCACAGCTGACTGAGTCACATCTCCATGGAAACACTGAACCAGTAGGTTCCATCCTAATCAACGCTAATACATCTGCCCCCACGAGGTTGCATCAAAGAATATGGCTTTTTCTGGGGAACATAATACATACAAACCGGCACACCATCTCTATCTTGTTCTCTGATACAGAAGGCAAGTTCTGTTAACAAACACATCTCAGGTATAATTCAATGAGAATGTCTGCTTTCCTGTCCTTTGGCTGGTCTCTTGTTTCTGACAAGGAGTCAGATCAAAGGTGGACAGAAGAGAGCAAGCCAGGCTTTGCTCAGGCCTTCTTTGCAGGATGGGTACAAGCAGGAGAGTTCTGGTGTCCTGGAATTACTGCTAAAACTCAGACTCTCATTACAGCAGCTTTCAGACACTGTCATTTTTTACCAGTGCTGGGAAGTCCCAGCTGGAAACCTAATGTCCTCTTTTGCTTTAGTTGTCATTTTTCCCAATGAGGTTCCCTCAGACAAACAGCCACGACCATCATTTGGCAGAAGCAGGGTTCCGGCAAATAGCTAGGAGTATCAGTGTCTTGTTGCCGTACCCTGGGAGGCCTTCCCCAGACCCACCATGCACCTGAGAGCCATCACCAGGGAGAAATTATCATGCCCAGGTGTTATAGTCTCCTAGGGTTGCTGTAGCAAAATACCACAAACTGGGGGGCTTTAACCAATAGCAATTTATTCTCTCACGGCTCTGGAGAACAGAAGTCTGAAATCAAGCTACTGGCAGGGCCGTGCTCTCTCCAAATCTTGTAGGGGAGGATCTTCCCGGCATCTTCCAGCTTCTGGGGTTTTCCGGCCACCCATCACATTCCCTGGCTTGCAGCTGCAGTGCTCCCTTTTCCACATGGCCTTTACCCCCTGTCTGTTTGTGGCTCTTCTCTTATAAGGACACCAGTCATACTGGATTAGGGGCACACCTTACCTCAGTATGACCTCATTTTAGCTAATTCCATCTGCAAAGACCTTATTTCCAAATAAGGTCATATTTTGAGGTACTGGGGACATAGGACAGGATTGAACTATAACAGTGGAGAAGAGGCATGTGTAAAATGCAAACATCCTGGGGAGCCCTGCCTCATCTCATAGGGAAATAGGGGGCAGGGGCAAGGTTGGAGTCCTTTGGGGAGACCCCAAGTGGGCAGGCGGCCTTGCCAGGGCCCCACTGCACCCCTGGTCTCCTGGGGCCCCACTCCTTCCCTGTCCCCAGGAGAGGAAAGTGTCGTTGGAGGAAGTAGAGTTGCTGTTTGGAAGTGAGCACAGAAGGGAAAGGACAAGGCGTGAGAGAGGGCCCTGCAGCTCCCTGAAAGCAGCGGCCACTTTCTCTTGGAAGGGGACCCCAGGGAGACCTTGAACCGATGTCACTTCTGTCACTCCTAGGGAAAGGCGCGGGCGAGCGTGTGCAGGGAAAGAGAAATGCTGGAAAAACAGTTAGCCTCTGTTAATATTTGATAGGCAGCCAAAGCGCTTTTGTTCCCCAGCCCGGCGAGCTACCCGTGAAAAAATAAATTGCTTTTCAAGAACATTCATCACAGCAAGCAGCTGTTTCCTTGTCCTCAAACAACCCCATTCCTCGGCCTGTTCTCCCATTAAAAACTCCTCAGATGTGGTCAAATAAGTAAAGAAACAAAAGAGAGGTGTGGGGCGGTGGTGGCTGTTTTGGTGACAGTGGATGGTAGGGGAGGCGATGGGGGGCAGAGAAGGGGCAAGCTGGCTGGAGGGGTGTGGGGTTTCCACTTCCTCAGCAGAAGGCCTCAGGCTCCAGCGGCATAGTTCTGAAATTCAGTTGCACATGCACGGAACCTTCCTGAAGCCCAGTCCCAGAGGCGGCACCTGCTCAGAGGGGCCCCTCTGGCCACCCTATCTCAGTAGCCCTCCCCCTCCCCTCCCTCTCCATCACCTACCCTCTGTATCCCTTTGCAGTGTGTTTGTCATTATTGCTTCGTTTGTTTATTGTCTACCCCAACTCGAGTGTCAGCTCCACCAGGGTAGGGACCACGTGCGTCTTCTCCCCTGCTGTACCCTCAGGGATACAGTAAACACTCAACAAATACTTGTGGAAGGAAGCAATGAATCCAAAATTCGGTACTTGGGCCAAATGGTGCTGCGGATCTTTCTAAAGGCATTCTTGTTGCTAGTAGTTGGCTGATTGGTGAGTCTTATTCTCCACAATTACCTGAAGGAAAACCCATCATTGGTGTGTGTGTGTGCATGCGTGCATGTGTGAGTGTGTGTGCTTGTGTGTGGGGGGGGATCCTTCTAGTAAATACCAGCCTGAGTGAGGCTATGTCCAAACATGTCTGTGTGGCTCTCTCCTAAGAGGAGGGGAGCTCCTGCTGACATCTCAGAACTTAGGGGTTGTTCTAGGGCCATCAGGGACAGGACGCTCAGAGATCCCTGCATGTGAGCTCATGAATCTTTCACTACTGTTTTAACGGGTTGGGACGGTCCACACTTGGCAAAATAATAACAAAAACGACTGTTGCAGGTTGGGTGACTGCTGTGTCTGTGTACCAGGCCTACTCCTTCCACTGATGATGAGCTCTAAAGAAACAACAGAAAGTAGGGGATGACTCTCACTCCATGAAAGGACTCTGGGGCACAGGGGTGTGATGTGACTTATTTAAGGTCACCAGTGACATGCACCTGTACTAAGCTGCCCCCTCAAACCTGCTAGCTGACCCCTGATATGCAGGGATCTCACAGCCTGGGTGTGGAAGGTCTGATCTGCCTGGCCAAGTAATTAGGGAATTTGTCCCTGAAAAAAAAAATCTCAGAAAAATGACATCTTGGGTTGGATGGCACTCTTTGCCCTAAGTATCACATTTTGGGATTTGTTCATTCACGCCTTCCTTCCACATGTATTTGTTGGGTGTCTACCACGTGCAAGGGGATACAGCAGGGAAAAAGACACATGCGGTCCCTGTCCTGGTGGAGCTTGGGGTAGACAATAAACAAATGAAGCAATAATACAGATTAAGACACACACTGCAAAGGGATACAGAGAGTGAGTGATGGAGAGTGAGGGGACGGAGAGGGCTACTGAGATGGGGTGGCGTGAAGGAGGAGGAGCCGCCATGCAAAGAGGTGCCCACAGCTTTCAGGGCCAAGGGCCTTGAGTGGGGAAGGGCCAGGAAGGGAGGGCCAGGGGGCCAGGACGATGCAAAGGGGCGAGCCTGCTCCGAAGCAGCAGGAGCAGCGGGTTCTGACGTCCCAGAGGCCGCCGCCAGCCCTGCGCCCTGGGCGCAGACAAGGGGAGGGCTGGGGAGGCGGGAGCCAGAGCGGGCTGAAGCGTCCTCCCGCCAGCACCCGCAGTGCGCCCCGATCGGGGAGATGAGCTTTTCTCCTCAGCATGCCCAGCAGAGCAGAAACCACCTGGTTCCTGTCGCGGAGGCCCCTTGGGCAGCGGACCCTGGGGACACTCAGCTCCCCGAGGCCTCTCGGGCCGCGCCCGCGCAGAACTGGGCGACCCACATAACTGCACTGTTTGGGTTTGAGAAATAGATACTGACAAAACTTTTTCTTTCTTATTTGACATAAATGGCTCCTTTTCAGGCCCTACTAAGAATAGCCTAATTTATTCACGCTCTCCGGGACCGGGAAGCGGGGGAGGAGGCCCGGGGCCCGCTGGCTTCCTGCCCGGCCGCGGCGTGAGAGCGCAGGGGCTCCAGCCAGCGGACCCCACGCGCTCCGCCTCCCGAGGCACCGCCCACCGCTGCTCCGCCGCGCCCATTGGCTCCTCCGCGGCCTTCCCGCGCTCTCATTGGCTGTTCCGGCCTAGCCCCCCAGCTTCCTTAAAGCTGCGCCCTCCACGGCCTCTGGGCTGGGGAAGCGGCGAAAGGCGCCATCTTTTGGGTGGGCGTTAGGAGAAAGATTGAAGAAGAATGAATGGAAGCTGCCAGCGACTCAGCAGTTGCTAGGCGCTTGGGGGCGCGAGGTGTCAGGAAACACAGCCCTATTGACAGCTATCATTTATTGACTATTTCCCATGTACCCCAGTCTTCCCACTTCTTTCATTCAGTCCTTACAACAATCTTGCAAAGTAGGTGTTCTTATCTCCGTTTTACAGATGAGGAAAACGATGACAGAGAGGTTAACGAACTTGCCCAAAGTCACACAACTAGTAAATTGCAGAGGTGGGATTCCATCCCTGTTGTGTGTGATTCCAAACACTGCAACCCTGCAGGAGCTTAAGGGCGGTGGACGTATATTCGGGATTAGCTGGATGACGATAGCAAACCGTATCCTGAAGGTGTGCTGAAGTAGCAGCGCACTAAACTTGGTTGACTTAGAGAAGACTTCCCTTGGGAGAGGACACGAGGCTGCTCTCTAAAGCGGGTGAAATTTATGAGTTCAGTGGAATTTAGGATAGCACAAGCAGCGAAGAGGACTATAGAAGCAAAATCAATCCAGTATGGTCTTTGGACTTTGCTATGACAGCAATCACTTGGCGACTCAGTCAGCAAAAGATTCACCCCATACCATGAGCAGTAAATAATCTTTTTACACAGCATTTTACATTAGAAAATCCCTTGCACGTAGATGGTCTCATTTAACTAGAGAATCAAAGCAACTCTGGGTGGGTGATATCATCCTAATTTTGCAGAGGAGTAAACTGAGGATCAGTGTAGTTAAGAAACCAGCATTCATCAGTGTCTTCTGTGTTTGCAGTACCTCACCTAATTCTTACCACAGCCCTAGGAGATAGGCATTTTTCCCTCTCATTTGACAGAGGAGGAAACTGAAGCTCACAGAGGTTAAGTAACTTGGTTAAGGCAGTACAGGGGTTTAATTGACAGAGTAAGGTTTTATCTGACTCCAAATTCATTCTTTTTCTGCTATTCCATGTTTCCTTCAGGGGTTGGCCAGGCTGAGGGATAGAAGAAGGCAAAGGAATAGTAGTTGAAATACAAGAAAGATTTGTAGGGTGACAAGTCCCCACTCACAAACATCTTTTTTTTTCCTTCAGCTTACCACAGATGGCTGAAACATCACCATTGACAATAGTTTTGTTGGGTTAAATGTTGCTTGAGCCATGAGATTCTTAAAACCCAAATTTCCCCATATGGGAGGAAGGCATTACTTTCTCAGTGTGACTGAGTTGAGCAAAAATAGAGGAAGAAAAACTATCTGGAAATTCCACTGGAATTACTCAACTAGCTAAAACATCTACTGAATTGTGTTGTTGTCTTGATCACATTTTCACACCTCTCCACCTCATACATAAGGATAATCCTATGATAGATTTGCAGTAAAAATGAAGCACTCAGAGTAGTTCTCCTTTTAGATTGAGTATAGTATGTAGCAGAAAATCTTTTATCATGCTGCAACAACTAGAAAAAAAACTGTATAAATTACATAAATCATACTTTTTAAATACATTAGAGATCTAAGGAAGCTAAGAAAGCTAAATGAAACTAAAATTCCAGAGATAGAAAATCCCTTCCTAGATGAGTGGAGATTACTGGCCATTTTCTTCTATGGGGTCATTTGCTGAGTCAGGGTGCAGGTTGAGGCTTGGGCTTACCATAGACCAAGAGGTCTGCTAGGGAAAAGAGAAACCAGCAGAGCTTTTGACGGCCTTGTGGGTTAGAGTGACTAGAAAATAGCAAAGCTCCAAACTCACTGTCAGCTTTCCCCATGGAATACTGAGTGCTAGGGTGGTATAGGATGTTGGGAGACTGGGCTCAAAAGACACAGTTGTGCAGTCCTTAGAGGTAGAATTCAACTACAGGGAAGAGGCTGTAAGAAACACACAAGTATCCTCCTCATGACATTTGCCAGTTGTTTTGCTGCATGCAGAGGGAAGCCAAACTAAAAATCTCTGAAGATCAGAACTTTCAAAGCCAAGGAGAAAAAGACCTGCCAGTCTCATAGGCAAAAACCCAGGAAAGCCATGTTTGTGGATGCTGGGCCTCAGTCTTGTGATGCTTAGGAGATAAAGTCTTGCCAGAGGGAGGAGACTGCAAGGAACACATGATTTGACTCATCCTTGAGACACCTGAGGTGGACTCACTGTAACCAGCATGAGTTTCCAACTCCAACCCATTTCAGTTCCTGATTGGACTGAGGTGATCAGGCATTTGCTCTGTCTGCCTAACAGAAGATGGGGGAATCCTCTCTGGGGAAGAATAGTAGCAACTTCAAATTCTATGATTCTTTTATATATAGTGTCTAAAATTAAATAAGAAATGTATAAGATGTGTGAATAGGTAGAAAAAATATGACCAATAAGCAGGTGAGGAAAAAAAAAAAACATAGAATCAAACTTAAAAATTGTAATAAAGAGTGTGACTTCATTTTTGATGTGTAACTGCTGACAGCTTTCGAGCCTTACCACTCCCTCTTCCCTTTTGTCTCACTTCTGGGCAAGCTGATAAGAAAGCCTGAGTGCTCCCTCCTTGGACCCTAGCAGGAAGTTCAAATGGTGCAAGCTTTGGCCTGCAGGTGGGAATCCATCCTCCAGTGACCCAAAACTCCCAAACCACTCTCTTCTTTCCCTGCTCTCTGAAATAATTTTTGGACCTGTTTGGGGAGCTGCCATGCTCTACCTAGAAAGTCTCGTTACATAAGTAATAAACTTCTTCATACCCTCTTGGTATGTGTATGGTATCTTCAGTCTTGACATCCAAACCAAATTTTGGATGTGAATGATTCATCCCACTTTTGAAGTTTTATCACAACACAGATGATTTAGCTGAAGGATTTAGCAGACAAGGATCAAAAAATAACTATTATAGAAATGTCAAAGAATATATAGGGAAAAATGACAAAATGGATAAAAAATGGAGAATTTCCACAGACCACTGGAATATATAAAAATTTAAATAGACATTCAGAGACTGAAAAAAACTTAGTATCTGAAATTAAGAATTCATTGAATGCAGTTAACAGCAAGCTGAACACAGCAGATGATAGGATTAGTGAACTCAAAGACCAATCTATAGAAAAACTCAGACTGAAGCACAGAGAGATAAAAGAATGAAATAGCAGACCAGAGGGTAAGAGATCTATAGGAACACAGTCAAAAGGTCTAACATGCATATAATTGGAATTTCAGAAAGAGAGGAAGGAGAGAGGGAAAAGGACAAACAATATTTAAAGACTTCCAAATGAATGAAGATATCAAAAGATCAACCCACAGATTCACAAAGCTCAGTGAATCCCAAACATAAATACAAATAAAGCTACACATCATAGTTAAACTGTAAAAACCAAAACGCGTAATAACAAATAAAACTACACATCATGGTTAAACTGTGAAAACCAAAGACAATGAGAAAATGTTAAAAGCAGACAGAAAAAGTAAGACACTTCAAATTCAAAGGACAAGTGATGACTGACTTGTTTAGAACAACTATGAAAGTCAGAAGACAATGGAATGGCATCTTTAAGTGCAGAAAGGAGAAAAATTACAACTTGAATTCCATACACAGTGAAAATTTTCCTTAAAAATGAAGGTGAGTCCTGCTCCTCTTCCTCTTCCCTCCCTTTCATGAACAATTGAGTTCTAAATTAGGTAGGGCAGAGCAAACTGTTTGTGTAGTGTGTGGGGTGGAATGGGGTGGAGGAGGGTTGGAAGTCATGGTGGCCCAGAGCTGGGTGTTAGAGGAGGGCCCTTCACAGAGGGGCAGCCTGGTATGGGGTGTTAGTGACTGATGGGGGTAAAGAGCATCCACTGGAAGAGATTGGTGCAGGGAGTCAAAGACCAAGCAGGAGGAGGTGGGCATCCCCACAGAGGGACGAGCAGGGGTGGGATGTGTAGGTCTGATTAGGGTGAGGAGGGCATTTATGTGGAGTGGGAGGTGGTCTGGTGTGAGGGTGTCAGAGCCAGAGAACAGTGAGGATGGCATCCCCATGGGGGCAGGGCAAGGAGAATAAGAGGAGAGTTATAAATAGAGAAAAGGAGAAAACTAGAATGACCCCTGTGCTGTTGGTTTGGGATAGACCGTGTCTCTTTGGAATCATTGTTTTTAATCTATGTAGAACACACACATACACACACATATATACACACACACAAACACACACATTCTCTAGCTCCAGTCACACAGATCAAAACCAGAAACGCCTCATTAGTAAGGAACAAACTTAGCACAAACTTAGCACAAACTTAGATTTTAACTTCTAAATAACATTTTACACTAAAAGGAACAAAGGTCCTTGTATAAATGGCTGATCCCAGGACTGGGGCAGGGAGAGTGTAAAATGAGTCTGGAACATCTTGTGCCAAAATGCAAGGAAGTGGTCAGAGAATGACGGGCACCTGTCAAAAGCACACAGAAGTCACCTCGAAGTAGCTCCCACTGGTCAAATCAAAGATGATGTGAGCATCAGACTAAATAATAGCAATGGATTAAAACCCTTTGAATAAAATAGGAAACCACAAGTCCATATGAGTATCAATCCATCAGAAAGTTGAATGAGGAACAGGATTTTTTACATAGTCTCATAGTACCTCCCACAAAATACTTATTAATTACAAAAGAGGGGAAGAATAACTTTCCACTGGAGAAGGTGTGGACACCACCTTAATCAAGGGATCAAAGGGAACGTCACTGATAACTGGAAAAGTGGGTGCTCCACCTGCAGGAGGCAACACCAAGACCCAGCATCACCTCTGGATGTCCCTGCCAAGGGTGGATGACCCGAATGTAATCCTGACAAATCAGACTATCAGACAGATGCACATTGAGGGACAGTCTGTAAAATATCTAGTCTGTAGCTTTCAAAAGTATCAGGGTCATGAAAGTCCAGGGAAGACAGAGACACTGTTCCAGAAAGAGAGTACAAAGTCATGGTAACTCATGACAACTGAAAAGGATGATTCTTTTTCTAAATGATTGTGCTGGTTTGGATATATTATGTCCCCTAGAAAAGCCATGTTCTTTAATGAAATCTTTTTGGGGCAGACTTATCAGTTTTTTGATTGATTCTTTTGATTGAATATTTTCATGGAGATGTGACCCACTCAGCTGTGATGAGAACTCTAGTTATATTATTTCCATGGAGGTGTGGCCCCACCCATTCAGAGTGGATCTTGATTGGTTCACTGGAGTACTTAAGAGATCTCAAGAGCCAACACAGATGCTGATGCTTGGAGACGCAGACAGAAGGACGTTTGGAGATGCTAAACTAAGAGATGAAGCCCAGAGTTTGCCCTGGAGAAGCTAAGAGATGACCTCCAGATGCTTAGAGAGAAATGCCCTGGGAGAACAAGCAAAGATGCACAGGACCTGAGAGAGAGAAGCTAAGAGAGACAGAAGCTGAAGCAAAGATGCACAGAGGCTGAGAGAGAGAAACTGAGAGACACATTTTGGAGTAAGCCATTTCGAAACACAACCCAGGAGCAAAGGACCAGCAGATGCCTGCCACATGCCTTCCCAGCTGGCAGAGGTGTTCTGGACACCATTGGCCTTCCTTCAGTGAAAGTCTCCTCTTGATGTCTTAGTTTGGACACTTTTATGGCCTTAGAACTTTAAATTTGTAACAGAATAAATCCCCTTTATAAAAGCCAACCCATTTCTGGTTATTGTGCATAATGGCAGCATTAGCAAACCAGAACGATGATGTTAGTGGAGCAATTGGCAAATCTTGAAGAGTCTCAGATTAGCTGATAATGCATCATTGTTAATTTCCTGGTTTTGAAGGTTGTTCTGCAATTATGCAGGAGAATATCTTGTAGAAAATGCACACTAAAGTATTGTTGGCAAGATGCTTTTGAACTGTTCCGGGGAAAAAGTTCTTTATGTTGGGCTTTCTACTTTCCTGTAACTTTGTTGGTTCAAAAATTTTAAAAGGCTACGTTTTTTTTTTCTTTTTAAATGAAGACAAAATAAAGTCTGTCACACAAACAAAAGCTGAAAGAACTTATCAACAGCAGATGTAAACCACAAGAAATATAAGGAAAATGATTCCAGATAGAAACCCAGAACAGCAGGATGGAATCGAGAGCACCAGGAGGGTAGCAGGTGGACAAATATAAAAGAGTGTAGACTGTTTGAAGTAACAATAACTGTGTCTTGTGGGATTTGTAATGCACATAGAAGTAAAACATATAATACCAGTAGTACACATGTTAGGATGGGGATAGGTGAATGTAAATTGTCTTAAGTTTTCCATGTTATTTGGGAAGTGGTAAAGGTCCCAATTTAAGGTAGACTCAAAAAGTCCAGGATGCATCTCCAAGCTGACCACTAAAACCCAGTAAAATACAACTGAAACTTAACTGAAGAGATAAAATGAAACACACACACGCATGCATGTGTGTATGTAAACAAGGCAGCAAAGGAGGAATAAAGATTTAAAGAAGAGAGACAAATTTTTAAAAAATAGCAAGATGGCACTCTTATGAAAAGACAAAGGTAGCCAGGCTGAATTTAAAACAAGAAACAAAAGACAATCGTGTGCTGTTTATGAGATACATTTTAAACATAAGGACATAGAAAAGTAGAAAGTAAAAAGATGGCAAAATGTATACCACACAGACACTAACTAAATGAAGGGTGTGGCTCTATTAATACAAAAGTAGAATTTAAAGCCAGAATTAGTAATGGAGGTAAAGAGAGACATTTCACAATGACAGAAGGGTGACTTCAATGGGAAGACGTAACCATCAGGAATTTGCATGCCCTAATAACAGAGCTTTTTAATACATGAAGTAAAGCTTGACAGCACAAAAGAGAGAAATAGACATATCTGTAGTCATGGTTGGAGGTTTTAACAAATCTCTCTCAGCAACTGATAGAAAAAGCAGATAAAAAGTCAATATGAATATAGAAAATATGAACAACACGATTAATCAACTTGACTTAATAGACATTTATGGGGCATTGCAGCCAGCAACTAGAAAAAAACACGTTCTTTTTAAGTGCATATTTACCAAAATAGACATGTGCTGGGCCATAGAGCAAGTCTCAACAAATTTCAAAGGATGAAATCATGCTGAGTATGATCTCTGACCAAAGTAGAATTAAAATAGAAGTAAACAAAAGAAAGATTATTAGAAGCCCTAAATATTTGGATCTTAATCAGAACACTTTTAAATAACCATGGGCCACGGGAAATTAGAAAATGTTTTGAGCTGAACAAAAATGAAAATACTACTTACAAACACCTGAGGTAAACAGCCAAAGCCATGATAATAAATTTATAGTTTTAAAAGCCTGTATTATGAGAAAAAAAGTTTGAAAACCAGTTATCTAAGTTTCCATCTCAAGAAGTTAGAAGAAGAACAGCAACTTCAACTCAAGAAAAGAAGAAAGAAGGAAACAATAAAAATAAGAACAAAAAAAAAATCAATGAAATACAAAGCAGATATACAACAGAGAAAACTTAGCAAAGCAAAAAGTTGGGTTATTGAAAAAATGATGGAATTGATAAACCCCAAGATAAAAAGAAAGCATGAATCATCAATATCAGCAAAGACAAAGGGGACATCATTAAGATCCTACAGATACTAATAGATAAAAATAGATTATTATGAAACACTTCGTGAAAGCAAATTTGAAAACTTAGATTAAATGGGCAAATTCCTTGAAACACATGACATACCAAAATCAACACAAGAAGAAATAGGAAATCTGAATAGCCCAAATGAAAGAAATTTGTAAATAAAAATCTTCCCATAAAGAAAATTCCATGCGCAGATGGCCTCAACGTTGAATTCTTTCAAATACTTAAAGCAAAAAATAATACTAACTTAACATTTTCAGAGAATAGCAAAATATATAAAGCTAACATTACCTTAGTACCAAAACATGACAGGCCATTGCCAGAAAAGAATACTTGGGGCCAATATGTCTCATGAATATATTCTCAAATTTAAAAAAAAATTTTGAACAAATTAGGTCTCATAATATAGAAAAAAAGAATACTATGTTATAACCAAGTAGAGTTTATTTTAGGATTTCAAGATTGGTCCAAAGTTGTTGGAATTCAGCACTCATTCATGATAAAATCTCTCAGCACAATTAGAAATGTGCAGAATTAGAAATCTTTTAAAGATTTTTCTTTTTAAACAAAGCCCTACAACTCATATCATAATTAATGGTGGTATATTGGACACTTTCCCCTTGAAGTTGGGAATGAGATAAGAATGTCTGCTATGTTCACTTTTATTCAGCCTTGTATACGAGTGATCCTAGCAAATGCCAAAAGACAATAAAATGAAATACAAGGCATAATAAATGGAAAGGAAGAAGAATAGTTGTCTTTATTCAAATACAACCTTGTTATATATGTAGAAAACCCCAAAGTATCTACAAACAAGCTATTGGCATTAATAAATGAACAAAGTTAGGTGTTTGGATGCAAGATCAATACAAATAAATCAATTGATTTCCTACATTCTAGAACAAAGAATTGGAAAATGGAATAAAAAAAATAGGATCATTTATGTTAGTGTCAAAACCACCAAATAGCCAGGAAAAAAATCTAATAAAGATGCGGAAGACCTCTGTACTGCAAACTACAAAACACTGCAGAGAGAAATTCAAGACCTAACTCAATAGAGACATTTACTGTGTTCATGAATTGGAAGACTCAATATTGTTAAGCTGCCCTTTTTTCCCAAGTTAGCCTATATATTCAGTATTATTCAAAATAATACCAGTTAAATTCAGGTTTCTGTTGTGAAAATTGACAGGTTGATTCTAAGATTTAGTTGGCAACACAAGTATCTAGAATAGCCAAGTTCTCCCAGATTTGAAGAGCTACTCTGAAGCTACAGTAACTTGGACAGTGTGGTACTCACACAGGACAAAGAGAAAGACCGGTGGCATAGTGTGGAGTCCAGAAACAGACCCAGCCACGTCTGGTCACTTGATCTACAACAGAGTCACTGCTGCAGTTCCAATGAATTGTGCTGAGCCACTTATATATCCAATATAGAAAAAAAACACAACAACCTTGACTCCTACCTTACAGCATACACAAAAATTAATTTGCGATGGGTCATAAATGTGAAAGACAGGAAGTAAATCTTCTGCAGAAAACATAGGAGGAGATCTTCATGACCTTAGGAGGTTGCAAAGATTTCTTAAACAGGACACAAAAGCACTAACATAAAAAAAGGTGATAGGTTGGATTTCTTTAAAATTAAGACTTTCCTTTCACTAAAAGATGCCAGTATGAGAGTGGAAGACAGGTCTCAGACTGGGAGAAGATATTTGCAAGACACAACTGTTCCAGTTTGCTAAAGCTGCCATTATGCAAAATACCAGAAATGGATTGGCTTTTATAAAGGGGATTTATTAGGTTACAAATTTAAAGTTCTAAGGTCATAAAAACATCCAACTAAGGCATCAACAAGAGGATGCCTTCACTGAAGGAAGGCTGATGACGTCTGGAACACCTCTGTCAGCTGGGAAGGCATATGAATATGCATAACTCTCACAGGCAAAAAGGAGTCAGATTCCATTCCTCCCAAGTTCAAGAACAGCTAAAACGAATGGATGCAGGTATGGGACAGAATAGCAGTTTCCTCGGAGGGGCGTGCAGGGTACTGCCTGAGAAGACGCACAAAGGGAACCCTTGGGTGCTGAAGATGCCCCACATCTCGATCAGGGTTGACATGAGTGTAACAATATGTGTGTGAAAGTTCACTGAGTGATATACTTAAGATTAGTGCACTTTACGTATTTTATCATATTTTTGTCATACAAGAAAAAAAGTTTTAAAAAGGCAATTTGGATTTATTTAAAAGAGAATGATATTGAGGTCAATTTCACATTTTAAAAAAGAGACTGAAGAAACAAAACAATTGAATGTGGCACATCTTCTTTGTTTGATCCTACTTCAGAAAACAGCTTCTCTGTGTCTGTGGTGAATAGTACAAATACAAGAATGGTCGTTCATGAGCCATAACAACTGTACGTCACTAGTACAAGGAGTCAATAACAGGGTGGTGTATGGGGAAAAATACACCTAATGCAAACTATGGAGTATAGTTAATGGTAATATTTTAGTATTATTTAAATATAAATAAATTTATAGAGACAGAATTAGGTTAGTGTTTATATAGGGCTGGGAAGGAGAGAGGAATGGGGAGGTAACTGCTAAGGGGTCTGGGGTTTTTCTTTCTGGAGTAATGAAAATGTTCTAAAATTGATTGTAGTGATGAGTGCACAACTCTGATTATACTAAAAGCCACTGATGTACACCTTGGATGGATTGTACGGTAGGTGAATATATCTTAATAAAACCTCTAAAACAAACAAACAAAAACCCCAGGGTCTCTAAAGGACAATTTGTGGCCAGTGGAGAACTCTGAAGTTGGATTTGATGCTTGCGGGATGTCAGTTGCTGAGGGTAGTAACATCTTCCCAAACACATAGAATAACACTACCTATTATTTATAGAAGCACATATACGTGGAAGAAAAAAACCCAGGCACATCAAAGTCAATGGAGGGAAACAGAACTGAAGGTAGGATACTGATGGAATTTCAATGGTACGTGTAATGTTCTATTACTTTTAAAAAATTGGAAGCAAACCATTGTCACAATCATCGCTATTGAACAGGTGGTAAATGAGAGCCGTGTTGCTCTCTGCACTCCTCTGCAGGTTTGAAATTTCTCATTATAGAAAAGAAAAATGAAATTAGTGTCCTTGACAAGCTCAAAGAGCAGACTTGGTGGTTGTGAGGGAGCTGGCAGGGTGGGCGGTGGTGGGTGGTGGTTGGAACGGGTCCAGGGAGGGGCAGCTGCGGGTGGAGCTGAAGCTGGGTAAATGGCGGCTCACTGGGAAGAGGCTGAGAAAGTCCCCTCCACCCCCAGAGGCGCTTGGCTATCCTGCTGCCCTTCATCTGGCTCCCTTGCACTGTCCTCCCTCTCCTCTGGCCATCGGGAGCCTATTGAAGGAGCAAAATTTAAGCAACAGGTGGGACTTGGTTTTTCTCATCTGTGCTGGCCCCTCAGTTAACTGTGCATAAGCCCTGCCATTGGTCACCGATTTCCTCTTGTTTTGGTTTGCTAAAGCTGCCGGAATGCAATATACCAGAAATGGGTTGGCTTTTAATAATGGGGATTTATTAACTTACAATTTTTCAGTTCTAAGGCCATGAAAATGTCCCAATTAAGGCATCAGCAGGACGATACCTTCTCTGACAGGCTGCTGACATCTGCAACACCTGTCACATGGGAAGGCACATGGCTGGCATCTGCTGGTTCTTTGCTCCCAGGTTTCATTGCTTTCAGCTTCTGGTTCCAGTGGCTTCCTCTCTCAGCTTCTGTGGGTCCTCTCTTAGCTTCCCTGGGGTTTTTCTCTATGAGTTTCTCTTAATTTCATCTCTCAGCTTCTCTGGAGCTTCTCTGGCTCTCTGGGCTTTTTCTGTGTATCCTTTATCCTCTTATAAAGAGCTCCAGTAAAGGGATTAACCTTGAATGGGTTGTGACCACCTTGAATGGGTGGGTCACATCTCAATTGAAAATAACCTAATCAAAAGGTCCCACCCACAACAGGTCCACACTCACAAGAACGGCCCAAAGGAACATGGCCTTTTTTTTTTTTTTTTTTTTGATTGAGTATAGCTTTAATTTTTTTTCAGTCATTTTTTTTATTATTAAATTTAGTTTTATTGAAATACATTCACACACCATACAATCATCCATGATATACAATCAGCTGTCCGCAGTATGATAACATAGTTATGTGTTCATCACCACAATCTATCTCTGAACGTTTTCCTTACCTCAGAAAGAATCAGAGCAAGAATAAAAAGTAAAAGTGAAAAAAGAACACCCAAATCATCCCCCCCATCCCACCCCATTTGTCCTTTAGTTTTTATCCCCATTTTTCTACTCATCCATACACTAGATAAAGGGGGTGTGATCCACAAGGTCTTCACAATCACATGGTCACCCCTTGTAATCTACATTATTATATAATTGTCTTCAGGAGTCCAGACTGCTGGGTTGGAGTTTGGTAGTTTCAGGTATTTACTTCTAGCTATTCCAATACATTAAAACCTAAGAGATGTTATCTATATAGTGCATAAGAATGTCCACCAGAGTGACCTCTCAACTCCATTTGAAATCTCTCAGCCACTGAAACTATTTCGTCTCATTTTGCATCCCCCTTTTGGTCAAGAAGATACTCTCAGTCCCACGATGCCAGGTCCATATTCATCCCCGGGAGTCATATTCTGCATTGCCAGGGAGATTTACACCCCTGGGAGTCGGGTCCCACGTAGCAGGAAGGGTAGCGAGTTCACCTGTCGAGATGGCTCAGTTAGTGAGAGAGAGGGCCACATGTGAGCAACAAAGAGGTACTCAGGGGGAGACTCTTAGGCACAATTATATGCAAGTTTAGCCTCTCCTTTGCAGTAACGAGCTTCCTAAGGGCAGGTCCCATGATCGAGGGCTCAGCACATCAAACCGCCAGTCCCAGTGTTTGTGACAACATCAACATCAGTCCGGGTGAGGATGTCCGACACATCCGCACCTTCCCCCAGATCCTCGGGGCTGGGGAGGGGGAGGCTGTAAATATATTTTTTATTATCTGCCCAAATTACTCTGGGATGTGTCACTATTTCATTCCAGCCTATACTAACCTACTGTATCTCACTTCCTATTCAAAGTTAACATGGCCTTTTTTGGAGTACATAACAGCTTCAAACCAACACACCCCTCAACTTTTGTGTAACCTCCCAGCCTAACGCCAATGGAGCTGAAGTCCAGAGTGGGCCTGTGGTTTGCCCAGAGACTCACCATACAGGTGAACAGACTCTTTCCGCAGTGCCAGGTAGCTCCTCTGGACTCGGCAAGACTTCCAAGGGAAGATGGTGACTGACTTGCTTAGTATTCTGGGAGCAGAGGGTGGGCAGATATAAGAAGACAAAGGTGATTGCAGCTGGCAGCATCCAGGAGCTCCTCCTGTTCCCAGGGTTGGGCTGAAAGTCACAAAAGGAACATCAGGCCTGAGGGTAAGAGGTGGTGGGCCCTCCAGGGGTAAGGGGGAAGGTCCTTGGGCCAACTGGAGTAGCCCCTTAGGCTGCCACTCTATGTAAAATACACACATGACTCACTAATTTATTAACCATTGTTCTAGTTTATTAATGCTGCCGGAATGCAAAACACCAGAGATGGATTGGTTTTTATTAAAAGTGGTTTATTTGCTTACACAGTTACAGTCTCAAGGCCATAAAGGGTCCAAGGTAACACATCAGCAATCGGGCACCTTCACTGGAGGATGGCCAATGGTGTCCGGAAAACCTTTGTTAGCTGGGAAGGCACATGGCTGGCATCTGCTCCAAAGTTCTGGTTTCAAAATGGCTTTCTCCCAGGATGTTCCTCTCTAGGCTGCAGTTCCTCAAAAATGTCACTCTTAGTTGCATTTGGGGTATTTGTCCTCTCTTAGCTTCTCCGGAGCAAGAGTCTGCTTTCAATGGCCGTTTTCAAAACGTCTTTCATCTGCAGCTCCTGTGTTTTCTTCAAAATGTCCCTCTTGGCTGTAGCAAGCTCACTCCTTCTGTCTGATCTTTTTTTTTTTTCATTTTTATTGAGATTGTTCAGATACCATACAATTATCCAAAGATCCAAAGTGTACAATCACTTGCCCCTGGGTAGCCTCATACAGCTGTGCATCCATCACCCTTAATTTTTGTTCAAATTTTAGAAACTTTTCATTACTCCAGACAAGAAATAAAGTGAAAGATGAAAAAAGAAAAAAAAAAAAGGAAACTTGAATCCTACCCTATCCCTAACCAACCCCCCTCAATTGTTGACTAGTAGTATTGATATAGTACATCTGTTACTATTTATGAAAAAATGTTGAAATACTACTAACTGTAGTATATAGTTTGTAATAGGTATATAGTTCTTCCCTATATGCCCCTCTATTATTAACTTCTAATTGTATTGTCATACATTTGTTCTGGTTCATGGAGTGATTTCTAGTATTTGTACAGTTGATCATGGACATTGCCTACCATACAATTCAGTTTTATACACTCCCATCTTTTGACCTCCAGCTTTCCTTCTGGTGACATATATGACTCTGAGCTTCCCCTTTCCACCTCATTCACACACCATTTGGCGCTGTTAGTTATTCTCACATCTTGCTACCAACACCCCTGTTCATTTCCAAACATTTAAGTTCATCCTGATTGAACATTCTGCTCATACTAAGCAACCACTCTCCATTCTTAAGCCTCATCCTGTATCTTGGTACATTATATTTCATGTCTATGAGTTTACATATAATTAGTTCCTATAAGTGAGACCCTGCAATAATTGTCCTTATGTGTCTGGCTTATTTCACTCAGTATATTGCCCTCGAGGTTTTGTCATCAACCCATTTTTTTTTAATATGGTTTTGTTCACTCACCATACATTCCATCCCAGGTAAATAATCGATGGTTCTCTGCATGGTCATACATTTATGTGTTCACCACCTTCACCATTATCTATATAAGAGCATCTACATTTCTTCCACGAGGCAGGAGGGAGAGTCAAAGAAGGTAGAGAGGCAAAAGAAAGAGGAAAAAAAAATGACAGCTAGGAAGCAGGAAAAGGAAGAATAACCTTAAATCAAAGTAGAATAAAGAATCAGACAATACCACCAGTGTCAAGTGTCTAACATGCCTCCCCTATCCCCCCCTCTTATCTGCATTCACCTTGGTATATCACCTTTGTTACATTAAAGGAAGCATAATACAATGATTCTATTAGTTACAGTCTCTAGTTTATGCTGATTGCATCCCTCCCCCAATGCCTCCCCATTTTTAACACCTTGCAAGGTTGACATTTGCTTGTTCTCCCTCATAAAAGAACATATTTGTACATTTTATCACCATTGTTGAATACTCTAGATTTCACCAAGTTACACAGTCCCAGTCTTTATCTTTCCTCCTTTCTTGTGGTGTCTCACATGCTCCCCACCTTCCTGTCTCAACCGTATTCATAGTTACCTTTGTTCAGTGTACTTACATTGTTGTGCTACCATCTCCCAAAATTGTGTTCCAAACCACACACTCCTGTCTTCTATCACCCTGTAGTGCTCCCTTTAGTATTTCCTGTAGGGCGGGTGCCTTGTTCACAAAGTCTCTCATTGTCTGTTTGTCAGAAAATATTTTGAGCTCTCCCTCATATTTGAAGGACAGCTTTGCTGGTTATAGGATTCTTGGTTGGCAGGTTTTCTCTTTCAGTATCTTAAATATATCACACCACTTCCTTCTTGCCTCCACGGTTTCTGCTGAGAGATCCGCACATAGTCTTATTAAGCTTCCTTTGTATGTAATGGATTGCTTTTCTCTTGCTCCTTTCAGGATTCTCTCTTTGTCTTTGACATTTGATAATCTAATTATTAAGTGTCTTGGCATAGGCCTATTCATATCTCTTCTGTTTGGAGTACGTTGCGCTTCTTGGATCTGTAATTTTATGTCTTTCATAAGAGATGGGAAATTTTCATTAATTATTTCCTCTATTATTGCTTCTGCCTCCTTTCCCTTCTCTTCTCCTTCTGGGACACCAATGATATGTACATTATTGTACTTTGTTTCATCCTTGAGTTCCCGGAGACGTTGCTCATAGTTTTTCATTCTTTTCTCCATCTGCTCCTTTGCGTGTAGGCTTTCAGGTGTTTTGTTCTCCAGTTCCTGAGTGTTTTCCTCTGCCTCTTGAGATCTGCTGTTGTATGTTTCCACTGTGTCTTTCATCTCTTGTGTTGTGCCTTTCATTTCCATAGATTCTACTAGCTGTTTTTTTTGAACTTTTGATTTCTGCCGTATACATGTCCAGTGCTTCCTTTACAGCCTCTATCTCTTTTGCAATATCTTCTCTAAACTTTCTGATTTGATTTAGCATTAGTTGTTTAAATTCCTGTATCTCAGTTGAAGCATATGTTTGTTCCTTTGACTGGGCCGTAGCTTTGTTTTTCTTAGTGTAGGTTGTAATTTTCTGTTGTCTAGGCATGGTTTCCTTGGTTATTCCAATCAGGTTTTCCCAGACCAGAACAGGCTCAGGTCCCAGAGGGAAGAAATATTCAGTATCTGGTTTCCCTGTGGGTATGTCTTAGAAAATTGCTCCACCCTGTGATGCCTCAGGTCACTGTGCTTTTCTGCCCAGCAGTTGACGCCTGTTAGCCTATAATTCTTGACTGGTGTGAGGAGGTATGGCCGTGTTCCCACAGGCTCTGGTGTCTGGTTCTGAATGGAAAGGGCCCCACCCCTTTCCTCCTAGAGAAGACAGACCCCCCCAGGTGAAGGTCATTAGCATTTCAATGGTCTCGCTCTCTGCTTGTGCTGTCTCCGCCCTTCCCCGAGTCACAGCCCTGGAAACTGGAAATGACTGGGGCTTTCTCCACTGAGCCAAAAAAGAAACAGATAGTCCCCTTCAGACCCAGTCCAAGGTGACCCTCTGGCTCTCCAAGGTCAGTTGTCACCCAAAGCCTCTGTCTGTTTTTTGGGGATGCGTACCTGTAGTGAGCAGTTCACACTCGCTACTTAAAACCCCAGTTGGAGCTCAGCTGAGCTATATTTGCTTGCTGGGAGAGAGCTTCTCTCTGGCACCACGAGGCTCTGCAGCTCGGGCTATGGGGGAGGGGGTCTCACGACTTGGTTCCACAGGTTTTACTTACAGATTTTATGCTGTGTTCGCGGGCATTCGTCCCAATTCAGGTTGGTGTATGATGAGTGGATGGTCTCGTTTGTACCCCCGCAGTTATTCTGGATTATTTACTAGTTGTTTCTGGTTTTTTGCAGTTGTTCCAGGGGGACTACTTAGCTTCCACTCCTCTCTATGCCGCCATCTTGCCGCGCCCTTCTGTCTGATCTTATATAGTGCACCAGTAATTTAATTCAGACCCACCCAATGGGCAGGCCAACACCTCCATGGAAATCATCCAATCAGAGTCATCACCCACAGTTGGGTGGGGCGCATCTCCATGGAAACACTCAAAGAATTTCAATCTAATTAACACTGATAAGGTCTGCCCACACAAGATTACATCAAAGATAATGGTGTTTGGGGGACATAATACATTGAAACTGGCACAACCATCAAGTCACCAGGGAATGCGCTGCATTTCGTACATGGATGTGGGCAGAATAACGGTCCCCCAGAAGCTGTGAGTATGTTACCTTATGTGGCAAAAGGGACTTTGCAGGTGCAGAGATTATCCTGGATTTTCTGGCTGGGCCCAATGTAATAGCAAGGATCCTTGTGAGAGGGAAACAAGAAGATCAAAGTCAGAGAAAGGAGATGTGACAGCAGAAGCAAGGTTGAAGGAGGAGGCTGGAGCTATGAGCCAAGGAATCTGGGCTGCCCCTAGAAACTGGAAGAGGCCAGGAGTCAGGTTCTCCACTAAAGCCTCTGGAGAGAGCACAGCCTGCTGACACCTGATTTTAACCCAGTGAGTCCCATTTTAGACTTGTGACCTCCAGAAGATAAATAATCAATAAATAAGATAATCAATTTGTGTTGTTTTAAGCCACTAAGCTTGTGGTTATTACCCCAGCAATAGGAGACTAATACAGTGAATTTCCCAGGATATGGAAAGTTTTGTATCAAAAATGGCTGTAACAGTATTTCTAGTCCCACATGCTCTTCCAGAATTTTGCCACTTCCCCATCAAGAGTGGGATCTGTTCTTCCCTTGAGCCTTGGTGGGTCTTTGTGACTCCTTCAAGGAAAGAAGTGTGTTGAGAGCAATTTGGTGTGGCTGCCAACACTGGTCCGTGAGAAGTGAGATGGCGTCCACCTGCAACTTTCCTTGTCTTGGATGCCTCCGCACCAACGTGTGAGAAATCCAGCCACCCTGAAGTGGCCAGGTGGGGAGACCACAGAGTGACAGAAAGGCGGCCCTGGAATGCTCCAGCTGTTCTAGGCTAAGACCATACCCAAGTCTCCCAATTATCTGAAGGCTCAATGTTTGGGCAGGACAGGGATGGGGATGCAGCTGGCAAGATGACAGATGTGAAGATATTCCCATAGTTCATCTGTTTCTTCTTTCATTACACATGTATGGGGCACCTGCCATGTGCTAGTTTGCAAGAAATGCGAAGAAGAAATATGGACCCTGCCCTTGAAGACTCAGGGAGGAAGGAGGTGGGTTATAAGCCAATAATTCCAGTGCCAGAACATGGAAGTAAGAAAATAAGGAGTTAATGTCCCTAACATACAACAGCAGATTGATAAGAAAATTCAAAATACCGCGGTGGTTTCCTATTGCTACTCTAAGAAGTTACCACAGACTTTCTACTTAAAACAACACAAATTTATTACCTTCAGTTCTGGAGATCTGAAGTCCAGCATAGGTCTGCTTGGGCTTGGGCTAAAATTGAGGTGTCACAAGACTGCTTTCCTGCTGTTGGCTCTATGGAGAATCTGTTTCCTTGTGTGGTGGTTTGAAACTGTATGTGCCCCGGCAAAACATGTTCTTAAATTTAATCCATCCCTGTGGGAGTGAACACATTGAAAGTAAGACCTCTAGATGAGGTAACTTCAGTTAGAGTGTGACCCACCTCAAATAGGATGAGTCTTACTCTTATTACTGGAGTCCTTTATAAGAGAAGGAAATTCAGACTGAGCAAGAGAGAAAGCCACGAAAGAAGAAGCTGAAATAAATGAAACCCAGAAGAGAGTGGAGAGACCAGCAGATGCTGTCATGTGCTTTGCCACGTGGCAGGAGCCAAGGATCGCTGGCAGCCAGTCTTCAGGAAGACAACCTCACCTTGATGATGCCTTGATTTGGACATTTTCTGAACCTCAAAACTCTGAGTGAATAAATTGTCCTTGTTTTATCCATTTCATGGTATTTGTTAGCACAGCCTAAGAACTAAATTACCTTACATTTTCCAGTTTCTAGAGCTCACCCGCATTCTTTGCTTGTGACCCCTTCCTCTGCCATCCCAGCCAGCAATGTCCAGCCGAGCCTCTCTCACACTGCCATCACTCGGATTCTCTCCCTCCTCCGTCTTTCACTTTTAAGGGCCCTTGTGGTGAAAATTGGGCCTACTGATAGCCCAGGATCATCTCCCCATCTGCCAACTTACCTCCCCTTTTCCATATAAAGTACTGTATTCATAGGTTCCTGGGATTAGGCCATGGACATTTTAGGGGGGGCAGTTATTCTGCCGACCACACATACCAATAGAAAAAATGGATGAAAGCTACAAGAAAGTAACTCACAGGAAAAGTGCAAGTGGCATGTGCATCTATGAAAAGATGATCACCTTCCTCAATAGCCAGGGAAATGGAAGTTAGAACATCAGTCTGATCCCATGTTTACCTTTCAGATGGTGACTATTAAAAAGGTTAATGTCATCCAGGGCTGGTAAGGATGTGGGGAAGTGGGCAGTCTCCCTCCCTGCTGGTGGGAGTGCAAAGTCTACGACAATTTTTTGAAAAGTGATCTGATCATCTATCAAAATTAAAATGCACTCACGCTTTGACTCAGCCACCCCACTTATAGGAACATGTTTCCCTTAGAAATAATACCACCACCAATTTTATTCGAAAAGTGTTGACACGTCAGGCACAGAGGGTATGGCCAGCAAGATGGACAAGGCCCCTACATGATCTCGTGGGACTTTTGCCCCCATGGGAGAGACAGAGCACAGATACAAAGAAAGAAAGGAGAAATGTGCTGGATTGGGATTAGGGACATGCCCAGGACTGATATGAGATAATGTAAGATAAGAGAGTGAGGATGGCCCCTTAAACCCTGATGACCACGGAGGTCCCTCGGGGGAGGGGACATTGAAGCTGAGCTCTGAACCCATCACCTGGAGAACAGGGAAGGGCATTTTAGGGAAGGGAACAGCTAGTGCGACAGCCTCAAGGCATGATGGAGCTTTGCAGGCTCAAGAATTGGCAACAAGGCCAGTGGGAGCTGGTGTGTAGCAGGCAAGGGAAGGTGGCACATGATGAGCTCAGGGAGGGGGGCAGGCTGGATCATGCAGGGCCTGGAAAGCCGGGATAAAGAGTTTGGATTTTATCCTGGATGATTTCAAGCAGGTGAGTGATGTGATCTGAACTGCATGTTCAAAACAGCAGTATCTGAGAATGAATGTGCAAGTGTGCTTATGAAATCATTGTTTGCAAAACCTGGAAACAGCCTGTATGTGCCTTAATAGGGGTTTGAATACATTATATTATATTCATTCCATGGATTGTGAGTCTAGGAGTCATTTGCATTCACCTGGAAAGATGTTCTTGACAAATGAAGTGAAAAAGTAAGCTGTACAGTAAGGTGTCTAGTATAATCTGTGTGTGTGTGCGTGTGTGTGTGTGTGTGTGTGTGTGTGTTCTTCAAATAGTAAAAGCCATCTGTGATGCTTGAATGAGATCTGTGTGCCAGGCTATAGAGGCTGGCCCTGAGTTTTTGTTGGCTTCTCTGTCACTGAAACCCTCACTTGACAGAGGTTCTCCCCAAAAGGCCCTGTTTATAAACACTACCCCCTCACCCCGATCATGATAGACTTCTCAGGTTTATGAGATTATCCCTCCCAGGAGCATATGCAGAATCATAGACTGAGTAGGAAGGAAAGGAACCTTGGTGGTCTCCTAAGCCAGCTACCCATTTTACAGATAGAGAAGCTGAGGTCCAGAGAGGCAAAGGGGCTTGATAAAGGTCACTCAACAAGTGAGTTCAGGGGTGGAGGCCAAATCCAGAGCATTTCTTGAATTTATCCCACTGGCTCCACGGGAATGCTACCCCTCATGATGAGTGTTTCTGAGTCCCTATCCTATGTATGGATGCACTGACCATATTCCATGAATTCTGTGCGCTGTGTGTAAGAGGATCCCAGCCACGGGGGTTGTGAACTGGCTACAATATGAATGCTCATTCGTAAGAAATCAGATCAGAGGTTGTTACAGGAATTTAGTTGGCTTGTTTAGTTTTAAATCACCCTGCTAATCTAGAGGCTCCTCTTTGGACATTGTGCCGGTTTAAATGTATTGTGTCCCCCAAATGCCATTATCTTTGTAGTTTTGTGGGGCAGAAGTTTTGGTGCTGGTTAGATTTGCTTGGACTGTGCCCCACCCAGCTGTCGGTGATGATTTTGATGAGATGTTCCCATGGAGGTGTGGCCCCGCCCATTCGGGGGTGGGCCTTGATCAGTGGAGCTATATAAATGAGCTGACTCAAAAAGAGGGAACTCAGTGCAGCTGGGAGTGATGTTTTGAAGAGGAGCAAGCTTGCTAGAGAGGAACGTCTTGGGAGAAAGCGGTTTTGAGGCCGGAGCTTTGGAGCAGACGCCAGCTGCCTTCCTAGCTAGCAGAGGTTTTCCGGATGCCATTGGCCATCCTCCGGTGAAGGTGCCCGATTGCTGATGTGTTACTTTGGACGTTTTGTGGCCTTGAGACTGTAACTGTGTAGCAAAATAAACCCCCGTTTTATAAAAGCCTGTCCACCTCTGGTGTTTTGCATTCTGCAGCATTAGCAAACTAGAACATTTTCCTGGCCTCAAAACTGTGAGGAAATAAATTCCCATCACTTAAGCTGAACCACTTCATGGTATCTGCCCTAAACAGACTAGGAAACTAGCCCCCACCCCCTCCTCACTTCAGACTCTTTAGATGCTCAAATAATCTCTATTCTTGGCCCAGAAAATTAAACGAATCTGAACCTCCATCCTCTGAGAGGATGGTTGAGTCCCTAATTAGTTGTGAATTTCTTTGTATATCCCCATTTTCAAGTTGGGCACCATTCTAATTTGTTCATTGCATGAGGTCTTCATTCCCTGGGGCTGGCATAGCTAATTGCCACCAACTGGGCAGCCAAAGCAACAGAAATGTGTTCTCTCGCAGTTCTGGAGTCTAGGGGTCCCGAATCGAGGGGCAGGCAGGGCCGGGCCCTCTCTGAAGGCTCCAGGAGAGGATCCTTCTTTGCCTCTTCCTGCTTCTGGTGGCTCCTGGTGTCGCTTGGCTTGTGGCAGCATAACTCGGTCATCGCACGGCCGTCATCCCTCTGTCTGTGTCTGGACCAAAATTCCCCTCTTCTCTTAATGACAACATATTGGATCAGTGCCCACCCTAATGCAGAACACCTCATCTAAACCAAATCCATCTGCAAAGACTGTAAATAAGGTCACATTCACAGGTATCAGGGATTAGAACTGCAGCATACCTTTTGGGGAACACAGCTCAACTCACAACAGGTGGCAAAAATCAAAGACTCTTAGGACACTATTATAGATGGAAGCACATCCCCCACAAAGACACGTTCAAGTCCTAAGCCCTGGTCCTATTTATATGAACCCATTTGTCCATAGGGTCTTTGAAGATGCTATTAGTTAAGGTGAGGCAAAACTGGAGTCCTTTTAAGTGGAGGAAATTTGGACATGTAGTAGCAGGAGGAGGCCGATGGGGAGAGGGATGGCCATGTGGTGCAGGCAGAGATGAGGTTATGGATGGCCACAGCCACCACCAGAACGCTACAGACAGCCGAGGAAGCATGGCCCTGCCAACACCTTGGTTTTAGATCTCCAGCCTCCCAAACTGTGAGACAATAAATTCCTGATGTTGAAGTCAATTGGTCGTGGTGCTTTGTTACAGAAGCCCTGGCAGACTGTGAGATATCTAAAGAGACTTGGGTGGTGGAACATGCAACTGGAAACAACCCAAATGTCCATCACTGGTAGAATGGAGAGGTACACTGTAATGTGGTCATACCAGAGAGCAATCAACAGCACCAAGAATAAATGACCTAAACTACATGCAAAACATGATTTAACCTTGAAAACATAACACTAAGCAGAAGAAGCAGACCTCAAAAGAGCATCTATGTATGATTCCATTTATGTACAGTTAAAAAAAAAAACTGGCAAAACTAAACTCCAGTGTTTAAGCTTGCATACTTAGTTGGCAAGACTACAAAGAAAAGCCAAGAAGTCATACGATAGTCAACTTTGCAGAGATGGAAGAAGGTAGTGCGTGGGAAGGGGATGCACGGGGCTCTGGGAGGGGACTGTAACCTTGCAGTTCTTTGCCTGGCTCATTAATAATTCATTAGTCTATTTGTGTATGCTTTATGCCCGTTTCTATATATTATACTTCAAAATTCAAAAGGCTGAAAAAATATAGTCAATAAGTTTAATAAAATGATGGGCTTTAATGTAAGGATTTGTGGGGATGATGCTGAAACAATAGGGAGGTGGTTTTCTGTGTAGTTGGCCTCCCCCCTCTCTCTCCCTTTCTCTCTCTCTCCCTCCCTCAGGCCCTCTGCCCCTACCTGTGCAGGTGTCTGACCCTCCTCTCTCTCCTGCAAGAAGCCCTTGCAAACCCTCTCATCTGCATACCATTGTTCAGCTCGGGGTTCACCCACACGCCTGGACTTTCATGCTCTCTACTTGCTGGCAGATTCCTCCCAAGTTCACGTCCATGGAAAGGAGCATCTAAATGACCACTGTTGGGCATTAGCCAGCCATGGATTTCCTGCCCTCGGTCAGGCCCTTCCCTTCTCTAACTATCTCTGGCCCCTGGGCAGGGGAAGGTGGGTGAGGTGGGGCCAGTCTGGGGCTGAGGGCTGAGCAGGCAGAACAGCCTTTCCCCACAAGGACTGGATGGCGTGGAGCTGGACTCGTAAGTGGAGGGACAGATGGCAAAGCAAAGCAAATTATCTCAGGGTCCAGCAGGAGCAAGGGGCCCAGTGAGGCCCAGAAGTGCCCAGGACCCCCAGCTGCTTCAGGCTGCCCCCGACCCTGTTTGTTCCCACTGGCAAGTAGACCTCATCCTCCGGTCCCACGCCAAGCCTGCATCCACAAATGAAGCCTGGTCCCCTCCCTGGTATGTCTCCAGTGGCCGGGCCCCTACCCCCTTCCTGAGGGGGCACGTCCACACCTTAGCAAACCTTGGCGTCTTCCCAAGAACTTCCATTTTTGGTTGTTAAATATTTCACTTCTTCTTGCCAACATCTCCCCTCCCCCACCTCCTTTTTGTGGGAGGCGGCTGCGGGTGGACAGGTCTTCCTCACAGGTGCTCTCCACCCTTCCAAGGGGCTCCCCTGACCCCCAGCCCCCCCGATCCCCTGGGCTCTTTCACAGCCTTCAACACCGCAGCCTCCTCTGCAGCCCCTCACGCTCGCCTGAGTGCTTTCTCTACACGCTGCTCTGGGATCCCCCACACTGGCGGCCACACACACTGCATGTTCTTTTAGGCTTTTCCCCCCATTTATTTATCTGAGTGGTGGATTCTATTATTATCACACCCTTTTTACAGAGAAGGAGACTGAAGATCTGAGAACTCACATGACTCAGGCCACACTCAGCCCTCCAGTTCCGAGCTGAGTCCTCACTGCTGCACTGCCGTCCCCAGGGGCAGCCTCTCTGAGAGGCAAGCACGGTCCCAGATGCCACCGTCCTTCCTTCCGTATGAATGGAGGTCCACGGTGGTCAATCACTGTCCTGGAGTCACAGGGGATGGATCTATCTAACTCTCCATCTATATCTATCTTCCTGTCCATCTATCCCCCATCCATCCATTCATCCATCCATCCATCCATCTACCATCTAATCATCTAGATATCCATTCATCTATATCTATCATATATACATTCATCCATCTATCTAGTTGTCTATCTAATCTATTTAACCATCCATCCACCATCTATCGAATCTCTATCTAATCTATCCATCAATCCACCCATCCATCCATCCACTTTATCTGTCAAATCCATCTCTACCTGTCTATCCATCTGTGGTGGTTTGGAGCTGTATGTTCCCCAGGAAAAATATATTCTTAAAGCTAATCCGTTCCTGTGGGTGTGAACCCATTCTAGGTAGACTTTTGATGAGGCTCCTTCAGTTAAGATGTGACTGACCTCAATCAAGATAAACCTTAATTCTCTTACTGGAGTCCTTTAGAAGAGAATGAAATTCAGACAGAGAGGCACACAGGCAGCAGCCAGACACTGAACTCAGTGAAGCACAGAAGAGAAGGGAAGGACCAGGAGATGCTACAGTCTGCTTTGCCACATGACAGTGGAGCCAAGGATCACTGGCAACCAGCCCCAGAATGTTGGTCTTCAGGGAGAAAGCACCACCTCAATGATGCCTTGATTTGGACATTTTTTTGGCTTCAGAACCGTGAGCAAATAAATTTCCATAGTTTAAGCTGAATCATTTCATGGTATTTGCTTGAGCAGCCTAGGAAATTAAAACACTATTCACCTATTGAATCTATCTATATAATCATCCATCCATCTATCTATCTATCTATCTATCTATCTATCTATCTATCTATCTATTATCTATCTGTCATCTATCTAGCTATCAAAATAACAGTCCATATATATCATCAAGGAACTCAGAATCCAGCAAGCAAATATGGGCACATGCACACAGACACAGCTATACATACATGCACATATATCCACAAACACACATAGACATAATCACTTGTAGACATGCTGGAAATACTGCCCCAAGAGAGTGTGTCTGCTGTGCTCAGGAACTTAGACTTGCATCTCCTGAAAGGAAGTCAGAAATGCTGCATTCCTTCTGCATCCCTGTCCTGGGCACTCGCTCCAGCCAGGCTTCCTGCTGGACACCAGGAACACAGAGAAATGAAGCAGACAGTGCTCCAGCTTTCCAGGTGTGCCTGTCTGTGGGCTTAGAGAGAAAAACTCAGAGGTGAGCTGTTTTGGGGTTCGGGTGGGGCAGAACTCAGAGCCCTGCATTTCCTAGTGAGAGGCTGAGCATGGGTCTGATCAGGAGGGGACCCAGCCCCTGCCCCTCACTTGCTCTGTGCCCCACACAGCAAAGGGACACAGCCTCCCTGGGCTCCTAGTGTCTCTTCTGCAGAATGTCCCAGATGGACAGCAGATGCTTCCAGAAGAGCTGGGTCTTCTGCTCTGCAGGCCAACCTGAGAACAGGTGGATTCCTTGCCAGCCCCACATGGCCACACTCAGGGGACAAGGTGTCCCCTCCTTGTCTGGCTTTGCCATCACCAGGAGGTAACTGCAGCCACCCAACCTGCCCAACTCCCCTCCTTCAATGAGCAGCTCAGGAAACTAAAACACTATGCATCTATCGACTCTATCCATATAATCATCTATCATCCATCTATCTATCTATCTATCTATCTATCATCAATCTGTCATCTATCATCTATCTAACTTCTGTACCCCTTTTCCACATCTTGGGATGGGAGATCTGGAGACTTCCTTCATCTCTCTCCATCTGTACCCTCTCCCCACTAAAGCAGTATAGGGCGTGTTCTTCTCACAGAGGGAAGGAGCCCTGGTTTCCCAGTCACTTTTCTAAAGTCACAGACACTGGGTTGAAAGGGAGAAACTGAGGAGGTGGAAGAGAGGGTGGAAGCTGACTGGCCAGGAGCCCTGGGGGCCTGGGAACCTGGGCTTGGGCCTGGCTCCAGCATTTCTACTGCCCTCTTGGTCAAAGCCAACCTCAGGCCAGTCTGGTTCCAGGGCCTGGGAATGGCTTGTCACCCACCGCTGCCCCTGCCAGCCATGGAGGTCTGCAAGGTGAGGCACTGGGGTGGGGGGTGAGCTGCACAGGATCGTGCCAGCTCCTGGAGGGTCCGGCCCCTGGGGCCTCAGGCTGGAGTCACCACCTCCTTCTTGAGAATTGAAAAAAATGTTGTTTGCATTTTGATGTTAATCTAAAAACACATTTAAACACATTTGGGGCCACCTGCAGAGCTCTGAGTCTCACTGGGGAATGTCAGTGTACTTGGGTCTGGATTTCTTCCCAATCTGGGGCCAAGCAGCAACTTTATGACGGTGGCAGGAGATTGGTCAAAGACCAGAAGCAGCCAGGTGCCCTCGGGGCTCCTTGGCATTGAGGAAGAGAAGAACGGAAGGAAACTGAGGCACAGCATGGTGGTGCTGAGCTGGAACTCCCTCCCAGCAGGTAGGAGTGCTTCCAAATCCTCAGTGGCAAGTTCATTTCCGCCAGATCACCTCACTTGCCATCTTGAAGTGGTGGTGTTCAGACCTGGGAGCAGGGAGGCGGGGAGGAAACTCTCAGGGAGGGTGGCGAGTGGGCAGCAAGGGGACATGCCTGGATGGACTCAATTTGTGAAGGAGATTGAAGGTGATAGCTGGCTCTCCCAAGCGTAGCAGTTGCAAACAGCCTCCCCCAAGACAGGCTTGGTTACTTATAATGGCCACCTTTGCTTGAGTGCTGGATTCCAGGAAATCACTGCTAATCCTCCAAAAACCTGGCAAGGGAAGTACTGCCTTAGCAAATGAAGGTCAAAGTTCAGAGAGGTTAAGTAAGCTACTCAAAGTCACACAGCATTTACACCAGCCCTGGCCTACACTCCAGCCGGGGCTCTCCCCAGCTCCAGCTCTGTCTCCTCTCCAGGGGCAGCACACCTCTCAGGACTTCACAGATACAGCAGCCCCACCTTTACCTTTGCCAGCCTGCCGGGCAACCCAGCTCATAATTAGGTAACTAAGTCTTCGGGTAAACACAGGAGAAGTCCAACCTGTTTTTGCATCGTTTCAGGAAAACAAAGTCCCGGGAGCTTTCCAGTAAGTTCAGCAAATTTCTGGCTCAGTGGTGGGTAAACAGGGACCAGTAACTTGGGTCACCTTCCTGGCTCCCACCTGGCTCCTGGGCCAGGTCAGCTGCCAGATAATTGCAGTATTTGCTCTCCTCAGAGCACCTTGGCACAAGCCCTGGGTTGGTGAGATCAGCTTGTACCCGGGGTCTTTGTGTTTCTGGGATTTGCTCAGGGCAGGACTTGAGGATTTGGAAATGTCAGGCAGGGTGCTTGTGATGCTTCAGGGCTGGGCTCTGCTGGACACCAAGAGCGTGGGGGGCAGGCAAGGCCTGGGGTTCAGTAATTTTCTGGGTACCCAATGCCCAGTGCCTTGATGAGCAGAGTCTGCACTCAGGAAGGGTTTGTGAATAAAATAACATTGACGATGCCTTATACAGAGCACAGTTGAGGGCTGTGAAAAGTCCCCCGTGGGGCACAACTTCAGGCAGAGGCAGCGAAGGGGCCATTCAGAGCCCCCGGTCCTAGCTTTCATCTCATTTCATTTTGAGGGCAATGAAGCCTTCGTCAGCCAGACGACAAGCCCAGAAGGACTTGATCTGGGCAAGGAGACATGCTGGAGAGCAACCAGCAGCCAAGAGGCCACTTCCCAAGAGCTGACTGGACAGACAGACAGGAAGGGGAGGGGACACCCATGGTCAGAAGCAGGCATTAGGGAACAGGACCCAGGGGAGGGGCAGCGGGCACAGGAAATGTCACCCACCACCCAGGCCTGGTCAGGGATGGCTCAAGCCCCGGATTCATTGAATGGCAGAGGGGAGAAGAGCATTTCCAGAGCTCCCTCAGAGTGGATGGGGCCAGCCCTCTGATGTTGCAGGAGGCCCTGGCTTCTGGACCACAGGATCCCATGCTCACTGGCCCCCCACCCTGGGGCAACTCACCTCCCCATGCAAAAATTATGTGGACTTACCTGTCTTGCCACCAGACTATGGGCAGATGAGGGGCAGGATCGCAGGTGATACTGCCCCAAATCCCCAACCCTTGTCCTGGCCCCTGTTATGCCAGAGGCTCGGCCTGCCTCCCTGGAACGAATGAGTGAGCACTGACAGAAATAGTTGTGCCTCTATGGAGCACTGGGCCAGGAGTCAGGAGAGCTGGGTTCTGGTTCCTCCTTTGTGGCTAGCCCACACTGTGACCTTGAGGAAAATATTTTACCTTTCTGAGCCTCAGTTCTCCCAGCTGTGAAAGGGGAACGGAATGACAGGGATAGTATTTGTATCCACTAGGGGCTCAACCACAGAATACTGATGCGAGACCAGTAGAAGCCAAACCGGTGTGTGTGGGGGGTGGGGGTGGGGGGGTGGTTATTACAGGGAACTGGCTTATGCCAACTGTGGAGCTGGTTAAGCAGTCCCCATAAGGCTTCTGCGCATGGCATGCTGGAGCTGAAGGCCCACAGGTAGCAGTCAGAAAGCGAAGACCATGAGCAGGCCAGAGCCCCAAGGGCACAATCTAGAACCTACACGAGTGGGCTGAAAGCAAACACTTGTCTATTCTTGTGGCCTCTGACCATGGTGACAGACACTGGTCGGGCCCAGCATTTAAAACTTGCACATTGGACCCAGCTGCTGCTTCACACCAGGGAGGCAAGTCAGCAGATCAGCAGAAACACACATGCTACAAAGTAGCTGCTGCCCTCCCTTCCACTCTCCAACCCTCTCCCCAGAGAATCTCCCCTGTGCCCCGCCCTAACTGGAAACAAGGAAAGGAATTCTGGGAAATGTAGTTCAGCCAGCCAAATTGACACATAAGACTATGACATCATGATTATGGTTCATTTCTTGTGTAAAGAAATTATCAAAAGAAAATTTGGGGAAAAAAATCACTCTGAAATTTTCCTAGCAGACTGAGTTATCACCAAATTAGCTTAAGACCTTGGCTAACAAGGATTCAGAAATGTCTGCAATTTCATCCCAGCTTGCTGTGGGTCAGAGATTGCTAATTGCCTCCCAATGTCCTTCACCTAATTCCTCAGTAATAGAACTCCCAATTTGTAGCTGGGCAGATGGTTACCTCTTTTAGTTTCCTCATTGCTAAAGTAAATACCATGCAATGGGTTGTCTTCAACAATGGGAATTTATTGGCTCACGGTTTTGAGACTAGGAGAAGTCCAAATCAAGGCATCAGAAAGGCCATGCTTTCTTCCCAGACTGGTGACGTGGGGCTGCCTGCAGGTGATCCTTGGTTCTGGGCTCCTCGGACATGTGGCAATGCACATGGCAGCCTCTCCTGCCCTCTCCATTCTCTTCCAGGTTTTGTTGACCTACAGCTTCTGGCTGCTCCCTCTGTGGCTTTTTTTCTCTCTGTGCAACCTTTCCTATAAGGCCTTCGGTAATAGGATTAAGACCCATCCTTGGCCACACCTTATCTGAAGTAACCTCATCAAAGGGCCCTATTTACAAGACATGACAACCACAGGAATGGATGAAGTTCAAGAACATGTTTTTATGAGGTGCATAGCTCAGAAAGGTCAATATGTACTGCTCCCTGGAAGCCATCGCCTCAGTAGACTCTTTAAAAATAACAGGGAAATGCATGTTTCCAGCATCGGTGAGATCACTGTAGCCAGAAATAGAATTAGGTTCACCCAATAGCAGTGGTCAACCACCATATTGATCTTACCGACAGACATAGGTGAGGTCACGTGGCTAATTTCTGGCTAGTGGGATATTAGTGGAATTGGGCAAATTCTGATGTGCTTGTATAGAGGAGGGATATGCTTTTCTTCTTCTATTAATTCTTGCTTCATGAGAAGGGAGCTGACTGGAAAGCAAGTGTAGAAGCTGGAGCTCCAGCAGCCATTTTGTACCGTGAGGGATGACCTTGGAAATAGAAGCAACATATGGTAGAGCAGCAGTGTAGAAGGAGCATGGGTCCCTGACACCATGGAGTGCCACACCAGCCCTGGGCTGGCCCGCTCAGGGCTTCAAGAACATGAAGGAGAATAAACTATCTTGTTTAAGCTCTTGCTATTCAAAGAGTGCTCCAAGGACCAGCAGTACTGGTATCTTCTGGGAGCTAGTTAGAAATGTACAATCCTGGGTCCCACCCCAGACCTGCTGAATCAGCAACTACATTTTAATAAGATCCCCAGGTAATTTGTATGCACACTTAAGTTTGAGAAGCACTGACTTAAGCCACTGCTATTAGCTGAACCTAACTCTGCTTCTGGCTACAGTAACCTCGCTGATGCTGGAAATGTGCGTTTCCCTGTTATTTTTAAAGAGCCTACCAAGGCAATGGCTTCTGGGAAGCTGCACATCCATGACCAATGGAGAACTGTTCTCCAGATGCTCCCCATCCTGATCTTGGGTGCAGGGTCTGTGTGAAGAATGGGTTCATCAAAAGCACTGGAAGAAATCAGGACTCCCGTGCCTGCCCGTGTGTGCATGCCAGTGTATATGTGTGTCTCTAATTGGGAGTGGCTCTGTGACTCTGTGTGTGTGTGTGTGTGTTTGCATGTGCTTCCAGAGAAGCTGCAGGGGCCAACCAGGCATGTTTACCCAGGAGTCATTGGATGCCAATCTCTAAGGAAACAAGAGGAAGACAAAGGGAAACATCCAGCCTATGGAGAAACACAATTAAAATTATATTGGCTCTACAATCTGAGGCTAACTACAAGAATTCTGGGAAGTCAGGATTCTGGGACAGCTCCGTCGTGAGACGCAGACTTGGGCACACAGAAGAAGAGGAAGAAGCTGGCTGCTGGGAGCTGGTGCCCAGGCCTCCCTCACCCCTGGGTATGGGATTGGCCACCGTGGGCACAGATGGGAGGTGGTAAGAGCTGGGTGAAGGAGGCTGACGGCCGGGCAAGGGTCCAGAGCCTGCACCGTGAAGGCTGGTCTGTGTTTCCATTGTCACCCGTGTCTCCATCGTGCTCACCTCTCTGTTGCCCCTGCTGGGAGAATTCCTTCACACTCCATAGCCAGAAGGGCATCCAGTTCCGCAGTTCCGAGAAACGTGGGAGGTGGGGAGGCTGGCACTGTTTGTTTGCTAGCTGCTGGAGGCCGTGCCCACTGGCACCTCCCCTTCTCCCTCGGAAGGGTGGGTAGCAGCCCAGGAAACAAGAGGCCGAGTCCCATGGCCATGGGGGTTCCGGAAGGGTGGCTGGTTTTGTCTTCACAAGACAGTGATTTCAGTCACTCTTTTCCAGACAAACATTTGCTGGACTCTGGCCCAGAAAGGCACCATGAAGCCTGGGGGCAGGACCACCCCTGTCTCGAGACCCTCCTGGGCAGGAGGTGAGTCAGACATATAAACAATTACAAGATGGTTTTCTGCAATAGAGGAAGTGGCTGTGTGACCTTGGGCAACTTCTTTAACCTCTCTGTGCCTCAAAGTCCTCATCGTAAAACGGACGTGGCAGTGTCCCTTTACAGAGTTAGTGAGAGGACAAATTAGTCAATAGATGCAAAGCATTTAACACAGGGACTGGCCGGTGGTAGAGCTGGCCAGTTCTCCCTGCTATTACTCCCATGAGAGTGAGTATCCTTATTGCAGTTAGCTTGGGATCCTGGGGGAGTGAGAAGAGGGGCCCTCCATGAAGTCTGATGAGGGCAGAGGGAAGGGAAAGGTGATGCTGCACAGAGAGGCTGTAGACAAAGAGTGGGCCGGGCAGGGGGGAGGAGTGGGGCATCCTAGGCACAGGGTGAGTGGAGAAAACCTGGTAGGAGAGAGCAGCGAAGGACGGGTTGAAAGGAGTGGGCGGTACTGTGGGTGGGCGGGGCCAGATGAGTGGGCGGGGCCTCACGCGGAACTTCCCAGGACACCCTGGGGGGCCGGAAGTTCTTCTTGAGCTTTTCCGGGTGGCCCGGCCAGGAGTCATCAACCCACGTAAGCCCGCCGCAGTGCTCCCTGCCCTGTATCCCAGTTAACCGTGGCAGCCGCTGGCCCTTTCCGGGACTGTGGGCTTCTGAGGACTCAGCGGGAACAGTACCAGCGCCTGCCTCAAACCTGGGCCTCCTTCGTTTTACCCCCCTCGCTGGCTGACTTCACCATCCCCTCGATTGCTCCTCACAAAACCCGGGAGTCATCTTTGAAATCCTCTCCAGTTCCTCCCACTTCACATCCGGTCTCTCAGCAAGTGGGGTTGATTCTATTTGGGAGCATCTTCCCAATCATTGATGGTAGAGCGGGTGGGATTTACCGCGGCGGGCCGCTTCCCAGAGACCCTGGATCCAGTGGGCAGCATCCAGAAGCTGGGAGACGGCCTCATCTTTCCTTTGGCCGCTGTCAGGACCTGGACTCCGTGGGGGCTCACACCAAAATGCCAGAAATTCCTTGTAAAATGCTAACTTTGGAGCTCATTAATTTTTCATGACCTTTCCCTTTATTTTGTTGCTGAACAAGGCAGGCACACCTTTCATCAGAAATGCGTTGCTGAGGAGAGTGCTAGCCTCTTTGAAAATTGCTTTAATGACAGTTCTCTGAAGGCCAGCAATGCAGGTCAAAGAGAGCGTGGTTGAAACACTTGATATCAAAGTTGGAGGGGCCAGAGTGGCTGAGGACAAGCAGTGCATCCCAGAGGCTGGTGGGTGTGAGAGCAGGTCAGTGAGGGGTCTGACCACCAGCCCTTGGTGGTGGCTCTGATCCCAGGCACCTTCTGGCCGAAATAGGAAGCCTATTGAGATCCTCTCCAGTCGGATGGACACAGAGCCTGACCCGGGCCATCGTGTTGGAGAGTCACAGCCCCTCAGTGGACTGATTCAATCATTGACCCCGAGCCCCTGGAAGAAAGGGGAGACCATGTGCCCTGAGGGCAGAACCTTGCCTTCAGGTGAACTCTCCTGGGCTGCTTCAAAGCGAGCAGGGCCATTGCTCAGGTAATTCTGTACCTTTCAAGGATTATTGAGCATTGGCTCTGAACTGTGGCTAATTACTGGAAACTGGAAACACCAGCGTGGTCTGCCAGTGAGAGTGGAGGATTTTGAGGCTAAGGTGATAACTGGAGTTTTTGGCTCAAATCTACCTCACTGTTGGCATGGGAAGCAGAAACCATCCCATTTTATCTTTCGATGTTTTGCATGGACATACATAGGAATTGGCAGAATCTCCACACTGACTTCTTGATTTGTGGAATGATGTCTGTTATAGTGGAGAAGGGCTGAATGGAAACCCCTGGAATCACACCTCTCTATCAGAGTTTTTAGCCCAAACGATTCCACCTCCTTTCAGATATTAGTGCCAGCATCCAACATTTGAAAAGATGCAGGGGTAGTGATTCCTATCACATTCTCCCGCAACTTGCCTGTTCAGTTGGTGCTGAAGACAGATGTGCTGAAGACAGATGATGGATCCTGAAGAATAATGGTAGATTATTTTAAACATAGTCAAGTAGCGACTGAAATGGTAGCTGTTATTTTTAGATGAGGTATCTTTACAAATTTACATAGCCCGTGGCCTCATGCTGGCAAGTCTTATTTGTTTTGATCCAGTGGAAATACAGGCAGAAGGAATTCAGTCTTTTGATTTCACCTGGAAAGGACAGCAGTGCATCTTCACTGTTGGCTCTCTGAGTTATATCCATTTTCTGGCACTGCAACACAGTTTACTCTCATTGTCTCACCACCCCAGTGATAGAGGGCCAGTCTGCTACACTGCTGATACCAAGATAGTAGGTCATGGGGAGTAGGAAGCGAGACTTCTAAATGCCTTTGTAAAATGTGTGCTATAGGATAGGCAGTTAATCCCATAAATAACAGGGGCTTGGCCACCTCACTGAAGTTTCTGGGTATCTGGTGTTCTGGGACCTTATTGGGATATTCCCTCCAAAGTCAAGGACAAATTGCCATACTATCTCCCTGACTACAAGGAAGGAGGTCTGATGCTTGGTGAACTCCTTTGGACCTTAGAAAGAAATACACTGTGCTTCGTTGTGCTCTTATGATTGATTTACCGAGTTCTCAGCCTCCCAGTTCTGGATGGGCTCAGAGCAAGAGAGGGCCTTTAAGCTGGTCAGGACTATAATACAAGCAGATCTGCCCCTTGGACCTTATAACGTGATAGATCCAATGGTGCAAAGTTTCTTCAGTAGATCAGGGTGCTGGAAGCATTGATTAGCATATCATAGCAGAAACTGTGAATTGGGGGCAAAGCTGGAATCCAGTCAACAAGCACCTATTCTTTTGACAAGTAGTTCCTGGCATTGTACCAAGCACCAGTGGAAAAATTGAATGCCTGGCCGGGAGATGTCAGATGGTCCGGCACCTTGTGCTTCCCCCCATTAGCTGGGTCGTATCTGGTCCACTGAACAATGAAATTGAGCATGCCCAAAACGTCACTGCATAAAAGGGCTATAAAAAGGATGGGGCCCAAGCCATTCCTGAAGGCCACGGTATAGCTAGCCTCTTTGATACCTGCGGTTAGAGGAAGGCTGTTAAATATTAACAACTGATTCTCTGGGGCGTAAAGCCCTGATTTGAGGTGTTTGCAGATTTCCGTGGTGTAATAACTTTCACCGTGGCTGGTTTCAAATTACCAATGTGACATCACTGAACACAGAATTGGGAAGAGATCTCACAAGTGGCTCTTTTGAGCCTGAGCAAGCTAGTTCCAGGACACCGTGGTCCAGAGTGGATCATTTATTAACATCCCCTTCCCTTATATGAGAAAGATTATTTTCATAAAATAATCATGAATTGAAATGAATAATAACAATGGCCAGAAAAGAAGCATAGAAAATGCAAATTTTCTTTTTACTGAACTTTATATAAGTAATCATGCTGATAGAACATTATTTTAAAATAAAATTAATATACAGTACAAAAAAGGAGAAAAGTAATGGGTCAATACATTTAAATCACATTAATGTAATTTTTTGAAAAAGGAAAAAAAACTTTTATCTAAATCTTTGTCTGTTACAATGATAAAGAACTTTATAATTTCTGATTTCAAACCTTAACTTCTGCAAATTTGTCAGTGGCTTCCTAAGAATTGATCTTCCTTGGATATTAATGTTCATTGGACAACATCACCAGGTTCGACAAGACAATCTATTTCTATTCACAGTTAATCAAAGGACACTTTTTTTGTTAATCTTAATTTCAGAAAATTTCTTACACATGAAGCAACATATGAACAAATAGTTTCTGTAATAATTAAATTTTATTGGCGCATAGCCACATCCATTCACTTACATGCATTTGTGACTGCTTTTATGGAGAATTGAGTAGTTGCACAGAGAAGATACAGCCCAAAAGCCTAAAATACTTAAGAAAAAGTTTGCCAAGCCTGACCCAAAGAATTAAAAATAAAATGTTATTGTTAAAGTATACAAAATTTGAATATATTGTCATCAAAAAGTTTAAATTATGGTAAAGATAAATTTTTTTAAATTTATGTTCTCATAAAAACATTGTTTCTCTAAAGTATTCAAAATTACTTGTTACAATTGAAGGGCAAAAGACATTATAATTAATAAATGTCAAAATCTTAGATCAAAATGATTTAAAGTTGAAATTTTCAATGTAATATTTTGAAAATTCACAGAAATTGTAATAAATGTTTTTAGAAAATTAAAAGTATTCACAGTTCTGGCATTCTATGTTTGTCTAGTTGCCAGTATAAAGAACCAATATTGCACTGCATCATGTAATTGCTAATATAGGCTTGCATATATACAAATTTAAGAGTAGAGCAAATTGTTTAATCTTTTATTTCTCAATAGCTGTGTGCATCTATTGTGAACAATATGCTAATTCCCAGGTCCCATCACAATCATGAATTGGAACAGGAATAAAAGCAAGAAAATGGGTTTATTTTCATAAATTATTTATTCAATATTATTATTATTTATTCAACATTTCTAGGAAACAATTCTCTGTAATTAAATACATGGTTTAAAAAAAATCTATTTCATGCGTGCTCAGAGGATTTAAGCTAAAAACTTCACATTTTCTTTCATATAAGTGTTTCTGCTGCTGGAGTCCTCCCGGCTCTCAGGAATGGTGTCCGTCTCTGATGTCAGCCGGGGTGCAACCCACAAACTTGTTTTGAGGACTTGGGGGTGAGAAATGAAAGCCTGTCGTTCCTTGGGCCCTGAATAAGGTGATGGATGTTGAGGCTTCTAGATTATGTGGTACCAACACAACACACAACAGCACTGGCCTCGCATGTTGTTTGACCATTGAGTGTGTGTGTGCACGTGTGTGTGTGTTTATGATGTCTGGTCCTCTGAAGCAAGTGGCCCAGGAGGGCCTCTCTGGCTGGGTCTAAATGGTGTCTGTAGTGTGTCTATTTGGTATCTATGCTTGATCTCAGAGGTGGGCTGCCGGCAGCCATGGCTGTTGTTGGAGACCTGCCCCCAGGAAATAAGTGATTGTCAAGGGCAGACACTTGACCCCAGCTGCCCAGTCATATTGACTCTCAGGAATTTGGAAATTTAATTGTGGGGCTGAGAACCAAATCCAATTAGTCTTCAGAGCTGTTCAGAACAATCTTGAGTTCTGTCCTTCTGGTTGGGATTTCCAGTTCCTTCCTCTGTTTCCACCAGGCCTCTCAGAATCCCTCTAATGATGTATTTTTTTCTTTTGCTGATTTGGTCTCTCTTATCTGAAACCAAAAGGAACTCTGACTAACACATCAAGTAAGGGGTTGTCTGTAAGTTCAAATTGTAAGGCCAGGTCAGGCTTAAGTCAGCACATGGAGAAACCCTCTGTCTAGGCCACTTTTTGAGGCCACACTGTGGTCAGACAATGGCCTGTCTATGCCACCAACATTCTATAAAAGGTGGAGTCAGTCCTGGCCCCTCCACTCACCTGCTGTGTGATCTTGAGCAAGTTACTTAACCTCTCTGATCCTCAGTTTTTTTCCTTCTATAAAGCAGCACTGTCCCTGGGGTGGGGGTGCGGGGGATCCACCTATAGAGCATCTTTGTATGAATTAGGAAAAGGTGCCTGTCTGGGCCCAGGGTTTCGTATGTGACTGCAGGCTATTCTGAGCCCCCAGGCCCCCAGCTGGAGTTTTGGTGCAGGACACAGTCTGTAGATTGACGAGTGTGGCCCTGGGTGTTGGGATTGTCAGTGGTGTCCTGGTTGGAGTAACCAGAGTCCCCTTTTCTTTTCCCTTCCCAGAGTCCCAGCCCAACCACCACATCTGTGTGCTTTCAGAACCTTTGGGATACCATGAAAAGTGGCTTGCTTATTTCCACCCTCAACTCATTCATCCAGCTGGGTTTGGGGAACACCTGCATCGTATGTCCTGCTTGGTTTTGCTGGCTGGAGGGAAACCAGGATGTGTAACACCTGATCCCAGGCCTCCTGCAAGATAAAATCTGGAGAGGAAGATGACACCAACTTGTGGGAGACTTCTGCTTTTGTGTGTCTCCTCACAGCTTACACAGCTTTTCCACGACATTCATTCACTCACCATATCCTCATCACAGCCCTATACAGCGAGCAGGATGGATGCTGTTGGTGCTACTGTGTAGTTGGGGAAACTGAGGCTCCAAGAACTTAAGTGACTGACTGCTTGATAATAAGCTCTGAAGATGGGACTGGGGAATAATTTCTAGAACTTCTGGGCTTAGCTCCAAATCAGAGGACAAGGGGGAGAAGGAAACCCTTCCCTCCTTCCCCAGGCTCTCAGCCTGCTTCTCTGCCCTTCCCCTTGCACGTGCCCTGCTCCGGGAGGAGAAGCCACTGCTCTGACCCATCAGCTGTGGGAAACCCACCCCCGGGCCATGTTTGCTATTGGGCGTTCGCTGTGCACTCAGACGGCGTACAGTGGATGGGGCCACTTCCCTCTGCGTCTTCTGTCCCTCTTAGAACAGGAAGAGGCCCCTGGCTTATCCCTGAACAGTTTCCGTCCCCACTCCCACCCCCACCCCACATGCTGCCTAAATGTATAGGTTTGGGCTTGACTGGCCAGAAAGGTTTTGATTCACGTTTAGGAGGAGGTAGGAAGTTCGCCTTCCCCTCCCCATCCTGGGGTCTAAAGTGGGTTCTGTGTCCCAGCTCTCCTGGAGCTTGGCAGGAGGATTATTGCACATGAGGTCAGTTTTTCAAAAAGTGGTCCATTCTTAGTTTCCTGTTTGATTAAGTCACAGGTGAGGATCCCCAGATTCTGAGATGGAGATTTGGGTGCAGGGGGTGGGGGGATTGTTAGGTAGTGCCCTGGGATCCACACAGGGCAGAGTATAGGGAAAGAAACAGGAGTGGGCAGGGGAGGGACTGAGCTTCCACGCCAAAGCCTGGGCAGACCCCGAGAGAAGCTTGGGAGATGGGCTGCCCTGTGTGAGCAGGAAGAGGGCCAGCCTTCGGTTGCCTGTGCCATTAACGGGGTCCATCCTGGGAAGAGGCCATGCCCTTGGGGGAGGCTGCCGTCTCCTGCTGGAGGGGCATGGCAGGGATGCCTGGCTGCCGGGACAGTCCCTCCCAGTGGCCAGCCAGGGAACAAGCCCTTCGTTCCCGCGTGAGGTTCTGGGCAATGGGTCCCCAAGGCTACTTTGCTCTTGTTCTCTCTTGGGGACATCAGAGGCAGCGGGGGAGCTGCAGGACACCTGCCTCCCTCAGTCCTCTAGCCCCAAAGCCAGGACATGCCATGGGAACCTCCCCCTAACTCCTGATGGGGTGCAGATTGCATCTTGGGCACAAACTACAGGAAGGAGTGATTGCTGGGGGGTGAGGGCCTCAGGGGGGTGGGGATGGAAGAGGAGAAGGTGGAGAAGGCTTTTTAAGATAAGAAGGTGACCTGGGATAGGGGTTGGGGTGAGCATGCCAAGTCCAGGGAGCTAGTGACTCCATCCATAGTTCCAAAGAGGCCCTGCCTGGGAAGGTAGGCTGCAGCTTCTGCTGCCCAAGGAGGGTGTCCTGCCTCAAGGAGAGGGGCCTGGGGAAGACAAAGCTGTCTCCCTGCTGAGCGAGGGTCACCGCAGCCCTCCTGTGCCCCTTGCAGAGGCTGCCAGCTTGCTGGTTGCTGGGCAAGGATGGGAGGCAGGAAGAGCTGCAGCCCGGGGTGGGTGTAGGGTGGGGGGGATGGGAGAGCAGGGGTGACCACGGGATTTGAGGCCAGCCCTTCCAAATTAGCACAGCTGGTTTCCTCCAGCCCAGGTTTTCCACAGCAGAAAGAAGATACGGGGTCGGGAGGGAATGGCTGATTGCCTTTGGGGTCCCTCCGTGACTCAGAGCATTTTCCAGCTCGTTGAACCGGGGCCATGTAGTGTGAAGTTCCCTCCTGACGCTCGGGCGGATGCATAATGAACAGGGAATTTAATCCATATGCTGCCGATTCCTTTACCCTTAACTCATCCGCATGCGGTTCCTCAAGAGCCTTTTGATGTCCATCAGCCTCTTTATGAGATGTTTTAGGCTCTCTCCTCTCCTCTCCCACACCCCAATGAACGTCGTTCCATTCTGAGGAACAGAGGTGGTGTTCTTTGGAGTCTAAATGGACCCAGACTTTGTAAAGTTCAAGTTCTAAATGCAAAGCTCGTGGGGTTCCCTTGGACGCCAGTCTTGGCGCCTCTTTATCCTGCAGCCGGGGCCTCCTGATGCAACTCAGGAGGGCAGACGTGACACACAGGACTCACAGGCCTGGGGGGTGACGAGCTGGGAGAGCAGGGGGCAGAGGGTCTGGGCCTCTCTCTGATCCCCCAGGTCAGTGCTGCGCTCCACGACGGGAGGCCCCTACCTGCCCTGGCCGGTGCCTCTCTCACAGGCCACCTCACCCTCTTCCTTCATTCCCTTGAGCTGAGACATGGTCCCCCTCCCCCCATCCCAAGACCTCCGCTCATATGCAAATATTTATCATGGGTCAGTCAGCAACGCCTTATTGCGGGCTCAGTTTTTCTACTGGGAGATACAAGGTGGCGAGTTCTGATGAGTGGCAGGGAGACCCTGGTGGGAAAGAGAGTGCTGGAAAGGGGAAGGAGAATGCTGGGGCTGGAAAGCGAGCTCCTGGGACCCCCAACTCAGCCTGGGCTCCCAGGTGTCCAGAGGGCCTGGGGAGCAGAGTGGGGGCGGGCATGGCATTGGAACTGACTCTTAGGACACAAAAGATGGAGACTCCAAAGGAGAGGCATCGTGTTCAGAAGAGAAGACACGCCTCCCAAATGGTGTGTGCTTGTGGCTGTGTGCACTGTGTGTGTGTGTGTGTGTGTGTGTGTGTTGGGTAGAGGGCAGTTCCCTGAGTGCTGCCAAGCACTTTGACACCAGGGAGGTTGTAGCTGTTAAGGGCAGGGACCTGGTGGGGGCCCCAAGGGGCAGACCTCAAATCTGCCTTGAGAAGGGGCAGGGAGGCTTTCCAGGTTTGAGCTGCTATGGGGAGCAGACATAGGGGTCCTCTTGGAACACCAGGGTGGAGGGTGAAGAGAGGGAGTGGAAAAGGGGGCCTGGGGGTGGGGTGTGCAGTGGATATTTGGTGGAGAAGATACTCTTTGCTTCAGCTAAGAGAACCATGTCCCCCACCCCCACCCCTGACACGAGGAAGGCTACACCTGCCACGCAGGAGAAGATGGGGGTATTGAGTCGCTTAACTCGTTCCCACCTGGCTAAGGCACCCTGCTCTGTGTCTCGTGGAGTCATCCTGTTTAAAGTATTGGGGAATTTTAGTTCCATGCCCCGCCATGTGTCCCCATCATCTTGCATAGTCATCAAGACCCTGCCACGAGATGGGGGATGTCTTGTCTTTCCTTACATGGTAGGAAAAGAAGTGGTTCCGAGAGACCGTGTGACTTGCCTAAGGTCAGACAGTGAGTCAGAGCAAATTGGGGTTAGCAGCTAGGCCTGACCCTTGCAGTGGACTTTGCTCACTCGGGGCCTGCAGTGAACTCCCCTCTGAGAGAAGCTGTCCTGCACCAGAGCTTGTGGATGTGCCCCACTTCCTGGGTGCCCCTCTGCACTTTCCTCCTAGGGTCCCTGTTGGCTCTCTTTTCCCAGGGTCAGGCCTGTCAGTTGGCAAAGCTGCATGGAGAGCCGGCTCTGTGCAGTCACCATCTAGGCACTGCAAAATGAAAGTGAATCCTTCGGGAGTCCCCTGGCTTGTGGGGGGCCGACATGGAAACAGACACTGGTAGCAGAAAGGCTAGTAAACAGGAGGGTCCTTGGGGATGGAAAGGGGAAGGTAGTCTCAGAAGGCTTCCTGGAGGAGGTGAGAGCTCAGCTGAGTGAAAAAGGAGAGCTGAGAGAGAAGAGGGGAAGGGGAGAAGTGTAGCAAGCTGTGGACAAGGGAAAGGTAAGCACACATGAGATGATGGGTGTAAGCTGCTTGGTGGTCCCAAAGTTCAAGTACGGGGAGACAGTGATGGGCAGTTGTGCACAAGAAAGCTGGGAAGACAGGCCAACTTCTTCCCCTGGGAAGAGCGGCCTTTAAGCCCTGTTAGGGATCTGAGCAGACGGTTTCAGCATGGCAGAGCTTGCATCTAGAATGATCCTTCTTCTGGGGGAAGAGTGAATTGGGAAGCAGGAGGACTGACTGAAGCTGGAGGTCATGAGGAGTTTGAGCGGCCCTGAGCTGCAGGGAGGACACAGAGAAGGGGCCATGGAGGGGCCATAATTGGCAGGCTTCAAGGGCGACGCACAGTTTCCTGGCTTGGGTCTTGGGGGTGGCGGGTGACTCTCTGAGCTGGAGGCACAGGGAGAGAAGTGGGCTTAGGAGGCGAGCGTGGACTTGGGCTTGTGGCACGGGCGGGGTGTGTGGGGGTGGGGGTGGGGGGTTGCCTGTTGGCGCCTGCATCCAGGGCCTGGAGACCAGGAGAGAGGCCTGTCTGGAGCTGCGGATCTGGGGGCTATCTGCATAGACGTAGGAACTCAAACCCTGAGCTTGCCCAAGAAGAGTAAACAGGATGGTCCAGAAAAATTGGAGAGAAGAGAGCTCAGTGATGGCCATCAGGGGAGATTCAGGAGGGGTTGGGGTGGGGGGAGTGGCTGGGCCTAATGGGGTGGGGACTGGGAACTGAGGAGAAACTGAGTCCCAGCCTTGAACACAGCAGAGTTGTTGAAAGAAAGGAAGCAAGGGAGGGAGGGAGGGAAAGAAGGAAGGAGTGAGGGAGGGAGTGGGGGAGGAAGGAAAGAAGAAGGAAGGGAGGAAGGGAAAAGAAAGAAAGAGGGAGGGAGGGAAAAGGAAAGGAAGGGAGGGATGAAAGAAGAAAAAAAGGACAGAGAGAAAGGGAAGAAAGGGGGCTGGGAGAAGGCGTTCCTTCCGGCCCTTCCGGCTAAAGCAGCCCAGTGGCAGGGCTTCAGGAAGTTCTCCTGGGTTGAAAGACACACACCCTCCCTGCTGGGCACCGTGGGGTCCACCTGTGCCCCATGGAGGGAGAGAGGGAGGGCGGGAGAGACTCCTGGCTACAGGCACGGCCACATCTAGACTTTTCGTTCCGAAGGTGGAATCAGAAGCAGCTCTGTCCCTTTGGGCTGGTGGGTCTTCACCGAGCGTCGGGGGCTCAGGAGAAGGGAGGGAGGGAGGGGAGTACGGTTCAGCCTGAGTGGTGCCCCCCACCTTGTAGAGCCAGGGAGGCAGAAAGGCTCCTGAGCAAGTGGGGTGCAGGGTCTGACTTCTCACCTGCCCAGGCAGGGTGCGGCACATGCCCGTGACAGACATGGAGGCTGGGCAGGGTTCCGGTGGCTCAGGAGCCTGCTGGCCCCTGGCCGTTGAGTACCAAGGATGCCTGGACACTGGGCATGGCCTTATCGGGTCTGGGGAAGCACAGCATGTCCTTCGGGGGGTCTCAGCAGATGCAGCAACCGCAGCTTGGCTGGGCAGGCTGCCTCTGGCTGCTCCAGCTCCCACGGACAGATAGACATCATGCCCTTTCTATTTACAGGGCCAGCTGGGCAGCGTCCTGCCTGACTTTCGAGGACAGAAGGTCAGGGCAGCTCTGCCAGTCACCAGTGACCTCTTCCCAGGTCCTCTGTAGAGCATATGGCTAAAACCCCAGCCCCAATCTTATCTGCCAGACATGGCATTGGCATGGAAATTCAAGCCCCTGCATCACCACCAAGGAGGCTGTTCTTTGCCTTCCTATGTCCCCCTTAAAAATCAAAGAACCCTGCAGCCAGGAATCAGAAAGAGCCAAGCTTTTTCAGCCCTGCAGTAAGCATAGACTCAGGGGATGGACCAGAGTCTCACTGTCATGGGGCACGTGTGAACTTGGGCTAGTTATTTGGTTTTCTCATTTGTCAAGAGGTCATAAACATCCCCGGACTGAGAAAAGAATCAGATGAGCTCATCCATGAGATACTAGTTTGAAAGTTAAAAAGAGCTCTGGTTCACAGCTTTCCTCAACTCCTCCAGTGGAGCTGACCCCGAAATCTCCAACACTGCCTGCCTGGGAGCTGTTCTGTTGCCTTCCTGGGCTCCCCTTAAAAATCAAAGGACCCTGCAGCCAGGAATCAGAAAGAGCCAAGCTATTTCAGCCATGCAGTAAGGGTAGACGATAAGACGGGAAAACTGGTTCTAGAAGCACATACAGTCCACCCCGCGCCACCTTGTGCTTCAGCGTCATTCAACTTCCCATCACCAGGGCTAAGTTGTGGGGGCACCTGACCCAGAGGGTGGAGGCTTTCCCCTTGCTGACCTCCCAGTGAAGGCCGGTGGCGGCTTAAACTGGCTCTTCCAACAGGGCAGAGGCCCGGGCTTCCTAGTGGGGGCCGAACAGGTCAGCCAGGATTTGTTCCCTCCTGCAGGTGCTCATCTGACAACTGTGAAGCCCCCTGAGGGGCAGATGCTAAGCTGGCCAGCAGATGGCATCAGCCAAGGTGGGGCTGAAGGGCCCATCTCCAGGCTGATCCCAGAAACCCAAAGCTCCCCAAAGCAGCCCTGGCCCCTTTCCCCAGCAGGGCTTACCAGTGTTGCTGTTTACAGATGTGTGTTCCCCCATTCCCTGAGAGCTCACCAGAGGAGGTTCTGCATCTCCCATGCTCCTTGCACCCAGCCTGCTTGGGGCTTGCAAACCCTGGGGCACTGAGGTTCCCAAGGCCCACCGTGGGCCTCTCTGACCTGGAGCACAGCCCCAGAGGTTGCTGGCAAATGCCCTTCTGAGTCTGCCTGGCTCCTTCCTCTCAGATGTGTGAGCAGATGTGCATGCCTTGTTGGATTTCACCAGGAGATCCTACTGGCTGCTTCTCTAACAGCACCCACCCGGTTTTCCTCACTGATGAGACTTGGTTTGCTGTCGTTCTTGCTCACTTCACACATTCCTTGAGGGCAAATTCTAATTAGCCGAAGCTGAACATGGTAACTCCAAGCTCCTTGCATTCCTAGTTGGTGATGGGGTGAGAGATGGGCATGTGATCTAATACTGGCCGATAAGAGGGGAAGTCTGCTGGGGGTGGCTGTTGGGAAAGGTTTTTCTCATTGACTAAAATAGCACACAGGAAGGAGTGGCTTCTCTCTCTCCCTCAATGGTGTTGTGTCTGTGTGTGATGCCAGAACATTGGCAGCCTTCTTGAGACCATGAGGACAAAGCCAACACTCCAAGGAAGAGCCGAGCTGAAACATGTTCTTGGTGAATTCTATGTGCTCTGCAATATGACAGCAGTTCTGTCTATGGGGAGGGAGTGGTGGGGACAGTGGGGGTGTGTTGGGGAAGGCCTGGCTGAGGAGGTGACTTTGAGCAGAGCCTGGTGGGGAGAGGGAGGGAGCCAGGCATGCAGGGGGTTTCCAGGGTGAAGAAATGGTGAATGCAAAGGCCCTGAGGCTTACCTTGACATGCCCAAGGCCCTAGAGGGGCCCTTTCAGCATCAAGGCTGTAGAGCAAGGCAGGGAGCAGGCCTCCTGATCCTGGTGGACCACGGACAGGGATCTGGATAGATGAGTGAGTGGTTCTGGGGTCCAGAATGTTGCACTGGAACAACTTGAATCCTTTTCTGTCTAAGGATGTAATTAGTTCTGGAGACCTAAGTGAAACTATCTGTATTTGGGGACAAAAGGATATTGCCATGAAGTGAGAAGTGCAGGGGCTAAGCGCCAGGTGAGTCCCAGCATTGCCTGCCCTCCCTGGCCCCTTGTAGAGGGCAGGCATCATCAACTGTGACAGTTGGTTTTCCACTGCAGGATGGTCCTGGCAACTCCACAACCTCCCAGCCAGTGGACTTCAGTTTCTGTGCTCATAGCAGACATCACTAATTGATTGCAGCACTTCTGACCAAGCTTTACTGGGGCACAGAGACATCACTAATTGATTGCAGCACTTCCAATCATGCTTTACTGGGTGTGCCAGTTTGAATGTATTATGCTCCCAAACGCCATTATCGTTGATGTGATCTTGTGTGGGCATACCTATCAGTGTTAATTAGATTGTAATTCTTTGAGTGTTTCCATGGAGATGCGCCCTACCCAACTGTGGGTGATGAGTCTGATTTGATAATTTCCATGGAGGTGTTGACCTGCCCATTCACGGTGGGTCTGAATTAAATTACGGGAGCACTATGTAAGATCAGACAGAAGGAGCAAGCTGCTATAGCCAAGAGGGACACTTTGAAGAAAGCACAGGAGCTGCAGAAGAGAGACTGTTTGAAGATGGCCATTGAAAGCAGTCTCTTGCTCCGGAGAAGCTAAGAGAGGACAGATATCCCAAGTGCAACTAAGAGTGACATTTTTGAGGAACTGCAGCCTAGAGAGGAATGTCCTGGGAGAAAGCCATTTTGAAATCAGGACTTTGGAGCAGATGCCAGCCACGTGCCTTCCCAACCAACACAGGTTTTCCAGATACCATTGGCCATCCTCCGGTGAAGGTACCCAATTGCTTTTGTGTTACTTTGGACACTTGATGGCCTTAAGACTGTAACTGTGTTACCAAATAAACCCCCTTTTATAAAAGCCAATCCATCTCCGGTGTTTTGCATTCTGGCATCATTAGCCAACTAGAATACCTCATCTAAAAATAACAGCTACCATTCAAATCACTACTTGACTATGTTTAAAATAATCTACAGTTATTCTTCAGGATACATCTGATGGACAGATAGACACCATTGGCCATCCTCCAGTGAAGGTACCCAACTGCTGATGTGTTACCTTGGACACTTTATGGCCTTAAGACTGTAACTTTGTAACCAAATAAACCCCCTTTATAAAAGCTGATCCATTTCTGGTGTTTTGCATTCCACAGCATTAGCAAACTAGAACAGATTTTGGTACCAGAGAAGTGGGGTGCTTTTGCTGCTGAGTTTGCAAATACCAAACATGTTGGAATGACTTTAAATGGGTAAAGGAAAGATTCTGGAAAAATTGTGAGGAGCTTGATAGAAAAGCCCTAAACTGCTTTGAAGAGACTGTTTGTGGAAATATGGACTCTAAAGATATTTCTGACGAGGTCTTGAACAGAAATGATGAATGTGTTGTTGCAAACTGGAAGAGAGGTGATCCTTGTTTTAAAGTGGCAAAGAATTTGGCAAAATTGAGTCCTGGTGTTGGATGGAAGGAAGAATTTGAAAGCGACGACCTGGAATATTTAGCTGATGAGATCTCCAAGTAAAATATAGAAGAAGTAGCCTGGCTTCTACTTGCAGCTTATAGTGAAATGCGAGAGGACAGAGATAAACTTAGAACTGGACTCTTGGGTTCAAAGAAACCACAAACTGATGGTTTGGAAAATTCCAGGCTTCCAGTGAGTGGAACTCCAGAAGCTATAGCCCAACGTGAGGATTTAACCAAACTTGGAACCTGACCACCATTTCAGTACAAGCCAAGATTGGAGATGGAGTTATCAGAAAGAATTTGTGGAAAGTCCTATTGTCTGACAGCTTTGACCCCTGTGTGCTTCATGCGAAGCCAACAGAATTTTTGCGAGATCTTTATAGACGGAGCCACTGCCAGTCTGAACTGGAGGGGACAGACAAGGAACAAATTGAAGGAAAAATTTCTTCAAAGACAGAGCCATGGATGTTGAGGTCAGGAGTCAGGAGGCCTTGGGCTGGGAGAGCGGAGTGGCCTACACGCATGGAAAGGGTGAGTTTGCCCTGGAGGTCGAGGGTGGGCCTTCCGCCTCCATGATCCGGAAGAGTTTTGCCACCCCAGGTCCCAGAGAGGGTGGAGCACATTCCCAGGGGAATGGGGAGAGCCTGGCTGCCACCACACTGTTCTGAAGGGGTTGAGCGTGTGCACCAGAGATGGAAGGGGATCTGGGTGCTGCCCCGATGTTTGAGGAGGGTGGGGCCAAGAAGGTGGTCTCCCCAATGTGTTGATATGTTGGAGAACCCACCCCAGTGTTTGGAGAGGAAAGGGCTGCCGAAAAGGCCCTTAGGAAGGGTTAGACTCCCGCTCTCTCAAGCCCCAAGGATGCAACGTCGTTCTGTAAATGACTCTCAGACTTTGAAATCTAATGGAGTTTGTCCCATAGATTTTAGGAACTGTTTTGTTCCTGCGAACCCTGTTTTCCTTTCAGTTTCTCCCTATGGCAATGGGAATGTTTATCCTATGAATGTCCCTCCTTTGTATATTGGAAGCACATAACTTGTTCTAAGTTTACGAGTCCATAGTCAGAGGGGAATTTTGCTTTTGGACAATCCACACCTGTAACTGATTTAATGGGACCTTGCACTTAACTATTGTTACTGAAATGATTTAAGTTTTTGTGATATTGTGATGGGATGAATATATTTTGTATTTGGAAAGAATATGTTTTTCTGAGGTCCAGGGGGTGGGATGTGCCAGTTTCAATGTATTATGTCCCCCAGAAAAAGCCATATTCTTTGACGCAATCTTGTGGGGCAGACATTTTAGTGCTGATTAGATTGAAATCCTTTGAGTGCTTCCATGGAGATGCGCCACAACGAACTGTGGGTGATGATTCTGATTGGATAATTTCCATGGAGGTGTTGGCCTGTCCATTCACGGTGGGTCTGAATTAAATTACTGGAGCACTATATAAGCTCAGACAGGAGCAAGCTAGTACAGCCAAGAGGGACACTTTGAAGAATGCACAGAAGCTGAGAGAGTACCTGCAGGTGAGAGACAGTTTGAAGATGGCCATTGAAAGCAGACTCTTGCTCTGGAGAAGCTAGGAGAGGACAAACACCCTGTTCTAGTTTGCTAGTGCTGTGGAATGCAAACACCAGAGATGAATTGGCTTTTATAAAAAGGGGGTTTATTTGGCTACACAGTTACAGTCTTAAGGCCATAAAGTGTCCAAGGTAACACATCAGTGATCAGGTACCTTCATTGGAGGATGGCCAATGGTGTCCGGAAAATTTCTGTTAGCTGGGAAGGCATGTGGTTGGCGTCTGCTCCAAAGTTCTGGTTTCAAAATGGCTTTCTCCCAGGATGTTCCTCTCTAGCAAGCTTGCTCCTCTTCAAAATGTCACTCACAGTTGCACTGAGTTCCTTCTGTTTGTCAGCTCATTTATATGGCTCCACTGATCAAAGCCCACCCTAAATGGGTGGGGCCATGCCTCCACGGAAATTATCTCATCAGAGTTATCACCTACAGTTGGGTGGGGCTCATTTCTAAAGAAACACTCAAAGAAATCTAATCAAAACTGAAAACGTCTGCCCTCATAAGATTACATCAAAGATAATGGCATTTGGGGGACACAATACATTCAAACTGGCACACACCCCAAGAGCAACTAAGAGTGACATTTTTTGAGGAACTGCAGCCTAGAGAGGAACATCCTGGGAGAAAGCCATTTTGAAATCAGAACTTTGGAGCAGATGCCAGCCACGTGCCTTCCCAGCTAACAGAAGTTTTCCAGACACCATTGGCCATCCTCCAGTGAAGGTACCCGATTGCTGATGTGTTACCTTGGACACTTTATGGCTTTAAGACTGTAACTTTGTACCAAATAAATCCCCTTTATAAAAGCTGATCCATTTCTGGTGTTTTTCATTTCGGCAGCATTAGCAAACTAGAACACTGGGGCACAGTGATATTCCTTAGCACAGCACCCCCGACGGTCACCAATTAATAGAGCTGATGTGAAGTTTGAAGCATATTGGCCATCCCAATCTTGGGCCACGCTAAGATGGAGCTGAAGAAGTTAGAAAACGAATGATAGGGCCTGAACTTGAGGGGTGGCTTCCCCCTCTGTTAGCCTCGTCTGTCATGGAGGAAAGGCAGGCCAGCTCAGCAGGCAGCTCGGTTCCCGGGGCCCTGCAGGCTGGGTTCAGACCCCTGGGGGTCCTGGCCACCTAAGTTCCCGTGCTCCAGCATCAGCCATGGCAGCTGCAGGCCCAGACTGCTGGGGGGGCCCAATGGCCTGGGGGCCATATCCCTGGGGTCCGACCGCCGGGGGCCAGACCTCCTTGAACCCTGACCGGAACGTACATCCCACCTGGGAGAGGGTACAGACCGCCTGGGGGGCCCCACCGGCCTAGGGGCCAGGATCTCCTGGGACCCTGACTGCCTGGGGATGTCCTGCCCATCTGTTTGGAGCCCCTGGCCCCCTACTCCAGAGCAGCCAGGGAAGCCGGGACCTGAGAGCAGGGGGGCTGGGGGTGTTCCTGGTGGTGTCTGTGGGTCTGTGGTGCATGTCTGCCTCTGTGGTGTGTGTATATGGATGTGTGGGGTATCTGTGGGTCTGTGAGTGTGTCTGTGTGTATATCTGTGGAGGGCTTTGGTGTCTGGGTGGTTTGTTTATGGATCTTTGGTGTTTGTGTGTGTATCTACAGATCCATGCTGTTTGGGATCTATGCATGTTTATGGTATGTACGTCTGTGATATGTGTGTGTGTGATGTGTATAAGTGTATGATATGTACATCTAAGGTATGTTTGTGTGTCTGTGGTGTATGTGTATCATGGTAGGTGTGTGTTAGTGTGTGTGTTTTGTGTGTATGTGTGTTTTACTGTGGTGTATGTGGGGGGTGTGTGGGTGTATGTCTGGTATTTGTGAGTAGTGTGTGTGTGTGTGTGTGTGTGTGTATCTGTGGGGGGCAGGGCGTAGCAGTGGTGCAAGTAGGATCTGCCCCTTGCAGGGTACACCCTGCTGAGGGGGCTGATGGCTTCTGTAGCGCAGTCACTCCCCGTTCCCTACATTCTGAGCTCTCCTGCTCTCGCCTCAGCCAGCCCCTCTTCCCACTGCAGACACCAGGGGGGTTTCTCCTTGGCCACCTTCCTGCTGCCCATTGGGGACCAGCCTTAGCCTGGGCCTGGGGCCGCCCCTGCCAGCTCCCTGAGCTTTTGGCTTGGCTCCGGGCTCCACCCTTGGCCCGGGCCAGCCCTGCGTGCCCTCTCAGCTGCAGCAAGGCCTTGGTGACATCTCTATTTGGCTGACCCTCTGTCACAGTCTCTCGAGTCAAGGGAACATCTTCTGGCCCAACCTCCTGCAGCTCAGCCTCCTCCCAATCCAGGCAGGGCCAGCTGGTGACCCACATCCATTCCTATCGCCTTCTCTGGAAGCTGCAAGGGAAACACTCCCTTCCCTGGCCTCCTTCTCCCAGTCAGTGAGAGGAAAGGGGCACTCTGCAGCGCGGCAGGTTCTGGGGAAGGCCCACTGTCCCTGATAAAAGGGAAGAGTATAGATCTGGGGCCTTTGGTTGTGGGAGGGCACCTTTGTGCTCTGCACCCACCAGTCTTCAAGTCTCATTTGGTAGGTCACCATAGGTGGTGCTGTCTATTACCAGCTCCATGAGGGGCAGCTTGAGCCCTGCCCTTTCTTTCTGGCCCTGGATTCAAGTGGTCACTTCCTCCCATTGTGGGCCCTCTATTCTTACTGCTCCTGAAGCACCTCAGTCCCCCTTGTGACCTTGTCCTGAGTGGGGTGGCCATTCTGTGTGGCTGTCTGGGGCCCTGGAACCAGACAGCAGACCTGGGCGTCCTTCCTGGCTGCATGTCCACCAGCCATGTGACAATGACAGGTCACTTCGCCCATCATCATCCCTAAATCGGGGAGAGTCCCCTCTGATGCAGGGAGGGGACGCTCCCTGGTGAGAGCTGCAGATCCTGAGTGTAGAAAGTGCCTGGAACAATGTCTAGCTTGTAGTCGATACGACTCGTACACATCTGCTGAGCGAACTCAAGTGAGCTGCCGCCTGGCGTCCTGCCCTGGGCCTGGGGGCTGCCTGCCCGTCAGTCCTCCTGCAAGCAGGCTCTGACCTGTTCATGCTGAGAGGATCAAATCATGCAAAATGTCCTGGGAAAAGAAAAGTATTCGTCTGTGACCTTGTTCCCAAGGTGGGTGATCGCCGAATGCTACTGATTCACAGACAGGCAACAAAAACAGTCACAGGACGAATCAGGAACATGCTGCATATTTAATAAACAATGGAGTTTGAAGAAGTGGACCTCTGGGGACCAGACACAGTGGGATTTTCCCAAACTCACCTCAGATCTCACCCCTTGGCAGTACTGACCCTGTTGATGCCTCCTTTTATCTTGACTTTCTTTCTTTTAAAAAATCTTCTTGTCCCTGTAATTTAGAGATCTCCATCTCTCCTGCTTTTCCTTCCCTGCCCCTCAGCCTCCTTCCCTGGGGCATCTCCCTCTGCCCAGCCCTGTTGTGGGTCCCCCACTTCTCTCCCCTCCTCTCCTCTGCTCTTCTCTCCCTTCCCCTCTCCCCTTCTCCCCTGCTCTCCTCTCCTCCATCCTCTCCTCCCTTTTCCTCCCTCCCCTCCTCACTCTCTACCTTTTCCCTGTGAGCTCAGCCCTGCTCAAAGAACCGAGGCAGAGAAGAAACGGAGCGATTTTCCCTCTTGAACAGCCGACCTTGCTGCTTTTTGGAGACTGGATTGGAGGAGGCAGGCTGGAGGTGGGGCTCAGGTGAAGCTGATGTCCATCATCCAAATGGGAAGGTGTGGAGTCAAGGAGGTGGCACGAGAAAGTGGCTCCTGCAGCTGCTCAGGGTTAGAATCCCCACTTGGTGGTCCACAGACAGGTGAGGGCGAGAGAGGAAGGCAAAAGTCAAGCATGAGCTTGGGGGGTCTGGGTAGGAGGAGCAGAGGGCTGGGTGGGGAGGGGATGCGTTCAGTTTGAGATGTGTTGGGTTTGAGGCCGTGGTGGGACACCTGGAGGTGCAGAGGTCCACAGTCAGCTGGAGACACTAGACAGGGCTGGGTGACGGCTGGCATGGTGCCCGTATTCCCTCACTCCCCCACAAATGCCTGGTGGGGGCCTCCTCTGTGCCAGGCACCATGTGGGGTGCCACCACTGACATGGGTGGTGATCAAACCATGGGGGTGAAAGAGAAGTGTGAGGGGGGAGGTGTGGGACAGGCCCCAGGACACCCACGTGGAAGGGCTGACGGGGAAAAGAAGCCACCGACACAAACATACACACCGAAGACTTCCGGTCCATTCTCAAAGAAACCCAACCCTTCCCCGTGGCTTCCAGGCTCCCCACCCAACATGGTCTGACCCCTTACTCCATCCCAGAACCCCCAGCTCCAACCACATGATCTTCCTGTGTTCCTTAACCTGGCAAAGCTCGTGCTCCCACAGGCCCTTTGCATGTGCTGCCCCTTAGCCTGGCGCAGTCTCCCCAGGCAGCCCTGAGGTGCTCCCTCACTTTATGAGCATCTCTGGTTTAGGCCAGCTTTTCAGAGAGCCATTTCCTCACCACATTATTTAAAATACTCCCCACCCCCCGCTACTCCTCCACCTCCTTGTCCTGCTTTATTTTCTCCTTATTCCCTGAAACCTGACAGTGTGCTTGATTGTTTGCTGTCTGTCTCCTTAGCAGAGTTCATCTCTCTGACCTTCTTTGCTGTACTGTGAGTGTTTGGCACATAGTGGAGGCTCAGAGCATGTTTGTTGAATGAATGAATCAGTGAATGAATGAATGGGAAGTAGGACCAGCTGCAGCCTGCTGTGTGTGTCAAGGCAGCACAGAGCTTAACAAAGAAAGGAGTGTCACCCCACAGAACACATTCCAGATGGATCAAGGTTGTAAAAGTGAAAAACAAAGCCATAAAACCACTAGATGAAGAGAAGAGAATATTTTCATGAGGGAGAAGGGAGAGCCTTCCTAAACAAGACACGAAATCCAGAAGCTATAAAGGAAGAGGCTGACAGATCTGACTACATAAAAATAAAAACCTTCTGTATGGCAAACTCCACAATAAACAAAGTTAAAAGGTATTTTCCTGCGTGGGAGAAAAATATTGAAAACATGTACAACAGACAACAGATTAACATCATAACATCTAATGAATGTCTATGAACCAATAAGTAAGATACACACAATCTGCAGGGAAACAGGCCAAGGAAAGAAGGGGCAGTTTGTACAATAAGACATCCTCATGGCTGTGAACCGATGAATAGATGTTTAACCTTGTCAGTGTCTGGGGACTTCAAAATAAAATAGCAAGAATCTTTTTGGGGCAAAACTTGATACAGTGATAATACTGCACTGGCAAAGGTGGGGGGGGTCCAGCATATCACATGCTCAGGCAGGGCATGGCCCCTGCAAAGGGTGGGGGGGGGCATGGGGAACTCTGGGTGCCATAGCAACATTCAAAATGCATGTTCCTCATGAGTCAGAAATTCCACTTTTAGGAGACTGTCCTTGAAAAATGCTGAGATTCTCAATGCCTCATGGACTTTACTAGCAAAGAAAGAAAGCAGAACCGACCTAGTTGGTCATTGGTAGAGAGATGATTGCAGAATGGAGAACTACACAGCCGGTAAAAGGGTCTGCTCTGGCTGGCATCGAAAAGTGCCCACCAATTATTCAGGGAAAACAAAAGCAAGATGCAGAGCAGCAGATGTGGCATGACCCCATATGTATTTTCAAAACTCTTCAAAATCTTCTCTGTGTATCTACACACATGGATCCACACACCTGCATAGGTAACCCCATAGAGAACAGTCTGGAAGGAAACATGCAACTGCCAATGGTAGTCAGCTCGGGAAAATGTGATGGAGCTTGAGGAGTGACTTTCTATTTTTATTATATTTCTTTACTGTTGAATTTTAGCAACTGCAATGTATTACTATTTAATTATTTTTTTATTTGCAAACACTCTATACTCACCAAGCAAAATTTTGTTTTTCCCCTCCTCCCATCCCTTGGTTAACAGGTAATTGACTTTATGGCTCTACAAATTTGTTCTTTCTAGATATTTCTTATAAGTGACATCATACAATAATTGTCCTTATGTGCCTGGCTTATTTCACTCAGCATAATGTCTTCAAGGCTCCTCCATGTTGCAGCATGTCTCAGAACTTCATCCCGTCTTACAGCCAAATAATATTCCATTGGGTGCATGTCCCACATTTTGTTTGTGCATTCATTTCTTGATGGACATGTGGGTGGTTTCCACCTTTTGTCTATTGCAAATAATGCTGCTATGAACATTAGTGTACAAGTATCTGCTTGAGTTCCTGTTTTTATTTTCTAGCAATGGAATTTCTGGGTCATATGGTGATTTTTATATTTAACTTTTTGAGGAAACTCCGTAATACTTTTCACAGTGGCTGCACCATTTTATATTCTCACCAAAATGTACTAGTGTTCCAATTTCTCTGCATCCTTTCCAACACTTGTTATTTTCCATTTTTTTTTAAAGAATAGCTGTCCTGGTGGTTTTGATTTGCATTTCCCTAAAGGCTAATGATATTGAGCATCTTTTCACATGCTTATTGGCCATTTGTATAGCCTCTTTGGAAAAACATCTGTTCAGATCCTTTGTCCATTTTTTAATTGGGTTGTTTGTAATTTTGTCATTGTAATTTTTTAATAAAGAGAAAATAAGAGTATCAAAGAATGGTACATCCTGTGTGCGTGTGGGTGCCAGTACAAAATCAAGCCTGGAGATGGTGCTTCAGCTCCAACCTTCAGGAGACTGCAGGAGCCGGCCAGGCAGGGACACCGTGCAGCTCGTTCCTCTTCATGATGGAAGTGGGGCTGGGAGGGCTTTATGGACTCCCTGCTGGGGGCAGCCCTCTCCCCAGCCTCCCCAGAACTCTGTGATGTAGAGAGATGGAATCCCCTGTCCACAGTCCTGCAGGGCGGGAGGCCCAGACCTGCGCTTATGGGTGAGGGAAGGGGCTGGGCCCACCAGGAGGGGCCAAGACATGTCCTGAGAGAGGAAGACGCTTGGGGGGCAGTGCAGGGTCTGGAGAGTGGGGAGGGGCTGGGCCCAGTTGGGGGTACTGAGGCTGGCCCTGGAGTTGTGGGGACAGCCTGGACGTGGGGCCAGAGGAGTGGATGGATGGAGAGATGGGGCTGGGAGGCCAACACCCAGGGGTTGAAGGCAAGGAGGCCTCTGAGCAGACGGCTATAGAGGCAGAGTCGGGGGGTGGGGGTGGCCTTAAAGTAGTGAAGAGCTTTTGGGGAGGACGTTAAGGGGGTGAGAGAGCTGAGGGAGGGGAATGGAGTGCTAGAGGTGCAGTGGCTCTTGGGGATAGCATGGCCGAGATATGGATGGCTGAGGTGGAGGGGTAATGGTGGGTGGTGCCCAGCTCTCAGGGGGCCCGAATCCCCAGGGCCCAGTGCCCCCTCCTTGCCCCCACCAGGTGATGCTGAGCAGCCTGGGAGCTTGTCCCAGCAGTCTCTTGCCCCAGCGCTGTCATCCCTCTCTGTCTGCAGGAGTCTCTGGGGTCCCCCTGGAACCTGTCCAGGCCTCTCATCTCTGCTCAGCTGTTCTGCAGAGGGGAAGAGGGAGGAATTTTTTAGCCCTCTGTCTGGACCCTGGACCTGCTCCGGGCTCCCACTCCCTGGCTAGGCAGCCTTGGTCAATTCACTTCCCCTCCTGCTAATTCTCTGTAAAGCTCAGAAACCATCAACATGCAGTGTCCTGTCAGAGACTGGCATGCTAGGGAGAGCAATAAATTAGAAAGATACGAGGGCAAAGGGCCCGTCTCTCCAAGGAGGTGATGTTTAAGCAGAGACCTGCACGAAGTAAGGAAGTAAGTTAAATGGATCCCTGGGGAAAAGTGCTCCAGGCATGGGGTGCAGCAAGTTCAAAGGCCCTGAGACAGGAGCAAGCTTGCATCTTTGAGGAAATGGGAGTTGAGCATTGCGGGACACTGATTACGTGCTTCGACTTGGCGGGCCTGGGCCAGGGGACCGGATCCGCCCCTGGGGAGGGTGGTGGGCACGGGCGACAGCGCCCTCCACAGCCCCCCAGGCCTGGGAAAGTGAGGCCGGAGGCAGGCCCCATTTCCTCACCCAAAATACAACCGTTAGGGGAGGCTTGCCAGAGAGAACAGCCTTTTCCCCACCCCCTTATCTTGCCCGCACACCCCCCGTTGCCAGAGCAACTCCCGCCACCACCAGTGCGCATACACTGTTGCCAGACACCGTTGCCAGAGCAACTCCCGCCCCTTTTCAAACAACCTCCGCGCCCTCTTAGAACCAATCCTAACCTCCGCACCCTCTCAGAACCAATCCTAGCCTTTCTCCCCTCAGCATTACCATTTAAGGCTCTTACACCCCCACTCCGACCCCGCCCTTCTTACCAGCCTATATAACCTGTGCTCACCCCTGAATAAAGCCCTTTTGCCCTTTTGTTCTACCCCTACTGGAGGAAGAGTGTCTTGCCTTTCCCTTCTCGCCGCCCTCCACACCTTGCACGCCACCGCCGGGGACCTGGCCAAGTCCCCCGCCTCGCCCTCGCCTCCGGGAAAGAGCCCCCCCCCGCCGGTACCCTCCGAGCAACGCCGAGAGCCGAGGGTTCAGCAACCGGCCGCTATCCCCCCAGACGATTTAACTGCGACCGCAGAGCATGGCTGGGGTGAAGCAAGAGAGGAGAGGAGAGGTCTGTAGGGTTGCCGCTAGAGCCCCCGGGCAGGAGGAGGATTTGGGGGTTTATTCTCAGTGCCACGGGAATTGATCAGAAGGAGCAGAAAAGGTCTTGTTTATGTTTTACAGAGGTGGAGAACTGCCTGCAGGGGAGCAGATGCGGGAGCAGGGCAGCCAGGCAGGAGGTGCCTGCAGCCCCTTAGGGGAGAGATGGTGGAGGAGATGCTGGGCTACAGGGGTAGCGTCTGGAATTGGTTTTGAGGGACTTGCCGATGGACGGAATGCATCAAGATGCAGGTAATGCAGCAGCAGGAGACCGGAGAGGGGCTGGTTTGAGGTGTGTGCCAGCAAGGCTGACAGGAAGGCCGCTCGGATGCCAGCCCTGCGGTGGCGGCATGCGCCAGGAAGACCCGCGCAGGCAGGAGCAGCCTCAGCTGTGCAGGGAGCCTGTCCCCAGCATGCTGGTCATGGGTTGCATGAGCAGGGAAGCACAGACCTCTCTCCAGGCACCATCAGGGGCTGGGACGCCCTTGCAGAATGACTGGACTCCAGCGTCACCCTGCCTGCCCAGTGCCTGCAGGGTCAGGGGGCGAGTAGCGCGGTACAGTCTCCTTTCACCTCCCCAGTGAGTTCAGGCTTCTCTTCCTGCAAGGCAAGGGCCTCCTTCTCACGAAGCCTCCACAGCACCTGGCCCTCACCTGGGGTGGCCGGGAGCTCAGCTCTGGACACGTCGGTACAGAGAGGGCTCTGAGACCTCTGGGCTGATGTCAAGCAAGCAGGGAGATACATGTGTCTGGAGGTTAGCAGAGAAGCCCAGCTGGAGATGGACACTTGGGCATCATCGGCATCCAGATGGACATGGTGATTTCAGCTGGCTAAGATGTTTTGTCTTTATTTCTCCCTCTGGCCTTGGTCCCTGAGCTCATGGACTGATTAGCTGGAGGCTTGAAAGATTAGAAAGAAACTGGGAGTGACGGGGAGAGACCAAAACCAATGAAGGAGAGCTTGGGCAATGGGCAGACAAGTGCTCTAAGGGTTGATTAGGGTTGTGTAGCTTAGTGGTGGTACCTTCCACTCAGATACCCGAGGTGAAAGGAGACACATTCGCCTCAACTAGCAGCATCAATGGCTCCTCTTCCTCCAGGTGCACTGACTCATTCCCCCCTCACAGCCCACCCAGGTGGGCACCAGAGCGCTCTTGCTCTCTACAGAGAGAACTGGCAAGGTCACAAAGTTAACAAGGGGTGTGTAGGCCTGCCTGACATCACATCTCAAGCTTACGGCCACAATAACATTTTTTCTACATTTGTTTCCACTTAGGCCTCACCATGAGCTAGGAGTTGTGTATGATTGGTTCTATTTCACAGATGAAACAGAGGGCCAGGAAGGTCAATTCAGGCTACCCAGCCAAGAGTCTCCAGGGCTTGCATTCCAACCCCAGTGACCCCACCCGCCCCCAGACCTGCTGCCAACCCAACCAACCCAACAAACTCAGCCAACCCAGCTAACCCAACCAACCTGGCCAACCCAACCAACCCAACCCATTCAACCAACCAGTCAACCCAAACAGCTCAGCCAACCCAATAAACCCAACCAACCCAACCAACTCCACCAATCGACTAACTAAACCAAACCAACCAACTCAACCAATGTGGATGTGAAGAATGCGGGCAATTGAGCACTGAACAGCTGATCTCTCCTCAAGATGGTACCACTCTCTTTCCTCTCTCAATCTCTATCTGATCGATTCTAAGATGACATTCTTTTACCATATTTTGACATATTTGAAATTGGAGTGCATCTTCCAGTCTATTCTGTACAAGGTGGCAGTCGTGACTTTCTGGATGTCAGTGACCTGGAAGAAAATCCTGGAGCTCATAGTGGAGCACTCTGAAAAGAGATGCTGAACAACCCATGCTTTTGATGTCAGAAAGGACTTGATTGTGCAGGAGAGCTGACCTCAACAGCTCTTGAGTCATAAAGAGGCTCTGAAGCGTTAACTCTGAATATGAAGCAGTTCTGGGGATACTTGGTCCAGAGTGTCTCCCTTTATGTCTTGCAAGAGGCTGTGCCTGCTAACAGCACCCCCCATTCTCTGGCACAATGGTCCTAGGAGACACACCCTTATGGCCACAAGGCCAATGGGCAAATGTGCCCTCCCAGGTGCTCATGTTCCTCCCCACAGAAGGCAGGGGAAAGATCCCCCCTCACCTACCTGGGCACCTACCTTGTCCCAGGCTAACTTTAGGAAGCAAAGTGGGGGAGTTGGATGGTTGGTCTAATGTTCTGTAGAGCTAAGGACTGGGGACCACAAGACTTGGAGCTAAAAAAGAGAGGAGGTTAAAGCCTGGGAGCCTGATTCTGCACCCCGGCGGAGCTGGAGCCCTCTGTCCTCGTTGAGTGTGGCTCACTGCTCCGACCCCAGGGCCCTGCCCAGAGCCTAGCACACCACAGGCATTCAATCAGTGTTTGCAGAATGAATGGAAATTACACGTGGGTTTTGGAGTCTCTCCAGGTTCAAATTAGGAATCTGCCACTTCTCCCAGCCCCACTTTTTTCATCTGTAAAATGGATAGCATGTGTTACAGAAATGGACATCTGGTCACCCTCTGCTTGGCCAATGCAATGAGTTAAGCCTTAAATTTGTATTAAAAATATTTTGTGCAGTTCAAAGAACCATTTTTGTTAGATGTGTAATTTGGAAGTTTTGTTTACAGTATGTCTTCAGGGATCTTCTTTGTGCCTTCATTAGAGGGCTCTTGGGAAGACAATGCACATAAAATTCAAGCTTAATAGCTAGCACTCATCAAGTGGTAGCAGTTAAGAACATTCCTGAGGAGACTGGTGATCTTGGTTTTCATTCGATGGCCTAAGGCAGAGCCCAGCTCTTGGTTACAGCAAGATTGGGGGAAAGCACGAATGGCTTATTGTGAATGCAGCCAGACCCAGGAACTTCTTTCCAGCTCTGGGCACGATGAGAATTGTACTGCCTTTGTCCTCTACCTCGAAGTGGCCAGGAGAAATCAGTTGTCCGCAGGTCTGTCTGGGGCTCCTCCAGGACTCCTCCAGGGTGGGGCTTGGTTTGTTCATCTCTCCTTAGCCTGGGCCCGGCACTCAGGAGGCTTACAATGCATTCTTGGTGAATAAATGTGTCATTGTCCACAAGATCCTTCAAGAACAAGCCTCTCATCTCTCTCTCTTCCTCATGCATGTCTCACACATATGCAGTCATCTACACACACACATGCACTCACACATATACTCACCTCCACACACTGCACTCACACACACACACACACACATGCACTTACCTACATATATGCATGCACACACACTGCACTCACACAACTCACATACACACATGCACTCATCTACATGTGCACACACACTGCACTCACACATGCACTCACCTACACACACATGCACACACACTGCACTCACACACACTCACATACACATATGCACTCACCTACATACTCTTGCATGCATTCACACACCCACAGCACATGGGCTCACCCACCTGGCTGGAATCTCACTGCCAGTCTGGGTCTCCATGAGGGAGTCAGGTCAGGCTGTAATCAGCAGCAGGACTGCCCAGCCTGCTCGGCCTCAACATTAGGCACGAAGAGGGTATTCAACAAACGTGTGGGGAGCTGTCACCCTGGCAGCCTGGACTGCAGAATGGGGTTATGCTATCATTTGTCCTCTCATAGCCAGTCAGAAACTCCGATTTCAATGTGAGAAACTGTAGATTACCTGTCTTTCCCTTTCCCCAGAGACCTAGCACAGGTTTGCCATAAAAGATGCCACAATAAGCCTGATGTAAATGACATACAAGTCAAATATCCCCTGTGTGATGGTTTGTCACAGGCAGCCCAGGGCTGAAACGTTGGCGTTCCTTGGCTGGCGGCTGCTTCACTCCGATCTCTGCCTCCATCTTCAGAGGGCCTTCTCCCTGTGTGTAGCTTTGTATCCAAATCTCCCTCTCCTCTCCCTTATCAAGACACCAGTGTTGGAGTAGGGCCCCCCTGCCTCTCTAATGACCCTATTTCCAAATGCAATCACACTCACAGGTACTTTGGTTAAGCCTTGAACATATCTTTCTGGGGGTCACCATTTAACCCCAACAGGGCATGACCCAGAAGTTGCTCCCATTGTATCCACTTGCACCTGCCTGGCCAGTGTTTAGCCTGAGGGCCACACGTTGCTGCAAAGGAAGCTGGGGGAGTGGTCTTTAGCGGGGTAGTCGTGCACCCAGCTTAACCCAGAGGTCCTATTAATAAATCAACAAGGGGAGAGAAGAGATATTGGGGCTACCTGCTTGCTTGGCTACTGCTTGTTTTGAAAAGGTGGTGTGTCTTGCTCCTGGGTCATGTGTGATGGGAGTGAGGGGTCCTGCTGATTGGAGTGTGAATTTGAATGTGGGAAGATAGTAGAGGAGGCAAATAGAGGCATTGGCTTGGGGGGTTTAGGGTGTGCACGGACTCTCAAGGAGAGGGTAGAGGTCACTGCTAGCCTCTGGGAGGCCCAAAACGGAGGAGAAGGTGGCCATGACTGCCCACCTGCAGGCTGCCACATGTGGGCCTGCTTGCTAGCCCAGACACACAGCCACAGGCAGGAAGCATGGCCGGGTGGGCCCCGGGGTCTGCAGCACCACCCACCACAGACATGCTTCATAATCCTACCGTGGACGCTGCACCGTGTTGTCAGCAAATCTGAATACGTTACCAGCATTTACCAATTCGGAGTTTTCCAGTTTCCCTGGAAAAGTCAGCGGCTCAGGCAAGGCTGGCCCTGCTCTCCCCGTGGCTCGCCCCTGCCCTGGGTAGGCCTGCCTTCCGTGTTTGCACCCCCTGCCTGCCTGGGCAGAAGCTGGGGAAGGCAACCTTCCCCACAGCACAGAGAGGTCCCTCTGTGTGACACTGGAGTCAAGAACAAGCCTCTCATCTCTCTCTCTTCCTCATGCATGTCTCACACATATGCAGTCATCTACACACACACATGCACTCACACATATACTCACCTCCACACACTGCACTCACACACACACACACACATGCACTTACCTACATATATGCATGCACACACACTGCACTCACACAACTCACATACACACATGAACTCATCTACATGTGCACACACACTGCACTCACACATGCACTCACCTACACACACATGCACACACACTGCACTCACACACACTCACATATGCAGGTTTGCCTAGCCCACCAAGGCAGGGCAAACCTGCAGCTCCTAGGGGCTCTGGTGCATTCCCGTTACTCTGGGCTAGGAGGGCTCAGCCAGGACGATGGTCAGAGCATTGAGGGCCAAGAACCCTTAAACAAGACAGAAACTTCTCTCTCATGTAAAACTAGTCCAGAGTGGGGCAGGCCAACACTGGTCTTCAGGGACCCAGGCCCCCCAGCCATTGGATATAGGCCACCAGGTCCCCAAAGTCCGGGGTGGTTTCTGGAGCACCAGGCACGCCCTCCACATCCCAAGCAAGCAGCATGAGGAAGGGACAAGGAAGTCGGCAAAGGTGGGCGCTACCTGCATCTTACGGAGATTTCTGGAAGCTCCACCAGGCACTTAGGCTACAGCCCACCGGTGAGTCACGTGGCCCCTCCTAACTGCAAGGGTGTCTGGTGTAGCCTGGTCTTCATTCTGGATGACCTCGTGTCCCACAAAACAGCAGGGCTGTGTTTTAAGGAGCATGGGGTGGGCTACTAGCAACCTCTTCCCCTGGGGCTTACCTATTTATCCCATTTAATTCTCATCTGCGGCACGAAATATTTGCTCCATGGTACAGTGGAGAAACTGTAGCCCAGAGAGCTTCCTTAAAGCATCCAAGGCCTCACCCTGTGCGTGGCTGAGTGTCCATTTCAAGCTTGCATTTGCCTGGCCCCAAAGCTGAGTCCATGTGTGACCCTGTTTCATGCTTTGTTCTCATCCCTGGTGCCCATTCTGAGATATATCTAGAGATTGATAGGCACTGTGTTTCAGTTTGCTAATGCTGCTGAAATGCTATATACCAGAAATAGATTGGCTTTAACAATGGGGGATTTATTAAGATACAAGTTATAATTCTAAGGCTGTGAAAATGTCCAGATTAAGGTAGCAACAAGAGGATACCTCCTCTGAAGAAAGGCTGCTGGCATCTGGGGTTTCTCTGTCACATGGGACGGCATGTGGCCAGCATCTTCAGGTCCTTTGCTCTAGGTTTCATTGCCTTCAGCTACTGGTTCCAGTGGCCTCCTCACTGAGCTTCTGTGGGTTCTCTCAGCATCTCCGGGGCTTTTCTCTCTTAACTCTCTTGGTTTCATCTCTCTTTTATCCTCTCATAAACAACTCCAGTAAAAGGATCAAGACCCACCTTGAATGGGCTGGGTGACATCTCAACTGAAATAACCTAATCAAAAGGTCCCACCCACGATGGGTCTGCACCCACAAGAATGGATTAAAATAACTGACCTTTTCTGGGTACATACAGCTCCAGCCCAGCACACACTGTTATGGATTGAACTATGCACCCACAAAAGACATGTTCAGGACCTAACCCCCAGGCCTGTGAATGTGAATTTATTTATAAACAGGAGTTTTGAAGATAGCTAAGATGAGGCTAAACTGGATCAGGGCAAGTCCTAATCCAGTATGACAGGTGTCCTTATAAGGAGAAGGAATTTAAAGAGAGAGAGAACCAGCCATGTGACGGAAGCAGAGATCGAGTTATGCCGCCACACGCCAAGCAACATCATGGATGGTCGGCTACATGCCAGAAGCCAAGAGAGAGGCATGGAGTGGAGTCCCCCTCTGCGAGGAAGCATGGCCCTTTTGACCCCTTGAATTCGGACTTCCAGCCTCCAGAGCTCTGAGACTAATTTCTGTTTAAGCCAACTAGCCTGGGGTGTATGGTTATAGCATCCCTGGCAGACTCAGCCTGCCCCTTAGTTTACACCTTACAGGTTTCTTGCTACTGGATGGAATTGGCCTTTGTCTTACTTGGGATGTGTGAAGGTGTGATGTGGCCCACGCCACGGTGACTGAGCATACCTGTGGGAAAGCCCTGCGTGTACCTGTGGGAAAGCCCTGCGTGTACCTGTGGGAAAGCCCTGCGTGTAACCGTGGGAAAGCTCTGCATGTACCTGTGGGAAAGCCCTGCGTGTAACCGTGGGAAAGTCTGTGAGCTCCCGTCTCTGAAGCAGAGAGACAAGATCCCATAATCAAATGTTCTCCCCTGGGATGGAAGTGCCGCCCCCACAGGCTGTTTGAGAAACCCCCACAAAACAAAAACAATTTGATTTCCTCCAGCCACTGGCTGCTGATCCGCTGCAGTGTTTGCCACATCACCCCTGGCCGGGACTCAAGTGGCTTTATTTTGCAAGCGGCTTTGTGTGTGGAGACACAGGCGGGGTAGATAATGAGGCGGCTCGTGATATTTGGTTGTTCCTTATTTAGAAGGAAGATCCCGCTGCCGCTGGCCCCACCTCACCCTCCAGATAGGAAACTATGTGGCCATCACAGTGGGGTTTCAGTGGGACACCTCGGGCCAGTTTTCCGAGCTGGAAAGAACAGAGAAGCTGCACTGTGGCCAAACGCATCCTTGGGACAGCTGGGGATGATGTTTTGTCCTGTCCCTGAAAAACAAAGCTTCAGCCGAGCACAGACTTGCATTCAAACCTAATATTTGTTGGCACCTGACTGTGTCCCGTTGGTGAGAAAACATGTTTTTTATTTTAAAATTAGATTTCCCTGGAAAGAACAACGGCACTATCAAAGGAGACGAGGATTTGGTGGGACAGAAAGAACTAAATCCTCTGCCCAAAAAGTCTTGAGGTCTGCTGAGCTCCAAGCCTGTGGCCAGGACGGCTTCACACTTCTCGTGAACAGCACAGCTGTCCCCTGGGTCCCCGAGAGGCCTCCTGGTGTGAAACTGTCTGGGAGCAGAATTCGCCAGGAGCAGCTCCGGGATGTGCCAACCTCGGCTCCTCACGCCTGGCTGAGGCGCTCCCCGCGGGCCTGGGAGGGCCGGGGTGATCCCTGATGTTAGGGGTTCTGAGATTGCAGAACCCCTGGCCCCTGCTGCCCCAGCCACAGCTGGTTAGACCAGCACTTGGTGCTCTGACCCAGGGCAGCTGTCAGAGGCTGGCTCGAGACCATGGCGTATTGCCCAGTGCCGTGTCTGTCCAGCCAAACAGATGCTTTCTCTTGGGGCTTTTGGATGCAAAACACACAGAGAAGGATCTGGAGAGCAGAGAGAGAGATGTGCTGAGAAATGGCAGAGGCTATGGAGCAGCATGGGGCATGAGGTGGTGGTGGGGGGAGCCTGGACAGAACCGATCCTGGAGGGCAGAGGAAAGGGGTCACTGAGGAGGGTCGGGGAGCAGGACAAGCCAGGAGCCCAGAGCCAGCAGCTGAGCCCAGGGGACATTCGGAACTACGGCTGGGCCTCTGAGCTGCTGCCAGGCAGCCAGAGATGCTGCTCCAGGAACAGCTCCTTCAGCCACCTCCTTCCGTAGACTGAGTCTCCTTCTCCTGAGCTACCTTCTCAGGTGGGGTGCTCACGTGTGCTTGAGGGGACAGCTTCAGGATTTGGGGTCTAAGGAAGGGGAGAGATGAGATCAGCAGGAGTGAGACAAAGGGTGGTCCATTCTTTCCAGAGTTGTAGCCCTTCCCAAGGCCACCTCTTCCAGGAAGCTCTCCCTGACTATGCCTCACCCATAGTCCTCAGCCCTCTACCTCCCTGGGGGGTCCACAGAACTTGCCTCAGAGGATTCCCAGCCATACGCTGTGCCCTAAATCTCCAACTTTGTGTTCCATCTCCCATCATGATCATGAGCTACCCCTAAGCAGGGACTGCTGTGGGCACCTGGACCCCCACAGCACTCAGTGTCAGGCCTTGGGCATGGCTGAGGCTCAGTCTGCACTAAAAGGGAGTGTGGAGAGCTCACCAGCACAGCCCATGGGTGGCATCCTATCTGCAGACAGCCTTGCCTGTGCCCCCAGTCAGGGCTACACCAGCTCTACTGGCTCTCTGTGGCCTTGACTCTGGGCAGAGTTGGAGGACAGGGCATTTAGCCTTGGCCTTGGGAGTGAGGGCAGGAGGCAGAAGCCCAGCTGGCAAGACCAGCCGGGGGACCTCCTTCACTTCTCAGAGCCCAGACTACATGCCCCAGAGCTACGTGCCCCTGGGAACCATCACCAAGGAAGTCACCAAACACCACCAAGGAAGCCACCCTAGCCAAGCAGGGGGTGACCATGAAAGATCAGAAAGGTGAGCTTCATTAGTCTTGGAGTCGCACTTACGGTGCAAGTCTTATAGTTATCAGTTCTCTCCACCAGCCATTTGGTGAGTATCCCTAGTCCCCTTTACAGATGGGCAAACTGGGGTCCAGAGAAGTGCAGGATCTTGCCCAAGGTTTTCCCTGCAAAGCATGGAGGCAGAGGTGCAATTCCCAGTCTCTTGGGTCCCTGCGTCCATGCCTGGATGTCAAATCAAAAGTCCCTTTGCTGTCTTCTTCATTTGGGGGGAAGGGAATGAGTAATGAAAAGGAAAAGCCCCTTCCAAGCCCCTGGGACAGGTAGCCCTTCCGCCGTGGTGAGCCGCCCCATTGGAGTCTTGCTGCTGGACCCTCTGCAGGTGGCCCGGCACATTCCCAGCTGCCCAGCAACAAAAGCACCTGTCGCTGACAAAGCGTGAGGCACCTAGAGGCCTGGGCTTGGGTGCAGGCTGTGCCTGGGGACCCTCCCTGCAATGGGCCTCAGCAGGTGAGGGCAAGCGCACCTGCCCAGCGCACGGGTGCAGGCAGTGCCGGGTCTTTAGATGACGGGCCACGTGCGCTGCTCCCACCGGCGATCCCGCCCCCTTTGACGCCACTCAGGCCACAACTCGCCATGGGCGGGGCTTTCCAGGTGGGATTGTTGGTGCAAGAAAGGCAGCAGGAAAGCTCAGCTCTGGGTTATTAAAGGAGCCTGATGCCACCAATAACTTTGAGAATAAATGCTTTCGGAATTGCAAGGATCTGGTTGTTCTGTGGCCCCAAAACCAGAGCCACTGTGTATCACCTGCAGAACTAGGGGCACAAGAGATGAGAACTGGACTGTCCCCCCAGAGGGTGGACAAGGGCTCTCCAGGCTCTCCGTGTGCATGTGTGTGTGTGCACCATCTCTGGATTTTTTGAACACTGATTGGAGGCCAAACAAACTTTGCTGCAGGCTTAGTGAGTCCGCAGGAGACCCCTGGGAGCCCTGGGACATGATGGTGTGATTCAGGAGGTGGTGGGGCCGGGTGGGAGAGTCAGGGGCCAGGACTCGTGACCTTGTGGGGGCTGCTTCCTGTCTTGTCCCCATGTGAACAGTCCCTGGAAGGACAGAATGAGCTCTCAGTTCTTCTAGTTCTCGCTGAGGGGACTCTTCCCTGCCTTGAAAGGGTCAGCATCTTCCTTCTCGTGCTTGTCTTACATCATCTCATTTAATTCTCTTCAGAAGCCCTGCAGATAGGTGCTGTGACTTTCCCCTTTCTAGGCCAGAAAGGCTGAGGCTCAGAGAGGTTAAGTCACTTGTCTAAGCCCACACAGCTCGTAAGCAGCCCTGAGAGATGGTGCTGTACCTTAGGGGGTGATGGAGATCAAAGCCTTTTCAATTCAGAGCCCAGAGCAGGGCAGAGATTGGCTTCAAGTTACCCAAGGGCAAGAGCAAGGCTTGGAGAGCGGAGTGGAGAGTGGGGACTCCAGGCGTGGCTCCCAGTCCCAAGCTTGTTTCCCTTCTCCAGGAGGTTTCCTGCACAACCGACTGCAGAGGGAGCCGCAGCCTAAACCAGGGCCTGCTGGAGAGCAGAAGCCTGGAGGGATCCCTTTGTACAGCAATGCTTTCGCAAAGCACATAGTCACCTGCTAATTTATCTTGTTGCTAAGCCTGAACTTTGGTCCACCCAGTTTCCTCAAGGCCCGGGCCCACCTGCATTGCATTTCTGGCAGGATGTGGAAGACCTAAGCCCGGGGAAGCACCCTGAGCCCCTGACTCCTGTGGGTAATTAGTGACACATGCAGCCTAAATTTAATATGATGCACATCTGTCCAGCGTGGCCGGGGGAGCTCTTGCCTCGATGCAGGGAGCTGGTCTCAGTGGCCTTAGTGGCCTTAGGTAACCCTTCTAGCTGGGGACAGCAGTGACTGGGGAAGCTCAGAGCCACTGCCCTACACCCCCAAAGAGGGGTGGACCCTGAAGTCCCTGCTGGGGTGGAAGTATTGCCATGTGCCTTTGTACCCGTTCTCTCTTTGAGTCACTCCTTCCCTCAGTAGAGGTATCTGTACCCCCTTCTAAGACTGTCAAACTTGACTGAGCTCAACTTAGGGAATAAGTTACCTGCAGCTTCTGCATCCCCCGTCTCCCAGTCCAGCTTCCTTCCCCTTTCTACTCCCTCCCTCCCTTCAAACCTGCTCTAGAGCAGCACAAGAAGCTCATAAATTCATTCCCACTGAGGTGCAAATCTCTGAGAATGGCTTACAGGATGCCCTCCAGTTCGGAATAGAATAGAATAGAATAGAATAGAATAGAATAGAATAGAATAGAATAGAAAAAATAAAATAAAATAAAATAAAATAAATAAAAAATAAAATAAAATAAAATAAAAACCATTTTTGGAAGGATGGAATCTCAGGCCTCAGCTATCACTGGGTTTGGAGATACCCTAGGACATTTTCAAGTCCTACCCTGCTTTTTTATAGTACCTGTCTTGCCAGCTCCTCCCTACCTTGGCAAACTATTTCTTATTTCTCTTTCTTCATATATGACCAGTTTTCAAGACTTTGAATCCAATTTTAAAACAAAAAACACCTCCCTTAAAAGCAACTTTGGATAAATTCTGGCCTTGCTTTCATTTTGTAGGGCCTTAGGACGTCCTTGGCCATCAGTAATAGGGCTTTTGACAGGCAGAATCCAGGACAAATCCTTGCTTGTGAGGAGCAGCTAGCTATGGGAAGAGCCAACCAGAGTTGTATGGCTGGGTCAGGGACAAGGGGCTCAAGTGGGGGTGCGTCTCTGAGCCCAGGCACCCTGCTGCTGTCTGTGCACACACAAGCCCATCCTTGTAGAACTTGGTCCATGATTTGTTAATTAGGTCCCCAGGTCGGCCCATAAAAGCTCTCTGAAACCAAATGTGCAGCTTAAGACTATTAAGTTCTAGTTTTGTAATACTTTGCACATGCATGCATTCACTCACTCACTTATTCAACTGACAAAAATTCACTAAGTTCCTACCATATCCATGGTATGCTATTTAGGTTTGGGGTACAGCTGCTGTGACGCAGACCCAGCATGACAGCAGCTCACGCAAGACAGAGGCTCACGCAAGACAGAGGCTCGGTTCTCTCTTGTCAAAGTCCCAGCTGCTGTGCCCATCAGGCACCCTATGCCTTGTCGTGCCACATTTCTGGGGTGCAAATAGCCTTACGGGCAAAGGAGGCAGGGCACACACATGTCCACTCACATTCCCCCAGCAGGAACCCGTCCTGTGGCCACGCTCAGCTGCAAGGGGTGCACATAGGCCCCGCCAACCATCCGACATCTATCACCATGAGAGAGCAGAGAGTGGATGTGGGGGGCAAAAAGCAGGCTGGGACCAAAGCGGTGAATAAAACAGACGTGTTCCTGCTGGGGGAACTCACAGCCTGGGAGCGGAGATGGACATTAAGTAAATGGCCCCGAGAGTCCAAGTGACACCTGACAGATGCTGGTTTAGGAGGAAGAGGCAGTGGGAGAGTGGTAAGGAGCCCCTGCCAGGTGGGATCCCGTGGCAGGAAGGAAGGTGGCATTAGGAGGATGAGTGAGAAGGCCAGCATGGCTGACCAGGGAGTGATGGGGAGAGGAGCCATGGTAAGATGACAGGGATGAGGCTTGGGGGGCTGGGCAGGGCCCTGTAGCCGAGGTGGGGATTGGGAGACCCCCCCCCGTCAGGGCAATGGGTGATGCAGCTGCACCTGCAGTTTTAGATCTTCCACTTTGTCACCTGGTTTCTCTGGAAATGGGGACCAACCTGGATCTCAATAAAGGTTGACAGGGTGCAGTGAGGCCAGAGGTCCCACTGACAGTGGAGGCAGCGGGGTGAATGGAGAGATTTGCCATCCTCTGCTCCAGGTCAGGCATCATGTGCCAAATGAGAATCACAGAACGTTGGAGCTGGGAAGCCTGAGAGCACATCCAGTGCCAGTCCTCAGGGATACAGACGACGAGATGGAGCATAGGCAGGGAAAGGGACTTTCCCAGGGAGCCCAGCAGGGTGGTGACAGAGCTGGGCCCAGAGCTGGCTCCTCTTGACCACCTCAGTGGTGGTAAGGACAAGTGGCTGGGTGAAGGGAGGCTGGCTAGGCCGGGGGTCGAACAGTTGTCCCCTGGCTCCTGGGAGCTACCTGTCTGAAGCAACTCCAGAAAGGTAAATTTGCTAATTAAACTTTAATTCCAGCTCTCAGTTACAGAAATAAACCATGCACTGGGCTGCTCACAGTTGCCTGACCGCTGGCCTCTCTGACCCTGGCGGGCTGCTCATAAATTGGTATTAGTGGCACCAAGAGCTGATAAACGTGGTGGCCGGGCACCCAGCAAATTGAGGGATTTGCCCCCAGCTACTGAGCGGTCTGGGCACCCATGTATCCACAGCCTTGGCAGGGGGAAAGAAATCCTGGGCCCAGCAAGAGATGCTATGAGTCCAGCATTAGGCACCAGGAGATGGAGGCAGCAAAAACGCCACCTGCATGGCAGAGAGGGCAACATCAAGATTTCAGGGCTTGAGAATCAGTGGGCTCCAGGCATTCATCATCTGAGCCAGAGGCCACATTGCATAGCCAGAGAGCTGAGCCCAGAGAGGGATGAGCTGTGCCCAGGGTCACCCAGCACAGAACTACGGTTCTGTCTCCCTCCCTGCCAACCAAATTCTCTTCCTGTTTCTCCATATTGAGACTGTGACTTTCCCATCACCTTTACTAACTTAGTCTTTCTTTCATGTATTTGTTCACTTTGTCAACTACCATCTCCTAGGTACTTACTGGGTGCTAGATGCCACTGGGATACAGGAAGCAATCACTGTGGAAAGGGCTAGAGGTATCAACAGAGCCATTCAATGAGGTAAGTGCAATGTACGTTAGTGGACAAATGGAAAATGGGTGACAGGGAAGACATCTCAGAAGTGGTGATCCATAACGTGGGTTGCATTAGATTTGGGTTAGAAAGTATCACAGTAAGGGTGGCACAAGCAAGGTAGGTGATTCTGATATATAGTGATATATAGTATAGTGATTCTGATCTGCAAAGATCTCGGGGACCCAAGCTCATTCCATCTCACTGTATCTCTATCCTTAGAGAAAAGCACTGATCCTCATGGCCCAAAATGGTAACCAAAGCTCTAGCCACCACATCCGCATTCCAGGCAGCAGAATGGAAGAAAGGACAAAGAAGAAGGGGGCAAGCACATGTTCACAAAAAGACCAGTACAAGAATGTTCAGTGTTCAGAACTATGATGAGTCTGGGATTAACTTGAAAGCTAGCAAGTTAGCCGACCACTGCTTTATGGACGCTGGCAGAGGATACGAGACCCCTGGGTCAGAGACAGTAGATTTTATCACTCACAGCACAGTAAGAGCGTGAACATCAGTATATCTGTGTCAAGTTCCATGGTGGGTGATATGAAGGGGCCCAGGTGTATGCCTGCATATGTGGTGAATTGCATTACAAGATAGGAACCCTGAGCTTAGGGAACCTGTATCATTTATAATGGGAAGTAAGCATGCCTGCCCTTTGCTCTGGAGGGAGACACTTTATCTTCCAAAGCTATTCGCTGTGCAATCATCCTTGAAAAAGATAGTCCATAACAAAGGGCAGCTGGTACTTCACTCACAAGATGTACAGAAATGTGAGAAAACCATGGGAATTGTCTCCTAACATATAGCAGCTTTATTCATGTGAGCCCTAACTGGAAACAGCCCAGGTCCATCAACAGGAGAATGGATATATTCATGCAATGAACTACTACTCATCGATAAAAAGACAGTACTGATAATTTCAGTAAGAAGCATGATCTCCCAAAACCTTATGTGGATACAAAAGAGTGCATACTTTCTGATCCACTTAAATGAAATCTTAGAACAGGCAGAGCTAATATATGGTGAGGCAAAAAATAAGAACAGTGGTTACCAGGAAGTAAGGAGTCACGGGTTGAGGGAAGGGGCAGCAGGGAACTTTTCTGGAGTGATGATTCCATGTCTTGATGTATTAGTCACGGCTTACCAAATGTACACTTGAGGTTTGTTCATTTCATTATTTGTAAATTTTACATCAAAATACTGTAAACAAATATTGAACTTTAGTTTATTATATATATACTGAAGTATTTGGAGGGAAATATATTGATGTCTGCCATTTACTTTGAAATGAATCAAAATAGGATCAGTAATGGATGAACAGAAGGATGGATGGATGGATGGATGGATGAATGGATGGGTGGATAGAAGGATGGATGGATGGATAGGTGGATGGATGGATGGATGGATGGATGGATGGGTGGATGGATAGATGGATGGGTGGATAGGTGGACGGATGGATGGATAGGTGGATGGATAGAAGGGTGGATGGATACACAGATGGATAGATGGATAGATAGGATGACAGAGATTGAAATAGGTAGGTAGACAGATGGGTGATAAAGTAAGTAGCACATAGCATCTAGAAGATGGGTGTGCAAATGTCTACTGTATATTTCTCTCAACTTTTCTGTATATTGGAAAAAATATTACGATAAATTGGTGGGGATCAAAGAAGGGGCAAAGGTCATACACCTGTTATCCTTTAAGAACTTTCCCAGAAGCTAAACTGACACTTCTGCTTACATCCTATTGGCCTGAACCTAGTCACATGGCCACATCCAGCTGAAAGGGAAGTTGGAAAATGTACTCTTTGTTCTAGGTGACTTAGGATCCTAGTAAAACTTCTAATACTATGAAAGAAGGACAGAACAGATATTGGGGATCAAGCAGCAGCCCCTGCCGTGTGTGCAGGGCTGTTTTTAGCCCATACAGCACCTTTGTGTGAATTATGAAAAGGCACCCCTTCCTCCAGGCACTTGGGCCCAGTGACTGGGTGTGACTTGGTTCAGGACAGGTGTCCTTGAGCAGGGCATGACCAGTACAATCGTGCACTGTGACCTGCCTGAGTGGGTCCTGCAGGATGTGTAGGAATATCCCAGGCAGAATAGGGATCCTGGGGCACGTTGGGTAGAGAGTTAAGCAGGTGCAAAGGGAGAGGGGAAATTTGCGCCCAGGGCCCCATGAGTGCCCGGGATGGCTGAAGCACAGGCAAGTGGTGGAGTTTGGCAGGAGTGGGCTGGAGAGCCAGGAGGGCAGATCAGTGAGGGCTTGTGAAACGGCAAGGAGGGCACACTTGGGAGTCATCCTGTTGGCCTGGAGAGACATTAGAAGGTTTGAACTGGAGCAGTAACTGGGTCAGACTTGTGTATTAGGAAGATCCCTGGTGTGACCCTTTTGGAGTATGCATTGGAGGAAGCAAGCGTGAAGGTAGCGTGATCAGGTAGGAGGTTATTGCAATAATCCAGACATGACTAATGGGAGCCTCAACCAAAAGGGAACCCTGGAAATGGAAAGGGAAGCAGTAGGGGGCTGGAATGGGTAGGCTTGGCAGGTGGTGGGGGTGACGGAGGAGAAAAGTTGGGGTTTCCCACATAGCTGATTGATGACCATGTTCATCAGCATGGGGAGAGGGTCCTTCGGGAAAAGATTTGTAGACCATCCCCATAAACTCAAGCAGAAGCAGTCACGTGGGGAATAGCATCTTCGGCTTTTCTAGATTGTTTGATGTTGCTAAAATAGGGTGCCTGGTCATGTTGCTCCTGGTTCCTGTCCCCCTGCCCCCCGCCCATCACTTTGGGCAGTCACCTGGTGCCAGCCACTGTCTTCTTGTCTCCAGTGAAATTGAGTCTTCCGAGTCTCTGATTCCTGGCTCTGTGCCAACCCCTAGATCAACAACCTTCCAGAGATGTTTCTGGCTTTGGGTCACGAAACTGCTTTTGACTCTGCCTGCTGCCCTGGTTTGGGGTCAACTTGGGTGGGAGGTATAGATTGGGGTGGGTGCCCACTCATGGGAGCCTCTCTGCTGTGTGGCCTGCCCCTGGCTGATTAGCCCAGACAGGAGTCACCTGAACCAGGCCTCAGTTTCCTCATTTGTAAAGTGAGAACTATACTAAGGACCCAGGACAGTTATTAAAAGAAATAAATGGGATAACGGAGGTAAAGTGTTTGCAGAGAACCTGCCCATTTTGGGTGCTCCATCAAGGGTAACTTCATTATCGTCATCACTGTCAGCAATATTATTATTCCCAGTCCTGTGCTCTTTCTAATGCTGGAGGCCGGACCTGCGTCTGTCTGATTGTTGTTTGCGCACATCCCTTCCGGACTTTTCCTGAGGGGAACTCCTCCTCCCCAACCCCAGTGCAAGTGCAGCTGCCCCCTACTGGCCAGGAGTGGACACACGGCTAGCACGGGCCTGCACCCCAGCAACCCCAGCCATGGGTCAACCCCAGGACTTTGGCTGCAATAACTGGGAAAGAGGGGGTGGTGTCCACTGGAGGTGCCACAACGTGTGCCTGGAGCTGCAGGTTGGAGCCATGGCTGGGGGACATCCGGCCTGAGAATGACATTGATCCAGAGGAAGAGGCACGTGCACGCAGCTTTCGATCTCTGCCTGAGGCTGGTTGCCCCTCACGTTTCCAAGAGCCAACAAACACCCTTTGTGCCAAGCTAGTCTGAGTTGTAACCAAAAAGGTAGCTGCAGTTCCTACTGCCCAGGTGGCAGCATCTTCCTAGCAATGCCAGAGATCTTTCCGGTGCACGTGAATTTCTAAAAAGGGCAGTGCTCTGGTTAGCTCAGAATACTTGGCAAGTTTATCAAAAAAAAAAGGCTGACCACTTAACTAAATCAGTTTCAATCTAATTTACTCCAGAAATCCCTGCAGAACAAAAACGTGGATCCATTTTTGTTTTGGTTTGGTTTTCAGTATGAGAGCTGTGAGAGGGAATCAGGAGGAATGTTTACCAGTTTGCAAAATCCATGCTTTTCCCTTCGGAAACCTTAAGCATGTAACAAAAACCCAGGGACATTTGGAGAAACGGTTTCTTTTAGGAAAGTCTCCATTGTGTGTTCTGAGTGCTTTGGGTTTGTCTAATGGCAAGATGCTTCTCGTTTTTATGAGACAGCTTAAACGTGGCTGCTGTCACCGTGGGACAAGGAGCTTGCCCCGGAGTCTTTCAAAGAGCAAGTGAACACGTGGGGAGTGGGGTTGCTCTTGACAAAGCAAAGATCCTGCTGATCCAAATTGGCTGACACTAACTAGATCACTAACTGGGCGTCAGTTCCCAGGTCAAACGCCCATGGGGCGAGAACGTTAGCACCGTGGGCAATTGACCTTTAGCTGAGGCTGCAAGAATTGAGATACATTTTTTGGATGCCTCTGGCACTTGTCTGGAGGGGAAAGATAAGTTTTTGAAGATGGAAACCCTTGATGATTGCTACATCACTAGGTTAGACTATAAGCTGTGAGGTCAGGTCAGCTCTCTGAACCAGGTACATGTGATTCCAGTTTGTGCCATCCGTGTCACCGGAGGTACCACGGCATTGCTGTGCAAGGCACGGGGTGACCTGTGCTTGGCTTGTTTAACTCAGTGCTTGGCATGTGGTAGGAAAAAGCTTGCCAGGGAGACCAAATCACTCTGAACACGCTAAGAAGCAACTCAGGAAGATCAGAAACATGGAGTGTGTGTGGATGGGGGACAGTGGGTCCAACAGCATGTGGGACCTGGAAATATTCCTTCTTTCCTCTTGGAGATCTGATGCTCTGGATGTAGGGACAAGCACACTTCTCTTCCTTATACACTTATGTAGGCCGATTTTGGTGAGAAGGAATGGATGGAACTTACAGGGGGTGCGGCCACTGAAAAGACGTGTAAGGATTGCAAATTCAGTCTCCAAATGTTTGGGAAGAAGTGCAGACTTCTTCATTGCCACTCTCCCCAATTGCCGAGTCTGTGCATGCGCGTGTGTGTGTGTTTGTGTGTATCACTGTCTACCATACAGGCACAAATAAATACACTATGTAATATATAGTATGTGTTATAAAACAAATATGTTTGCATATTTGTATATAAATTTATTATACATACATTTACAATATAAATACAAATCATGAAACAAGCCTACATAAAGACACCTTAGCAAATCAAATCGGGCGCTGCAATTGGACTCTACTTCAGGGTGAGGGTGCGAATGAGCTTTGGAATCAAATTGCCCCTGTGTAAATCCTAGCTCTTCCATGTGCCCTTGGACAATCCCGGAACCTCTCTGAGCCTCGGTGTCCTCACCTATAAAATGGGTTGGATCATATCTTCCTTGAAGTGTTGTAGGGTTAAAACTGATGAGGTTTGTACAGCATCTGGGAAGGTACCTGTGACATAGAAGCAGTCACCTATTGTAAACTCACTTCTGTGAACCAGGAGAGACAATCTGTGTGGTAGATTGGAGCTTAAACTTGGTGCAGAAATATAAGGAAAGGAAAACAAAAAATAACTAAGTTGGACCAGGTTGTCAACATGTGCTGTGGCTGCTCAGAAGACAATCTCTGTGCCAGGTGCCTTCTCTGTGCCAGGTGCTTTCCATATACCACCTCATTTCAGTGATTTCCCACTTCTACCCTCTGAGGGAGCTGTTTCTAGTCTGTTGAGGAAAAACAGAGGCTCAGAGAGGTTTGTCATTCCCTCCAAGTCACACAGTTGCTACGCGGCCAAGCTGGGACTCTAGCCCCGGGGATGGCACTTCCCAAAGGAAACCCACGCTCCTCCCCCAGAAAGCAACCCTGGTTGGGGCTGTTGGGGTTCACTGTACATGCCTGGCATTTAAACAGACTGTTTAGGGGGGTAGGAGAAAGGAAATTTAATGAAATTTTTAAAATTCAAAAAATAGAGGACATCTAGCACAGCAAAGAGTAAAGACGACGAGAGCATCTCGGATGCTTATTGAGGGCAAGGACTTTGGATCACCTTTCCCATCAGGTCCATAACCCCCCTACCCTGACCTCCCAGTTCTAAAACCCCAAAGGTGCCAAACCAGGATCCTCTTGTAAATTCGGTGCAAACTCATTTGTTGGCAAACCAGGTCTGAACCACTATGAGATGGTTTTAGTCCTCATTTATCCCACTTAGGGAAATAGTCAAAGGTTTTGCTGCAGCGATCTCAGTGTGTCTGATTATAGTAGCGGGTCTCTATCAAGGGTGATTTGGCACACACACACCCCCACCCCCACTGCCACTGCCCCCCAGGGGGTTTTCTGCAATGTCTGGAGACATCTGTGGAGTCACAACTAGGGGAAGGAGAGAAGAAGGTGCAGGTAGTGAGTAGAGGCCAGGGATGCTATTAAACATCCCACAGTGCAGGACAGCCCCCCACAACAAGGGATTACCCCAAACTGTTCAGGATTATGGGATGCTTTCCCAGACCTACAGGGGCAGGTTGTGGCCTGAATATAGAATATGCACCTTTCTACAATCTGAAAAAAGTTCTGTGTTCCAAAACACATCTGGCCCCCAAAGTTTAGATAAGGGGGCTGAACTGTGTCTTGAAATCCACGCAAACAACTTTCCTCCTCTCTAGGAACCACCCTCTCTGCACTTACAGCCTCCACGTCCCTTCCTCCCAGCTTCTCTTGACCCATTCCCACCATGCGTTTGTTCCCACATCCTACTGAAGCCCCGGCGCAGGGGTCACCAATGGCCTGCAGGCTGCCAGATCCCAGGGTCAGGGTTATCTCTCAGCTTCCACTCGCCCACCCTCTCAGCACATTGGGCCCAGCCCCACACTGTCTCTTTCTGGGAATACTTTCTTCTCTCCGCATCCTTCATCCTCCTTTCTGGCCGCCTTTCCCAGTCTCTTTGCTGGTTCTTGCCTCGTCTTGGCCCTCTGAATGTTGGGGTCCTGCAGGGCCTCCTGACTCCTCGGGGTCCTCTGCCAGGCCCTGGCCTGAAACACCCACTGCTCAGGGAGGGTCCCCTCTCCCCAGCCTAGCCGCGAGCTTACAGAAGCAGGGAGTCCTCAGCCCCCACCCCAGGAGGCCACCAGGCATCTGGAATTAAACTCTTGATTTCCCCCTGGCCCCACCCCCTGGAGAGCTCCCCAACTCAGTCAATGGTCCCTCCACTCACCAAGATGTTCAGGTTAGGAGCTTCAGAGAGGTAACACGGGACACAGATTCTGGGAATGAGCCTGACCTTGGCATCAAGGGGTTGAGAATGCCTTTTTGACCAAAATGGGGAAAAGAAAGGCAACAAAATAAGGTTGCAGTGGCTAAGAGAATTCAAATAGTCAAGAGGTTGTCCTGGAGGTTACACTTATGCAAGCTTCAGCTAGATATGCCAAATGACCACAGTATGATAAGCCCCCAAAAACTAAAAAGAACACAAAAAAAAAAAAAAAAGAGTGACTTTTGACTCCTGTCTTTCTCAGCAAATCCAGAAATTGCCTCTTCACTGCCGTGGTCTGAGCCACCCATCGTCTGGGCTACTGCCAGCCCCCAACCCGGTCTCCCGAGTCCTGTTCTGTCCCTCTGCAGACTGCTCCCCACACACCATTGGAGGGAGCATCCATTAATAAAACCCTGCATCAGATCCTATCAGCTTTCTGCCCAAATCCCTCCACAGGCTGGACACCTCAGCAGAGCAGAGCGAAAACTCCAAACCATGTCCTCCTGGCCCTCCTCAGTCCTGGCTGCCACTTGAGCTTTCAGGTTTCCAGTGCCTGGGCTGCCCCCAGACCCAGTGAACCCAGTGGAACCAATGGGCAGTCAGGGGGGATCCAGTGCCCAAAGGACCTGCCAGACTCCTGCCTGCCCCCTGCCTGCCCCCTGCCTACCCCCTCATCCCTTGTTCACCAGGTACCAGCCTTCCGGCCTCCCCATGTCACTGCCTCAGGGACCTTGCACGTGCTGTTCCCTCTGGACTGCTCTTCCAGACACACCCTTCTCTCCTTCTTCAGGTCTCTGCTCAAATGTCACCCCTCCAAGAGGCCTGCCTGTCACTCCCTGCCATCTCCCCTCACTGCGGGTCTCCTGTTTTGTTCACTGCCAGGCCCCCAGGCTCCAGGAGAGTGGCCCACACCAGGTCCCCCATTTTGTTTCTTGCCTAGGCGTGAATGAGGGTGGACTGAAGCTACAAGAGGTCTTTAAAGCAGATACTTGTTAAACTACAAAGGCCTAGGACCTACCCTGGGCCAGGTCTCCACCAGGTTATCACTGAAAGCCTTCACCTCTCTGCCTCAATTTCCCCAACTGTCCAATAGGAATCATACTCACCACTTGGTATTATTTCCAGGATTAAATGCAGTAAGGGAAGCAAAGCTTTTGGCCTTACTCAAGGCCAAAAGATAATCGCCTCTCTGAGTTTGTGAACTCCATTCCCAAACAGTTCATTGAAGTGGCATTTGCTCTCTAGGGTAGGTGAAATCCGCCTCCAAATTACCTGATTTACGCAACAATAGAATTCCTATTATGGCTAACAAAGAATGGGGCCCAGAGAGGGGAGGCGCATAGCCCGGAGGTGCACAGCCACCAGGCGACGGGGGCCAGAGCAGACCCCGGCCCCGCCTCGCAGACCGGGTCCGCAGACCCACCGTCCGGGCGCCGGCGACCCCGCCCGAGGGCGGCGAGGGCGCGGCCAAAGCCGCGGGGCGCCTTTGTGCGCCTCCTGATTTCCATTTCCCCAGATAAACACGCGGCGGGGGCCGCGACCTCGCCGCATAGCAAATGCCTCGGCTCCCCGCCCCGCGTGGGGTCCGCGATGAGATGATTTACTCCTGTTTTACATATTAATTGATCTAAATGCCACCCGTTCTGAGAACAATTAAGAGGCCCTCTGGCGCCCGGGGCCGCGGGGCTGGCGGGCGCTGGGAACGCGCGGCGGCGGCGGCCAAGTGGCGGGCGCCCCCTCGGGGCCGCGGGCCGGCTCGGGGGGCTCTGGGGCAGCCCCCACCTCCACCAGCCGCGGGCACAAAGCGGCCTTTGTGCGGGCCAGGACCTTTCCGTGCAGATAAAGCCCGGGCGATCGGGACCGCCGAGCCCAGCCTCCCCTCGCCGCGCGCCCTTCCTTCCCACCCTGGCACAAAGGCGCCCCAAAGCGCGGCCTCTGCATTGCGCTGCGCCGGCACTGTCACTGACCCCAGGCTTCTACAGGTCTTGGGGTACCCAGCCCCGGGAGGCAGGTGGTCGTTATGGTACTCATTTTTCAGATGCGCTTGTCTGGCTCGGGGGATAACAGATGGAATCTGCTTTCCACCCGGCCGTGCCTTTTTCATTTTGGCGGTGCTGCGCCCGGGGGGCAGGGGGCTCCGCAGCTAAACTGGCATGTCTTCCAGGCCTCAGCCAGAGCCACAGGGCTGAGAATGCCAGCACTGCCAGCCTACCCAGTGACGTGCTGGGCAGTCAGAGTCACCGCCCTGCTGTGCCACCATCAGACTGTCTTCAGGTGCAAAGGGCTCAAAGAAACTGGGCTTCAACAGAACTCTTGTTCCCCCAATACCCACACACACACCTGGCCCCTTCCTTCCCCAGTGTCCCCAGCCAAGGACACACCACCAGCATTCTCTGCTCAGCCTGAAAACCGAGTCCTCCGTGAGTGTCTCTCTGAGACGCCCACCCCCACCCCAGCTCTCACATCCTCACTGCACATTTGCAAGTTCTGTGCCTTCCACCTCCCAAATATCCAGTGACTTGTCCCTGATGCCACTGCCTCTGCCATCTCTCACCAGGACAGGTGTCCCTACTCTTCTTCAAATCCATTCACTGCACGGCCACCCCAAGCCCAGCCCCTTCAGAGGCTTCTCTGTGTGCTCAAGAATCTACATGCTTTTCCACAGCTGAGTTCCCAGGGGGCCCTCAGTCTCCGTCAGCGTTTTCCAAACCTCTTTCAGGAGAGGATTTTAAGACTTGAACGATGAGGCGGAGCAGTGTTTCAGGCAGAGGGAATAGTGAGTGCAAGGGCCCTGGGGCAGGAAAGAGCTCGGTGGGTGCTAGGAATGGACCCGAGTCCCCTGTGGCTTGAGGCTGAGACGATGGGGTCAGGGAGACAGGCAGGGGCCCATCTCTCAGGAAAGACTTTGCATTTTAAGCAGGTGCATGATTTGATCTGGTTTACATGTTTATGGGATTCTAGAGCTTTTAGCCACCTGAGTGAGAATCTTGGGGTGCTTCCTGACTCCTCCAACAGCCTCCTATCTGTCCCCAATATACACACACAGAATTACACCTCCCATCTGTCCCCAAGCCCTGTGGACTCAAGCCCCAAACATCCCTCTGGTCAGGCCTCTCCCTTCTGCTTCCTCTGCCATCACTTCTTACCTGGTGACCACAACAGCCTGGAAGCCTACCCCACACCTCCCCCAGAGCCAGCCTCATGCCCTCACCCTGACCCCAGGGCTCCTGGGTCCCCCGGCCACTACTCCCCTTCACCTTGGCTGTTCCCTGGGCTCTGTTAGCTCCTTGAGGACCTGGAGCCCAAGTCCCCCATCTACAGGACAAAAGGCAGGGCTCAGCTGGTTGAGCCATGCAGAAATGAGGGCTCAGTGCTGCCGGACTCTCAAGATATTTCAAGGGAAGCCTGAAATTCAGATTTTTATGTGAAATCTCCTGGTTTTTAAATATTGGATCAAAACCACAAATGTTTTTACTCTGGCCGAATCAAACAAATTACCTACGTGGACCAAATCTAGTTCTAGTCCTGCCAATTGGCAGCCTCTGGCACAGCATCTAGTACAAAACCTGGTGATCACAAAGTCAGTCCATTATTCAGTCAAACATCAGCAAGTACTGGGGAAACTGCTTACTCTCGCCAGGCACTGAGCAAGAAAAGTAGAGGCTGAGCAGATCATTTCCAGAGCCCCTGTTTTCTTGGTCCTTTAAAGATTCCATGATTTCATTTAAATCTTGGATTCATATAGAATTTATTTTGGTGTAACATATGAAGTGAAGCTCTCAGTGAATTTCTGTTTATAGATGGGTAGCCAGTTGTCCCAATACCAAATATGGGTAAATTCTGTCTAAAAATGCCAACTTGATTCCCTAGTAACTTGCCATATATATTGGGTAACTTCCTATAATTTTGAAATTATGTCTAGTCACCACAATATTAATTATTTCAGCTTTATAATATATTTAAATTGCATTTAAGTATCTGGTAGCACCGTCTCTGCTCTTTACATTTCTTTTTCACACTGGATATTCATGATTGTGTGTTCTTCTATATGAACTTTAGAATCAACTTGGCAAGTTCCATAAAAGCATCCTGTTGGTATTTTTATTGAGATTGTGTTGATGTATAGATTAATTTAGGGAAAACTGACTTCCTTCTGATATCCAATCTTTTAATTAAAAAAATGTGGCATATCTTCACATTTGTATCCTTCAGTAGCATTTAAAAAGTTTTCTTCGTATAGAATATTTTGCACATTTAAAAAAAAATTTAATTCTGGGTTGCTTTTGCACATGGGGGTCTTTCACCCATTATATTTGAGTACTGTATATTGTTATCTATATACTTTAAGTCTGTTGATAATAGCATAGTAATTTTGTATCCAGTTCATTACTGAATTATTTTGTGATTTTTGAGTAATTTTTTCAGTTGATTCTTGTGGATTTTCCAGGGAAATGGTCATATAACTTCAGGAGGTAACAAGTGACCTCCTCCTTTCTAATTTGATACCTCTTTCCAATTGTGTTGGCCAGCCTCCAAACAGTGGTGATGGAGATAGCAATATTTCTAATATCTGCCCCCTAGCTTCAGGTTAAAATACATAAATGCCGATTTGTGGCATTATCCATCTAGTCTAATTTATCAAAAGCTTTTTTCAGAATAGATGTTGAATTTTATTAAATATATATTTTAGAACATTAGAGAAAAAGAAGATTCTAGAAGCTTTCAGAGACCAAAAAAAAAATCACATCATAAAGATCAAGAATCAGAATTGCTTTGGACTTCTTAACATCAACCCAGAACACCAAATACCAGCCGAGAGCTGCCTTCAGAATTCTGAGGGAAAATGATTTCCAACTGAGATTTATACATCCAGCCAAACTGTCAATCAATGCTACAAAAAACCGAACTCCCATATGCAGTTTCCAAGGAAGCTACTGGTGTATATGTTACAGCAAAATGAAAGGAGTACATCAAGAGAAGATGGCTTAAGATCTAAGAAACAACACAGGAGAGGCGAAGGGGTGCCCAGGATAACGGTGCAAGAAGCTTCAGGACTTCTCTTCCACCAGGAGAGCAGCTGGCCCAGGCAGGCACAGGACAGAGGGCTCCAAGAAAAAAATAGGTTCCCAGCTGTGTTTGAGCATCTAGAAGTTTCAGAACTCTCTTGGCCTGCCTGTGGGAAGTATTAGTGATGTTACATCAAAAACTAATCAAACAAAAAATGGAGGTAATTTCTAACTCCAAGGAAAACAAAGAGCTGTACAAGGAAGCAACTGTAGCCTTAGTATAATATTTTGTTTATTTATAAATAATATATATGTAGATATGATCGTGTAAAAATTGAATATTGGTTTAGCAACTGTGATAGAACTGTACTAGGAGAAAAAATTGTGTGCTTGTATGGAGGACCTCGAGGAGGCCACTCTTCCATAAGAGGAAGTCAGTAGACATGTCTTTAAAAAACAATGGTAAAGAATAATATTAGAAACATGAAAGTAAATGTGAAAAGGAACAGCTAAAATAGTTGAAAGTAGTTGCCTCTGAGGAAGGAGTTGGGTGGCGGAGAGAAAAGAGGCACGACTGCTGCTTTTCATTATCAGTTCACAGCATCATTTGACTTTAAAACTTTAATACATGAAAACTTGGATAAAAAGAGAAATTTAATTTTAAAGTGTTCATGTGGATGTTACCCAAAGGCACCTTTTGTACCACCCTTCATCTCAGCAAAATGAGCAAACCAAAATCTGCCTACAGACCACAGTTCCAGTACCAGCTTTGCAAAGGACTGGCTGTGTGAGCCTGACAAGTTGCTCTTCTCATCTATAAATGGGGAGTATCCTAGTATCTCCATCACAGAGTTACTGAGAAGATTAAATGAGATGAGGCATGGGCCTGGCACACAGAAGATCCAATAAAGGGTATGTGCTGCTATACTTGTTTCAATTTCATGTCCATTAATTCCTAAGTGATCAACCAACCAACTTCTCTGAGCCCCATCTTTAAAACCGAAACAAAATACTTGGAGCCTCTGAGGAGATAAAGGAGAAAATAGGTGTCAAGTGCCTGGCAACAACTCTCCCTAAACCTCAGATTTCTCACCTGTGAAATGGGAAAAATCCTTTGGGTTTTATGGTAATGCAACCAGATGACATTGGTAAAATCTCTAGCACAGTTATCAAGGACACGTTTATTTATCTGAAAAAAAGCCTGCTATACGTATGGCTAGCAACTTTTTACAAAATACATGCTGACTGTAGAAAACTTGGAAAACCTAGAAAAGTATGAAAATAAAAATTGCCATCAGCTGCAATATTTCCTGCTGGTATTTTTTCCCATGTATTTCATAGGTTTATTATATTGCTCAGTATAGGTTAGAACATGCTGCAGGAAGGTCTATTTTTACTCATTCCTAGATCACAAGCATCTGGATGACTCTCAGGGCTACTGTACATTCAAATGGTAGCTCAGAGCCGCTGGCCCCTTGGACACAAGCGCCCACAGCTCCCGAGGAAAGCGAGGAACGCGCAGGGGAGAGCCGCCAGCCATTTAACACCGCCAACCGGAAGTGACATAGGTTACCTCCCTCACATTTGATTGGCTGAAGCAGGTCACATGACCACACCTTGTCTCCAAAGCTTGAGGAAGTGACTTCCTCCACCGGCGTGGAAGTAGAGGGGCTTATGTGTGAATACGCATTTAGAAAATCGAGATCAGATTGTGTATACTGTTTTGCACGTTGCTTTTGTCTCTCACCACTGCATCATGAAATAGTCTTTGAGAGCATGCGTTAAGTAAAAAAATTGCAGACTTAATAAAAGATGTTGTTATATGGTGATTCTATCTCCCTCTTCCTTTTCCTCTTCTTCTGGAACCTGGGTCCAGCCTCAGAGCATTGCACTGCTCAGAAATGCCTCCGCGTTCCCTCTTGACCTGTGCAGGACGCGCGGGGCCTGCCGTTCCCTCTTGGAGAGCGTGTAGAGTTCCGCAGTGTTGTTTCCTCCAGAAGTAACACGTCTGGAGGTGAGGCCGAGAGAGCCTGCTGAACAACTGCCGGGTTAACAACTCCACATGTGGGGTGCGGCTGCACGCGCTCTGCTGGGGCCTGCTTGCCGCAGCCGGTGGTGTTAACGCGCGGTGTTAAAAGTGACACCAGAGTGGTGGAGGCGCCATTGTCAGCTGTTGCAAGAGATGACACCCGAGCCCTGAGAGTTGAGTGTGAGCTCAGGAGCAGCAGCTCTCCTTGCTTGGGTCCCAGGATCCCGGGGGACAGCGGGAAGGGATCCAGAAGGAAATAAGCTTGGTGGGTCCACTGAAAAGGTTGTCTACGACAAGACATGCAACAAACCAGAAACTGAGGCTGTGGGGATGGTGAAGAATGTGTGGGAGACCGAAGGCTGAGAGCAAGGAAAGGAAGGGGTGGACGAATTAGGGAACCCAGCTCTGGGGTGGGGGTGGGGGTGGGGGTGTGCTGCTCAGTTGGGTCTCCTTCAAGAAACTTTTACCCAGATCACACAGGAAAATTGCTGTGATTTTCAGAACAAAGATTATGGCTGATCGCTAAGGTTTATAATCCAGTTGTGAAAATGTTACTGACACAAGTGAAACAATTAGAGGAATGCAAAGTGCACTCTTGTCTGGTATTGGGGCTGTGTGGGCAGATGACCAGGGCATTGGGAGGAGTCTGAAAGGAGATTTAGTTGAGGACAGAGAAATGATTCAAAAGGCTTCTTCCTTCTCATCTGCTACTGTCCTCCCCGGAAACCCTAGAAAGATGGAGAGAGGAGAGGAAAGGAGGACCAAAGAAGGCAAGTGAAGAGAAGGGGGGATTATTTAATCCTCCGGCAACCTGTGAACTGGGCAGGCAGTCATCATCAGCCCGTTTGGCAGACTGAGAAACTGAGACCCAGAAGGCCTTAAGCAGTGTTCCCTGGGGGCAAAGCTGAAACTGGAACTGAGAGCGTCCAGCTTCCTGCATCCTGCGTTAAGCCTTATACGCATTTTCCATCCCGCGATCTGGATGTCAGTGTAAGATCTGACCTATGCCCAGCTTTTCATGGGGGCTGGACCAAAGTTCAATGTAAAGTAAAAATCAAGAACATCCACGCCCTTGGGTGTGAAATAAAACAACTCACCTCTAAAATTTTACAGTTTACAGAACACTCTCCTCTTTATTTCCTCATTTTCTCTTCACAACAGCCCTGTGACAAGCACAATATTGTTCCCATTTTGCGATTTAGGAAACTGAGGATGGGGGAGATAAAGTTCTGTGTGGATCCCCCTTCCGGACATTCATCTATCACGTCAGCTTCGAGTGTCAATGCACAAGTCACCGAATGGGGCAACCCAGACGTCAGCTAATTTGCTTGGCCTTGCCCAGTTTCCTCTTCCAATGGGACCTGCCTGCCCCAAGCCCAGCCGGGAGCTGATCCGACCAGGAGGAGAGGATTTAGAGGCAGCCACCCATTGGCTGGCCAGCAGCCAATCAGATACTTCCATTCGTTTTGGCCAAACTCTTTATGGAGAGGCCCCACCAGCCTGGAACTGAGTTATGATATTGGGAGGATGTCAGGGTGAAGTCTGCAGATACCTCTTTCTAAGGTCCCCAAAGCAGCCTTGATTTCTCCCTCTTCCTTCTGAGATGACACCTTTCTGGGGGGCTGCCTGCCTACTGCATATGCCCTCTAGAGTTACAAGGCAGACCATCGGGGCCCCAGGGCGGTCAACTCTGTCACATTTCACAGTGTCCTCGCTGCATCTGCCCTCTCAGTCTTGAGCTTCTCGCCTTATGGAGTCTCCCAAGCCTCAATCCCGTTTATGCAATTGAGGAATGTTTGTGGGGCATCCGTTACCGCTCAGGCTTGGACCCACCAGTGCACGTGTTAGGGTGACTCTTTCTGATCTTGAGATCTGTTTTTCTGTTAACCTTGCTACCTGGCCATGGAGCTGGGCCACTCCTGGGTGAAGAGCTTTTGCTCCTTCTTTGCATATGCCTGGGACTGTCCCTTTGCCTTCACTACCCTCTCTGCTCTAGGTTAAATGCTACCACCTTGGTCTCCTGCCCAGGAAGCCGGGTTTTGGCACAGCTCTCTGTTGGGCTCCAATTCCCTGGAGTTCTGTGAGATCAGGTTATACAAAATAACACAGTTCAGGAGTTTAGGCAGGGTGGGGCTTGGAGGAGCTGCTGGGAGAGCAGAGACCTGGGGCCTGCAGCCATTTTCGCAGCCTACTGTATTCTCATCTCCCCACCCCATCCTAACCAGCTTCCAGTCTTCATCCACTCCCTGCTTCAAGCTCTCTCCTTTCCTTCACCACCAAACACCCTGAAGGTGGGGTCTCCAAGGCCAACCCCATCTTCACACCATTGCCTGTGCTGTCTGGTGTACCCCACTGAAGCTGCTGCTCATGTGCTCCAATAGTCTCCAAACACACCCCCCTCCCATCATCTCCCAACCTCCCGTATTGCACCCTGCCCCACAGTGATCCCCGTCCTTTCGCCAGGTCTTGCTCTCTTGCCCCCCTGGGTCACTTCTTGATTCTTCCCTTCCCCTGACCACACCTTAGTCTTCCTGGAATGCACACCACAACTCCATTTTAGAGATGAGAAAACTGAGGCTTGGAGAATATAAGTAACCTGTCCCCAGCTGTGCTGCTCACAAGTGATGAGCAGAGATAGGCTGCGGTCTGATTGCAGACCCTCCCCAGGAATTTGCCCCTGAGCAGCTTATTGAACTCATCTCTTGTGACCAGTGGTCCTCTTAAATCACGTGGGGACCCTTGCCTGTCCCCAAGTGTAGCTCATCAGGCACACCTCTCTGCAGCCTTCCCTCCCACTGGGCCACCCTCACGCCTCCTTGAAGATGTTTCTCGATCAGATTTAAACCAAAATGTCAATCTTCACCTCCACATTTCTGTCACTGAGAGTGAGGTTGCACATCTCATTCCTTTAGAAGCCACTTATGCTTCTCTTCCATGTTGCTATTTGCTCGTTTTTCTCTCCGGTTGATTTTCCTCTTACTGTAGGAGTGCTTAGCATTTAAGAAAACTCACCCTTTGCCATATGTGTTGCAAATATTTTTTTCCAGTTTTTTTTATAGTGGGATTTTAATATCATATGTAGTCGAATTTTCAATATTGATTTTTTGGCTTGACATTTGCTGTCAATTCAGGAGGCCCCCTTCTGGAGTGTTCTGGGCTTTAGGGGTGTAAGGTCTCCCCTCTCCCATCCCTGAGCTACATAGGGGGGGTGTTGTCCAGCTTTCCTGTTAATGGTACCTTCTGCTACCCCCCAAACGGGGTAAAACCTGCCTTTGAGCCTCTGCTTTAGAAGCCCTGGTGAGGAGGCAGGAAATGAAGAGCAAATATGTCCACCAAGGAGCCCTGTCCCTCAGTCCCTGGGGCAGAGCTGTGTGCCCTCCGGGAACCAACTTTTCAGCAGGTGGCTGAGGGAAGGCTTGGGGAGCGGGAGAGAACGAATTGGGGCGGGGGTCTGGAGGAGGAACGAGAGATGTGTCTACGCAGGACGGGAGTGGGGGCGTTCCTGGTGCGCATCCGAGGGAGTAAAAGTGTGCGGGAGGCCGACCTGTTTGGAGGACAATAGGCCACCTGCCTTGGCTCGGACAGGCTCCTCCGAGGGCCTCCGGGGGGGGCTGGGGATCCGGGGTCGCGCAGCCGGGGGCGGGGGCTCCTGGCGCGGTCCGCGGATGCCCTCGCTCAGCCGCGGGGACATTTCCCAGCCCAACTGTCAACCGCGCGCTCTGCGAGCCAGGAATGAATATTCCCCGAGCGCCGACAGAAGGAAGTTCTTCATAAAAATGGAGCCTGAGGGCGTGAAGGGAAAACAAGCCCTGTTCACACGCAGGCAGCAGCATCCGCTCGGCGCGGCCCCCGAGGAGGCGGAAACGCGCTGCCACACCGTTGCCGGCGCGCACAGATGTTGCGCGCCCCGGGAGCTCGAGGTTCTTTTCCTGCCGAGCTCGTCCCCACCCGGTCTCCGGCCCGCCCGCCCCCTCCGCGGCTTGCCTGTGGCTGTTTCCCCGGGGCGGGGGGCGTCCTTGTTCCCAGCCCTCTCACAGCCCCCGGAGCTCTCAGCCCCGGCCCCAAACCCGCCCTTCCTGGGGCTCTGTAGCTGTGTCACCCACCTCTCGGTGCTTCCTTTTCCTCTGAAGACTGGGGTTAATCAGGCTTACTCTGCAGCATTAAAGGAGACAATGGATGTTACTGGCTGTAGTCATGGCTCAACAAATGAGAGATTTGAGGGGTAGGGCCAGAAAAGATGTTTTAAAAGCAATTTCTCCTTTTCCAGCTCCCATGAACTTGCCTTCTGTCCCCACCTCCTCTAGGAGCTACCAAAGTGGCTGAGGGAGGGCTCTCCAACAAGAGGGCTTCATACCACACCCTCTGTCTAACCTCCTCCAGGGCTCCCTTTACCACCCAAATGGCTTCCAGCTTCCAGTATAACAGAGCCCCTCCCACTGGGCCTGTCAGCTCCCCTGTTCCAGCTCTGGAACTCCCACTCCCCAGCCTGGCTCCAGTCTGGTCCAGCTCTGTTGGTCCAGGGACCACATTATGCTGCTGTGCCTCCGCACCTCTGTAGATGCCTTAGTGAGCGAGTCAGAGCCTGGGTTTGGGGGCCAGGTCGCCTGGGCTTGATCCCAATTCCAGGCTCCAAATAGCACCTCTGCTCCCAGCTCCCCCCCCCACCCCACTCTCCCTTTACCTGTGGGTCTCTCCTGTCGATTGGCAGCTGCAGGGGCAGGTGCCAAGCCTTGTTCGTTTCCTTTGCTAGAATCTAATACAATGCCTGTCACCTGGAGGGTGCCCAGGAAACTTAGCTGGCAGTGCAGTTGGCAGCCTGCATGGTGTGGGTGAGCACAAATACCCAACATCTCTAAGGCCCAAAGCGCCACCCATGGTCACTCCTTTGGGCAGAACCTGCTCCACAAGCCGTAGGGCCCAGCACAAAATGAAAACGCAAGATGCCTGGTTAACAAGTTAAGAATTTCAAGATGCTCACAGCAGAGCATCAAGCCAAGCTGGGGGCAGGGTGAGGTCCTCCTGGGGGCCTTGGAGCGGCCCTGCCTTTGGGTCTTGGAGGTTAGACTCCTTTCTTGTCTCCTATTAAAATATTAATGCCACCAGCCCCCTCCAAGCAAGGCCTGCACCGTGGCCACGCTCAGTGAAAGAGCATTGTTTCTTGGTTAGGAAAGAGCTTCTGAAAGTCCGAAAGTCAGTGGCCAGGATGTAGCCATTCTTCCTGACAGTGGAGTGAAGCTCAAGTGAAAAAATCAAGAGGTGCTGCAGATTTTCCATCAGGGTGCATCTTGAAGTCACAAGCTCCTCAGACGCACGCCCTGCCCTTTGTCTGGTTAATCGATCTTTCTAGGAGCATTTTTGGAGCTCCTGCTGTGTGTAGGCATTGCACTGGGCCTTGGGGATACAGCAGTGACAGTTTTAGTGGGGTCCCTGTCCTCTTGGAACTGACAATGTAGTGGGGAAGACAGACAATAAATATACATAAAGAAACAATTATACAGTATCATGCTATGTGGCAAAAAAATAAAAAAAGGAAGGCTAAGGGGATAGAAAGGGGGGTGGGGTGTAATGCTAAAAATGAAGTGATCAGGGAAGTCCTCCCTGGGCAGATGCCTTTTCTGCAGAGACCTGGATGAAGTAAAGGGTGAGCCCTGCCAAGATCTGAGGGAAGAAACTTCCAGACTGAGGGACACAAGTGCAAAGGCCCTGAGGCAGAACATGTCGGGCAGGACCAGCAAGGGGGCAGAGGAGGTGTGGGAGGAATGAGATTGAGGGTCACAGGACCCCGGTCAGGTGAGGGCTTGCCCGCTAGGTAAGATCTCTGTGGATCCGATCCCCCTTGGCCAGAGGGCAAGAGCGCTTAGTGTAATTGCCAGCAGGCTGTCATTTCCCCTCCAGCTGTGACTCCTAACACATTCTTAGCTCTGTCTTTCAGCAGCGCCTCTCCTGGGCCTCTGTTGGAGTCCTGGCATGATACAGGAGATACAGAATGAGAGGGTACTGGGTTCGAATCTCTCTTCTCCTGTTGCCTGCTTTGGAGCTTGGGTGCATTACTCAAACTCTCTGAATCTCAGATTTCTTTATCGCAACCTTGCAGCTTTGTGGGGAGGGCTAAGGGATGTAAAGCACCCCGTGGGAAGCCTGGCACATAGGAGGCACTCGGCAAACATTAGCTTTACCTTTCCAGAAGGTTCCTTACTGGTTTTGATCACAGCATCACTGGAATCCGACTGTCCCCACCCTCTTGGGGAACTGTAATGTTTTGTCAGTGTGCAGCGTCTTCCAGTTTCCTTCCTGGGGGAGGAAAGGAAAGGGACTTAGTGTGTATTGAGAGCCAACCCCCTGCCTGTCACCGAAGTCACATGATAGCACATCATCCCCAGCAAGCCCAGAGAGGGGGCGCTACTATCTCCATTTCATGGATGAGGGAGCTCAGGCTGGGAGGGTTAAGGGATGCAGAGACACAGCTGGTAAGTGACAGAGCCAGCATTCTGATCCAAGTAGGCTGTGGAGAGCTGGGGCATCCCCGGGTGGGAGGCCATCTGGCTGCTCCTTCTGGGTTTCCCAGGAAGGAAATCCAAGGGCTGATGGTCATGGGTTCATTTGGGATATGGAGCCCAATGCTGGGTTCTGAATCCTGCCTGTGCGTCTTCCAGGGAAGTCACTTGAATGCATGCCTGTTACATGCCTCAGTTTCCCCATCTATAAATTGGAGAGAATAACAGTGGCTACTGCTTAAGGTTATCGTGAGACAGCAATGAGATAACCCACGTACGCACCCAAGACAGTCCTTGCACACAGTAATTTCTTAGATGGCCTTAACTATCACAGGGAAGTTGAAATGTAGTATTTTCTTACTACTGTTCCAAATCCAACCCTCCAGGCCTACCCTTCCCTAGGCTACCCCAAAGATAATAAATGGTGAAGACTTGGCTGCAGGTCCACCCCCCTTCTGTGGCAAATGGCAATTTCCAAAGTTGGCTGCAACACCTGCTCTTTTGCACTTGTGACCTTGCATTTCCCCGTTAAAGGGTGAAGGATAATTTCCCTCCCTTTGAAGGTAGGGGCAGAAGTGATGCCACTTGAGTTCTGAGTGTAGGTCAGGTCAGGCTATGTAGCTTCCCCCGGTTCTCTTGGGATGCTCCTACTTGGGAACCAGCTGCCACGTAAGAAGTCCAAGTATCCCAGTACCCTCGCCCTCGACAAACCATGGGGAGGTGCCAGACATGCCAGCATGCCAGGAAGGTCATGCCGGGCCTTCCAGAGCAGCCCGTCCATCAGCCTGTGCCAGGGGGAGCAGAAGAATGGCCCAGCAGCTCCCTGCTTGGATCCCTGCAGAGGCTTCCTGTCTCGGGCCACAGTGCAGAGGGCAGGGTGGGTGCCTGGATGCCCAAAGAGGGTCAGCGGAGACCAGCAGCCAGGCAGGCCCTGGGGAAGCCCTGGGCTGCTCTGGGGGGTGTTGGGTCAAATTGCATCCCCCTAAAAGGTATGTTCAAGCCCTAACCCCTGGTACCTGTGAATGTGATCTTCTTTGGGAAGAGGGTCCCTGCAGATGCGATCACATTAAGATGATGGTCTCACTGGATTAGGGTGGGCTCTAAATCTGACGATGGGTGCCTTTATAAGATAAAATAAATAAATAAATAAAAGAGAAAGAAGGAGATTTGGACCTAGGGACACAGACACAGAGAGAGGAAAGCCATGTGGGGATGGAGGCAGAGACTGACATGCTGCAGCCACATGCCAAGGAATGCCCAGGAGGAATGCAGGGAGCCAGCAGAAGCCCCAGGAGGCCAGGAACCACTCTTCCCTGCAGCCTTCAGAGGGAGCACCTTGACTTTGGACTTCTGGAATGAATGAATGAATGAATGAATGAGCTGTTGTTCAAAGCCCCCTAATTTGTGATGATTGTAAAGGTAGGCCTTCACTAGGATGGGGTGGTCCACTCACTCCATAGGGTCTGACCCAGACAGGGCCCATTTGGGGAAGACCCCGGGGAGGCCCCTTCCTGGCTGCTCTTCGGAGCTGCTGCCAGGGGTCTGGGGAGCGGTGGGCGTCACCCCATCTCAGGGCTCCCCTGTTTCCGAGAAAGCCAGCGAGGACAGCAGGGAGGAAGCAGAGGAGAATGATTCAGAGCCAGGGCACCCAGCCCTAGACCCTGCCTCCCCTTCTGCTTGGTGACCCAGAATGGGGTGGGGGTGGGGGGCATAGATTGCAAAGAGAAGAGGAAGGGGTCAATGAGAAGAGCTTCTCTAGTGCATTCCCACTAGGCCCCTGGGGAGCAGGTGGGAGTTGTGCAGGATCAGGAACCTCCCAGGGTACCCAGGAACCTGCCCTTGTCAGCACTGAGACTGAGGAGGGGTTTTTCTGATGTGGGATATACTGAGTCCAGGGTTTTGTGCATTGGCCCCAAACCACCACTTCTATTATCACTGTTTACTCCCCAACCAAAGAGCTGAAGTCTGAGAATTTTCAGGAGGGTCTTCCCTAGTGGGGGCCTGTGTTAGCTCAACATTCATTCATCCATTCATTCATTCATCAAAGAGTTCTGAGTGCTGCAGTGTGCCAGGCCCCCTCCTGGGTCCAAGAGGTGCCAAGACGAATGGGCTCGGGCCAGTGTGTGCTGGAGCTGGCTCGCCGGGGCTGATGAGAGCCAAGTGCATGCATCCATTCCCAGCTCTGCGTTCAGTGATGTCACGTTGGAACTGCCCAGGGAGACGTGTTGGAACGCATTGGCTTGAAACTGGCCAGGGTGAGGGTATTCACGCCCACAAACCAGCCAGGGGTTCAAGTCCACGGGCCTCCCCAGAGCTGTTTGTTAAGCATTTTTTCAGCACACCCCTGGAGCATAGTCTCTTTCCTAAGAAGCTCTGAGCCTCCTTGAGGGAGACAGACACCCCCTCCATGCCCTGCATCAGCTTCGCAGACCCCAGGACCTCAAAGCTGGGGGGCAGGCAAAGTTTATGCAAGAAGGTGGTATGTCTTCTCTCTTATTCCTCTGACAGTTGAGTGCTATATTTCTTTCACACCATCCCAGGGTGGCCATGTTCCCCCATTTCACAGTCGGTCACACTGAGGGCTTTGAAGGTCAAAGGTTTTACTCAAGTCTGTGCAGTTTATTGACGGGCATGACAGTCACTCTCAGGTCTTTGGGCTGAAGGGCCTTAGAAATCCTGCGTGCAGACTTCTCCTTATTCAGGGAGGCTACGGAGGCCCAGAGCAGGGAGAGAACTTGCCTGCTAGCTGCGGCCCTGCAGCAAGTCAGAGAGAGAGCCAGGAAGGGATTCAGGACCCCAGATCCCCAGTTGGGGCTCTCTGCACAGCTCTTCTCTGGGATCCCATTGGTGGTCCCTTCCACCTTCCTACAGAGACCCTGGTTCCTAGAGTGCAGCCTGCAAGCTCCTCAATGCCTGCCTGGTTTGTAAGAGGAGACAGATAAAGGGGTTACCCCACACACACATACACACATACTCTGTCCCTGACCCCAGCGTCCCAGCTGGGAGAAGTGTCTCCCACCCACGCTTGGCTGGGAGCTTGCCACTGTGCTTCTGCACTTTGTATTCTGCTTATCTCTTTGCAGGGTCAATATTTGCTATTTAAATGGATGCCATTTGCTCTGTGTTGGAAGTTTTGCATTTTGCCCTGTATTTTGGGTCCTGGAAGGGAGAATCTGGGGTCAGTGAGGTGGCCTGGAGCTCCCAGCAGCCACTGGAAGGACAGAGTGGCCTGGGGCAGAGAAGAAATGAGTCTACAGTTCTCTATGCCTCTCCTTTTTCCAACGCTTCATGCATATGCATATTCCCACACATACTCTTACTCATATTCATATCTTCTCATTGAAAAAAGCCTCTTCTGAATGCCAAGCTCCTGCCAGGCTCTGCTACGTCTGGGAAGCATAGAGGTGAATCAGCATGGTTAGTGGCAAAGAATGCTACACGTTTGTCAAAATGTACTTCCTCTGTCTCCAGGGGTCCTTCCTAGATTGAAGCTCCCAGCATCCACTGCAGTCAGATGTTGCCCTGTGGTGAGTTTGGGCCAATGAAACACAGGCAAAAGACAAGATGCCACCCTCCCCCACAGGTCTGACCCCAAATCACACTCTGTTCCGTTTTGCTAATGCTGCCATTATGCAAAATACCAGAAATGGATTGGCTTTTATAAAGGGGGTTTATTTGGTTACAAATTTGCAGTCTGAAGGCCATGAAAATGTCCAAATTAAGGCATCACCATATGTAACTTCACTGAAGGAAGGCCAATGGGGTCCAGAAAACCTCTGTTAGCTGGGAAGGCACGTGGCTGGCGTCTGCTGATCCCAGGTTCTGTCCCAGCTCCTCTCTCAGCTCCTGTGCATTCTTTGAAATGTTGCTCTTGGGGTGTTTTGTCCTCTCTCAGCTTCTCCAAAGCAAAGTGTCAGCAAAAGTCTGCTTTCAAAAGCTGCCTCCAAAATGTCTCTCTTGGCTGTAGCACTGAGCTCCTTCTGTCTGAGCTCTTACGGGGCTCCAGTGATTTAATTAAGACCCAAGCTAAATGGGTGGGGCCACACCTCCATGAAAATAATCCAATCAGAATTGTCACCTACAGTTCGGTGGGTCACATCTCCATGGAAACAATCCAATCCAAAGGTTTCATCCTAATAGGGACTAAATATTTCTGCCCCCTCAAGATTACATTGAAGAACATGGCATTTTGGGGGACATAATACATACAAACCGGCATACTCCCCATGCTCCCTCTTTTTCTCTGTCTCCGAGCTGGGAACAGAGGAGCCGAGGTTGTGCTTTCAAAGATGGTAGCCATAAATTACGTGTAGCTATTTACATTTAAATTCACTGAAAGTAGATGAAGTTAAAAATTCAGTTCCTCAGTCACACTAGCCATGTTGCGAATGTTCAGCAGTCATATGTGCATGGAAATTGCAGAAAGTTCTATTGCATGGTCCTGCTCCAAGGCCCGAGGGTCCCGAGGCCATCCACCAACCAGAAACATCCATGTGGAGCTTTGTGAGAGAGAAATGAACTTTTACCAAGTTAAAGTTTGGGGATACGTTTGTTACAAGATACCAGGTGATTTACTCTAACTAGTGCATATTCCTGGGCCTGGAGGGGTTTCCCACCTAGTGCAAGGGGAGCAGACTTGCAAGCATTGCAGGAACTAGTTGTAAGGCAGGTCTCTTTCCCCAGGCGTTTCTCAGAAAGTGGGATGCAAGCCCGGAGCTTGGGTGGGTCATCTTTCTCACCACTGGGAAGAGCTTGCTGGTGAAAGAAGGCAACACAGCAGAAAATAAAGTCAAATGTAGACTGACTCTCAAGAAAACTGGTAGCCCTGGACTTTTCAGTTAAATGAGCTAATACTTGTCCTTTAAGGCTTCAATTAGTTTGAGCTGACACTCTTGCTTTTATCAAGATATTTACTCAGATAGAGCTCCGATAAACTCATTTACAGAGTGGCGTCAATGGCCGATAACAGCTTAATAATTCATTCAATATATCCCATTTGAATGTTAAGTGGGATCAGTCTTAGGCTAAGTGATGGTGAATTTTCAGACAACAATCAGTAGTAGTTGAGGCGTATATTGGGGGGAGGGTTTATTTGCAAGGTGGGGAGCTTTACTGTGTCTACCCAAAGGTGAAAGAGAGAAGGGATGCAGACACTCCGTCCTCCGCCAGCCACTGATCATAGCAGCAGGGAGAGAAGGGACAGATCCCAGAGATGGGATGGAAAACTCAGAGACAACGTGGTGATTTGCTACAAAAGCCCCCAAGGTCTGATGAAGGCAATGGTCACTATATCGGCCATCAGTCTCTGGCCAGTAGTGAGGGATGTTCCACCCCACCCCCCAAGGTCTCCTGGGGCTCCCTCTTTCCCAGTACAGGCCCAAGATCTGAGGGCTTCGGGTGTGAAGAAAGAGCATGAGGCCTGGTGCAGGCCCAGGTCAGCCTTCAACTCACGGGGTGCCCTCGGCCAGGTAGCCACTTATTTCTGGGCCTCACGCTTGGGTCCACTAAAAACAAGGATTTTTTTTTTGGTTGGTTTTGTATATTTTTAGCTCCTGTACCAGTCAGAGTAACAGTGGGAAGCAGATGACATGCTCAAAGCAGGACTTTGAGAGAGGAACAAAAGATCTTTTTACAGAGGTAAGGCCAAGGTGTAAGACACCTCTGGGCCCAAAGGGACAAGGGACATTAGGGAAGCCAGCAAGAGAGAGCTGAGTGGAGAGAGCCACCGGACAGCCTGGGCCTCGGCCAGATGGAGGCACCTCCACAGAGGGGTGCCCCCTCCCTCCTGCAGGGGCTGCCCACTGGCCAACCCAATGGGAGGCAGCAGAGGAGGCGCCTTTGGTTAGACTCAGAGACACAGAGCAGGGCAGAGGGAAGGGGTCTGCAGGACAAGGAGAGACTGTCGGCACATCTGCCACTGAGTGTGGCCTGCCGTGAGTGAGGTGCTCTGCCAGTGCTTCACGAACATCACCCCATTTCTCCGGGACCCCAGCCCACGAGCCTAGGAGAGGGCACTGGCCTGCGACTCACACAGCAGCAACAAGATGCACCCTGGAGCTTTCGGGCTCCAAAGACCGGGTTATTTCCACACGGCCAGCAGAAGCTTTCACTGATCTTCTCCCCACAAGCCACTGAGTTTTTTGGGAGCAAACCTAAAGCAAACTCCAAGCTTCCGGAGGGTAGGGGTGGCTGAAAGCCTTTGCTTTCCTGGCTGTGGGTTCAGGGTCAAGACATGGGCCTGAAGCCCTGGGTTGCTTCACCCCCAGCTCCACTGGCAGATTGATTTAAATGACAACCCAGAGAGAATCAAAGTGTGGGCAGGGTTTGGAGGTCGCCAACCAAAAATCACCGAAAGAGATGATCTGGGGATGCACCAGGGTAGCCGACTGGGGCCTGGTCAGCTGCTTGGCTTGTTGCAAGATGGTCATCTGGGGTTTGAGGAAGCTGGACCTGATGGCGCCTGCGGAGCTGGGAGCACGGGAAGGGTGTGGCCTGCAGGAGCCAGGGGTGGCAGGTCCCTGCTGCCAGTGGGAGGCCCCCTGGGGTACATCCCCCAGAGGGTCAGGGACCACTGGGGCCTGTCCCTGCAGGTGGAGACTGGTGGAGAAACTGAGTCCTCCTGGGAACACATTTAATGACAAGGAGGAGGAAGAGGACGACTGGGCCAAAGCCCAGAAGCCAGATGTCTGGGTTCCGATCCTACTTCCGGCTTTTGGTAACTTCTCTGTGCCTCTATTTTCTCATCTGCAAAATGGGGATAATGGCCAAACCTGCATTTCAAGTCCGTATGAGTTAATAAACAGAAGGCTCTTAGGATACTCTTGCACGTATTGGGACTTCAGTGTGTTTCAGATATGATCATGGGTGCCAGGCTCTGTGCTCACCCTGTGGCCCATAGTATCCCATTCAGCTCCACCGCCACCCCAACTTGGGGTCTGCCTGGCCCCAAGGCCTGCGCTCCAAGTCACTGCCCTGGCTGCCTCCCCCTTGGGAGCCTGCTGCTCGCTCAGGTCTGTGTGGCGGCTTCCTCCATTTTCCAGGCTGGTCTCTGCTGGAAAATTGTTGGCTCTTTTCTTCTAAGAGACAATCTGGTGCAGTGGGAGAAATCTCCGTTTTCTCATCTGAAAAAAATTTACTTGTTATGAAAAGAAATCCACTGGTATATGTCAACGTGCTGGATATTGGGCTGTATTCCACACTGGGCACCAGAAAGGACACTTTTCTTTCCTTCCCAGGGGGACAGTTGGGCTCCCTGATGCACGGCATCATCAGACTGACCTGTGGTGTTGGTCAAAATACGGATTCCTGGGCCCTGCCCCTGGGTTACTGATGGGGCCATGTGGGAGTGGGGCGCTCAGGTGATCGCCGCAGGGAGGCAGCCAGAGCTGGGGGCCTTGGGCCCCCAGGCTGGGGACGGAGCCAAGGGCGGCTGCAGGAGGGCTTTGTGGGGGAAGGCGCTTCTCTGGCTGACTCAAATGAGCAGTGTTTGTAGGGCACAGTGCACAAAGCCCAGCCTTGCCATCGGCCAGCCCTGGTCTGAACCCAGCTGCAGGGGTGACCTTGGGCAAGTCACTTAACCTCCCCGATCCTTCCTTTCTTCCCCCATCAAATGCAGATTAAAAACCCCAGCCCTGCAGGGCGGTTCATGCTAGCTGAAATACAGCCATGCATGCAGTGTCCGGCACACGTCAAAGCTCTATCCGCTGCCTGCCCTTGGGCTTTCCCTGCAGAGGCGAAGGTGGGAGCTCCCACCCAGGTGCCCTGGCCGGCTGGCAGAGGAGGGGTTGAGGATGACTGTGTGGCCAAACAATAACTGGCTTGCGGAGCAAAGTGGTGGGAACGCTGAAGTGCGGTGACGGGGCTGACCAGGGCTATTTTCAGAGCTCAACCACAAGAAGTAAAAGGCTTGGAGTGGGAGACAGGCATGAGCAGGGTTGTTCTCAGCTACTGGGCAATGGCCTGACAGCCTCAGCAAACAAAACTTGCCTACCCCCCCGCCCCAGCAGGTTTTATCTTGACCTTCATGTGATCCACTCTCACCAACAGCACGAGAAAGATCGCTTTTGATTTCCTAACTATATTGCAAGTCATCAAACCAGCAGCTCCCACGCCCTTTGGCTCCAGCTTGATGCCCATGGCACAGGGGGGAAACTGAGGAAGGCAGGGCCGAGCTCATCGTCTATCGGGTGGCCTTGGAAGGGAGCTCGGGGGTCTGACTTCAGCAATCGACTCGGGGTGGGGGGTGGTTCTCAGGCTTCCAACTGACCCCAGACCCTTGCCTCCTCCCTCTCATTCCTCCCATCCTCCCTCCATGTCCAGCAGCTCGGGGTGGGAGTGGGGGCAGCTCAGCACCCATTTCCTCTGGGCTGAAAGGCTGGGCTTAGCCACACTCCTGACCTGAGGTTTCTGAGCCCCCTGCCCCTCTCAGGTGTCCCCTTCTCATCCCATTCCCCTCAATCTCCAAGCCTTCCTTGCCCTGATCCTTTTTCTTCTCCAAAGCCCGTGCTTGGGAGGATCCCTTTCTGGCATTTACACCTGGGAATGGTAATACACCACATGTCCACACTCGGGGGCACCATCTATATGGCCAAAGCTTGTCCGAGAGGAAGCAGGACAAACGTCTTGCTCTCAGGGCAAATCCATCTCGCCAGGGCCTTAAGACCTGCCCAAGAAGGCACAGGGTGCAACAGCTCGCCATGGGCTGAATGGGGAGGCGGGTGTGGGGTGGGGGGCCCTCTCCCGGGGCCTCTAGTCTCTACCAGTCCCTTTTAACCCTCACACTTGGGTGGCACGGGTACTAGTGTTCCCAGGCCACAGATGGAGAAGGAGATTCTTCAGGCTGTGGCAGGGGTCTGTGGCCCCCTACCCTGGTGCCAGGAGCTCCGAGGCTCAGGTAGGGCACCTGCCCACCCATTTGTGTCTGGCCAGGTGCTCTAACCTGGACTTCCTCAGGACTGATTACATAATGGAATCATACATTTAGAAACATTGGAATGCACATGTTTTTTCCCCTCTCTGCCTTGTGTTTGGTTGTCCCCCTGGCCTGCCAGAGGCACCCAGTAACTGGAGGGGTGGGGTGGGGGTGGGGAGAGGATGAGGGTTGTAATAAGACCCAGAGAAAGAGTGAAGCCAAAATAGGAGCTCCGAGCCCACAGCAAGGGAGTGAAAGCCAGGCTTTGCTGCAAGAAATAAAGGTTTCCCAAGATCTGCTGTTGCCCTTTATCTGCCAGGGCCTGGGCTTTGGGGTCTCAGTCTAGCAAAGGTAGAAAGGGCACAGAATGTGACAAGAAGGGGAGATGGAGCTGGATCCTGGGAGATATCAGGAGGGGAGAAGACTGGGCAAAGAATGCTGGCTGGTTCCACAGGACCGATGCCACTGGCTCCCAGGCTGCACCCTGGGCAAGGGCTGACAGCTAGAAGAAAGGGATCCAATAGGTCAGAGGTGAGGCCACCACCTGGATGCCCCCTCCCCGGAACCAAGGGGAGCAGAAATGGCAGTAAGCATGTTCAAAGCCACCGGGGGAGCCTGGGCTAGCACCCCCCAGGCCCCCAGGCTCCCAGCTGTGCAGAGGAGAGCCAGAAAGCAGCTGAGAGGGACTGTGACCTTGCCAAGGGGTCAGCCCTGGAGCCAAACACTGCAGAGCAGCTGACCATGCCAGGGGTCATAAGGGGTCATAGCAAGACCTCCGGGCAGCAGCTGCACCATGAGAAGCCCACAAGCAGGAGGCTGCCCAGATCGCTGGTGCAATCCCATTGCACCACTGGAGCGCAGTGACCAGCACACGGGACCCCCAGCACGGGACTGCAGGGTGCATTGCAAGCCAGGTGGCCCATCCCTGGCAGCCCGGGAGCAGCAGGCCCCTCCGACAGCAGGCCTGGCCCTGCCCTTGAAGGCACAGTCACGTCCTCTGCACCCAATCCACCTGAGAACAGACAGCTCTGCAGTGCCCGGCCGTGCCCTTTGAAAAGTCAGTACTTAGCTGAAATAAATGAATGAACTTGAACTAGGAGCTTTAACTCTTTCTTGTCCAGCAAGCAAGGTCAGGTAATAGAAAATAGAAGGGAGTGGCATTGCGTGTGTGTGTGCAGCCAATCGGGCATCAGGTATATTTTGAGCCCCTGCCCCCGGCTGCTGTGCACCAAAAGCAGCCTCTGGGGACGTGGGCTCTGGGACAGGCTGGGTGACAGTCTTGCCCGCAGCTGGGCCTGAGTTTACCCCGAAGCCCCTGCAAGGGCTGGTTGGTCTGCTGAGTACAAACAGGGTTGTAAGGGAATTGTTTAAGAGCTTTAGGTAAAAGTTCCCCAGCTCCCCCCACCCCCAGCTCCCTCGGAAGCACTTATCTCTAGGGGAACAAAGGATGTGCTGATTTATCCTTTCAACAGGCCCGGCCCCCCTGGGGGGTCCTTAACACCCCACCCCCCTCCTTCCACCACCATCACTACTTAACCTTGATAAGGCAGGATGTGGAGAATTCTGTCCTCACTGTCCTCCCCAACCCCATCGTGAAGGCAAATTAATGAGGTGTCCATGTGACCCTCCTCCTGTCTAATACGCAGCCGAGGTCAAAGTCACGGCAGAGCACTGGGCTTGTCCAGAGGGGGAGGAAATGGCTGATCCGGGGCTTTATGTTTCTATTAATACCAGCGCACGGCCGCGTTGTGACTCAGCCTTCTCCCGTCCCTGGTGCACAGAAGCCACCGCCTCCCCGCCCCTGCAGCCGGCCTTGGCTCCCTGGGGTCCATCCCCAACCCCTGACCTGGACCCCAACCAGGCCTTGGTCAATGCGCAGGGGCTCGCTGAGCCTGAACCTCGGGCGGGGATCCCCAAGGAGCCCCTGTTCATCAGCATTCCTGGGGAGGTTTCTGCGGGTCGCTGGAGTTCAGGGACCACCGGCCCATTTCAGCCCCGGTTGTCGTTGAGAGTGAATGAACTATCACCGAACCAGGGGACGAAGGAGTGACTGGGCTGCCCGTCTTGCTGAGTGGGGTCTGAGCAAGTCTGTCCATCTGGGCGACCTTGAACCAGGTGCTACCCGTCCCCCCACGCGTCCTCCCACGTGGAGTAGGATTTGGGGAGGGTTAGATGAGATAATCAAAACTAAGCACGTGTGCACTAAGCAGAGGGCCTGGACGAGGGCAGGAGAGCAGAAGTGAGCGGTGCAAATGAAGAACTTTGTTGAGGTACTGTACGTGCCACAGCACCCACACGTTTGAAAGGGTACCGTTCACTGAGTGAGGTATTTTTATTGCACGCAGTTTTATTGGTAAGAGTAGTTTTAGTGTTAATTTCTCTTCCCTCTACCCAGGTTTTGCAAGCCTGGGCCCAGGAGAGTCAGGCTCTGGCTTGCAAAGCTTGAGTATTCTTTTAAACACGAGCAAGTGGGATTTCTGGGTGCAGCACCCTGTCTTCCCTGCCCGGGGAGGGCCAGAGGAGGTTAGCCAGGCACCACAGCCGAGCCTGCGAGAGGCACTGTGGGCCACCACGCCCTAGTGGATGTCTATGCCTCTCTGGTCTTCGAGGGCTCTCGGGCTGAACAGGTAGTCGCAGGGTAGGGGTGCAGGAGTCCCTCTACCCGCCAGCTCTCCAGGCACCCTGCCCTCACCCTGACCCCGGGAGCCAGCTGCAGGGAGACTCCTGCCCTTTCACTGCAGCCCCTTGATGCAGCTCTGGGATCCCCTGAGGACCTTGAGTCAGAGGTGGGAGAGAGGGGATGGGGCAGCAGGACCATCGTGCTGCCCAGCACCCCTCCTGGCAGGCTGGCACTGGGCTAGTTTTACTTGAAGATGTCCTTCAGCAGCTGAAATAGTTCCCTCTTCCTTCCTTTCCTTGGGCCCTAATCTCTGAGCTGACCATGCTCACTGGTCTGGCTCTGGGGTTTGTCAGCCTGCTCCTTGGTACCCGCACGTGCACCAGAGGGCACGGGAGTCTGTGTGTGCATGCGAGGATGTACACGTGTATACAAGTATGTGTGTATAGGACTCCATGTGTGTAGCATGCATGCAGAAGTGTGTGCATATGTGTACATATGCATGCACCTGCAGGACTCAGTGAGTGCCTTGTGTGCAGGGGCGTGCACGTGTCTGAGGACTGTGTGTGTGCAGTGTGTGCATGAGTGTATATGCACGTGTCTGCAGGGCTCTGTGTGTGTCACATGCATGCAGCAATGTGTGCGTACATGTATGTGAACATGTGTATACAGACTGTGTGTGAAACATGCATGCAGGGACATGTGCCTGTGTATATGTGCATGTGTCTGAATGTGCAGGAGCACAAGCCTGCAAAGATACTTGCACGCACGATTGTGATTTCTAGTGTGCATGCACGCACATGCCCTAATACATGAGCTTATGCATGTGGGTGTGCAAGGGTGTGTGTGCAACAGGATTCTGCTTACACAGACTCTTTGATGGTACCAGGGGAGTAACCATGGCTGTGAGGCCAGCGTTCAGGCAGCGGAGGCCAATTGTGTCAGGGGAAGAGGCAGCTCCCACCCAGAGGGCTGACCCCTGCTCTCTACTTTCCCCTGCCCTCATGAATATTAAGGAGCTTATTGAGAGCTGACCAGGCATCAGACTAAAGGTTTTGCTGGACTGTAATAACAACCTTAGGATGCGTTATTATCCCCATTTTACAGATGAAGAGTCCAAGGCTCAGAGAGTCAGCACAGCTAACTGGTTCCAAAAGTCTGATTTGTGTTGCTCTGTGGTATTTGCCTATAAGTGATTAGAAATACACACACTCACACACACTATCCACTTGAATAGCTCTGACCCAGTTGCTACGATTTTCCCTGTAGTCTTTGCTGGGGAGGTCTCTGAAGGGGATGGGGGTGGGCTTGAGTGCAAATGCCCAACTCGGAAATTTTGCCCAAAAGGATGGGTAGGTAGGCGAGCATTTGCACCCTGAGGGAGAATCCTGCCGAGGCAACTGGGCAGACAGGCCTCCTCCATCGTGGGGCAAGCTCGGCCTCTGGTGGGAGGCCACCCAGTGTAGCCCTGCTCCCTGGGCTTGAACGTGGCCGTAGGGGAGCTGAATGGAAGGCTTCCCTCATCCTGGCCTGCTGCCCCCAGCCTTGGAGAGACCCTGCTGCACCCTGGTCATAGCTCTGCCATCCAGAACTGAGCAGCCGCAGGCAGGGATGCCCTTTGAACGGTAAATAGTCATGCTTCATGCTGCCAAACTGCAGAGACCTGTAAAGCCGCTTCTGTTGGCCCCGGGGCTATGGAGCCGGCTTCCAGAGCCCTTCTGAGGGCGCCTTGGGCCTCGCAGTTGTGCATGGGTGCATGGCGACGCCAGACGCCTGGGCTCCATGCTGCACGGTCAGGACTGGGTCGCGGCCAGCCTGTGGCACCACCGGGCCTCGGCTCTGGGTCCCGTGCATGCCACCTCCTCGGGGTCTCCCAACCTTTGTGCCAGAAGGGGCTTTGTGCCCATTTTGGAGAAGGAGTGGGCTGGCCCTCTTGCTCCTCCCAGCTTCTGCCTCTCTGAGCTCTGCTGCTGGAGAGAAATGGCTCTTTGTCACCAGGAAGTTCTAGGGAGGATCTCGAAGGGTCCTTGCTGCCTCCCAGCTAAGTGATGGACACATCTGGGGCTTTTTGGACCCTTGGCTTCTCAGCCTGGCAGCCTCACCTCCCCCAGATGCACCTTGGGATTTTAGCTCAGAGTCGGGTTGGCTGGGCAGGAGGCCCGCACCTGCACAGGGAGCTCTGGTGGGGCCCAGGGCCTGGGGCTCTGGCCTCGGCTCTGCCACCAAGCAGCTGGTAACCTTGGGCAATGCCCCCAGCCCTTGGGCCTGGCTGCCTTGGCTCCACGCCCATCAGCCTCTTCTGAGGGCCTGCCTGCACTGATCATCCTCAAACCCTCCAGCCTTTTCCTTCCAGGATGAGCAGCGTCTGCAGAGATTGTGGAACGGCTCTAGGGGAAGTCGTGACTCTAATCCTGCATCTGTTCTCCCCAGCAGTGCCAGTTGGGATCCTCTGGGAAGCAGACACTGAGACAGGCAGAGTCAGGAGAAGAGGCTTGGGGTGGGGTAGGGTGGGTATAACGCCTGTGAAAGATAAAACGGGGAGCAAGCAGGATTGGGCATGCAGATCTGACAAAGTCTACGGGCAGCTCCGGAGCCAGGATGGCCCCTCCGAGCAGTCCCGAGTTGGGCAGGAAGAGCCAGGATTAGTACCCCACCTTGCTCAGTCCTGGGCTGGGGGCTGACCTGGAGGCCGACCGCCCTCCTTGCAGCTGCACGGGGGCCCTGGGAGCCGCACCTCCACGGCTGCCACACCAGCCCTGCCGCCGGGAGCTGGTGATCTGCAGCTCTGAGCCTCAAGGCCCGGCTGGAGACAGCTTTTATAGGGCTTCTGGCCTGGAGCCTGCTGCCTGGAGGGCACGAGAGCACGCTACTGCCATAGATGGCGTTTATCAGTTTTGGAGAGTGCTCTCCCCTGGCTTGTGTGATTCAGAGAAGTTCTCACCTTGGGCAAGTGATCAGGTCACACCAGGGTCTCACCAGCAGTTCCTACTCTGGGGTGCCTGGAGAAGACAGCTTCTGTGGCCTGGTCTCTGCCTTCATCCCCAGGTGCCAGCCTACGTGATTGAAAATAATTCTGGGTCTGTGGTTAAAAATATATATATATATAATGTATATACACACACACATACATTTCATATATATATATATGTATATATATATCAGAGTGTTTTCAGCTGCAAGTAACAAGAGATCTGACTCACGGTGGCTTGGCCCATAGAGACATTTAATTGTCTCTTCCGGCCAGAAGTGTGGGTGGAGGCAGGTGAGTCCACGATCTTCCCGAGGGGCCCACTTCTCGCCGAGTCTGTGCCTCACTTCCTGAGTTAGGTGTTTGGTCTTCGGACCACTTTAGATGAGGGGGTCTGGAGGGTCTCTTGGAGGAGAGGACGTTGGACTGAGTCCCCCAGGTTGAGGAGCTGCCAGCCCTGAGCAGGGACGTCGAGGCAGGAACGGCATCCCCCTGGGGCCTGGGCTGGCTCTCGAGCAGCCACCGGCTTCTGCCTCCTGGCCCCAGGCTGCGAGTCCAGTGCTCGCCTTCAGGCTGCGCCAGGCACCCATCCGGCATAGACGGCTCATTATATTTGACTTTTTAAATTTCTGGCAACAGGAGTTGAAGGATATGCAAATAAGAAAGTCGACTGAATTTGTTTCACAGAACAAAGAACGACATTTAATCAGCACAATAAACACTTACACATCCTCATTTGCTGCATAAGATGATAGCTAATGGGGAAAGAATGGGTAGAAGGAAAAGTCTGAAGGGCAGAGAAATAGAAAAGAAGGACAGGGAGAAACCCTGGTGTCAGAGAGTTAATAAAGGGCCAAGGGGTCCAGAGCCCTGAGGTTTGCCTGTCATTCATTCATTCATTCATTCATCCCACAACTATTTATTAAAAGCCTATTGGGTTCTGGATACAAAATACTAGACCCTGAAAACATGAGAGTGAACAAAACAGGGACCATTCTAGCTTACGTGGGACTTCCATTCCACTGGGAAGAGACAGGCATTTCTCCAATAATCTCAACTCCATGAATGTTTACAAACTATACTACAGACTCCTGAAGAGGGCATAAGAAAGGGGTCTGACCTGGTCAGGCGGTGAAGAAAGGCTTCCCCGAGGGAGTGATGCCATCTGCAGAGGTTGGGGCTGAGGGTGGATGCTCCCCGAAGAGCGAACAGCCTCTGCAAAAAAGGGGAAGCTGCACTGCTCCCTCAAGGACCTGGGAGAAGGTCAGTGAGATGAGAGCCAGGGGACAGAGCAGGAGGGTGGAAGGGAGGAGGGTGGTGGGAGAGGTAGGAAGGGGCCAGATCAGCAAGGACTTCCAGGCCGTGGAGAGGAGCTTGGGTCTTCACGGAAGGAAAGCAGTATGATTTCTATTTTAAGGTTATTCTGGCTTCTGGGTAGAGAATGGACTGTGGGGGGTCAGACAGAGGCAGGGAGACTGGTTGGGTGGCCCTCGAGATTTTGTAGGCCAGAGGTGATGGTGGCGGGGACTAGGGCAGGGCTTCTCAACCCCACTGACATGCTGAGCCAGACACATCTTGTGAGAGGCTGTTCTGTGTAGTAGCATTCCTGGCCTCTACCCACCAAGTGCCAGTAGGACCCCTCCCCCAAGTTGTAAAAACAAAAATGGAGCCAGACATTGCTGAATGCCCTTTAGGGGAGCAGAACCACCCCCTGTTGAGAACCCTGGACTAGAGGGATGATGGTGAAATGAAGAGAAGCGGAGGACTTCAGACTTAAGGGGTGAAGTGGACAGGACTTGGCAATCGAATGTGCAGGGCATGGAAGAGGGAGGTGCAACAGGTTAGATGCCAGTCCACTCACTGACACGGGGAACAATGGAGGAGGATGCAATTGTGGGGTAGGCATGGGGAACAGGGGCCTATCTATTCTGAAAACTAGCAATAAGATTTCAGGCCTGTGATTTCCTCTTACTTGGTCTCAGTCTCTCACCCTTGAGCCACAATGTTCATGTTGGATCCAGAAGAGTAAATTTCTAAAAGGGAACTGCTATCTCTCCTTCCTGCACCCAAGGCAGACATAACTAATCAATTATGGTTCTCTGAGCATGCATATTTCTCCACACAGTACTTCAGATGACTTCCAGTGGCAGCATGGTGCACGAGAAAAAAACAATTTGCCATGCCTGAACTTGAAGTTCACTTAAATCCCTTCTGACTTGCAGCAATGCTGGCATTTTCTAGATAAGTGTCAAAGTGTGCTTGAGAAATTCTGAGCAAGTGCCTGGAGCAGAAGTAGGGAACTTCTGACCCAATCCCATTCTTATTATGTCAACCACCTCCAGGATGGTGACAAAATGGGAAATACCCATTCATGCCATTTGTTGCAAAAACGCAACAGGGCTCTGGAAATCTTTAGTGGCAAACTCCCGGAAGGCCTGGGAATGATGCTGTTGCTAAGAGCCTTTGCCACCATCTTCCCCATCTGGCTTGCTGTGTCACTGCAGTTGTGACCCCACCTTCGCCCTTTACCCTTCATCTCCTTCGTTCATGTGCTCTCTGTTGTTCTCACCATCAGATCATAACACAGAATGGAAGTACATTTTTTTTCACTTTTATTCAAAAGCACTTTATGCTTCCTGTTATTGCCATAATAAGCAGATGCATGAAATGTGAATTTTAAAATATTTGTCTTCCTTCCAATTCTAATGATGCAGCAAACTCTGCATTATGGTAACCCTATACCCCAATCCCAATTCCCTGGAAATTAGCTTGCTATTTATTTTTGTGTTGTGAGTTATTTTTTTTCCTCTCTAGTTCAGTGACCCAATGGATACATAGGTTCTCCCTAACCCTCTAGTTCCTTGCCCTTTGGTCTAGGCTACATAGTTACTACCGAGACCTGCGAGCTCCTGAACTGGGAGCTTAGCAGGGAGAGGCCTGTGTCTCCTGGGCCTCAGCTCAAAGTGGCTGGCAATGCTCTTTGCCTTCTGCAAGATGCAACCCCGTGCTTGTACGACTCACCTCACTTGCCTCCCCCAATTCCCAGCCCTAGCAGATCTGTCTTTATTTTAAAATTCAGTATTTTGTTCTTCATGGGTTTTTGCTTTAATATTGACTTTTTTATAATATTGAATTAAAATATCATTTATCTTCATTACTGCTTTTTTGACTCCCCTTTAAATTTCACCTCCTAGGCCTCACCCTTGGCCGGCCCTGGGTTCCACTCACGTTAAAACAGGGCCAACCGTCGTGGCTAACAGGACACTGCAGAAGTGAGTGATTTACAAGGCTGGTTCACAAAAGACATGCCAGCTTTCTCCTTGGGCTCTTGGATCACCCGCTCTGGCTGAAGCTCAAGCAGCCCTGGGCAGGGGGCAGGGGGCACTGCCAACAGCCCACACCAAGCTGCCAGGCAGGTGAGTGAGCCACTTTGGAAGCAGATCCTCCAGCCCTGATTAAGCCTGGGCGACATCTGACTGTAACCTCAGACAGACCCCCAGCCAGAACCACCCGGCCGAGTCGCACCCCCCTCCTGACGTACAAGAAACCGTGAGAGATACTAAATGACAATTGTTTTAAGCCACAAAGTTGTGGGGTGATCTATTATATGGTGCTGTGAACTAAAACGGGTCACAGTGGCTATGGTGTCCTTCTCTCCTTCCCTGCCTGGCCAGCTCCTACTGCTCCTTTAGATTGTTTCATGTCAGGTGCCTCCTCTTCCAGGAAGCCTTCCAGAATGCCCTGCCTGGGCTGAGTCCCTCCACCTCCCCACTCTCCAGCCGACCCCCTGCTGTTCCTAGAATTGGCCTTACTCCCCATCTCTTTGCCAGGAATTTTGCCCCTCCTTTCCTCTCCTTTCAGACTCCCCTCTTGCATACTTCCTCCAGGAGACTTCTCTGACCCCCCTGGCTGGATTAGGTCACTCGCACCCCCATACCCCACCCAAGGTCCCTGTAGCACTCTGCAACCCTTCATCATGGGACACGATGGCTCTAGGGCACTGCCTTCCCCCATGTCTTATCCAGGTGCCTCCTACACCAGGACGTACCAGTACTGTGTTGGGGGGTGCCATAAGAAGGGGAGTCGAGATGTCTATGGCAGAGATCCCCCAACCTGGAGATGCATCTGAACCATTGCTGGACCTTTGGAAGGTGGAGATGATGCCTAGGAGGGAGACACCTGCCTTCGAGGACAGACATGACAAACACAACCCAGAACCCAGGTTAGATGTGGCACTGTGAGACAAAGGACACCTGTAGTGGGGTGATAGGGGCGAGGAGGACAGTACCACCACTGAGGTGGGATGAGTGGGCCAGGTGAGGACTGTGGAAAGCTTCTCTAGCCCCTGCCAACTCCCAGCTCCACCATCATTTCCTCAAGGAAGACATTCATTCACGGCCCCCAGGCACAGCCAGGTCTCCTGTCGTGTGCTCTCTAGCACCTAGCCCTTCTCCCTCTCAAGATGAGTGCAACGAACTCATTTATCATACGGTTTGTTTACCAGGTCTGCCTCCAAGACTGTGAATGCCCAGAGGGCAGCGACTACGTGTATCTGCCCAGAATCCACCCAGGCCTGCACTTCCAGGATGCCCTATTACTATCTGTTGACTGCCTGGATACTTGAACAAATCCATAATGCTACAACCTAACTTGCAGAGCTGATCCATGGAAGCAGTGAGGTGATTTATGTGCGAAAAGGAATGAATGCTGTACATGCTGTAAAACAAGACCATTCAATGCAAAAATAAACAGCAAATGGATCAACGGGTCAATAAATCATTGGCCTCCAGAGAGTTACTGATGGGGTGCTCCATATCTCTCCCTGTCTCCATTCATGACCACAGAAGAGGGCAGGGCCCACCCAGCAGGCTTTCCTACCACCGACATGTGCCGATTCACGTCTTTAATTCTGAGAAGTTGATATCGTTATCTTCACTTCACGGGCAAGGAAACGGAAGCCCAGAGAGGGTGAGTCACCTGCCCCGGGCTGCACAGCATGAGCCAGCTTGTCTGAGGAGCCCTGGTGTCTGACAGGCCTCAGAAGGCAGCATCAGGGAGCAGGAGGAGCCTCCTGGGTGCCTCCCCAGGGGGCGTTACTTTGAAGGGACGCTTCAGTATCACAGAATGAGGGGCACACTTGGCCAAGGGCCTGGCACTTCTGGCCCAGTTTCGCCTAAGGAAGCCAATCAAGTAAAAGGTCAGGATTCCGGTGGGATCAGAGTGGGAAAGTCGACGTTCCCAAGGGACGCGAATCAGCAGGATTTCCTGACATGGAACCGTTACCTTTCTCACATTACGTGGCCAGATTTACTTCCTGTTATTATTAAGGGTATGAAAAAGAAGAGGACATTTATTAAACACGGGAAAGAGTTGGCTCGACTCCGGGCTGCGGGGAGGCCGTGGGACCAGGGAATTAACTGCAGTTGGAAGCTGAGGTCCTAGCTCTCCCTGCCTTTGCCGTCAGCGGAAGCGAGTCATTCCACCCCCCTGAGCCTCAGTTTCCTTTTCTGTAAAAGGTGGGGGAGGGGGCTGAAGGTGGTAAATCGTGCACAAACAGAACTCAGAGTGTTGCTGGGTGAATGGAGGGAGGTCATTTGCTGGGGAAGTGCTCTGTCAACTGGAAAGTGCTGTTTTTATCTCCCTGTCCAGCAATCTGGCATCTTCACCCAACCTTTCTCAGCTGAGGAGTCTTCAGTGGCTCCCGTTGCCACTGGGACAAAGTCCCCGTCCCGGCTGAGGCTGGGCAGATGCCCGCTGACCCCAGCCTCCCCGCTCACCTCCCACTGGCCCTGGCCCACCTGGGCCACCTGCCCTCCACCCCTTTGCTTCCGTAACGCTCTCTGCTGGCAGTTCTTCCTGTGTTCTTGGCCCACCCAAATGCCTTCCCATTCGTGACACCATCCTTGGTCTTGTTTCTGCCTCGCCTTGCACAGTGGTTCTCAAAGTGAGGGCCCCACTAGCAGCATCAGCTTCTCTGGAAATTTGCTGGGAATGCAAATTCTTGGGTCCCATCCCCAACCTGCTGATTCAGAAATTCCAAGGAAGAAGTCTGGCCATCCATGCTTTACCAGCCCCCCAGGGGATTCTGGGGCACGCTCAAGCTTAAGAACCCCTGTGCTAACCTGTCTCCCCACTGGGCTGGGAGCTCCCTGCTGGCCCAGGTCCCGAGAGCCTAGAGCCCATGGATGAGCAAAGCTGAGATGGCCCATGAGCAGGTGACCCCTTGCCTTCGTGCCACCAGGAAGGGCCCACAGTATTCCCCTCTGCCCTTCCCTCCCCATGGCCCCTTCCCCAAATCCTCACCAAACCTCAAAGTCACACTGATCTTTTCCAGAAAGCTGCCTGCCATGGCCTGGTCTGCCTCATCTCTCTCCCAAGCCATGGCCTGAACCTTCCAGACACCCTTCTGTGTGGTTGTCCTTAAACAGAGGGGTCCCTTCTGTGTACGTCTTTTATGATATTTTGCAGGGACATGGAGCCCTTGCACTGTAAGTTGCTGTCTTCTGCAGCTGTACTGTTGTAAAGCGAAACTTTACAGCAGCTTTGACAGGGGAGGCTAAGGGGTGGAGGTCTCCGAGTCTTTGGCTAACATTTGTACAAGGAGCACTTGGCAGCACTTTCCAGCTTTACTGACCTGAAGGATAAAAAGGGAGAAGACGAACGTCAGGCTTTCCACAAACTGCAGAGCTTTGAGCTGTCTTCAGGTGCCTGGAGAGTTCCCCAGGATGGGTGTACAGGAAAGATCCTTCGGTGCCACTGTGGCCCCTGCCTAACCCACACTGTCTGCTTAGCCTCAGAGATTTGCTTTCACAGCCCCTGCCTTTGCTGCTATAGCTTATGGGTCTCCTGAGCCCAATATAGGAGCTAGACTTCCTGGGTTCGAATCCTGGTTCTGCTGCCTTGGACAAGTTACCTAACCAGCCTGTGCCTCAGTTTGTTCACCTGTAAAATGGGCCTGGATGGGAACACGTGGCTGTTAAGGTTGCCAAGCAGACCAGGTCAGAGAGTGCATGAAAAGAGACTAGGGCTCCCACAGAGAAGCACTTGCTCATCGGCTGGATGGCTTCTCTCCCCCCAGGAAGGGATGATGGCTGGTGAGCTTCCTTCCCAGCCTCCCTCCAACCCACAATTGGCTTCCCAACCCAGCAGTCCTCTCAGGTCATCTTGGGACCAGTGATTTCTCATCTTTTTGACTGCAAGTATGAGGAACCCTATGGCGTACTGAAATAATTTTTTTTTGCTCTCTCAGCAACCACTGGCTGAAAGAAAATGAATTCAGTAGTGCCTCAGGAAGAATTTGTGTTTCATTTATTACAACGGCATCTGCATACGCTTGAGAACTATTCAGACACGTATAGGTGAGATAAATTTATTTGGCCTGCAGACAGGGCTTGCTGGGCTGTGGGATTCTCCTACAGAACCCCTTGCAGGTTGCCTCCAGGCTGGGGCCCACCAGAGAGCCAAATGAACCACCCAAGGCCTGGCACTAGTGGTTAGGGGAGACTAGGTTGGGCCTGGGAGACCCCAAAGCCCACATTTTCTCCCCTTCCCCACCCTGCCACTTGAGAGCTAATCCCTGCGAATCTTGTCCATGTAGCTGGACACCGGAAACACCTCAGCCATCAAGAGCCAGGTGCTTTTTGCATCCATTAATCTCCCAAGAACTCAATTAATTTCCCTAATTGACTTTCAGAAAAGTGGAGTAACTTGCCCAAGTCCACGTGGTTGGGAAAGTGGTGGTTCCCTGGGTCCCGCTGTCCCCTTCACCATGCGTGGGCTTCCCAGGGCCAAAGATGAGGACATAAATAGTTAGCTTGAGTCACAAAATTCCCCTATCACACCTTCCTTTTCCTTCACGACATGGTGGGTATTAAAGAATAAATAAAATCCCAATTGTTTGCCCCAGCGTTGGTTCCACACTTGGGAGGAATAATCTAAGCCCCCATATCAAGTGCTTTCAGGGTCTCTGGGTTGAAAGAAAGAATGGACAAAAGGGTGTTTGTTTGTTTGTTTGCTTGTTTTGACCTCAACTGTAAAGTAATTTTTATTTGCCAAATATTGCAAACTTAATCCAATACACCGGTTTATTTTACAGAAGGCCAAACTGTCCTAACAAGGCATGGTCCTCTTGCACCAAAAATAAATAACAGCAAACCCTGCAAGCATGACTCCCAGGAGCTAAGAAAGTAATTGTGTAATGTGACTTATAAGCGGCTAAGGCTTTATCTCAGCTGCTCTAGCCAACCCAAAGTCTTCTCGAGTCTCTAGGGCCCAAGTCACCCCTGCGGAATTGTCAGCACAGATGGGCTTCTGTGCAGATAATGGGTTTTATTGCTTGAAAGCATTTTGCTTTCTCTACTGCTGTTCCCCAAAAAAAGGTGGAACTGTCCTGCCTCACATCTCTCTTTTATTCCAGAGGCTTCTGGAACAACTCAGAATCAGATGCCTTGGCTTGGGGGCAGGTAGAGCAGAAGGGAGAGCTCTGTGCCAGGCAGAAACTCCCCACCCTTCCTGATCAGGGGCTCTGAGCAAGTCACTCAACGGCTCTGCTCTTAGCCTTGGCTTCCTCTCCTGCAAAACAGGAAGAGGGATGGCTGGTTCAGGTGGCTTGGGGATCGAGACACCTGACCCAGTGGCTGGCACACGTGGCTAGTGCCTGTTCTTAAGAAATTGCTGAGCTGAAGACTGGCCAAGGGGAGGATGGCTTGGGGTGGGGTGGGGTGGGGGCGGGGGGAGGTGAGCTCCTGCGTGCTCTGGATAGTTTATCAGTCAATTAAATGTTCTTATTGAGCATCTCTTTAATCAAAAGTCTTTGAAGGCTTCCTGGCTCCCTAGAACATAAGCCAGATCCTTTAAACTAGCCCTCAAGGCCCTCTTATCCCAAAATGCCTTCTTGGCCATATTTTCTACTCTCCCAAAGCCACTTAATGAATATTTAAAGAAAGTGCAAATACAATGACTCTAGCATTCTGTGGCTGAGGATGAAAAGGCAGATAAAATCTTGGCCCTGTTCTCCAGAAGCTCATAATCCAATTGGGGGCAGTACTTATGATTCCAGGGAAAAAAGGAAACTAGCATTTATTTTCCATTTTAATCAAGGGACCAGTTCAGACCCTTGAGTTCTAGCCCCGATTCTGCCCCAAACTTCCTGAGGTTCTACTCTGATGTGACATTTTGGGTGCATCCCTTAGATGAAGCAGCCACAGGGGTGCCCCAGGCCCCCGATCACAATGCCCAGTCCAGATGGGCAGCCAGTGGACGCAACACAAAGCCCCTACTACCCGATGCTGACCCCAAAGGCTCCATGGGTTACAGAACCCTGCCAGGGACTGTCGTGTTGGGTCCACGTTAAACCTATGCAAGGAGGTGCTGGAAGCACCCGAAAGGGCGGAGAGTTAAGATTTCACAGGGTGTCCTGGAGAACTGGGGGGTAGGAGGGGGGGATGGGTGTGTGCTCTGGGGCTCCTTGCGAACGAATGCTTGTTTTATAAATGTCTCTCCCTGGCAGGATCTGGACCGAGTCACATTTCCGTTATAACCTGGTGATGAGGTGAGGGGAGCAGGGAGTAGCTAACCCTGATCCCAAACTTTTTCAGGGGCTGCTCTCATCTACCAAAAACAGCCTAAGAGCTGTGCATGACAAAATGGCCTTAGGTCAGCTCACAGCAGGGGCCTTTATTTAAGGCTCTCTGGCAGGGCATTTATTCCAGGTGAGCATGTCTTAGACTTGGTGCAGGTGCGATTAGCTCCATGACACTTGAATATGGGGCAGACCACATTCAATTATCTTAACCCAATTAAATGTATGACAAGACTTCCCTTCCCTTCCATCACAAAGCTGGGCAAAAAATGGTAAACAAGCGATTTGTTAGAGCTCCCTTCCTCTCAAACCCTCTAGGTGGATTGGGGGGCTTTTGGAGGGCTCCCCAAGAAGCTACCATCAACAGTGTTGCTTTGCTGAGAATAGTGGTGTCCCACCCTCTGAGCAGCTGTGCTGGACACCTCTGGGGTGGTCCCCCAGTTCTGCTTCCTGGCTTCCTGCCCCGGTTAGCGGGGGCATCTCCTGCTGGGGCCACACTTCCTCCGAGCCAGCCAGCCAGCCAGGGGACCCCCATCCAGCCCGTGGGGTATCTCTCAGGCACCAGGACAGCCAGTTCCACAACAGGTTGGGCCACCTGTGGGTTCTGCATTTGGGAGCCCTGGTCCCATACCTCGCCTTGGAACTGTCCTCCTTCCTTCCCAGCCATCCAGAGCTGGGCCACGCCTGCCTTTTATTTACCTGGCACACGAATGCCTCTACCCCTTCTCTCTTTGGGGCTACAGGTTACTTCTCATTTGTTGGCTTCCAAATCCCCAAGACCCTTAAGTCTCCAGGGTGACGGAGGACAGAGCTTGGACTGCGAGGCCTGGCTGCCCCAGAGAGCAATTCTTAAAAGCCAAAAGGCTAAGTCAGCAATTAATTTCTTAGAACATGACCTTGAATCCTAATTTAACCCTCATAGCTAGGTCCCGATACCACCATCATCACCTCGCTTTGCAGACTGGGAAACGGACTGGAAGCATTAATTACCTGTCACTTGGCGAGTGAGTGGGGGCCTGTCAGTTTGGGTTCCAGGTTTTCAGAGCCAAAAGTCCATATTCTTGATTGCCATATCTCAGTGGCTCTTAAAGAAATCCTGATGACTCTGGGCCTCAGTTTCTCCACTTACAAAATAGCAGGTTCGGTTTCCCGGCTGGCAGGCTGAGCTCGGGGGAATCTCCAGGCCAGCTCTGGACTGCAGGCGTTTGACACATTTATGCTCAGCAACAGGCCACTGTGTACGAGGAAGTGACCCTGATCTGAGGGGCATCTTATCTTGGGGCTGGGCCAGGCCAGTCATAAATGAGCTGACAGCTCTCCAGCTCCTGGTCTCAAAGGTGACAGCCTGAAAAAACCCTACCTCTGGAATATCAAAGTCTGCAAATGACCTCAGGAAACAGCTACCCCCAGGCCAGGCTGCCTAAGTGCATCTTTTAACCGTGGAATGTCGCTTTTAGTAGCTTCTGCCTCCCTAGCAGAAGGGGCCCTACCTGGCCTGTGTTCTGAGAGGTGGGGGGTGGAATGGTGCTTCCCAGCCCCCAGCGTGTCTGACTCTGTTTCCTTTAATCTCCCAGCCTGTTTTTCTCCCACCCCTCCAGAAAAGCATTTAATCCTAGAGTCAAAACCACCAAAAGCGACTCTTTCTTTCCACCTCTGTTCTGTCTGCTGTGCCCTGTAACAGATCACCAAGTAAATTCGTTTGGCCCCAGGGCCATAAGGCAGCAAAAGCATTTAATGGACGTTGTGAGTCAGTTTGCATCATGGGTTTGGGAAGTGATGGAACCGCTGCTTGTCATTTCCCCATCCAGGCGGCCGGGCTCCCCACCCCCACCCCCGGAGCTGACATCTGGAGCTGGGGACTGACAAGCGTCCCGCCCGCTGCAGCCCAGCCTCGGGCCGCCCCATCGACTGCACATTCCCATGTACACACGCGGCGCTCGCCCCCTCTCAGCCAGCTCCTGCGTTTCCGGCAGTGTGAATTCTGACAGCTGGGGTGTGTGTCGCCTCGCCGGTACATTCCTCCCTACCCCAAGCTGCCTGAAAGTGCATCGCTGTTCCTGAGCCTCCTGCCGAGCTCCTCTCCACTGCACCCCACCCCCTGCCACCCTCCAGCTCCCATGCTGAAGGTGCAAGAACCTTCCGGCCGTGGCTGTGCCCCCTGCAAAACGGCCCAGCCTCCATGCCCTCTTGCCTAATTTATTGGACTTTTAAACACGTCTATTTATACTGTGTGGTATCTATACCACATCAAACATCTGGAGGGAAACTGCCGGGTAAATCCACCAGGAATTCAAATGTTTATTCTACCCTGCAACTCTGAAAACCAAATAGGGGAAGCTTTACATCTTCAGCCAATTGCTTCGTGGGGTGTAGTCTTGAGCCAATGCATAATCTGATAAGCGTCATTCCCTCTTGGTCTGTCTCTAACCGTGCAACCCATTCACAGAACAGTCCATAAACATTTCTTTCTTCTCTTCTCAAAGGTAGAGAGGGCCTATTTCAGACGAACAGTCCCCCAGAGCTGCCATCTAACTGATAATCAGACATCACTGATCTAGAAGGGGACTTGGAGGCTCAGGGGTCTTCTCTGGGCCTTGAAGTTTATCTTCTAGATGTATCTTCAGCTTTACAACCCTTCCGGTTACTTCCTCGGTCCTCCCAGATCTCATCACGACCATCGCCACATCACTCGACTGCCACACGTTTGTGGCTCCCCGAAGCTCTTAAAGTGACAGACGGACGTCCATCCGGCCAAAGGCCTCCGTTCCATAATCGGTTGGCAGGTGAGGTTCCCTTTTGTTCTACCTAAGGGAAAGCCATTCAAAATTAATGGCAAACTGGAAGATTAAGCCATTTTAAAGATGACATTTTAATATTTAAGGAATTGGTGACTTGAACTAAATACTAATAAAGCATAATTTCCAAGGAATGCAGTCACCTTTTTTCTTCCCACAATTTTTTTTTTTTTTTATTATTAAGTGTTCATGTTGGGCTTGAAAGAAAGTTCCGGAATCAGTCTAGCACCTGCCTTATCCTTGAGGAGCTTGGGGTCCTGAGGGTTAGTCACCACTGAAGAAATAAGCACAACGACTGCACCAAGCCCAGGGGAGGAGAGAGAGCAGGGAGCCCTGGGAGGAGCTGACTCAGACGACAAGACCACGGCAATGGCTTGTGAGTGGCAGCGTCCGTGGTCAGGGCTGGTGACATTTGCTTTTTTCAGGACTGCATGCCTCTCCTGCCAAGCAGCTAATCACTGCTCATCCGCCGGCATGAAACTCCACCCCTAGCCAGGCTCTTTTCTTCCCCTCTTCTAACTATTCTGGAAGCAAACCTACCTTTACGGTCCTCCTTCTGCTGGGACGCTCTTTCTCCATCGTTCTGCCTGCACACGTCCTCCCTGCTCTTCCAACGGAGCTGGCTGCAGGGGCTGCCCCCGGGTGTCCCCCAGAGCCCCACCCCACAGAGCCCTGCGCTTGATTTAATGCCCTGCTGTTGCTGCCTCGAAATCCTTAACCATTTTCTCTTTGGACTTCTGTTTTGTAGGGCAAGTCCGATGGGACAGCGGAGGCTGCATGTATCCCCACCATTCCTTGCAGTCCCAGGTGCACCCAGCATGAATGACACCCTGTGGGTGCAGAATTCCAATGCACCTGCAATGCAAAGGTGTTCAGCGAGACTCAAAGTTGGTGCATGGTGAGTGTGTGACTGAGAAGGCAGGGTGTGGGCAGCCCCAGGAGGGAACCACTTTCCTTGGGAACCAGAATTTTCTTCCAATGCGGAAAGAAGGCGATGAGATTCTAAGAAACCCAAATGACCTAGAAACACTATTATACCCTTTCTTACTCAGGTTAGATGCCTGTGTTGGTCAACCACTTGCACTGAAAATGATGGCAGAGAGGGGGAGGGAAAGATAAGGGAATCTGTGGTTCCTTTCATTCTTGGTGCTTCTTTACTCGTAAGCTGAAGTGCACATCAGCAGAAGTGAAATAGAAACAGCTGTGTTAGTTTTGTGGGGCATTTCCACTGTTGTGGTAAGAGCAGAATACATATGCACGCACAAGTTGTGAAATACAAATTGCTTTATTTGGGTGATTCTGCATATGAGTTAAACACTCTTATATTTGCATTTAAAACTGTCATTGCACAATATAAAATCCATACTAATAATTTAAAATTGTAAACTTTTTTACTTAGGAGAACATTAAATAGTAAACAAAAAATTAAATATTAAAAAATAATAAAAAACAAATGTTTAAAAAGATAGCAAACATACAAATAAAAATCATTCCAAGTTGAGAGAGAGAGACCACAGAAAAAAGAAGGCTTTATATTTTAGTGTCTTTAATGATCCTTTTTGTGGCTTTTTAAATAGGGGTCCTGTGTTTTCATGTTGCACTGGCCCCACAAATTATGTAGCTGGCTTTGCCCTCAAAGCATGCTCAAGCGGCTCCACCTCCATCATCACTTCATCCTACAGACACTGCCCTCACCTGGAACATCTAGAACTTTCCTGGCTGTACCCACTGTCACCCCTCTTTAATTTGACAAGTGGTTCTTGCACTGCCCTCTGTAACCCTTTTGCAAAGCACAGCTGTCTAACTCATAGGATTGTTGTGAGGGGCTAATGGACTTTGTCCCTGGAAAGTGCACAGTTGTAAGTTGCCACTGTTGTGTTTAACTCTCGTTGTACACAGTAGGTGCTCAGTACCTGCTTGTTGAATGCCACTGATATAACCCTACGGTCTGTGAGGGCAAGCACTACCTCTTACACCCTTCGGTATTTTTCACAGTGGGAGCACATTGCCTTGCACACACAGAAACATAATAAATATTCACTTATTGATTAAGATCCAGCTTCCATATTTTGCTCAGGAAAACCCTTCTCCATGAACCACACAAGGAAAGCTCCAGCCCTTGCTCTGAGCTGAGAGGTTACAATATGTGCGATGAAGATGATATTATTCTAGAATATGAGTGCTAGAAGGGATTTTAGACAAATCCAGTCATTTCATGAATGAAGAAATAGAGACAAAGAAGAGTAAGTGACTTGTCCAAAAACACAATGGAATGAATGTGTGTTTCCCTCTCTGCATCCATTACCACCTTTTGCTTTCCCAGTTGCCCCACAAGGTCTGGGGAAATAGACCCCAGCCCTATGTCAGGGGTGCACATTTGAGCCAGGCTAAGCCAATCCAAGCAACACATTCCATCCTTCTGGTCCCAGTGATCGATTTGGGGGTCTGCCTGAGAGCTAAGCTAGTCCAGTCAGCGTGGACTCAGGGCTTTTGCAGGGAGTAAGGGGAGTCAGACCCCGTCTTCCTCTGGACCAGGAGTGTAAGACAACGAGGCATGGGACTGCCAGAGCATGTCTGATCCTGAAGGGACAGAGCTGGAGTTGGGGAGGGGGCAAGCTGGAGCACTGCAAGAAGAAGGGCAAAGGGAGTGACAAAGAGTGGAACCTGAGCCTGATGCCAGCCATTGTGGATTGCTGGACTGCTGGATAAACCCGTACCTGAAGCTGACTTGGCTGTGAACCAACAGTCTCTTTTCTTAATGTGTCATTGTTGAAGCCAATTTGCATGGGGATTTCTGTGCTGACAAATACAACAGAGAGGAGCAGAGGACATTTCAAGGACACGCAGGGACAGGCCAGGAACTCAGGTCTCCTGAAGCCCCGCCCAATGACCACTGTGGTCGTCCATCATAACACGCCCAGGCGGCATTTTAAAAACCAGCCACCAAACTAATAATAGGTAAGGTGGAAAATCAATGGGAGCAACAGCAAAATAACAGCGGACACTATGCATTATTAACATAATGTGAGCAAATCAAAGATTCCCAATTCTCTCCTGCCAGGGCCAGGTGAGCCAGGTGTGACTCTTCCCTGGAAAGGTGGGATGTATAGCAGGACCAGAGAGAAATCAAGAAACACCCCATCTTGCTTAACTGGTCTGCCCAGGTGGGCACTGCCCGTGCAGACCTGACCGCAGCAGGCAGGTAGCACCCACCCAGGCAGGGTCTCTGCAGGTGATAACCTGGTCACTGGGGATGGAATGAGGGGCTTTGTGAGGACACATGGGGGTGGGGGAGATGGACACCACTGACCCCTTCTTCCTGCCATAACAGTTTGGTGGAGAGCCTGGGCCTCCTAGAGGGATGGAATTGAAAGGAACCGCTGATCGACTAGGCCAGCCCACCCATCTTCCATCTAGGAAACTGAGGCAGCAAGTCCCCGGGACCCACAGCCAGAAGATGTGGACATCTGACACACACACACCAGTTCTGCTCCCCCCAGGCCACATGGTCTCCATGTCCGTCAGCCTCCCTTGGTCGTGGAGGAACAGGGGTCCTCTGGTCACCCTTCCAGACCCGGTGATTAGGGCATGTGCCAGGGAGGAGAGGAAAACCCACAACCTCTGACTGTTTCCCAGGCACCGTGGAGGGGATGCTTCTGAAGACTCCTGACCCCAGGGGTCAGGGGAGGGAAATTGGGGAGTAAGGCTGAACTGCACAGGAGCCAGAGCCAAGCCCTCCACCGTGGGCAGCCACCAGGCTCTAAAGTGCCAGAGAAGGGACTGGGAAAGGGCTGGAGGAAACGGGCAGAGGCAAAGGCTGGGAAGGCCTGTACCTGGGGACCCCTCTGTCATTCCAGCTGACACCCAACTGGGGCCCAAGGGTCAGCTGGCAAAGGGGCCTCTCAAGAACTGGAAGCAGCGCTGATGGTCCTGGCAGGAGAATCTGGATTCTGGCAGGGCAGGGGATGAGCAGCTGGAAGCAACCGAGGCCGTGGTTCCAGGACTCCCTTTCCTGTGTAAACAGATTTCCTCAGTTACTCAACCTCTCTGAGCCTCTGTTTCCACCTCTATAAAATGGGTGTGTAAACTCAGAGGGTTGTTGTGGGATTTTGCCCAGGGAATGCTCTTCCACAGGGAGTGTCCTGGCCCCACCCGGCTCCCTACGCACCCTTCTTTCTTTCTGCCCCCGTACACTGCCTCCCTTGGCTGAAGGGAACGGCGCAGTAAAATCAAGCCCACGTGTCTAGCACCAGGGCACTAAGTCTACCCAGAAGACATTCCGTACGGCAGCAGTAATGCTGTGGGCTCCACGGAATGGACTGCACCATGGAGCAGGATTGCACCATAGAGGCAGGTGCCCCAGGCCGGGAGGCTTAAAGGGCCAGCTCCCCGTGCCAGCAGGTCTGTGGACCTCAGACCAGGGGCAGCCGTGAGGTCGGCAGAGGAGCACCACCCCATCAGGCTCTGAAGTCGGACTGCTTCTTCTCGATTCTCTTCAGCCTGGCACTTCTCACTCCCTCCCCTGCAACCTCAGTTTCCTCAAATACAAAGCAGCAACGGGAGCACCAGCTGTCTCCCAGGTCTGCAAGGAAGACTGAAATGCCAGGAGAGCACTGTTCCATCATTCCTTTATTGACTGTTATCGCACACTCCTTACTCCCAATTCTCAGAGGAAAAACAGCCAAATCTGCACTTGTCTGAGCTACTTCCTTAACAGGCCGTCGTGGGACCCTGGGGTTTTGCCCTGTGCACCAGGCAAAGCCATGGGAGGGGCTGCTAGGTTCTAGACCTAGGGCTCGGAGCTGCTGTGCTCGTCCCACTCATGGGCATGGGGTGGGTGTTCTTGCATGGTTTGGTGTCCACGGAGGAGAGGATCTGAGCTGGCTATTGCTGAGCACCTGCTGGGTGGGGAGGGCCCCTTTGCACACACACCTCCCACTGGTCTGCCAGGCAGGCTTCAGCCCACGCTTTGGAGAAGAAGATACCGAGGTTCAGAGAGGATTTGTGCCTGCCCAGGTAACATGGTGGTGGGTGGGGTTCCCGGCATTGAAAGCCGGCCAGCTTTGAAGCCGGCTTACTTTCCTCTCCAGCCCCTGTGCACTGCTTAGCGCTCCTCCCTCCCAGGGAAAGAACAAGAGAATCCCACACACAGCCCGTTTTCTGCGCTGTGAAGGATGGTGCTTTTATTTATGACAACCTCCTGACCGGGATCAAAATGTCTCTTCCTGATCACTTTGCTAACAGATCATTCAACAGAAGAGAGCGTTTATCTGTCAGAGAGCTGAGTTGCTCCCTCTTCCTTCCGCACCCACTTCTGAAATTATTGGGGGGGATTTAAAGACAGTAAAATATGAATGTTTTCATTATGAAAATAATATGCTCCTGTTAGAGAAAATGTACAAAATGCAGAGAGATGATGGGAGTGGGGAACTTAACCACTCAAAGAACACTATCATTCTGTTTGTGTTTTCCTCTGTGCAATCTTCTAATTCATTTCTCAGCAAACATTTTTGGAGGTCGTTCCTGGGAGGGTGCTGAAGAGTCAATTAAGGTAAACGCTGTGCCTTCAACCTGCTCCTGGTGTGCAAGGATGTAGGTTTTAAATTTTACGCAACTCTATTAGACACCTCTTGGGAACCACTTCAAACTCTCCCAGCCAGTGCAATGGGGAACTGTTCCCTGCGGGTTTCTGGCAGCTTTGCACCCGGGCGCCTGCCCTTGTCCTCAGGGGACCCGCATTTCTCTCCCACCGCAGCCAGTGCACCACTGCTGGCCTTTCACGCATGCGCAGCCCAGAAAGTGGCGCGACCGTGGGAGGGTTGCTATTGACCCTCAGGGGAGAGGAGCTGACGACAAATGCGTCACCTTATGTTCCCTGGTGGACAGTTCTGAGACACATTTTATGATGCCCCAGCAGGCTTGACCACGTCAATGGTCAATTCAATCACGCAGTCTTTTAAAATTATTTTTATTTTTATTTTTTTAGAGCAGTTACAGTTTCATAGAAAAATCAGCAGAAAGTACAGAGCTCCCATAAACCCCCCACCGCACCTACAGTTTTCCTTATTATTAACGTCTTGCATTAATGCACTGCCTTTGTTACAATCGATGAACCAGTCATGTTAGAGTATTAACCAAAGTCATGAGTTTACCTTAGCATTCACTCTTTGTGTTGTAGAGTTCTATGAGTTAAAAATATTTTTTTAATATGATAACATATTGTATTAGTTAGGGTTCTCTAGGGAAACAAAATAGACAAGAGATATCTATAAATATAGGATTTATAAAAGTGTCTCACGTGAAAAAAAAAAGAGAAAAGAAAAAGTGTCTCATGCAACTGTGGGTATGCACAAGTCCAAATTCTGTAGGGCAGGCAGTAGACTGGCAACTCCAATGAACTCCCCTGTAAACGCTCCACTGGTCAGCCGAAGAAGAAGTGAAGGTCCTCTAACTGTCTCGCTTGAAAGTCTTCAACTGACTGGATTAAATCCAGCTGACTGCATTCTCTCATTGTGGAAGACACACCTTTCAATGACATCGTCAGTCACAGCTGCAGCCAGCTGATGATTTAATAAGCCAATCTTCTGGTTTATTAACCAGCCACAAATGTCCTTGCAGTAACGGTTAGGCCAGTGCTCGCTTGACCAGTCACCTGGGTACCATCACCTGGCCAAGTTGACGCATGAACCTAACCATCACACATATAAACAAAATAAAATTTCCCATTTTTACCACTTTCAAATATACAATTCAATGGTGTTAATTACATTCGCAATGTTGTTTTCCCATCGCCAAAATTTTCCATCACCCCAAACAGAAACTCTGTACCAAATAGGCATTATCTCTCCATTCCCCACCCGCACCATGGCCCCTGGTTACCACTATGCTAATTTCTGACCCTATGGATTTGCATGTTCTAATTATTTCATCACTGAGGTCATATGCTATTTGTTCTTTAATACCTGGCTTATTTACCACAACATGACGTCTTCAAGGTTCATCCATGTTGTAACATGCATCAGAACTTCGTTCCTTTTTAGGGCTGCGTCATATTCCATTGTATGGATAGACCACGTTTTGTGTATCTTTTCATCAGTTGGTGGACACTTGGGTTGCCTCCACCTTTTGGCAATTGTGGATAACACCACTGTGAACGTCGGTGTACAAAATATTGCAGCCTTTAATTTGATTCTTCCCTCCCTGTCTCCTTTCCCTGGTAACAGCCCCCGCATAAACTATCTGCACGCCAGTCACTCTGCTCTTGGGGAGTCTTGGCTGTGACAATGTGCAATCATACTGTACATACAATTTTATTAAAAAATGTTTTTTCAATTTTTATTTGCACAGTAGGTTCTATAGATTTAGCTCTGGAGTCAACTAAATGGCAATATAGCAAGGTCATTATCACCTTTGATTCCTCCTTTTTCAATAACATAGAGAAAAGGGTGAGGGAAAGATATGTTATCATCATCTGTAATTTGTATTCACATTTTACTGATTTACTGAAAGCTTTTCGTGGCAAAATGGTTTTAGATATTTTCTCACATTTTATTTTGAAATAATTTTAGATTTACAGAATTGCATATGAGACACAATCGTTTGCCTTGCTTTTTCCACTTTACACTGCAGTATGATGATTTCCCATGTGAGGTAAGAGGCCATGCCCACAGACCCCCAGGGAATTGGCCACAGCCAGTCTTGGGGAAGCCTAGTCTCCCCGCCATTATTTAGTTTCCAAATGGGCATGTCCCCACTTCCAGGCCATGAGAGTGAGTCTGTTGGGAGCTTCTTGGATTTCCTTGATCCAGAAAGAGAAGGTCCCATGTCCATTCCCCCAGGGAGACTGGCTCCTTGAAACTGACTCCTTGTCCATCTGTCTTGGTTCTCCTTAAGGTGGGGGACAAAACCTACTGGGTCCAAACAAGAGTCCTCTTGTCCAGGATATTTCTTCTTGTCTTCTGAGGGCTGCAGGCCTCTGACCGCTCCCTGGTATTCCCTGGGTACCCAGCTCAGGACTTGGACTCCCCCCAGGTGTCAGGGGCTCCACTGTCCCACCAGCCAGTCCTGGGCTGGCCTCTTGTCTCATTTCCCACCCGGGCCAGTGCAGTCTGCGAGCCATCTGCCCCTGCCCCAGATTTTCCACTCATCATAGGGCCCTGGGGCCCTCCAAGGGGCAGCACCAGCCCTCCTGTCCACCCCCAGGGCTGGGGAGGTGCTCTTCCAGCTTCAGGGGCCCAGGGCTCTTGGCCTCCTCTCAGATGGGCATGAAGTGGTGGATTTGGGGTGGCTCAATGGATCCAACCGGTTATGTGGTTGAGGGGGCATCTCAGTCCTGGGGAAGGGCTGGCCCCACCCTCAGCCACCCACAGGACACCCTGTGCCTGGGCCTGCTTCTGAGAGGAAGCAGCTGTCCCTGACCAGCTGGTTCTCAGGGCACTAAAGACAGGCTCTGCACATGACAGATCAGTTTGAGGCCCTATGCCTGGGTGGCCAGAGGACCAAAGAGTAAATATAGGCAGCAAGGCCTGAGTGGCCTCTGTGGAGCCTGATGGGCTCCCAGGCAGCTACAACTGACCTCGGAATGTCCTTCGGGTCTTGGGTCCAACCTTGGGCTCCTCGGCTTCAGCTGTGCCTTTCCCCCACAAGCCCCACCTGGATACCCCATTATCCATGTAGATACAAACTCTCTCATCCCAGTTCTGAGACTTTCCACCCACAACTCCAGGTGCTTGGCCGAGCCCCTTCTGGGGGGCTACATGAGCAGAAACGGGAGCACCCTAACTCCAGGGCTGAAGGGACATCGTTCATTCATGCCCAAGCTTTTCCTGAGCCCTGCGAGGGGCTGGGGTGGGCAAGGTGCTGGGGGTGACCCTGCAGATGAGGCTGATCCAGGCCCCCAAGACACTCACACCAAACCAGAGACAGCCACAAGGAAAAGGTACCAAAACAGCCTTGGGGTTGGGGGGCAGGCCTCTTTCAAGGGGCTCTGGCCACTTCCCCATAAGCTGTGCCTCTGAGGTTTTCCAGTCGGCCGTCCCCTGGGATTTTCTGCTCTGTGGGGCTGTGAGGGAGAGGCCAGCCCTTGGGGACACTCAGAGTCAGGGAGTCACCTCGGCTGCCCATGCCCACAAATGTCCGCCACGCTTCTGAACCAGCCTGGCAGCCAGCACAGATGAATGGAATGTTCTCCTAGCAGCTGACTTCCAGGGCAGCCTCTGCAACCTCTCTGGGTGAGGACTCCCTTTGAGGCTGGGCAGGGAAAGAAGGCTGGGGGGTGGGAGGCCGAGTACCCCAAAGGAGAAGCCTCTGGCTGCCCTGCTCACTTCCTGCAGGAAGCCTTCCTGGGTGAAGGTTCTCTCACATGCTCCACAATTCATGTGTCCGCTCAGCAAGCACCTGTTTCCCCAGGGTAGACCCGGGTCTTCCCATGTGAGTGACGGGAGGACCCACCTGGAGGAGGCAGCTGAGGGGGTGAAGATGTGTGCTGGTTTCTCCTCCTTGGAGATGGGGTGACAGTAGCTGCTAAATTCCAGGGCTCAAGCTCACCCCAGTTTTGGGATCCTTCATATCATAAATAAGAGCGCAACAGATAGGCACTGAAACTCTTATTTACAAATCCTTAAAAAACTGATAAGGACCTCTGGGGACGGAAGGGGGTGAGGGGGAGGTAACAACGTGACAACATGGCGGCATGGATTAACGTGGGTCACTCTTCCCGTACAGAGAGAAATGCTAGCTACAGGCCGACACATCATTCCAAAAAATGCTGACAATACAGAGCTGATACAAAAGGAAAGGGGTATAACTTGGTAAAAACTGGAGTAGTCAATGACTGTTACTAAATGTATAAATATAAAAATGTTCTCACATGTGGGAGAACAAATGAATGTCAACCATGTAGAGTGTTGAAAAAGGGATGGTATTTGGGAAAAAAACATAATCAAAGCAAACTGGAGTCTATGGTCAACAGTAACATTGTAATATGCTTCCATTGAATGTAATAAAGGCAATATACCAAAGCTAAGTGTATATGAGACGGGGATATAAGAGAGGGATATGGGATTCTTGGTAGTGGTGTTGTTTTCTGTCCGCACTATTATATTGTATTGTATGACATTTTTCTTTTTCTTTTTCTTTTTCTTTTTATTATCATTTTTATTATTCACCAAAAAAAACCCCTTTTTTCATAATAATCAATATGTTCAAGTGCTGACTGTGGTGATAAATGTACAACTATATGATGATACTATGAACAACTGATTGTACACGTCAGATAATTTTATGTTATGTGAATATATCTCTATAAAATTGTAGGAAAAAATATAAATGGGGTAAAAGTGCTAGAGAAAACAAGGAGAGAGGGATGTACCTATTTACTGTTGATGAGGAAGCAGATGGTGTAGCCTTTCTGGAGGTAACTGTGATGGCTCCACAAGAAGCTAAGTATGTGGGGCCATAAAGTCCTACAACCTCATTATGGGGTATGTACTTGGAAGATCTGAGAGCAGAGACATGAATGGACATTTACACATTGTGTTCATGGAGGCAGTATTCATGATTTGCAATGGGTGGAGCTGGCCTAAGGGTACACTGACTGAGGAACAGAATGGTGAACTGTGGTGTGTGCATACAATGGAATATTGAGCAACTACAAGAAGGAGTAAAGCTGTGAGACACGCAACGAGGTGAATGGATCCTGTAGACAGCATTTTGAGTGAAGTACACCAGAAACAATGGCAAACACTATAATGCCTCACCAGTATGGACTAACTACAGTGTGTAAACTCAGAATTGAATCTTAGAACACAGCCTAACAGGGGAACGATTATTGTAATGGTCCCTAGATTGTAAGCTCTTACAGCAGTCACATCTATTCCTGAATTTATTGGCTATCTCCCAACTCTGAGATGTTGATCCCTTAGTGTATAATCTGATTGTTCTCTGGAACATTGGGTATCTGTGTGACACCTGAAACTCGGGGCTAGAGCTTGGCAGATATGAATGTCAGTATTAATGCATACAGCCACTGTTAAAAAAAAAAAAAAAGCTGAAAAAGAGCCCAGACTTCAATTAGAGATATGAATGAAGCAGATCTGGTTAAGACTAGGGCAAATTGGGCCAAAGGGTGAAGGTCGAAACTGACTGTGTGTTAAAACTTCAACTTCCATGTGAGACCAAGGGAAGAAATGTTTATCTGGTGTAGGATCTATATTTTCTAAACAATATAACTTCTACAGTCAGTTTATTCAGACACCAAAATTACATGGAACTTTGAATAGGAAGTGAGCTATGGTAGGTCTGTATAGGTTAGAGTGAAACAGTAACACATACCAAACTAATTTGGGCGGAGAATAAAAATATATATTCGGGGCCCCCCTGAGGAGCTGGGGGAGGATGCGGAGGTGTTGGGCTTCCTCACCTGGATTGTTGCTGATGTTCTCACAAACATTGGGGACTGGTGGCTTGACATGCTGAGCCCTCTGTCTTGGGGCTGGCCCCTATGAAGCCTGTTATTGCGAAGGAGAGGCTAACCCTGCTTATAATTGTGCCTAAGAGTCTCCCCCTGAGTGCCTCTTTGTTGCTCATATGTGGCCCTCTCTCTCTCTCTAACTAAGCCACCTTGGTGGGTGATCTCACTGCCCTCCCCACTACGTGGGACCTGACTCTCACGGGTGTAAATCTTCCTGGCAACACAGGATATGACTCCTGGGGATGAATCTGGACCCAGCATCGTGGGATTGAGAATATCTTGTTGACCAAAAGGGGGATGTGAAATGAAAGAAATAAAGCCTCAGTGGCTGAGAGATTTCAAATGGAGTTGAGAGGTCACTCTGGTGGACATTATTCTTTGCATTATATAGATAACACTTTTTAGGTTTTAATGTATTGGAATAGCCAGAAGTAAATACCTGAAACTATCAATCTCCAACCCAGTAGCCTGGACTCTTGAAGATGATTGTATAACAATGTAGCTTACAAGGGGTGACAGTGTGATTGTGAAAAGCTTGTGGATTGCACTTCTTTTATCCAGTGTATGGATGGATGAGTAGAAAAATGCAGACAAAAATTAAATGAAAAATAGGGTGGGATGGGGGGAATACTTTGGGTGTTCTTTTTTACTTTTATTTTTTATTCTTATTCTTTCTGGTCTGAGGAAAATGTTCAAAAATAGATTGGGGTCAATCAGACAGGAGACGGAGACGCTTCTGGAAGAACCATTGCAATGGCTGCCCAAGGAGAACCCCAAGCTCAGTTTTAACTTGTATTGGTTGGCGATGGGGGTACTGGAAAAACTACATTTGTGAAACGTCATTTGACTGGTGAATTTGAGAAGTATGCAGCCACCTTGGGCGTGGAGGTCCATCCCCTTGTGCTCCACAGCAACAGAGCACCTGTTAAATTGAACATGTGGGACACGGCTAGTCAGGAGAAATTCGGTGGCCTGAGAAATGGCTATTACATCCAAGCCCAGAGTGCCATTATAATGTTTGATGTAACATCAAGAGTTCCTTACAAGAATGTGCCTAACTGGCATAGAGATCTGGTACGAGTGTGTGAAAACATCCCCATCGTGTTGTGTGGCAACAAAGTGGATATTAAGAACAGGAGGGTTAAGGCAAAATCCATCATCTTCCACCAAAAGAAGAATCTTCAGTACTATGACTTTTCTGCCAAAAGTAACTACAACTTTGAAAAGCCCTTCCTTTGGCTTGCTAGAAAACCGATTGGAGACCCTAACTTGGAGTTTGTGGCCATGCCTGCTCCTGCCCCGCCAGAGGCTGTCATGGACCCAGCTTTGGCGGCACAGAATGAACATGACTTAGAGGTTGCTCAGACAACTGCTCTGCTGATGAGGATGACAACCGGTGAGAAAGTGAAGCTGGAGCCCAGCAGCAGAAGTCTAGTTTTATAGGCAACTGTCCTGTGATGTCAGTGGTGCAGCATGCTTGCCACTTTATTATATAGCTAAGCAGAACATGTGCTTAATCTTTGGGATGCTGGAGGAGATGAATGGGCTTCAGATTGTATGTGGCAACTAAAAAAAAAAACTTTCATTTTTTGGACATGCATATTTAGCTGTTTTGGAACACAGTTGTTCCCTTTTTTGAGTTTCAAATAGAAGACAGCTACAGTCACATCACAATATTTAGTGGTGAAGTCTTGTTTGTTACTGTCATACCCATTCCTTTTCGTTTAGAATCAGAGTAAAGTTGTATTTGAAATATCTTTTAAAAAAAATAGATTGGGGTGATGAACACACAACTATATGATGGTACTGTGAATAGTTGGTTGTACACCATGGATGATGGTATGTGAATATATCTCAATAAAACTGAATTAAAAAAAAAAAGGAAAGGAGACTCCCAGAACCAGAAACAAAGAGAGAACACAAGCCAAAGGCACCGGGCGGCCACTGCTGCAGCTGTGCACGGCCCCTCCCACCTGCTTAGAGACCGGCGGGGCAGGCTGTAACGCCAGGTAGGGCTGCAGATAAGGCTCAGGACAGGTGCAGCGGGAGGCAGGAAAGGAGACCCCTGCTCAAAGCCGAGATGCTTGAAAGGCAGCCACAGTCCGTGAAAACTGGACTAGAAAACTCTACCATTGGCCCAGAGAAGGAGCGTGTTCCCTCCGCTCAGAGCTCTGAGTGGGATTCAAAAAGCCTTCTGGGAGAATGTGAAAGCACAGACCTGTGCCATGTGGAGGTGTAGGGTTTGAAGGCACCCTGGAGCAGGGAAGGGGCTCGAAGGCATCCTGGGGCAGGGATCCCCAGCTGAGAAATTAACATACAAACCTGTGCAGATCCCGGGAAAGCCCTGAAGCCCTGGCAGGAAGCAAAGCCAAACCACTAGGCAGAGCTTGTTCTACCACCCTGGGAGGTGGGGCTCCCTGGGCAACCCCCCACCCACCCCAAGATTAGCTCCCAGTCAACAGAGCACGCACATCCATGGGGCAAGTCAGCACATGGTACCACCCACATGGACGGTTTGCACCCCAGGATTGGAGGCAACAGAAAGACACGAAGGACACTGCAAAATAAGCGTGCTCAAAAGAATTACGGATAAAAAGAAGATGAAAACGTTAGGAAAGAAGAGTATGCTATAAAAAAAGAAAAGGTGGATTTGCAACACCATCCAATAGAATGTGTTCAGGGAAAGATATACTCACTGAAATTGAAAACAGCTGAATGGCCACAGCTGAAAAGAGAGTTGGGGGTAAGTAGAGGAAATTAAGTGTGATCAGTGAGAAAAGCATTTGATTGCCTGGAAGCCTGAGCAGATGCGGGGAATCCATTTGTGTTTGAACTATGGACTAAGCAAGAAGAAAGTGTTCTGTGTGTGTGTGCACACATGTATACCTGCTGGGGGAAGAGGCACAGAAAACTTGGGGACAGTGGGACCAGCCTGTTAAGAGACAGCCTTTGCACCCTTGCTTTGAGACTGGTGTCGTCTGATGGAATATTTTCAGCATGTTTCACAATTCAGGTGGCCAATTTCCCGTATTTCTGACAATTCTATCAGACTGGCAGCAATTATGTTTCCCTCCTTCTGGGATGTCAAGACCCTAGGCTGGGACATTGGGGGTACACGAAGGCCCGTGACTGGCTTGCCGGGTTCTCACATCTGAGGGAGGGAGCCTGGGGGCTGGCGGGGGGGCTGTTGGTGGGCAGGGAAGTGAGCACTTCAAAAGCAAGCCCCTTTTTGGCTCCCCGCTTGCACACTTCCTGCCTGATCTGATGTTTCAGCCCTGTACTTGGCCCACACCCTCTTCCATCGTTTCATCATCATCTTAGCAACCACAGAAAAAGTACAACTTTGGGAAGCAGCTGGGGAGTGAGGAGCTGCTGTGTCTTCTCTTCTCTTCCTGTGCTTGTGTCCTGTCCTGGACCATCCCCCAAAGGAAAAGAAATGCTACATTTTTTTTCTGAGCTAAGCAAACATGATAGCCAAGCTATTGTGCCTTTTTTTTTTTTTTTTTTTTTTTTTTAAGCTTTGGGAGCCATCAAAGGAAAATGTTTTCTCCATGTGAGAACTGCTCCCTTTCAGTGGAGTGAGGACAGGCACCCCAAACTCCGTGGGGGCAGGTATGGGGGTATGGGGCAGCAGTGTGCTCCTGCTTAGTGCCCCAAGGCCCACATGACTTCACGTCTGTGCCCTGATTTCTCTGAGCCTCAGTTTTGCCTCTGTCAAATGGGGGGTGTATGATATTGCATTCCTTTGAGGGGTGTGAGGACAAAAATGTGCTGACGCCCATAAAAAAATATATATATTTACAGCCTCCCCCACCAGCCCCAAGGATCTGGGGGGAAGGTGCGGATGTGTTGGACTTCTTCACCTGGACTGGTGGTGATGTTGTCACAAACATTGGGACTGGCGGTTTGATGTGCTGAGCCCTCTATCATGGGACTTGCCCTTATGAAGCTCGTTACTGCAAAGGAGAGGCTAAACTTGCTTATAATTGTGCCTAAGAGTCTCCCCCTGAGTGCCCCTTTGTTGATCAGATGTGGCCCCTCTCTCTCTCTCTCTGGCTGAGCCATCTCGGCAGGTGAACTCACTGCCCTCCCCCCTATGTGGGACCCAACTCCCAGGGGTGTAAACCTCCCTGGCAACACAGGATATGACTCCCGGGGATGAATCTGGATCCAGCATCGTGAGACCATCTTCTTGACCAAAAGAGAGATGCGAAATGAAACAAAATAAAGCTTCAGTGGCTGAGAGATTTCAAATGGAGTCGAGAGGTCACTCTGGTGGACATTCTTATGCACTATATAGATAACACCTCTTAGGCTTTAATGTATTGGAATAGCTAGAAGTAAATACCTGAAACTACCAAACTCCAACCCAGCAGTCTGGACTCCTGAAGACAATTATAGAATAATGTAGATTACAAGGGGTGACAGTGTGATTGTGAAGACCTTGTGGATCACACCCCCTTTATCTAGTGTATGGATGAGTAGAAAAATGGGGATAAAAACTAAAGGACAAATGGGGTGGGATGGGGGGATGATTTGGGTGTTCTTTTTTCACTTTTATTTTTTATTCTTGTTGTGGTTCTTTCTGATGTAAGGAAAATGTTCAGAGATAGATTGTGGTGATGAACGCATAACTATGTTATCATACTGTGGACAGTGGATTGTATACCATGGATGATTGTATGGTGTGTGAATGTATTTCAATAAAACCGAATTTAATTAAAAAAAAAACCAAAAAAACACAGGTGCCACCATCATTGTCATTTTTGTGTTACCAACGTGGCTCAGTCCCCTTCTCCAGGGCTGCACTGGGCTCTTGGTTGGGAGAGGATGCCTGCCGTCCCCACCACTCTGCAGGACTGTGCCCAGGATTTGGGGTGATGCAGTCACTCAAACACCCCTCTCCTTGCTGCCCTACTTACTCTCTTCTACCTCATGGTGGCCCGTGTGCTCTTCAAAACCATGAATCTTGTCCCTGTCTCTCTTGTCACTGTCCCTTCCCTTCCCCAAACCTTCAAAGGCTCCCCAGTCCACTTCAAATAGAAACTGAACCACTTCCCATGGCCTGGGAGGGATGAGCAGGCTTCCCTCTCGGGTCTCACCTTTTGTCCCTCTTCACTGCATTCCAGCCATGCTGGTCTTGGGGCCCACTCTGCCCTCAGGATCTGTGCACGTACTATTTCCCATCCCCAGAATGCTCTTCCCCTAGTTTTTGTTTTATTTTGTTTTGTTTTTTGCAAGAGTGGCCGTCATCTTTCAGGTTCCTAACTACCTGTTTCCTCCTGCAAACCCTTCTCTGCACCCTTACCCACCCAGTCCAAATTGGCTTCGAAGCCCCTGCCCCAGTGTGCCTTAAGTGTGGGTTTATTGGCTCATTGGCCTTCTTGCCCACAGGACTCCCTGAGGGTAAGGGACCACATTTTCCTGCCTTTGAGTTGTCCCCAGCACCTGGCTCAGTGCCTGAACAAAATGGGCATCAATGCCTTGGGGTTAGAGGAGACTGAATTAAAACAAAATGAAACAAAATATTTTTTAGCTCCAGTTTAATTGGGAGATTAAAAAAAAAAATGCACACAGATGGAGCTAAAATTGCCAGTTCTCACATGAAGAGGCTGGATGGAACGTTGTGGGTCGGTGTGTGGCAGGCGTGGGAGAAACCCTGAATTGGACTCATCCCCACCCTCACCCCCCACCCCCAGGTCCCTGCCAGGGGAGCCTGAGCTGAGTGTGTGTTCTCTGTGGATGGGTTGCCCCTCCCATGTGCCAAGCCCACTACACCTCTAGGGTGAGAAGGAAGGAGAGCAGGGGTGCACAGGGAAAACCCATCTCCATGGGACTGGAGGAGGGAGCAAGATGTGGTCCAGCCTCCCAAAGCCTGAGAAATAGGTGCTGAAGGAAATAAATGGCTACCGAGGAGACCTCAGACCAGGAGAAGTCAAAGCCTGAGAGCAAATGGAACATGATGATGCCACCATAGAAGTATATGGTAGGTCCATTCAGGGTACTGCAAGGGGAGGTCAGGGAAGGCTTCCTGGAGGAGGCACCACATATGTCCTGAAGGAAGCACTGGAGTTGGCCCAGGCTGGCAGCTGTCCAGGCTGACCCCATGTTTCCTGAGACCCAGAGAAGGGCAGGCTGCAGGCCCCATCCTCGGGGGGATTTGGACAATGGGGGTCCAGTGTGGCTGCCATCTAGGTGGAGGGGTGCACCCCTTTGGAGGGGTGTGTGCTTGGAGCTGGTGCATGCACGGCTCCGGAGACGTTGCCAGGGTGACCCCAAGTAGAAGCACGTAGAGTCCCAGAACCCTACCCTGAGGCCTCTCCCCCTGGGGTGCCCTGGTCCTAGCCTCCGTTACCCCCCTGGAGAACCCCCACGGCACCCATGGGGAGCAGAAGGGGAAGGAGTAGCAGTGCTTGGACTGTGTCCTCCTCCCCCCCAACAGCCATGAGACCGGCTACATCCCCTCGCCTGCCCAGGAGGATATTCCAGATATTCAGGAGAGAGATGAGGCTCCGTGTTGAGGGGATTGAACCATGGGAAGATTATAAGAGCCAACGGTACACTCGTTGCCTAAGCTGTGATGTGGGGGACGGTGACAGGGATGTCGACAGACACCGAATGGGGGCAGCGGGAGGCCGAGGGACCACCAGCCAGAAGGGGCCACTGACCCAGAAAGCCGGGGCACGTAGGTGGCCTCACACTCATACACACGTACCCGCCTGCACACGGCCACATGTAGTGTGCTTACGGAGCACTCCAGAGTGGACACACTGCCTTTTTCTGAGGACGATTTGTACACACATACATGGCTCACGGACATGTATTTATAGACAGATGCTCGCAGAGTCCGTATGAACACGCTCTGCATGGGTGTGTGTGTGCACACGTTATGTATGGGCATGTGTAGCCAACGGCAAGATGCCTGCTTACAGGTGTGGAATAGAAACACTGTGTGTGTCTGCTTACTGCTGGGTCCCTGGAGATGCCAACAAAGAACAGAGTGTGAGCACGTGTGTGTGCAGTGTTTACACACAGCCTTCACGCTAATAGCCACGCCCCTCTGCTGTGTGTACATGGCATAGCCAAGTGGCAGGTATGTATACATGGGCCCATGCTGATGTGTCATCTGTGTTCTCACATATTCACGACCTAAAATCCACCCAGAAAGGGAGATAAACCGGAATATACTCTGTTCATTGAGAAGCACCCCTGGAGAGGGATTCTCCCCCACCTCCCAACAGGAGCACCTGTTATTTATGGGAACAATTGTAAACAGTGAATCCCCCCTCCTTGGTGGCTGCCTGCATGTATGGGCAGGTTCCCTTCTAGAAGCAGGGGATGGCGTCACTGCCAGGAACAATGCACCCCAGTGGGACCTTGGACGAGACGGAAGCCAGGTCTATAGAAGGAAGCAGTCTTGGCGGGAAAGAGACTTTCTGAGCCTGGTGGCCGCGCAGCCTCAGCTTGCACAAGTGCTGATTTGAGTCACACCCGGCCCGGAAACAAGGGCACTGGGCCACAGGCTTTGGCTGCCGTGGCCAGGGAAGCTCTCCTCTTGTGCCCTTCTCTGTGGCTCCCAATCTGACCTCTGGACCCTCTAATTCAGCAGCTCCCCGAGCTGCTTCACGTGGAGGCTCATCAGACCACAGGAATGGGGTCACCGATGGCTGTGGACTGTCCCTGGGTGAGGCAGCCGTGTCTGCTGTGGCAGTGAGACAAAAACACCGTGCTGCTCTCCCAGACTCCAGGACCATGGGAAAACAGGCCATGGCCCTGGGTTTTTTCTAAGCCAGTTACTAGGGCTGCGTCACCCGGGAGAGACCCCGGCCTGTGCTGAGGCCAGCTCGCTGGGGAGAACCCGAGGACCGTGTCAGCTCGGAGGGGCAGATGTGGCCCAAGGGGAGGTGTGGAGGGGCTTTCGGTTCTGTCTGGCCTGTGTGCTGCCTCTGTCGCCACTCCTTGGCCTCTGAGCAAGTTGCTTTAGCGTTGCTGAGCCCCACTTCTCTAATCTATAAAATGACACTCACCTCAGAGGGTTGGTAGAGAAATTAAACAGCACCATTACATTGCAAGTGATTTCTTCGTATGTTGTCAAGTTCACCACCAAGTCTATTTCACAGCAGAGAGAGAGACAGAAATACAAGCTGCTCTCCTGGGTGTGTTTCTCTGCCATTTTAAGGTTTTAATTTGGGGCATACAGGGTGTGGTAGGTTATTACATCAATGCCCCCATCAGCCCTAGTAGGGTACCTTCCCGTGTTGGCTTGGCCACGGGGCCTGTTTGGTGAGGACACGTCATGATGTTGGCTCTCCATGAGGCTTGATGGGCCCAGGGACTTCTCTTCATGTGCTGCTGCCACCGTGCCAGAAACTGGAGCCATCCTGCTGGGAAAGCCACATGGAAGAGCACCAGTGCTCCAGCTAACAGCGTCACGAACCCCCAGACGTGTGAAGGAGGTCATTGTGGACCACCGGCCCAGTCGAGCCCCTAGTGGCTGCAGCTGCATGAACGAGCCTGGGCAAGACCTGCTCCAACTGCAGAGCCATGAGCCAGTGAATGCTTTTAAGTCACAAAGTTGGGGGCAGTTTGTTACTCGGCAGTAGGTAACTGCTACAGAGCATCAGAGGCACTAAGCGGTCCCTGTATCCTGCCCAGAAGTACAGAACAAATTAACGGCTAAGCCAAGGGCAGGATCAAGCCCCCCAGGAATCTTTCTGTCTTCCCCAGTCACTGTGGCTGTTCATTCTGAAGAGTTTGGAATTTCAGTGACCTAGAAGGAAAATGTTGATTGGTATGAGAGGGAGTCAGAACAGCACCTGCCAGGAAGCCTGAACAGGTGTCAGTGTTCCAGGACACTGGGTGGGGGGGTGGGGAGCTTCTGAGATAGGTGGAGGGATTCAGAAGAGCCAGAAGGAAAATGTTCCCCCTTAAAATGGGAAACAGCAGTCAGGGAGCTTGGGAGCTCTGGGGTCAAAACCTGATTTGGCTATTTGCTCGACATGGTCCTTTGAACAAGTTGGCTACTTGAGCCTCAGTCTCCACATCTGTAAGATGGGTGCACTGTGCCCTCCCAGCAAGGCTGCCTGACTCAGGGCCTGGAGCACACAGGAACTGTTCCTTTTCTCCGGGGATTGGCGCTCATCCCTAAAAGCTCACAAGTCTCCCAAACCAGCTGGCAGAGTAGCCACCTCCCCAGGAGTCTTTGCAAAGATTTAAGGTCTTTGGACCAAGGGCCTCCACAAGGGCAAAAACAGGTGAGGAGGAGGGAGGTGGGAGGGGGCCAGAGACCCTTCCCCGGGGCCTGTTTTCTGTCTGTCCATCCAGAGTGCCTGCTTGGAAGGCAGCTGCAACCACTTGGAGGTGTCGCTGACCCCGGGACCCCTGGCTCTGTCAGCAAGACTCCCTGGCTGCACCTTCCTTACCTTTGATGGCTGACCTGTGGCCCAGAGGTCGGAGATGCACTTCAAAAGGCCATGCTTCCTGCAGGCTGCCCAGTCCTGAGCAACCCCAGCAGCCACTTCTGAGCCCACGCCAGGCTAGAAGGGGGAAACGGATACCCAGAGACCCTCAAATCTGGCTCTGCAGCATTCCCACCCTCTTTCCGGTGGATCAGCCAGCCCTAGGAGAGAACCTATCGTCCACTGGGAGATTCATTCATCCATTTCATTCTATAGTAAAAAGGGGTGCAAGCATCATAATAGCAAGATCATAGTAATAAAGTGTTCGTTTGACCCCAAGGGCCATTTGAAGAATTTTACACATGTTCACACCCTGATCTCACGACAACCCGCTGCCTTGGGGAATGTGATCGTCTCCATATTACAGCTGAGGAAACTGAGGCACGGAGCAGGTAAGTCAACAGTTCAAGGGCGTGCAGTACTAAGTGGCACAGCTGGGTCAACCTTACCAGCTTCCTGGGCTGCCTCCCCAGTGTATTTCAAAGCTGTCCCCTCTGAGCCCCTTATCTGCATGTCCCATGGCCTGGCCACGGATTTCTCATGTGACAGATTAAACAGACAGGCCGTGGCTTTCAGGCTGCTGCCTCAAAGCTTTTTCTTCATGGGCCCAGTAACTGTCAGTGTAACATGTTCTCCCAAAGCATGCCATGGTCGGGGGGACCTGGGCCCCTTTGGAAGATGTGTCCTGGGGGTGGCTGCCTCCTGCCCCTTCCTCCTCAGCCCACCCCTCCCCAGCCACACTTCTGCTGCATGATGGTACCCAGATGCCGCGGACAGGATGGGAGTGTAGAAGACACCGTGCTTGACCTTGAAGTCCCTCCAAGGTTAAGTCAGAGGGAAACTGAGGTCCCAGCGGCTGAGACACGTCCAAAGTCACAGAGTGAGGTGGTGCACAGTGGGCTCGCCCCCCGCCCCTCCCTCCCCAGTGCCAGCTGCTTCCCACAGCCACGCCCCAACCCCCCATGCAGTGCCACTTGCTCCTTTTTTGTGTTTTTGCTTGGAGAGGACAGTCACCAACTGGCAGACACGTATGGTTTTCAGACAAACCCTTGGATGGGGTCAGGAGGGGGTGATTGGGGAGGTCAGGCTCACATTTGGGGGTAGAATTGCAAGCTTTGCCCATCACTAGCTGTGCTGTCCCCACTGCCATCCCAAATGTCTCCGGGAGATGGCCCTGTGGTCAGTGATCTGTCGCGCGCCCCCTCGGGCAGAGATTTCACACCCAGGAAAATAATTTCCTGGTAAGGAGATTAGAAGGCGGTGGCCGCTCTCAGAACAGGATGGGGCTGGGCGAGATGGGAGAGGAGCAGTGAACAGTGGGCCAGGCGGGGAGCGGCGGGGGCCGGACGAAGTGTCACTGCCAATCAGGGCGCTGACCCGTCTAATCCAGCCTCCCGGCTCTCCTGATCCCGGGGACAGATGCCGGGTAAAAAGGTGCAAACTGGGCGGGCCTGGCCCTCCCTGCAGGCCTGCAATACGGGCCCCTCTGTGGAGAGCGGCTTAATCTTGCCAAGAGATAAGCTGTCCAAAAGGCGCTCTCCGCAGCTCTCCGCGGCTCCCGGCGTTCCCACCGTGCCTCACGCGCCGAGCTGCAGAAAATAATCGCCCCGGTGCTGCAAAGCCCCTCTAGCCCGGGTGAGTCATGGACTTGGAGGGGGCAAAGGCCTGAGGGGCTTCTGGGCATTTGGGGTTGAAGTCAGACTCAGACCAGGTGCTGGTCTCTGGCCACATTCGTTCGTTCATTTGTTCATTCATTCATTCATTCATTCAGTAAGCACTTACTCATCTCCTAATGTGTCCAGGATCAGATGAGCTGGTGGTTCTGAAAAGGATTGATAGGCAAATTACATAGGGTATTCCACCTCGATCCACCCACCCATCCTTCCACCCACCATCTATCCATCCATCCAACATCTGGCCATCCATCCTTCTTCCCACCTACCCACCCATCCTTCCACCCACCATCTATCCATCCATCCATCCAAACCCCTGTCTACCTACCTATCTGTCCACCAACCCATCCACCCACCATCCACCCACTGATCTGTCCGTCCACCCACTCACCCATCCATCCATCCATCCATCCATCCATCCATCCATCCATCCATTTGTGTTTGTCCACTTGTCCACCCTCCCATTCACCTGTTCATCTCCCCAAGACTAGGTTCTCGGGTTGGCCAGACACAGATCTAAACAGAAGTGGCAGCAAGCCTCACCCGCACCCTACCCAGTCCCTGTTGATCAGTTAACCCAGGATGAAATTTTCAATTTGACAAGGAGCTCTTCCTCATTCAGTCCTCTTCAAATCAACCTTACTCGAGTTTTCAACTAAATTCACTTACACCAAGAAGCTGCCTGTCCCCTGGAGAGGCCAATGAAGAATGAGCCAGGCTGACCTTGAGCATGGGAGCACCCTGTCCACGAGAGGAGATCAAAAGGAGGACCAGCAGTGTGTCGAGACTACAGGAGCAGCCGGAGGAGGGAGAAGGCGCCTGGCAACCAGTGCCAGCCCTTCCAGGGTTCATCTGGACTTGCCAGTGGGTCCATTAGTGAGGGGATGGATTAAAGAGCATGGCAAGGCACCTCCAGGACCATGGAGTGGAGTAACGGGCTTTTCTGTGTCAAGAAGTGAGACACACTGTTAGGACTGTGAGGGCACTTGCGGGAACAGAGGAAGCTGTACTGAATTTGGGACTGTGTGGGAAAATCCTGGATGTTTAGGTGCTATGTGCATCTGTGACTGGCCTATGGCAAAACTATAAAGTCAGTAACCTTATCTTTAGTTTAGTTTGATCTAATCCAATAACTCATACACCTCCAGTGTTGATCTGAGTGACTGGGGCAGGTCCACATCAGGAGAGAGACTGAGGAAGGTGACAGGGCAGGAGGGGTCTGAATGGACCACTCCTGACACTCTTCTACAGCCCATGGGAAATGGACTGTCATCCCCCTCCGAGGGTCCTGGACAGTGACAGCTGACTGCCTTATTAACATCACTGTGGAGAAGCAGTTAGGGTTACAAACTCTGTCTCTATGCTGCCTGTGTTTAAATCCTGGCGCCACCACCTACTGTTTGAGTCACCTTGGGTAAATACTCCTGATTTATCTTTGCCTCAATTTATGCATCTGTAAAATGGGGATAAGATTAGGTGGGTCATTTGGGCTGCTAACAAATATTCTGGTTCTCCTTCTGGACACTTGGTAAGATTGTATTTCCATATCTGCTTTGTTTTAAGACAACATAATCTTTTAAGCATACCTGGAACAGTCACAAAAAATTAATTTTGCTTCTCTTGTTACTTTGAATTGAGGCATGGCTTTGTGACTTGCTTTGGCCAGTGAAGCATAAGTGATTTCGTACCCCACCTCTCACCCCAACTGCTCCCACAAAGATCATGAAATAACTATGCCAAGCAGGGCCCTCCTGCCAAACTGCACAGGGCAGGTAAAATGTGCAGGAAATAAACCTTTGTTGTTTTAAGCCACTGGGATGTTGGGATTGTTTGTTACCATGGCATAACTCAGCCTATCCTGACTGATACACTTAGTACCTTTCTCATAAGTTTGTTGTAAGAATTAAATGGGTTACATATTGTGGAAAATTGAATTATGTAGCCCAACAAAGATGCATTTTTCATCTTAATCCACAGTCCTGTGGCTGTGAAACCATCTGTAAATAGGACCTTTGAAGACATTATTTTTAGTTAAGGTCTGGCCCAACTGAATCAGGGCCATATTAATTCATATTGCTAAGGTCTTATAAAAAGAAGAAACTGGAAGTCAGGAGACAGAGAGAGCTACAGGGCAGAGCCAGAAGCCGGAAGTCAGCAGACACCGGAAGAGCAGACACAAGGAGAGAGAGATGGCCACGTGACAGGAGGCGGGGATGCAAGCCAAGTAACCCCAGGGATCGCAGCAAGCCAGCGCCAGAACGCTACAGCCTTCGGGGAGAAAGCATGGTCTTGCCGATGCCTTGATTTTTGGACTTCTAGCTTCCAAAACCATGAGCCAATAGTTTCTAGTTTAAGCCACCCCATGGTGTGGTATTTGTCACAGCAGCCAGGCAAACTAAGACACATATAAAGTGCTTAGCATGGTGCCTGGTGCAGAAATAGCTCTCTGTATGCATTTTCTATTATTATGATGACTTGCTGTGGGACCCTGGAATGGTCCTGGGTGAAACTGCAACAGAGGTGAGGTTTGTGTCTTTGCCTTTTCTGCAAATTTTCCACTCCCGTTTCCTGGAAACCATTCATACCTTCATGCAATCATTCTTTCAGTCTTTGGCCAACTTTGTTCCAGGCCTGAGAACTTCACTTACCCATTCTGAGCTGTCAGTGGTTACCCAAGCCTGCTCCCTGCACCTGAGTGACAGCTCAGGGTGACGAGGATTACTTTGATGGTTCTAGGAGAGCCAAGTGAAGGGTGCCTGACCCAGCAGGAGTCAGGATACTTCCTGAAAGAGGTGGCATTGGATCTCAACCACGAGGACAAGAAGGACTTATCCAGACTGAAGCTGTCCTTCTGGGCAGAAGGAAGGGGTGAGCAAAGAAAAGGGGTGACAGAGGACTAGGCACGACCCACCAGGCCTGCCACTCCTTGACATTCGGGGTCCCCAAGCCCACGTGAAAATCCCCAGCAGGATCCCAGCAGACGACAGGCCCCCTCTGACACCCCATGCTCACCCCAGCCCAGGGCCAGTGGCTGTGTCCACTCCTGCCCCAGCCTGCTCAAGTCAAACTTACATGATATTTGGGCTTCCACTGCTTTCACCGTGGAGGATATTTCCACTTCTTGATGGGAATTCCAGGCTCCACCATAGAACCAGGAGAGTTACTTGGGGTCAGAACCTACTCCAGTTTCCTTCAGGGCTGTTGCTAGGCCATCAGCTGACACCCCTGGTCAACCACAACCCCTGGCAGCCGTCAGCTAGGCTGCCCAGGACGGTGCTCCCAAAGAGCCAGTGCCAGACCCAGAGGGGTGCTCTGTAGAGTGGTGCTGGGTACAGGGAGGAGGCTGGGGCAAGTGGGCTCTGGACATTCCTGGGCCCTTCTCCAGGGCATGGCAGACTCCTCCCCATCAGAGACAGGGGGCAGGAGCCTCAGCACAGATGAGTGGTGAGCACATATGGGGAGCACTCCCACTTCCTGACGTGGCCTGCTGTTCTCCTTCCCTCAGTCCTGCAGGGTCAGCACCAGAGGGCCCAACTTACGGGTGAGGACACTGAGCCTGGAACGGTTTCTTGTCCAAAGTCACCTGGTGACAGAACAGTGCCAGGAGTATTTCTGAGCTCAGTATATATGCCTTGACTGACGGACTAGAAGGGGGAGCTGGGATTTGAACCCAGTCTTTCCTGGCCAGAAGAAGGAGAGAAGGGTCAGGCCCCGGGCACGGGTGTGGGTAGGATGTTAGGGGCAAGTACGACTGAGGCAGAGGGACTCAGAGAGGAGAAACTTGAAGCCCAGCAGGCACATGACCAAACCTACCATGTCACTTCCCTGCCTGAGGGCCACTGGGGCTCGGGGGCTCAGGTGGCTTTGGGGGTGACAGAGTGACTCCCTGGTACAGCAGAGAGATGGAACAGACCCCAGTACACCCCCACCCCCCATCCCCAGCTCTGCCACTCAATGGCCATGCCCTGGGCCAGGCCCTTAGCCTCTCCGAGACTTGGTTTTCCCATCTGTAAATTAGTGCCCTTGCCCCCTCTTTGAGGGGTTATTGAGAGTTTAATAAGACTATGTCTATTATGTTTAGCCCAGTATCTGGTCCCTCACAAGTTCTCAGGACTTGCTTCTCTCCCATTCCTCACCATTGCTTCACCTTCTGCTGACCCCCGTTCTCTGTCCCAAACCTGCTGTCTCCAGGAGCGACCTGGGGGCATCGAGCGAAGTTGGGCTGGGGGTGCAGAGAGGAGGGGCTACTGCCAGCTATTTCCTCAGCTGGTAAATGGGATTTGTGAAGGCCACTCCCCCTTTTTCGGCCTCCTTTTAATGCCCATCAAACAGGAGCAAAGAGGGCTGATTGAACCCATCCATTCCTGAGGTCTCCTGAGGCTGAGAGAGAAACAAATGACTGGTTGAGGGTCCTCGGAACAAGCCCCTGGGCAGACCTTCCCCCTGCACCTTTCTGTACAAACGGACCCACTCCTCCAGCTCCCAGGGGCCATGGGCCAGACCCTGGCTCACAGACCCTGTGCTTCCCAGCTTCCCTTGCAGCCAAGTGTGGCCAAGTAACCAACAGCTGGCTAATGGGAAGTGCACGTGGCAGCTTCTGGGAGCTTATCTTAAGACCCAGCTGTGGAGAGGGCCCCCTTCTTCTTCATCCCTTCCTTTCACCAGGGGCTGGCACGTGGACATGACGTGTGGGGCAGCCGTCTGGCCACGAGGCATCCTTGGGCATGGAGGGGCCACCCAGGACAGGGCAGCAGCTGGGAGAAGCCTGGCACCCCGAGGCCTCCATGAAGCAGAGCTCCAAGCCCGCCCCGGACCGCCTGCCTCTGGATTCGATGTGAGCGAGACAGCCAATTCTGCCTTGCATAAGTACTGCTATTTTGGGTTCTGTTACTTGCAGCCAAAACTTTAAAAGTTACCTGACCAAAGCCTGCAGAGTCTGTATATAAAGCAGATCGGGGTATAAAGACGGGAGGCTTTCCGAGCCTCGCTTGCCTGCCAGCTGACTTGCAGGCGTCAAACCCCTTCCAGGGGTCCCTTGAAAAATCCGAGTGGGTCTCACAGGTGTGCGTGTGTATACGTGTGCGTGCGCTCATGCACGCGTGTGTGCATCTCTTGAGGACCCATCTGCTTTGAACTAAACAGAGAAAACGCTCTCCCAGGGTGTGAATACGCTCCAGATTTCCTGATTGCAGCTCTCCCATGTACCCACTAAGTTGACTCCATCACCCTGTAATATGGGGTTGGGGGCCAAGGGAGTACTGCCCCCTCTCCTTTTGATTTGAATTTCACTTGATCCCAAGTGCTAGCTGGGTCCTCCGAGCTGGTGCAGCAACTTGTCCTCTTGCAAGCATCAGCCTTGGACCACACGGGTCTGCAGAGGGAAAGCCAAATGTTTGCTAGCAGGGACAGTGGTGAGCAGCTCTTGTATTGGGGCCATGTTTATACTTCCATTGTCAATGTGGCCATTATTTATTTGAAACGGGGCCTTTCTCATTTACTGGGCAGCACTGCTGTGAGTAAGAGATGTTGATGGCTTAATAATTTTCAGATGGTGGGGACTCACTGAAGGGAGGCCGAGGCTCCCCGTGGCAGCCAGGAGAAGGGGTCTCGCACTGGGGGTGCTGGTCCCACATCACAGAAAAGAAGCATAGCCACAACACAGGGGAGGAGATGGTCAGAGAGCACCTGGAGATCTCAAGCGAGCTCTAGTTTCTTGGCCCAGACAAATGACCTCCCGGGATACCAGGAGAATTTGCAGATGTGAACTCAGGAATCTGGGAGAAATCCTGGAGAGGGGGAGGGTGGACACATGACCAAATTTGTGATCCTCCAAATGGGAAGCAAGTGCATTTTTTTTTGCAATTACAGCCGATGGGAGGCAATGTGCTACTGGGGGAAAGGCGCAGGGTTTGTAATTAGACAGAGCTGGGATCATCTCGTCTCCACTGCCTACCAGGTCCTGTGAACTTGGGCAAGTGTCTGACCTTGACTTTTCTCATCTGTGAAATGGAGACAATAAGACACTATCTCCCAGGGCAATGATGAGAATTGTGTGAGAAAATGCAAGGGATGTTTTAAAGAGAACCAAGTAAAATGTATGTGTTTTCTTCTCCTCCTATAAGCCAGCTACAGTCTCTACTGAAATTTGGAGAAGGATTTGGAAAGGTGTCAGGGAGAATGCATCTGTCCTGGGAGAAGGCTATGACAAACTCATCCCTTCCTTGCTAAGTAGACGCATGAATGCATGGGCCAGGGGAAGTAGTCAACAGAAAGTGTTTATTTTAAGAAGTATTTGCAAGAGTCTCCTGTTTTAGAGCTGCTGGGATCAGTGGCACCATCTGCCTGAATTGTTGGTGCCACTGGGGATGTTGGAACTGTTTGTTGGACTTTCAACTGGTTAAACGGAGGTATTCAAAGAGTAATGACTGCTGGCTCCACGTCAGCCCAGCGGGAGGGCTCTAGTGGAGAGCCACAGGGCTCTGTTATTGCAGCCTGTGCGTGTCCTTGAACAGGATGCCCAGTGACTAGCAAGCGGTGGAGCCAGAATTTGAACAGAGGTCCGATAGTGCTTGTCCAGGAGTCACAGGTGAAATCTCAGCTCCTTTGAGTGCCCCTGAAACTCTCGAGGGTCTTGAAAAGAAGGCAAGGCAGGGACCGGTCCCCAGCTTGGTTCATTCTTTCATTCAACCAATATTCAGTGAGCACATGGTGTGCACCTGGCACATCCCACGCTCTGTAGATACAACAGGAACAAGTACACCCGGGTGGCCTTAGAGTCTGGGGTGGGGGTGAGAGGGATGGTGAAGGTGAACAATTAAAATCAGGAAGATGATTACGTTATTTTAGAACATGATAAAATAGCCAAGACATTTATTGAATGCATACATTTACTGATTTAATCCCAACAACCACACTATGAGGTGGTCACTATCATTATTCCTACGTTGCAGATGAGGATGACTGAGGCACAGAGAGCTTAAGTGTGTGCCCACAGCCACACAGCTGGTGCTGGTAGAGATGGCATTTCCAGCATGCAGACATGTTCTATAGAAGACGCAGCAGTGACGGTGGAGGACACCGACAAGTCAAGAGAGCTCTAACTGAGTGGCAGGGAGGACGGCCCTTTGGGGATGACACTGAGCCCCGAGCCCCTGCAGGTCAGAGTGGGTAGCAGGTGCACAGGCCTGGAGGTGGGGACTGGCTTTGCGGGTGAGGAACAGAAAGCCCCTGGAGTGGGTGAAACTGAGTGAGTCAGGGGTCCAGCAGGGGCCCGTGGCTGAGGGCTTTGCAGACAGTGGCAAAGAGTTTAGACAGTTTTTCTTATCTTGCAGGGAAGTCCGTGCCAGCTTTTACGTGGCGAAATAAAGTGATCTGGTATTGATTTTTCAATAAGCCCCTGGGGCTCCTGGCATGCCTCTGAGCACCCCCTCAGGCCATCCTTTACTTCTGGGTGCAACAGCCCCTGCCAGCACCAGCCCCTTTTCCTCCACTTGCCTTCCAGAGCTCAGAACCTTGCACAGGTCTGCTGGGGTCCAAGGCCGGAGCTCAGTGCCCAGATGGACATAGCCTAGGGTCTCCCCCTGGCCCTGCACATCCCTGGAGCTCAGCCTGCGCCTGTGGGCTTTCCTGATGCTGAGTGCAGGCCTGGGGGGCGCATGGAGGTCCCAGCCCGCACAGTCCGAGGCTCGAGTCAACACCCCGAGGTCATGCTCCACCCATTGGCAAGATGCGGTTTCCCAGCAAGAAATGTGAGGCTCTGTGCTGGGATTCAGAAAACCAACTGGAAAGGTCAGGGAGGAGGGGGAGCCAGGGAGGAGAGAGATCCGGGGAAAAGGGGGAGCCAGGGAGGAGGGTGAGCCGGGGAGGAAGGAGATCAGGGGAAAAGGGGAAGCCAGCCCAGCAGAGGCAGTTCAAGGGAAAGGACTCAGGAATTAGGGTCAACTGCACACTTGGGGTGAACTCACAGTGAGTGGTGGCAGGGCAGTGACACCAGGCTCTTGCTCATCTGGATGGATTCTTGTCTCCATTTGTCTCCCACACTGGATGGGGGCTCCTGGGGAGCAGGGCCTTAGTTGGCCTTTTTGAGGCCACTACCTAGAAAAGTCCTGTCCTGGAGTGTTGAGGGAGGAGCTGTTTCTGCACTTGACTTCTCTCTGTACCATCTCAGCCTGGCTTGAGGGGCGTCCCACCAAGAGAAGCTCCGACATGGGCAGGCTGCAGACGGAGGCATCCCTGCAGGAGCATCTGGGGGGCTCACAGCTGAGCCCAGTGGAAGAGCCAGGGATGTTTGCTGGGGGCAGAGCTAGGACGCAGAGCAGAGGGCAGAGGGAAGGCTGTTTCTGGGCATTACACACATTGCAATGGGCCAGTTTGTGAAGCTGGGAGCTCTCTGTTGCTGGGTGCCAGGTGGAGAGCAAGAGATCACAGAGAGCTCATGGAGGAGATTTCTGTAGACAACATGCGCAGAGTCCTACTGGGTGGCAAGACAGAGTGCTGGGAGCACTGAGAAGAATCAGACCCAGTCCTGCCTTAAAGATGCTACCCTTCTGTGCAGATGTAAACAGAAAACACCATATCTTTGATTTGTGTGATAATAATGACCTCAAAATGTTGGGGGCAATCAGGGAGGGCTTCCTGGAGGTGGTGCCAACAGAGCAAAGATGCCAAGGAACCATTCCAGGTAGCAGCTGCAGACCTCAAGCAGCAGGACCATCAACCCCGGGTGTGGCCGGGAAGGAATGCAGGGAGAGAGCTGGGGAGGGGAGCAGGGGGTCCCTGGAGGGTACAGCCCCCGTGCCAGCCCCGAATCACCACGTCACGTGCATCAAGCACACACTGCTCTATGTGTGGCCACCTGCCCAAGTTAGAACTTCTTCATTGTTACTGAAAAACACCTTGAGTGACAAAGTGCAATCTGTTTGTATATCGATGAGAAATTTCTCCATCCCTGTTATCAATGGAAGACAAGGAAGAGCCATTGTTAAGTTCGTTAAATGTGATTTCTACCAGTGTAAAATAGTTCTTGATTTTTTTATCACCTAGTTGCATGCTGAATATTTCTTGCCCAAGGAGAGTATCAAGAATTGCTAGAGCTCACCTTTCACAATTTGTGATCGGTTTCCTGGATTCAGTGATGCAGCACTGGGGGAAGGTGGGCCTTTTTGTACTACTTTTGCAACTTCTTGGGAGTCTATAATTCTTTATATATGAAAAGCTAGAAACAAACCAACCAAGAGAACTCTTGCTCAGGAATGCCACATAGCCATCTCAAGCATTAAACCTGTCACAGAAACACGTTTTGTTCATGGAAGTATTTAGTATATTTTTAAAGAGTGTTTGTGAAGCTTCTATAAATATGTTGTTTACTATGTTCCCTTATATTTTTCATTTTCTTGTTCCTATTTATAAAATAGAGAAAATGTAAAAAAAAAAAAAAAAATGCCTTGTAGATGGCCTTAACGTCTCCATTTTACCCCAGTGTTCCCAACAAATTTTTAATTTTCTCTGTGTGCCACAACTTGGAAAAGGTTGGGAAGGAGTGGCTGTCTGGAGGTAGGGCAATCCCTGCATTCTGGAACCTTCACCGCTTCAGGGCAAGACCACCTCCGGGTGAGCGGGGAGTCATGGAGGCTCAGGGCTGGGGTTCCCAGGACCCCAAAAGTGGAGCAACCTGCGAGACTGGGCTGGGGCTCAGGGGGCCACGGGGACAGTGGAGGTGGGTATAGCACCTGGTAAAGGTGGAAGCAAGGGGACAGGTGGCACTCGGGGGTCCGAGTGTCTCTGGCCGCACAGAGGGGAGATTTGCAGAGGGAGCTGCAGGAGGCAAGCCTGGGTGGGTGGAATGGGCTGAGGTGTTCTCGAAAGTGTCTGCCTTTGTCTGGGAGCCAGTGGAGCCTTTCTTCCTGTGCCTTTCCCTTCCTCTCAGAGGTCCAGGGAGGGAGCTGGGGATCTGGGGCTGGGATGGACAGCCCCAGACCCCCTTTCCTGCCCCTAGCTCGGACACTAACCAGATGTGCCCACCAGAAAGTGTACAGAGCAGCCCCTGCTGCAAGCATAGTCCCCAAAGCAGGGGCCACCGGCAGGGCCCGAGCAGGCCCGACCCCCTCCAGCAGCCGGCCTAGGGCACCCCGTGGGCCCCAGTGGGGTCCTTGCAGGCCGGCATGCACGTTCGATGGACGGCGAGAACATGTGTGCCTGAACAGGCCCCAACCTTCACCAGAGCTGGGGCCCGAATGGAAACATTATCACAATTTAATTACCTTTCACAAACCCGGCTCGAGAAACCCCACTCCTTGGCTGGAATGCCAACCTCAAACGGAGCCAGGGGTGAGCGGAAGTCGTGCTCCCCCACCAGGGGTGAGGGGTGAACCCCCCTGGGGAGTTCCACACACTTTAATGAAGTTTAAAAAGTGACCCACGAGGCCCCTGGCCCACATGGGGGGCTGCGAGTTCTCCCACAGCCAGACCCGGCTGGGCCGCAGAGAGCAAACATTGGGGTCTGGCGCATCAGTTTTCTTTGGAACATAGCGAAGATTTCCCCACTCCTTTTCTTTCTTCTTCTTCTTCTTTTTTTTAATAAAATGGGTGATAAAGGGTCCTGCTAGGAACCATTGTCTTCCAAAGTCTAAAGGGTTTGAAATTAATTTATCCGCTTAGGATGGTGTATAAATTTCTCATTACCAGTGTCAGTGATGAACAAGAAAGCATCCCGAGAAATGTCTCGGGGCCCTTGCCAAGCCCTGGGCCCTGGGTCCCTCGCGGAGCCGGTGCCCGCTACAAAGGGTTTCACACAGCCAGGAGCGTTAACTATGCATGCTTTCCCGTTGCCCGGGCTCAGCCAAAAGCCCTGTGAGAACGACACGTCCACACCCGGCTTTATTATTCCACACAGATGCCGGCTTGTTGTGTATTTCCAGCTTTGTGAAGCATAATGCAGGGTGTTGGGGTTTGGGGATTGTTGTTGTTGAGCATGTGCTTTTTTACTTTACCCTCCCCCTGCATCCCTTATTTCTGTGACCCACCTCCGCCACCCATCCCCCATGCGGCTGGGGCCAGGGGAAGTGGGGGGCAGCCCGTGACAGCCCGGGAAGGTTCTTGGAAGGGCTGAGGATGGGGTAGGGGAGGGCAGTAAATGAACTGAGTCTCTTTGAGGTGTGTGCATTAGGGAGAGATTGGGGGGCGGGTGGAGGGGTTGGAACCAAAGGGAGGAAAAGGGGAGGGGAGGGTGAGATTAAGCCCTGGGAAAAAAATGGCACCCCCTGGTCCTCGCTGAGCCAGACTGGCAGCTCCACCAGGGGCCGGCAGCAGGCGGGGAGGGCCAGGGCCAGGCCGAGCAGCCAGCCAGGCTTCTGTTGCCCTGGAGCCCCAACACGTGGGCCCGGCCCCTGGGCTATCCCTAGAGACTCAGCCTCGCAGAGAGGGGGGCCTTGGGACGCCCCTCCCATGAGTCATGCTCTGATTCCCAAATGCAAATGGGAACCCAAGACCCCAAGGGCTGAAGAGGGGGTAGGGCTGGACTCGAACCCAGGCCCCGACCGTGCTGTTTGCTCAGCTTCCTGCACCACGCCTGCAACCCCAGTTGTGTTCTCTGTCCACCCTCCAGAGCCCGCTCAGCAGCCCCAGGGCGAGGGTCCCCTGCCCCAGTTCTGGCCTGCCCTGTCTGTTGCCTTTGCCCTGGGCTTCAAGAAGCAATTGCCCTTTGGTGGGTCTTCTCCCACTGAAAGAAAAGCCTCAGAGAAGAGCTGGGAGCAGCCCCAAGGGGCTGGGCCTGTGCTCACGGACCCTAGTTTGGCTCAGTAGAGGGTGGCTTTTCCAGGGATCATAGGGGTGGGGCCTGAGAGCCTCATGGGACCCCGGCCTGGTCCCACCTCTCTCTGAGCCCATACCCTCATCTGTACATGAAAGCTGGGCCCACTGGTCTTGAAGTAGCCCCTGGCTCTGGGGTCTGGGTAGAGGGCAGCGTGGCTGCCAAAGACATGGGCTGCAGACTCTGCAGCCAGGAAGGCCACAGGTCACCTCCCGGGGGAAAGGGCCTGCACCATGAGGCCCCCAGGCCAGGTGCCAAGGCCCAGCAGGGACAGACCCTGCCGGTGACACGGCCTGCAGCACCCACTCCAGCCCCTGAGCCATGCCTGACTCTTTCTGGACACAGAACCGTCTTCCTTGGGGGTCCCGGCCAGAGGGCTGGGTGTGCAGTGACCCAGGTGCCACCTCCCAGAGCCCCCAACCCCGGCTGACGCACTCACGGGGCCTTTCCGGAGCGGCTGGTTGAGATGCCTGGCAAGTCACTGGTCCTGGGCGGTGGGCCAGCCCACAGCCCCCGCGGAGGTGGCCTCATTAAAGGCCTCATGGTCCAGTGGGCAGGGCATCAGACTGGACATCTGGAGGCTTGGGGCCTGGTCCAGCTTGCCGCGGCTTTGCTGGGTGACCTTAAGCAGATTACTTGGCCTCTCAGTGCCCCATCTGCCCCCTGCCTCCTCCCTGTCTGGCAAGGCTTCCTGCAGGGAATATTAATGGGGAGGCTTGCAAAAGCCCAGATTCTAAAGCACCTCGGCTTGAGCACTTCCAGCCACGCCAGGGCTGGCAGGAACCCACAGGAGACTTTCCTCCTGAGACCCGCTCAGAGAAGCCACCCTCGCATTGCTTCCTCGGGCTGCTGCGTGCCTGGCCTGGGAAGGCAAAGCTGCGCAGGGGGCGGGGAGAGGCCCTGGGGAGGAAGGGCCCTTAGGAACCTCCAGGGCACTCTCTCCTTTTGCAGATGGGGAAACTGAGGCCAAGAGCTGGATGTGACTTGTCAGGGACATGCTGCCAGGTGGTGGCGTTGCTGGATTGGATGCCCAGTTGCCTGCCCTCCAGGCCTTTCCGTTTCTCCCATTAGTGGGTCGTGCTTTGGGCAGGGGACAGAAACCTGCAGAGCCCTGTGTTGGTTCATTCAATTGCTTCTCGTCATCCCCATGAACTGGCCAGGCAACTTGGCAGGTGTCCAGGGGCCCCCTTCTGCAGGATCCCCTGTTGCCATCTTCTCCCTGCACATCACAGTGTCACCAAGGTGTGTGCTTCGTCCTCCACACTCACGTAGGACCCCAAGACCTGCACAACTGTTCTGTCACCTGGAGGGACCCCCCAGCTCATCTCCTGGGTGACTGCAGTGAAGCTGCCCTCCTTGTAGCACCTGCTCTGAGCTGGTCCCACAGCCTGCAGCCCCCCCCCCTCCCCGCAACAGAGCACACCAGCTGGGAGGGAAGGGGAGGGCAGGGCCTGTCTCTCAGCCAACCGAGGACCCCCAGGGTGAGCACAGACCCTGGCAGTACTAGGAGCCCCGTTTGTGGTTTCTTAGATATGTCACCAAAGCATGATCCATAAAAGAAAAAAAAAAATCGAGAAATTAGTTTTCAGCGAATTAAAATTTTCTGGGTTTTGACAAGCCCTAAGGCTCTAGTTCTAGAGCTACCATGACAAAGTACCAGAAATTGACTGAAAACAACAAAAATGCATCATCTCACAGTTCTGGGGGCCAGAAGTCCAAAATCAGGGTGCCGGGATGACCACGCTCCAATGTCTGTAGAGAATCTGTTCCATGTGTCTCTCCTGGCTTCTGGCGGTGGTCCCCGATCTGTGGCGTGCTCTGCCTCTGTCGTCACAGCATATCCTCCCCTCTGTCTCTTTGTGTCCAGTTCTCCCTGTTGTGAGGATGCTATGCACATTGGATCTGAGCCCACTCTGATCCAGTTTGGCTTCATCTTAACTAATAACATCTTCAAAGACCCTATTTCCAAGTAAGTCCACATTCTGAGGCACTGGGGGTTTGTACCTGACCATGCCCTGCTGGGGTACACAGTTCAGCCTGGACCAGGCACAACGAGAGCCTGCACCTCTGTCTGGCAAAATAGCAGAAATGGCAAAATGACAAAGCAGTGCTGGGGAGCACCACAGGTCAGAGTGGGCTGCAGGCAGCCATGGGGGCTGGAAATACGGCAGGTGCTACAGTAAGCTGGGACTGGCTGGAAGTCCTTTCCAGTGATGTCGTACAAGCTAAGAAACCCTCAGTATGTCACGTAATCTCTCTGAGCCTGTTTTTTTTTTGATCTGTAAAATGGGGGGTGGGGGGTGGGTAGAAGCTGTGCCTAGAAAAGTTTGTTTGAGGAATGAGTGGAAGACGAAAGCACTCTCAATCATTGTGAATTCCCTTCTTGGTTCCTTTCTCTCCTCAAAAAGTTTATAGGCCAGCTAAGGAGGCAGCAAACATAAATGTGAAAGCACTAAAGAAATTTCTACTGAATAAATCACCCAAAGGGCAAACTAGTAAAGTGAAGAAACAGCTTCCGATCTGGCTCTCGGCCATTGAATGTCCTCCCATCGGAAGCCCCGATATAGCCCAAAGGTCCAAACCCTGAACGGCTAAAGGAAACACAGGTGATTCGGCATCTCTCTGGAGTTATAGATAACTCTAGAAGCCAAGACTGATAAATGTGCAAAGGAAGTAGGAAAAAGAGAAACAGAGAGAAGAGGAGGAGGTGTGGAAGTGAATGGAAAGAAGGAAGAAGGGAGATAACAATTTCAGAAGAGTGAGAAGACTGCAATGAAGAACCCTAGAAACAATAACTTGAACAGCTAATAGGGTCATCTCCAGCATCAAGACCCTCAAGCTGTGGCTGCTGGGGCATATCGAGGATTGTGAGGCTGAATCCAGACTTAGCAGGAGAGAGTTCTGCAATTGATTAGCAATGTCCGCCACAGGTGAGGCATTAAGGAGTGATGGCATGTGTGCCATATTTTCACTGAGTCAAAACAGGAACCCTACGATGTAAGGCGTGATCAGATGCGATTAGCCCTCCTGACTTCCAGCAACAGAAGTCTTTATTCAGCTAGAGAACTGACATTAAAATGACACAGCAGTTAATAGATACAGTTCAATTATCTTTAGGTAAGGAAATTGCATATTTTAAAAACTATTGGCTGCAAAACAGATGCAAGAAAAACTGCTGGCCTCTAAGGGTAAATTATCCATTATATGTATTAAGAAATATTAGACAAACAAGATCTCATTTATGGGAGTGTATTTGATCAGGTTATGATTCATGAATGGGGCGGCATCCGAACTACACGTGCTGAGGGAGTGGAAAGAGGAAGCTTTTACAGGGCAAACATTCTGATCAGCTGGCATTATGCTTCCGTTTTACATAATGGGGTTCTTACAAAGTGGAGAGCAGATAGAAAATTGGTGAGTACGGTGTGCTTGTCCATTCTGATAAGCTGTCTCTCCTGAACAAAACTGGCCCATCTGATGTTCTGTAGGTTGTCTCCCATCGTTCCATTTTCTTAGAAAGCCCCTGCAGGTCCATTGTTTTGTCTTCCAGAAAATCTTTTCTTGGAAAGGGGTCCCTCTTGGCTCTGCCCAAAGCAGGCAGCCATTTTATTCTACTCAACGTGTGCAAATGTCAGTTACATAACACTTCACCTTCCAAGCTTGCTGGAAGATTGGGGTGCCACAGTTCAGTGAATGCAGAACAGTTGGGACTATCACTTAGGATTCCCAGAGGTAAGGAGTTCAGATTTTACAAAAGGTAGAGCATGGTGTAGTAGAAAGGAGAGGAGAGGGAACAAATTGTCAAATATCTTATAGTTACACAGCACATTTAAAGCATAGAGGTCTCCCAGACAGTTCACTTCAACCCAGCTAGCATTTATGGAGCCCCTTCTCAGTTCCAGGTAGTAAGCTTGGCACTGGGAATGAACCAAGGCCTAACAAAGTCTGTAGAGGAGGAGTTCCCCAAAATTGGCCTTGTGGAATAAGGCCTCCAGGCTGGGTAGGCCCTGGTGCTGATATCCCAGCTGTACTAGATTTCATCAGTTCAAATGTCCATAAAGTCATCTGCTACCTAATCAGGTCACTCCCCCACTTAATGCCCTTCAATGGCTCCCCTTTCCTATTTCATTATTAAAGCAAAATCCAAGTGCTTCCCCCTCAATTTTGGCTCCAAACTGGGCTTTTCCCATTTCCTCCAACTTCTGAGCTCTTTCCAGCCTTGGGGACATCCTCCACCTCCCCCCATCACCAGGCTTCTCCAGTTCAGCCTTCGTGTCTCAGTGTCACTGACCCCAGAGAGTTGAGCCTCTCTCTTCGTGGTGCACACACTGTAGCATCAACTTCTCCTGTTACTCTTAGCATGACTGTAACCAGATATGTAGTTGTGTAATCCCATGTTTAATTTCTACCACCTCTGCGGCACCCCACGAAAGCAAGCTCCAGGCCTGTCCTTCCCAGCAGAGAGCCTGGCAGAGAGAAGGCACTGGACAGATAGGTGTGGAGTGAATGAATGGGTGAATGAATGATAGCTCTGTCCTCAAGACTGGAGGCCACAGGTATGGGGGATGGTCATGGCTGGGCCTCCACCCAGAGAGAGAACCCTGGAGGTCTGGCTGGGCAGTTGACACAGGCCCAGCTGCCTATGAAGAAGAATTACCGTCCAAGGTTTAGGTCTGGGTAGAGCCGTGTCCAGCTGCTTCTATTTCAGGGATGGTGAGAATCCCTGGCCCCAGGCTCTGGGCTGTTCCGGATTGCCCTTCTCCATGAAGGTCATGCCACATGGTTACTGTTGGCAGAGCCTCAACCTCGGAGACAGTCCACATTTCCCTCTGCTGGCTTGTTCTCAATTGTTTTCTTGACCAGTTTGCTCCCTCAGTGCACTCAGCAAAATGCCTGCTGCTCAGGCCTGCCCCCGTGGCAGCTTGGCTGGCTGTTCATCATGCAAACCTCTTTCTGCAGAGTCTTTGGGTCAACCAGGAGCTGGGGCTGGGGCTGGGGCTGGGGGATAATACCCTGCTTGGGGTCTGAGTGGAAGGCCCTGGCACCCTATGCCCCCATGAGCCACCTCCCTGTGCCCCGTGCTTGTGCTTCCACAATGACCACTGAACACCTACTCTTGGGTGGGGGGAGCTTCAAATGCGGCATGATGCAGTGGGAAGAGGGAGGTTCCAGAGTGTGCAGGTGGCATCCTCGCTGGGGAACCTCACGAGAGGGTTCTCAGCCCATTCACCTGTCAAGAGGTGCTAACAAGTAGCAGCCTGCCCCACAGGGCCATTGTGAGGACTTGGGGGGAGGATGAGCAGTTCCTAGCACAGTGCCAGGCACACAGCTGGCTCCGCATCAACACCAGCCCTTTCCCTGCCTTGCAGCGCAGCTATTACGTTCTCAAGTTACAGGTGAAGAAACGGAAGCCAGGGTTAAATCACGCCCCCAGAGCCTCACAGCCATCAGCTGTCAAGGCCTCCTGACTCCAGCAGTGGGCTTTTTCAGGGTGTCACACCCCTTGAGGACAGGGTGACATGAGGCTGCACTCAGAGGGGCCCCTTCAGAATCCAAGAATTCCGCAGGGCCCTGCTGACCGGGAACCCTCCCTCCAAGAGGCTGAGTCTGACCATGAAGATGGGCCTGGGGTAAAAGCGAGCTGCTCCCCTGGGCTTGCACCCTCAGCCATCCTCCCAGGCCTGAGCCCCCTCTGGCCACAGAGAAGCGCCCCCACATCGGCGCTGCCCCTGGGCACCACGGCGGCACATCAAGTCACAGCACGTTCGCCTTATTTGCCAATCTGTTGACTGCGCTCCCCTGGCCCTCGAGTCCCTATTCATTGGGTGGTAAACACGTTACCTAGCAACCGAGTGTCAATATCAACAAAGGCTCCGATGAAGTCGTTAATCTGAGCAAGACTGACAGCAGGGCCAAGGCCCTCTGTGCTCGCTCCCCCATTTATTGTCTCACACTTGGACTTGCCCATGAGGGTCTCGATGCTCAAAAGACCCCACGTCTCCCTCCACTATGAAAATTAAATGAAGTGTGCGTCCCAGGCAGGGAAAAGGCCCCGGGACCAGCCCTCCTGGAGATCTTGTTTTTCTTTTCCCTTTGGTCCCCCCGGTGCCATAGCCTGCGGGGCGGAGGGCTGCCCCTAAAGGCGGCGACCGCTGCTAATTTCCGGGAACAATGTGGAACACTCCAGGGCCGGTTCTCCCGGCACCGGGGAGCCATGCCTGTCGTTTGTCCTGTTCTTGGGGCCCCAAGTGGGGCGAGGAGGGCACAGCTGCCTCTCAGACCCAGCCCTGCACCGGTCAGCCTCGCATGGACACCACAAACGGAGGGCTGGCCACACGGCCACAGAAAGCCAAGTCCCTGTCCCTAGAGCTCACGTGTTAGTGGAAACAGGCAATAAACAAAGAAATGGGTCCATGCTAGAACACTGGGCGGGCATCTGGGGGAAAAGATTCCAGGATAAGGGGCAGCCAGTGCAGAGGTCTTGGGGCTGGAGTGCACTTTGTATCTTCAGAGGGCTGCGGGAAGGCCAGGGAGCCTGGGATGGAGCCAGAGGACGAGGTAGGGCCAAAACTGCAGGATCCTCCAAGTTGTTCTCTGGATAGTCTGTGGGGTCCGTGGGCAGCCTGTGGACAGCAGGGCCAATGGTGGTCCCAGAGCTCAAGATGGAGGAGACCTCATTTGTGCCAAGGAGCAGGCAGGCTGGTTCCACATGTGTGCTTTTGGCTGCCACTGCCTCGCTCTGCCCTGTACCTGCCTGGTGGAGCCCTCTTCTCCAGCCAAGGCTCGGGGGGATCTCTATGGGGCACCAGACACCAGAGCTATGGACATAGACATTAAAAAAAAATGCTGGAGCCTTTTGGTTAGGTAAGACACAGAGACCCACTTTAGCCAGCACAAGAAGAGGGGCTGGGCGGGCCTCTGCTGTAACCATGACAGGCCCTGGGGTGGGCCAGGGCCTCCAGGACCCAGGCCCTCGGCAGCAGCAGGAGAAGAACCTTCTCTGGGGGCCTTTGCCACACCCCTCACACCTGCTGCACACCGTAAGGCTGCCCCCTGAGGTTCCTTGTCATGGAACCTCTGTGGCAGGCCTGTCCCTTTCATCTCAGCCATTCAGTGCGCCTCACTCTACCAACCAGAAAAGTCTTTCCATGTGTTCTGGTTTGCTAATGCTGCTGGAATGCAAAACACCAGAAATGGATTGGCTTTTATAAAGGGGGTTTATTTGGCTAAACAGTTATAGTCTTAAGGCCATAAAGTGTCCAAGATAATGCATCAGCAATCGGGTACCTTCACTGGAGGATGGCCAATGGCGTCTGGAAAACCTCTGTTAACTGGGAAGGCACGTGGCCGATGTCTGCTCCAAAGTTCTGCTTTCAAAATGGCTTTCTTCCAGGACGTTCCTCTCTAGGCTACAGTTCCTCAAAAATGTCACTCTTAGTTTGCACTTGGAGTTTTTGTCCTCTCAGCTTCTCTGGAGCAAGAGTCTGCTTTCAACAGCTGTCTTCAAACTGTCTCTCATCTGCAGCTCCTGTGCTTTCTTCAAAGTGTCGCTCTTGGCTGTAGCAAGCTCGCTCCTTCTGTCTGAGCTTATATAGTGCTCCGGTGAACTAACCAAGGCCCATGCTGAATGGGCGGGGCCACACCTCCATGGAAATCATCCAGAGTCATCACCCACAGTTGGGTGGGGTGCATTTCCACGGAAACAACCTAATCCAAATGTTCCCAACTTAATCCCCACTAATATGTCGGGCCCACAAGATTGCGTCAAAGAAAGTGGCATTTTCTGGGGGGACGTAATATATACAGAGTGGTACACCATGGTAGAAAGAATGACCCGGGGACTGGGCCACTTCATGCCAGGCCATAGAGGTTGGTAGCTGACCTTGGGGCAGGAGCAAGCTCCCATCTCCCTGCCAGCAGCCAGGGCCCCCAGGGGCAGGGCAGTGGGTGCAGATGTGGTGGGCACCTCCACATAGGGGGTCCTGAGCTTGGGGGGCAGGGCAGACCCTGGTAGCCTCTTGGGGGAGGTGGAGCCTCGTTTTCCTCCTCTGTGAAATGGGCTGACACTAGTGGCTTTGCCCAGTGATAGGGAGGGGAGGCTGAGACCCGGAATGGAGCCCTTCTGTGCTGGGGTGCTGAGCAGAGACAGGCGCAAGCAGGGATCACTGGGTAGGGAGGGCAGGGAGGCTCAAACGGCACTAAAAACGCTTATTTTAATGCTGCATTTACAGTCTGTTAGGCTCCCTACTTCCCCCCGGCAGCCAGCTTGGACTGGGCAAGCCCCAAAGGGTCATACCCAGCTTTCCCCCATCCCCTCATGAGCAGAGCCAGAGGAGAGGCCCCCAGCAGCCACTCAGCCTGGCCTGACTCTGGCCATGCCAGCCCTAAATGAGGCCCGGGCCCTCCCATCACCCGGCAGCCCACATGGTGCCCCCAACTACCACTGCCCTCAGCCTGGGGGCCGAGGGCTTACCCCAGCTGGAGCCCAGGTCACGGCTTCCTTCGTCTGTCCCAGGCCTCTGTCCCCGGTTCGTTCCCATCTGCTGACTCGGATGCTCCGAGTGGCCCCAAGTGGGCATTCAGGCCTGGCATCCACCCCATCCACAGCACCCCTTCCATTCCCCAGCTGGCTGCTGAGTTGAGGTCCACTAGCTGTGTCCCCAGGTCCATAAATGATTAAATATATACCCCCACCTGGCACACGGATGAGCACTCAACACATTTAGCCGTCAGCTGTATTTCGGTCAGGTTTCCTGACTCTTTAATGCCACAGTTTGCTCATCTTTGAAAACTGGGATTTGTGCAACACCAGATGCCTCCCATAGGATGTGTGGAGGAGGGCCCCACTTCTGGGGTTTTCTTGCCCAAAATATATAACCTGAGTTTATACACAAGGGAATGTGGGACAAACCCCTTCTTTTTGAGCCATCCTGTAAGCTAGCTGGTCAGCACTTGTCCGAAGTGTCAAGGTCATGGACAGCTGAGGGGCCGTCCTGGGTGGGAGGGTTCCAGGGAGACTTGGCAGCCGGGTGCCACATGGAGCCTGGGACAGGGAAGGATGTTGGTGGCAAAACTCGCCACGTTTAACCAGGCCTGTCCAGCAGTTCGTTGTGCTACATTGCTGTCGATTTCTACGACACCCAGTGATGTCAGATATTAACCATGGGGCAGGTCACTTGAAGGATATATGAGAACTCTTTCCAAATCTGAAATTACTTCAATAGAAAAAATTTCTAAAATGGGATTAATGAGAGTGTTTGCCTCGTAGGATACTGGGAGGTATAAAAATGTTAAAGCAAGTGGAGGACGGAAGGCAGGCCTGGCCCTTGGAGCCGCTGGTGTCAGCTGTCCTTACCGTCATCTCCCAGACAAGTGGATGGACCAACAGTCCTGAGCCTACAAGGTCAGGCTGTCAGAGCTGGGGGGCACAAGGCCAGCCCTCTCCCCTTAGAGACTCATCCACCCATCTCTTCACCAAGCTAACACCCAGAGAGCCTCTACTAGCTTCCAGTGCTGTGCCAGGCAGGGATGGGCACAGAACCAAACCCAGCCCCTGCCCCCAGGAGTGGAGTGGCTGAGGCAGACCTTCAGCTGTGCATCCCGCAACCTGGTGTGAAATCACATACGGGGAGGGGGACTGCAAGGGGAGGTCCACAGGGACCACTGAGCACCCATCATAGGGTACTGCGGCCGGGCAGCTGCCATATGTAGGATGGCAGGGAATTGGGGAGGAAAGAGGGAGGGGTGCTCCAAGCTGGGGCACAGCCCCAGGAAGGCCCCGAACCAGAGAACAGCCGGGGCACAAAAGGGGCCGAGGGAAGCCCACCCTTTTTCACATGGAGACCCAGAGCACCAGGCGGCTGCCCCGTGCAGCCTGGGGAGGTGGCAGCCAGTCTGCAGTGACCCAGGGCTAGGGGCCAGAGCTGAGACCACTGTCCAGCCCCGTGCTCTACGCTTGCCTTTGCACTCTACCTCACCATGGGGCAGCCGCTACGTTCCCAAGCATAGTCGAATCTTAAACCGTAAAGAGAATACAATCTGGCAAATGTGTAAGCCAATGGGCTTTGTACCCAACATTAAGGATTTTTTTTAAAAGGAGAGAAAAATAAAAAAAAAGCACAGGTTGTAACTGTTGTGTTGGAGCTGGAGATCCTGAGATCAGAGTCAATCTGTCACCTGGAAGAAGGAAAGGCAGCCCCGGGGGTCTCCCCCACCGAAAGCTGGGCATGTCTCAGGAACCTCCCAGCGGCTCCTTCTGTCCGGGCAGCCAAGATTCCCGGCACGTTTTCACAGCATCTTCGCACCCAGCCATGGAGCTGAGCGGGCCCCAGCAGATGCCTCCACCCCCACTTCCCAGCCTGTGCATGGGGGGCTGAGTGCCAGAGGAGGCCAGAGGACCTCATGCCCAGGCCGGGGTTCCCCAAGCAGGACAAATTGGGTAAAGGGTGAGAGGAGGTGGGAAGGGTCCTCCGTGCTCTCCACCCCCTTGAAGGACAGACAGTGCTGGCCAGCTCATTAGGAACAAGGAGGTATGGAGGCCCTGGGGGGTACTAATGAGCATCCCCAGGAATATTTGAGAAGTCCTCACCCCAGAATCTGGCTCTAAGGAGGCACTTATTAAATGGAGGCCCCGTTGCCTCATGTCCTTAGGTATGGACGTGTGAGCATGGACAAGGGAAATCTCAACCCACGTCATTCATTACTTCTTTTTGCTATAACAACCTGCCCAGCCAGCCTGCCCTGGATGACAGTGATAATTAAGAACATGCATATTCATTCAACGCATAGCGCTCCTACGGTGGGTCAGACGCTGCGCCAAGGACATCACACACATTAACTCATTTACTCGTCTTCGTGACCCTGCGAAGGGGACACTAGCGTTACCCCACTTTGCAGATGCACAGATAATACATGCTGGGTGGTCATGTGCACCCAGGAGTGAGACCCCCAGTATCTGCCCTCCACGGCTGCCCGACCCCACCTGCACTACCTGAGGATAACGATGCCCTTTGGGTCGCTTTTCCCAAAGCAAGGCCCCATCGCTCTCCAAAGGCTACAGAAATTCCTTCCTGTGAGCTGGACTTGTAACTTTTTGTGCCTGGGGCTTGTGGTCCGTAGCCAGAGGCCATTTTGGCAATGACAGAAGACATTTTGATGGTCCCAGCTGGGAGGAAGCTACTGGTATTTAATGGGGCGAGGCCAGGGATGCTGCAAAAAAATCCCACACAGTGCACAGGACAGCCCTCTCCATGAATTATCTGGTCCAAAATGCCAATGGGGCTGAGATTGAAAAGGCCTTTTGACCATGTGATGAATACCGGGGATCCCCTCCTAAAAAAATGTCCATCTGTTTACACACTCAGGACCCTCCACTCACCCGCACACACTCACACAGACAAGCACACTCATCTACACACACTCCTACTTGCACACTCACATCTTCACCCACACTCATGGGCCATTCTGCATCTAGCCCCAGGGGGAAACGGGTTCCCGAAGCCTTCCCATGCATCCTAGGTTGAGAATCCTGCTGCAGTATCAGTAAGAACTGGTAATGTAGTTATGGACCAAGATTTCCAGCATAACAGAAAAGAGATTAGATAAAATAAAGAGCTAGGATAAGATAACCAAGCAAGGCAAAAGCCCTGTCACTATAGATGTGGATTGGAACTGTCAATATGATCTCGTGGTGTGTTTTCCTGTTCATAAAGAAAACAGATACCATCTAGATATGTCCACTGAAAAGCCCTGTAAGTAAATGTCCATGCTAGAAGCAATGAGCTGTACACATCCATTGGGGTCTCCAAGACACCAGGGATCCTCGGAGAAAGGGCAGATTCCAGGGCTGGGACAGGAAAAATAGAAGATGAGCTGGGCTCTCTTGTCACACCAAAAAGCAGGGAATTTGACTTGAATGTCTACAGTGGTGTCAGAAAGACCAGGAGTCAAGTCCTAAATAGCTCTTATTGGCAAAAGATGGGACAATTTTATCATAAAAGTAATAATGACTAAAGTGGATTGAAACCAACCAAATACTGAGTTCACAATGATATTTTTAACAACTCAATAGGGGATGCTAGGGAACCAACAAATGATTTTGAAAACCTTTGTTAGAGTTATTATTTTAACAGGGAAAGGATCAAGCATTTATCCTGCCTTTCCCACACAAACTGTAGTCCAGGGAAATAATTAATAAGGGAAAGCGTGTTAAAGAATCCCACCTAGCAAATGTAAGGAGAGTAATAAAATATCACCACTAACAAAGAAGGGTCCATCAACAGCTGCTGAAACTACCAAGTGGAAGGTTGAGGGATGATAAATTTACAGTGGACCCATCAAGCCAAGAGGACTTGAACATATTGCTGAGTCTCATGTCGGAGGAGACAACCCCTGAGGAAGCTTCTGGATCTAAGTTTACAGAATGTCCAGGAGAAAAGAGAGGATGCTAAACGGCAACCCAGAATGCAATTAGGATCAGCCAAATCCAGCTTATGGGGAGCTCTAAAGACAAATCACTTGTACTTTTCAACAAACAAATGGCAGACAAAAAAGACGGAGGGGGAGCTCTTAGCAATTAATGGGACTTAAGAAACAGAGCCATCAAAGGCAACGCGTGGACCTTGTCTGGATCTTGATTTGAATGAACTATCGTAAGAGGACATTTGTGGGACAGTTGGGGAAATTTGAACTGACTGGATAGAAGATGACATTAAGGAATAATTAGTGTTTTTAGATGTGATCATCACAGTGCTGTGGGCTTTTAAAGAGAGCCTTATCTTTTAGAGATTCATGCTGAAGACATATGGGCAAAATAACCCAGCAAGGGTGAGGGGACTGGTCATGAGTAGATAATTGATGAAGCTGCATGGTGGATATAGAGGGGATTATTATACTGCTCTCTCTACCTCTGTGTATTTTATAATAAACTGGTTTCAGCAAGAACCACGGGGCCATCATCCTGACTCTTGCCAGGGACCTCATGCTCTTGTGCCAGAGCCTCGGTGGCTCGTGCCAGACTGCCCAGGACCCCACAAGCCCTCCGAACCTCACTCCCCCACCCCATCCCAGGGAGCTGTGGGCGGACGGGTCAGCCTTGCCCATTCTCTTGCCTTGGTGATGATGGTGGCTGCCTTCATCTCCTAGGGCTGCTGAGACACCGTATCCCATAAAAACAACAGAAACTGGCTTAAAACAACAGAAATGGATTCTCTCACAGTTCTGGGGGCTGGATATCCAAGCTCTGTAGGGGAGAATCTTTCCTGGAGGTTGGAAGTCTGACATCAAGGTGTTGGTAATGCTCCCTCTGCAGAGTCAGGAAAGAAAGTGGCCCATACTCCTCTCTTGGCTTCAGTGGCCCCGTGGCTGCATCACTCCCGTCTCTGACTTCTCATCCCTGTCCTTTTTCTGGCTCTGTGTGTTCTCTGCAGCGCCTCTCTCTGTCTGGTCCAGTTCTCCCCTTCTGAGAAGGACACCAGTCCTATCAGGTTAGGGCCCACCCAAACCCAGCTTGGCCCCATCTCAACTGTCACATCTGCAAAGAGCCTATTTCCAAATAGGGTCCCAGTCACAGGACCAGGGGTTAGGACTGCAACAGGTCGTTTGGGGGGAACAACTCAACCCACCACAGTGGGGCTCCTCAAAGTGCCCCAGGGTTCCCCACATGCCCAATTCCTCCACGTGGAGCTCAGATTTCCAAATTCCTGGCGTGATCAATTCTCACCAACAGATGACCTCGGTCTCTTTTCCACTGTCACCTAATGTCTCCTCGTGGCCTTCCAAGGGCCTCACCACCCAAGAGCGTCGGCAGAACAGCTTCCATGGCCCAGTCTTCATCATCGCCACATTTCCTCATTCTTAGAAGAAGAGCGTCTTAAGGCCTCCCCTGGCCACCACATGTCAGCAAGGGGGAAGCCAAGGAAATTGAAATAGTTCTGAAATTTAAATTGCTGAACCACTTAAATTATGCTGTCAGCAAATTTACAACCACTCACCTGGCTGGAGAGAAGGACTCATTTAATTTGCCCGAATTTTCCTTGGGGTCACTTGACCTCCCAAGATTCCAGAAAGGTCTGCCCCAAGGAGGAGCTACTATGGCGAGGATGGTTGAGAGAGAGGCTTGGCGTGGCTTCTCCCTTCTTCTGGCAGGGCCCTTCAGCATCATTAGGAGGGTCTGGCTCATGGAACGTTCCCCTGGGACTTCTGCTGAGCTGAGTGGCTTCGGAGAGACCTGCCCCACCCACTGCACGCACACTCACTCAGTCAGCAACGTGTACGCCAACGACGTACGAACCCTGCCCAGGCATGAGCTCTGGTGTCAAAAAAGCTCTCCATTTGCCACGTTCCCACAGTCTATGGTCCATGAACCAGTATATCAGAATAACTTGGGGAACTTGATTTTTACAAAGAGGCACCCCAGAATTCAGATTCCATAGGGCTCAGGAGTCCACAGTGCTTGTTAATTATAAGCTCCACCCTGGACTGACTGTGTCTGAGTATCTGAGGTGCTTTTAAACAAAACCCACTGGCCCAGTGGGGATTAGCGATGGAAGGCAAGGAAGCCTTCCTGGAAGAGGTGGTACCTAACCTCTAAGTGAGCATCTCCAATGGGGGGAAGATGGGAAGCTGGGCCTCCAGGCAGGGAGCCCATAACAGATACCCTGGGAAACAGTGGCAAAAGTGCACGCCAGAGGTGTGCTGGCCGTGGCTGGCAGTTGGCAGAGAGGCAGGGACCCACTGCACAGATGCTGGGCGAGTGGAGTCCGCACAGCTAGGGGCGGGATCCGATGTGGCTGTGGAAGAGCAGGAGGAGCTGGGAGGCCCCTGGTACACTGGGGAGGCTGCTGGGTGCTGCAGGTGCTCGCCCCTGGACTGGGCTCACAGAGGGGAGCAAGTCAGGGGTAGGAATAGGTAGCCAGGAAATGAGTGCAGAGAGGTAGGGCTGGAGCCCAGTCTTCCAGCAACTTCTCCTGGACACTTCCCAGCACCAAACTCTGCCTCTCCAGGTGTTTAACAATAAAATAAAACAAACCCGAAGAAAAGACCATTCTAATAGGTGGCTAGAGGTGTCTTGTGGTTTAAACTTGGATTTCCCTGACTCATGATGAGTGCTGTCATTTTTCATGTGCTAATTTGCTGGCCCTATATTTCTTTGGTGAAATGCCTGTTCAAATGTTTTGCCCATTTTAAAAATTTGTTTGTTTTCCTGTTACTGATCTTTGGGGGGAAAGCAGTCCCTCTTTTGCCATTAAGTATGATTCTAGCTGTAAGTTTTTTATAGGTGCCTTTTTGTGAGGCTGAAGAAGTTCCCTTCTATTCCTAATCTGCTGAGAGTCTTTAACACGAATGGATGTTGGATTTTGTAATATTTTGGGGCCATCTATTAAGATAATTGCATGCTTTTTCTTGTTTAGTCAGTTAATGCAGTGAAATTCTTGATTGGTTTTCAAATATTAAACCACATTGCATTCCTGGAGTAAATCCCATTTGATCATGATATATTATTTTTTTAATGTATCATCGGATTCAATTTGCTACAAAAAAATTTTAAGATGGTCTAGAGTCTTTTTTTTTTTCCATGTCTCTGTCTGCTTTTGGTATCACAGTAATGTTGGCCTCAGAGACTGAGTTGGGAAGGGTCCCTTTCGTTTTAGTTTTCTGGAAGAGTTTGTGTAGAATGGAATTATTTCTTTCCTGAATTTCAGTCATTAACCATTTGCTTACCACCACCACCACTGTGATTTCATCCATATCTGTTTCCCCTAACCATATACCTGTGTTTTTCTTTAAATTGATGCACTTTTTAAAAGCTCCAGTATAGGTATAACATAAGGAAACCTTATATCCACACCATGAATAGAAGCCAGGGGCATTTTCCCTCCAGCTCTGATGGCTGACAAGCATCTCTTTGTGTCACCAATCCGAGTCTCATGGCTCCAGAGTGAGGGTCCCTTCCAGCCATCCAGCTGCACCGTCAGGCATGCCATGGGGTGGCTCCCAAGGGGGAGATGGCCCAGAAGTGGAGCCCACCCCCCCCCGACAGTGCAGGAGTGAGAGCACCTGTTGCAGAAGCTGTGCGCCTCCCGAGACTACCCTGCGTGCAGAAGCCATCTGTGGAACAAGCTCTAGAAACATGAACTTGCCAGCATCTGCAATCCTCTCAGGAGGAAGCCGAGATGGAAAATCGCACGAGAAAAGAGTGACTGAGTGGGGGTTAGGACCCAGTCGTCGAACCCCTGTCCAGAGCTTTGGGTCACCGGTCGTGTATTCTGCCTGCCTTCCAATCCCTCCTTGTCCTCCTCTGCCCCACTCTGCGCCCAGGAGGACCCTCTCTAGGAGCTCATCACCCTGGCTCCCTTAGCTTCTGGGTTCACCAGTGGGAAGTGTTGGCAGCTGCTGGACGGTGGAGGAGATGGGGGTCAGGACACCCTGCGCCTCCCTCTTTGGGTTTGCCCTGGGATGGGCTGCACCCTCTGTGAGTTACGGCATCTGGTGGGTCAGGTTTGAGCCTGGGACCCTGTAACTCTGTGTCCTCCTCTGCCTCTTTGGGCCTGGGGTGGCCTTCACTTTCAGGTTTCTGCAAAATCCTCAGCAGAGTGGGCCCCATCTGCTGCCTGATGCATGCACGAGTCTCTCCCTGCACTGTCTCCCCCTAACGCCCCTCCGAAGCTTCCAGAAAGAGCATCTTAGCTCCCTGCTCACATGTCATGAGCAATTGGCGCCCCTCACCGCAGAATGCAGGTGCATCCCGACTCAGCAGACCTGGGAGATGCTCTTTGGTTAGAGACCTGGCCTTTGCCTCCTCCAGGTGCCTGGCCCAGACCAGGTGAACTGAATCCACAGGTGCAGGGAATTGCATGGTGTGGACGGAAATGGGGCTCCAGGACTTGAGCTGAGGGAAAAGGAGCAGCTTCTTCACCGTGGCTCCTCACATGGGGGGCAAAATTCAATGGCATTCACTCTCTCTAGCTAAGCCACCTCAGCAGGTGAACTCACTGCCCTTCCCTCTACATGGAACCTGACAACCAGGGGTGTAGATCTCCCTGGCAACGCAGGATGTGACTCCCGGGGATGAACCTGGACCCAGCATCGTGGGATTGAGAACATCTTGACCAAAAGGGGGATAAGAAATGAAACAAAATAAAGCTTCAGTGGCTGAGAGATTTCAAATGGAGTGGAGAAGTCACTCTGGTGGACATTCTTACACACTATATAGATAACACTTTTTGGGTTTTTAATGCATGGGAATAACTAGAAGTAAATGCCTGAAACTATCAAACTGCAACCCGGTAGCTTTGACTCTTATAGACGACTGTATAACAACGTAGATTACAACAGGTGACAGTGTGATTGTGAAAACCTTGTGGATCACACTCCCTTTGTCCGGTGTATGCATGGATGAGTAGAAAAATGGGGACAAAGACTGAATGAAAAATAGGGTAGGATAGGGGTGATTTGGGTGTTCTTTTTTACTCTTATTTCTTATTCTTATTTTTATTCTTTCTGGTATAAGGAAGATGTTCAAAAATAGATTGGGGTGATGAATGCACAGCTATGTGATGGTGCTGTGAACAGCTGATTGTACATCATGGATGATGGTATGGTATGTGAATATATCTCAATAAAACTGAATTTAAAAAAAGATTAAAAACAATGAGTGGAAGAAAATAAAAAACAATTCAATGGCATTCAGGGTTTCTCTTTGGGGTGCTGGAAAAGTTTGGGTGCTGGAGGGTGGTGAGGGGAGCACAGCACTGTGAATGCAGTTAGCACCACTGAATTGTACACTTGAAAGCAGTTAAAATGGGAAATATTATGTTGTAGATAGGTTACCATAATAAAAAAGAAATTCAATGGCAATGCCAAAACCAATCCTTTGGGGCTTTTGCACACACACAAAACACACAAAAATAGGAAGATCCGTGCTGGCCCTGGCTCACACATCCAAACCCAACAGCCAACAGTCCATAGCTGCCACGAGTATATTTCCATCTTAAAGATGATCCTTGGTCTTGATGAGAAAAACAACTACACACACACACACACACACACACACACACACACATGCAGAGCCCGAGCTGGATTTTAATGTAGTCCAGGGTTAACCATGGTATTTGCATTGAGGAAGCAGAGACAGGAGGAAGGAGATGAAGACACTAAGTCTTCAGAAAGGTACAGAGAGAAAGCAGAGGGCTTGCAGGAAGGACTATTTGTCTTGGGGACCAGGATGTGAAGACCTGCACCCTCCACCCCACCCCAGGCCACGCTGTGTGTCAGCAGGCATGACCACGTGGGGGTTGGCCCGGCGGCCAGCCTGGTGAGTGAGCCGTGTCTTTCCTTGTGGCCAGCCGGGCAGCTGGCTGGGGAGCAGCTGGGAAATCACCCCAGGAAGTGTGTGACTCAGTGGTTCACAAACCCCCTGCACCAACTGGCCAACAGGCAGGGATGTTTCTGGAGCCCGGCTGGATTTGCAAGCCCAGGAACAGTCATCAGGCAGGTATTTGTTTACCAGTTTGAGGGAAGGAAGGGACAGGAACCAATATTTACCAGGCCCAGAGCCAGGGGCTTCAGATCTGCATTAATTTCATTCTGGACTTTGGGTCTGGCTGTGGGTGCTGCAAATGGTGACAAGGGTGCTGCAAATGGTGACGAGGATGCTGACGGGTCTTTCCTTATAGTTTTTTAAGCTTTTTAAGAATCTCAGTGCAGCAGGTCATTGCATCTTATTTAGCATTCCTGCCCATCTCAGCTCTGGGAATGAGAGCTATGAGGCCACTCACCCCTTTTACTGGTGAGGCCCAGGGAGATGAAGAGATTTGCTTTCCTAGGGTTAGTGTTGAGGATCAGAACTGGAGATGGAGTGCTGAAGACCCACCCTCATCTGTGGTTCCTGTCACTGTGTCCAGAATTTAAAAGACCACCAGCTCCCCAAGGCTAAAAAGGGCCCATCACATTTGGTTGAATGAGTTGAGACTCAAGTTAATCTTAAAGAGCAAGGTGGAGCAGCCAGGCAGAAGGCAGAGGAGTCTGCTCTTCTCTGAGAGTCACCCGAGGCTGGGCCCTGAGTGTGGCCGTGGCAGCCAGGAGCCGGAGGGCCAGCCACCATGGGTGGGAAGACGCCCCTGTCACCGCCCCCCAGGCACCTCCCCCCAGCTCTTCTCCCTCCGGGGGGGGGGTCTCCCCAGAGCTGTCCCTTAGCAAGCAGTCAGCTGTCACCAGCATCTGAGCACCGCATGGTGGTGGGGGGTGGCGGGACACAGTGAGGGCTGTCCCGGCGTTGCAGTGCAGCCTCAGAACTTCCCCTCCCTGGTGTTGGCATGCAACTTCCAGAAGGCCCATTTTCCCTGGGGGTTGTGCTCCTGGGATCGAGTGCTGTCATGACCTCAGCTTGGGTCAACTGAGTGTCCCCACTTCCTATAGTGAGCCAGGGAAGGGCAGGGTAAATGCAAGTCTCCAAGGGTGGTGGCCCAGGGCCTCATTCTGGCTTCTGCTGGGTGGCTTGGTCCCTGGCCCTTCTAAAGCCACCTGACCAGGAAGAAAACCTGTCCTGCGAGGTGAGGGCCTAAAGGAGGAAGGAAGACCACAGAATAGGGAAGTCACTGAGGACTCAAGCCAAATGCCAAAATTAAGCTATGAGCTAAGAAGGGAACAAGTCACAGACTTAACAGCACCAAATCAGCCACACATCCACATGCACACCTGCATGCATGCACACGCACACACATAGACACACATACATGCACACATGCACACACATATATATGCCATGGGCATACACACACACCCATGCACTCATGTACACACACACATGCATATATGCACATGCACACACATGCAAACAGCACGTGCATGCACATACACACACACACACCCCACCCTAGCCATTCCTCCAACTTTGGCAGGATGTGGGTTGGGTGGAAGGCATTGCTATAGCCTGGGTGCTTGAGCCAGGGAAGAAAGGGTCCCTCCAGGGATGGCTCAGTCCAGCAGACCCTCCCTGACCTCTCCTTGAGCCAGGCCCCGGGCTCTGGACTGGGGATATGGAATAGATGAGCCCTGATCTCTGCTCACGAAGGGCTCACACTTTCCAGGAGCAAGAGAACCGTGGGTGGGAAATTACTGCCTGCCCTGATCAGCCTTATGCTAGAGATAAGCTTGGGGTGGGAAGGAGGGGCTCAGAGGAGGGGCCCTAAAACAGGACAGCCCGGGGGGTGTGGGATCCCATAGGGCCAGGGCAGCAGCTCCAAGGATGGGTGGGAAAAAGGGCCTGGCTGGTCAAGTGAGTGCAGAGTGGGGGGACCCTGGAGCTCAGAGGAGGGGAGGGAGGTGGGGCTAGAGCTCAGCGGCTAAGGCTGATGGGAGGCTTGGTTGATTCGGGCTTTTTAAAGACCCCCCTGCAGCAAGGAGGATGGACACCACCATCTGTAGGTGCTGGGCTGGGGGAGGGCTCCTCACTGAAAGCCACTGAGGCAGGAAGTGGAGCTCAGCTCCTGGGAGCTGGAGCCATCCAGATGCTTGGTGGGAGTGACCTCATTTCCTGTGACCTGCCACTTGGCGGCTGGAAGAAGCCCTTCCCTGGAGGGGGTGGCCTGTCCAGGCTCACGTGGATGGTAAATGACCGCGCTGGGGCTCTGCCTGCAGGGACCTCGCCTTTCCCACCATCCTCTGCCTTAGGAATCTCCTCCTGACTCTAGGGCCCTGATGTCCCCAGATCAGGGGACAATTGCATGAACATCCACAGACTCTGTGGACAAATTTTATCGAGCAACTTGGGTGTATAAAGTCAGGGCTGGGAAGATCTAGAGAAGAATGACCCAGGCCCTGCTCGCCACAAGCTCAGAGTTGGGGAACTGAGGTTTATAATGTACTAAAGGCAGCAATAGCCGTGGGAGGTGTGGGGACTGAACCATGCCCACCCAAAGACACGTTCAAGTCTTCATCAGTGTGTGCAGAGAAGGGAGCCCTTTGTAAATATGAGCTTTGAAGACATCATTGTCAGTTAAGGGGTGGACTCATTTGTGGGTAGGGTCTTCAAAGATCCTATTCAGTGAGGCCAGATTGAACCCAGGTGGGCTGAAACCAGAAGGCTAAGTCCTTGTGAGAATAGGAGATGTAGGCAGAGACATGCAGACTGAGCGGGAGAAGAGAAGCCTGAAGAAGCAGCCAAGTGATGGAGGTCGAGGTGCAACAGGAACCCTGGGATTGCAACAAGCCAGCACCAGGATGCCACCAACTCCGGGAAAAAGCACAGCCTGTCCATACCTTGACTTTGGACTTGCAGCCTCTAGACCACCAGGCAATAAATCCCTGTTGTTTAAGCCAAGCCCATATGTGGTGAACCAACCCAGGAGGTCATTCACTCATTAACAGGAGAACTCCATGGACAGCATGGAACTCCTGAGCTGTGGCAAGGCCACCAGAGACAGGAGACGGCTCTGTCCCCAAGCCAGAGTGACCTTGCACGTCTCACTGCTGTCTCTGGGTCGCTGTGGCCCTGGACTTGGTTTGTAATTCTCACTGAAGGTAATCCAGGCTCTGTTGGTGGGTCACTCCCGTTGCTGGGAGTCAGTCATTCAAGGAGGTGTCTCCTGCTGCCCCCCGACCTACTTTTCAGATCTGCTTGTCTGTCTGTCCTTGGCCAAGGCCCTGCCTGCCAGCCCATAGCCCATGCCTGGGGCTTTCCAAACCTTGTCACCACATCCTGGATTCCAGAGCTTGGCTCTCCCCTGCCACCCTTCCCAACCTTCTAGAATTTTCAATCCCAGAACACAAATGGGGTAAGCTGACCCCCACTCCCCATTGCCCAGCTCTGTGCTAATCCCAGCCTAGACCTGGTCCAATCCCACTGTGTTGAGAAAACCAGGGTGGTGTCATAGAAAGAGCAAGGGTTCGGAGCCAGCCCTGTGTCAAATACAGGCTCAGACAACCTCGGCTAGTCAAATACCCTCTCTGACCCTCAGTTTCCCCATCTGGAAGTGACGGGCAGAAGTTCCTGCCTCGTAGGGCCATTTGAGGATGGCTGAGATGACCCACGATGAGCCAGAGGGGTCAAAGGCATTCATTCAGTAAACAGTGCCATGTTGTCACGGCAATGGCACCCTCACCTCTGGGGGACAATGAGAGTGCCCCCCCCTGCATTTACCAAGAGCCCACAGTATCTGTGGTTCAATATGCCATGCTAACAACATAACTATGCACCACCGATTGTGTATGGCAATATCACTGTCCTGTCTTTTCCTGTTCTTTGATGCAAAGAAGTAGAAGAAGTAACAGAGAATAAAAGAGCAGGGGATTGTCTTTAGCAAAATCATCAATGTTTGCCCGTAGGCAGAATGGACCTCCAAACTCTGTGAATTTCCTAGCATGCAGTAGGTCAAGAGGCTACTTGCAATTTGGGGACAGCATACAAGAAGAAGATCTGTGCCTTCAAACTCTGCAACACATGCTGCCTTGAGACTCCAACTCAAAAGAGTGCCTGCGAACTGACACAGACAGGCAGACGGTGGCGGGAAAGCAAGACAGCCACCCGTCCTGGGGTGGGCAGAGTCTCCCGTACATTACTCGCTCTCTCTCTTAATCCTGTATAGTTAAATTTTCTTATGTCCAAAGTTCAATTAATGCTACTTTTCTGAATAAGAATTCTGGGCTCAGAGACCTTAGAGTTCAGCTGACCCAGTGGTTTCCATTCTCTTTTTGTCCAGCAAAATTAAGCATAATAGCCAATAGAAGCAACAAACAAGTGTTGGTCCATCTGATTGGAGAGGGATACAGGGGGGACCCCGGGTCCTTCCACCCCCAGGCCCACCCTACTGGAGCTCTGGCTCACCTGAACGTCCATGGAGCCCAGACATAGCTCGGTGGGGGCCCACACATGGTTGAACTCATTCGGTTCCTGTAACATCCTCCACACCAGGTGATTTTATATTCCCATTTCCAAGCACAGAATCAGGGATCTGGGGGATTATGAGAAATCCTGCCCAATAGCAAACAACCCATAAGTGAGGGAACCACAGTCTGCACCCCGTTCCCAGGACCCCAAAGTTCATGCTTTCCAACTGTACTTACCATGTGTCCACAGGCAATCTGAGTTCCAAGCCCAGCCGCAGCGGGGAGAGTGGCATAGAAGGATGTGGAATCTAAACTTGTACCCCTGAATGTGAGATAAGCTGTGGGGTACACGGTGCAGGAAGCAGCTCACCAACCCCACTGAGCACCACAGACATCAAAGGAGTCTGAAAACAGACTGAGGACCTGTAGCCACTGAGCAAATCTGAACGGCCTCAGAAATCTGGTCAATATCTGTGCCGGTTTGGATCTATTATGTCCCCCAAAAATCCACATTCTTTAATGCAATCTGGGGGGGAGCAGATTTATTAGTCTTTTGCTTAAGGTGGAAATTCTCGATTGAGTGTCTTCATGGAGATGTGACCCACCTAACCGTGGGTGATACTTTTGATCAGATTATTTCCATGGAGGTGTGGCACTGCCCATTCAGGATGGGTCTTGATTAGTTGACTGGAGTATTTAAGAGAGAAGCTAAGAGCCAACACAGACCCAGATGCTTGCAGACTCTTGGAGATGTAGACAGAAGGATGGTTGGAGAGACTAAGCTAAGAGATGGAGCCCAGAGTTTGCCCCAGGAGACTGAGCAGAATGCTGAGAGAAGCTAAAAGAGGCAAAAGCCCAGAGACATTTTGGAGAAAGCCATTTTGAAACACAACCTGGGAGCAAAGGACCAGCAGATGCCAGCCACGTGCCTTCCCAGCTGACAGAGGTGTTCCAGACGCCATTGGCCTTTCTTCGGTGAAGGTATCCTCTTGTTGACGGCTTAGCTTGGTCACTTCTATGGCCTTAGAACTATAAATTTGTAACGTTATGTATCCCCTTTATAAATGCCAATCCATTTCTGGTATTTTGCATAACGGCAGCTCTAGCAAACAGGAACAAGATCCTTTTGGACTTGAGGGCAGAAGACCACATAGAAATACAACAAGAGACACTTAATGAATGGTTCTTGCCTCATGGCAGTTTAAGTTGAACACCACCAGGCAGCACAATTCCTCCTCTAGGGTCCCACTGACCCTGACTTCTGCAGGTCAATCACTTGTTTGTTGAAACTAAATTTACTTGTTTTCATCACGCATTCGAGGCTGTCAGACGCTGATGATATGCTCAGTCAACACAGACTTGTGTGCTCCTGATTACTCCAGCAGTCTTGGACGAACCCTCGTGGGGACTCAGTACCCACTTAAAGGCCGATAGCTCTTGACGTATTGATTCACAGGGACCTTCTCTCCAGTGGGTGGACAGCACTGCTGTTTGTCCTTTGGCCTCCTGCCTGGCATGTGTGTGCCCAAGTGTGTGTGTGTTCCCGGGTGTGTGCACAGGTGGGTGCTGTGCTGGAGGCTTGCGGAGATGGCACTGACCACTCCTCACTCCAGGGCCCAGAGGGGAATTGCATCATAGGGTGGACTGAGGCAGCGTGCGGTTCACACTCAGCCTGCCCCACGCATGCTGGCCCCCCAGTCTGGTCGGTGAGGGGCCGGGACACACGGCTCGGCTCTCAGCTTCACTCTCCTTCTCTTCTGTAGCATTGCCCAAGTCACGAGGATTTCCTGAGTCCTCATGGGCTTCCCATTTGCCCTAGTCTTTCGTTGCTGCCTGCTTGGCCTTGGGACCACCATTCCAACAAGACCACCCCATCACTGACTTAACTGAGAAAGAAAGGTGGGACAGGTGTCCTCTGGGGCTGGGAAAGTCTTTGGAGCTCTTCTTATATAGGTTGTTCCATGGTGGAAATGTGGGAGAAAGAACCCCAGTGTCCAGTGGAATGGGGAGATGGTGGCCCTGATCTGGGAGCCATTTAAAGTCTCTGCGTGTTGAGATGCTATCACAGGGGCTTCTGGGTTTAGTCTACCCCGTGCCCAAGAAGTTGGTTGCCATTTAGGAGAAAGGGAAGAATGAGAAATCAATCCTACTATTACCATCTGTCTTGGAAAGTGTGGTTCTCTGTCTACAGCAAGAAGGTCTCAGGGTAGACTTCTGGCCATTTGTTCTTGGCCCTTCCCATTGGGTGGGGCTGACACCTGTCAGTTCTGTAGCCCTGGTCGGTCCAAGAAGAGGGAGACACGAAAGCTCCCCTGATGGTGCAGAAAGACCCCATCTCCAGCCTTCCTGGGGACGGTTGGCCCCATCGGTCCATGACTCTGGTGGGCAGTGTGATTCCATTTACAAAGACTACCCAAAACCTCCTGTGTTCCGGGCCCAGCTCTCTGGGGCCAGACCTTGCATCCAGTTAGAGCTCGATCAATATTTGTCAAATGCACTGAACAGCTCACCCTGGCCAGCCTGGCCAGTGAAGAAGGCCACATTTCCGCGGGGGACCCGCCTGGGCTCTGAGCCCTTTGGCTTGGTTTGTGGGAAATGCGGGCTTCTCAGGGTCCTCTCCCCTCTTATAGCCGAGTGCCCAGGGCTGGAGGGGTACCCAGGGTCAGCGCTTTACCTGGGCCCTGCTCGCTGCCCACCCGCCCAGGAAGCCAGAGTGTCTCACCTGCCTTGGGGCCGGTCGTGGGCAGGGGCTACAGCCTGCCACAGCCCCATGGCCGGAGCTACTGGTGCTGCCACTGCTAGTAGTAAAGTGGGATCCCACCACCAGCCCCACCGCTCAGCCCTGCTGGGGGAGGCAGAAACCCACCTGTCAGGCTGCAAATACTTGTTGTATGCCTTCTCTGTCCCAGCACCTGGTAGAGAGTTGGGGGGCCCTCAGCAGTGGTCCCCTGGCTCCAAGTGTTGAAACTGTCCAGTATTCTCAATTCACACACACACACATGCACACACACCCCTATGCACCTTTTCCCTCAGGTGGCACTTTGTCCCAAGGGAGCTCTAAAGGGGCATCTCTTTCATGCCCATCTTGGGTAGGAACCGGCCCTCTCCTGAGCCCTGGGCCTCAGGGCTGACTCCGGGTCCCCGTCCTTTATCTGAGCTGGGCTCCCCTCAAAGGCTGCATCCTTCCCTGAAACCTGGCCTTGACCGGGGTCACTGCAGTTTCCCAGTCCCATCCACGGATTTCCTTCTGTCTTCCAAGTAAACCCAGGGCCAGTGATCTGGAACTTGGGAGGGGGCATCCAGATGGAGAGGCCCCAGCTCCTACAGGCCTCGGGGCCACTGCGGGGCCCGGTACATCAAGCTGGGCCAGGCACGAGCTTCAGGGTGGGGAGCAGAGCGACCACAACTCTACCTTCAGCAAGAGAAGTGGCTTTCCAAGGGAAGCCAGGCTCCTGCAAAAAGGAGGGGACCCGATTGCAGCTGGGACTGAGAGGAGTGCCTTTCCACAGCTAACGCCCAGCACTAGTCAACTCCCTGCAGAAAGCCAAGATCAAAGGGCTCTGGCCAGCCCCTGGCATATCTTAGCCCCTTCCTCTGGAACACAAGTTTCTTGCAAACAGAAGTCGTGTCTGGGTAACTGCTTTGCTGTTCATGGTTCCCAGCACAGGGTCAGCACACAGGGGGTCCACAACCAAGTGTTACTGGAAGAAATCGTTACAGCACATTTTCAGACGCTCTCACACACACTCAACCAGGGGTGGTCATTTGGAGCTATTGCATATCCCAGAAAAGGCCACATTCTTTTAATCCATTCTTGTGGGTGCAGAACTATTGTGGGTGGGACCTTTTGGTTAGGTTGTTTCAATTGAGATGTGACCCACCCAATGCAAGGCAGGTCTTAATTCTTTTACTGGAGACTTTTAAGAGAGGATAAAGGGCACTCAGAAAAAATCCAGATTGCTGAGAGGTAGTAAAACGTGAGAGGAAAGGGATAAGATCGGAAATGAACTCTTGGGTACAAAGAAACCAGAAATTGATAGATTGGAAAATTCTGAGCTTTTGGAAAATGAGTCCCCAGAGAATAGTGCCTCATGTAAGGATTTAACCAAACATGGAACCAGTCAGCGATTTCAGTGCAAGTCAGGAATGGAAATGCAGTTATGCAGGAAGGGTTTGTGGAAAGTCCTATCTATCATCTGACAGTTGGGACCCTTGTGTGCTGCACGCAAAACTGATGAGGTTTTTTGTGAGATCTGTATGAATGGAACCACTGCCAGCCTGGACTAAAAGGGACAGAAAAGGGATAGATTGAAGGAAAAATGACTTCAAAGGCAGAACCGTGGAAGCTGAGGTTTGGAGCCAAGAAATCTTGGGCCAGGAACGTGGACCCACCCATGCAGGTGGAAAAGGTGAGTTTGCCCTGGAGTTTGCAGAGGGTGGGACTTCCGCCCCATGGTTCAGGAAGAGTGTTACCACCCCAGGGCTCTCAGATGCCTGAGGGATTGAGGAGAGCTTGGCCACCGGTTGTTGAGGAAGAATGTTGCCAGCCTAGGCTTTAGAGAGGGTGGAGCACATTCCCCGGGGATTGGGGGGAGTTCAGCCACCGCCCCAATGCTGCCTGAAGAGGGTGGAGCCAAGAGCATGGCCATGTCCCCAGTGCTCAGAGACGTCGGAGCCCTCACCCCAGTGTCTGGAGAGGGCAGGGCTGCTGTACATACCCTTGGATAGACTGGGGCTGCCACTCTCTCAAACCCTGAGGATAAAACATCATTCTATAGATGACTCTCAGACCTGGAAATCTAATGAAGTGTGAGTAACAGGTTTGCAGAACTCTTTGGGAACTATGATCCATGTTTTCCTTCCAATTTCTCCCTACGGAAATGGGAATGTTCACTCTATGACTGTCCTTTCTTTGTATATTGGAAACAGATTACTTGCTCTAAGTTTCACAGGTCCACAGAGGGGAATTTTGCCCCAGGACAGACTACACCTGTAACTGATTCTGATGAGACTTTGTACTTAATACTGTTAGTGAAATGATTTAAACCTTTATGATACTGTGATGGAATGAATGTATCTTGCTTATGAAAGAATATGTCTTTTTGGGGCCCAGAAGGTGGAGTGTGGTAGTTCAGAGCTGTTATGTACCCCAGAAAAGGCCATGATCTTTTAATCCATTCCTGTGGGTGCAGACCTATTGTGGGTGGGAACTTTTGGTTAGGTTATTTCAATTGAGATGTGACTGAGCCCATTCAAGGTGCGTCTTAATCCTTTCACTGGAGTCCTTTATGAGAGGATAAAAGACAGAAGCTGAAAGCAACGAAACTCAGGAGATGCCAGATGCCCTGCTATGTGATAGAGGTGTCCCAGATGCCAGCAGCCTTTCTTCAGCGTCCGCGTATTAGCCTGTTGATGCCTTAAGTGGGGCATTTCCATGGCCTGAGAACATTGTAAGTTAATAAATCCTCATTGTAAAAGCCAACCCATTTCTGGTATATTGCATTCTGGTGGCTTTAGGAAACCAAAACACCAGGCAATCTTTTTTTTTTTTTTCCTGGAACTAGAGAAATGGGTTTACAGAACAATCAAGCACAAAATACAGGATTCCCATATACCACCATATTATGAACACCTTGCTTTGATGGGGAACATTTGTTATAATTGATGAAAGCGCATTTTCATAATTGTGCTATTAACTATAGTCCATGATTTAGCTTAGAGTTCACTGCTTATATTGTGCAATTCCATAGATTTTTAAAAAAAAAATTTTATCCGACCTAAAATTACCCCTTTTAACCACATTCAAATATATAATTCAGTGCTATTACTTTCACAGTGTTGTGCTATCATCATCAGCATCCATTACTAAGATTTTCCACAGTTCCAAATAGAAACTATATTTTAAGCCTTAACTCACCATTCCATAACCCAGCCCTGTCCTCTGGCAACCTACACTCTAGATTCTGACTCTATGTGTTTGCTTATTCTAATTATTTCATATCAGTGAGATCATACAATATTTGTCCTTCTGTGTCTGGCTTATTTCACTCAAAATGATGTCCCCAAGGTTTATGCATGTTGCCACATGTCTCAGAACTTCATTCATCTTTATGGCTGAATAATATTCCATTGTGTGTATATACTACATTTTGTTTATCCATCATCAGTCAATGGACACTTGAGTTGCTTCCGTCTTTTAGCAATTGCAAATAATGCCAATATGAACATCAGTGTGCAAATGCCTGTTTGAGTCTCTGCTGTTAATTCTGGGGGGTATACACTTAGAAGAGGGATTGCCAGGTCATATGGTAATTCAGGCAATCTTTTTGTTAATGCAATTATTTTGGAATTCATGGTTTTCTACTCTGTAAAAGTTGTTGTGCCATGGTTGGGTTGTTGTGTCCATCTCCTGAGGTACGTTGCGTGCTCTGTCCTGGTGTCTGGCAGGCCTGAACGTCTGTAGGTTTCCAGCAGGTTTTGGTAGAGACAGTTCCGTCTGGTCTGGAGTCTCCAGAAACCACATTCCAGGACATCTGGCTTAATTTCTGCACAGTTGTTCTGTAGTGTCTGTTGAGGACAACAGTGGAAAGGGGAAACAGGAGGTCAGGAATTTTTGCAGAAAGGAAAAGCAAATGGGGCAGTTGAGGAGATCTTGGCACGGCAGCCTGGAGAAAACCAGTGGACATGGCCAGAGGACTGGGGTCTCACAGCTCCCATTCTTGTGCGGGAGAGGGGAGAGGGTGATGCAGCAAGGGGGCTGCAAGGGAGGGAGAAGAGGATCCCATCAGCCGCACCTCTGCCCTCTCCCCCAGGTGTCCTCGTGCGTCCGCAGAAGGAGGGCTTCACGGCAGGTTCTTGCAGCAGACTTTCCCACGGGGGACTTGAGTGCCACTCATGGATGAACCAACAGCGGAGGCCAAAGGCCTTGTAGCTCTCTAAGGAACTCATAAGTGTCTCGCTGGAATCGTGGGGACGGGATGCAGCAGGGTTTCCAAGCAGCTGGGGGCGATCTGTGGAAATTAACAGTAATAGCTGGTTTATGATGTCCTCTATGTGAAAATATCGCACAGAGGGAAATCATCAGGGCAGGTGTAGGTTCATTCCCCATAACCTCTCAAGTTCCTGAGTGCAGGAGTCCCCGCGAGGAGCTGACCTAAGAGGGAGGCGCTCTGGGGACAGAGGGGGCAGCCAGGTCTTGGAGTGGGAGGCGAGAACCTTCCATGCTAAAGGAGCAGCAAAGCCCATGGCGGGGGGCATGGCCTGTCTCAGTGACAGAGGGAGGCCGAGGTCCTGTGCTCTCGAGGGGTGTGCTGAGGTCAGCGGGGGAGACAGGGGACTGACCATGTTGGCCATTTGCTAAGCAAGTTGGTTTTCCTTCTAAATTCTGGGTCTAGCTAAGTACACCCCATACCCAGCCCCCTGCCTGGCACGGGGCGGGCACTGAATCGAGACTCGTAGGATTGTATCAGTCTCGGCACATTTGCAGATGAGTTAGTTCGCTTCTAGCCAGGAAATCCCTTGTGTGGTTGGGAGAGGGGTGCAGGGATGGGGAGCGGGGTGTTTAAAAGATCCCTCGGCTGTGGGGTGATGGAAAAGTTTTGGCAATGGATGGTGCAGCTGGTGGCACAACATGAATATAATTAATACCACTGAATTCTATGCTTGAAAGCAGTTAAAATGGGAAATGTTATGTTGTAAATATGTAACCACAATAACTTTTTTTTTCAGAAAAAGGAGAAAAGTGCCAGAGTGGGTGCAGGTAGAACAGCCAGAAGCTACTGAGCTGGTCCAGGCAAGGGTGACGGAGAGAAGCGGGCAGTGGGCTGGCAGGGCCCAAAGCCAGCAGCTGTGAAAATCTCCCTGAGATGCTGGTGGCAAGTAGTACACCGGCACTCACAGACCTGGCACCCCCAAGGAAAGTCAGTGGAAGAATGAATGGCAGGTGCTTGGCAAATCCACTATGGGCTACTGGTGTCCTGGGCTCTGGCCCTTTAAGCAGGACAGAGGCGTGGCAGCTGCCCCGGCCCTGCCCACGGGGGAAAGCCCAGCCGGCAGGCCATGTGGTCTAGCCTGTAGGGGAAAGATCAAACTGGGCGACCCACACCCCAGCCTCTGAAGCACCTCCTCAGTGCTTTGCAGGGGCTTATCAATGCGTTCCCACCCTGTGGACTCGTAACTCCACCTGTGACAGCTGCCCCAAGGAAATAACCCGAAATGCATATTCGTACCCAAACAAGGGTTCATCGCACCGTGGTTTACGATGAGAGGTTAGAAATAACTCAGATGTCCACATTTGGGGAAGCATTGTGGACGTGGGGTACCAGCCCTCGATGGAACAGTGCACAGATGTTAAATCTGACATTTGCAAGCACTTTCTGATCACAGAGGAGATACTTTGGATCAGACGTCAGGACCTGGAATCCCACTAGGTCCTACAGCAGTGATCATCAACTTGGGCACCACAGAACGACAGATTTCGGGTTGAATCGCTTCTCTGCCTTTCCCTTGCTCAGTTGGAGCCTAGGTTTGTCGACCCCCCGGGAGCGCCCATTTGCACATCCGTAAGATGAAGAGATGACACCTTCCTGAGAAAGCCAGAGCAGGCTCCATGGGATGGTGTCCACGGCAATGCTCATTCACCCCAACCACCCGAAATCAGCAACCATGTGCCGGGAAGAGCTGCTGTATCACTTTATTCTTATTTATTGTGTAAGCTCAGCGGGCCACCGTGCTTTCACGGGAAGACTCCATTCCTGGTTTTACTCTACCCCAGGGCGGAGGCACCCTGGGCTCAGGGTGACTACCGGGTCGCTCTGGATCCTGTAGGATAGGGCGAGGGGATGTGAGTGACTTGGAGCTGCCGGCCCCACCTGCACGTGTGCCTCCCCCGCCATGGACACCTGACCCATCTCCCACCTGAGGGGTCCCAGGATGGGAGCGAGAATGTCCCCGATCACCCAGGCTCTGTGAGTTTCCTCATCAGAAGCACTGAGAGGTGCCTGCTGGTTCCTCACCTGCCAAAGGGTTTCCAGGCCTCTGGTCATATCAGGTGGGTGGCAGGGGGCTGCTGGCTGGGGGCTGAGGGCCCCAGCCTTGTGGGCTGATGGTTTCTCTCTCTATCCCTCTCTTCTCTCCAGACCAGCTAGCTCTGCTGAAGACAATTCCCTTTCCATAGCCACGTACCTGGTATAGGCAAGATTAGGATTTTGAGCCTACCTGTGTTGAAGCCCACCTGTGCCATGCTAGCTGTGTGACCTCAGACCCACCACTGAACCTCTCTGTGCCCCATTTTCTGTTCCGTAAAACGGGGGTCAAATTTGGACCTTCCTTGCAAGGTTGTTGAAAGAACCGAAAGAGACAGCACATGTAAAGAACCCTCAGAGGGCCTGGCACTTAGTAGGGGCACAATCACTCATCATTCCCTCCCGTTCTTGGTTCTTCTTCATGTGTCTTTTTCTTATTTTGATCATGAATCCCCAGTTCCCAGGGTGGCCAGTCTAGGATCCAACCAGGAGCTGCTCTCCCCCATCAGCATGTCCCCAGCCTGGGTCTCCTCCCGAGGTGCTGGTGTGTGGGTGGCAGGCAGTAGAAGGGGTCTTTCCCACACACTGCTGGAACCAAAGGAGCTCCAGAAAGTGAGGGCACATGGCAGACGAGGAGATGGCAAGGGACACCAAGGCACCCCTGAACTCACTCCACATTAGCAGCTCCCTCTCCAGCCTCGTCCCCTGGACACAGAGGGGGCCAGGTGAGCTCAGAGGCTGCTGGTGAGCAAGAGGGGCAGGAAGGAGGAGGCCTCTCCTTGGCCTGCATGGACAGCCAGAGGCCACCGTGCATAGGTGGGGAGTGAAGTGGTCATGGCTGAATCCTTGCTCTGCCACCCGTCAGCTGTGTCACCTTGGGCCACTGGCCCCACCTCACTGAGCCCCCTCATCTGCAAGGATGGTGACAACAGCAACTTGCAGGTTTGCTGTGCAACCCTGGATGTGAAGTGCCTTGTTGGAGGTGGCCAATGAATGGTAGCAATTAGCACAGAAAGGCTGCTGAAGGCCAGCCATCTGTCTGTGGTCCTCTTCGGAAGGACATAGGGTCTGATGAAATGCTCCATCCCCTGCTGGGAGCTTCATGGATCTCTCACTTCCATCAGACCTCCAAAAGAAAGCACTGCCTTTTTAGTCATCAGACTCAGGCAAAGGAAACTCGGAGCAGGCTAGAAGAGCTAGAAGACATGGAGTTAGGATTTGACTCCAGGGCTTTCAGACTCCTGAGCCTGAGAGCCCTTTCCCCTGCATTCCACTTCACCCCCCCCCACCCCACCCCAGCCTTCTGCAGGGATGTGTAACATCTTTTTGTCCTTGACACCGCAGAGACAAGTTCTCCTGAGTCTGTGTGAGGCCACCAGACAGTTTCACTTTGGCGCCCTAGGACAAACAGCCTGACAATCTCTTGAAAGTCAGGGAACCCAGGGGAGGGGAAAAATACAGAAAAATGAAGGTGGGGAGCACGTTTGCCACTTAGCCCAGCCCCACTCTCAGAACTCATTCATTTACTCATTCATTCATTCACTCATTCATTTATTCATTCTACCAATTGAGTAAGATTTCAACTGGTAGAAATGGTGAAAAGGAAATTCCTATTGGAGGGCATGGCCCAGGCAAAGGTGTGGAGGCTGGAGAGGGCAAGATACATCCTGGATAAAAGGAGGCACAGAGAAGGCAGGAAGGAAGGCAGCAGGAAACGGCAGTTCAGGCCAGGTGAGGTTTCTTCTCCTGGGCCCCTATCAGCCCTTCACCTGCTCCCTGGCAGGGCAGGCTGCCTGATAAGGAATCCAGGAAGTTCAACAAACTCGGCGCACTCGGACAGCACCACAGTTTATGCCAGAATAAACAGGGCCTGGCGCGGGACTGAAAGCTCTCATCCCAGGGCAAACACTGCCCTTTGCCAAATAAGAGACTGTTTTTGCAAAGGCAGCGTGTGCACTTGGGGGGCAGGAGAAGGGCAGTTCCGCCAAGCCCCTCAACCACCCACACCCCCACCCCTGCCTGCTCTGACATCAGGTCTTACTAAACCTGCGCCCTGGGGCCAAAAATCACGCAAAGAGGAAAATAAAAAAGAATGAGTAATCTGGGTCATAAGGATCCTAAATAAACAACAATCTAAAACTGACCAGGTAACGCATGCGTCAGGCCTCCTGCAGCAGCCAGCTTTGCCAGGCAAGCATCCCCCTTGTTCCTTAAAGCGCCCCATGAGGGGTGTGGGGAGAGGAGGAGGAGCCGCCTCTGCTGCTGGGAAAACTGCAGGCAGAGCGGTTAAGAAATTTGCAAGGGAGCAGGAAAAGCAGAGAGAGCACTGGCTTCAGGCCTGGATTTAAAAAGCAGCTCCAGGCCATGTGTTGCGTGCTTGTGGGCCTCAGTGTCCCCAGATGCAAAATGAGGATTGCAACTCCAACCCACTGAGGCCTCGTAGGAATCATAGGTTGAAAGCCCACGCACCACCCCAGTGAGGGGCACAGCAGCCCCCTATGGTGGTCCAAGGAAATAAAGCACCACCTTCATATGCTGCTGTGTTCCTACAAACCTGTCCTATGCACGTCCCCATGAACGCATGGGGGAGGTGGGGACTTCCCACAACATTCCAGGCAGGTCCTCTACAACCTGCAATAAAGTAATTTAATGCCAACGGTGAAATCTGGTGCCAACAGTGCTCATTCCTAGGAATTCGATGCATTTCAGGTTAACAGAAGAGTGAGTGCTGCAGGCGATGGACCCATCCTGCAAATCTGACCAGCGGCAAGACTGATGTGCTGTGGCTTGTCACCTGGGGGGAATAATTAGCAACCCCTGGAGAGGGTGCAGGCAATAAATCATCAGCTGGTTTCCAAGGCTGGCCCCCAGGGGTCAGGACTCACCTGAAGAGCTTACTCAGTGGCCACAGCAGCACTTCCTTGTCCGGATCCTTTCTGAAGTGATCTCTATTTGCCCTGATGCACACACCTCATCTTCCTCTCACCCAGAGATGCTCCTCCACGCCTTCCACACAGCCCCCTCCCACCAGCAGACCCACCCACACCCAGACACCTGCATTTGTCCCCAACCCCTTAGAGCTAGCACTCTACCTAGAGATAATCCCCTAGAAACACACCCTATTGCACACGGCTATGTGCACACGTACCTGTGCACATAGAGCTCTGTTGACCTCACACACACGCAGGCAGCCACCTGTGCCCTGCAGGCAGATGAGATACACACCGAGCAACAGCCCCTGGGAAACGAATTCAGACTCAGGGTCCAGAGAGAATGGCTGGAGAGGCCTGGCAGTTGAGCCATTGCTCCCAGATGGCCCTCGATGCTTGCAGCCAGGCTCCCCTCCCACCCCCACCCTCACATGCACACTTGGGCCAGCCAAAGACTCCAACGCCTCTGGGCCCTTGTCATGCCTTTGCCTGGAGCATGTGTCTGTCTTCTCAAGGCTTAACTGTCACCTTCTCTGTGAAGCAAGAGCCTCCACCCAGCTCCCCCAATGTCAGGAGAGGCTGGGTGTCACTGGACAAAGAACCCCCCTCCCCAAGTTCAAGTTCCCTAATACAGTCAGCTGGGGCCCGTCTTCAAAGCTGGCAGAAGAGACCGTCTCTCCTCTCTGACCCCCCTGCCTTCCTCTTATAAGGACCCTCACGGTGGCACTGGGCCCACTGGATACCCCAGGATCACCTCCGCATCCCTGAAGGCTGGACTTAATCGCACCTGCAGAGCCCCTTTGCCGTCTAAGTGACATCCACAGGCTATGGGGGCAGGTGCGGACATCCTTGGGGGCCATTGTTCTGGCGTCAGGGCCTCCCAGGAAGGAGGGATGTGACATGAGATTGTGTGAGCACCCTCTGCAATTCCACTCTCCTACCCACGCGGGCAGATGGGCTCCATAAGCGGAGGTGCCCCCGTCACTGCCCGGCAGGGAGCCTGGCTCACAGTGCAGGCCTGGGAAGGCTGGCAGGAAGGGAAGGAGGACAAAATGAAGGAATGACTTTGGCAAGATCAAGAGGTGTGAGAGGACTGGGAAAGCCCGAGAGAAAGGAGGTGGTTCCAAATGTCCCGTCACGCACAGCCCACTGGGGAAGTGGATTTCCCCATTGTGCAGGCTCCAAGTAAAGCATTTCGTTCCCTGCCTGGGAGGGAGGCTAAGTGGGCAGAGGCAAGAAAGGAAAGGCGGGGGAAGCAGGAGAAGTTTCCCTCGGAGCACTCAGTGCCGTGCAGACGGGGGACAGACTCGGACGTCCTGAGCCACGTTCTCACGCTGCACAAGGCTGCACATTTGCCGCCCTACTTGGCAGGTTCTGAAACCAGCTGCCACCCAGGGACACTCAGCCTCTGTGCCAAGCTCTGCAGCCCTCACGGCAGCCTTGGCCTCCCAACCTCTTTGGGCCTCAGTTTATCCGTAAAGCATAGGGGTTGGACTAGGCCATTGCCATGCTGTCTTTCAGCTCCAAGCTCTATGGGTACCTGGGCAGAGCAGGGGCATCAGGATGGGCTTACAGGTGGGCGTGGGGGTCTGAACATCTTCCCACTGACAACAGTTCCTGTTAGGATGCCAGCAGACAATCCAGGACAAGGAGGGAGAGGCCCACATAGAGATGACTCCATGCCTCAAAAATGAGAATCCCAGCGGCCCGCAGGATTGTGCAAGCTGCCCGCAAGACTGCCAGCCAGCCCGGGCCTGGAGACGTGCTGTTTACACACCCCGAGCATGGGCTCCCAGTTAACTCTGTCGGCGGGTGCACGGCCGGTCTGTGTGGGGATGACAGGGACGAGCCTCCTGGGACAACAGACCCCTGTTCCACTCATTCATTCATTCATTCACATAGTTGTTCATTCACTCATTCATTCCCTAAGTGTTTCCTAGCACTGGGGCAAGGCACCGGTGATAGGGAGGGAAACAAACCGCATCTTGGGGAGTCTCTGGGATCCAAGAACATCACAGAACAGAAGGACACAACATATAGATAACGACGCTCCCCACAGGTTGCTGCAATGTGAAAGGTATGTGCCTGGAGTCCAGGGAACACAGCGTAGGGGATTTGGGTATCTTCCTATGGAAAATATTTAACTACTAGCTCAAAACATCAAAAACAAGATAATGGCTCTATACTTCCTTTAGAAGAATTTTTTTCTTCTTCTTCTCATGGATGTAGCTATGGGAGAATGTCATTCCATTTCCTTCAAGACCAACTTGAAGCCTGGCCAGGAAAATCAGTCCGAATCATTTCCTGGTCTCCCTGCTTCCTGGGGCTGTGCAAAGGTCCTGGGGTTTCTGCCCTCAGCCAGGCATCAGGGAGGCCCACCTGGGAGACATCAGTTTCCCAGAAGGCATGGGCCACGATGACTGGCGTGTACTGCTGCATACTACATTGGAGGCTCAGATTCCGGGGCTCGGCTGTGCTCTGCTGGACATAAGGCACTGCCGACCTTTCAGAACTCATGTCATTTTCTGGGGTGCTGCTACTGAGGGGGGTGGCAGGTCTTGTCTCTGGAACTTGAGGCTCCTTTCAGGTGCCAGGAGCCTCCCCTCTTCCTTCTCATGGTTCACTCCCTCTTTCTCCCTCTCCCTCCTCCTCCCTGTTCTCTTTCTTGACCTCCTTTCATAGAAGACAGGAAAAGGGTTTACCGTCAAGCTGCTTCTGTTTGGTTTCTGTGAAAGCCCCTAGAGCAGAGGGGGGTCTGGCTATATATCTGGAACACTGCGAGAGGAGGACATAGGGGAGAATACACAAATTCATATTTCAATAAATTAACTGTCTCACATTAAAAAATCTGTTTATTTTGTTTATCATTTCTTTAGGATATATTTCTAGAAGTGAAGCCAAAAGATTGGCACATTTTAAAGAATATTTTTCAAGTTGCTAAGGCTCACTCCAATTAAACTTCTCAACAGCCATGCGTGAGTGTTGGCTATTTCATCACACCATCACCAGCATCTAGTATTAGGGCTTTTTCCTTTTTTTTATTTTTTATTTTTAATCTTTGACAATTTTATAAACTAAACAATTGTGTTTCTAATATTGTTTGCATTTCTCTGATTATTCATGTCATTTGCTGATTTGGGAAGCATGATTTTATTTCTAATGCTCCTATTTAAAGAGAAAAACTGCCGGGAAAGTGTGGGCGAGCAGACCTTAGGGGCACCTCAGATTTTGCTGATGTCACTTCTAGTGTATGTGCCTCACCGCAGACATCTTCCCCGTCTTGTCAATTTGTGCTTCCAGATGCAACACGCATCTCCCCACCTCCGGAGACCTTCTCTGCCCTCCCCAGGGAGCAAGGCACCCTCTTCCCATGAACTGCCTGAGCACCTGGCTCATACCTGCAATCTTCCACCTACAGGCTCATGCAACATGGGGTGTCGCCTGTGTGCCTGGGGCTCACTGGGCCCCGGCTTCCTCTCTCACAGCTAGTCTCATGTCTGCCCTGTGAAGTCGGTGTGAGCATGAGACGAGATAAAATCTGTAAAGTGCCTTTCGGGCATCTGGCACTTGGTTCGGGCCAAGTGAATTTGAGCTATTATATTGTTGCTATTACTATTATTCTTCTCCTTCTTTCTATGGAAGGCTAGGGAGTGGCTTTTATCGTTGCATCTCTGGTTGCTGGCCCAGAATGTCAAAGTAATCAAACTGCTTATTGAGTAAGCATTTCTCTGCCCTTGGCACCAGCTTCCCGGCTGTAAGACTTGGAGGCAAATGGTAATATCTCCTCTGGCAGGCAGTTCCCCTACCCATACCCATACCCCCAACCCCCTCCACCCACCCTTGCCAGCTCTGCCATAGAGGATGGAGAAGTACATTCAGGTATTTGCATTCCCAGCATCCCTTGCTGCCAGGAGTGGCCATGTGATGCACTTTTGGCCAATGAGAGACAACAGAGGCTCCTGGGATACCCTTTACTTTCCTGATGGAGCTTAGGCAGCCATCTTGCCACCATGAGATAGACCCTCATCCTAATGATGCTGGACAGAAAGATGGAACATGCATGGTCCTTGTTGGCATCATCAGCAACTGACCAAGACTAGTAATAATCCATTTCCAGAATTCTCATCACATTATAAAAATAAACCTCCCTTTGTTTAAGTCAGGGTGAGTTGGGTGTGCTGTTAAGTGAAGCCAAGTGCATTTCTAACTGAAACTGATGAGCTTGCTTTAAGGAACTCACCAAATATTACAGCCCTTCACTGCCCTTCATCCTCTCCTTCCTTCTTTCCCTTTAGGAGGTCTTTCTAGACCCTTGGGGAGAGTAGCAGAGCCCAGGAACATGTCTGAACCTCAGGCCTGTCTGGCCTGCATAACTTAACTGAAGTTTCTTGCTTTCTCCACCCAGAGGCCACGGGGTCAGGGACACCCTAAATACCAAGACAAAAAGAAAAAGTCCAGGAGAGGGTCATCAGGAAAGCACACATCCAGGCTGCCACTGGCCAGCTGAACCCTCAAGCTGCACCTGGGTGGGGCCCTCCTGGCTCCCCATTGCCCCAGGGAAACACGGGAAAGGAGCTCTCGCTGCTCCTTTCAGGGAATAAAGAACCTGCCTCTGCTAAACCCCCAGAAACCACTAGCAGGCACTTTCCATCTCCATGAGAGCCCTTTGATATAGGACTTCTCTCCCCCGTTTGTAAATGAGAAAATTGAAGGATGCCTGAGGTCACACAGCTAATCAGCAGGGGACTTCGGGTTTCCTCCCACAGATAACCCTGAAATGTAATATGTTGTTTCAGATGCCATTCATACTTTCTGGCTCCATTCCCAACTGGTGCTTCGTCCTGACTCTGTCTGATCCCGGAAGACCCTTCCCCTCCCTACTGGCATCTATTTCCAGTATTTCTAGACTCAGCCTTACCCCCCTCTCATTAACAGGCGAGCACACCGCCATATTTTGCAAGGGCTCTATCAGGCAGGCATTGTTATCCCGACTTTCCAGCTGAGAGGAAACCAGGGCTCAGAGAGGGACGTCTGCTCTCCTGGATCACACAGCCAGGAAGGGGAGCAGCCAGGACACAAAGCCAGCTCTGCCCGGGGCAGTGTCCTCAGAAAGGCCAGGGCCAGGCCAAGGTGAAGTTTAGGCCTCCAGAATTGGTTGGTCTCGCCGCTTCTCTCCTCCCCCACGCTGGGCCTTGCAAATTGGCTTTGACCTTTCGTGCCCCTTGCCTTAGAGCTTCTCCCCATTCAATCTGAAACCACAAAGGAAGAAAAGAGGGCTGGGGAGAGCCCGGCCCTGGAACCACGCCCCTGGCAGGCAGGCCCACAAGGCCTCCGGGGTCTGTTTGCACAGTTGGGGCCACTGAGCTCAGCACCCCACCTATGGGAGAAAGGTACCACGAGGTCATCTGTTTGCTCTAGGATTAGTGGCTCCCAGCGGGAGCTCTTTTCCTACCAGATGAAAAGAAAGCAGAGAAGCTGTCAGGTAAACAGGCCCATTATTCCTGGGCAATGTGTCAGGGCCTTTGCGGCCAGGCCCGGGAGGCCGGCTGCTCCCGCAGTAGCTTGCTCGGGGAGAGTACTTGTTCAAAGAGAAACGAGAGGCCCGGGCTGAAGGCAAGTGGCCCTGCTGCAGTTAGAAGGGGGGGCCCGGGAGTAAGGTAGTCTTGGCATTTCCTTACATCCCTTAAGCAGCCCCATCTTGCCAGCTGAGGCTGCCAAGGCCAGGAACCAGCCTCCCCAGGCCCAGAGGAGCGTTCCCAGAGGCCGGAGGGAATTCAGGGGCCTCGCTCCTCACGTGCTGGGGGTTCAGTGACAAGGGAATTGGGGGAGTGAGTTCCCCTTCCACGTGCCTTCCCCGACACCCCCAGCCCCAGGTACCTGTAACGGATAGTGGACCCCCTCATGGGAGAATATAAAGAATATTTAAACTGCTGAACGGACGGGGCTGTCCCTCCTATGTTTGTGTCACCAGGATAGTAGGAGGCTGCCCTTCCTACACTGATGTCACCAGGTTTCACTCATGGGAGAAGGAGCAGAGCCACAGGCCTCTGGCCCAGGAGCCCATGTGTGCCTGGACGTCAGGATGCCCGGTTTCCACCCCGCTCTGCCCACCTGGGCCATGTGGCCCTAAGCTGGACACACCCCTTCTCTGGACTTCAGTTTCCATGTCCAGCAAACAAAAGATGAGACCTCTCCACAGGCTGGCCCTGCCCCTTACAGAAGTCTGGGCAGGAGAACGGGATGGAGGGTTGAATAGCCCTTCGTGGCTGATTCTGTGCTCTGTGCCCAGCTCTGCACCCCAAGGGCCTGCGAGGTGGTGGGAGCGAGTGGCCTGGGCCAAGTGATGGTGCCCCAGGTCGGCTCCCGCCATGGGCAGGGAGCCCTGTGGTGAGGTGGTGAGTTACTACAGGCTCAGGGTCATGCCTACCTGCGTTCGATTCCCAGCCTGGCACTCACCGAGTGCCCGATCTTGGGCCATGACTCAGCCTCCGGTGCTGTGAAATGGTGCCCATGGGGCCTGCCCCAGACTCTCCTGGTGCCCAGGCACCCTGGGGAAGCAGGAGGAGGGGGCAGTGGTCCCCCTGTTGTTGCCGCCTCGACATTCTGTCCAGCCACGAGCCCCCCTATCCCAGGGGAAAACACATCCCCTTCCACCCCAAGGCCAGGTCACTGTTCCGCTGCAGGAGACACAGCCTGGAGTGTGGAAATCTAATTGCTCTCCCAACGTCTAGGAGGAGCCCAAAGAAAGCTGGCCGCACAAAGGCCCAGAGCCCTGACCTGAGGGGGCTGACATGGGTCAATACCCAGCCAGGGATCCAGCTCCCAGGGGTCTCAGAGCCGAAAGTTCACAAGCCCACTGGGCAGGGAAGGAATCAGAGGATGCCATGCTCGGGGACCCAGAGCCGGCCATGAGCCCTCCCCTGAGGCTGCCCAGGCCTGAAGGGACCCAGAAACCACGGGCTGTGAATATTTGTGGTGTCTGAATCCACCTCAACGTTATTATATCCACTTTTCTTGCTCTTTCCCTCTTTTTCCACCAAGCTTCCCAGACCTTCAAGTGGCAGTGCCGGTATTGTTTGGGAACAAATAATAGTGATAATGATGATGACAATAGTAAGCATTCGTGGGGAGCTTACTCTGTGCCAGACCCCCTATGCTAAGCTCTTTATAAGGGTTTTGTCCCCATTTTATAGAGGAGGCACCCGAGGCAGGCAGGTTGGATATGGCACCCCAGGCCCCCAGCTGGGGGAGCAGCGTGAGAACCCAGGGTGGTAATCACCCCTACTTAGGGGTGACCCGTGGCATGCCAGGCCCGTTGCCCCTGAATGCTCCCAGCAGGCTCACGTGCTGGGCAGTGCTGTCCCCACCTCAGGGAGGACAAAGACCCGGGATCCACCTGGCGGAGCTGGGTGGCAGCAGGTCCAGGCGGCTGGGGCAGAAAAGCCTGGAACTCCCATACACGGCCTCTCAGACCCCCTTACCACCCACCGCCAGGGCCCAGGCAAGTCCACCCCTCCTGTCCCATGGTTCCCATGGAGCTGTCAGTCCCCGGCTGATGGCAGGGCCGGGCTGGCTGAATCTTGGTGAGTCAGGCAGCCCCCACCCCATTATGCACCCCTGACACCTCCTTTCCGTCTCTGGATGCCCACAAACTCTGCCTCCTCCAAGTAGGGGACTCAGAGTGGGTGGATACAGGTGGGGGGCCTGGGGTCCCCTAAGCAAATGACCCATTACCTCCCAGGCTTGTCAGCCCCTCTCCCCTCTCTAGCTTCTGTCAACTCGTTCCTGGAAACACCATCTGTGCACCCCAGTTCTTAAGGAACTTCAGATTGGGGGGTAGACTTGGAGATCCAGCACCAAAGGGGAAGGAGCTTCCAGCTGCATCTGGCCTCAGGGACATGCAAATATACCCCAAGCATCCCTCACCCTCCTTTTATGCTTCTTTTTAGGGTTGCCCCAGTCATTTATTTTTAATCTGATTCAACTGGATAAATGTGGTCCAAAGATTTGTCCTCGGCATGGGTCCTTCTGTACCCTCCCTCCACCTTGGAGCTCACCACCTTACTAGGCAGCTAATTCCATCCACCCAACATATTTGACTTCTAGAAAGTTCTTATATTGAACAGACACATGGCTGTCTTCCTGTGGCTGCTACCTTCCACCTTGTCTGGCCGCTCTCCTCCCCCAAGAGCAGGAAGGCGGGGTGTGTGTGCCAGCTCTGTGATGCCCCACCTGCCTTTCGCCACTCCCCATACACACAATAGTCCCCTCTGAGGGTCATTATGGGATTCAAATGAGACAATGCAAGGAAAGCTTTTAGCCCAAAGCCTGGCACCCCAGTAAATGATTAATCAAAGGTTGTTACTTGTTCTTATTATCTGCAGTACCTTAAAAACAGTGGAGGGCCCCAATCATACACCCTCACCTCACTGCCACCTTATCTCCTCCAGGCTGAACATATAAAGCCCCTTCATACAATTTTCCACCCTGTGGCCTCCTGACCAGCCTTCCCTCGAGTTCATAAAAGGGAAGACTTAGAGGGGACAGACCGGGCCTCTTCTGATTTTGGGGACAAGCCTGTGGAAAGAGGAAAAGAAAGCTTACGTGTAGCAAAAGATGAAACCAGGACCAATCATTACACAGCATGGGGAGGCAGAGTTTGGCTCAGAATAATAAACCATCCTGTTTGACAATTAGAATTAGACCTGTCCAAATGTGGGAAGGGCTGTCTCATAAGGGAGTGAGTTCCCCATCTCTGGAGGTATTCAAGAGAGAGTGATCCCAGTCTCTGGAGGTATACAAGTTGGATGACCACCCACCAAGGATATTTTAGAAGGGAGTCTGGTACTGATTGGGAAGATGAAATGAATGACTTCAAAGATGTAAGCTCATCACAAAAAAGAACCAAGAAATTCACTCCTGTCAAATGCCTAGTTTTGCCTGGCTCTCTGCTGGTTGCTCTCCTAGGTACCCAGTTCACAATGAAAAAAGGACATGAATTCTAGAAGCGTTTCAGGAAAATAGGGCTACTCTGACATTGCTTTTTGTCTTAGTTTTTGCATCTCTAAAATGGATGGACAATAATAACGCCTCCCACACCAGCCAGCAGGAGACTCCTGGAGCGGACCTGGCACACTGTTAGCCTCCATAAAAGTTGGCTGCACCACACTGCCATCATCATCATGAGTGTCATAAAAAATGATGAGAGTTGCTGAAATCCACAAAATATGTTCTCTCTCTTCTCTTTTCTTTTTCTTTTTTTTTTCTTTTTTGCAGAAGACCCAAACAGCTTGGTATGTATTAAATCAAGTTCCAAGAATCCAGTCCAGCTAAAAACCTCCACCTGGGGCAGCCAGAGCCCGCTTGGACTGGAATGAGAGAAGACAACCTGTCACTTCAGTTCTTGGACCACATCCAAAGCCAACCAGTTGTGGAGAGACTGGAGGTTTGCTGAATGTACATCATCTGCTGCCATCATTTCTCAGGAATGGCATCCAAGGGCCAAACAAAGCCATTTTTTTCTGAAGCAGTTTAATTGCTTTGTAGAGGAAAGGATGATTCTAACCGTGAGCCCAACTTGGCTATTCTAATAGGGGGAAATTAGAAATCCATAAGCTTCCTCGGTATATCTGACGCCCTCCTCTTGGCACTTCAGGTCACAAGGTACCTGTTGCCTGAACTCGGCAGAGCAAGGGTTACAGCAGGAGGGCTTTGGATGGGCCTTGTTCCGGGCTTGGTCCTTGGGGCCTTATAACAGTCTCTGGAGTGAGGCCCAGACCCTCAAGGAGGCTTTGGGGAGACTGGGGGGGTGGTGGGGACTGGGACGAGGCCACATCTGTGGCATCCTATAGGCAGAAGAACTTGGGCTCCAGAGTCAGACCTACCTGGCCACTGGTCCCAGCCCTGCCAGGCACCAGCTGTGTGACCTTGAGCAGGTGACTTAACTTCTCTGAGCCTCCATTTCCTTCTCTGTGCATCAGCACTAATGAGTTTTATTGTTGAAGGATGGAGAGGATTCAATGAGACTGAGCTCCTTCAAAACACGCTGGGAACACAGAAGGCCCACGGAGCTGCCACTTCCCTCCATGGAGCCTCATAAAGACATAGCCCAGGCAGTACTGGGGCTTTCGCCTGTCAGACCCCATTATCTATTAGTAAATGGAGGAAGGTGAGCAGGAATCACAAGGACCCAGGAGAGAGGAGGAGGATTTGGGTAGCAGGCCTGACAGTGGGGTGAGAGCTTCCATGCTGTGCATGTCAAGGACCTCCTGTGATCTTGGGGGAAAGTCTGAGCTCCTGCTAGAAAAACAAGAGAAATGAGAGGCTGGAGGAGTGGGTGAGTGAATCAGGGAACACAGGCAGGGCTGAGGTGGGCAAGGATGTCCCCTCCAGGGAGAATCAACCAGGGCTTGTTGGGGCCCTTCCGTGTAAGGACCAGCCAGGACCAACTTGCTCGGCTCAGGGGATGCCCTAAAACAAGGCCAACCCAGCCCTTGCCCTTGGGAATTTCAGAATCAGATGAGAACTCGGAAGTCCTCAAATCTGGCAAGTCTCAGAATCCTGGAAAACTAAAAAAAAAAATACAACAGGCAGGACTTCCTCCTCCAGGAAGATGGAGTTGAGATACTTTCCCCCATTCCATCACTAATACTAAGTACAATCCTTGGACCTCATATATACAACCAACATAGAAAGACTTTGAAAGACGGAGAAAAGAAGGCAGACCAGTTAAGGACCTCAGGATCCAATGAATAAGATGGCAGTTGAGTTCCCCAGATTTTCTTTCAAAGAAGTAAGCAACCCAGATACCCCAAAGGGCACAGATTAAAAAAAAAAAGAAAAAAAAAAGACCCAATGAAAGCCTGGTCTATCCAGCTAAATGACCAGGAAAGGGGAAGCCTAGCAAGACAGAAAACTTACAGACACTACTGCTCTACTCCAGCCAAACACCACAGAAACAACCATGGTCTCACTCCCATCCCATTTGCAAAGAACAAGTGGGAGCCCAGATTAACACCCAGGCTGTAACAGGGACCCCAGTGTTACCCTGCTGGGTGGTATCAGCGAAGGCTGAGTGGGGGCCCTCGACTTTCACCTCCCCGTTGAGACGTCCTCTTTGACTCATGGATGATTTACTGATTCCTAGTTTGATTCCAAGGTGGTCAGAGAAAACATTCTGTATGATCTGAATACTTTTAAATTTGTTGCAATTTATTTTAGGGCCCAGTATATGATCTATCTTGGCATATATTCTGTGGGTACTTGAAAAGAATGTGCATTCTGCTATTGTTAAGTGGAGTGTTCTATAAATGTTATTTGGGTCCTGTTGGTTGATGGATCTATATCCTTGCTGATTTTCTGTCTAGTTGTTCTATCAATTGTTGAGAAACAGGTGTTAAAACCTCCAACTATATTTGTGGATTTGTCTGTTTCTTCTTTCAGTTCTGTCAGTTTTTGCTTCACATATTTTGCAGCTCTGTTATTTGGTCCATATACATTTGGGATTGCTATGTCTCCTAGGTAGATGGATCCTTTTATTATTATAAATTGTCCCCCTTTGTCTTGATAATTTTCTTTGCTCTTTAGCCTTCTTTATCTGAAATTAACAGAGGGACTCCTGCTTCCCTTTGATTAATGTTTGCATGATACATCTTTTTCCATCCTTTTACTTTTAACTTATCTATATCATTATATTTGAAGTGAGTTTCTTGCAGGCACCATATAGTTGGGTCATGTTTTATACTCCACTCTCCCAATCTCTGTCTTTTAATTGGTGTACTTGGACCTTTTATATTTAATGCAATTATTGATATGCTAGGGCTTAAGTCTGCATTTTATGTTTTGTTTTTGTTTGTTCTCATTTTCATTTCTCTGTTTTCTTTTTTCTGCCTTCCTATGGGTTACTCAAGCATTTGAAAATACTATTTTGATATATCTACAGTGGTTTTGAGTGATTCCCTTTGACTAGACTTTTTAGTGGTTGTTCTAGGTATTGCATTAAGAATTCGTAACTTACCATAGTCTACAGGGGTTGCCATTTCATCAGTTCAAGTGAATTGAGTTCAAGTAACCTTACCTTCCTTTATGTTACATTTATAATATAATTGTTTAAAATTATATTCCTCTATGTTCATTTAGAACCATATCAGACAACATTATAATTTTTGATCCAACCATCAAACAAACTTAGGAAACTCAAAAAGAAAAGAAAACTCTATTACATTTACCTATATTTTTACTTCCTACAGTCTTCCTTCCTTATGTTCCTTTCTGTTTGTTTTTTTGTTTTGTTTTGTTTTTCTTTTATTGTTTCCTTTCTGTTTGGAAAACTTCCTTTAGCTCTTCTTTTAGGTTAGATCTGCTGGAAACTAATTCTCTCAGTTTTCCTCCACAAGAGAATGTCTGTACGTGTTCTTCATTCCTGAAGGATATTTTTACTGGGTATAGGAGTTTGAGTTGGCAATACTTTTCTTCCAACACTTGAAATACGTTGTGCCACTTTCTTCTGGCCTCCATGATTTCTGATGAGAAATCAGCTGTAATTCAAATTGGTTTTAACCTATAGGTAGAGTGTCATTTTACTCTGGCTGCTTTTTTTTAAATTCATTTTTATTGAGATACATTCACATACCATACAGTCATACAAAACAAAGCGTACATTCAATTGTTTACAGTACCATTATATAGTTGTCCATTCATCACCAAAATTAATTTTTGACATTTTCATTACCACACACAGAAAAATAATAAGGATAAAAATTAAAGTGAAAAAGAACAATTAAAGTAAAAAAGAACACGGGGTGCCTTTTTTCTTTTTTTCTTCCCCCATTTTTCTACTCATTCATCCATAAACTAGACAAGGGGGAGTGTGGTCCATATGGCTTTCCCAATCACATTGTCACCCCTCATAAGCTACAATTTTATACAATCCTCTTCAAGATTCATGGGTTCTGGGTTGTAGTTTGATAGTTCAGATATTTACTGCTAGCTATTCCAATTCATCAGAACCTAAAAATGGTTGTCTATATTGTGCGTAAGAGTGCCCACCAGAGTGACCTCTCAGCTCCTTTTGGAATCTCTCTGCCACTGAAGCTTATTTCATTTCCTTTCACATCCCCCTTTTGGTCAAGAAGATGTTCCTCATCTCACGATGCCAGGTCTCAATTCCTCCCCAGAAGTCATATTCCACGTTGCCAGGGAGATTCACTCCCCTGGGTGTCAGATCCCACATAGGGGAGGGCAGTGATTCACCAGCCAAGTTGGCTTAACTAGAGAGAGAGGGCCACATCTGAGCAACAAAGAGGCATTCGGGAGGAAGCTCTTAGGCACAATTATAGGCAGGCCTAGCTTCTCCTTTGCAGCAACAGTCTTCCCAAGGGCAAGTCCTGTGGTAGAGGGCTCAGCCCATCAAACCACCAGTCTCCTATGTCTGTGAGCACTTCAGCAACCATCGAGGTGGGGAAGCCCAATACCCCTGCATTCTCCACCAGCTCCTCAAGGGGGCTATGCATATTTTTTTCATTGATTTTTTTTAATTAACTCTTTTTTTTTATCAACTATATTAAAAAAATACAATAAAAAAACATTTCAAACAAAACATAACAAGGGAGTAAGAAAAAGACAACTAACCTAAGATAACTACTTTACTTCCAACATGTTCCTACTCTACCCCAAGAAAATAACCTAATATAGCAACATTTCTGTGAACTTGTTCCTACCATACCCATCAGAAATTAACAGACCATAGTCATTCCTGGGCATCCCCAGAACGTTAAATAGCTTATCTGTTCTTCTTGGATTATTGTTCCCCCTTCCTTAATTGCTCTCTATCACTAGTTCCTCTACATACTACATTATAAACCATTTGTTTTACATTTTTCAATGTTCACATTAGTGGTAGCATATAATATTTCTCTTTTTGTGCCTGGCTTCTTTTGCTCAGCATTATGTCTTCAAGTTTCATCCATGTTGTCATATGTTTCACAACATCATTCCTTCTTACAGCCACATAGTATTCCATCTGTTGAAGGATATTTGTGTTGTTTCCATCTCTTGGCAATTGTGAATAATGCTGCTATGAACATTAGCATGCAGATATCTGTTCATGTCACTGCTTTCAGATCTTCCAGGTATATGCCAAGAAGTGCAATTGCTGGATCAAGGGTAGCTCTATATCTAGTTTTCTAAGGAAGTGCCAGAATGACTTCCAGAGTTGCTGAACCATTATATAGTCCCATCAACAATGAATAAGAGTTCCAATTTCTCCACATCCTCTCCAGCATTTGTAGTTTCCTGTTTGTTTAATGGCAGCCATTCTAATTGGTGTGGGATGGTATCTCATTGTGGTCTTAATCTGCATCTCTCTAATAGCTAGTGAACCTGAACAATTCTTCATGTGTTTCTTGGCCATTTGTATTTCCCCTTCAAAGAACTGTCTTTTCATATCTTTTGCCCATTTTATAATTGGGCCATCTGTACTATTATCATTGAGTTGTAGGATTTCTTTATATATGCAAGATATCAGTCTTTTGTCAGATACATGGTTTCCAAAAATTTTTTCCCATTGAGTTGGTTGCCTCTTCACCTTTTTGACAAATTCCTTTGAATTTCTAAGCTTGAGGAGTTCCCATTTATCTATTTTTTCTTTTGTTGCTTGTGCTTTGGGTGTAAGGTCTAGGAAGTGGCCGCCTAATACAAGGTCTTGAAGATGTTTTCCTACATTATCTTCTAGGAGTTTTATTGTACTGTCTTTTATATTGAGATCTTTGATCCACTTTGAGTTAATTTTTGTGTAGGGTGTGAGGTAGGGATTCTCTTTCATTCTTTTGGATATGGATATCCAACTCTCCCAGCCCCATTTGTTGAAAAGACCATTATGACCCAGTTCAGTGACTTTGGGGGCCTTATCAAAGATCAAAGTCGGCCATAGATCTGGGGGATCTATCTCCGAATTCTCAATTTGATTCCATTGATCTATATGTCTATCTTAGTGCCAATACCATGCTGTTTTGACAACTGTGGCTTTATAATAAGCTAAAAAGTCAGGGAGTGTAAGTCCTCCCACTTCATTTTTCTTTTTTAGAGTGTCTTTAGCAATTCGAAGCATCTTCCCTTTCCAAATAAATTTGATTACTAGCTTTTCCAAGTCTGCAAAGTAGGTTGTTGGAATTTGATTGGGATTGCATTGAATCTGTAGATGAGTTTGGGTAGAATTGACACCTTAATGACATTTAGCCTTCCTATCCATGAACATGGAATATTTTTCCATCTTTTAAGGTCCCCTTCTATTTCTTTTAGTAGAGTTATGTAGTTTTCTTTGCATAGATCTTTTACATCTTTGGTTAAGTTTATTCCTAGGTACTTGATTTTTTTAGTTGCTATTGAGAATGCTATCTTTTTCTTGAGTGTCTCTTCAATTTGTTCATTTCTAGCATATAGAAACATTACTGACTTATGTGCATTAATCTCATATCCCACTATTTTGCTAAATTTGTTTATTAGCTCTAGTAGCTGTATAGTTGATTTCCCAGGGTTTTTCAGATATAAGATCATATCATCTGCAAACAATGACAGTTTTACTTCTGCCTCTCCAATTTGGATGCCTTTTATTTCTTTGTCTTGCCGGATTGCCCTGGCTAGCACTTCCAGCACAGTGTTGAATAACAGTGGTGATAGCGGGCATCCTTGTCTTGTTCCTGATCTTAGAGGGAAGGCTTTCAGTCTCTCACCATTGAGTACTATGCTGGCTGTGGGGTTTTCGTATATGCTCTTTATCATATTGAGGGAGTATCCTTCAATTCCTGCCTTTTGAAGTGTTTTTATCAAAAAGGAATGTTGGACTTTGTCGAATGCTTTTTCAGCATCTATTAAGATGATCATTTGATTTTTCTCTTTTGATTTTTTAATGTGTTGTAATACATTGATTAATTTTCTTATGTTGAACCATCTTGCATGCCTGGAATGAACCCCACTTGGTCATGGTGTATGATTTTTTTAATGTGTCTTTGGATTCGATTTGCAAGTATTTTGTTGAGAATTTTTGCATCTATATTCATCAGGGAGACTGGCCTGTAGTTTTCCTTTTTTGTAGCATCTTTGCCTGGTTTGGGTATTAGATTGTTAGCTTCATAAAATGAGGTAGGTAGTGTTCCATTTTCTTTGATGTTTTCAAAGAGTTTAAGTAAGACTGGTGTCAGTTCTTTTTGGAAAGAGGCCATCTGGTCCCAGGCATTTATTTGTGGGAAGCTTTTTGATGACTGATTGGATCTCTTTGCTTGTGATTGGTTGATTGAGGTCTTCTATTTCTTCTCTGGTCAGTGTAGGTTGTTCATATGTTTCCAGAAAATTGTCCATTTCCTCTAGATTATCCAATTTGTTGGCATACAGTTGTTCATAGTATCCTCTTATAATTTTTTTAATTTCTTCAAGATCCACAGTAATGTCACCTTTCTCATTCATTATTTTGTTTATATGTGTCTTCTCTCTTTTTTATTGTCAGTCTAGCTAAGGGCTTGTCAATCTTGTTGATCTTCTCAAAGAACCAACTTTCGGTGTTATTTATTCTATTGTTTTTTTTCTCTATGTCATTTATTTTTGCTTTTATCCTTTGTATTTCTTTTCTTCTACTTGGTTTAGGATTGGCTTGCTGTTCATTTTCTAGCTTCTTCAGTTGCTCCATTAGTTCTTTGATTTTGGCTCTTTTTTCCTTTATAATGTATGTATTTAGTGCTATAAATTTCCCCTCAGTACCTCTTTTGCTGCATCCCATAGGTTTTGGTATGTTGTGTTTTCATTTTCATTCATCTCTCTATATTTAGCAATTTCTCTTGCTATTTCTTCTTTAACCCACTGATTGTTTAGGAGCATGCTGTTTATTCTCCAGGTATTTGTGAATTTTCTAAGTTCTCTGATGATTATTGACTTCTAATTGTATTCCATTGTGGTCAGAGAATGTGCTTTGAATAGTTTCAATTTTTTTAAGTTTATTGAGGCTTGTTTTATGTCCCAGCATATGATCTATTCTGGAGAAGGTTCTGTGAGCACTAGAGAAGAATGTGTATTCTGGTGATTGGGGATGTAATGTTCTATATATGTTTGTTAAATCCAATTCATTTATCAGATTGTTTACTTTTCCAATTTCCTTATTGGTCTTCTGCATGGTTGATCTATCTATAGGAGAGAATGATGTGCTGAAGTCTGCCACAATTATTGTGGAAACATCAATTGCTTCCTTTAGTTTTACCAGTGTTTCTCTCATGTATTTTGTGGCACCTTGATTGGGTGCATAGACATTTATGATTGTTATTTCTTCTTGTTGAATTGCCCCTTTAATTAATATATAGTGGCCTTCTTTGTCTCTCATAACATCCTTGCATTTAAAGTCTATTTTATCTGAGATTAATATTGCTACTCCTGCTTTCTTTTGGCTGTAGCTTGCATGAAATATTTTTTTCCATCCTTTCACTGCCAATTTCTCTGTGTCCCTGTGTCTAAGATGAGTCTCTTGTAAGCAACATATTGATGGTTCATTTTTTTTTATCCATTCTGCCAATCTATATCTTTTGATTGGGGAGTTTAATCCATTTACATTCAATGTTATTACTGTGAAGGCATTTCTTGAGTCAGCCATCTTATCCTTTGGTTTATGTTTGTCAGATATATTTTTTCCCTCTCTCTCTTAATGTCCTTTAACGTAACCCATTCTAAATCTCTTTAGTACTGAACCTTTCTCCATCTCTCTCTCTCCTTTCTTTGTTTCTCTGTTGGTAGGGCTCCCTTTAGTATCACAAGTAGGGCAGGTCTCTTGTTAGCAAATTCTCTCAGCATTTGTTTGTCTGTGAAAAATTTAAGCTCTCCCTCAAATTTGAAGAAGAGCTTTGCCAGATAAAGAATTCCTGGTTGGAAATTTTTCTCTCTCAGAACTTTAAATGTGTCATGCCACTGCCTTCTCACCTCCATGGTGGCTGCTGAGTAGTCACTACTTAGTCTTATGCTGTTTCCTTTGTATATGGTGAATTGCTTTTCTCTTGCTGCTTTCAGAACTTGCTCCTTCTCTTCAGTATTTGACAGTCTGATCAGAATAAGTCTTGGACTGGGTTTATTTGGATTTATTCTATTTGGAGTTCACTGGGCATTTGTGATTTGTGTATTTATGGTGTTTAGAAGATTTGGGAAGTTTTCCTCAACAATTTCTTTGAATACTCTTTCTAGACCTTTACCCTTCTCTTCCTCTTCTGGAACAGCAATGAGTCTTATATTTGGACTTACGTTATCTATCATATCCCTGAGGTCCATTTCATTTTTGTTTTATTTTTTTCCCCATTCTTTCTTTTGTTTTTTCATTTTCCATTCTGTCATCCTCTAGGTCACTGATTCGCTGTTCAGCTTCTCTAGTCTTGTACTACGAGTATCCAGAATCTTTTTAATTTGGTCAACAGTTTCTTTTTTTCCATAAGATTGTCTATTTTTTAATTTACTCTTGCAATTTCTTCTTTATCCTCTTCTAGGGTCTTCTTCATGTCCTTTATATCCTGTGCCATGCCCTTCTTCATGTCCTTTATATCCTGTGCCATGCCCTTCTTCGTGTCCTTTATATCCTGTGCCATGCTCTCATTGTTCATCTTTAGTTCTTTGATTAATTGCTCCAAGTACTGTGTCTCCTCTGATCTTTTGATTTGGGTGTTTGGGCTTGAATTATCCACATCATCTGGTTTTTTCATATGCTTTAAAATTTTCTGTTTTTGTCCTTTTAGCATTTGCTTAACTTGATAGGGTTTTTTTAGGATATGTAGACTGATTCAAACCCTTATCTCTAATTTGTCAGATCTACAGCTTCATGGAGTACACTTTCTCCAACTAACCAGCAGGTGGTGTCCATGAGCCACCTATTCCCCTCAAGCCAGTTCTCCCCCACTTTGTCTTTGTGGTGAGTAGGGGTGTGAGTCTTGTGGGGTACAATTGGTGCACCAAGCTTGCGTGTGTAGTTGGTGTTGCCTGCTCTGCATAGGGGGCATGTGTCTGAGCAGTTAGGGAGGGAGGGTTGCTTTAATAATCAAATCTCCAAGGTGTTCCTGGAGATTTAAAGCTGTTGCAATAGTCTAGTCTTACTTCAGTTCAGTCTTGCCACAGTTTGTCTCTGCTGCTGATCCACAAGTCCTTGGTATTGGTGTATGGTCCCTGGGATTTGCAAGTGGGTCCCTCTTCCAAGCTGTGCACGCCTAGGTCCTCTGCTGAGGGATGACTGTGCTGCATCACAGGTGAGCACCGTCCCTCAAGGGAGGTTCTGGGCTGCAGGGCTGTGTAGGGGCGTTCCCAGTCTGCTGAAAGGGTGGCTGAGTGGGGCATGTTAATTTCCCCTTTTCACACAGCTCTGCCTTCCCAGCTCCAGGACAATTAGCTGAGGGTATGGGAAAGGCTATTGTCCATGCCCGATATTGTGCTGTGTGCATGTGTTGTTGGAAACACTTCCCATCACACTGGGTTGTTTGGGGAAGCTCTGGGCTGTGGCACTGGCACCGGGCAGGAGCGTTCCCAGCCCACCAGGAAGATGGCTGTAAGGGGACACCCCCCTTTTCTTGGGAATTTGTGGTGTTTAGTGAATTTTCTCAGCCACTGGACTTATTGCTTTGTGTCTCAGAGCTCTCTTAGCTCTGCTCTTGTCTGTGCCCAAATTGCATGTCTTTGAGGCTGTCTGTAATAGGCGTCTTAGAGTAATTGTTTTAGAAAAAAAGAAAAAGAGAGGAAAAAAAAAAAAAGGAAAGGCCCTCCTTGCAGATCTAATGGGCTATTGAAATGCTAAGAGACAAGGAGATTAGGGCCATTAAGGAACAATCAAGAAAACAGAGAAACTGGCTCTTCAGAGAAGGAAACTCGCCCTCTGGATTTGCGTATGAGCCTGACTCTGTTTGAGCCCTGCCCTTCTCCATTCTATGTTCACCAGAACTCCAAAAAGTCTCTGTTTTTATTTTTGGGTTTTTTTGTTTTTGTTTTTGTTTTTGCTGTTTTGGCTAGCCCTATCTCCCCTCCTCCAAGCTGACTGCTCCCAGATTCTCTGGTGTCTGTCTCAGTCTGTCTATGTTTGGAGTTTGGATCAGCTGTCTGAGTTTTCAATAAGAGCCGCACCTGTGGTTCTCCCTGCTCCTTCCCAGCACCGATGGCCCCTCCTCCCACAGGACTGAGCCTGGCAGGGTGGGGCATGGGTCCCCTGGCCAGAGAACGTATGGATTTTGCTGATCTCAGCTGTTCCATGCATTCATGAGTGTTGTATGAAGTATGCCCAAAGTCAAAATGTTTCTCGGCATCTGGTCCACGCAGTTCCTGGCTTTCTACCTACCGCCCTGGAGGAGTAACTAAAACCTGCATCTCACCACTCCGCCATCTTGCCCCACCCTCCACTCTGGCTGCTTTTAAGAATTTTTTCTTTTTCTTTCATTTTCAGCGGTTTACTTACAACATGTCTTGGCATGGATTTCTTCAGGCTTTCCCTGACTGAGATTCTCTCAACTTCCTGAATCCGTAGGTTAATGTCTCTTGCCAAATTTGGCATTTGGTATTTTTTTTCAGTCCCATCCTCTTCCTCCTCTCCTTCTGGAACTCTGATGGTATGAATATCTTTTGTTATAGTCCCTGAGGCACTTTTTTTGTTTTTTGTTGTTGTTGTTGTTTTGCCTTGTTTTTTTTTTTTTTTTTTTTTTTTTTATTTTCCAGCCTATTTTCTCTCTGTTGTTCACGACTGGGTAATTTCTATTACTCTATCTTCCTGTTTACTGATTCTTTCCTCTCTCCCCTCCTTTCTGCTGTTAGGCCCATTTTTATTTCCATTGTTTACAATGTCCATTTGGTTCTTCTTATATCTTCAATTTCTTTGCTGAGGCTTTCTATTTTTTCATTTGTCTCAAGTATGTCCATAGTTGCTTATTGCAGTATTTTATCATGGATGTTTTAAAGCCTTGGTCAGAAAATTCTAGCATCTCTGTCATCTCACTGTTAGCACCTGTTTATTGTCCTTATTAATTCATTTGCAAGCTTCCTTGTTCTTGGTATGATGAGTGATTTTTTATTGAAACCTGGGCATATTTGTATTATGTTCTGAGAGTCTGAGTCTTATTTACACCTTGTGCACTGACTGGCTTTCTGTAATACTTCTCCATCAGAGGAAGGGAGGCTACTTCTTCATTACTGCCAGGTTTCCCACTCAGCCTCCAGGACACATGAGGTGGGGGTTGTTTCCTCATTGTCACTGGGTAGGAATGGGAGACCCAGCTCCCACATGGTCTCCACTGGCACTGTAGGGGGCTGGTGTGTGGCCTCGTCACCACTTGTCAGTGGCAAAAGCCATTAAAGTCATGATTCTCTACCAGGCCTCCTCTGATGCCATCCCACCTGGGAGGAGGAGGAAGCTTCATTGCTGCCTGCCTTCTCTGACACCACTCCAGAGGTGGTGACAGGGCACTTTGTTACAGTCTCACAAAGATGTAGATCTAGGCTCCCACCTGGCCTTTGCAAAGGGGAGTGGGACTGGGGTCACAGTGGTTTCTGTGGTGTTTGTCTGGAGTGGGTTGGTTATTGTCTGGAAGTTTCCTTTTTCTCTAGGCTGCCTCTTTTCTGGTCCTTTGGCTAGAGAGAGCTGGCTTTTTATGTGGGGGTGTGGGGTTCTGGATTCCGTGCCTTTTGGGGTTTCTTGGTTGCCGGGATATATGAAGCAAAAGAAAAATCCAGACACCCTACTGTTGTCTTGTTCATTGGTTCCTGAGATCCCTAGCCAGTCTACCTTCTCTCCACATTGAATCTTCTTATGTTGGTTTTATATATAATGTTCAGGGTTTTTTGGTTGTATTTAGTGGGAGAAATTGGGAACAATACCTCTATTATATCTTCCTGGAGGCAGAAGTGCATTCCTGTCTCCTGTTTCTTTTTTATTTGTTCCATTTTTTTTTTTTTTTCTTTTTCTAGCATTAGATTATCTGTGTGCTAGCCCTGGAATCAATCATTTCTCCAAGAAGTCCTGGTTCCTATAAAAGAAGAAGAAGATACTTAGAAACCAAGATTTGTGTGCCAAGTGAGCTCATTGCTACTGGGATGTCACTGCTTCTAGGACCTGTCAGCAGACAGAGCCAAGAAATCTATGTGTGTACAATAAATCATTAAACACATGCATATCTTTCTATATATCATCTATCTCCCCATCTAACAAACATGAGTTCATACTGATACCTCCAACTCCAGTCTAACATCACAGGGTTCATTCCAGCATTTCCCTTTTGCTTACTCATAGCTTCTTTCCCAGAAGTCAGAAACTTGGCTCTCATGATCTATAATCTATTTACTTGTTTGTTCGACCCTTATTTACATGTGCAGTAGTTTCAGCATGCTAACCTGTACCCCTGTGAGAAACAGATTTACCAACTAGAGTACAGTGTTTGTGACAGTCCTTTTAAAAATTTTATTTAGCCTTAAACAGCCAAACAAAACACTATTTTTCAAAGTGCTTGGCTCAGTTCGTTTCTCCCCCACTGCATCCAGTGTGATGATGTGACTTACTTATAATAAAGTTAGATTCATTGGTACAGTATAATGAAAAACTTGGCTGCTCTTTGTCCTCAGTTCCTGGGGAAGCAATGTCTGAATCTTTGGAATTTCCTGTGATAGGAGAGTGTTTGGTTCTTCTTGTTGGGCTCAGGACCACACCTGGTAGTTCATAGGCTAATGGGATGACAGAGTGGCCATCCACACCTGCGGTTTTAAGGTGGGGGGCTGGCCCGACCATAAAGACCAACTGGGTGATTAGGGAGTTGGGGCTTTGAGACACATTGTAGCAGCCTACCTCCCCAACCTCTGGGAGGGGCGGGGGCTACAGATTGAGGTCAAGCAAATGGACACTGATTCCATCAAGCATGCCTATGTAATGAGAGCCCATATAAACTCAGGAGCTTCCACGATGGAGAAAAGTCATGGCTGTAGGGCCGGGAGGGTGGTGCATTCTGACTCCACAGGAAGAGGATGTAAAAGCTTGCATTTGAGGCCCTCCCAGACCTCACTCTGTTTCTCCTCTTTTGGCTTCTTATTTGTATCCTTTTACTATAATAAAACTATAATCAGAAATACAGTGCTTTCAGTGAAGTCTGTGAGTCATTCTAGTGAAGTATCCAGTGAGTTACCCAAGGGGGTGATGGGAACTCCCAAGTCTGTAGCCAGTTGGTCAGAAGTGTGAGTGTCCTGGGCCCCAAAACTTGTGCCTGGTTCCTAAAGGGAAATCTTACAGAGGCCTGCCCTAAACCTGTGGTGTCTGGCCTGACTCCGGGTAGGGTCAGAATTGTATTAGATTGAATTACTACAATATTTGCTGTTGGTGTTAGAAGCTGTCATAGAAGTTGCTGATTGACGTTTCTGATACCAAAACAGTTGTTGTCAGAAGCTGTTGTGGAAGGGATAGAGGTTTTTGATAACCATCTCCACTGGTCAGAGCCTGCATTCCAATTAGGGTTTCCCCACACCCTGATTGATTTTTAAAAATTTGCATACATTAAAATTCTCTCTTTGTGGTATACTGTTCTATGAATTTTGCATGAGGTGATGTAACCAACCATCAATACCAAACAGAATATTTCCATCACCCTTAAAATTCCCTCAAGCCATTCCTTTGTAGTCAGCTCTTTCTCTCCAACCCTTGCAACCGCTGATTTGTTTTCTGTCCCAATAGTTTTGTCTTTTGCAGAATGTCCTATAAATGGAATCATACAATATGGTTTTGGCTTTGTTAACTTAGCAAAATGCATAGAAGAGTCATCCATGTTATTGCATGAATAAGTAGTTCATTCTTTTGTACTGATAAGTTGTATTCCATTGTATGCAGGCACCACAGTTTATATGTTCACTTACCAAAGGGCATCTGGGTTGTTTCCAGGTTTTTTTGATTAAGTATAAAATTGCTATAAATATTCAGATATGGGTTTTTGTGTGGACATAAGTTTTCATTTCACTTGAGCAAGCATCTAGGAGTGAAATGGCTGGGTCATATTGTAGGGATATATTTAACTTTTTTTATGGTGATTGTACCATTCAACATCCCACCATAAGTGTATGAGGGATCAACTTGTCCCACATCCTCATTAGTCCTTGGTATTATCAGTTTTTGTTATTGCTGTTGTTATTGTTGATTTGTTTTTTGGCCATTCAAATAGGTGTATAGTGGTATCTCATTATGGCTTCAACTTACACACCCTTCACTAATTATGTTAATCATTTGCAGCTGCTCATTTTCTACCTGTACTTCTTTTGCCCTTTTATAAAAAAAAAATTGTGTTGTCTTATCATTGAATTTTGAGCATGCAAGTGTCATCTTTTCATTTCTTTAACAGTGTCTTTTGAAAAACAGAAGTTTTATAATTTGAAGGAGTCTAATTTATTGATTTTTCCTGTTATGGATTGTGCTTTTACCAACCTCAAGTCACATGCATTTTCTCCTGTGTTTTTATCCTGGAAATCTTATAATTTTAGATGTTACATTTAGATCTGTGATCTGTTTTGAGCCAATGTTTATATATGGTGTGAGGTATAGATCGAAGTTCATATTTTTTGTATACATGGATGTCTGATCGTTCCAGCACCATTTGTTGAAAAAGACTATTCTTTCACCATTGAATTGCTTTTGCCCCTTTGCTGAACGTCCACTGGCCACATGTGTGGCTCTATTTCTGGACTCGCTATTGTGCTCATTGACTGATGTGTCTACCCCTTTGCCAAACTACCCTGTCTTGATGGCTGTAGCTTTTTTTTTTTAATTCAGTTTTATTGAAATACATTCACATACCAAACAATCATCCATGGTATACAATCAACTGCTCACAGTACGATCATATAGTTATGCATTCATCACCACAATCTATTTCTGAACATTTTCCTTACATCAGAAAGAATCAGAATAAGAATAAAAAATAAAAGTAAAAAAAGAACACACAAATCATCCCCCCAATTCCACCCTATTTGTCATTTAGTTTTTGTCCCCATTTTTCTACTCATCCATCCATACACTAGATAAAGGGAGTGTGATCCACAAGCTTTTCACAATCACACTGTCACCCCTTGTATTCTACATTATTATACAATCATCTTCAGGAGTCCAGAATACTGGGTTGAAGTTGGTAGTTTCAGGTATTTACTTCCACCATTCCAGTACATTAAACCTAAGAGGTGTTATCTATATAGTGCATAAGAATGTCCACCAGAGTGACCTCTCGACTCCATTTGAAATCTCTCAGCCACTGAAACTATTTCGTCTCATTTTGCATCCCCCTTTTGGTCAAGAAGATATTTTCAATCCCACGATGCCGGGTCCAGATTCATCCCCGGGAGTCATATCCTGCGTTGCCAGAAAGATTTACACCCCTGGGAGTCGGGTCCCAGGTAGGGGGGAGGGCAGTGAGTTCACCTGTCGAGATGGCTCAGTTAGAGAGACAGAGGGCCACATCTGAGCAACAAAGAGGTACTCAGGCGGAGACTCTTAGGCACAATTATACGCAAGTTCAGCCTCTCCTTTGCAGTAACGAGCTTCGTAAGGGCAAGTCCCATGATCGAGGGCTCAGCACCTCAAACCACCAGTCCCAATGTTTGTGACAACATCAACAGATGGCTCTTAGCTTTAAAAGACATCAAGTAGTATGAGTTCTTCAACTTTGATCTTTTTTTCAAAATCATCTTGCTATTCTAGTTCCCTGACTCAGTCACCCACTTGTGGTCCACCCTGCCTGTCCGCTGGAAGGCTGTCATCGTGGCCTCATCACCTGCCTGGGTATGAAGTCCTGCAGCTGATGTTATGCTCCCCTCTCCCTTATTCCCCACAGCTGAGTGGCTGCCAAGGTTTTGCCCGTCTTCCTTGGCTCTTACACACAAGTCTCCATTCCTTGGGGTCTCCACTACCCAGGCCCCCAAGTTAAGCCTTCCTGGTCTCAGTGGCCCGTCCTCCCCTAGCCTGTCTCCTGACATCCTGCTGGCCTGTCCATCTTCAGCCCTGGTTTGACCACATGGCTCCCTGCCACGGACACCTTCTGACACTCCCCACTAGCATCCAGTTCAAACTCTACTTGCCCAGAGGAGCGAGCACAGACTCAGGGTCAGACGGACTGGATGTGACCCAGTGGTGCTTCCTGTGACAACCAAACCTCAGTGTCCTTGTGGACAGTGGGGAGGCCATGGCACTGCCGTTGGAGGGCTGCTAGGAGCCTGTAGGGTTGGGGGATGCTCAATGAGTAAAAGATTCCTGCACAGCCTTGCTTTACCCTGTCTTCTACCCGTCTCCTTCATAATGGCCAAGCAGAGAAGGGAGCATGGGCCAGGGGTGGGGGTGGAGTGTGAAGGGTCCCCAGGGAGGGCCACCTGCTCATCTTCCCTCCCAGGCCCCACAGCCAGGCCGAGGCCAGGCCCCCCCAGCTCCCTGCAACCAGAGTGGCTCTCCACAGCCTTTGGGGCCCACAGCAGTCCCATGTGGCACCAGAGTCCCACAAGACCCTTGGCCTCTGTCCCTACCCCTCTCCCCATCTGGCCTCAAAATTGTCCCTGAGCTGTTTTCTGGGCTCACATCCATTGCACCCTCCCTCAACTGCTGGGTACCAGAGCCCCTTTGGTTTGGGAGCAACCCCAAACCAAAGCCCCTGCACATCCACTCAGGCACAGAGCATCCCTGGGGACTCAGCTGACTACAGACTTCTACAAATGTCTACTGGGACCCCTGATAACTAAGTAGTAGCATCCCCACTTTACAGCTATGGAGACTGAGACGATGCTTAAAAAGTTGGAACTCAAATGACCAGATGCCAACTGGAACACACACCTACACAAAGGGTGTCACAAGAGAAGGGATATCTTGGCCCAGCTTCTTGGGCTGGATGGAGGGAGCTCCACTAGGAATGAGGCACCCCAGTGTCTGCTCAGCTTACAAGCAGCATCCTGGCGGGGCAGTGGCCGCAGAGGGACAAGGGCTCCAAACCTGCCCCTGCTTACACTGGTGGGGTGGGAAGGGGCAGGCACATGTCTGATAATTAAGGACAGAACCGTTTCTCCTTGGGCTGCTCACTCTCACTCCATCACCCCAAGCTCCCTTCTGGAAAGGGAAGGAGACCAGGGCTGTCCTCCTGAGACCCATGGCTGGCTGCCCTGCCCCGCTGGGTGCCCTCTGGGCCCAGAAGGAGAGAGGAAAGATAGGAAGAAAAGCAAGGGGGGCCTTAGGGTTCATGCACATGAACCTGGGGTGCTTGGCGTGTGTCTGAATAGCAGTGTCAGTGGCATGGAGCAGAGCGTCCTGCTATCCGGCTCCAGGAACCCACATCTGGGAGGGGGATGAGAAGATCTTAGTCACCCGACTCATTCTGCAGAGCTCATCCATCTCCCTCTGAGCCCCAATTTCTGGGCACCACTCACTGCCTCCTCTCAGGTCTTGGGTGCCGACTCTGGAGTCCTCGATCCGGTGTTCATGGGAAGAAGGGCCCCCTTCCCCAGAATGCCAGCCTCCTTGGCAGATGACTGAATTGTGGCTCAGAGATGCTCAGAAACATGGCCAAGGTCATAGCTGATTGCAGGCAGAAACTGGGATGGAAAACCAGAGTCTGGCGACCCCCAGGCACCCTGCACCTCACCTGTCACCCTCAGCTGCCTGCCTGCTTGCCAAGCCTCCTGCTGGCTTTCCCAGTCCATCGCACCCCTCAAGCCCACTTCCACAGGTAGAAACATATTCACTCTGGACATACACATACATCATGTGTCCCGGATTGTACAGTCTTGCATTCTTTCAAGAGTTTCTCTGATTAATTATTCCCCATGAACTCTAAACTCTACCGGTGTCCTGGATGACCATGGGCACACAGCAGATATTCAATAACTATTCGTTTGACTTGAAATGAAAATCCAGCCCCTTTCTTCTGTACCAGGGACTTCAGACTGAAGCCAGGGCAACAAAGCAGTAGGAGGCAGTTGGGGCTACTGTCTGAGTTCCTCTCCCGACAGATACAGACGAGCACAGCAGCCAGGGCCTCCTCTCCAGGCCAGGAGGAGCGGAGGACGAGTGCTCGGTTCCAGGAAGGCTGAGGCCTGAGGTGGAGGGGTTGGGGGGTCACACCCAAGGGGCAGGGCAGGAAGCCCTCCACTAGGCAGGATTCTGGAAATTCCACCCAGTCCCACTCCTGCCCCAATCTGTCTTTACCAGTTAGTCTATGTCTTTCGTTTCCAGGCTACGATGACAAATGCCACTCAAGGGGTTGGCTTAAATGACAGGCTTTAATTGTCTCACAGTTCAGAGTCTGGAAAGCTGGCTTTCTCCCCGGGTCAGGAGCATTCTGGCTGGCTGGCAATTTTTGGGTTCCGTGGCTTTCCTCTCTCTTCAGGTTCCTGCTGTCTTCCAGATTCTGGCTCCTTCCCGTGGCTTTCTCTAATATGTCTGAATCTCTGATGCTATGATGTCCTCTAGTAACCCAGTGTTCTAGTTTGCTAATGCTGCCGGAATGCAAAACACCAGAAATGGATTGGCTTTTATAAAGGGGGTTTATTTGGTTACAAAGTTAACAGTCTGAAGGCCATAAAGTGTCCAAGGTAAGTCTTCAACAATCGGGTACCTTCACTGGGAGGATGGCCAATGATGTCTGGAAAAAACCTCTGTTAGCTGGGAAGGCACGTGGCTGGCATCCGCTCCAAAGTTCTGGTTTCAAAATGACTTTCTCCCAGGACTTTCCTCTCTAGGCTGCAGTTCCTCAAAAATGTCATTCTTAGTGCCTTTGGGGGTGTTTGTCTCTCTTAGCTTCTCCAAAGCAGGAGTCTGCTTTCAACAGCTGTCTTCAAGCTGTCTCTCAATCTGCAGCTACTCTCTCAGCTCTGAGCTTTATTCAAAGTGTCCCTCTTGACTGTAGCAAGCTTGCTCCTTCTGTCTGAGCTTATATAGTGCTCCAGTAAACTAATCAAGGGCCCACACTGAATGGGCAGGGCTACACCTCCATGGAAATTACCCAATCAGAGTTATTACCCACAGTTGGGTGGGGCGAATCTCTATGGAAACAACCTAACCAAGGTTCCAACTTAATCAACACTAACGTGTCTGTCCCCACAAGATTGCATCACAAGTACATGGCTTTTTATGGGGGACGCAATACAACACGAACTGGCACACCCAGATTAACTCCCCACCTTCATTCATAATATCTTCAAGAGCTCTTTATACAGTGGGTTCACACCCCCAGGAATGCAGATGAAGAAGAAGAGTTTCTTGGGGGAACACGATTCAAAACCTACCAGGGTCAGAGCACCTACAATTCCGGCCTTGTTGCATTCTTATAGAACCTGCCGCCATCGAGAGCTTCCAGAGTCCCGATGGAAATGCAAACTCTAAATGTCACCCCCTCCAGGAAGTCTTCCCTAAGTCCCAGGGGCAGAGCTTGCCACCACCCTCCTCTGCCCACCCCCCACCCCCTTGGCCTTCTGAAAATGCTGTATGGAGAGAGAGTCTTTCCGGAACCCTCCGCTAGTGTGCACCATATCACTCCCCCCACTCACAGCCCCCACAGGTGCAGGCCCACAGTAAACCAGCTTCACCTCTCAATGACACCACTGAGGCCCCAGGAACAGGTGAGGGGTCATGGCCAGCGGGGAGGGGCAGCTGGTTCCAGCTCACTTTCCGCCTTCATGTCCTCATACTGGGTTCTGTATTCTCCGGGCTTCCCTTCCTCCCTCCCTCCCTTCCTTCCTTATTTCCTTGGCATTGCAGAGCTCCCTCCTGACAGCCTTGGGCAGACTGACCCTCTACCCATGGCATAGTCAGGCTGGCAGCCAGCCTGGCCTGGCACCCAGGGCTCCCCTGGGCAGGTAAACAAGTGGGAAGCAGGTATCAAAACCTCCAACTGAGGCCGCTGCTCTCTGTGTTTATTTTCACAACCAACTCAGGCAGTTTTTGGTTTTGTGTTTTTTCTTTCATTTTCCCTGCATGGTCACCTCACAGCTGGGAATCCTGCCCCGTTCAACAGGCCCCTTGTCCCCAGTGCTCAAAGAAAGGGTTCCGGGCAGTTCTGTTTTCAGGCTGGAAGTTCCTGGGGGGAAACTGTGTGTGGTGGGGGTAGGCCCCAGCCTGCTGGGAGGGCAGCAGCCCAGGAGAAAAGAGCTCAACAACTGCTGTTTTTAAATGAAACATTTGCATTTTTTAATTAATGGACTAATCCAGAGTATATTTGTTAGAGAGAATTTGGAAAACACATGTCAAATACAAATTAAAATAAATATCACCTGTAATTGCACCAGCTGGAGATGTCCACACCTTGCATTCTGGAATACTTGTTTTCTAGCTATTCTATGCATATATGCTTTTTAAAAAAAAAAAACAAAAAACACAAGTGGGTTATATTAAGCACTGTTTTGATGCCTGCTAAGCTGGTGTAGCCCTGTGTGGTGCTAGCTCTCCAAGCTATTGTACCTTCCTCATGTTTTCTAATAATTACCCAGAGTGCTGTTTACAGATGTCCCCTGGTTTAGTTACCTGATGTCCCCCATCATGGGGAGTTTGGTTGTTTCTACTTCCCGTTGTCGATGTAACCCTCTACTCTTGTAGCCATAGCTTTGTGATCCTTTCTGGAGCCAGATTAAGACTTCAGTGTCTCCAAACATTCTGGTGTGCTCCCCCACAATCTCTCTCCCAACAAGATGCGATATTAAACAAGAAGCAGTGAAACAAGCCTAAGGACATCTGGCAAAGTTCCAGTTTTCCCCTACGATGCATTCCTGCCTCATGTGAAGTACTATGTCATTGTTTAACTCTATTTCTTGCTCACTGGGGACATGACGCTGCTTTGCTGGCACCCCCAGCCCATGTGAGGTCTTTGTGACATCACTGCACAGGTATGACTATTACCTTAGGGTAATTTTCAGGAGAGGGATGTCAGGGTCAAGGGGTTCTCCACAGAGTAAGGGCTCTTGGTTCACTGAGTCTGTCCTTACTCACCAGGGAAGCCATTGCTTGCCACATACCACATCCTCTCTGTTGAATGAATGATTGGTTATTGCCAAATGCCCCCCTCCCCCCAAGGCTATACAATCATAACTGGAATGTGATTCGACAATGTGCAAACTGGAGGTAAAACTAGCTCAGGAGGAGATGTCTTGGGCCCTCCGGTGTGCCTGAGCCCAGAGGATTTAAGGCAAGTGTGATTGTCCCTGTTCCTGTGTGATTGGAGGGCCACACTCCCACCGACCCAGGCTCCAGGGCCCAGGGTCCAAAAACTCACCCAGCCAAGGACTTTGCATCTCCACAGCCTGAGGCTGAAGTGGCCTGGGCACTGGCTGTGTGACTTGAGGCCACTGCCTTCTCCCCGCTGGACCCCATTTCTCTCCTGTGTGAAATGGGCACTTCCTTTCACAGCTCCCCATTGCTGATGGGTGTGACCATCTCTGGGTCATCTCAGGGGCTCCAGGCTCCATTCAGGAACACACCCAGGATTGCCTGGCCCTAATCAACCCTCCAGCCCCAGCCACCCTGCCCCTCCCGGCAGCCTTCTCCCAGGCTTCCTGCCCTAGGCACGTGGTTTGTGTCCCTGCTCTGGGCTCCCGTGACATCACCTCCTGGTCACACAGGTGTGTCCCTCACTAGAGGGTGATCTCTTTGATGAGAGCTGTGGCCATGGCTGGGTCCCCTGGAGGACACAGCAGGGGGTGTGGCCGGGGGGGGGGGGTGTTGGAGCTTGTTTTTGTCTGTTGTTTTCCTAAGCAGGCTGCACTGACACTACAAAAACAGAAGCATAAAAATGCACTCGGAAGTCAAATAGAGGCTCTCAGCCTCAAAGGCCTTACGCAGGGAGGGACATGTGCAAACTCCCCAGAGGAGTGAGCAAAGCTGCCAGCCAGGTCCCTGCCAGCACTGAGCCCGGGTGGCCCTGCTGGGACCCACCCTGACCTTGCACCTGTGGCCTCCACTTCCTTCCTGGAAGCTTGGCCTTCCTGTCCCCACACCTGGATTTCTGCCTTGAGATGGAGCAGCCCTGCCACCCTGCCCACCCAGCCCCGGCCCCGCCAGCCTCTGGCCTGGTGCCTGCACGCTGCCAGCACACAGCAAATGCATTCACTAAGGACTCCTATAAAGGCAGCTCAAGTGCCACCTCTTCTAGGAAGCCATCCCTGACTGCTCCAGCCTGAGCAGGCGCCACACAGCAGCTAGTCTGTGCACCCCGCTTGGGTGATGTTATCAATTAATTCTGCATGTTACAAGTTTAAGGAGTTTCATTTTTGTTTTTGCTGTTTTTTTTTTAATTTTTCTCCAAGGATTGCAGATATTTAAAAGCAGAAATGGTCAGATGTAGAAGTTGGGCTGCGAGGCAGGAAGCAGCAGGGCCTCAAACATACCATTGGGGAGCCCTGGGTGATTGGTTGAGCTTCTCTAGCTAGAGCTCTGCCTGCCACTGCCACTGGCTGTCCCAAAAGGGCATGACCCCAGAGGAGGTGGCTCTCTGTAGCAGGGTAACTCCACTGGGCTAACTGACAGCTAGGGAGAGAGCTGCCCTGAGGCCCCTTTGCCCAGGTAGGGGTGGAGCAGACTTCTGCAGGAGAGCTTAGGCCATGGAACAGGGACAGATGACCCAGACGGGGGGGGGGGGGGGGCTGCAAAGGTGCAAAGAAACATCCCCAGAGCCCCTTTCCTTTGGAGAAAGGTCCCAGGAGGCAGCATCCACGGACCCCTGGGAATGCTCCCAAAACAGAAAAAGCAGCCCACTTTGAGGTCTGTAGGTCCCGGTTCCAGCCCTCAGGATGGCACCTTTGGTCCCACCCTGTGTCCCTGCCCAGGCCTGGCATCTAGAACACCTTTCTCAGCAAACCTGCCTCTGAGCAGGGACAGCCAACGCACAGGGTCCTGATACCCAGAGGTGACATCCAAGCTGTGGTGAAAGCAGACAGCCAGGTGTACTGATCCCAGCTCTGCCCTTCTGGCTGTATGAACCTGAGCCAGGGAGGCTGAGCTGAGCCTCAGTTTCCTTACCTAGAGAATGGGATAACAAACTTACCTCCTAGAGTTGCTGGAGGAAATGGGAGGACGCCTCTGCCAAGTTCCCAGCATGGTCCCAAGCATGTATTCGGTAGTAGGAAGGGGGAGGAGTGTTGGAAGCAGCAGCAGCAGAAGCAGTGGTAGCCAAAGTGACAATAGTAGTAGTTGCTGTTGTAATAAACAATTACGGCTTTTAGGCATTGCCAATGGCCTGCTGATGTTCCTGTCTGGGTCACCCACTGTTCCTGTTTGCTAATGCTGCCTTTTCACAAAACACCAGAAATGGACCAGCTTTTATAAAGTGGGGTGATTTGGTTACAAACTTACAATCTGAAGTCCCTAAAGTGTCCAAGGTAAGTCATCAGCAATCGGGTACCTTCACTGGAGGATGGCCAATGGTGTCGGGAAAACCTCTGTTAGCTGGGAAAACACGTGGCTGGCGTCTGCTCCAGAGTTCTGGTTTCAAAATGGCTTTCTCCCAGAATGCTCCTCTCTAGGCTGCAGCTCCTTAAAAATGTCACTCTCAGTTGCTCTTGGGACGTTTGTCCTCTGTTAGCGTCTCCAGAGCAAAAGTCAGCTTGATTTCAAAGGCCGTATCCAAAATGTCTCTGTAAACTGCAGCTCCTTTCTCAGCTCCTGCACATTCTTCAAAGTGTGCCTCTTGGCTTTAGCAAGCTCACTCCTTCTGTCTGAGCTTATATAGGGCTCCAGTAAACTAATCAAGGCTCATGCTGAATGGGTGGGGCCACAACTCCATGGATATTATCTAATCAGAGTTATCACCCACATTGGATGGGTCCCATCTCCATGGAAACACACAAAGAATTACAATCTAATCAACACTAATATGTCTGCCCATACAAGATTACATCAAAGATAATGGCATTTTGGGGGACATAATACATTCAAACTAGCACACCCACCAACACCTCAAAGTCACAAAGTCACATACAGAACCCGTTCAATCACCATTCTGCGAGAGCCATTTTGGAAGCAAATCTTCAGCCTCTATCCAGCTTTCAGGTGATGGCATCTTGACCTTAATCTTCTGAGAGACCCCAAGCCAGGACCACCCAGCTAAGCCACTCCCAAATTTCGACCCCCCAGAAGCTGTGAGAGGTGTTAAATATTCATTGTTGCCTTAAGCTCCTAAGTTTTGGAGCAACTTGTTACAGCAGTAGATAACCAATACTCTCTACCAACCCCTTGGCCCCCAGTGCCCCTGTTTCAGGCAATGCAGGGCCCTTCCCCCGCATCACCCAGGCCCTGAGACCCCAATCAGTGCAGAGTCCACTCTTTGCTGCATCCAATCTGTGAGTCCATCCCAAGGCATTTTTTGCTTCCATCCTCTATTCTCCGGACTCTATATCTACAGGCCCTCTACTGAGCACCTACTGCGTGACAAGTCCCTGCTGTGTGCCTAGCTCTCGGCGCAGAGCTTGCCGACACAACTCACAGAATAGCCACAAGGACTGGGTGAAATCTTTGGTTGTCCCCTGAGACTCTGAGACGCTCAGTCCCTTGTCTGCATTCCCCCAGCTGGTTAATTAGGGAATCGATTTAGAATCCTGATTGGCCCCCCAGCCTGGGCTCCCCACCCCCACGCCCACCTCCCGTGGGGCAACCGCACTTTAGCTCTTGGCCCAGAGTTTCCGAAGTGGCCCCTGGGGCCAGCCTCTGCCTTCTTGGGGTCATATTCCATGTTACCTACAGGAGACTCTGCCTGAGACGCGCACGTGATCCAAAGCTGCCAAGAGCCCCCCACGCCCAGCGCCCCCGTCCCGGCAGAGCTCAGCTCAGCAGCCCCCTCCTCCGGAAGCCGCCCAACCACTTAGACCCTGTGCGGGGCCAGGTGCCGCGCAGCGGGTTCGCCCGGGGGCGGGACCCTCGGCGCTGGGCGGGGCCACACCGGCGCGGGGGCGGGGCCCGGTGGAGGAGCGGGCGGGGTGTGGTCTCTCCCGGCCTGGTATTGGCCGAGGCTCGGGCTCTAACTGGGCGTGGCCTGAGGCAGGCCCTTCCCCTGCCTGGCAGGGGCCTCAGTTTCCTTGCCCTCTAGAGTTGGGAGCGGGCCACGGCTCCGAGACGCAGAAGCTGGAGCCCGGGGAAGGACCGGCGCCATGGACTCCCCACTGGCTCCTGGGCCGCTGTGAGAGGTCGGGCAGGACGCCCAAAGCTAACTTTCCTCATCTGCAAAATGGGGCGGGATGGGAGAACGGGGATGATAAAATGTATCGCCTTCCCGGTCTGGTGTGAAGATTATTAAAAAAAAAAAAACACCCATATGTAGGGATCGGGACCCTTACTGTCACTATTTTAAATTTCCAGAAGCCCTGGGCTGCGAGTGAACGGGGATGCGTGCAAGCGTGGAAAATATAGCATATCCGCCCCAGGGACGGGGGTGGGATGGGGGCGGCGAGCTTGGCTGGGTCCAGCCACCCTGGGCTTGCTCACCCCCCGAGCCCCCGGAGCCTCCTGTCGCCTCCCCCACCCCTCCCAGCTCTTCCGAAGGCGGAATAATTTCTCCTTCGTTTTCACTTTTAATCACAAAATAATTTCGGTGCCCAGAAACCTTCCTCTGGGACGAACATTTGTGCGGGATGATATCAGCCTAATTAAGTGCTTCAAGCTCCGGGGCTTGGTTCCCCCCCACCCCATCCCCCACCCCCAGATCGCCGTGCTCCCTGCCAAAGCAGCCCTGGCCGCCTGGCCGGGCCCGGCTACCTGCACATGCCGGCTTCTGGAGCCTTCTGCGGCCGTGGCCCCGGCTCCTCGCGCGGCCGCCTTGATTGATATCTTGATTAGGCGCCAGGAGGCGGCGGACCAGGTGTTCGCCCCGCGCGGGCTGGAGGCGGCCGCGCTCTGCGAACTCGCAACCGTGAAAGGCGCGGGCATGTTCCGCAGCAGCAATGAGCCTTTGTTTGCCTTGGCAGCGTCGCGGCTTCCCTGGGGCCGGCCCCATAAAGGGTTTCTGTTCGGGCTGGAGGACTCATTGTCGAAAAATTGTCCCTCGAAAAATTAGCATGGTACAGTGGAGAAAGCGGAACAGCCCCGCAAATGACAGCTGCTGGCCCCAAACAAGGGCCAGAAAGCGGAATTTTTGCAGGGTGCCGGCTCTGAGAGGCACCCCTCGCTCCAGGCCTGGAGTGGGCCCGAGCGGTGTCCGCAGGGGTGAGCGGGGTGAGGTGGGGAGTGCAGTTGAGGTTGGGACTGGGTGATGGGTCTCCCCTAATTGCTGAGCCATTTCCCAAGAGCCAGGAGCCTAAGTCTTTGGTGTGGGGGTGCTGGAGGGCTCCAGGGCCCTGGTCAGGCTCACCTGGCTTGAAGAGGAGGAGTGGGGTGCAGGGAAGTGGGGGGCGAGAGAGAGAGAGAGAGAGAGAGAGAGTGAGCCTAAAGGTTATGTGGTTAATTGAACATCAACAGCCACAGATACGATTATGCCCCTTTGTGTCCTTCTCCAAGTGTGTTGATGGAAAAGTAACCAGATTAAAAGCGCCGAGAGTCAGGGTTGGAGGGGCTGGTACGTGGGGGGAGATCTCTCCTGAATGCCTACCCAGGGCTCCCGCAGTTCCAGCAAGGAGGGAAAACAGTCAATTAGAGAGGAGAGAAAAGATGGAGTGAGCTGTGGTTTGGCATTTGCATCAAGTCTGGGGCCCGAGGCTGCCACCCTTCGTGAGGGGGGAGGGGCACCCTGGGGAGAGGCGGGGGTGTCAGGGCTGGGAGACCTGGTAAGTGCTGAAAGTCCCAGCCAAGAGCCATGTACACACCCTGTATGTGAGACAGGTGTAAGGGTGCTCGGTTTGTGTAGGGAACGTGTGTGTGTATGCATGCATGCACACGGTTTTGGGCAGGTCACATCTATGTAGTGAGGAGTGTCTGCAGATGTCCACATTTCAAGTGGCTTGCACCAGTTGGGCTTACATGCTCTAGCAATCCCTTGCTGCCACCCTCATGCAAATTTAAGTAGGAGTGCACCTGGGCATCTCTGGCGGGCACTGGGAGCACGGCCGGATCAGGGAGCACTAGATCCCACCAGCGTGCGGAGGTCACGGCCACAAGACTGGCCTCAGATGCTGCTCTGCTCCTTGCTCTCCTCCCAGGCTCACCCTGCATCTGAGCTGCCTGGGAGCACTCTCTGCTGCTTGGAAAAATCTTCCAGATCCTTCCAGCCTGCCATTTGCATCAAGCCTCTCTAATCCCCCAGCCCAGCCCTGCCCCCACCAAGCAAGGTCTTCACGGAATAGGCAGATTTTAGGCTGAGGGAGCAAATCCAGAATCAGGCAGATCTGGGGACTGCCAGCTCTAGCTTTGTGACCCTGAGCAAATGATTTGCCTCTGGGAGCCACTGTCCTGGCACAAGGAGATAATCAGATCCAATTAGAGGGCAGTTTTAGGGATTCAGAAAGCTCCTGTACATAAATTGGAGGAAGACGGGACTCCCCAGCTTGCCTAGGATGGTCCCGGGTTGCACCTGCGTTCCCAGCATGATTATAAACAGTCTCTTTACTCTGGAAAGTGTCCTGGGTTGTGGCTTAATTATGTGGTTGCCCCAATAGAAGTGGACCACCATAAAAATTTTCCCTGTTCTTGCCCCTTGCCTTCTTTCTGTGATTATTGAATGCATTGCTTCCCTGCTCCATTAGTCTGGAAGCCCCTGCAGAGAGGAACTCCTGAAAAGCAAGAACCAGCGTGAACATAGCTTCCCTTCCGCTCCCCCCACCCCATGCACCTTGAGTTTCTGTGCAGTGGGCACTCGGAGGCTTGAGTCTGCCCTGGAGCAGAGCTGGCCTCAGGGGCTCTGGATGCAGCCTACGGCCCCTCTGCCCCTTGGTGGGTCCCAAGGGCAGTATGCAGAGAAAACAAATAAGGCTGTGGACATCCTTGTGACCATGGCCAACTACAGCAAAACAGCAGGTTAGGGTCACGTCCCTGCATCCACTGTCCATTTGAATTGTTTCTCTGCAGACAAGGCCTCACTCCTTTATTGCAAATGTGACTCCCACAGATCCCAGGCCTAGGGCTTCCAGGTGGTTCTCTGACTCAGCCAGCATTTCAGCACCACAACATTCTTACCAATGTTTCCAGGGCCCTGCTTAAGCAAGCAAGCGGTCCTTCACAACAGATCCACAAGCAGGCCCTAATTGATGGGCTAACCATTGCTCCCAGTTCACGACATTTGCCCACAAAACAGCTCAACAGGGCCACCTGGGTGCCCCTAACTGAGCAGGGCCCTGAGCCCTTTGTAGACAAGGTGCACCTTGCTTTGACAAATCGTGGAAGTTTGAAGCTAATAGCAAGCTGAGAACTTCTAGTCAAATATGTCTGCTTCAGCATACATGTTTACCTGTCTGCACTCCTGAGACGCCCCCTCACTGACAGTAAAGACATTTTAAAAGGCAAAACCTCCAAGGACAAAGAGTATGGTAGAGGCGGCATCAACAAAAATTTGGAGCTAGAATGCAGGTGGGAAAGGGCATTTTTTGGCCCTGTGGAGAAAGCAGAAACCTGAGGAACAGAAAGTGGGAAAAGCAAGCCAGAACCCCAGATGGGTTAATAAATCGGAGCTATTGGGTGCCTCTGAAGGCGGGGCTGAAAACAGAAGAGACTAGTTGAAGTTCTGCAGAAGGAGCTCAAACTCACCTCTCCCAGACCACACAGCCAAGTGTTCCCCACCTCCCCACTCTAGCAGAAGACAGGAGGGGTGTCTGAGGAGAGGCACAGGGCAGAGCCGAAGGCAGGGGCTCAAGAAAGTGCTAACCGCTCAGCATCTGGAAAGCTGGCTGCTGGGTTTATACTACCGGTCAGAAAGGGGGCTGGAGGGTCCTTTCTGGGGAAACTGACCAGCCTAAAGAAAAAAGCTAATTACATTTGGGTACCCCCTAATTAAAAAGGTCACATGACTCTATATAACACATTACAGCAAGGAGCAACTTTAGAAGCAAGAAGCACTACACTCAAATATAAGCAAACAGGCAAGGCTCGCCACACATTTTAGGAAAACCTCTGATCTGAAATCAGAGGCCTAAACCAATGAGCCAAATGCAAATAAACAGAGATAATTCAAGGAACAGAAGAAAACTTTACACAAAACCAAAATTACAATTGTCAGAGAAATAAGAGAAAATATTTTAATCATACAACAAGAGAAGGAGCTCCAAAAAGAAGCATTCAAGAGGACAAAGTGAACTCCTCAAAATTAAAACATGAGAGCAGAAATTTAACAAAGCAATAGAAGGATTAAAAGATAATGTTGAAGAAATCTCAAAAGTAAGTGGAAAAATATTAGAGAAGAGAAAAAAGTAAGAAAACTGGGTTCCCAAACCAAGGTCCAATTAATAGGCATTATTGAGGGAAAAGAGAAAAGAGAGGAGAAAGTTATCAAAGAAACAACACCAGAACATTCCCCAGAGCTGATGGATACACATTTTCAGACTGAAAGCCTGAAGAAAAGTCTCACAAAGACACATCATTATGAAATTTCAGAATGCTAGAAATAAAGAGAATATCCCCCCAAAATTTTCCTGATTTTTTTTTTAAGTCACATAGATTTAGGTAAAAGAATAGGTGGCCAACCACAAGTGGCTCTGAATGGCCAGGAGCTAGACATAGTGCTGTGGGCCTTGGGGAGACCTTGAAGATCCCTGAAAGGAGAACCCTGGGCAAGGAGATGGGAGAGGCTGGAGATGGTCTGAGAAGGAGATTTGGCAAGTGAGAAGAAAAAGGATCCATGCAGAGAGGATACAGGTATCCACGCTGGAGCTGGGTGATGGCAAGGCCACTTAGGAAAACAGCACAGTCTGAAGTGGGCAAGCCAAGTTTGAAACCTGCTGAGCTTACAAGACTGAGCGGGGATGAATGTCCTGCTGGCCAGTAGACCTGCCCATCCGGGGAACCAGCACGGGACAAAGCCCAGGTTGAGTGGACATCAGGGCAGCGAGCACACAGAAAAGCCACCCCCGAGAGCCCCTGGGGACCAGGGACGGAGCCACAAGGGGCATGGGCACCCATTCCAACTTGCTGCTCCCGCTGACATCTTTTCATCGTCGTGGCAACCATCCTGCCAACATCTGATCTTTAACAAGTTGTTGAAATGAAGCCACCATTTGGGCATGAAATTAGGGGAAACACTACCGCTGGTTCCCCTCAGCCCATCCCAGCTATACCATGTTTAAGAGGGCTGAATCTGGAGCTTGGCTGCCTGCGTTCAAAACCCAACACCGCGTACTAACCTTTATCACTTTGAGCAAATTCCTTAACTTTTCTGAGCTTTCATTTCTCCATCTGTAAAATGGGATATATGATAGCACCTACCTCATTGGGTAATTGTGAGGATTCAATGAATCTGAATATGTAAAGGAGTCAGAATAGAGCCTGGAACCCAGTAAGTCACTGTTTTTGTTATGTTAATAACATGGTATTGTTATTGATAGCGTTGTTGAGCCGAGGTGAAGGGGGGATTCCAGAGCAGAGGGTTAGAGAGAAAACAGAGCCAAAACCGACTTCCGGGCAGCAGAGCCAGGAAGAGAAGAGCCCGGGCGGACACGCCGCTCCCCAGGGCCCGCCCAGCAACCCAGACCAGGAGCCTGCTGGCGGGTAGGGGCGTCTCCGGGCACAGGGTAAGGCCATTCTGACCGTTTCCTCCCTGACCGAGGGCCTCTGCCCCACGCGGATGCACCTGACTCGGGGCTCTCCTTGGACACGGGTAGTGGGCGGCTCTTCACGTGGGATCCACCCAATGAGGGGCCGGGGGTGGGCGGGTTAGCAGTTGACCCCACCCACAGCCCCTGGTTTGACAGATCAGCCTGAAACCGGACCGGATCAGAGTTTCCAGAAGCTTCTTAAGTGGGGGATAGGATGGTGGTCATTTCAGTAGCACGGAGGAGACCCACGGGGCTAGTCAGCCTCAACAGGGCTGTACCGGGACCCAGGAACACAGGCCATGCTCCTTGCTCCCTCATGCCCTGGAACTAGGTCCTGCAGCCTTTTGGAGGAAGACTGGCTCTTCAGCACTTGCTAGGTCTGGCTGGTGGACTCTTCAGGGTTCAGATACCATTTAATCTGAGAGTTTAGTCGGTAATTTGGGTATGCTGCCACCAGGTGGCTCCCCCTCAAAGCCCTCGACTTCTCCTGGACCACTGAGCAAGTCCTGGGTTGTTGTGCAGAAGAAAGGGTGTTGGGTTTTTGTCCTTGCCCAGACCAGCCTCGCACTGGGCACATGAACTCCAGGCCTTCTCTGCCTGGCTGTCCTACTGGCCCCTTCTGTTTTCATCTCCCTCTCTCCCCCTACACCCCTCTTGCCCACCACAACCCCAAGGGTCCCTAGTCCTAAAAAAGCAGGACCTCCACTCTGCCCACCCCCTCCCCCACCTCCCACCCCTGGGTTTCCATCTCCAAGAGGCCACCAGCTTCCTCTACTCCTGACCAGCACCATGAACCAGCTCCAGCTCCTCCTCCCCCCGCCTCTGGGACCCCTTCTTCTCAGCCTCTTCCCTGCGCTCTCCCCACTAAGCCTCAATCCTGAAAACCCTCCGAGAAGTCAGGAGACAGAACCAAAACACTGCTTACTGCATGAATGATGGAGTGAGGGAACAATGAATAAACGAGTGAGCTTATCATTCAGCCAACTTGGACAACTACCACAAGCCAGGCGCTGTGCTAGGTGGTGAAGTGAATGAATAAATGACGTGGCTCTATGAGTACATGGGGGGCTGAGGGAACAGACTCATAAGAATAAGTAGAGAAATGGGGGAGGGAGGGATGGGAGAAGGGAATGAGTCAGTGGCCCAGTGGGTGGATGGGTGAATAGGTGAGTGGATAGCTGGGAAGGTAGGTGGGTGAGTGACCGGATAGTTAGGTGGGCAAGTAGCTGGGTGGATGGGTGGGTGAGTGAGTGGACAGCTGGGTGGGGATGGGTAGCTGGTTGGCTGGGTAGATGGGTGGGTGGGTTGATAGTTGGATTGGTGGGTGGGTGGGTGAGTGGCTGGATGGCTGGTTGGGTGGGTAGCTAGATAGTCAGGTAGGGGGGGTGGCTCCCATTATTTGTTGGGAAGGAATCAGGTCACCAGACTGAGGCCATTAGAGGCAGTGCTCCCGTCAGGACCCAACCCAAACAGATGACTCACTTAAGGGTGGCTTTGGTAAGCCAGCTGCTGTTGGAGGGGGGTGCTTGGCAGAGGGGGCTGCTGGAGATGGGGGCCAAAATCATACTGGTAGGAACACCCTGAGGACTCAAGAACAGGTCACAAGAGGCCATGCCCAGATGGGGGCCAGTACAGATGAAGAGGAAAAAACCAGGGACTTGACCCACAAAGCAGCTCGAACTCATTCACTGAGCACCTACCAGAAGCCAGGGATGCCACAACAATCAGTCCCATTCCCCCAAACCCTGGGAAGTGGGGTTAGCCTCGCCAGCAGAAAAGAAAAGGAGAAAGAACGTGCTAAAGGGACTCAGCGCAGGTCCCCCAGCCGCAGGCAGAGATCAAGCAAGCAGGGCCCTCTCCTGGATGTGACTCCAGCCACCATGCCACAGACATTGGCAGGGAGTAGGCAGGCGGCGGCTTCCTGGGCGATCCGGCAGGGATGCCCTGGGGTGGGGTGGAGGCGGCATGGCATCTGAACCTGAGTGTCCTCGGCTTTAAAAAGAACAGCAGCCTCTCTGCTCTGGGCACATGCTCCCTGCACAACCTATGACAAGTGGAGCACGGGACAATGAGCAGCGGCCACTGGTTCTTGTGGCTAAGCCCATCCAGCTGGCAGACAACCACCAGGGCCAGCGATTGCCGTGATGCAGATTATGAGACCCAAATTTTATCAATCACAAGGCACATTCCCATCTTTTATCTGCTTTTAGGCAGGTAGGCAGAGCGAATATTGTCCCTGTTTTAGGGATAAGAAAGCAGAGGGAGAAGGAAGAGGAGCAGTACTTCCTGGAGCCAGACACGGTCTGGGACCCTCTTTTGGGGCAGGAGAGGGATTCTCCTTCACGCTCCCACCAGCTCTGAAGGTTAAGTCTCATGATCCCCGATTGAGGCTCAGAGAGGTTAATGCCCCGCCCAAGGTCACACAGCATTTAGGAGGTGGAACTTGATTCAAACCCCTAGGACTGATGAGCTGTGTGGTATTGTGTGAGTCCACTCTCCACTCCGGGTCTGTGTCCCCATCTGTGAAATGGGGCCGGTGGGCAAGCTGAATTTATCTTCTAGGACCTCACAGCTCTGACAGTTTGGGGGATTGGGTCTATGATCCTCACATGAAAAGAGCACTGGACGCTGAGTCCTCAACGCCGCGTGAACCCCAGCCCAGCTACCCTCCAGGAGGCTCACTACCCAGGGTCTCTGCCCTGTCTGCAAAGTGTGGGCATGGCAAAGAGAGGAGCAGATGAGACCTGTGAGCACAGCCCAGTGGGGACCTGCTTGCCATGCCGGGAACACCTGGGGACGAGGCCTGGGTGCCCCCTGAGGCTGGTTCCTGGGGTGGGGGTGGGGGGCCAAGAAGGTGGTTCGCTGGGGCTCTCCCATCCCAGGCTAATTTATTGTGATACAAAAATCTGGCTCCAGGGCGGCGGGAAGCGGAGCCGAGCCCAAGCACGCTCCCATCCTGTTCTGTTGCACATATTTTCAGTATTTATTGTCCCCATATGTGATGCTGAACATTAAAAAACATGTTGCTGAGACTCCTCCAGAAAGGGCTGACATTTCACAATATTCCTCTGACGCTGGGGATTACTGCACAAGATGATGAAAACGTGGTTTATTCAAAACAGATTGGAGCGGAAGAAAACAATGGCAAGGCCTCGAAGAGGGCCCGGGGCTCCCGGGGGGAGGTGCACCCCTGCCGGAGCCCCAGACCCTGGGGCAGCCGCCGTCCAGGGCAGGCCTTGATGCCTGAGGCGTGGCCGCCCAGGAGGGAATCGGGTGGAAATGGAGGCAGCGCCCACCCTGGTTGTGGGGAATGACAGCTGCCCTTGTTTATGGGGCCCTTTGCACGTGGCAGGCACCCCACGAAGGGCCCCAGTGCCACCCTGTGACCTCACGCTCTTCCCACTTTAAGAGGGGAGAAACTGAGTTTAAGCAGCTTGCCCGAGGCCACAGCGTTAGTTGGTAACAGAGTCACAGTTATGAACACAAGTTTTGATCCAAAGACTTTGCTTTTAACCACAGCCACATGGCAGAAAGTGCCCTGGGCACGGAGGCAGCTGACTTGCTGTGTGACCCTGGACAAATAGCTTGACTTCTCTGGGCCTCTGTTTCCTTACCTGCAAAATGGGAGTGATGGCCAGGCCTGCCCCGACTGCCTTCGAAGGGGTGTGGTGGGGTCTTGGGGACAGCAAGGAGGGGAAAGATGAAGAGGTAAAGAGTGGGGTCTCAGCTCCTATCCCTGGAGGCGTCCCCACGGGGAGTGGGGGTCGGGGGGACAGACAGGAGGTGTGGCAGCCAGAGGAGCCAGGAGGCTGTGGCAGCCAGGCTGGCTCGGCTGTCCCTTGCAGGGGACCTTGCGCAGGTGGCTTCAGTCTCTGGGTCTCCATTGCATGCTTTGTAAAGTGAACTGTGCTGATTCAGTCCAGGAGGGTCCTTGATGGAGCTGGGCCCCCTTTTCCCTTTTCCTGGCTATGTCCAGGTAGCTGTGAGCACCAGAGGTCACCGTGGAGGGAAGGTGTCCAGCTCAGAGCCTCGCCTAGGGCCGCTGACTAGCCACATGCATCTGTCCCAAGGCAGGGGTGACAGTCCACCAGCCCATGGGGTGCCCCACAATGGGATCCCCTCACCCTCTCTCTGCCCTCAGGCCCAGAAAGCAGCCCCTCTCCTGGGAGCACAGCTCTGTCCTCCTGGGGGCCCGGGGACAAGGACACCTTCTGGGATACTTTTCTCCCCAGAGAACACCTTGAGGACACCTTGCTCCCCAAGCTCAGGCCTTCTGAGGGGCTATTGTGTCTCCATGAAAGAAATCTGTCCCCCACCTCGACTCCCATTTTATTGAATTCTCAGAGTCAGGGAGGTTGGAGAATAGGGTGAAGGTGTGGCCTAAAGCAGGGGCTCTCAGCCACTTTGGAAAGTCAGGCTGTGGGGCCCCAAGCAGCAGGGACCCCGGGGATGGTGCCCTCAGCCGCTGGTCCCCAGGAACAGGTGGCAGGCCCTGAGGGCTGCCTGCAGACAAGCCAGAGCCCCGCCCTCCCCTATTGTTTCCCACAACAGGTCCACCATCCCCATGGCCCCCACTTCCAGCCTCTCCCTCTCTCCATCCGAGGTCAGGGAAGAAGCTGCTGCCAGCTGCAGGAGGGTGCCAGCCCTGTCCCCTCCATGGCCCTCGGTGCCTTCTACAGGCGGCTCCAGGACTGTGAGGCAGGTGCCCGCCTCGGGCCCCATGGGGCAGGTGCATGGCCCCACGTGGCTGCCTCCGGCCAGTTGCATATGACAGACTCCGAGGCTTCGAGATTCACAGCCTCCTCCGCTGCTCCCACGGGGACTCCGCTTCTCTCTGCTCCTTCCGGAGCATGCGGCCACAGCACCAGCTTTCTTCAAGGCTTCCCCCTGGGCTCCAGGCTCACTGGCTGTGTTAGGGAGCCTGAGTCACCCTCTTGGGCTGGCCTGCGGCTTCCTCCTGCCTTCACTGGCCAGCTAGTAACTCATTCTTCCTTCCTGAGCACTCGCTCTGCAAGCTCTGAGACCTGGGGAGAGAGTGGAGAAGGAAGCAGGCCTATCCCACGTGCCCAGAGCACCCATGTTAGAGGGGACACGGGGACAAACTAGTAAGCAAATGACCCATTAGCTATGGGTGAGTCCTTCGGAGGACATCTAAAGCAAGAAAAGGGAGAGGGCATGGTGGGGAGGTGGACATTTTATGGCAGAGCTCTTACCAGGTCTGGGTGGGGGTTGCAGGTGGGCTGGTTTGCTGCTCCCAGAAGCCACAAAGAAAGCAGCCCTGCTTGGAAGGGGCTGTCTGCCGAGGAGGCTCAGCCTGCCCCCGGCCCCCTCCCCACATGGGACATGGAGATACGGGACAAGTGCTGGGCCTTGGTTTGGTCCACCAGATCCTCTCTGCCAGACGCTGGTGCCAGGAATTGGAGCTCACAGCACAACCCCCAGGCTGCCTGAAGTTTCTTGGGCCAGCAGCCAAGAGCCAGGAGCCAGTTCCTGCAGATCCGGGCCAGTCTGCACCCACTGGGCACCACCGTGTACTGGGCGCTGCCCACACGGCCTCCCCAGACTTAGAGGCTTGGACGGGCCAAGGCGCAGCAAGTGTGACACTCAAAAGTTTAACACCTGGAACAACTACACAAATCAAAACATCCACTTAAAGTTTAAAAATATTTTCCCTCTTGTTTGCCCAGTAGACTCTTCCAAGTGATACAAGTGGTAACACATATCCCTCACAGAATGGATTTAAATTTCCCTTCCCAGATGTGGCTGGTGAGGTGAGATCTTTCCACTTCTGAGCCGGGATCTGACACGGGGGGCCCTCATCCAGCGCTTCCATATAACCCCGTAACCCCGAGGGTAGGTAAGGCCCAGGGAGCCGGCACGTCCGTCACACGGGGCAGGCTGGGCACGCCCCAGACACCCCAGAAGCTGGAGCTCCATGGGATGAGTTTGCGTCCTCAGCGCAGGAAATCACCGGGCCGGGCCTCCAGGGGCGCCTCGGCCTGCGGGAGTCTGGAAGTTGCGGGTGGGGGGAGTGAAGGCTTTGGGGAGGCCCTGACCTTCCTCCCTCCTGCCACCCCTGGTCGGCGCTGGGCTCTTCCTCTGCTGCTGCACCAGACGGCCCCAGGCGCACCCCTCACCCCGACCCCCCCCCCACAGAGCCCCGCCCCTCTGCATTCGGCCAATCAGCTGCGGCGCGCCGCAGGGGGCGGAGCTGGGGGCTGGAGGGCATCTTGCCAACCCTCTCTGTCGCGGACAGGTAGACTGAGACCCTGGAGGAGAAGCTGGCTCCCCTCAGTGTCAGACGTGGTTGAAACCCCTCAGCGTGGACTCGGGGGTCCACTGGACTAAGCGCCCCCAGCTCTGGCCTTGGGCCTCTCCAGGCTTCAGCGTCCTCTCTCTCTCCTTCAACAATATCCTGTTGAGCCCTTCTATATGATATAGATTCTGGGGACACAAACGTGCCCCCGTAGAGGATTAAATGCACAGATCAAAGATGAAATCCTGTCCTCGGGGTGCTTTCAGAAAACAGAAGAGCAAATAAATTCAAATGGAATGTCAAAGAGTCGTGCCTGCGGGTGAAAAAATTCAGGCGAGGGGAGCGCAGAGAGCCTGAGGACAGGGAGGGGCAGTGCGTCAGAGGGCCACAGGGACATCCCTGTTCGCGACCTTTGAGCAGACCCTGCCAGGCAGAGGGGACAGCGAGTGCCGGGACTCGGAGGCAGGGCATGGCGACGACGTGAAGCGCAGCGAGAGAGAGAGCAGGTGGAGATGATGGTAGGGGGTGGCAAAGGCCTTGGATGGAGCTTGGATGTGCGCTGAGCGAGGTGGAAGCCCTTCCAAGGGTTTTGCTCGGAGGAGTGGCGTGACTCTAGCTAGAAGGTCTGCTCTGCCGCGTGGCATCTAGGCTGTAGGGGGTGGGTGGGGAGCAGGGAGGATTGTAGGAGCCAGTTGCTATCCAGGAGAGACGCAGTGGCTTGGATGAGTGATGGCAGTGGTGAAGAGTGGGGAGTAACTGGATAGAGACCCAGTGGGAAGGGAGAATTCTGGAATGGAGGTAAAGCCACCTCTCTGCCCTGAGGTGGTTCTGAGGAGCCCAAGTCCTATTTGAGGGTCTGCCTCACCTCCTGAGTTGGAAGGAAGCCCACTGAGCACCTGGCCCAGCCCTTCAATATGCGGCAATCAGGCTCAGAGAGGGCACGAATCTGTCCGAGGCCACACAGCCAATGCACATTTCCCACCATGGACTCAGGGGTGCTTCATTCACCAGCTGTGCAGCTGACACTAGGTAGGGGTGCCAGATTTAGCAAATAAAAGTACAGCAAACTCAGTTAAATTTGAATTTCAGGTAAACAATGGAATAAAATAATATAAGTATATCCCATACAACATTGGGGACATACATATACTTTAAAAACCTGTTTGTGGTTTTTCGGGGGCAAGATGGCAGACTGGTGAGCTGTATGTTTTAGTTACTCCTCCAGGAAAGTAGGTAAAAAGCCAGGAACTGCGTGGACTGGACACCACAGAGCAATCTGTCTTTGGGCATACTTCATACAACACTCATGAAAACGTGGAACTGCTGAGATCAGCGAAATCTGTAAGTTTTTTGCGGCCAGGGGACCCGCGCCCCTCCCTGCCAGGCTCAGTCCCGGGGGAGGAGGGGCTGTCAGCTCCGGGAAGGAGAAGGGAGAACTGCAGTGGCTGCTCTTATCGGAAACTCATTCTACTGATTCAAACTCCAACCATAGATAGACTGAGACCAGACACCAGAGACTCTGAGAGCAGCCAGCCCAGCAGAGAGGAGACAGGCATAGAAAAAAAACAACACGAAAAACTCCAAAATAAAAGCAGAGGATTTTTGGAGTTCTGGTGAACACAGAAAGGGGAAGGGCGGAGATCAGGCCTTGAGGCGCATATGCAAATCCCGAAGCAAAGCTGATCTCTCTGCCCTGTGCACCTTTCCTTAATGGCCCTGGTTGCTTTGTCTATTAGCATTTCAATAACCCATTAGATCTCTGAGGAGGGCCGTTTTTTTTTTTGTTTTTTTTTTTTTTTTTTAAATCCTTTTTGCTTTTTCTAAAACAATTACTCTAAGAAGCTCAATACAGAAAGCTTCAAAGAATTGAAATTTGGGCACGTCAAGTCAAGAGCAGAACTAAGAGAGCTCTGAGACAAAAGGCAATAATCCAGTGGCTGAGAAAATTCACTAAACAACACAACTTCCCAAGAAAAGGGGGGTGTCCGCTCACAGCCACCATCCTGGTGGACAGGAAACACTCCTGCCCATCGCCAGCCCCATAGCCCAGAGCTGCCCCAGACAACCCAGTGTGACGGAAGTGCTTCAAATAACAGGCACACACCACAAAACTGGGCGTGGACATTAGCCTTCCCTGCAACCTCAGCTGAATGTCCCAGAGCTGGGAAGGGGGAGCAGTGTGAATTAACAGAGCCCCATTCAGCCATCATTGAGCAGACTGGGAGCCTCCCAACACAGCCCAGCAGCCCAGAACTGCCCTGGGGGGACGGCACTCACCTGTGACATAGCACAGTCATCCCTCAACAGAGGACCCGGGGTGCACAGCCTGGAAGAGGGGCCCACTTGCAAGTCTCAGGAGCCATACGCCAATACCAAAGACTTGTGGGTCAGTGGCAGAGAGACAAACTGTGGCAGGACTGAACTGAAGGATTAGACTATTGCAGCAGCTTTAAAACTCTAGGATCATCAGGGAGATTTGATTGTTAGGGCCACCCCCCCTCCCCGACTGCCCAGAAACACGCCCCACATACAGGGCAGGCAACACCAACTACACACGCAAGCTTGGTACACCAATTGGGCCCCACAAGACTCACTCCCCCACTCACCAAAAGGCTAAGCAGGGGAGATCTGGCTTGTGGAGAACAGGTGGCTCGTGGACGCCACCTGTTGGTTAGTTAGAGAAAGTGTACTCCACGAAGCTGTAGATCTGATAAATTAGAGATAAGGACTTCAACTGGTCTACAAACCCTAAAGAACCCTATCAAGTTCAGCAAATGCCACGAGGCCAAAAACAACAGAAAATTATAAAGCATATGAAAAAACCAGACGATATGGATAACCCAAGCCCAAGCACCCAAATCAAAGACCAGAAGAGACACAGCACCTAGAGCAGCTACTCAAAGAACTAAAGATGAACAATGAGACCATAGTACGGGATATGAAGGAAATCAAGAAGACCCTAGAAGAGCATAAAGAAGACATTGCAAGACTAAATAAAAAAATGGATGATCTTATGGAAATTAAAGAAACTGTTGACCAAATTAAAAAGATTCTGGACACTCATAGTACAAGACTAGAGGAAGTTGAACAACGAATCAGTGACCTGGAAGATGACAGAATGGAAAATGAAAGCATAAAAGAAAGAATGGGGAAAAAAATTGAAAAACTCGAAATGGACCTCAGGGATATGATAGATAATATGAAACGTCCGAATATAAGATTCATTGGTGTCCCAGAAGGGGAAGAAAAGGGTAAAGGTCTAGGAAGAGTATTCAAAGAAATTGTTGGGGAAAACTTCCCAAATCTTCTAAACAACATAAATACACAAATCATAAATGCTCAGCGAACTCCAAATAGAATAAATCCAAAAAAACCCACTCCGAGACATATACTGATCACACTGTCAAACATAGAAGAGAAGGAGCAAGTTCTGAAAGCAGCAAGAGAAAAGCAATTCACCACATACAAAGGAAACAGCATAAGACTAAGTAGTGACTACTCAGCAGCCACCATGGAGGCAAGAAGGCAGTGGCACGATATATTTAAAATTCTGAGTGAGAAAAATTTCCAGCCAAGAATACTTTATCCAGCAAAGCTCTCCTTCAAATTTGAGGGAGAGCTTAAATTTTTCACAGACAAAGAAATGCTGAGAGAATTTGCTAACAAGAGACCTGCCCTACTGGAGATACTAAAGGGAGCCCTACAGACAGAGAAACAAAGACAGGACAGAGAGACTTGGAGAAAGGTTCAGTACTAAAGAGATTCGGTATGGGTACAATAAAGGATATTAATAGAGAGAGGGAAAAATATGGCAAACATAATCCAAAGGATAAGATGGCCGATTCAAGAAATGCCTTCACGGTTTTAACGTTGAATGTAAATGGATTTTAAACTCCCCAATTAAAGATATAGATTCGCAGAACGGATCAAAAAAAATGAACCATCAATATGTTGCATACAAGAGACTCATCTTAGACACAGGGACACAAAGAAACTGAAAGTGAAAGGATGGAAAAAAATATTTCATGCAAGCTACAGCCAAAAGAAAGCAGGTGTAGCAATATTAATCTCAGATAAAATAGACTTCAAATGCAGGGATGTTTTGAGAGACAAAGAAGGCCACTACATACTAATAAAAGGGGCAATTCAGCAAGAAGAAATAACAATCGTAAATGTCTATGCACCCAATCAAGGTGCCACAAAATACATGAGAGAAACATTGGCAAAACTAAAGGAAGCAATTGATGTTTCCACAATAATTGTGGGAGACTTCAACACATCACTCTCTCCTATAGATAGATCAACCAGACAGAAGACCAATAAGGAAATTGAAAACCTAAACAATCTGATAAATGAATTAGATTTAACAGACATCTACAGGACATTACATCCCAAATCACCAGGATACACATACTTTTCTAGTGCTCACGGAACTTTCTCCAGAATAGATCATATGCTGGGACATAAAACAAGCCTCAATAAATTTAAAAAGATTGAAATTATTCAAAGCACATTCTCTGACCACAATGGAATACAATTAGAAGTCAATAACCATCAGAGACTTAGAAAATCCACAAATACCTGGAGGTTAAACAGCACACTCCTAAACAATCAGTGGGTTAAAGAAGAAATAGCAAGAGAAATTGCTAAATATATAGAGACGAATGAAAATGAGAACACAACATACCAAAACCTATGGGATGCAGCAAAAGCAGTGCTAAGGGGGAAATTTATAGCACTAAACGCATATATTAAAAAGGAAGAAAGAGCCAAAATCAAAGAACTAATGGATCAACTGAAGAAGCTAGAAAATGAACAGCAAACCAATCCTAAACCAAGTACAAGAAAAGAAATAACAAGGATTAAAGCAGAAATAAATGACATAGAGAACAAAGAAACAATAGAAAGGATAAATATCACCAAAAGTTGGTTCTTTGAGAAGATCAACAAGATTGACAAGCCCCTAGCTAGACTGACAAAATCAAAAAGAGAGAAGACCCATATAAACAAAATAATGAATGAAAAAGGTGACATAACTGCAGATCCTGAAGAAATTAAAAAAATTATAAGAGGATATTATGAACAACTGTATGGCAACAAACTGGATAATGTAGAAGAAATGGACAATTTCCTGGAAACATGAACAACCTAGACTGACCAGAGAAGAAATAGAAGACCTCAACCAACCCATCACAAGCAAAGAGATCCAATCAGTCATCAAAAATCTTCCCACAAATAAATGCCCAGGGCCAGATGGCTTCACAGGGGAATTCTACCAAACTTTCCAGAAAGAACTGACACCAATCTTACTCAAACTCTTTCAAAACATTGAAAAAAATGGAACACTACCTAACTCATTTTATGAAGCTAACATCAATCTAATACCAAAACCAGGCAAAGATTGGTACAAAAAAGGAAAACTACCGGCCAATCTCCCTAATGAATATAGATGCAAAAATCCTCAACAAAATACTTGCAAATCGAATCCAAAGACACATTAAAAAAATCATACACCATGACCAAGTGGGGTTCATTCCAGGCATGCAAGGATGGTTCAACATAAGAAAAACAATCAGTGTATTACAACACATTAAAACTCGAAAGGGAAAAATCAATTGATCATCTCAATAGATGCTGAAAAAGCATTTGACAAAATCCAACATCCATTTTGATAAAAACACTTCAAAAGGTAGGAATTGAAGGAAACTTCCTCAACATGATAAAGAGCATATATGAAAAACCCACAGCCAGCATAGTACTCAATGGTGAGAGACTGAAAGCCTTCCCTCTAAGATCAGGAACAAGACAAGGATGCCCGCTGTCACCACTGTTATTCAACATTGTGCTGGAAGTGCTAGCCAGGGCAATCCGGCAAGACAAAGAAATAAAAGGCATCCAAATTGGAAGAGAAGAAGTAAAACTGTCATTGTTTGCAGATGATATGATCTTATATCTAGAAAACCCTGAGAAATCAACGATACAGCTACTAGAGCTAATAAACAAATTTAGCAAAGTAGCGGGATACAAGATTAATGCACATAAGTCAGTAATGTTTCTATATGCTAGAAATGAACAAACTGAAGAGACACTCAAGAAAAAGATACCATTTTCAATAGCAACTAAAAAATCAAGTACCTAGGAATAAACTTAACCAAAGATGTAAAAGACCTATACAAAGAAAACTACATAACTCTACTAAAAGAAATAGAAGGGGACCTTAAAAGATGGAAAAATATTCCATGTTCATGGATAGGAAGGCTAAATGTCATTAAGATGTCAATTCTACCCAAATTCATCTACAGATTCAATGCAATCCCAATCAAAATTCCAACAACCTACTTTGCAGACTTGGAAAAGCTAGTTATCAAATTTATTTGGAAAGGGAAGATGCCTCGAATTGCTAAAGACACTCTAAAAAAGAAAAACGAAGTGGGAGGACTTACACTCCCTGACTTTGAAGCTTATTATAAAGCCACAGTTGCCAAAACAGCATGGTACTGGCACAAAGATAGACATATAGATCAATGGAATCGAATTGAGAATTCAGAGATAGACCCTCAGATCTATGGCCGACTGATCTTTGATAAGGCCCCCAAAGTCACCGAACTGAGCCATAATGGTCTTTTCAACAAATGGGGCTGGGAGAGTTGGATATCCATATCCAAAAGAATGAAAGAGGACCCCTACCTCACCCCCCAACACAAAATTAACTCAAAATGGACCAAAGAACTCAATATAAAGAAAGTACCATAAAACTCCTAGAAGATAATGTAGGAAAACATCTTCAAGACCTTGTATTAGGCGGCCACTTCCTAGACTTTACACCCAAAGCACAAGCAACAAAAGAGAAAATAGATAAATGGGAACTCCTCAAGCTTAGATGTTTCTGCACCTCAAAGGAATTTCTCAAAAAGGTAAAGAGGCAGCCAACTCAATGGGAAAAAATTTTTGGAAACCATGTATCTGACAAAAGACTGATATCTTGCATATACAAAGAAATCCTACAACTCAATGACAATAGTACAGACAGCCCAATTATAAAATGGGCAAAAGATATGAAAAGACAGTTCTCTGAAGAGGAAATACAAATGGCCAAGAAACACATGGAAAAATGTTCAGCTTCACTAGCTATTAGAGAGATGCAAATTAAGACCACAATGAGATACCATCTAACACCGGTTAGAATGGCTGCCATTAAACAAACAGGAAACTACAAATGCTGGAGGGGATGTGGAGAAATTGGAACTCTTATTCATTGTTGGTGGGACTGTATAATGGTTCAGCCACTCTGGAAGTCAGTCTGGCAGTTCCTTAGAAAACTAGATATAGAGTTACCATTCGATCCAGCGATTGCACTTCTCGGTATATACCCGGAAGATCGGAAAGCAGTGACACAAACAGATATCTGCACGCCAATGTTCATAGCAGCATTATTCACAATTGCCAAGAGATGGAAACAACCCAAATGTCCTTCAACAGATGAGTGGATAAATAAAATGTGGTATATACACACGATGGAATACTACGCGGCAGTAAGAAGGAACGATCTCATGAAACATATGACAACATGGATGAACCTTGAAGACATAATGCTGAGCGAAATAAGCCAGGCACAAAAAGAGAAATATTATATGCTACCACTAATGTGAACTTTGAAAAATGTAAAACAAATGGTTTATAATGTAGAATGTAGGGGAACTAGCAGTAGAGAGCAATTAAGGAAGGGGGAACAATAATCCAAGAAGAACAGATAAGCTATTTAACATTCTGGGGATGCCCAGAAATGACTATGGTCTGTTAATTTCTGATGGATGTAGTAGGAACAAGTTCACTGAAATGTTGCTATATTATGTAACTTTCTTGGGGTAAAGTAGGAACATGTTGGAAGTTAAGCAGTTATCTTAGGTTAGTTGTCTTTTTCTTACTCCCTTGTTATGGTCTCTTTGAAATGTTCTTTTATTGTATGTTTGTTTTCTTTTTAACTTTTTTTTTCATACAGTTGATTTAAAAAAGAAGGGAAAGTTAAAAAAAAGAAAAAAAAGAAAAAAGACAAACAAGGAAAAAAAAAAAAGATGTAGTGCCCCCTTGAGGAGCCTGTGGAGAATGCAGGGGTATTCGCCTACCCCACCTCCATGGTTGCTAATATGACCACAGACATAGGGGACTGGTGGTTTGATGGGTTGAGCCCTCTACCATAAGTTTTACCGTTGGGAAGACGGTTGCTGCAAAGGAGAGGCTAGGCCTCCCTGTATTTGTGCCTAAGAGTCTCCTCCTGAATGCCTCTTTGTTGCTCAGATGTGGCCCTCTCTCTCTGGCTAAGCCAACTTGAAAGGTGAAATCACTGCCCTCCCCCCTACGTGGGATCAGACACCCAGGGAAGTGAATCTCCCTGGCAACGTGGAATATGACTCCCGGGGAGGAATGTAGACCCGGCATCGTGGGATGGAGAACATCTTCTTGACCAAAAGGGGATGTGAAAGGAAATGAAATAAGCTTCAGTGGCAGAGAGATTCCAAAACGAGCCGAGAGATCACTCTGGTGGGCACTCTTACGCACACTTTAGACAACCCTTTTTAGGTTCTAAAGAATTGGGGTAGCTGGTGGTGGATACCTGAAACTATTAAACTACAACCCAGAACCCATGAATCTCGAAGACAGTTGTATAAAAATGTAGCTTATGAGGGGTGACAGTGGGATTGGGAATGCCATAAGGACCAAACTCCACTTTGTCTAGTTTATGGATGGATGTGTAGAAAAGTAGGGGAAGCAAACAAACAGACAAAGGTACCCAGTGTTCTTTTTTACTTCAATTGCTCTTTTTCACTCTAATTATTATTCTTGTTATTTTTGTGTGTGTGCTAATGAAGGTGTCAGGGATTGATTTAGGTGATGAATGTACAACTATGTAATGGTACTGTAAACAATCGAAAGTACAATTTGTTTTGTATGACTGCGTGGTATGTGAATATATCTCAATAAAATGATGATTAAAAAAAAAAAAAAAAAAAAAAAAAACCTGTTTGTTGCTCATCCGAAATTCAAATTTAACTGGGCCTCCTGTATTTTATCTGACCACCCTAGAACCAAGGCCAAAGTGAAACCTCAGGAGAATAAAATGAGCTACTCCTCTCTGCTCAGCCCTTTCTTCTGGCTGAAGCCAGCTCCAGCTTCTCTGGCCTCTGTTCCCTGCCAGAGCTCCCACCCAACCAGGTATTCTTTGAACACCCATGGTCTTTGTTGAGCAAACCTTTGATGCCTTCTGGGTTTCATCCAAAGTGTCTGAGTGTCAATCTGGCCTCCAGGACAGTCACAGTCCTGTGACAGAGTCACCGAGCCTGGTCGCTGGGCTTTGCCCCACCTAGAGGAGTCGTTGGCTTCTCTGAACCTCCATTTCCCATCCATAAACGGGCCTGGTTCATTTCAAAAAACATATACTGAGCGCCTACTCTATGCCACACACCCTGGGGGCCTCCGTGAGTTCACGGGTAAATGACACACCCCAAGAGAGAAAGAACAGGATGGCTGAAGCAAACGAGAGCCAGATGGGAAAGGGTACAGTTCTGGGCAAAGTACTCTATGAATGTATAAGAACACAGGATGCCAACCCCAGTCCTACTACATAAGCTGTGTGATCCTGGGCAGCTGAATTAACCTCTCTGAATATTGAATCCAGTCTATGAAGTCAGCTTTTGATTTTCCTTGTGCCCTGTGTCATCCTTGTTGTTTTAGGTTTGCTATCAAAATTCAGTTTGTTTTAATAATATTCGATGGTGGCAAGGATAAGGAAATGGAGAGAGGTGAGGGTAAATTTTATAATCCCTCTGGACATTAATTTGAAATAGGTATCAAGAGCCTTCAAAACGGTCCACATCATATCTCTTGGTACAGTAATGAACCCTCCTGTATGCAACCCAAGACAGTAGAGGAGCAGTATGCCTGGGTTCAAATCCCAGTACCACCACTCCCTCAGCTGTGTGACCTTGGATAAGTCACGTGATCTCTCTGGGCCTTAGTTTTCTTCCTGAACACTGGCAGCCAGGCCTGTTTCCTCTAAGAAGGAATTCAAAGGATTCTTCTCTGTGCAATATGAAGAAGAAAGACCCAGAGTTTTGCTGAATGGTGCAGCCAACCACCCTGCAGAGAAACTCACAGTCCACAACCCACACCCATGAGCTCTGAGCTTCTGCGCAGATTTTTAGTCCCTTAGCCTTAATCTGAGCAGAAAACGAAGCACTTCCAGATACCTGAGAGCTGTCTGTAAAGGAAAAGACACCCTAACAAAAATGGGGGAAGAAGAAACTGGCAGGACCAGGGACTATGCAAGGAAAAGAAAAGACCAAAATCTTAATAATATCCTCAGAAAGGTAAGTCTGTTGGCATCCCTGGAAAAAGAAGAGGCCTCCATAAAAAGGAACATTTGGAGAACAGAAAAAGAGCTCGTGGAAATTAAAAACATGAGGGCAGAAATTAGAAAACAAAGTCGAGGAACTTACCCAGAACATAGAGCAAAAAATAGAGAGATGGAAAATAGAAAAGAAAAAATAAGAGAAATAGAAGCCTAACCCACAAGATCCTTGAATAATAAGCATTCCAGAAAGAGAGAATGTAGGAAATGGAGTGGAGGAAATCATCGATGAAATCATTCAAGAAAATTCCCCAGAACCAAGGACATGGGTTTCTAGATGAAAAGAGCCCAGCAACATGCCCAAATTAATAAATGAAAATTGGCCCATCTCAAGGCACATTAAATTGGATGTTCTGAACAGAGGGACAAAGAAAAGATCCTCACTTCTTACAAGAAAGGAAAATACAGTCTCATCCAAAATCAGGAAGACAAATCAGTACTGTCTTCCCAACTCTTTTGGAAGCCAAAGAAGAAAAGAACAATGTCTTCAAAATTCTAAAGGAAAATGATTTCTGACCTAGAGCTACACACCCAAGAAAACTGTCAATGAAGGGCTAGGGCATTTTCAGCTATTTGGGGTCTCAAAATACTTATGTACTATGCATGCTTTCTATTGAAATACTGGAAGACGCATGTGCCAGTTCGGATGTTTTATGTCCCCCAAAATGCCATTATCTTATGTGGGCACACATACATCTTGTATGGGCAGATGTATTAGTGTTGATTAGGTTGTAATTTTTGATTGAGTGTTTCCATGGAGATGCGACCTGCCCCACTGTAGGTGGTAACTCTGATTGGATAATTTCCATGGAGGTGTGGCCCCGCCCATTCAGTGTGGGCCTTGATTAGTTTACTGGAGCACTTTATAAGCTCAGACAGGAGTGAGCTTGCTACAGCCAAGAGGCACACTTTGAAGATGTACAGAAGCTGAGAGAGGAGCTGCAGATGAGAGATAGTTTGAAGATGGCCATTGAAAGCAGACTCTTGTTCCAGAGAAGCTAAGAGAGGACAAATGCCCCAAGAGCAACTAAGAATGACATTTTTGAGGAACTGCAGTCTAGAGAGGAACGTCCTGGGAGAAAGCCATTTTGAAACCAGAACTCTGGAGCAGATACTAGCCACATGCCTTTCCAGCTAACAGAGGTTTTCTGGACGCCATTGGCCATCCTCCAGTAAAGGTACCCGATTGCTGATGTGTTACCTTGGACACTTTATGGCCTTAAGACTGTAAGTGTGTAACCAAATAAACCCCCTTTATAAAAGCCAATCCATTTCTGGCATTTTGCAAAAAGGCAGCATCAGCAAACTGGAACTATGCACAAGCCATTAAAAAAGGGAGTAAACCCAGAAAGAGGAAGAGATGTGTTCAGGAAACTAAAGCTCCAACACTGGAGAAGGGCTGAGGGATTCTCCAGGAAGATGGAGGTGGGAGGTGGCCAGTGCCCACTGGGTACCAGGCAGGGAGGGTGGCCAGCTCCACCTGGAGCAGCTCAGACACCGTCTTCACGCTGATGAGAGTGATAGAATAGCTGGTGTGAATGAGCACCCTGAGACAGGACTGAGACATCTGGCCGAGTTTGGAGTACAGTTTGTGATAGGTACTTTGAAAACTATGTAAACACTGAAAGAGAGAGAAAAAAAAGAGAAACAAGGAGGGAGGGATGGAGGGAGGAAGAAAGAAAGAAAAGTTATTAACATCACAGAAAACAAAACATTTTTCAGTAAAGGAAAAGTATTCATAATGTTCTGTAGCATTCAGATCTAAATTGTGTTCGCAGTTAAAATAGTTTAGCTTGTAATGCTGATGATCTCAATCAAAATCATAAAATAATTACATTTTGAGGAAGGGGTGGAATACGTGTATGTGAGTAAGTGTAAATGCACATGTGTGCTCAGGCAAGGGATAGAGAGAGCTCAACTCCCATCCTCCGTGGTGGGGAATTAATAGATAATGGTTAAACTGAAAAATCAGGAATTAGTCCTCCAAGCCTGGCAGGGAAGTCACAAAATGATCCACTTAAATAGTTGAAGGAAATGCCTCTGGGTAAGAGGAGATGGGTGGAGGAGGTATCTAGGATTGCTGTTTTTCATGACAAGCCTTATCAAACTAGTTAATGTGTTATAACAGGACTTATGATCGATTATGCATATATTTAACATTGATAAGAATTAAGACAAAAAATGGAAGATGGATGGACGGAAGGAAGATGTTCTAGTTTGCTAATGCTGCCGGAATGCAAAACACCAGAGACGGATTGGCTTTTATAAAAAGGGGTTTATTTGGTTACACTGTTACAGTCTTAAGGCCATAAAGTGTCCAAGGTAACACATCAACAATCAGGTACCTTCACTGGAGGATGGCCAATGGCGTCCGGAAAAGCTCTGTTAGCTGGGAAGGCAAGTGGCTGGCATCTGCTCCAAGTTCTGGTTTCAAAATGGCTTTTTCCCAAGATTTTCCACTCTAGGCTGCAGCTGCTAAAAAATGTCACTCTTCATTGCTCTTGGGGTGTTTGTCTTCTCTTAGCTTCTCTGGAGCAAGAGTCTGCTTTCAACGGCCATCTTCAAAACTATCTCTCATCTGCAGCTCCTCTCTCAGCTTCTGTGCATTCTTCAAAGTGTCCCTCTTGGCTGTAGCTCCTTTTCAAAATGTCACTCTCAGCTGCACTGAGTTCCTTCTGTTTGTCAGCTCATTTATATGGCTCCAGTGATTTAATTTAGACCCACCCTGAATGGGTGGGGTAACACCTCCATGGAAATTATCCAATCAGAGTCATCACCCACAGTTGGGTGGGGCGCATCTCCATGGAAACACTCAAAGAATTACAATCTAATTAACCCTGATATGTCCGCCCACATGAGATTACATCAAAGATAATGGCATTTTGTGGGACATAATACATTCAAACCGGCACAGAAGGAAATAGAAAAACAGAGAAAAGAAAAAGAAGAGAAGAGAAAAAAAAGAAGGGAAAGAAAAGAAAAGAAAGCAAAGAAAAGAAAAGAAAAGGAAAGACAAGAAAAGAAAAGAAAAGAAAAGAGAAAAGAAAAGAAAAAGTCCAGGAGAGAAGTCTCTCTGCATGATGGTTCTCTCTGGGTGGAGCGACGACAGGTGTTTTTACTTTCCTTTTTGTTCTTCTCCTCGGTTTGGTCCGAGGTTGACAGCATGCATCTATTTCTCGTGGTGTCATTGGAGAATAAGGAGCTCGTGAAGCTGGCCTGGCAGCCAGTCCAGGCCCAAGACTTTGGAGACCCTGACTCAGGGGCGACGGGGCCACCAAGTGCTGCTGGGGAGGCCAGCAGGGTGCGGGGCACCCACCCCGGCCCTGGACAAGCTCTACCCCCACGGGCCAGAAGAAACAGACCCCGGGTGAACCCCGCAAAGAGCATCTGAGTGCAGCCCGGGGGTCCCCACTTCAAAGTCTCCCACTAATGCCTCCCAACAAGTGTGGCCGAGCCTCGGCGTGTTCCCTCGCCAGCTGACAGCACCTGTTTGCAGACAAAGCTCAAGAGCAGAGAGGCCGTGCAAGGCCAGGGGTGCTGCGACCAGAAAATGTTTTCACAACCAGGCCCGCAGCCAAGCATTCATGCCCATTTAGTGCTGGCTGGTCATGGAGCTTCTCCCCCAAACACCGTCTCCCCTCTTCTTCCCACCATGGTGGTTCTTGGTCCTGGGCTGAAGTCAGCCTCCCAAACCAAACCTCACCCATAGGCCCACCCACCAGGCACAGGGCGTCTCCTTCCCAGCAGGCTCGGTCTCTTTCTCTAACTTTCTGATCTTAGGCAATTTATTTAAACCCTGACCCTCAGTCTCCCTCAACTGCAAAATGGGGATGATATCGTCATTGCAGGGTTGTGGGAAGCTTCATGAGTAATGCCAGCAGACAGCCTGGCACGAAGCTGAAAGCTCTTCCCATTATCTGTCGCTGCCTGACAATCTGCCCCCAAAGCTTTGTGGCTTAGGGGCCATTTCATTTGCTCATGATTCTCACGGGTCAGGAATTTTGGCCGGGCTCCACACAGCGGCCCTTCTGCTCCACGCAGCATCAGCAGGTATCCACCCGGCTGCATTTGGCTGGCATCTGGCTGAGCTGGGATGTCCTAGATCCACCTCACTCATGTGGCAGGTGGTTGATGCTGGTGACAGCCAGGAGCTCGGCGGGGGCTTCAGTTCTCCAGCAAGTGGGACTCCCTGGGTGGCTGCTGGGTTCCAAGAAGGAACGTTCCAAGATGGGCAAAAGAAGAAGCTGCCGGTCTCTCAAGGAATAACACAGTGCCACTTCTAGCACATTCTATTGGTCAAAAGTGAACCCATTTCCAAGGAGAGGGAAAATTCAACAGGGGAGCAGCAGAGAATTTGCAATTATCTTTAATGCACCACATAGATGTCATCATTCTCAATCCTGCACCTTCTTAGCTAGAGTCCATGGAGTAGCTACGCTTTATTATAACGTGGCTTGTGATCAACAGCCATTTGTTCCTTCAGTCATGCAACAACTAATATTTACTGAGTACTTACTATGTGCTAGGTACTAGGGATACAATCAATGAGCAAAAAAATCATAGCAGTGGCCCCACAGGAGGTTAGATTTTTCCTGGGAAGACAGAGCTTTGAAAACCATCAATTGCAGTAGAGCATGATTTGAACTGGGTGTGTGTGGGGGCGTCGGAGGGCAGGGAGAGAATGCTGTCCTGGGGCAGGGGTGAGGGACCTCCAGAGTCAGGACGCCTGAGCCCAGGCTAGAGGAGGCACAGGGGCTGGCCGGGCATCACATGACCAGGATGTGATGGCTCCAGGAAACAGAACAGAAGGAGGAGCAGCATGGTCAGAGCATGGCTGGGTGGCACAAGGCTGACTGCAGGACCAGGTGGGGGCCTTGGAAGCTTAGAGCAAAAGGAGGGATTCAGGCAGACAGGTGACATGCTTGGATGTCAATTCTACAAAGTTGACTCTGGCCAAGGAGGAGAAAAGGGATGAGAGCAGGGAAGTGCCAAGCATCTACGGTTTGAAGAAGACAGGATGGTGAGGATGGAGAGAAGTGGGGGTGGGTTCAGCAGGTCGTCAGGGACACCGTCAATATTGTTAGGGAGAGGCTGGTGATGGACAGATGGGGGGATGAGCAAGAGGGAGGTCCAAGGTGGATGTGAGACTGGATGGACCTGGCATGCTTCATTTAGAAGGGCGTCACAGACCGCTGAGTGGTCCTTGGGGGGTCAGGGGGTAGACGACAAGGCAATTACAGTTAAAATTGCCTCATTATAAAGCTTGTCATATTGTAGATATGCACTATCCAAACTTTTAGAAGGTAATAGATAACAGATATTGCAACCCATCTTTAGGCAGATACAGAAACAACATTACTGAAACTGGCTCCCAGACCAATGTGTACCACCTGCTTCCATGTCTAAGGAAAAAGAGGAAGTAATGAAGCAGGCATTGTTGATGGAGCAATTATTGGATGGTTGTTCCTCAACTTGGAGATGCCCCATGAGCATTGCATATGTCCATCTTAGGTCCAGAAAAGATGTCTGGGCCGAAGATAACAAACTGGTGGCCCTTAGCACAGGCCAGGTTATACGTCAGTAACAAACAACCCTCAAATCTAAGAAGCTGGTAACAGCGAAGGTTACATTCTCGCACACACGGTCATTCACCACAGGGTAGGTGGGATTCAGCATGGGCACCTCAGCAGAGCCTGGATTGTTCTCCCCAATAAGCCCTGCACCAAAGGCTGAGGAATCCAGTCGGGGCTCCTTCACTCCCACCCCAGGCCCTCCAAGGTGCAAAGTCAGGGCATCTGTCTGTTAAAGCAGGTACTCTGAAATGGACTGGCTTGCCCAAGTCATGCACAATTGGTTGGGAGGCTCTGGGCTTCTGGCTGGAAGGAAGGTTGGAGAACAGCTGCCAGAGAGCAGCCTGCAGCCTACAGGGGTATCCAAGGCAGAAGCTGCTGGAATCAATGAATTCTTGCCATGTCAGTTCTTAGTACTTGGCTCACCATGCACATGCGCGTGGGAGAGAGTGTCCAACTGGCCGTATCTAATCACATGCCCACCCTGGGCCCACCAGACCATATCCACTCTTTTTGAGGGGGGAGGGTATCCCCAAGGGAAACTAGGACACTGCAACCAGAAAAGGGATGCTAGGAAGCTCAAGCACAAACATACAGTGAGGTGCACACTCTTCGTGTACAGTTCAACATTTTCACAAGATTACACCTGTGTAGCCAGATGTGCACTTCCAGCACCAGGAAGTCCCCCCATCAAGCACCATCCCAATCTATACCCTCAAAATTAACCACTGTTCTTACAGCCACCCCCTTATTCTAGTCTGGTCTGCTCTTGAACTTCACATAAATGGAGCCACACGGTGCATACCCGTGGCTGGCTGCTTTGTTTCCTCATGCCACTGAGAGGTTCATTCGTGTGGTCACATTAGCAGTAGTTTGTCCCTTTTTTCCTGCTGTGGACTATTTCCTTTTGAGGATATGCCACCCTCTATATACCCATTGTCCTACTGAAGGACATTGGGGGCGTGGGTGCCATATATTTTTGTCAAACTGACCCGAAGCACACTAGAATAAAGAAAGATGTCTACAGAGGCAAGTGCGAGGAGCCACTTCTCAGTTCTTGGTGTGCTCTTGAGGCATCATCTTTGTTCTTCTATCCCCATCCCAGCCCTGAGGAAAATCCAGCCTCATCCTTGACCCCTGGCCCAGTGCTCCTGCACCTCCCCTGGGCGGCTGCCCTTGGAAGGCTCTGCTCAACCTCCAAATGGAGAATTTGGGGTCTCACTTTGGCACAAGGGATGGAGTTAACCCCTGAGGGCAGGGGCTGTCTGGAGCTGGCACAGGCCTGGCACATGACGGGACTCCAGAAATATGTGTGGAATGGATGGAATTGAACAGAGTTGACATAGGAACGCTGCCCCAGGCCAGAGGACAATGAGAAGAACCTGACTCCCAAGCTCCCAGAAGCCCAGATTTGCCTGGGCCCAAAGCCAGGTTCCGGCCTGGCAAGGACAGGGATGGACGCTGCTCCCTTTTGCTACAGTTAGCAGAAGACCGTGGCGAGGTTCCCTCGGGCCAGGCCCTCGCAGCCAGGATGGGCTGGGAACCGAGAGCGAGGAGAGAAAGCAGGGGGACAACCTCTCCAGACCCCCTCCCATGGTGAGAACCGCAGTGGCCTTGCTCTCCCAGGGAAACCGAGTCGTGCACCCTTCCCACCCACCCCTAGTTGAAACTGTTGCAGATCTTCATCAGTCCCTGGGACTTCAAGGCATGGGCTGGTCCAGGGGGTGTGTGGAATGAGCTCAGAGGGACAGTTGAGGTGGGTGGTGGGTGGAAGGGGCCAACCAGGCAGGAAACCCAAGTCCTATTCAGTGGCAACATCGAGGGCTGGTGGGAGCTGGGGCAGAGTATTGCGATTTGGAGTCTATCAGATCCCATGAGCCCCCCACACAGCTAGTTACTTGCTTTGTGACCTTGGGCAAGTCACTTCACCTCTCTGAACCTCAGCTTTCTTATTTGACAATGGGGCTAGCCTGTACCTCCAAAAGCTATAAAGAAGATTAAATCAGAGAACGTCCAGACAAGGCCTGGCATACAGAAGAGCTCTGTAAGGCCACCCTCGGCCTGCCCGTCTTCAGATCTCTGCCCATTTGGTGGGACTGGACAGAGGTGGGTGAATGGGACCCAGGAACTCAAAAGCAGCCTCGAGTTGGTCAGCCATGAGGACTAGAGGACAGTATCCTGGGGATTTGCTAAGGGGGTTCCCCTCTTCTGATCTCTCTTAAAATGCTGGCTACTGGAATAGGCTTGGGGTGAAAATGGGAAAGTATAAAAAGAGGATTGGGAAGAAAACCGAGTTTGTTTCTTTGGACTAGTGCAGTGATTGTAAGTAAATGAATGAGTGAAGGGAGTAACTGAATAAATGAATGAATTGAAAAACGATAGAAATAACTACAGCTAAAACATAAAATGTGTACTCTGGGCTGGGCATTCTGACAAGTGCCCTTTTCATTTAAGCCTCACAGAAGGCCACATGAAGTAGGTACTATTTTTCTTCCCATTGTACATTTCAAGAAACTGAGACACAGAGAGACAAAGCAAACCATCCAAGAGCAGCAAACTTCCCACCTAAGGGCAACAACCTGGAACCCCCAGAACATGGGTTCCAGAAGCCTGGCCCTCAGGGGGTTGGGTGGATGGTGGGATGGTTGAATGAAGGGATGAAGAGGTGGATGGATGAATGGAGGATGGATGGATGGAAGGGTAGATGATGGATGGATGGACAGGTGGGTGAGTGGATGGATGGTGGGATGGATGGATGGATGAAGGGATGGAGGGAGGAAGGATGGATGGGTAGGTGAATTGAATGGATGGATGGATAGATGGAGGGGTGGATGGAATGGGGAGGGATGGATGGAGGGTGGGAGGGTGGATGGATGGATAAAAGTATGGAAGGAAGATGGATGGATGGGAGTTGGGTGAATGGATGAATGGATGAGTAGAGGATGAATGAGTGGATAGATGGATGGAGGGGTGGATGGAGGATGGGTGGATGGGTGGATGGATTGATGGATGGATGGATAGAGGATAGATGGGTGGATGGATGGATGGCTGGATCGATGGATGGATGAAGGGATGGAGGGAAGATGGATGAATGGGTGGGTGGATGGATGGGTGGGTGAAGGGGTGGATGGATGGATGGATGAGTGGATGGAGCAATGGATTGGTGGATGGATGGAGGAATGGATGAATGGATGAGTGGGTGGATGAAGAGAGGGATGGAAGGATGGATGGGTGGAGGAGGGATTAAGGGATCAATGGATGGGAAGGATGTATTGAGAGAAGAAGAAATGAAGAAAATATTGAATGGGTAAGCATGGATGACTACAGGAATTGGGATGATGCCTGGAGCTGATGTCTAAGAAGTTCCAGGGTGTCTGCTGGAGCACAGGAGTCAGGAGCTAATAAGATGTTAACAGGTGCCTGGAAACCAAGGCCCACCCCCACCTTTTGACCCTGACACCCCACAATTCCCAGTTCATTCCTCCAGGATAAGCCTTGCCCTCAGCAGCCCACTTTTTTAAAGCTCTGATCCCAGGGGAGGTCCCCTCTGCAGTCAGAGCAGCCTGTAGGAATGACTGTGTCCTCCGGGGAGGATGAGGCTAAGAAGGGGAGCTGGGGAGGGATATCTCTTCCCCAGCTCCAGGGGAAGTTGCCGTCTCCAGGACAACCGCAGCCACTCCCTCCCACTGCATTGGAGCCGGCACATCCCTGGAGTTGAGGGGAAAATGGAAACCAGGCACAGCCTTGCTGTGAGCAAACCCGCTTGCAGCCACTCCCTTCACTCTCAATTTTTCCACTACCAGGAAACTGGGTGTCCTGGCGTCATCACTGTGGGCGTCACGTGTGCAGCTCACACAGTGCTCAGCAGCCCAAGAATGCTCTCTCCCTTGGGGAACACCCTCCAAGCCAGCCCGCTCAACCACTGTGGTGGCCCCCAGGCCACCGTTTGTTCCCTGGGCCTCAGTTTCCCCATCTATCAAATAAAGAACATAATGCTATCTCCACCCACCTCTCAGGAATACTTGGTCCTTTTTCAGGGGAAAAAATTGCTTACATTGCATTTATTCCATGCTGGTCCTTGTTATAATCGCTTCACAAATATCAACAATTTTAATTTCCACACAACCTTGGGAAGCAAGTCGTGTTGTCATTTCCCCGTTTTACAGCTGAGGCCCCAGCCCCTGTCGCACCCCAGGTCCCCATCCTGCCTGTCCTCCCTCTTCCACACCCCTGTGGCTGCCCAAGATGGGGACCGCCTCTTCCCGTCACTGCCGCCTCCCGTTATATCCTTCCACTGGGTCCTCCTTCCTCCTTACTCTTCTTCCTGAACCTTCTCTCCTTGCCCTTCCTGTCCAGCACCAAAATCTGCTTCTCAGGGACCCCTGGCGATACCATAAGCAACCTCCTCCACTCCCACCCGTCCCCCAATATCCCTGCTCCACCGGGGCTGCCCTCCCCTCTCTTGGGCTCCCAGCCCGAGAGGAGAAGTCCAGAAGCTCCTGGCCCCGCCTGCCACCCCGTCTCCTCTCAGAAGCCCAGACCACCCGCCCTGCTGCCATCCCCATTGCTGTCCTCTCCTGGGCTGCAGGACAGACCCTGGCATCCTTCCTGAGCTCAGCACCTCCTTGTAGACACCTCTTCTCTCCTCACCCACCCTGGTGGTGCTTGGACCCCTCAAGCCTCACTTTTGTAGCAGACAGGATTATACTGTTACAAGCATGGAAAATCCAGCCCAAGCTGACTTTAATGAACAAGGAAATATATTTATCCAAAAAACTGGAAAAATCAAGGGGGATCTGGATTCAGGTGCAGCTTGATCCAGGACTGAAACCAAGTAGTCTCTCTCTACCTGCTCATGGAACCCCAACAACTCCAGTCTCTCCTCCCAGCACCTTGTCTGGTGGAGAGAGAATCCACTTCTCTGATGTCTCAAACAAAAGCCTGGGAACAGGTTTCCCACGGGGATGGGGTGGAGGGGAGCTCGGAATATGCTGATTGGCTTGGCCAAGGTCACATGCCCGCACCCCTGGGTGGGAACAGCTTCTTCAGAGGGGTGGGTCCTCGAATAAGAGCTGGATTCTGGCATCACAGAAAGAGATTCAGGAAAACAACCAGGGTCCACCACAAATTCCCACGGCTTTTCCCAGACCCACGTGGGCAGGATCACGTCTTCCATCCCGTCCTCACTCCAAACGGCTCGTCCTTTAAGATCTTAAACTCAGAAATTCCCTCTTTTGTGGTCAAGAGGCCTGAGCGACCTTGCTGACACCCAGCCCCCTCCCCACTGTCACGGCCACGGCTTCTGACCTTGTTCCAGGACAAAGCCCCCGAGGTGCCCACTTTGACTCTGACAGCGCTCTGCTCCCCACCACCAACAAGCTTGCCCCAATAACTCTTCTGAGAGCACAGCATCGATGAGGCCCTCCCCCATAAAAATAAAAAAAAGAAAAGCTTCCTGCACGGCTGGGCTGGAAACGATCTTACACATTCAATACAAAGTACACTTCTTATGAGGGAAGACGGAATTGAGAGGAGGAAGGGACTGAAAACTTGGTAGCCTGGACAACTGCCCCCAGCTGGAATGAGCACGTTTTGGGGTCTTCTTTTGGGGCCAGCACAAACAGGAAGCAGTGCCTGGCTCCCCTGGGAATCCTTGTGAGGCAGATGCGGTGGGGGGGTTTTGTGCCGTGTTCAGGAAAGAGAGTGGACCCCACGTGAAGCTCAGCAGCGGGAGAACAGAGTCCAAGAGAGAATTATCACGTAGGAGCGTAAGAAGGTGTCGCTGACGAGAGCTCCAGCCTTCGACGCTGCCAGGGACGTCCAGAGCTGCCCAGATGGGGGAAGCTGTCGGGAAGTGATTATACACTGTTCCCAGAAACTCCGAGGAGGATAGTTTTCCTCAAAATCAGAAGAAATGCCAGTGGGTTTAGTGACAAAGGAAAGGCATGTGATCAGATACTTTTATGTCTTTAGCTCTTGCTTTAAATTGTGTTGCTTTCTTTTGGGGTATCTTACGGTACCCAGGTGATCATTTATGTTATTGTTTTAATAGTGTATTTTAATGAAGATTGTTAAAATTTTAACGTTTCTGTTGATGGCGCTTGGGGGACATAGAACCTCCAGGCTTGTGTGGTCAAAGTCAAGAATGAGTTTTCCTGGGAGCAGGAGCAGTGCTGAGAAGGAGGTGCCAGCCCCAAACCCAGATCTGCTCAGCAGCAGCAGCAGAAGAGAGAAGAGGCTAAAACAGGCAACAGAGGTCCTGGGAGCCAGAGAAGCGAGGAAGGGAGGGGAGGAAGGAAGGGAGGGGAGAGATCACCGGGAAAGCTCCTTGGAGGGTTAGGGCTCCTCTGAGGCTTGGAAGGATGGGTAGTATTCTGGTTTGTATATATTATGTCCCCCAGAAAAAGCCATGTTCTTTGGTGCAATCTTGTGGGGGCAGACGTATTAGTGTGGATTAGGTTGGAACCTATTGGTTCAGTGTTTCCATGGAGATGTGACCCACCCAACTGTTGGTGATAGCTCTGATTGGATGATTTCCATGGAGGTGTGGCCATGCTCATTCAGTGTAGGCCTTGATTAGGTTACTAGAGCCTTATATAAGGTCAGACAGGAGGAGCTCACTGCTTTTGCTGAGACAGACATTTTTGAAGACACCCATTGGAAGCTGATGCAGACATTTTGGAGAATGCCGTCTTGAAATGCAACCTGGGAACAAGCAGACGGCAGCCACGTGCCTTCCCAGCTAACAGAGGCTTTCCGGATGCCAATGGCCTTTCTTCAGTGAAGGTACCCTTTGTTGATGGACACTTTATGGCCTTAAGACTATAACTGTGTAACCAAATAAACCCCCTTTATAAAAGCCAGTCCATTTCTGGTGTTTTGCATTCTGGCAGCATTAGCAAACTAGAACAGGTGGGATGTACAATGTTCTAAGCAAACAGGGACCATGTGAACAAAGATGGACATGGGAAGGGCTCAGTTTTAGGAAGAGTAACACTCTGGCTTGGTTGGAGAAAAACAAGCACACGGAGGTACGATCACAGGCAATGTTTGGTTAAATTAGGAAACAGGGAAGGATTTGTTAAGACACAAAAAGCACAAACCATACAGAAAAAGAATGATAAAATTCATAACATTCAAAGGAAAAAGACATTTAAAAAGTGAGTAGATAAGCCACTAAGAGAAGATATCTATAACGCATATATCTGGCAAAGGATTGGTCTCCAAATTACATAAAGAATGCTTACAAACAAAATGGAAAAAGACAAACAACCCATTGAAAAATGTGCAAACGATATGAACAGGCAATTTGCAGAAAAGAAAACCAGGGTGGCCCATAAGCATATGAAAAGACACTCAATTTCATGGTTAATTATGAAAGGTAAATTAAAATAATTTTTAAATTCATAATAATTTTACCCTTCCTCCAAGAAATGAAAAGTCTGACAATAGTAAGCATCAGGTGAGGATATGGAGAACAAAGAACTGTCATGCCTTTCTTGTATCCTCTTGGGAGCGCAATTTGGCAATACCTAGTAGAGCTGGAGAAGCATGCATTTGTATAACACACAGCACTCCTCCTGAGTAGGTAACTGGAGTCATTTTTAAGGATGGCTGCAAAGTATTAGACATTCCTCTTACCCAGAGGTGGGGCTCTAGGTGCCCTCCCCTTAAATCTGGGTGGGTCTGTGATTCCTTTGGGCAATGAGTTTATGTGACAGTGAGGTTCCACAACTTCCAAACCTCAGGCACAGAGGCCAAGCAGCTTCTGCCTTCTCTGCAGGGTCACTCACTCTTGAGCATAAGACCGCCATGCTGGAGACACAACGATGGCCTTCAGTTGACATTCCTGGCTGAAAACCCAGCCTTCCAGCCATCCTCTCTGACCTGTCTTGTATCTTCCAGGCTCGCCCCGAGTGACCCCAGTCCACACCAGGATGGAACAGAAGCATCTCCCAGCTGGGCCCTGCCCCAAATTCCTGACACCCAACATTGTTGTTTCAAGCCAGTAAATTTTGGGGTTGTCTGTTAATCAGCCACAGATAACTGGAACCACACCCAACAGAAATTCATGTACATGTGCATTGAAGACATGTAATGAGAGGTTTATTATTTCATTTGTAAAAGCAAAAAAAAAAAAAAAAAAAATCTAAAGACATAATATAAATCTAAAAATCTAAAAAAAATCTAAAAATCTAAAAAAAAATCTAAAGACATAATATATTCATATGATGCAATGAGAATGAATGAATTAGAGCACTTGGGCCTATGTGGATCATCTCAGAACAATGTTGAGCAAAAAAAGCAAGTTGCAGTAGGATATGTACAGCTTGGTGGCATTTATATAAAATTGTAAATTATGCAAAACAGTACAATATTTTGTTTATGGATGCTTATCTATATAGTGAAAATATTGCCACATGCGAGAGAACGAAGAATAGCAGATTCATTATGGTGGCTACCTCTGGGGAGGGAGGGAGAAGATGGGGCGGGGAGGGGTCCACAGTGACCTTCAACTTTTCTTCGTTTTATTTATTTAAAGAAAATCTGAAATAAACATGAAAATATGTTCAACTCTGAGAAAATTGAGAAGTGGTCCTGCAGGGGGATACAAATGTTTAACAGCTGGTTTGAAATAGGCACCTTGGGTACCCTCCCCTCCCCACTGCATGGCTGTGCCAGGTGTTAACCCCTTAGTTGCTGCATGGCAGAGAGGTCTAGGCAGGTCCAGGGGAAGGGCCTTGTTCCAGGGAGTGTGGTGCTCAGAGGCTTGGGATAACAGCTCTTTACCTGCCTGAATGAATGCATTTTAGTATTTTAACGACTCGGCCATCATGACTGAATACAAGCCTGGTGTCCGTGAGTATTAATTATGTCAATTCATTATATTATTCTATGCTTGTTTGAAAGACTTCATACTTTTTTAGAAGATACAGGTGGGAAGGGTGATGACTATGACGGAGAGGAGCTGGAGATGGAGAGGGTGCCCGGGGTCATGGACTAGGAGGGATATGACAGAACTAGCTTTCCCCCTTCCTGACCAGAACCCTCGCCACCACCCCTTGTAGTTACCTGGAGGCTTGCACAATTCTTGAATTCTCTCCTTCACCTCTCAGACACCTGGTGCTGCCTGGCCAGTTTGAAGAGGGCTGGTGGGCAGGGCAGGGTCACCAGGGCAAGAGCTAGCCCCAGGGGGTGCAGTGAGCCTTGGAGCGGGGCATCTGGCAGGGACCCTCAGTTCACTCCTGCCTGCTCCTGGGTGCCTGGGAGGACCCTAATCATCTCCCAGGGGCTGTGGCAAGGCTATCAGCCCTGCTTCGAGGCAAGTGGGATGGCCAGCCCACCAGGGTGCTGCTCAGAGCTGGCAAGCAGCGATACAAGGTGGCCGCCTTCTAACTGGCGGCCCCAGCCAGAGGGAGGGTGGGAAGGAGAGGCTGGGAAACCTCTGCTGAGGCCTGTGGCATGCAGCCCAGAGCCACGGGCCAGTCCCAGGCCACCAAGCAGCTACCACATCAGGGCCTAGGAAGATGGAAGAACCTCTGGGGTCCTCCAGAGCATCTTCCCGCAGCCCCACAGTGCGTCTGCAGAGCTGCATGCGTGAGGGGGCGGATGCCCCTCCACTCACACCCAGCCTCAGCCCAGAAGCCTTGGAGCTGCCTGAGGGGTGCGGGTCCTCTCCTGGGGCCTGGAGGAGGTCAGGGACAGCCAGAGAGAGAGGGGCAGGCAGCTGGAGGCAGGATCTCTTCATTCTTGGCCCCACTGTCCTAGATTTGGGGTCCGATGAATTTGTCATTTCTCACAGCCCCCCCCACACACACACACACACTCCACTCAGCAGCCACAGCGGACTACTTGATTTCATTTTATTTTACATCATTCTTGTCCCTTGGGTGCAGAAACCCGAGTTAATCATAAACTTCAGGTTAAAGCACACACAGATTCTTTCCTGTTCCACTTTGTTCATTTTATTTTCCCTTTTATCCCCCCCCCCCATTCCCCTTCTCTACCCAACAGGTACTGACTCCAAGTTATTTGATATTCAATCTTGAATGTGCCTAAAACCTTATAAAATGTGCAGTGAAACTTCCTGTGGATTTATGGTATAGCACTGTGGTTCTCAAAGTGTGGCCCAGGGACCCCTGGGGGGTTCCACAAGGTCCAAATTATTTTCATAATAATACCAGGATGTCATTTGCTTTTTTTCATCTCATTCTCTCACTGTACAGGGGAGTTTTCCAGAGGCTACCTGATGTGTAATATCACAACAGAATGAATGCAGAAGCAAACTGGAGAATCCACCTGTGTTCTATTAAGCCAGACATTGAAAAGATTTGCAAAAGTGTCCAACACTGCCACTTCTTGCTATTTTTTTAAATTTTGGAAAATACAGCTGTTTTTCATAAAATCTTCTATATGTATTAACAGACTAATTTTAATAATCTGTTAATATGTATTAACAGATTAATATATATTAACAGCTAATTTTTTAATGGGTTAATAAACTTTTTTTTACCTCTCCATTTTAATTTCTAATATGGTAAATATCGATAGATACAACCCACCTAGACCAAAGCTCTTTGGGGTCTCCAACAATTTTTAAGAGTGTAAAGGGGTCCCAAGATCAATGCTTGGGAGTCACTGTCATAACCCAGTCCCCTCCTTCTCTTCCTACCCTCCCGCTCTCCGCGCTAGGGTTCAAGTCCCCTCCATGTGCTCTGTGTGCATCTGCCCATGGCTTCTGAGCTGCTTCTGCTTCAAACGGGGGCACCCAGCTCATTTCATGCACCCACTTCCTCAGAACACAAACCTGGGGTGCTGGTGTCTCCCCGTCTCCGTAACCAGCACCACCTCAGGCATGCCCCCTTTTGAAGAAGCTTTCTGGGATGTGTACCCAGGAATTGGATCCCTGGACCAAAAAGTATATGCATACTTAATTAACAAATATTTTCCAACTGGCTGTACCTGTTTACACTCCTACACCCCACTGTGCACAAGGCGCTCATCTCCCCACACACTTGCCAGCATGTGGTGTCCATCACCCACCCTCCTAACCCCTTGTTTTGATTTGCATTTCGCTGATTCCTGGCAAGCTGGAGCATCTCTTGACATATGTAGTAGTCACTTGGAATGCATCCTCTGAGGATTGCCTTCACGGATCCAGTACCCATTTTTTTCTACCAGCCTTTCTGTCTTTCTCTTTTTCTGTCTTGTCGATTTGGAGTTCTTTGCATAGTCTTGATCAGTGCTGCTCCAAGTGGGGACTGACTGCCCATCTAAGAGCTGTTAACTAAATCAAGGCACTGCTTCTAAACTAAACTAAACGAGATTTACATTCTGAAGCTCCTTGTCTCATTGTAGTCTAGTACTTTGAATAGCTGGATCTTGACATTAATTCTTGTTAATTTTCCTCTTCTGTAATTATGACTTTGATGTCCTCTATTGGACAGAAATCTTTAATTATGATATTGTAAGTCTTGTTTTTTTCTGCCTTATGTGTTGTGCTTTTTAGAACTTGTTTTAAAAGCCTTTGCCATTTGAACACAGGATATTAGATAATAATATTGAGTGATAATTATTAATTTGGTTAGGGGTTACAATGATTTTGTGATATGATTTTTAAGTTCTTATCTATTAGAGGTGAATTCTTAAGTATTTATGGGTGAGATAATATGATGTCTTGGGTTTGCTTAAAAATGCTACAGTAAAAGAAAACAGAGTGAAAGATGAAATGAGATCATTTCAGATGTCTTGGGATAGCAGCTACTTACCTGCCTGCATGGAAGTATTTTAATAGCTGGACTTCATAGGGAATATAAGCCTGGGGTACATGAGAATAAATTTCATTATTCTCTGGTTTTCTTTTGTTTTGTTGTTGGTTTTTTTTTTTTTTTCATGAAAAGCAAAAACAAGATTGGCCATATGTTGATAATTTTTCAGTATCATGTGATATTTTTGTGTGTACTTATAAAAATCAAATCAAATAAAAATAAAATAGTCATTTCCCATGCAATGTCACAAAAAGCATTCTTGTATATTTTCTACTATTAACCCTATAATTTTACCATTCATGTTTACTTCTTCAATTCACCTGCCATCTCTCTTTGCATATGGTTTAAGGTAGGTGTGCTGGTTTGTATACATTATGTCCCCCAGAAAAAGCCATATTCTTTAATTCAGTCTTGTGTGGGCAGACATACTAGTGTTGATTAGGTTGGAACCTTCTGATTGCGTGTTTCCATGGAGATTTGACTCACCCAACTGTGAATGTCACCTTTAATTAGGGTGTGACCTCTCGATTGAATATTTCCATGGAAATGTGGCCCTGCCCATTCAGGGTGGGTCTTGATTAGTTCACTGGAGTCCTATAAAAAGAGCTCACAAACAGAGGGACCTCAGAGCTACTGAGAGTAACATTTTGAAGAGAGCTGCAGCTAAGAGAGAACAAAATGCCCCAAGAGCAACATTTTGGAGAATGCCACTTTGAAACACAACCTGGGAGCAAGAGGATGCCAGCCTCATGCCTTCCCAGCTAACACAGGTTTTCCGGATGTCAATGGCCATCCTTCAGTGAAGGTACCCTATTGTTGATGCCTTCTTGGATACTTTATGGCCTTAAGACTATAACTTTGTAACCAAATAATTCCCCTTTATAAAAGCCAATCCGTTTATGGTGTTTTGCAAAATGGCAGCATTAGTTACAGTAGGGCTATAACTTCATCTTTCTCTATGTGGTGAATTGGTTGTTCCAGTATGATCTGCCAAAGCCCATTCTTTCCCCATTGTTTCGTGTTGCCATCTGTGCCACTCTACCTGGTCCCCATATATTCATGGGACAGTTTCTGAGCTCGCTGGTGTGTTCTATTCCTTTGTACATGTGTTCCAGCCCTAGCACCCCATTGTTTTATTACTATGGCTTTATAGTATGCTTAGTATGTTAGTGCAAGTACCCCAATGCGTGAGTTAGGACATTGGTTTGCCTGTTCTAACAAAGATCAGATAGCAATAGCTGTAGCAAGATGAAAATCCAAACTTCTAGGTTCCATCAGCCCTGGTGCTCCTCTGTTCCCTTGGATGAGATCCTCATCCTCCAGGCCAGCTTGGAATAATAGCATGTGAGAAGGGGCGAGGGAAAGTAGGAGACAAGCGGCTTCCCTTGAGGGACAAGGCCCAACATTGCTCACGCTTCACTCATATTCCATTAGCCAGAACTTGGTTATAGACCATACCTAGCTGCAAGGGATGCTGGAAAATGTGGGAGTAGGCTGGACAGCCTGTGCTTGGCTGAAACTGGGAGTTTCTGTACTTAAAAAAAAAAAATTAAGTGGAGAAAGGAAACAGAGAAACAACAAAGCCATTCCTGCCACACCCAATTTTGCTATTCTTGTCCCCAAAATTAACTGACTTAGATATTTACAGACCTTTATTCTCCCATATAAGCTTTAAAATGAGCTTGTTGATTACTTTGAGAAAGCCACCTATGCTGGTTTGGATCTGTTATGTTCCCCAGAAAAGACTATATTCTTTTAATCCAGTCATGTGGGGGGCAGACCTATTGTAGTTGGAAAATTTTGATTAGGTTGTTTCCATGGAGATGTGACCCTGCCCATTCAAGGTGGGTCTTAATCCTCTTGCTTGAGTCCCATATGAGAGGATAGAAGGCAAAGATATGTTGAAGAGAGCTCAAAGAAGCGAAGATATGTAATCCAGAGCTTGCCCCCAGGAGAAGCTAAGAGAGAAGCTAAGACAGAAGCCCAGACATTTTGGAGAAAGCCATAGAAACCGGAAGCTAAACCCGGGAGAGGCCCAGCAGACTCCAGCCATGTGCCTTCCCATGTGACAGAGGAACCCCAGATGCCATCGGTCTTCCTTCAGAGGAGGAACATCCTGTTGATGCCTTAATTGGGACATTTTTAATGCTTTAGAACTGTAAATTTGTGAACTAATAAACACTCATTGTAAAAGTCAATCCATTTCTGGTATATCACATTCTAGCAGCTTTAGCAAACTGAAACACCACCTAAAATTTTTTATTAGGGTGCATTTAGTTTATACATTACTTTGCAGACTATTAACATCTTTATTTTGTTAACACATCCCATTCATGCATATAGAACATCTCTTCAGTTTTTCAAATCCTTTTTAATTTCCTTTAATAGAGAGTTGAAGGTCATGTTACTTTCTTTTAGGTTAATTCCTAGATAGTTTATAGTTTCTATGCTATTGTGAGTAGTATCCTGTTTTCTATTGTGTATTTTGTCTAGTTATTGCAGTCGTAGAGTAGTATCAGCCAACAAGCGCCCACAGGTCAAATCCAGTCCATGGTCTGTTTTTGTACCACCCATGAGCTAATTTTTTTTTTTTTTTTTACAGTTTTAAAGAGTTGTGTAAAAGAAAAAGAATATGTGACAGAGACCATATATGGCCTGCAGAGCCTAAAACAGTTACAATTTGACCCTTTACAAATAAAATGTGCTAACCTTTGATATATAAGACTGTTATTGATATCTTCAAGTTGATCTTTTTATTTGGCAACCTTGATGAGTTTTGTTACTAGTGCTAAAACTTTTTCTGTTGATTTAGTTGAACTTTGCATGCAGTTGATCATATCTTTGCAAATGATAGTCTTGGCTCTTCCTTTTAATCTTCATACCTCTTATGCCTTTTCCTTGGCTTAAAACTTTGGCCCAATCCTATAAAACTGTGTTTTTTTAAAAAGTTGGTAGTGATATGTGTGAGCATTGTTGCTTTGTTCTAAATCTTAATGGAAATGAGCCTAACATTTCTCCATTAATTATGATTTTGCTGTAGGTTTTTGGTATATAACCTTTATCAAGTTAAGGAATTTCTCTTCTATCCCTGGTTTTGTAAGAGGTTTTTAACCAGAAATAGATGTCGGAATGTCTCAGGTGCTATTGAAGCAATGATATGATTTTGTCATTTCATACACTGATGGAAAGATTTGCACTGATAGATTTTCTGATGTCAAACTATCCTTGAATTCCTAGGATAAACCCTATATTCACTACGTGAAATAACCCTATACTTTCTTGAATTGTCCTTACCAGTTTTCAAAATTTAGGTTATACTAACTAGCCTTATTAAATGAATTGGTGCCTCCCCTGCTGTGTCTATTTCCGGAACATGTTTGGTAGGAGAGCAATTATCTCTTCCTTGAAAGTTTGGCATAATTCATCCATAAGATTTTCTGAGCCTGGACATTTTTAGTAAAAAAGGCCTATGATTATCATTCTAATACCTTTAGTAATTATTGACCTATTCAAGTTTTCTATTCCTTCTCGAGTTTATCCAATACTTTGTGTTTTCCAAGAATTTATCTATTTTGCTTGGTTTATCAATTTACCATGTGGTTGTTCATACTATTATTATATTCTTTGAAAATCACTTCTCCATAGTTATTTTCATTTTTCATTATGTATTTTATTTGCATATGTATTCTTTTTTCATCAATAAGTCATATTAATTTAGTCAAAGAAGCAGCTTTTGGTTTTCAGTAGTCTATTTTTGCCATTTCCTTGATTTCCTTATTTTATTATTTTATTCATTCTTCTTTCTTTTGTTTTGCTTTATTGCCCTTTTCCAACTTCTTGAGTCGAACACTTAGTTCATTTGTTTCAATATTTCATATTTTCTGATAAATGTACTTAAAACTATATGTTTTACTATGAGTACATTTTTAACTAGATCTCAAAATGTGGGCATATAATATTTTTTATGGTCATACAGGTCTAAGTATTTTATCATTTTCCATAGTAATTTTTTCTTTAAACTAGGTGTAAATTACGAGCATATTATATAGTTTACAGACTTACAGAATGTTTGCAGTTATCTTTTTTTCACTTATTTATGATTTTGTTGTGTGGCAGTCAGAGAACAGAGTTTGCCTGGTGGTTATTCTTTGGAATGCAGCGAGGTTTCCTTCAAGAGTCAGCACAAGGACAATTCTTGTGCATTCACCCTGTGTACTTGGGAAAAAAATTGCATTCTCTTCTTGTGTGACATTTGATATGCATATATACACTTGAGTTTATTCATTGCATATATCAAGTTTCCCATATCTTTTTTGGTCTGCTTGATCTAGTGGTTTCTGAGAAATATGTGTGTGCTGGTTTAGATATATTATGTCTCCCAGAAAAAGCCATGTTCTTTGATGCAATCTTGTGGAGGCAGATGTATTAGTGTTGATTAGATTGGTATCCTTGGATTAAGTCATTTCCATGGAGATGTGACCCGCCCAACTGTGGATGATGACTGTGATTGGATAATGTCCTTGGAGGTGTGTCCCCACCCATTCAACGTGGGCCTTGATTGGTTTACTAGAGCCTTGTATAAGAGCTCAGACAGAAGGTGCGGGTAACTGAGCTTGTACCTCGACTTGCCAGGCCTGGGCCAGGGGACCTGATATCACCCCCTGGGGAGGGTAGTAGGTACGGGCGTTTAGTGCCCTCTGCAGCCCCCCCGAGCCTGGGGAGCGAGGTCAAGGCAGCTCCCTTTTCCTCACCCAAAATGCCACGGGCAGGGGAGGCTTGCCGGAGGGAACCGCCTTTCTCCCAACCGCCCTTTCCCCACTTCCTTATCTTGCCCGCACACTCCCCTGTGCCAAGGCAACTCCTGCCACCGCCAGCGCGCATGCACCGTGGCCAGAACAACTCCCGCCCGCTGCAACGGCTCCTGCGTCCTCTCAAAACCAATCCTAGCCCCTCTCCCTTCAGTATTGCCATTTAAGGCTACTTCACCTCCTTTCCAGCCCTGCCCTTCTTACCAGCCTATATAACCTGTAATCACCCCTAAATAAACGCTCGCTCTCTTTTGGCGCATACTCCTACTGGATGAAAAGTGTTTTGTCCTTATCGCCGCCCTCCACACCTTGTACGCCTCCCGCCGAGGACCTGGCCAAGTCCTCCGCCTCGCCCTCGCCTCCGGGAAAGAGCCCCCGCCGCCGGTACCCTTTAAGCAGCCCCGAGAGCTGAGAGCTCCGCTACCGGCCGCCACTCCCCCCAGAAGCAGTAACCGCGACCGCAAGAAGGAGCTTGCTGCTGCAGCTTACAGAGACATTTTGAAGACAGCCGCTGAAAGCAGACTTTTGCTGACACTTTGGAGAACGCCATTTTGAAACGCAACCTGGGAAAAAGAAGACACCAGCCACATGCCTTCCCAGCTAACAGAAGTTTTCCGGATGCCAATGGCCTTTCTCCAGTGACGGTACCCTTTGTTGATGCCTTACCTTGGATGCTTTATGGCCTTAAGACTGTACCTTTGTAACCAAATAAACAGCCTTTATAAAAGCCAATCCATTTCTGGTATTTTGCATTGACGGCAACATTAGCGAACCAGAACAATGTGTTAAAACTGACAACCACAATTGTTGATTTACTAATGCTGTCTTTCACAAAATTCCAACCACATCACTCCTTTTAAATGACTCCTATTGTTTTCAAGGAAAGAAAAAAGAATCCTTACTCAGGCTCAGTGCCATCTTTCCCTTGGCCTGACTCAGCCCTTCCACCCAGGGCCGCCTCCCCTACATCAGCAGCCCCCACCCCTGCCTGACACTCCCCAGCGCTCCCTCCATTAGGAGTCGTTGCCATGCCACAAACACGAGGGACTCACCTCCTCCCTCCTCCCTGTGTTTGCACTCTGACTCCTCCAGTTGGAATTTTCTCTGGAGGCATCTCCAACTCCTTGTCAATACCCACTTGCTCTTCAGCCTCCAGCTCAGGGATGTTCGATGTTGGGCCCCACTGCACCCCTAGAGACACCTGAACTGCAGCCAGGCCCCATAATGTGCCCTCTCCGGCCTCTGAGCCCTTGCCTGGGCTCTTCCCTCTGCTTGGAAGGTCCTTCTGCAGGTGGCCCTAAGGTCGACCACTTGGGACTCAGCTCAACCTCCTCTTCTCTTGAGTACAGTCCCTCACCACTTTGGTCTGTTTTGGATCCACCTTCAGAACATCCAGCAAACACTTATTGGGCTCCCCCACTCCCCCCACCTCACCTCCACCCCCCATATGCTAGGTGTGTGCTTGAACATGGGTAAAGAGATGAAGACCTCAGGCCCTGGTGGAATGCACCTTCTGGAACCTGGGGTAGCAAATGCAGACAGGATCCAGGCAGGTTCTAGGAACGTGTTAGCAGCTGGATGGGAGTGTAAGATCCCACCTCAGTGCCCAAAACAGAAACCTCAGAACCTCAAATTCTCCTTCCCTCAGCCTTCAGCCTCCTGTCAGGATTGCTGAGCTCTGAGGCTTGCACCTCCTGGTGAGCCCCCAGCCTGTGTGCTGCCTCCTCGAGCTGGGACCCTGGCCTCTGAGCAGCTCTGCAGCCTCTCTGGTCTCAGGACTCTCCCTGTACAGTTCAGTTCATGCCACTCCCTCTACAACCTCCCATGGCTCCTGATCACTCACAGAGAGAAGGGAGAAGCCAGCCCTGAAGGAGACAAGAGGGCCCATGGGCAGAGAATTGTGTGCCCAATGGTCCAAGGCCAGGAAGGCATTTTGTGAGTTTTGAGTGACTGGAATGGAGGGTCAGGGCTTGGCAGGAGGCAAGGCCAGGAGGAAGGTCGGTCACGGGGGTGGATATGAACAGCCCAGGGTCCCCAAGAAGACTGAGGGGGGGGCTGAACACCCCAGCGGGACAAAAGCAGAGGCTGTCTTGGGAAGGCTGGGTGGTATCAAGGGGCAACGGTCCAGAAAAGAGGGACAGAGCTTGGAACCCAGGCAATGGGGGGCCTTAGGAAGAGGGGTCCACTTCTGTGTTGGAATTAGCAAGACCTGGGCGGCTGAGGCCAATGGGGGACGTCAGGAGTGCCTGGAAGCTTCCATCTTGAGCAGCTTGGACCTGGCAACCCCTGACACATTGCTCATGGATTTATCAGTTTGTCTTTCCTAAACCAGCCCACATCTCCACCTCAAAATGTGAATCCAGAAAGGCAAGGACCTATCTATTTTGTCTCTACAGAATCCCCAGTGCCTCACTCAACAAAGAGGATGAATGAATCAGTAAATCAATCAATAAATGAATTTGCCTTATCAGGGAAGAATATCTGTTCTTTCTGGACCCATAGGGGACCCAGGCTTGCTTATAGAGTGTTTGGACCTAACAAATTGGCTTGACTTTCTTTTTTCATTCTCTAAGGCCTTTTGCTCTTCAGATGGACCTGGTGGGGCCAGGTGTGCAGCCCAAACACCTTTAACATCCCAGGAGGCAGCTGGGATGCTGTGGGAGAGGGTGAGAGGTGGGGGTGTTGGCCCCACCATCACCAAACCCCAAGGGGGCTGTGGCCAAGTCCCTGCACCCCCTGAAAGCAGCCATCTGGTCGACCATGGGGGCTGACACCCAGCCCCTCCCACTGGACATGCCAGGGAGGGTCAAGCCCTCCATCCTCTGGGGGTCCTGCTTTCTACTGGAAGGTCAGCTTCAGAGGGCCCCAAAGAAACGCCCATCTACCCCAGGACCCAGCACAGTACCTGACTCATCCCAGGTGGCCAGCAAATATTTTTGAATGAATGGATGAATGTCACTCTGACTGCCTCATTTTCACTGTAGTTTCGAGAAGCTCAGAGGAAAGCATCAGCTGCCAATCATATCAATAGCATTCATAATGACCATGATAATAATGATAAAAACAAATGGTAAAGCATGACAGCATCATGATACCTATGTGCAATGCCTTCTCATTAATTCCTCGGAACCTGATGACAGTTCTCTGAGTTTGATAGGATGGAAGTCGCTTGCCCTTCTTCCCAGCGGGGAACGTGGCTCTGGGGCTCTGCAGCCAGCCAGGCAGGGAAGCGGAGCCCTCGGAGACACGTCCAACTTCGCTGCCCGGAATCAGGGTGTGGTGCCGGGGAGGGGCTGGGGGTAGCGAGGCCGCAGGGCAGGGGTGACTTCACCTACAGGCAGGGTAGTGGAAGCCTCCATGGGGACATAAAAGCCAAGCATAATAGCCAAGCACGCCCTGGCATTCCCAGGACAGGCGTGAGCACTCACAAAGACATCCCACTGTTCCGTTTCTAAAAACACGTTTTCCCCAGCTCCTCATCCCTGGACCTGTTCACCAGCAGCAGGGAAGAGCCTGTGCTCTGTACCCTCTGCAGGCAACGCCGGGGTGGGGTGGTGAAGGGTTTGGGGTCATCCATGCTTGGATGCCCCTGGCACCGTGGGGGGAGTTGGGGACCACCATCACACGGCGTTCCCCCGAAGAAAGAAGACTGGTCCAACCAGATTCCAGTCTGGACTGGTGGGCTGTGGGCCGGGAAGTGGAGAAGTCCCCAGGGGCGGTGCCAGCCTGCCAGGGAGAGTGGGGGACAAGGGTCTAGAGGTGACCACAAGCCCCCTCGCCCCCCATCCCCAGCAGCCTTGGTTCTGGAGAGCTCCCCGTCCACGCCTGCACCAGGAACCTCCTTTTCTTCAGGTAAATGGCTGTGTCTCTGTCCTCACAATCAGCTCACCCTCACCCCGTCTCTGGCCATATTGATTTACCTGCATTCAGGGGACCTGTGCCCCAACCCATGGGGCTCCTGCCTCCCACCTGCTCCCCCAGAATCTGTCTCTCTGGCAGCTGCCAGGAGGTATCTGGGGGAAGGAGCCCCCTGTCTCGTCCTTCCCATCCTGCCCAGGTTCTGGGATTCTCTTCATTATTATTACTTAAAAAATGAGGTTCCTACAACTGCTCTAATTTAAAAAAAATGCTAAATCAAGTTCACAGCCTGAACTCCCATGACTCACAGAGCCACTGCTGCAGTATCCTAGGCTAGAGTTTGTGCTCTCTGAGGGGTTCAGGACCTTTCTTCAGTGGTACCCTCAGGCCTGGTGCAGAGCTCTTTCCTGATAAATACTTGTGTGAATGAATGAACGAATGAATGGAGGAATGAATGAATGATAAGATAATTAATATTCATTTATTATGCAACAGGCACTCTTCTGGTGGCCTTCCCTGTCTTAGTTTGTTGAATCTTTGCAGGAACCTAAGGGGCAGGGGCTGCTATGGTTCCCATTTTGCAGGTGGGAAACCGAGGCTCAGAGAGGTGAAATGGCCCCGAGGTCATGGGGCTGTAGGGGACAGGACAGGGCCTTAATCCTGGATGTGGAGTCCTTCTGTCTTCACCTGGCCTTCCTCCTGGAAAGGCCCAGGGTGAGATTCCTGCATGGCTGGGGATGGTGCTCTGGGAACAGTCCCCGCTGAGAGGTTTGCACATGCGGGACTCGTGGAGTCTGATCCCCACTGTCCCAGTCTCCTCCTGTTGAACTGTTTTGCTCTCTGCATGCCCCAACCCCACTGGGCCAGAGGGAAACCAGGAGGGCTTGAATGAGGTGACCAATAGCAGCTCTCCTGCTGGGTGATCAGCTCCAGCGGGTTGGCGGAATCCCCTCTGCAGCCCAGCGCCTTCCCTGATGTCAGCTGGACACTCAGCGCCATGCCCCTGCCCTTTGCCATGGGCCCAGCCCATGGGCATTTGCTACAGAGAGCCGGGTGCACACGAGAGAGGGGGCGCCAGGGCTCCAGAGAGGGTGGTCAGAGCCTCTGTGTGAGGAACGAGCAAGTGGGTGATGAATCAACCATCGGATGAGTTAATTAAGCCTTTGTGCCCCGCCCAGGCTGGGAACCGCTGAGAGAGCCTTTGCGGAGGCCACACTGCAGCCGGGCTATGTTGGGACAAACGTCCTCAGCTCCTTCCTGGGGCAAAGGCAGTGAGAAAGGGGCAATCGACAAAGGGGGGGCCAGGTTTTGTGTTTATGAGTGATGCCCCCAGGGTCCGGCAGGGTTTAGAGCCCCCTTACCTCTTCCCTCCCCCACGGTCCCTCTCCCACTCCTTTATTCCTTTATTCCACACACACACCCCCCCCAACCACCACCGCCACAGAATCCCAGCCCCTCCAAGACAGTCCCAAGACCGTCTCCGAGACTCACACGGCCCCTCTGGAAGCAGCGATAACAATTTCTGCAGCAAATGCTGCTGTTGCCCCACCCACATCCCCTCAGCCCTCCCCTAAGGTCACCTGCAGCTTCAGGGGCAGGGGGGCAGTTCCTGTGCCCGAGGACAGCTTCCAGCCTGGGTCTGCAGAAGGAGGTGTCAGCCCTAAGCCTCTGGGAGAGCTGCTGCATGTCCAGAATCCAGCCTCCTCAGGACCAGGCACGGTGGTGCCCGTGCCCACCTCCATCTCCCTGGCCCAGCTGGGGCACGGTCAGGGGGGCCAAGAATTCCCTGCATCTTTCTACCTCAGGGAGATTGTCTGCAAGGCCATATTCCCTGTGCAAGACCCACCCAGTCCTCAAAGCAACAGGAGCTCGACCACCAACCCCACCTGACAGTTGGGGAAATTGAGGCTGAATCAAGGCCAGTGTCAAAGTTGAGAGCAGCACTGAGGGATCCTGCCCCCCCCCGGGCCTATCCCACCTCAGCACCTTATCCCACCCTCTCACCCCACCCTACCCTGCACCCCCCATTCCCCCCACCCCCCTCTCCCTGCCGCCTGTCTCCCTGGGGAAGAAGAGAAAGTGAGAAACCAGGCAGGGTGCTCCGCAGCAGACACGCCCCATTCCCTTTGGTGTCCCCCGGAGGTCAGAGCTGCCCCATATAAAGGGGAAATGGATGCAGGGACGGGTGGGAGCCGCCAGCCTCCAATCTGACCCTCGGCCGATGAGCAGAATGAACTTGTGCACATTATGTAACATTTCCTCACCTGTCAAAGGGGCGGTGTAGCCCGCCCCTCGCAGAGTCCTTGCGCGGAGGAAGCCACGCACCCTCCAGCGTGTAGTGGGAGCTCTCCTCACCGCGCCCAGGCCACCTGGTCTCGTTTACAGCACGCGGCAGTCTTGCAACCTGAAGGAGACTCGCGGACCCCCAGGGCCTTCCCGGTCCGACCTCCAGCTCATGCTCTTGCAAATACTCATGCACAGCTTTGCACGCGGGCATGCCTTTGTGCGCGCGCGCACACGTGCGTGCACACAGCCCCACCCTCCACGAGCGCCCCCCAAGTGCCCCGCGTGTGTGAGTGAGTGAGTGGGTGGGTGACTGAGGAGCAGCTTCCCGGCAGAGACTGGAGCTCGCTCGGAGCCCCCCGTTCTTGGCTCGCCGTCAGCTCCAGCCTTATGCACAGGCAGCTGCCTCTGGGGAATGAGTTGAAGGGCTCCCGGAAGCAGCCTACCCTTCACGCGCATCCCCCCACCCCCTGCCTGCTGGCCCCGGACCTTCCCGAGACCCTCCTGAGATCCCCGGAGGAGGGGAGCCCTGCGGTGGCTCCACAGTGGACCCTCCCCATAGCTCATGAGTTCATGGCTCCCTCTTGGTTGAAGATGAGGAAACACAGGTTCGGGAAGGGGGAGGGAGGGGCTGGGGTCCCAGGAGGAAAGTGGCAGAGCTGGGATGCAAACCAGGGCCCAGGGCCCAGTCCCAAGCCCCAGACTCTCCCCCGTCTGCTGGCTTTCTCACCCCATCAGGTTAACAGGAGAGTTCAGAGATGGGGCCCTTTGGGAACTGGGCCTGGGACACAAGAGAGGAATCCGGGGAGGCCTGGGGCAGGCCAGGGAGACAGGGTGGAGCCCCAGGACATATAAAGGGAGAGGACTGGAGGGAACCGCCCTGAAGGAAGCTTCTAGACTACACATTCATCTGGGGCAGGCCTGCAGCTGTTTAAGGCTGTAAGACCTAGAAGTGGTGGAGCTATGCTATCACCAGATGCACACACACACACACACACACACACACACACACACACACTCAGCAAGAAAGACTCCATGGAGAAGGAAAGGGCCCACAGACTACAGGGTGGTGGGGCAAGTGGGTGGGGGCACTGACGCACAACCTGGGAGATACCTGTGGACAGAGAGCAGCTTCACAAGCACACAGCCCACACCCCCTCCCCCCGCCACCCCCCGCTTCTGTCCATTTGGCACACTCTCGGGGGGCACCCACCTCAAACCAGACCCTGCACATCAGCTCAACTGTCCTGAGAACGTGTTGTTTCACTCATTTCCAGTGTGGTTGAGCCACATCCCCAAGATGACACAGAACCAGAATCGGAACCTGGGTCCTTCTGACTCCACCACTCCAGAGGCTGGGGGTTGGAATTCAGGGAGGTTGGAAGGAAGAGGTGGGAAACTCTGGCCCAGGTGGTGTCCCTAGAGAAAAGCAAGAGGGGAGGACATGGAGGCCTCGGGCTGCCAGTGGCACGTCAGAAAGAATTTTCTAGCAGAGGCAGGTCCCAGAGAAGTGGCATCAGACATACCCTGAGCAGCTTCAGAAGTCAAAGCCAAGACCCAGGGTGGATCCCCCAGGAGGGTCAGAACCCAGCAGAAGACTTGGCATCCAGGGCGGGTTGGCCAAGGCAGGCTGCCTGTGGCCAGGGCCCTTGTGCAACCACAGGAGACTTGTATTGGAGGTGGGGTCAGAGGTCACACACTGGAGGTCTGAAGGCCGAATGTGACCTTCAAGTATGTTTGCTTTTGGCCAACACAATGCTGGCCCAAAAATGATATTTTAAAAATCAAATAAGTTGCCAACATCTGAAAATCAGGAGAGTTCACGTTAAAAAGAAAAAAAAAAAAAACAGTCTAGAGTTCTAGCTTCTTTTGGAAAATGTGAAGACCCAACAGCCCTACCAGGCATCCCTCCCCTCCAGGTGAGTAGCAGCTGTCCACTCTGCAGGGCCCTATACAGTTCACTGCAGTCCCCACCCCTCTCTATTGCCCACGCCTGGCTTCTCTGCACTTTATATGTATTTCTTGCCAATGTCTGTGGGTCTTTGATTTTACCAGACCTTGGCTGGATGGTCCCCCTTCCAGCTCTTAGATGCCAGGTCCTGAGGCAAGTGGACACATTTCCCACACTGACCCGATGTGAGAATAGGGTGGCTGCCTTTTTAATGCCTCCCTCTTCTCTGTGATGGTTAATTTCGGTATGTGTACAAGTGTATCATTCTGCTAATGATGCAGGGCCAACCACCCCAAAACTTGGAGGCTTAAAAGGACACCCACTTATTTAGCTCAAGTTTCCACAGGTCAGAAATTTAGGTTGGGCTCAACTGGGAGGTTCTTCTGGTCTGGGCAGGCTGTCGGCTGAGCTTGGCTGGGCTCATTTGGCCTCAGCAATGGGTCAGCAGGGGTCTGGCTGGTCTAGGCTGGCCTCTCCCATGTGTCTGGGGATTGGCTGGTAGTTAGTTGGGACAGCAAGGGGGACTGACCCATGTCCTTCTCATCCTCTGGCAGGCCAGCTGAGCAGGCTCGAGGAAGTGGGCAGAAGCATGCAAACCCTCCAGAGACCTGGGCTCAGAACCACTTCACAGACACTGCCACATTCTGTTGGTCAAAACAAGTCAAAAGCTGGCCCAGACCCAAAGGGTGGGGAAATGGATCCCACCTCTGATGACAGAACTGCAAAGTCACATTGCAAAGGGTGTGCGTATAGGAAGGAGTGAATGATTACAGCCATTTTTTTTTTAAATCATTCTGGCACAAACAGAAAACATGCACAAGTGGCTTAAACAAGATGGACTTTTATGTTTGTTTCACATGAAGAAGTCCTGAGGTGGCTGTCCAGAAGTGATATGGCAGCTCCTCCAAGTCCTGAGGGACTCAGATTTCTTCAGTCTGTCTGCTCTGCCACCTCGATGCTGCGTCTACCTTTAAGGTTGCCTTGGGTTCCAAAATGGCTGTTGGAGATCCAGCCATCAAGTCCTCATTCCAGGCAGGAAGCAGAAGGAATTGGAGAAAGGGTACAGTGTACTGAAGTATACTTCCAACTGGGTCAACCCCACCCAGCAACTCTTGTTCATATTTCCTGAGCCAACACTAGCTGTAAAGAGGGATAGGGGATGGGAAAGGAGGTTCTTGAGCTGGGCATTTTGCCACCTGGAATAAAATCAGGTTTTTGTTAGGAAAGAAGACGTGGAGAACAAGTATACTGGGTGTGAAACTCACAACATCTACCAAGGTTGGGGTGTTCTAAAAGGGGGTTGGGACCACTGACTTCCCCTTCTTGGCTTTTAACTAAAGGCTTGAAAGCTCTCTAGAGAGCAGTTTGAAGGATTCTTTTTCAATATTTTATTGTGATGTTATCTTATACATGCAAAGTATGGATTAAGGATTATGTACATTTATTTAAAAAGTAAACAACTATGTCTACACCCAAAGGGTGGGAGAGAATTATCGAACACAATCCCATCAGTGGGGTCTCAGACCGGGACCTGTCCCCCATCACAGACGCCTGCTGGAGGGGGACTCCCACACACAGCATCTCCCCATAGCATCGTCTCCTCCCAGTGGCTGTGACCCCAGGGTGGGCCCCCGGCCCCCAGCTGGGTCTGACTCCTATCTGGACAGCGCCTGTGCCTGGGAGAAGCCAAGGGGTGCTGCCGCAGGACAGGGGGGACCTCCCCAGCGCTCGCCCCCAGGCCTGGGCCAGATTCTGCTGCATCCCCGTCCCTCTCCAAGCCTCGTTGACTCCAGATGGGCCCTCTGAGGACCCTAGGGGACAATAAACATGAGGAAAGGCTGACGTCAGGAGAAGAAGGCGAGAGAACATAAAATGCAGACGGGGCTGCTCAGGTCTGGCCCAACGTGCAGCCCCACCAGGACTTCCCGCCTGGGACGTGTGTCTCCCTGACTTCTCTTTAGCCGTGACACCTCAGACCAGGGACCAGTCCCAGATCACAGAACCAGAATGGGCCAGGTGTGGCAGGCCAGTCACATCCTCTGAGTAAGCAATCATAGCTCATGAAGGGTGCTCTGCCCACAGCCTGGGGCAAAGCAAAGCTTGCTCCATTTCTCATCCAGTGGGCATGCCCATGTGGAACGAATACCCCACATCAGGATCCTGGGGGTGCCTGGAGATGGGAGAGAGTGCCAGGCAGGGGTCTCAGAGCCTCCAGCCACCCTCAAATCCACTGCTTCCCTCTAGTATGTTCCTAACATTGGGCTTCTGCAAATTATTTCGTTTGGAGAGAGGGCTCTCAGCTAAGAATGGAGGGATGAATGAATGAGTGAGTGAATGAATGAATAGTTGGCAGCCATGATCTAGGAGAGCACTGTGGACGAGCATAAGTGTGTAAGTGTGAGTGGATGCTTGTGCAGGGCATGGGGTACAGCAGGGAAAAGACCCAGCCTTGCCCACCCTCCCAGGGCAAGCCGTTCCCAAGCAGGAGTAAGGCAAGTGCCGACTGGCACTGGCACTGCTGTCTCAGCCACCCTTCCCACAGGACCCTGATTATGGGCCCCTGTGGGCCTTCATCCCCTCTCCCCAAGGTGACCCCATCCCAGCCCCAAAGGTGGGCCCGACTGACAGCTGTGGCAGCCATCCCAAACCCCTTGCAGGTCATGGGTCCAGGTGTGGGCCAATGAGGCTAGAGCAGAAGGCTCTAGTGCCTTCTGGACTGATTCCTCTCTCTCCCAGAATCAGAAGTGACCCTCTCCCTCCTGTTCCGGCCGCTGTCCTGCAGAGACAGGAGCCCAGATAGCAGCAGGGGCCTGCCCAGAGCGGCCACCAGCCCACAGAGGAGCAGAGCAGAGGGAAAAGGTGTTGGGGTTGGAGTCCCCTCCAAGCTCACTCTGCTGCAAGGCCCCAGGGCCCCATCCCTTAAACCAGCCATGCCTGGTTTTCTGTGCCTCGTCCGCCAGGCACCTGGGACAGGAGGGGCACTTCCCGCCTGGAAGAGTGGACGCTGCTGCCGAGTTCTAAGAGATGAGTATGAATTTGCCAGAAGGAGAAGCAAAAAAGCACATTCCAGGGAAAGGGAACGGCACAAGGAAAAGCATGAAAGCCTTCAGGGTGCTAGGGAGGGAACAGGCTTGGGAGATATCAAAAGTGACAGCTGACTCTGTGCCCAAGCTGTGCCAGAGTGAGCAAACTCATTTAATCCTTGAATTGAGCTTCCAGGCCATACAGTTACTATCCCCATTTGAAGATAACAACTGGCGTCATCCCCATAAGGAGACTGAAGCTCAGAGAGGGTGAGTAACTTGCCCAAGGTCACACAGCTGGTTCCCCACCAGGTTCCTGGCTCTGGGGTCCAGACTCTCAGACCTTCTGCTCTGAATCCTGACTGTGCCATGAAGCATGCTAAGCCTGTCTTCTCAACCACGAAACAGAGAGATACAATCCTCATGATAGACCAGACACCTGGGCAATGGAGCTTTGTAGTCTCCATTTGTCTTTAACCAGGGAAGAGCAGAGGGGGGCTGTCCTTTTCCCCCGGGGAGGCAGTGGGCGCACAGGCTTGGAAGTCCACGCTCCACTGCTAAGCAGTTTTGGACAAGCATCTTTCTGCACGGAGCCTGGTTTACCTACCTGTAAAATGGGACCATTCCCATCCACCTCAGGGGGTAACCTGGCAAAGTGCCTGGCGAATAGGCAGTTTAGCAGCCTAGCAAACTGGGGTACTTCAGGAGGCAAGGCCAAGGGGACGGGGAGGTGCACAGATGCTGTCCTCGAGGCTCTGAGCTGGGGAGGAAGCCGTGGGAACAGCGTGCCCTGGCAGAGTGTGGGGCCTAGGCTGGTATGAACCCGACGGGGCAGAGGTAAAGGGAGGGGGAAGGCATGCAGCACGGCAGGTCAGGGGAGCCACAGACACCCCGGGCAGTGCCGAGTCAGCCCTGTCAAATGCCACGGAGAGGGCGAGGGTGATAAGCCTCGGAGTGCCTGTCGGATCTGGCAATTAGGAGGTCATCAGTGACCTTGGCAGCGGCTGTCGGGGCAGAGGGAGGACAGGAGCCAGCCGCAGAGGGCGGTGGAGGGAGTGGAAGCTGGCAAAGCAGGAGGGCCCTCCCACGGGAACAGATAACCAGTTACACCAAACAATGGCGATAAGGCAGCAGGCAGCGGGTGGGCAGGGTCTGGCTGGGGGGGTGACAGAACGTTCCCACCACCACCACCACCAAGGAGGGCAGCGGGACTGGGAGGGCAGTGCAAGCCCTGGCAAAGGCAGGACGGCCACTTTGAGGGACCCTCAGATTCTGCCTTTCAAGGGCAGCAAGACTGAAGTTCAGCTCGGTTGATCCCACACAGTTGATCCCACACAGCACCCATCAAACCTTGCTCTCATTCCAGTCACGTGTACTTTGATGCTGTAAATTCCATCAACACTTTGGAGAAAGTACATGGGGGCATGCATTATGATGGCTAGATGGATGGATGGATGGATGGATGGGTGGAGTCCTAATGATAAATGAAAATCAAACTAGTTCAGGTTCCACAGTTAGCCAATAGACATTTAATGAAGACTGAAAAGGAGATTCCACTGCATCCTACTTGTGCCAAGTTGATGGGCAGCATATAAAGTTGAGCAGTTCACTCTGCAAACCCATCCTTGCCACCCCTTCCCAGTGGCCCCACAGTGGCATGGCCCTGTTGGAACTTGCTCAGCTCTGTCTTGCTTCCCTTTTCCTGCTCAGGCTGGTTCCCGCCCCAAGAATGCTCTTCACTACCTTCTCCACCTGCCTCCTTCCTCCTTTTCCTCTCTTTCAAGTGAGCTCAGACATCACCTCTTCCAGGAAGCTTTCCCTGACTTTCTCCTCGGGTCCTGCCCTGCCCCACTTGGGTTAGGATGTTCTGGGGTGGGGTGGGAACCATCTCCCTCTGTCCTGTAAGAGGCATAGCTCCTTGCTACTTTCTTGCTACTTTCTTCTTTCTTGTACCTCATTGCATAAGGCAGTCCCTGGGGAGCAGCAGATGCTAAGGAGAGTCTTTACCTAAAATGTCAAAGGAAGGAAAGAGGGAAGAAGGGAGAAAATGAATAGCTGGTTAACCATCAGGGAGAGCTCTGTAGCTATAGGACCTCCTCCTGCTCACAAGGGGACCTTCTCCTCCCCGAGGGTCTGCTCAAACCAGTAGCTATGTCCCTTGTAACTAGCAGCACCCTGGATACAGTACCAGAGGCCCTTGCACCCACAGAGCCCTGAGGCTGGAGACTGAGTTGGGCACACAAATAAAACCCTAACCACCTACAACTCGCCAGAAACAGCCCTGCCATCCGAGGGGAGCCAAAGGCCAGTGTGTCCGGCCAAGAGGCACGGAAAGCTGGTGGGCTGGCAGGGCAAGTCCCATCAGGCAGTCTTCAGAGCCCAAGAAAGGCAGGTTCCCAAAGGGGGGGGAGGGGGTGATGCAATATTTCCAGAAGATTCGTGAAGAGAGAAAGGAGGCAGCACGCACACATACCCACTTGCTTTACTATGTCAGTGATGTCTCAGTTGTTCATTTGACAAGTGTTTACTGAACAGTTCTGGGTGCCAGGCACTGTGCTGGGGACCAGAGATCCAGGTGTGGCCAAAGCCAGGTCCCTCCGTGCCTCCCAGAGGAATTCACAGGCTCACATTCCACCCACCACAAACTGGCCCAATTTTAAAGATTTCTTAGAATGTGAATATTTTAATGCAAAATCAGTAAATTAAACTTAGTTACAAGGAACGATGCATTCCCTTCCGCTCTTGAGCCCCCTTCTCTGGTTTATCTTTCTTCATAGTACTTATCACTGTTCGACATGCCATCTATTTACTTATTTTGTTTCTTTTCCTCTTCCCCTGCCCACTAGAGTGCAAACTCCGGGAAGGCAGGGATTTTTTTTCTTTTTTTTTACTATGATCACATAGAACAGTGTCTGACACAGCAGCATTCAATAATATTGGATGGATGATGGATGGGTGGATGGATGGGTGGGTGGTTGGATGGATGGATGGATGGATGGGTGGATAGGTGGATGGATAGATAGGTAGATGGATGGATGGATGAATTGATGGATGGATGGATGGGTGGATGGATGGATGGGTGGTTGGATGGATGGATGGATGGATGGATGGATGGATGGATGGATGGACAGGTGGATGGATAGGTGAATGGATGGATGGATGGACGGATGGATGGATGGATGGATGGATAAGTGGATGGCTGATAGATGGATAAATGGTTGACAGATGGATGAGTGGATGGATGGATGGGTGGTTGAATGATGGATGGTGATGGATGGATGAATGAATACAATGCTATTTATATATATGGTGTGGGGAGTAATAAGTGTTCACTCAGATTACAGGAATATTTTGAAACAAACCAGAAACACATAAACACAATATGTTTTGCTATGAATAGAGAAAATCACTTAAAAATCATCCAGCCTTTTTCTCTGATTTGACCATCGCTATTTTGGTTACAAAGTCCAAGTGTTTCTTCCAATTACAATCTGGGAATGAGACAGTACTTGTCCCAACCCTGTTTTTAACTAATTAGTCCTAGATCTTTGACTTGAAGTAACAGGGTAGTTAAAGTTGTCCACTACACTACTATGTCTGCACAATATTGGCCAGGGATTTCCAATGAGTGGAGAGTAAAGAAATGACCTTTCCATCTGTAAGATGGGCGTGACAGCAGCTACCCCCCCAGAGGTGTGGTGTCTGTCGGCATGAGTGGAGTACCTGGTATAAGGTCTGGAATTCACCAGTTGCTCAATTAACACTGGTTCTCTCTTTCTTTTTTTTCTTCTCCAGTTGAAATCATCAGTTCAACTCAGGGACTCCTAACAGAGTAGCTTTTCTCTAGCATTCTGGTGAACAACCCAGAGCAACCGCCACCCCATCAGCCTTGCCAAGTCTCTGAACAAGCCCCCAGATTCTCATTGCTCAGGAAAAGAGAGGTCTCTCCTCTGTAGCCAGCTGGCCAAGAAAGCAGCTGCCTTGCACAGCCCCTGGTCCTGCAGGCAGAGAGATTGCATTCAGAGCTGCCTCTGCCCCTTCTCCAGCTGCGTGAGCTTTGGTCAGTGACTTAATCTTTCTGAGCCCCACTCCTCTCATCTGTTAAATGGGATAATAATAATGGCCCCTGGGTGCAAGGATGCTTGTGAGGATCACAAGAAAATAACCGTAAAGCACTGCACCCATACGGTGAACACTTAATAAATAGGAATAATAATAATTATTACTTTTTTAAAATAGTAACAGTTCTCCCCGGGTAGAGCACGCTTTTAAATTGTACAGATTAATTGGCTCTCACAATTGCAGTAAGACAGAGCAGAGCTTCTCCTTTAGCATATGTTAATCAAGAAACTGATCAGGAAGGGTTAGAGACTGGCCTGAGGTCACACAGCAAAAAAGGTGCAATCAGGTAGATGCTTCCGACTCCTGCCAGGGCACCTTCCCAGGGCCCCTCCTGGGACCTAGCAGGATGCTCTTTCCGACCGCCCTGGACAAGTCCCCGCCCCTCTTTGTCCTGTCCTCCCTTCCCCCTTCCCCAGGCAACCATGATTTCATTCAGCCCCCGACGTGTGAGAAGCTTGGGCTGATGCATAATTCATAATGCCGATTTGCATTCCCTCTGCCAGGACTCCAGCCTCCTCCCACACCGCCCCCAGCCCAGCCCAGCAGCTCCTCCCCAGCCGCCCTCCCGGGGAGCATCTGCCATTCCCAGTGACATTTTTCTAGCAGCAGCGTTTCTGGAAGCCCCATCCCAGGGACGGGATCTCAGGGAGCCGGGAGTACTTTGCAAAGCGTTTCCTTCCCCCTCTGGGCCTTGTCAGGGGTTTCAGGGACCTATCTTGGGGATACTGGTCGGGCCCCCTTCCGGAACCTCTGCCCCCCAAGGCTGTCAGGGTCCAGGGGAACAGGAGAAGAATAGAGACACAGCAGCGCAGGGGTTCTTCTCATCTTCCCCGCAGCAGGTCCGGCTCACTCTCCGTTTTGACCCAGACCCCAGTGTGCCCAAGGTCAGGTTTGCAGACCCCCGGCTGCTGGCAGAGCTGGTCCTAGAAGAAAAAATGGGTCTGGTAGCATCTGAAGGCCACACTCTTTCTGGGGACAGGTCCTGGTGGGTCCCAGTCTCCGCCGGCTCCTGGGAAATGTGAGGCCTGGTTGTGCAGCCCCTCGGCAGGCCTGCACCCTCCTCCCCACAGGGAGGGGGTGGGGGTCACTGGACACCACCAAGGATAGCCAAGTCTGCAAGGTCAGGCCACCCTCAGGGACCAGGCCCTTCCCCTGGCCCTTCTCCTAGATGGACATACAGCCAGGATGGACATACAGCCAGAACATAAGGTAGAGCTCAATGGGGCCTGTCAGAGCATGCGCTGGCTGGGCCACCCCCCAACTGGCCGCCTCAAACACACACCCTGATATGGCTGGTTGTGGGGATGGCCAGATGGCCCAGTGGGGGGGAAGGAGTGTCAGAGAGGGGTCTCGGCACACAGCAGGTGCTCAGTCCTAAAATCGCCTCCATTTACTGAGCGCTCACTGTGTGCCAGGCATCTGGCAAGGTGGCCGTCGTCAAGGCCTGGACCCATTTAGCAAGCGAATAAAGACCGATTCAGACAGGTGGTGGAGATAGTCCAAAGTCTCACCCCTGGGACGTGACAGAGCCTGGACTCGAACCCAGGGCCAGGGGAAGCCCCCATGGCTGGGGCTCACCCCGATGACTCAGGAAAAGGACATGAATGGATTCCCGTTCTCCACAGAGGACATTTCCTCCCCTCTAACCCCACCCCAAGGCCTGACACATCTGCTGGGGGGGGGGAGTGGGCAGGGGGAAGGGGAGGCAGCTCTAAACCTCAGCCGGCCCTATCCCCTATCAGCTGATCGCCCTTCCCCCAGCCCTGCCCTCCTGGGCCTGTGTGTTGTGTCTGCCAGGGCTGAGTAGACTTAACAGGGTATCTTATCGCCAAATACAGGGCTGGGGCTGGTCGGGCCTGAGCTGGCTCCCAGCACCCCCGGCCAGCCCTGGGGAGCCCTCTTTCCCAGCCCAGCCTCCACCCTCTGGCTGTCTGGGCCAGCTCTCCAGGGCTGCAGAGATAAGAAGGAGCCCCAAGTCTCATCCCCAAGGGTTGGAGAACCCAGAGACAGCACTTGGGGCCTCCTGACCCCTGATCCATTATCAGCCCATTGTTCACATGGAGAAACTGAGGCACAGAGGAATTAAGTGACATGCCTGGGAGACCCCAGCTACTCTGGGCAGGAAACAGAAACTTTGCACAGGATTGGGCAGGTAGGCGGGGGAGTTCCGCTCTCAGGTATTTTGCAAACTCTCCATGGTTGGAGGGGCTCTATTTTGGAAGAGGTGGGGGGACAAGTTCCACAGGCGGGGCCTGAAGACCCACTGGTCCACTTGCCCGACTGCTGGAAGACCTGGGTTTGGCCCTTCAACAGAGAGTAACCTGGCCAGGGACAAACCCCACTCTCAGCCTCAGACCCTGCTCTTCAAGGTCAGGGAGAGATAGGCCCTCGTCCAAAGCACCTCCTTCCTTTGGTGCTCATGGGTAAACTGAGGCACGGAGCAACGACCTCTCTTTGCAAGCTCCAAGAAAGAGGGGAGTCACCAGCACGCGGGCCTCCTGCCCATCAGGTGTTTCCTGCATCCTCTCGTGGGTTCCTCACCACAGTCTCATTCTGCAGACGGGGAAACCAAGGCAAGGGAAGGCGTTTGCCCTCAGTCATGAAGTTAGGTACAGGGCAGAGCTGGACATCCAGGCCCTGGCTGGCTCACAGGCAGTGCGACTTGTTCTTGCTGGAAGTCCAGGAGAACACCGGCTCTGTGGCTGCGGTGCCAGTTTGGCCATTTTGAAATGGTGTAAAAGAGGCTGTCATCAGGGCTGGAGGAGACAGTGGGTATCAGTGGTCAGGACAGGACCCCGCTCATAGGCAAGGCTCAGGACTCAGTAGCAGCTGCTGTGATTGTTACTATCGTGTGGAGAGAAAATGGACTGGGTGGGGCTTGCAAAGTCTAACCCCAGGGAACCCTGTGGTTCCCAAACCTTGGCGTGCAGCAGCCATCACCTGGCAGGCTCCTTAAAACCCAGCTTGCTGGGTCCCACCCCCCCGTCTCTGAGACAACAGTCTGAGGTGGGGCCCGAGGATCTGCATTTCTAGCAAGTTCCCCATCGATGCTGCTGGTTCCAGGCTTGCAAGACCACTGGTGTAGCCCTCATAATTCAAAAAATTCACGGAGCACCCCATTGCCAGGGGCTCAGGGGAGAGAGCTTCTGGTAATCCCCGAAGGCCCTGAAGAAGAGGACATAATTGTTCTTAACTGTCATTTAATTGTTTAGCGTTGATTAGCCTTATCACTCAGGAGACCGCTGTAATGACCCCCTTCCGGGATGTTGGCTGGAGGGGTGCCAGGTTCCTCTCCTGAGGCGGAGGTGGCTCTTGGGACCAGAGCCTTGGGTCGGTTGGCCCCAGTCAGGTGTTTTCCATCCTCCTCCCCAGGGCACAGCCAGGCACAGAGGCAGCCAAGCAAACGTAGCTGTTCCTCCAAGCACCTGTCTCTGCCAGCCACTTCCCCCACCACCCACTGAATCCACTCGAGATTCATGCGGGTGCGCAGCAGAAGCCCTCGAGGCTCAGAGAGGCCAAGCAACTTGCCCAAGGTCACACAGCTAGGAAGGGGCCAGCCTCGTTACAACCCTGTAAGCTGTCCTGGCTGCTCACTGTCACTCTTGGGATCTCAGCTCAGATGCACTTCTCTGGGCCCCTAAGACCAGCTCTGAGGCTGCTGCATAAGCTTTGAGCTCCCTGTCTCCTTCGTGGTCATCTGTAGTTAAATCACTCTGTCTCGATCTGGAGGTCCATGCATCTGTTCTCCTGCTGATGTGCTAGCTCCACAAAGGCAGGGCTGCATCTCCCATTCCTTACCTTGTCCCCAGAGCCCGGCCTGGGCCTGGCACGAAGTGAGTGCTCCCTAACTATTTGCTTCATTAATAAATTAATGGATCCAGTAGTGCCACAAGGTTGCTGGGGATTTTGTCCAGCCCAGACAGCCAGCTCAGGCCCTAGCCCTTCTGGGAGGTGGGGTATTGGCTTTGCCCCTGTCTCCTGGCCCAGGGAAGCCAGTCTCCACTCCCCAGGGACTTCCTAACCTGGCCAAGTGCTCAGGGCATGTCCCAGGAACCCCAAGCCCCCAGCCTGCCCAGAGTCTGCTCTCCTTCCTGGGTTATGGTTTCCGCTCTGGGCATGGGGAGATGGGAGCGGGACCAACACAGTGGCAGCCTTGTCCTCTGGCGTGGCTCTGTGTGCTTTCCAAAGCACTTTGTCCTACAGCAGGGACAGCAGGTTCTATCACCACCTAAAATTGAAGTTTCCTCAACCTTGCTTTCCACATGTGTGAAATGGGGTGATGACCCATGACTCAACCTGCCCTAGGGGATCGTAAGGGTCGCAGGAGATAGCACACCCAAGGGGTCTCCTGAGATGTGGGACTTTCAACTCTAAAACCAGGACTGTCCCAGGCAAACCAGGACAATTTGTCCCCCTACATGAGAGGCTTTGCGAGGATTCAGCACTCGTGTTCTAGCTCTCTGGGCTGAGGAGGAAGCAAGCTCAGAAAGGTTAAGGGATTGGTCTAAGATTGTCCAGCAATTCAAGTGTAGAACTGGCCCCAAACCTCATTCGTCTTCCCTGCCTCCTGCCCAATGCCCCTGACCTTGGTTTCTGTGGCTCCAGGGGCAGGATCTGCACATGGCTGGGGGCAGGGGGTCCTGTCACCAACCAGAGCAGGGCCACAGCCCTGCAGAGAGAGGTTCGGCAGACAGGCAGGGACTGGGCGGCTGGCAATGCCATCTGTTTTGCCTGGAACTGTCCTGGTTTAAACCCAGGCTCTGTGTCCCTGGGCAGGTGGCTTAACCTCTCTGAGCCTCAGGTTTCTCCTCTGCTAATCCTTTCTCAAAGGCCTTCTGCATGCCTGGCTCTGGACCAGCACCAGACTTGAATTGTATCACTCAATGCTCACTGCAACTGCACAAGGAAGCTGACACTGTTATCCCCATATTACAGATAAAGAAATCGAGGCTTAGAGAGGTGACGTGGCACAGCTGAGATCACGGGACTGGTAATCAGAGCTAAGATGCAGAGGGCAACAGCTGGCACGTGGGGTAGCGTGTGGAGCTGTGAAAGCACACACACTAAGCCGTGGCATAGAGCAGAACACCAATAAAAGCAAGTTTCTTGCCTTCAACCTTTTTATTTTGGAAACCCCAGTGTTGGGATAGAGTAAGTGCACAGCTAAGGGTTACCAAATGAACAAAGCAGTGTCTCCTCCCAGGAGGGTCAGTAGCCCATGGCGAACATGTCCAGTGGCCAGGGGCTTTCCCGGGGATGTTTAGTCTGGGGTCTGCTTGTCCTCAAGTCCATGTCCGAATGACCCCAAGCATCCCTAACAGTTTCTCGGGGGAGCTTCTGCACGGGTCCAGGCACCACTGATGGGCTGATGGCTATTGATGACTTGGGGGCACCCATTCTAGCCTGTTCCTTGCTCTAGCTTCTACTGATCCAGACCTGGTGGTGAGACCTGGGAAGGTGGGGGGTAGGGGCTCCCCACTCACCTGGAGCACCTGGGGCACGGCCTCTGCTCTCAGTTGCTGGCCCTCCTCCTGGTACACACGCTGCCCCCACCCCATCTTGTTGCACCCACTTGCTTTTTGGGTTCATGCTGTGCCTGGATTTGGCGGGGATACCTTCCAACTGGAAGTGGGGTCACCTGGCCAGCCTCCCTCCTCCCTTTACAAACCACCTCCTGTGGAGGGTTCTAGCTTAGAGCCCCACATCTTGTTCTCTGAGCCTAGAACGGGAGGCAGCTCCGGGCCGGGGAGCAGGCCCAACCCCTCCCAGCTTTAAGGCAACAGCTCAAGGGACAACCCCAGCTGGAGTCAGGGAGAGCAAGGGACAGTGGGAAGGAGAATGCCAGAGCCCCAGAACCACAGAGTTGGATTTGGGCATGCCAGGAGTCCCGAGGTCCAGTCACCTGCCCCTTGGGGTGTCTCCCAGATTTGCACCCCCTCACTCCTCTCCTCCCCTCTAGCTTGCAGAGGCTGTCAGAGCCTCCTGCCTTCTGCAGCCCAGCACACCCCCGCTGCCCCTCTGCCCGCATTAGGCCATGTTCTGCAAGCTCTACCCCAGCCTGAAAATCTGCCCTTAGTGGTTCTCTTGCTTTTGAGATTAAATCTGGAGTCCACAGTGAGGGCCAGCTGTGTGACCTTGGTCAAGTCACTTAACCTCTCTGAGCCTTGGGTTCCTCCAATGTTAAGTGGTGGGATGTGAACCATGTGTGTAACTGACCAGCACCCAGTTGGCCCCATGTCACCCTTCCACCCTTCCTTCCCTTTCCCCTTGTCCAGGTGTGGAAGGACAACATCATCCTCCTCCCAACCAGCCTCACCTTCCACTTCTCCCCACTGTGGCCCCTCAGCTCAAGCCAGCACCAGGCTGTCTTTCTCCTGCCCCACTGGTTACCCACAGCTTGTCCCAGCTGGTCCCAGAAGCCCTTCCTGTGACCCTAGCCCCGGCCATCACTCCCTCCTGTGATGACCCCTGCCAGGAACCCCACACCGGTCAGGCCAGTGCTTGGACCGGCCCCCTGGGGTCCTGCGATGGCCCCCGCTGGCTCCACGTGCAGTGCTGGCTGCCTGGAGGCAGGGCCGCCCTCCGCTTCTCCTGCAGAAGCCCCGGGCTCCACGCTCACTCAGCCCATCCTGGTCTGGCGTGCCCTCCACCCCCACCACCCCCAGCACCACCCTCGTCAGGGGGCCCTCCCTGTCCCAGGCTCCATCATCATGAAAGTTATCCCCTGTGGCCTGCCTCCGGTGAGTCTGGCATTTTACAAACACTGACTGGTGCAGTTGCCACACCCTACGTATGGGTACGTATCAGCCCATTTTATAGATGAGGGAACGAAGGCCTTGAGAGCTGGAGGGAGTGGCCAGGATTCCCCAGGTGGGATATAGTGGACTCAGAGCCAAACCCAGGCCAACCACACAGCCGCGGGAATGAGGAGGCGCTGGCTGGAGGAGGCCGCTCCCCGGCAGCTCCACCACCCCTCAGGACAGCACCCCTCTCCCCTCCCCGGCAGGGAGCAGCTCCAGTGGGCTCCCAGGTGGGGAGGCAGGGAGCAGGGCTGTCACCAGCCTTTGGAGGTTTTCCCCGAGGCCTTAGTTGTTCTGCCTATAAATAGGGTGTGGTGGCTCCACTGAGCTGGGCGACACAGGAGGGAGGTGGCACCACATCCCAGGAGGAGAATGCAGAGTGGAGGCAGCCCGCGGCCACTTCAGCCCACACAAGGCAGGGGGAGAGGGTGCCCCGGATGCCTCACTGCGAGCGAAGGGAGCAGCAGGTGCAAAGGGCCTGAGGCTGGTAAGGTGCGCAGTGGGAACCAGAAAGAAGGCCTGGGGGCAGTGGCAGCAGTCGGGCAGGCAAGGAGGTGACCGGATGTGGAACGCCGGGCAGAGTTGGGGCTGGATCATGGCGGCCTGGCTGGGCTGGGTCCAGTGTTTAGATTTTTTCCGAGCATGAAAGGCAGCCTCTGGGCAAGGAGTGCTAGGGCTTCCTTCATCATTTGTCAAGATCCCTTCATTTATTGGGAGGGAGTTGAATGCAGACGACCAGAGTGCACAGAGGGAGAGCGTTAGGAGGGCTGGGGGCAGTAGCCTGTGATGGGGCCTGGTGTGGAGACGGAGAGGAGCAGGTACATCCAAGATGGATTTAGGGGGTGGAATTAATGGGCCTGGCTGGTGGACCGGGTGTGAGGCCCGGGTGTCCCATCCAAGTGACCGAGGGATGGGGGTGGGGGGGAGAGCGTTTAGTGGGGAGGCTGAGGAGCAGGGGAAGGTCGAAAATTCTGATTTGTTCCTGCTGAGTTTGAGGTGCCCGGGGGACACCTGAGTGGACACATCGAGAGGGCAGCTGGGGGTGGGGAGGTGGCAGGGATTTAAAGTCCCAGGTCAGAAGGAGGCCACCTTGGCTGAGGTGGGAAAAGAGGAGCTGGCGGGGACAATGCCATGCCAGGAGAAGTGGGAAAGAGGAGGAAGGCCCAGTGAAGAAGCAAGAGCCACGCAGACAGATGGGCAGCCTGGAAGCCAAGAGAAAAGAGCACACTGAGGTGGGCACAGGATTGGCTGTGTCTTGGGCCGAGACTCACGTAGGCTGAGGACAGAGAAGCAACCACTGGAGCTGGCAGCCTGGCTGCGGGGGGCATCTGGACTAAGAGTAGATGAAAGCAAGAGTGGGCAAAAGTCCAGCGTGGGGACTGAAGACAGATGGGAATGGGTCCATCCGTGGCCGAGCAGCTGGGACAGCACAGAGGAATGGGGCCATGGCTAGAGGTTCTAGATGATGTCTGTACTGGGGAGAAAGAGGCATTGCAGGTTCAGGACGGGGCTGATACAGCAGGACATCCTGGAGAAGGTGCGAGGGAGCAGGGCCCACCCGAGAGGAGGGGTGGCCTTGGAGAGAAGAAGGGACACTTCCCGTTGACAGCAGAAGGCAGTGTGGGAATTTGGGTTTGGGAAGAGAGAGCGCAATTCCTGCCGAATGTCAGCCTTGTGTGGTGCAGTGAGTGCTTCGCAGTGGGGGTGGGGGGGGGCTGCAGGAGGCAGGGGAGTGTGAGGAGGGAGAGGCTGGGACAGACCCCCGGAGGAAGGCATCAGAGGCACGGGCAGCCCCCTCCACCCTGCTCAGTTCCTGCCATCCCAGCCTCAGGGCCACGGGCCCCAAAACTAACCCCTGGCTCCTGCGAGGAGTTCTCCATTCCTGGGGGCAGGCGTGGGGCAGGAGCGAGGCTACAAAGGGCTCTGGGGGCTGAACATGGGTCTGGCTGCAGGGGGCCGGACAGGGGTGGGTCGGCGGGATGGCCTTCCCTCTCCCCATGCCAGGGGACGCACGGTGGACGCGGTAGGACTGGAGCCACCGGGCCTTGTGCTGGGGACGGGAGGGGGACATCCTGTGGGGCTCCCCTCCACCCACACCTCTGCTCCAGCCGGGTCACACAGCCCGTGTTGAGTCAGATGCGGGACACTCTGGGGATACGACCCCATGGTAAAGACAGCACAGCAGGAAAGGAACACACTTATGAGCACGTACCACCTACCAGGTGCTATGCCAGACCCTCACAATCAGGGCTCCACGAAATCCTTCAGACAGCCCCTCAAGGGACACGGGGTGCCCCCATTTTACAGACGAGGGCCTGAGGCTGGGAGGCCAAGTGACGGGCCCAGGGCTGCAGCTGCATGTGGTCAGAAGCTGGGTTCTGACACCGGGGGCTTGGGTTAAATCTGGGCTCTGACTAGCTGTGGTTTGGGGTATGTCCCTTAACTGATGGAAATAACAATTCCCTCTACTCGGGTTACAAGCAACTCTTCAAATCCAAGACAAGCACACCATGGGCTCCTAGCACACACTGAGGACTTATGGAGCAGGGCCTCAGCAAATACCAAACACCAGGCCAGAGCCTCAAGCCCACGCTCTGTCCTCACTGCCAGGTGGAAGAGGAACTCACCTGGGCTGAAAGGAGCACTCACCTGGCCAAAAGGAGCACTCACCTGGGCTGAAAAGGAGCACTCACCTGGACTGAAAAGGAGCACTCACCTGGACTGAAGGGGGCACTCACCTGGGCTGAAAGGAGCACTCACCTGTGAGTCTTTCCAGGATGCCATATCTTGGTGTTGGTTTATTTTTAAGTCATTGAAGGGGGAAGGGAGAAGGGCAGCGGGTGTGTGTCCAGGAGGAGAGGAGAAAACGGGAGGGGAGCGAGCAGGCCGATAGAGAGGAGGGAAAGGAGAGGCAAGGGTGGGTGAGAGGGGAGATTAGAGACCAGGGGAGGAAGGAATGCCAAGGTCGGGAGGGCTAGGCTGGCTGGGGCCACCGAGAGCGCCTGCCCTGTGAGGCAGGGCGTGACCTGGCCGTCTGGGGTGAGTCCCCTGTGTGGAACAACTGGGAGGAGGGGTCACGAAGGTCCCCCACCCTCCAGAAGGTTTCTCCTCCAACCCACCAGTCACAGTGCCTCAGATCCCACCATTAGGGCTTGAGTTGCTTTGCAGTGAGTGGAATCTGTGTGCGGGGGACGGGAGAGGGGACATCCCGTGGGGCTCCCCTCCACCCACACTCTGCTCCAGCCCTGTGGAGTCAAACTCAGGCCCTGTGTCTTCACCACCATCCCAGCATCCCCACCACTAAAAATTTCCAGAATAAGCAAAGCCCTCCTACTTTAAATGTACCCCCTTTAAAATGGCCCCAGGCTTTGCAATTCTGTCCTTCTCATGGCACCTGGTGGATCCTGTAGCTCAGACCTGCCCCAGGGGCCGAGGAGGAGAGCAGGGGTGGGGGTGGAAGGAAGTGTGACAGGAGGGGGTGGGCCAGCGGGGTGAGGGCTGGTGGTCTCTGCCCCCACAGAAAAGGCACCGGCCCAACCTGCTCGTTTCTCAGATGACAAAACCGAAGCCAGCCATGCAAACAGATACCTGTACACTAAGGTTCCTCGCAGCATTCGTTACTCACAAGGGTCAAAAGACAGAAGCCACCCGAGTGTCCATCAGCAGGCAAAGGGATGCACCAAATGGGATCTGTCCATACAATGGAATATTCCACCATCAGAGAGAATGACGTTCTGAATCAAGCTGCAACATGGATGAACTTTGAAGACAGCGTGTTGAGTGAAATAAGCCAGACACAAAAGGCCAAAATTGTACGATGCCACTCACACGAAATATCTAGAATAAGCAAATTCGTAGAGACAGAAAGAAGATGAGAGGTTGCCAGCAGCTGGGGGGAAGGGAGGAAGGGGGAATTATTGCTAAATGGGCACAGAATTTCTGTCTGGTATGATGAAAAAGTTTAAGTAATGGATGGTGGTGATGTGACGGTAGCACAACATTGCGAATATAATTAATACTAAACTATACACTTAAAAATGGTTAAAATGACAAAATTTGTGCATGTGTCTACATGTATTTATATTCCCAGCATAAAATTAAAAAAAAAAAAAACCTGACGCCAACCAAGGGGGTCGGGGAGAGATTCCTGTCTGAGACCACAGAGCAGGGCACTTTGGGTTACACACACACACTCCGCATCTAGGCTGGGCTCAGGGGGATGTCTGGCTTGCCCCGGCCTCTCAGCCAGGGGTTCCAAAGTCCGTCTGGGTTGCACATCCACGTGGCATCAGGCTCCTTGGTGGCACCCGAAGTTCTGCGAATCCATGAAGATCCGCGCACTAGCTGCCCTGCTGGGGGGTGAGATGGGGAGGGAGGACCTCGGCGAGGAGCTGGGGCAAAGGGGAGCTCGAGCCGGCCCTGGCCAGCCCCCAGCAACAGCCGAAGATCAGGAAGCCCCCAGCCGTCAGCAAGACACAACAGCGATAAGGGGCTATCGGTCGGTCGGGGTGAGCCGGGGCAGCCAGCACGGCCACCTCCTGGGCAACCAGCTGAGACCCCAGCCCGCCAGCTCCCCAAGGGGCTGAGGGATTCAGGGAGCCTTTCTCCTTGGGGAGGCTGAGGGGAGGCAGTGTGATGACGTCCCCTTCAGGAGTAGGTGTCCCAAAAGTTGAGGGGGGGGGCGGAAGTGGCCCAGACACTTGCCCTGTTCAAACTCTGAGCTTGCCACACCCTGAGCTCCTAGACAGCTGCTGGGGTGTCCTAGGGGAGAGGGTGCCCCAGCCAAATCCTCAGCCTCAGAAACATCCCACAGTGGGGAGTGGGGGCGAGCTACAGTCAGGAAGTAGCAATGAGCCATCTGAACCCCCTGTTTCAGCCCGGACAGGATTGGGGATGCCCCCAAAACACCCCCATCCTTTGTGGGGAGGCCGGGGCTCAACCACCCCCCACCCATGGAAGGCTGGGGCCTCGTAGACCGGGGCTTTAACCCTCAGCCAGCCCAATTCTGAGGGCCAGGGCTGAAGCCTCAGTGACAATGACCCCTCGTGGGGTTGCTGCAGGGGGTAGGTGGGATGGTCCACCCAGCCTGGCCTGGGATCTCTGCAGGGGAGGCATTTATTCCCCCAAGGGGCACCCTCTCCACTTCTCTTCCTGGGAGGCCCTGCAGTCTGTCCATCTCCATGAGCCAAGACCTTCACGTGCTCCCACGTATTGACCACCACAGTCCCATTCCAGCAACACAACAGCCTGGGAGGCTGGGACAGGCCAGTGACAGCCGGTGATCCGGCAGTGGGGAGAGCCAGGCCTGTCTGCTCCCAGGGCCCTTTCTCTCGCCCACCCTGTCCTCTCCAGGCAGACACCCTGGAGCTCTCTACCCTGAGCCCCTCGGACAAGCAAAGCCACCGGGCTGGGCACACCCGCATGACATGAAGTCACCCACCGCCTTCCCGGGGACTCTGTGCTGGGGTGAGTCTGCCTTGCTCTGGCTTCATGGCCTGGCGTGACCCAGAGAAGCATCCACTCCCCTTCCAGGCCAGAGGGGAAGGTTTTACATAGACGGGGCTGCACTCCGCCCACCCATCTGGGGTTCCTTGCTCTTAATCCCCCTGCCCCACCCCCATTCCCTACCACCCATGTCCTGTGGCCTGCAAGCAGCATGGTGGCTAAGAGCCCAGACTTCAGTGCCAGCTTGCCTGTGCCATTTGCCATCTGTGAGACCTTAGGCAAGTTGCTTCATCTCTCTGTGCCTCAGTTTCCTCTTCTTTAAATTGGGAGAGTCTAGAACCTACCTCACTAGATTGGTGTGAAGTCAATTTAAAGTTCTTACAGCAGAGACTGGTGTTTGGAAAGCACCACATGCATTTGCTATTCTTACTATTACAACCCCTCTGAGCCTTTGCCCCTGCTGTTCCCTCACCTGGAATGCCCTTCCCTCACCTGGATAACTCGTCTTTCAGGACCTGGACCAGGCATCCTCTATAAAGCCATCTCTTATGCAGGTGTAACCGTAGGAGCTGGGTTGGAACAATTCGGACTTCTTTTATCCCTTTGTACCCAGAGTACAGAACAGTGTGTGTGTGTCTGTGTGTGTGGCTTCTCCAAACGGCATCTGTGCACCTTCTCACTAACAGAGCCCAGGAGCCTCACTGAGGTCAGCATTTCCCAAGGTGCGATACGGAGATCACTGGGCTGAGGAGATGCCGCAAGAAAGTGTGATCCACAAGTCAAACTAAGTGGGGAAATATAGCTTGTTTTCCCCCTTCTTGAAAACTCCCAGGGAACACATTGCAATAAAGGCTCTGAGAAGTCCCGCAGGGAGGAAGCTTATTTAACTCTCCTCAACCCAGGATTACCAAGGCTTGGGAGATTATGGAGGGCCTTAAGATAGTTTATGTCACACCCAGTGACAAGCTGAGGCCAACATTGACATGAGACAAAACAATTTTTTTGTCCCTGATTTAAAATAAAAAACCAAACAGGAAGTCACCACTTTCCAATCAACTTCCCCACACTCCCCCTTTCCCCACTGAGTTCACAAGAGGGTCTCTCGAGAACCTGTCAAATGCCCCGCTGGCAGCTCCTTGCAGGGTCCACAACAGAGCAGTCGCCCGAGCTAACCCGTGAAAAAGCAAGCACGAGTCACCCCCCAGGTCATGCTGGGGGACCCCTTGCTGGCTCCCCTGCCTCACCCTCTCCTCATTTCTCACAACCTCCGGGGCTGGCCTTGAGTCCTGGAAATTTTCCAGGGCTCGAAGTGACATTTTTCCCCATGGAGTTACTAGAATTCCTTCCCTTCTCTGGTCTCCTGGCCACACTGCGGATCCCAGGAAGTCCTCTGAGCTTCCCAGCAGCGGTTCTGCCACCTTCTGGGCCAGGCTTTCCCCGCCCTGGAGGCAGTCTGTCTGGTGTGGGACATAAGGCCTGCCTTTCCTCATGGGGTGCCATGAGGAAGAGCTGCTGGGGGCCTGCCTCCTGCCCCGCCAACCTCAGGGGTTTCCTCCCACTCCAGGCAGCAGGGTCAGCTGCGATACGAGCCTTGGCATCCCCCAGACCCACACTGCTGCCAGCCTCCTGCTGGAGCTCGTGGCAGCCCTTGCCCCTGCAGACCTCTGCTCCTCAAACTGCCTCCTTCCGACGTCGCTGACCACACGTCCTCACGGCCAGCAGCCCTGCCCAGGGACGCCAGGGGAAGCGAGCAGGAAGGGGCTGCGGGGAAGAGCTCCAGGGACTGGTTGAACCAAGGAGAGGCAGTCTCTGGGGTGGAGGGAAACATGATCTGGAAAGATGGCACTGGAGTCAAGGGAGCTGGGAACACATCGGTTCAGATTAATAATGCAAGACCAGGAAATGGGATGAGGGCAGGTGAAGGGGGAGGGCAGAGGCCAGGAGTGTGTGTGTGTGTGCGCGTGCATGCACGTGCATGGACGTGCAGGGCCCAAGCTCCTCAGGTATAAGAGGAGCTGGGCGGGGCAGCCCAGAACCCTGTGGGCAGGTGGAGGGAGAGCCCAGGTAGGCCCCCTTTTGTATACAAAAGCAGATGAGCTGGAGGTTCTGGCCAGAGCACTTAGGCAAGAAAATGAAAAAATTTTAAAAAGCCACCCTGAGCAGAAAGGAAGTCAAACTTTCTATTTGTAGATGACAAAACTGACAGAGAAAGTCCTAGGGAATCCACTTAGAAACTGTTAGAACAATAAAACAAGTTCAGCAACGTTGCTGGATACAAGATCAATATACAAAACTCAATCATATTTCTATCCACTTGCAACGAACAATCTGAAAATGAAATCAAGAAAATAATTCCATTTACAATTGCATCAAAAATAAAATACTTAGGAAAAAGATTAACAAAAGAAGTGCAAGACCTATACTCTGAAAATGACACAACACAGCTGAAAGGCATAAAAGAAGACCCAAACAAATGGAAAGACAACCCATGTTCATGGATCAGGAAATGTAATATTGCTAAGGTGGCAATACTCTCCAAACTGATCTACAGGTTCAGCGCAATTCCCTTCAAAATTCCAGCTGTCTTCTTTGCAAAAATTTATACACTGATCCTAAAATTCATATGGATGGTCAAGGGACCCAAAATAACCAAATCAAAGTTAGAGGACACACCCTGACCAATTTCCAAATGTGTTTGGTACTGGCATAAGGACAGACATAGAGATCAGTGGAATAGAATTGAGAGTCCAGAAAAAAATATCACATTTATGGTCAATTTATTTTCCACAAATGTGCCAAGAAAATTCAATAGAGAAAGAGTCTTCTTTTTAACAAATGGTGCTGGGAAAAGAAGATATCCACAATGCATAGAAAAGAAGCTGGAGCCTACCTCACACTGTACACAAAAAATTAATTCAAACTGGATCAAAGACCTAAAACCATAAAACATGGGAGTAAATTTTGTTACCTAGGACTAGGCAAAAGTTTCTTAGCTATGACACCAAAATCACAGGCAACAAAAGAAAAGAACAAAAGATCATTCAGGCTTTATCAAAATTTCAAACTTTCTTGCTCAGAGGACACCATTAAGAAAGTGAAAAGACAACCCATGGAAAGGGGGAAGATATTTGCAATCAAATATCTGATAAAGGACTTATATCTAGAGTATATAAAGAATTCTTACATCTCAGTAATAAAAAGACAAATAATCCAATCTAAAATGGGGCAAGGAATTGAATTTCTCCAAAGATATGCAAATGGTCAATTAGCTCATGGAAAGATGCTCGACAACATTAGCCATTAGGGAAATGTAAATCAGAACGACGATGAGATACCACCTCATACCCACAAGGACTGACAGACAATATTGAGTGATGAGGATGTAAAGAAACAGAAAACCTCCTACTCTACTGGTGGGAATGTAAAATGGTGCATGCACTGTGGGAAGCAGTCTGGCTGTTTCTTAAGCAAACATAATTGTATGATCCAGCAAATCTACTCCTGAGTATGTTCTCAAGAGAACTGAAAACATGTCCATGCAGAAGCTTGTACACAAATATTTATAGCAGCATTATTCATAATAGCCAAAAGGTAGGAAACAGCTCAAATAGCCTTCAGCTTACAAGTGGAAAAATAAAATGTGGTATACCTGTGCAACGGAATGCTATTCAGCCATGAAAAGGAATGAAGTACTGATCCATGCAGCGACATGGATGAACCTTGAGAACATTATGCTGAATGAAAGAAGCCACTTATAAGAGACCACATGTCGTATGGTTCCATTTATCTGAAATGTCCAGAACAGGCAAATCCATGGAGATAGAATGGACTAGTGGTTGCCCAGGGGTGGGGTGGGGGGCAGAGGGGATAGGGAGTGACTGCTTAATGAATCCAGGACTTTTCTTTGAGGGGGGTGATACAAATGTTCTAACACTGATAGTGGTGATGGATGCACAACTCTGAATTTACTAAAAACCACTGACTTGAACACTTTAAATAGGTGAATTGCATGGTAAGCAGCTGTGGACTCGTAAAGGCCTAGCTCTGGGGCACTTGCACACTCACCTTTCTGGGCTTCTTTCCATCCACCTGATCCTTAAACGTGGATCTCCCAGGGTTCTTTCCCCAGCCCTCCCTTCCCCTCCCCTCCCCTTCCCTGCCCTCTCCTCTCCTCCCCTCTTCTCCCCACACACAGTCATCCAGGTCACCTCGGCCACTCCTTGCTTCTCTCCCACCTACTCCCAATTCCCTGCCTCTGTCCAGGACCTTTCTCCAGTCCCAGGTACCTCTCCTCTCGATTGCAATGACACTGACAAGGGTGACGAGAGCTGACACCTGCCAGGCATTGACCACGTGCCAACCACGTCCTATGGATCATCTTATTTAATCCTGGCTACAATCTGATGAGCCCAATCCTGCTGCTATTCTCCCCATTTCGCAGGTGAGGAGGCTGAGGCCCAAAGAGGTGAAACAAGGTTCCCAAAGATGCACAGCAGTGGCAAGTGGTGGCGCTGCTCGGTTCAGCACATCACTGAGCCTTCACACTCAACCCAGGTCCACCCAACTCATCCCCTTCACCACCCCACCCTGCTCCCAACTCTTGCCACCTCCCTCCGCACCTCGCCCAGCCCCACCCCTATGCCCCCACACTCCACACTCAACACCAGGCCTGGCTTCTTCAGAGGCTGAAACAGCCCCTGAATCCCACCCCACCCCACCCAGGATCCCCAGTCCCTGTGGGGCTGGCCCACACATGGGGTCCCCGTCCTCCTGGGCTCCTGGGACAGGCGGGTCCAGAGGGCAAAAATGAGTCAGGGCCCACCCGCTGGTGCCCAGCTGTGTTCCAGGAACAGGGCAGCATTTTGAAATGAGGTGACTCAGGGCCCGGATGAGTAAGGCAGATATTTAGCATCACTGACAGACAGACGGACAGGCAGGCAAGCATCACAGTTGGAGTGTCTGGCCCGCAGGCTGCCGCCGCCCCAGGCCCTCCACAGCACCTGCCTGAGTTCACACACTCAGGGAGAAGTTCCGAGGACAAGCCCTGCTCCCGTCTCCGGGGATCCAGAACCCCCCCACCCCTTGACAACCCCCAGCCCCAGCCGTCGGGAGGAGCCCCCAGCCCTGCCTGTCCACTGACAGGGATCGGTTATTTCTGTGCCAACCACAGCCCTTCCCCAGGGCTTAGTGATCTAGTTTCTCCTTTCCTACCTTAGACATAGCTCATCAAAACAGTTTACCCACAAGCCCTTCAGAAGGCGGGGGGCCCCCACCCCCAGGAGGAGACTCTCAGGGGTTAGGAATTTCTGAGGGCCCACTGGCCTTGTAGTGATAATCAAACACATTTTTTTGAGTGACAAGGAAGGAGGGAGAGAGAAAGGGAGGAAGGGAGGGCTGGAGGACAGAGATCCGAGGGGCCCCTCGTTCCTTGCCTGTCCTTGAATCTGCCGACTGGGTTTACTTTTGCTCGTCTTTCAGCTGCTGTGTGACCTTGGGAATGTCAGCCGATGTCTCTGAGCCTCCTTTCACCAGCAGTCGATGAAGAGGTAATAATATCAGGCACTTGCATGCCTCCAAGACTGCTGGGATGCCATCAGAGGCATGGGGCCTTTGCAAGGTGTTCTCCACAGCCCGTCTCCCGCCCCCGCCCGCCAGCACCTCCAGGCTTGCCTAGAAGCAGGCTGCACATCATGCATCGTGCAAACAAAACAGGCTGGTCAAATTGAGAGACAGAATCCGGCCCCTCAGGTAGAGTTCAGATGGGGGCTCGGAAATGCAGAGACACTTGGCTGGCACTGCCCCACCACCCCCAATCTCACCTCCCACCCCCCACTCCTGCGTGTTTGCATCTGCGGCCCTCCCACGATTTCAACAAATTCCCAGCTTCACTGACTCGTGGGCTTCCCCTGCCCAGCCCTGCCCAGGGAGTCCCAGCTGCTGGCGGGCAGACTGTGGCCCTGGCTGGATTCTGGGCCCAGGAACTCCAACCCCCGTCCCCCCATCATTAGTGAGTTCAGTCCCCCCATCGTTGGTGAGTTCAGACACTGCCCTGGGGCCTGGAGGAATCTTTGGGAAAGGGGATCTCTCAAAAGCCACTGCTCAGCTCTCTTCTGCTAGCAAACTGGTCTTTTCCTTCACAAATCTCACATTTGCAGCAGACGGCCTGCTCGGCTATGGGGAGGAAGAAACTGTGAGCCCGCTTTGGGACCTGACAGGGACCGTCGGGGTCAATCACGCTCGACTCACACAGGGAGCCCCGTCTCACAGACCCAGGACGGGAGGTGGTGAAGATCAAAAGGCTCGGCCTACTCTGCTGGCCAGGGCTCCAGGACACCCCAGGAAGGGGAAAGAGCCAGGACAGCGAAGGCAGAACCCCGTGGCCACCCCCCTACGTGGCTGCCTAGCCCCGACTTCTGTGGTTTATCCAATGCACAAAGCTCTTTACAACCTCTGGGGCTTTTGCACGTGCTCTCTACGCACTGCTCTGCTGGAATGCGCCCCTCCACCCAACCCCAACACAACCCCTTCCATGATTGGCTCCTTCTCTACCATTCAACTGAACTCCGCAAGGACAGGCCCTCACACCTAACCCAGCGCCTGCCCCTGGGGCCACTCAACAAGAAGCTGTGAAATGAATGGGATGGGGAGGTGCAGTCACAGATGAGCAGAGGGAGACTGGAGAGATGAAGCAACAGCACGTGGGAAGGCAGAACCCGAGTCGGCTTGGCCTGTCTCCCGTGCCCTCAGTCACCCCTGCTCACGGAACTCACAACTAACACTACCGAGTGTTCGCTGAGTGCCAACCCACTGTGCAGAGGTCACCTGGCTCTGTGCCCTCTCTGTTCCTGGGAAATAGGTCCTATTAGCCCACTGTCCTGATGGGGATCAGCAGACAGACAGGTGCCCCCCGCCCATGGCAGCCAAACAGCAGGCAAAGACAGCGGGAGCACAGGAGAGCAGGATTTACCATAAATCCAAGAGCATAAAACAACACTAAATTCTCCCTTGACATCTAGTCCAGTGATCAACATTTGATTCTGTGATCAAATGGGGGAGCCAACAGGCCTTCTTGCAGAACACAGAGCCGGAGTGAGGCTGGCCGTCTGGAAAACTGGGGCCCCCCAGGGCAGGGACCCTACTGTTGGCTGCAAACCTGCCCAAGAACAGGGCAGGGGCGAGGTCCTGCCCTGCTAAAGGGCCCTCCCCAAAGCCCATTCCCTGGTCTGGAGATGGGCTCAACGAAGACCTTTCAAAGACACCCACTACTCAAAGTGTGGTCTCTGGCATCGCTTCACCTGGGAGCGTGGTAGACATGCAGAATCTGTGGCCCCACCCCAGACCCACCAAATCAGAGTCTGCTCCAACAAGACCCCACGGGCACTCTGTCTCATGGGCAGCTTTGAGAAGCTCTGCTCCTGGGTGCTCCCAAGGGCCTGCAGAGGGGCCACTCCTCACATCGTTGGACCATCCTTGGGGGTTGATATCAAACCCCCCAACAATGCAATTGCCACAAGATCTTCATCACAGTGTTATTTATAAAGGAGGGAAACTGAATACAACCTAAATATCCAATGGAGGAGAAAGGGCCCTGAGTTAAGAGATGACCAGTATAAAAGCTCTTTTTAAAGACCGTTTGTGGCCCCTGAGAAACACTTATCCTATAATATGCAATGGAGAAGGCAGGCTCAGAGCTGAATGCGTGGTGAGATCTGGCACAGTCCCCCAACACAGGAACCGCGGGCTTCCTCCAATCGCCGGGATTATGGATGACTTTCCATTTGTTTCCTTATCTTTGTTTTCCTAATTTGCTTATTGGATACAGCTTATGATAATGATAGTAAAACCACCAGTAAGTGAGCTTCTCTTTTTTAAAAAGAAAAAGTGACTGTCCCTTTGAAGGGGTGTCTTACATTAGTTTGCTCTTGGCTGCTAGTCAGGCTTTGGCCACCGCCGAGACAAGGCCCTGGGAGGGGAGTGCAAGCACAGAGCAGCCTGTTGTAAGAGGTGTGAGAGGCAGTTTGGCCTTCAGGGGGCCTGGTGGCAGTTGAGGGACACCCAGAATGTGGAGGTCACTAACAGCCAAGGCCCCCTGCTCCTGGCCTGTGCACTTCTTAGAATGCCATTTCCTCTGCCCTTGTTTCCTGGCCAACTCCCATGTGTCTGGCAAGAGTTGACTCAGAAACCTCCTCCTCCAGGAAGACCTCCCTGATACACCCACCTATGGACCTCTGGGCAGGTTGAGTGTCCCTCCTCTGGGACAAATAACAGGGATGATGCGCCTGTTCATGACTGTGCCTCGCTCGGAGTACCCTCCACACAGTCCCTGTTCTTATAGCTGCTTCTCCCAGACTCCCAGGCCATGGGTAGCAGCTGGTCACCCTACAGCTGCCCTCTCCTTGAAGTCCATTGCCAGGGGCCTAAGTTAAGGCCCAAATAGGGCAGTTTTAGGAAAGTGGTTAGGGTTGGAAGCCAAGCATTTTGGCAGGCCCCAGCACCCACCTACCTGATCCCTTCTCTGTGCCCCTTCCTTGGGTCTCAGAGGCCCACTTAGCCCGGCCCAGACCTTGGGCTTTCCCTGATTCCTGCAAATCTTGAGGCAACTCAGTTCTCAGTATCTATGTCTCCTCAGGTAATAGAATAAACTGAGCTTGGAGTCTGCCCTTCCAGTACCTGCAAAGAGAACACACTCAGAGCACATGGTCCCCACCCTGCTCTGGGCCTGGACGGGGCAAGTGGCCATTCTGGGTGGGCCCAGTAAGGCTTTGAAAGACTCTCCAACAAGGCTTTTCAAGGTGGCCCAGCCAAAGGGCCCTTGGACAGCACCACTGGGGACACCAACCCTCTCTCAGGAGGCTCCTTGGGCAACCCGCTCCCTCAGGGGCCACCCTTGGGCCCATTGCCAGGATTTCTGGTGGTGGATGTGACATCCACTTTCCCGGCTCTGCTCCAGAAGCCACAAACCCCACAGGCCAGGGCGGGAGACTTGGAGCACAGATGTCCCAGGAGCTGGAATGCCAGCTCCACCCCATCCTGCTGTGTGGGATTCGTTGAGTTAAAACATGTGAAAGGCTTAGAAGAGTTCTTGGCACATCATGAGCTCATAATCAGCAGTAGCTGTTATTATTATCTCATTGAATCCTCACAACAAGCTTATGAGCTAAACATTGTTATTAGCCCCATTTTATGATAAGGGCACCAAGGGTTCAGAGAGGTTAAGTAACCAGCCCAAGGGCACACAGCGAGGACAGGGTGGAGTCCTGCCATAGTCCATCCGCAGGCCGCTGCTTTTAACCCCTGGTCTCTGCAGGCTCCTGAGAAACCAAGGGAACAAGGACCCGGGCCCAGGTTAGCCCTGCAGAAAGGGGCTCTAGCTGGGACCACCAGCCAAGACCTGCCTCCTCCTGGAAGCCCTCCCTGTGGCTGCTCTCCCCTCTTGCTCCCACGGCCCTACCTCTTGCCCTGGAGAGCCATGGGTACATGCAGGTTTATCACAAACCACGTGAGGGTGACATCCTCAGCAGGCCCGCAGCCCTGTGCACAGAACAAGCTGTCACGGAGGACCTGGGCTACCAAGTGGAGCTCCATTAGCTGTGGGGTCTCGAGCAAGTCACAGCCCCTCTCTGGCCTCAGTTTCCCCATCTATCGGGTGAGAGTTTGGATGGTCTTCTCTACACTTCTATGACCCAACCAGCCTCTGCAATGTCTTCAGTTTTCAACAACACCCCCCTTAAAAAAAAAAAACTCCACTAAACCTCAAAGGGCTTGTCTTCCCACAGCTCACAGAAGACAGAACAGAAGCTTTCTTTTTACATTTACACGGAAACCGCCCCCCTGGTGTAGAGGCCACCAGCCTTCCTAACACAAAGCTAGCATCTCTCCAGCTCACCAGGCCAGCAGCCTCCCCCTGGACAGCCCGGACATGGGATAGAACCCCTCCCGGGCAGGGGCACCCCAAGCTGGAGCTAAGAAGAGGAGGAACACGGTGCTAAGCAAACAGGTTGTCACACCACATGGCTTGGTTCACGGTCCTCCTGCCACAGCGGGCCCCTAAACTGATCCAGGCCGGTGGGCAGGCCTGAGGCTGTGCCAAGGAGCTGAAGTTGCTGTGAAGCCAGGCAAGTCAATGCCACCCCAAGCTCCATGGGCACCGCCTCTCCAAAGGGAAGACACCGGCCAGAGCTGGGGCCCACGGGGGCTGCAGGTAACTGTCCTCAAAGGGACAGGGGTGCTGGCCTTCAGGGTAGGGATGGCACATAGCAGGCACTTAATGAATACTCTAGGAATGAATGAATGAACTGTCCCGGCTGAACCACTCAGTTGTTTTTTTAAATTAGAGAAGTTGCAGGTTTACAGAAAATCATGCAGGAAATAGAGTTCCCATGAACCCTCTCTATTATTAACACTTTGCATTAGTATGGTACCTTTGTTATAATTACATATTTTCATAAATGTACTATTAGCTATAGTCCATTCTTTACATTAGGGTTCACTGTGCTGTACAGTTCTATAGTGTTTTTTTATTTTTAATTTCTTATTCTGGTAACATATATACAACCTAAAGTTTCCCCCACTTAACTGCAGGCAAGTATATAATTTGGTGGTGTTACTTACATTCACAATGTTGTGCTGCCATCACCACCGTCAATTACCAAAACTTTTCCATCCCCCTGAACAGACACTGTGCAATTTAAGCATTAACTTCTCATTCCCCACCTCTGCCCTGGCTCCTGGTAACCTGCATTCTCGTTTCTGACACTATGATTTTGCCTATCCTAATAACGTCCTGTTAGTGAGATCATACAGCATTTGCTCTTTGGTGCCTGGCTTATGTCACTCAACATGATGTCTTTAAGGTTCACCCTCATGGTCACATGGATCAGAACTGCGTTCCTTTCCACGGAGACCATCCGAGGGTCCGTCAACAGATGAACAGATAAACAAAATGCACTATATCCATACAATGGAATATTTTTCAACCCACTTTCTTTTCAAATGAATAAATGATAGGCCAGAGAGGGTAAGGAAACTTGCCTGAAGTCACCCAACAAGTGAGTGGCAGGGCCTGGATAAAGCAGTCAATCAACATGTATTTATTGAGCACTTACTATGTGCCAGGTCCTGTTCCCAGAGCTGGGGAGGCAGCAGTGCGCAAGCAGCCCCAGCCACTGCCATTGCGGAGCTGGCAGTCTGGCTCCTGCTCGGAGCCCAGGCCCTGTCTCTTAGGCCAGTGCTCTCTCGATCCCTGAAATAGCAAAGAGGGCCCTCGGCTGGGAGGCCTTGCTCACACCCCAACACAAGACAGCGAGCAGCATCTGGTGGCAGGCTGGCCGTGCAGAGCTGGCTCGGGGCTCCTGCACCAAACAGCTCCTCCTCTGGCACGGCTAGAGCATTAATTATTAAGGCTGGAGATAATAGGCACTCATGCGTGGGCCAGGCATCCATGGGGGAGCGTGGCCCCACTTTAACCAATTCCTCTCCCAGTGATTGATTAATTAAAGCTAAGCGTTTATGAGAGGCCCTTAGGTGGCGAACCGCACTCTCCCGAGGGTGGAAGGCAAGGGCAGGAAGGCAGGTTGCCTTGCGGGGAGCCGGGGGTGGCAGGGAGGGACCGGGAAGCAAGTATAGGCATTTTATCAGAGCCCGTGCACAGGGCTCAGGAGTGAGCCAGGGGCTGCAGCAGCTCATCGGCGAGGTTGAGCTTCACCCTGAAGCCCAGACACTCCGTGCAAATTGCAGACTTTAAAAAAGTGCTATTGCATGAATCATCTGTGGGGCACAGAGGGCTCCTGAAAGGGGTGAAAATAACAAAGGCATGGGCAGGAGCACCAATCCTAGGCTGGGCTGCCCCCTTGGCCTCAGTCACTCCAGCAGGGAAATGGGTGTGGTCTGGTGTGTCATCCTGAGGCGGGGGCTCCTCTGGAAGGTGTGGGTGAGAACGGAAGCCCAGGAGTGGGGGGCAAGGAGAGGTGTGCTGAGTGGGGCTCCAGTCCAGAGGTGATGAGGTCATGGGTCGCCAGGCTTCATCCAGGCTGGGGAGCCCCGGAGGGCTTGGGTACAGGGTCTGGTTTTTCCTGAGAACTGTCCTGAAGAGGCGGCCAGTGCCGTGCAGACACTTTGGAAACCGATCTCCTGAGACCCTCCCCAACTGCCTGTGCTGTCCACGTCTACACTGGGGTGACTTGACTGCCCGAGGGCATCACTGCCCCAGCCCCTTCCACGCTCCCACACTATTCCCCAAAGGCACGACTTGCCTCCCAGCTGCCCCCAAAGGAACGGGTTTATCCGTTTGGGACTAGCAGGGCTTGGCCAACGCCATCTGCACCAGTTGTGCTGAGAGGGTGTTTATGCCCCTCTTGGGAAGGACCAGGGCCTCAAAGGGGTGGGGAGGAGGTTAGCAGGGCCCCTCCCAGGGCAGGGAGGAGAGGAAGCTTGCTCAGAGCTGGAGGCTGAGGCACACCTGCCCTGCACGAGCTCTGTGGCCTGGGCAGGCCTGCCTGGGCACCCCATGTGCAAATGGAGTGGAGGGAGAGCAGTAACTTACCCCCTCCACAGAGGTGCCGTCGGCAGGACGCTGATGCCTGTAAAGCCCCAGCACGGAGGGGACACAGCTGCTGCTCCTTTTGCTACAACCCCCCACCCCCGACCCTCAGAACCATCTAGGGGCTCCAGGAACCAACTGGGGGAAATGTGGACACTGAGGTCTGGGAGGGAGAAGGAGGTGCCTTTGCTGAGGGGTCTCTGGAGGCCTAGAAACCAGGCTGCGGGCAGCTCCCTTGGGGGGGGTTCACACACGCACAAGCACATGCACACGGCCTCCCTTCCTGGTCCGACTCAGGCCAAAGGAAGAACCTGTACCACACTCGTCCTGCCACCTGCAGGCCCCACAGTCAGTGGGCAGGGAGTATGGCCAGCCCGGCCCCCCACGCCCTACGGTCTGGACTCCCCCCGCCCCCCAAGCCTCACCCTTGTCCCTGGAGCTGGGGAGGGGGACGCCATGTCTGAGAGGGGCTGGGCAGGGCGAGCGCTTGGAGCAGAGTGGGGCGGAAGGGCCGGTGGGAAGGGGGAGATTAGGAACTGGGGAGAGGAGGCGAGGGCAGGACAGCGAGCCCACCGGGGGCTGAAAGTATCCAAGTGAGGACAGCTCCCAAGAGCTGAGCGAGCTGACCCAGGTCCCCCCACCCCACCGCCCCGTCCCCCAAGTCTGGTCCAGCATCCCGAGCAAATGTGGGATCTGGCGACCTGCCCAACCTCCTCCCCTGGACCCAGGCTGCCCCGCAGACGGCTGCCCCCACCCCGATGGAGGTTACCAGAAGCTCCCTGCAGTTGGGGGCAGGGCTAATAAAGGCTCCTGCCACCCCGTTTCTTTCACATTCCCCCATGCCCCTGTGATTATTTAGCCTGGGGGTGGGGGGATCCAAGAGCCCATCCCTGAAGTCACACATGAAATCGTGGTCAGGGTGCATTTTCTCCGAGCCTTAGATTCTCCAAGCGTCTGCAGCGACCCCAGATGGGTCCCCGCTCCTGCTCAAGGAGCAGCCACTCCTGCCCAGCGGGACCTGCAGGCAGCACACATCCTCTACGGGGATGGGATGGGGGTGGGAGGAGGGCTGGGGGCAGCTGAAGGGCTTCTGAAGGGCCTCCTGGGATGTCCCCACCAGCAGCCGCCAGGCCCCTCTGCCCCGCAGCCGCTCTCCCTCCTACCTCCCCTACAACCCTCCTCTCCCTCCTGTGCCCCGACTAGTCCCCTTGGGCTCCAGGACCCCAAGGTCCTCTGGGGAACACTGGAGGGAGAGGAAGGCCCCAGGCAAGTCTCCCGAATAGCTACAAGGCCTTGAGCAAGTCACCTCCCGAGCTGGGCTTCCTCCTCAGTGACATGGGCAGCTCACTACCTGGCAGTGAAGTTGCCTGAGGTCCAGAAGACGCACCGCCATGGCGTTGCAAAGCACTGGATCTGACGACAGCAAGTTCTCAATGAACGTGAATGAACATCATCATCGGCACTGCCTCTGCGAATATTCAGTGAATGAATGACTGAGCAGGAAAGAGGCGTGGTCCAGAGACGGCCTAGTCGAGGAAGGGTGGGGCCCTGGGGTGGCAGCCAGCACCCTTCCTGGCATAGAGAATATGCTGGAAAACAGCAGTGGCCCAAATCCACACAGGAGGCTGGCCCTGTTTAAAAAATGTTAATGTCCATGACAACCCCCAGGGGTGGGCACTCTCATTGACCCCATTTTTCATATGCGGACACCGAGAGATCAGGCCAAGCTGGGATGGCAAAGTCAGGCAGGCTGGCCGGAGACCACGTTCCCAGATTCATTCAGGCCACCTCCTCCACCGCCACGGGGCCCAGAGGCAAGGCCACAGTTTTCCTGCCCTGCCCTGCCCTGCCCTGCTTTGCTCAGCCCAAGGCCCGTTTTACCTGGAACCTGGACCCAGCAGCTGTCTCACCCAACTGGCCTGTGAGGTGGTGGGGATGGTGCATGCACAGCTGTCCCCACAGCCAGAGAGAGGGGCAGCTCCGTACACAGACGCCACGGTCCGGAGCCACGGCAGTGGGAGCAGTCCCCTCCCAAACAGATGAAAACCCCAAGACACCGCTGTCCCCTGTTCCTCCAGGTCGGCCCCAGAACATCTACTCCCTTCCCCTACCCCACTGTGGGGCCAAATCCCAGCTTTGCTACTTACGAGCTGTGCAAACTTTAGAATGGCTTCCTCTTCCTCACCCTCGCTTTCCTCATCTATAAAATGGGGCAACTATATGAATGGCCCTCAGGACTGCTGTGAGGTTGATTGTGAGATGATGCATAAACCCCAACCCAGAACAGCAGGCCCCCAGGGGTTGTTTGTTGAATGACTGAATGACTGACCTATGGTGCCTTCCCACTTGTAAAATGCTCCCTCTCTGGAGTGTGTGACCCCATGGCCCATCTGTACTTGGTCCTCCCCACCTCCCCAGTGGGCACTGGGTGGCCAAGGGCAGGGCAGCAGGGGCTGTGAAACCACACAGAAACGGTGCCTGTGCCCACCCAGCCCAGACCACCAGCACCTGCCAGGCCTGATGGTTATTGCTGATCTTAACTGCAAGTGAGATTCCCAGCAAGAGCCCAAATTTGAAAATATAATTGTATGCACCCTGATTATAAAAGTGCATACCCCATCAGGAAAACCTCCTGATGATGAAGGAAAGGAAAATAGCAAGAACCGTGCACAGCTAAACACGCAACCACACCCCACAGCAGCGCCAGCCACACCCCCACAATCACACAATCACAAACCCCACCCACGGCTCCCCGCACACACGGTCTTACACTCACCCATACACATACACGCTCACCCGCAAAACCACACACCCTCAGATACAGCCAACTGCACACCCACAATCACACAATGTGGCTCAGCATAGTCACAGAATCAGAACCACACATGGCTCAACCACTTCTGCAATTACCCATTCACGCCTGTTAACAACTATCCCCACCCCCACCCCTGCACGCACACACACACACACACACACACACACACACACACACACAACCACTGCACTGACTGCTCACACAGAACCTCCTACGCCCACCCCACTCTCACCCCACCTTCAGCCCACAGCAGACCCCAGCTCCCCTTGCCAAGCCCACCTGGTCATTCGTCCTTTACTCAAGGCAGCCCATGGAAAGGCCAGCAGTGGGGCTGGCTGCCCCCCAAGAAGAGGGGTTTATTTCTGCTTCTTTACCTGCAAAGGTGCACTTTCTTCAGCCCACAGTCACCTCCGTGGCTTCGTGGCAGCCTGTGACTTCCCCTCCCCCCCCCCACTGTCCCTGTCCCCATCCCTGCAGGAGGCCTGGGTGGCCGCAGGGTTCTCCGATGCTGAAATGGCCTGCAAGCCCCGGTGAGGGTCCTAGCAGTGGTCCCCATGGGGCCCCACGGAGGGCACAGCAGGTGCAGCACGGGGCCAGCCTGAGTTCCAGGGGATCAGGGGCCCGGCCACAGTGCGAGAGCCTGTGATCCACCAGGAGTGGCCCGGCTTCTCTCCCAGGCTCTCACCTGGAGCTGCGGTGCATGACCCAGCCAGCACCTGGCCTGAATTGGTCAAGCCCCTTGGCTCCCTTGGCCAGAGAGCAGACATGAAAGCTGACGCATCGTAGGCCTTCTGAGTGCTACCTATACCCTACCTCGGCTGGGCACTGACCCTGGACCCCAAGGCTGCCTGACTTGGAATCGGGGAGCAGGAAGGGGGATTCCTGCCTCACGTCAGTGAGAAAGGAGAGCCAGCAGGCTCCCTCCCACCCCACGCAGGCCCTGAGGACTCGGGACATTTCTGAAGGTCAGTCCAGGGATGGATCTACAGGGTGGGATTTCAGCATCACAGTGGTCGGGGCATGGAGGCCTTTGAGTTGTGAGGAGGGGATTGTTCTGGCTCTGGGGGACGCTGCCTGTCCCACAGGTCCCAGGTGGGGCTGGGGGTGAAGGTAAGAGGCTAGGCCTGGTAGCCTGAGGGACACGGGATGGAGGAGAGGAAGGGAGCAGGAGGGAGGGGGAAAGAGGGGGAGGGAAGAGGAAGGAGGGGATGGAGGGGAATGGGGAGGGGGCTGGAGGGAGAAGGGGATTTTGGCCAGAGACACGGGGCCTGGTGGGCAGTGCGGGACGCTTGCTAGTGGGGCCTGGGATCCTCAGGCCAGGCCCACGGGGGATACAAGGGACGAGAATGGGAAAGGGGCAGTAGGGGGAAAAGGAGGAAAGCAGGACTAGGGAAGCCAGTGCTCTGGGAAAACAAAGGTCACAGCCTGGCCCCAGGGCAGGGACTGTGTGCCCACAAGCCCATCCTCACTGCCCCTCTCAGAAACGGTGATCGGCAGCCACCCTGTGCCGGGGTGGCAGACTCCTCAGGGACCTGTACCAGCATGAGGCAGCAGAGAGCATCTACCCTGGCCGTGAGACTCTGGAGTTCCAGCCCCTCCTGGGGCTTCTGCCAGGACCCCCGGATCATCTTGTGAAGCTCAGCCCAGAAGGCCCCCCGACAGGTGCTCGATTCCCAAACAGGCATCACTGGTGACTCTCAGGCCACCTCCTGGTGGCCACCTGCAAACAAAACCTGGGCCAGGGGGTGAGAGAGGCAGCCCTGGGCTGAGGCCAGGGGAGCTGGGGCTGGGCCCAGCCACCGAAGAGCAGAGGGGCCGCGGGAACGTGACTTACCCCTGGAGCACCCAGGCCAGGCCTGTGTTTGTGACATTTCCCCCTTGCCCCTCTGCTGATCAATAAACCCACACCCCTGGACCAAAGCCACTTCAGTGGGTTTGATCCAGTAAATAACAGAACAAGTCAGCTGCCAGGCCTGGCTCAGTTTCTCCCTAATGGGGAGGAGGTGATCCCTAAGATGCCACCTGCTCAAAAGTCCCCAGATTCTCTGGGAAGAACACGTGTGGCCCAGGCCCCAGGGAACAGCCCCAGTGCCCCCAAGGGGCCTCAGAAGAGGGTACGGCTTTACGGCTGCAGTAGTCCGAGGGACACGGCACCTGGGCTCAAATGCCAAGCCCTGTCCTGGCTGTGTGCACCCAGGCAGGCCCCGGGCCTCTCCGAGCCTCAAATTCCAAAGTCTGAAAATGAGCATAAAACCACTTGCCACAAAAAAGTGGCAGATGGGCTGCAGGACACCAGTGCTCAGGTGTCACACCACACCTGTGGCTGGAGCTGAGCCGTGGTCACTGTTGTTGACACCACCCCACCTTACACGAGTTCAGCTTCCCCGCAGGGAAGAAATCATCCACAGGCCCCAGGCCGGCTCTCCATTGACCCTTCCACCCCAAGTTCTGAGCCGCTTCTGGACTGTGGCTGTCCCACATTTAAGTGGAGGTGAGCAAGGACCTGCCCCAGGTGTGCTTTCAACTCCCAGGTGTTGCATTTCCTGGCTGGGATGGGGGCTCAACCAGCATTTTCAAAGGGCAATGCATAATTAGTCTTGGGACTAGAAGGGTGAACAAATGTGTAATTCATGAATTTGGTAATTGTCCTTCATTTTGATCTTCTGCCATTTTTCCTAGAATCTCTGCCCGACATACGTGCTCATCATGGCAAGCACTCGGAGAGGGTAGCCAGAGCAAGCTGGGGACCCCCCACCCCCAACCCATCCATCACCCGGCCCCACCAATGGCCCCAGACATCACACAAAGCAAGAAGCCCATGGCACTCGATCTTTTATTTTCTTAAACTGTACATAAACATAAAATACTTTAACAGCAAGTCTATGGGAAAAATTGTTTGGTTTTAAATTATTATGAAACAGAACCTAAGGGGAGCTTTATTAAATAAACATAAAGATGGGGATTTAAGGATACACACCTGTCTTCTACCACAATCATTTTTATTCTACCTTCTGGGTGTGTGAGGATAGAAAAGACACATTGAACTGAATCAACAAAATCCACTTATACCCTGAAATGTTGGCAAGCCACTCAAGGGATTGTTCAAAACATCTACATCATAGAAGATGGCCTCGCCATCTAATAAAAATTAAAACTGATCTGTTGGCCTCTTTGGTTCCAAAATTATGTATAATACATTTAACTGTATTCATTTTTTTTTTTTTGCTGCTATAAAAATAACTTCTTTTTTCAAACGGCAGTTTCTGACTAATCATGCAACTAAATCAGTGCAAACCTTAAAAGCAATCATTCGCTTAAAAAAGAAGCAAAGGATTTCATTTCAAGTATAAAAAAATATAAAAAGAGTCGTACGAGTCCAGTTTCCGTCTAGTGTGGGTCAACCCTTTAAATTGCATAGTTCACGTGGCACTTGGATATCTAGAGGGCGAGTGAGCTCCGTACGCTGCCAAGAGCCACTTCCGGACACACGGAGATCGGCAAGTGCTATATCATGTGCGTTCAGGCAGGTCTGCGAGGGGCACGCAGGGCGGAGAGCGGTGGCCAGTCACGGCCCACGCTGGCAACTATACACAGCTGCCGACAGCCGTCCCCACCTCTCCGAGCAGCTCAGCTGCTCCCATTTTTGCTGCAGAGGGGCTCCCCAGCATTTGCAGAATGCCCTCACCCTGCCAGTCCCTCTCCTGGGCTCCTCCCCTGGCCTCGGGGTCATTCCCACCCCTCCCCAACCAGTCCCAGAGGGATGTCCCCAGTGAAGGACACAGATTGCAACTTTTTCCCCCCGTTTAGAACTATTCAGATTTTAACTTAAAAGGTCAGGCCTGGGAGAAAAGTCCCTTTGCAGTTACACAACGGGTATGAATGACCTGTCAAACTGCTGCTGATCAGGTTAAAGCATCAATTTCAGACCCTTCTCCTCTCCCTCCCTCCCCACCCCAAAAACAAACACACATATAAGTCATGTCAGGGCCCCAAGCAACAGTCAAACGGTCACTGCCCCTGCTCCACGGGCTCTGGTAGGCTGTGTCCATTCCGGTCCTCTCTCTCTCCAAGGGCAGAGAAAAGACAGGCTGCCCGGGTCTCACAGTGTGAGAGAGCCCAGGCAGGGGCAGAAGCGGACACCTCGGTGCCAGGAGACCCCAAGGCAGAACAGGCCCGGTACAAGGCAAGTGGGACACGCAGCCCTCCCGCCAGCCCGCACGCCCCCTGCCCCCACATTTCCTTTCCCTCTCAGCGGCCCTTGCTCTGTCTCTGTGCCTTCACATGGGCGCAGAAGGTGCGACTCAGAGTGGCTGGACCAGCCGGCGGGCAGGGTGGCTGCTCGCCCCATTGGCTCCGGCTGACGGGCCTCGGTAGCAAAGCTGCCACATATCACCGCATCCACTTGCTGGTTTCCTGGAGGCTGCTGTGTGGGTGGCAGGATGGGATGCATCTGGCTGTGCATGTCTACGTGCGCGTTTTAAAGTATGTCGAGTCAGTGGAAGGTTCTCACTCTGGAAGGACGCGTCGGGCCTCACCCCGGACCCCTCGGCTGCAGCCCCTGCAGAACGACGGTGCCCCTGCCCGCTGCATGCCCCCAGCCCCGCGCCCCTTCCACCCGGCTGTCAGGCGCAGCCGCACTCGTCCACAATCATGTTGGGCACGTCCCGCTTCACGATGTTGTACTCGTCATCGAAGTAAAGCATGGACATGGAGCTGAGCTTGGTAGGGATGCAGCAGGAGTTGACGGGGCCGGGGTTCAGGCCCCGCATGCGGTACTGGTTCACCACTGCCGTGTGGAAGGAGGAAGCGGAGCCGGGGATGCCTGCCAGGTAGGCCGGGCAGCTGCCCTCACAGTAGTTCCCATAGTAGCCGGTGGGCGCGATGATCCAGTCGTTCCACCCGATGAGACGGAAGTCGATGAAGAACTGTTGCCTGCAGCAGAGGTTGGTCCGGCCGTCGCATTCCAGGCCCCGCTTGCGGATGCGGTGCCTGCTGTCACCCGGCCGAGCCTGCACCACCACGAAGGGCCGGTGTGACTCCTCGCCGGGGTCCACGAACACGGGCACCACGGCCAGCTCCCGGCAGCCGTCACACTGCACGTCCAGGATGAGTCGCCGCTCGCCCCGCTCAAACAGCACCTGGATGGCCTCAGTGACCGGGAAGGTGTGCCAGCCGCTGCGCTTGAGCTCCACCTTCTTCTCCACCACGTTCCACCTGTCGCCACGGCCCTGCTCCTGGAAGTGCACCTTGACCCGCACCTTCCGCCGGCCGCCCTTCTCCAGGACGTATGGCAGCAGTTTCAGGTAGAGCCACAGGCTGGCCTGCACCACGAACAGGTTCTGGTTGCCTTCGTTGGAGATGAAGAAGTACAGGCGGACCCGGGAGGAGGCAAGGCCATCTGCGGAGAAGGGGGAGAGCGCGCCGAGTTAATTCAGGGGGAACACGAGGCAATGGGGGAAAGTGACTCTCCGCTGCAGGATGCTGGAATGCGGGCTCTCCGCACAGCTGGAAAACGTTATGGACCAGAAATAGCGTTCTTGGGGCCAGGGCTGTAACCTGGGAGAGGCAGAGGAAACTGTTTCTCAAGGAGAAAGCCGGACTAGGCTGGGGCTGGAGTGTCCCAGCCTAGAAAATCCTGCGTCACCTCTCCCAGGCCAGGGCCCCCTGGAGATGGGTCTTCAGGCCCCAGAGCGCCACAGAGGAACTTGTCAGGAGGCCAAGATCTTAGCAAGTTGTTATGGGTATCTGTGAAGGCTGAAAAACAAAACCGGGATTGCACTGAGGATTTGGTGGTAGGGTGTTTTAGTATCTTTTTTTTTTTTTTTTTTTTTTTTGGTTAACTTAGGGCATTGCAAAATCAAGCTGAGCTCCCTACTGCCTCTTTCCTGTGTTTACCTAAGCATGCTGCCATCCGAGCCTCGGAGAAACCTCTACTGCAAACAAGCAAGCTCTGCTCGGATTTCTGACAGTGTGCTCTGCAGGCTGCAAAACGCAGCCTCGTTGCAGAGTGCTGCCGAGGGAGCCGCCGCCGTTCAGCCTTGAAACCTGAAGTTCAATTCTTTGACTAGACCCTGACTCCCCGTAAACAGTACCTTCACTATCTCCAAGGCAAAGGGGGGACCAGCTCAACAATAACTCAATAACTCAGTGCACCAAGAGAGAGAGACTGTGCCAACTGATGGACGACTCCTCTCTCTTCTTATGTTCCAGCACCTCTTCCCTCTGACAAGCTCTACTTTTTCATTTCATTTTTGCGGGAAGAACAAATCAGACAACTGTACGGCCAATGGATGGTTTTATCAAACCTCCCACCACTGGTCCCCCTCCAGCCCCCTCCTCAGGCCCTCCCGGCTCCTCTAATAACACTATCTGACTTTGAAATGGGGGAAACTGCAGCCTTAAAAGCTGGTCTTGGGCAAGCTGCCTGTGACCTGAATCTGTTATTTATAAGTCAAAGAGCTGGCTCTGTGAAACGGACCAGAAATATAACAGCCCCCGCTGTCATTTTGTGCCACGGGGACCAAAAGGCCTCCCTCAACCTTCCAGAATCACATTTCCACCCTGGGCCCCAAAGCACCTTTTAATCCCGGCCCTCTAATTGCATATAGCGCTTTCCCTGACTCTGGTGGACAGCTAAAACGGCAAAGCATTTCTTTCTAAGCACAAACCAACCCAGGACTACCTCTGCTTTCCTCCACAACCAGCCATGCAAAACTTTTCATCCCTTTTCATCCACAGGAAGCTGGGGTCTGCCTGTTGCCTGGGTGTGGGAGGAGTGGGGGCATTTGCAGCTCGGAGGCATAAACCACCACTCCCCCCCCATCCCCCAAGATCCCCGGAGCGCACTGGGGCTTCCCCCTCTTTGACCTTCTCTGCAGTCCCCTTGGCACAAATGGGGCTGAGCTCAGGCACAAAAGCCAGCCTGGCTCATTCAAGTCCTGAAAAGGACAGCAGAGTCGAAAGCACTTGCAGCATTTCCACGCGGACACATTTACCTTCTCCTTTTAAAGTTCCAAAAGACTTTTTTTTTCTCCCTGATTATTATATTTAAAGGCTGATAAAGATTTACAATCCAGGGCCGAGGGAAAATTCCAGAAAGGACTCCTACCCTTTGTTAACTGCGAACCCAACAGCTCTCCTGCCAGGGGGGCTGCCACCGCTGCCAGCCGGGAGGAGAGGCGCGGGGCTGCCCCGGGAGCAGCGTCCTTCTCTGCGTAAATGATGGGACCTGTTGAGAAGCCTGCCTTCCGCCCGATTCCGGTGCCCACACAATCGGAAGAGAGGTTGCCTAGCTCTCCCCAGCGAGGCTTCAGCAATCCTGGCAAGCCCACACGGCCCGGCGATGGAAGCGGCCCTGGGGGCCTCTCACGCAGCCACACACACACACACACACACACACACACACACACACACACACACGCTCCTCCGGCCCACGTATATCAACAAGCACACACATCTCCATCCTCAATGCAAAGCCTACACTCCGATCGTGGGAAACAAAAACATTAAGCAATCAGCAAGCAACTACCCGCGGAGCCAGGGCCGCACGCAACTGCCAGGATGGGGGACGCGCGCCCAGAGGCTCTACAGCCCGATTCCAGAGAGCCGTGCGGAGAGCAGGGTTTTCGGTGACGGGGGGTGGGGGGCAAGAAGGGGTCTGCAGCCTAGGAGTAGAGGAAAGCCGGCTCAGAGGAGTGCCCCAGGGGCGTGCTGGAGGCAGTAGCGGCCGCCAGAGCGGGCAGGGAAAGGGAGGGAACGCGGGCCGCGGCTGGACGCCCGAGGGCGGGACCCACCTGTCTCAGCGAAACTGATGATCTCGGACACGCGCTCCTGGCCGTCGGCGCCCGGGCTGGCGTGGCCGTCGAGGTGCGGGATCTCCACGCGGCCGTCCTCGCGCACCTTGCCCGCGTGGAGCTTGCGCAGGGCCGTGACCAAGGCCGCTCTGGGCACGGCGTGCGTGATGTTGGGCCGGTCCCGCATCTGCAAGCGGCTCAAGATGTGCCGCTTCACCGCCTCCAGGAAGTCACCGTCCACCCGGCCCCGCTCCTCGGGCCTCCGGAAGCCGCCGCACGACGTGCAGGTGTCCTGCGGCCCGCCGGGGACTCCGGGCGGTGGGGGCGGGGGCGGCGCGGCAGGCGACGGCGGGGGCGTGGGCGAGCCCCAGGCCTCGGGCCCCAGCCAGCCGGCCGCCAGCAGCAGAAGGCAGGCGGCCCCCAGCGCCCGACCGGGCAGCCCGTCCATGGTGTGTCGCTGGCGACTAGGACGCCCGCCGCGAGGCGAGCCGAGCCGAACCGAGCGCAGAGCCGGACTCCCGCTCCGGGCGCACCGCCCCGCCCCGCCCCCGCCTCGCGCAGCCCGGGCCTCCGCCCGCCCGCCCGCCAGGAGGGCGGCCGCAGTCGGCTCGCAGGGGGAGGAGGCCGGCAGGGCCGCGGGGGCTCCCGCGCGCCGGGGAAGGGGCACCGAGGGCCGCGCGGGCCGGAGGGGTGCGCCGGGCGAAGCAGCTGTGGGCGGGCCGCGGGGGTCGGCAGGTCACTGGCGCACGGGGGTCTCGGAGCGCCTGGACATCCGCAGCCTGCTCCTCATCTTCTCTCTCTCCGCGTCGGGGGCCTGCAGCCCCGCTCCGGGGAACCGAAAACGGAGGTGGCGGCGGCGCCTCGGCCGCTGGGCGGGGAAGGCGGTGCAAGGGCCGGCCGAGGCAACTTGGCAGAGACGGAAGGAGAAAGCGCTCGAGCCCCCGAAGCGGAGCCCGGGCGCGGCGCTGCGGCGGGCGCTGCGGCGGGCACCCGCGCTCGCACCTGAGCGCCTCACCCTAGTCCCTCGCGCTGAGGAAGGGCCGCCGGCTGCGGGAGGGTTGTCCTCGTCGCGGACGGGCGGGCGGCGGAGTGGAGCGAGCGCGGCGCCGGGAGCGCCAAGGAGCGCCGGCCGCGCGGGCTCGCTCAAAGGCGGCGCCGAGCCCCGGGCCGCGGGCTCTGCAGTCCTCCCCGCGCGTCACACGGCAAAGTTGTCTCCAGGCTCGCAGAGCGCCGCATGCACCGGCGGGCGGGCAGGCGGGCCGCTGCGCGCTCCGCCGGGGCCTTTGCTCCGCGGGCCTCCTTGCGGCCTCGCTCCTTCGCGCGGGTCGGTCGGGCGCGGGGCGCCGGCAGAGAGGCGAGGCGGAGGCACGGGCCCCGCTGTCTTTGGCCTGGCGCGGCAGCGGCGATTTCTGCTGGAGCGCCTCAAAGTCTCGCAGCGTCCCCGGGGCGAGTGGGGCGCCCTCGCTCTCGCTCACACTGGCACACGCCGCAGGGCCGGGAGAGAGCAGGCATTGGCGTCCTCGTCCCCGTGCCCAGCCGCGGCCCAGGAGTGCGGAGCCCTCCGAGGAGTTCTTCTCTTTGGCCTCTCTTCTCTTATTCTCCCCGATTTTTCTCCCGAGGCGGGGGGGTGGGGGGGAGGAAAGCCGCACAATCTCCGTATGTGCGCGCGCGTTGAGATAGACGTTGGCAGGAAAAAGGGGGCGGGGGGGGAGCGAGTGTCGTCCTGGCCGTGCGGGAGGAGACGATCCGCGCCTCCCCGCTCCCGCTGCCGGGGGAGAGGAGGGATGGGGGAAGGTGGAATCTATTCAGGCCGGGGCTGCCCGCTCCCCCCGCCCCACCCCCGCTTCCCTCTGCTTTTTTTCCTTTCTGCCTGGGCGAGAAGGAGGGGCGAGCCGGCTCTCCTTCCCCTCCCCCCACCCCCCGCAATGCCGGGCCACTTTTGCTGCCCGGAAACTTTCCCACCACGTGGGCGCCCGGGACCCTCACCCGGCTGGGCGGCGGGCGGCACCGACGGGCTCCTGGCAGAGGATCCGGCGCTGGCCCCCTCCCCGCGGCGTGCAGGCCCTGCCCCCGCCCCAGCCGCCGCCCTCCGCAACCCGCAGAGGCGAGTCGCGCCACGGCGGCCGCCCCCAACTCTCGCGGGGCGCTCCCTCGTGGAGCCAGCGAGGCAGGGGCGGCGGCGCGGCCCCAGGCATCGCGGGCAAGCCTCGCTGACAGACGCCGCTCCCGAGCTGCAGTGCCCGCAGCAGCGCCCGGGGCCTCCCAGCCGCTGGCGAATTGGGAGAGGCGTGGGCCCCGCGGGCTGGAGGGGCGGGGGGACGGCTGGAGGCCGGGCCACCTCCTGCCTCCGCCGGGTCCTGGGCACCAAGGACTCCTGGATTGTGCTGGGACTCACCCTAGCGGGCCTGGAGGCCGCTGAGCCCCTAGAGCTTGGTGGTCTGGCGGGGTCTCCAGCATCCCCACCCCCACCCAACTGGCAAACTCTGACCTTAACCAAACCCGGTTCGAGTCCGGGCCCTGCCACTGCCAGCTTTGTAGAAGTGACCTTCAGTAGAATCCTCATTTTCTCTGGTCTCTACCTCTTCATCTGTAAAGGGGGAACAATAACAGCCACTTCGTATGGGGGAAGGGGAGAGGGGGGAGGGGAGGGGGAGGGGAGGGGGAAGGAGAGAGGAGGGAAGGGAGGATCGAACAGGCAACAGAGCCGAGCTCCTTGCAGTCAGAACCCAATAAAGGATGGTTCAAGGCTCCAGAGGTATCGCCGCCAGGCCTGCTCTCCCCTCCCGACTGCCAGACAACAGACGCTGTCGATGGAAACCTGACCCCGGCCGCGTCCAGAACCCAAGTGCAATCCAGTCACTTCTGTCGCTCCTCACGCCCCCACCTGGGTCTCGGACAGCACGACAATTCCCACAGAGTGCAGCGCCTGGGTCCAGGAACAGGCTCCCACCCTCCCCCGCTGGCCGGGACCATCACTACAGCGGCCGCGTCCCGAAACAGGCTGGACTTCAAGGCGGGGCCGGGGTGGGAGGTCATCCTAGCTTTCCTAGCGTATTGGGGAACCCGGGAGGGCGACGCAGAGCGGGGTCTCCAGCTCGGGAACCTCCTCCCCCATCGCAAGCCTCTCGGGCCGGCCCTGCGGCGGCGGAGCTCAGCCCGGCCGAGGCCGGCAAATCTGGAGGCGGAGCGCCCCCTCCCTCCCGGTCAGGGGAACCGACCAGAAGGTGCCCAGGCGGCTCCCGCTGTGCAGAACTGGGGCCGGTCTGGGTTGGCCAACCCGAAGTCAGAAGCGGGGGTCCAGGAGTGCCCCCAGAGGGGGGCCCTTCTGCCTTCCAGGGCCTCGTTCAGAGCTCCAGGTTCTCGGCCCTCCCATCCCAAACCGCACTACTCTGCCCCCTCCAGGTTCCACCTCTTGTCCTGACCCGGAGCTGGTGAGCACCAGGCAGGAAGAGGCTTCGGCCTGCTGGGTATTTGGGGTCTGCAGTCTTCTGTACTTGGCCTTGTTTTCCCACCCTGTAGTGGGCTCTGGTCCTCTGCTGTCTCCAGCACTATAGCCAGCAACCATGGTGCAGGCTCATCATCCTTGGAGAAGCTCTCTCTAGCCCTCTTCCACCCTGAGTAATTATTTGGCTTATTAGGCCAGTTCCCAGATGTTAACTTGGTCACCTTTCTGTCTCCGGTGCTGGGTCTCAGGTTCCTGGAGAATAGGGAACAGGCCTGGGGGTGGGGGAGCTGGGCAGGCTTTTAGAAGGAATGATTTCTCAACTGAATGAATGAATGTGAGAAATCATGAAACCAGTACAGGATTTAACACTCCCTCCCCCAACCCCGCATGCTCTGCAGCACAAGCCCTCCCAGCAATGTTCCAGCCTGCCCAGCCACAGCCCTTCCTGCCACCCACCTGGGCTGGATGGGGCTGGGGGAGGGGAGGGATATGGAGGAGGGCTAGGCACCTTTGGGAAGGTGCAGTATCCCACCCACTGACCTTCTGAGTTGGCTGGCGCTGGGGAGAGGCCAAAGCCAGGAGTCCTTGTGGGTGGGGGGAGGGCAGGGGAGTTGAGAGGAGGGTCCGCCCTGGGCTCCCCTGGCAGAGGAGCTGTCGCCCCACTGCCAGTCATCTGCTGGGAGGGAACTGGGTCAAGCGGTAGTCAGAAACCATCTGCTCGAGAAGCTGGGATTATCCTGCCCTCTGCCTATCCCCCAGCCCGCAGGGGCCAAGGGTGTAAATTGAGTTCTTCCAGATCACCCTCGGCTTCCGGGGGGAGGGGAGAGCTCCCCATTCCCTCCTGAGGGGCACGGACCTGTTCCTGGGGCTTCCAAGTCTCATTTAGCACTAGGCTGCTTCTCCATCCACTGATGACCTCAGCCTTCAATCTGCCAGGGTTGATGGTGCCTGTCAGTTTTGACTACGAGAGTGCACATCTTTGTTGTAGCCATTGCCGGCTCTCTGCAACGGCTGTGCCTCCCCAGCCCTCTCAGAATGCTGATTCCTTGCTGCCACCCAGGAGCTCCAGCCCAATGGGGAAGGCAGGAGGAAAACCTGGAGATACTGTATGGCCAGGGGCACACCGAGGGGTGGAGGAGGCTTCCCCTGGGAGGCCCAGAACCCTGGCACTCCCGCAAGTATTTTTGTGCATAACCCATAACTGTCAATTTGAGGATAATGAAAACATCCATCAAAACGGGAGCCTTCGCGCTGGCGTGTGAAAAGAATTGAGCACCAAGGTGCGGTTCCCAGCCGGGTGGCCCCTGCAGTGGGATAAAAAGGAAGCCGTCGTATCAGCAGGCGAGCTCGGGATGGTGGCTGGAGAAGGCGCTCTGGCATAGCAGGGCTCGGGGGCTGGCACTCCTTTTAACGCCAATACAGAAACTTGCCATAATGCGTCATGGGTCTCTGGAACGGCCCGATGGCTGAAAGGCAGGAGCAGCGTGCCAGGCCAGACGCAGTGTCCTGCCCGCCGGCAGGGCAGTCCGAGGCACAGGAGGGGGCTGTCCAAGCTTGGAGCCAAGTGGGAGGGAGCACCCAGCTCACAGCTCCAAGGAGGCTGGGGTCTAAGTTTATCTTGGTAAAAACTCAGGCATCAACGTGGAGCCATACAGAATGCCCCAAAGTGACCTCATGCCTTTGAAGTCCTGAAATCAAATCCTCGCGAGCAAGGAGAGTGAGTGTGGGAGGGCTATATTGATAAGACAGCCCATATTCCCCACCAGGCGCTGTGAAATCCCGCCGAGGCCTCTGCTGGTAGTCTATGGATGCGTCATCTCTGGCAACTTGTGAGCTCCAGCAGCCGAGACCCCTGTGCCGGGCTCAGTGAATGTGTGTGAACTACAGGAGGTCTGTCCCACGTCATGGTGCCCCATGTGGTCCAGCCAAGAGCCTGCAGGTCACCAGCAAGCCTGGGACCCCAGTGCAGGCCACCAGGCATAAACAGGCTGACACAACCACGTTTGCACCTTTGCATGTTCACTCTCTGTTTCCTGAACTGGGCTTCAACATGAAACCATTTTGTAGGGCTTCTCATCTGTTAAGATACTTTTGAGCTGACTCTCTTGGCTCCCAACCCCCTGAAATTTATTGACTTTTTGTTAAGAACAGCACAAGTCATGGTGTTGGGGACCCCATCCTTGGTAAGACCAAGCTGGAGAGGACCCAGGCAAACCCTCCCCTTCGCCCAGCAACGCAGGGCTGTGGCACTGGAGGGCTGGCCAGAGGACGATTTAACAGTTTCTGAGCACTTGGGAAATATTTTAACAGCAGGCTCCACAGGGATAGCTGTCCAAGCGGATATGTTTTCTAGAAAAAAAAATAGAGGCGCTAAATACAGCAGTTGGTTAGTGGCCCACTTCAAATTGCTAATCACAAACTATTCCTAGCACGAAGTCCTTCCCATTCATTCAATACTCATGCTGAACGAACTGCCGGGGATAGAGAGTGGAGGCGTCCAGTCCCTGACCCTGACACCCCCACACACAGCCTATTGGGGAGACGAATATTCAGACATTTAGGGCTCAGGGAGATAACTGGGATGATGGAGGAGCAGTGGGGGCAAGGAGGGGGACCCTCAGGGGAGGGAGGCTTTGAGCTGAGCCTTAAAGCAGGAGGAGGCATTTTCCAGGTGGACATGAGATAAGGAAGGTGGTCAGGGAGGAGGATCCGCGTGATGAATGGCAGAAGAGCAGGGCGTAGATGAAGAACAAGGGCAAGTTCAGTGCAGAGAGGCCTGTGGAGGGGTAGGGTGGCCTTGTCGGCCCAGAGGAGGGGTTAAGGCTCGCAGGGTATGTTTGGAGGACATTGACAGCTTTGTAGCAGTTGCAACACACAGCCCAGGGGGGAGGAGATGAGAGCCAGAGGTAAGGTGGTGGCAGTGAGGACACAAGGGAAGGGAGAGGAAGGAGAAGGTAGCAAACAGGAGGTGGGGGCTGAGAAATAAGAGTTGAGGACCCCTCATTTCTGCTTTGGACCCTCTATATGATTCTCAGATGCCCATGTGTGGCCAAGAACCCGATGGGCTGGTGATCTTGCAACCAACAAAGGGACTAGTAGAGCACTTCCAAAGTTGCTCTGCTTTGGCTCTCCAATGCCAGCTGCGTCCACTTTGGGAACACTTGGGTTCAAGTCGCAAGTTAGCATTCTTTGGTGGTCCTTGAACTTCACAGCTGACCTTTGCAACTTACTCCTTGAAGGACAGGAGGTGACCTGCCCCTCCAAAGAGCCACCATCAAAGGAAAACGCAAAGCCAACCCAAGAGAAGATGAGGAAATGGCTCTTGTATATGGATACAGAGAAGAAATCGTTTTTTTTTTGCTTTTCTAAACAGAACCAAGGAGCTTGTTAGTCCAATTTGTGTCAATGAAAGCTGAGGATCCCCACTCCCAGTTGTCCAGGTACCCCCAACTGTGCATCTCCGAGTTGTCCGCATCCACCCGGATAAATCAATACCCGGGAAACTCCCACTGCAGAGCAGTCCAGAAGGAGAGCCTCCCTAATGTTCCACTCCACACAAGCTCTCCCCGTCCTTACATAAGACTAATTGAATTTTTGCAGTCAGTAAAACGGCTCAGTCTTACCATTGAAGGGAACTCCGCAGGGGAACCACTGAGGCTGCAGAAGAAGAAAAAGCCCAGAGCCATTACAAGCTTAATCTCCCTCCCAGCCCGGGCCTATTGAGTGGCTCATAAAGCTGAGCTAATTTCAAATCCTCTCAGTGTTCACCCTTTCGCTTGGGCCCAGCCCCCCAGCAGCCTCGGGGCAGGCCATGGGTGGGGCGGGGCTCACAGAGGTCTCCCCCTCTTCTCTCTGTACTCCCCACACTGGTTCCTCACCCCCACCCTCACCCCCACCCCTTCCTCCCTTCTCCCTCCCCAGGCCCGACTGAGTCAGGTGCTAATTTGAGAAAGGGGGCATTTCTCACCCATTCAGCTCTTTTTTCCCATACATTAGGTTATGGGTTGAAATGCTGGAGAGAAAAAAAAAAAAATGAATGAAAAAGAAAGGCTCGGATTTTTGTCTGGTAGATAAATGTATTTATATCTAATTAGGAGACCCCACTGTGAAGGGGGTGAAGTGTTTTAGTTCTGGCCTACTGAAGGACAAACACCTATTGTGCAGCCGCTCTCCGAGTTGGTAAAAGATTGCCCGAGTCAGTCCGTGGCCAGTAGTAGCTGAGCTGAGCCCAGGCCCACGGGTGATGGCGACCCCCTCCCTCAGGCCTCGATCTGCCAGCCCGGCGGCTGCCCAGGGGGTTCAGGGCAAAGTGGTCCCCGGAAAGGATTTGAGGATTTTACCTTATGCATCTTTTGAAAAGGAAGGGAGGGAGAGAAGAAAGGAAAGGAAAGGAAAGGAAGGGGAAGGGGAGGGGAGGGGAGGGGAGGAGGCAGGAAGAAGGGAAGGAAGGGGAGAAGGAGAGAGGGATGGAAGGGGGAAGGAAGGAAGGGGGAAGGAAGGAGGGGGGAAATAAAAGGCAAAAAGGAAAAGAAAAGTTCGTTTAGGAAGAAAAAATACAAACCCTTAAACTTTCATTTCACTCTAATGCTTCTCATCCCAAACCCCCCCAACTTCCTACTGATTTGGAAATAACAGCACAGAGTAAGGAGATTCATTAAAAAAAAAAAAAAACCTGCCGATGCCTTTTTTCAGCAGAGACCCAGTCACTAAATCACTGGCTAAATTTCACTACCACTGGCCAGAAGGCAGCAAGAATACCATTAGCATAAAATCTCTTGAAGGTATTGTTTGTGTCTGTAAATAATGTCGTAAAATTGTTATGTACCTGAGCTTGGCTACCCGAGAATCCTTTACGTGTTAAATCAGTGCACACTCTCAAACATGCTCGTTTATCCTGTGCATTTTGGGGGTAACTAATCCATCCAACCTCGAGGGCATGTTCTGGGTTTGGGGCCCCTCAGCATGACCTCCGACCCTCCCAGATACCTGCATCTATTGCTCAAAACCGTTCTTTTTTGCCTTGCAAAGCGCCACAGAGAAGCCCTCCCAGGCCCCACCGGGGTGGGGGTGGGGCCCCGCGGGCACAATCCTGCCTTGGCAGATCGGCAGGGAGGGCCGGGTGGCCCCACGGCGAGCTCCCGGCCGTGCCAGGAGCAGAACCCCGCACCTCCCCTGCGCTGTGGAATCTGCAGAGGATGGAGAGGAGAGCTGTACTCAGAGGAGAGCTTCATGGGGCAGGCCTGGGGAGGGGCGTCTGGCGGGCGCCTGTGGGTGCGGACTCCCCGTGTGTTGGGCACAGTAGTGAGGAAAGGCCGGAGCTGGGCTGGGGTGACTTCGCGGTCACCCCACCAACCCTGAGCTGCCTTCTTCTGCTCTGCTCTTACTTCAGAGAAGAAAACCTTGGGTTTTCTCTTATCTGCAGCCAAATGTTAACTGGTACAAGTGAGGAGGTTGGTAGGAATCGGGGCAAGGAGGTGGAGGGCAGCAGAGCGGTGGGAAGGAGCCCAGGAGATGGCCCTGCTGCAGGCAACCTGGGGCAGGAGGCGGGGGTTGGCTGCAGGAGGCAGATATTCCTGAATTAGCACGTGCCAGGGAGAGGGGGACACCAGGCATGTAACAGGGATCACCCCCACCCTGCTGGTTCGGGTCAACCAGGGGCCTCAAGCAGCAAGGCCGGGGGGTCATCTCTTCAGTGGGGCAGCCCCCAGCGTGAGGGCCAAGGGATGGCCGATGTTCAGAAGCGTGGGCAAGCGGGCAGCGTGATCGGGGCTCCCGGGCAGAGAGCCAGCCCCAGGTGCCGGTGCAGGGCAAGTCACCAGTCCCCAGGGGAGAAGGGACAACCTACGACATGGAAGGAGTGGAAGTGGGGACCCAAACAGAAGCCACACTGAACCGGGCATCTGGGAGGGGGCAGGCCTGAGAGGGACAGTTCAGGAACTGAATTCAAAGGACTAGAAAGGGTGTATGCATGGTGGGTGTGTATGTGTTGAGGTGGATGTATTTGTTCGGTGTGTGTGCTTTGTGTGTGTGCTGGGTGTGTGTGTTGAGGTGTGTGTGTTGGGTGTGCATGTGTTGGGTGTATGCACGTTGGATATGTTTGTTGAGATTTGTGAGTGTTGGGTGTATGTGTGTGTGAGGTGTGTGTGTTGGGTGGGTGTTGAGGTGTGTGTGTTGGGTGTGTATTGAGGTGTGTGTGTTGGGTGTGTATTGAGGTGTGAATGGTGGGTGGGTGGGGAGGGGGGTGAAGGTGTGGGTGTGTGTTGAGGTGGTGAAGGGGGGTGTGTTGAGATGTGTGTTGTGTATGTGTTGGGTGTGTGTTGATGTGTGTGTTGGGTTTGGTGTAGGTGTGTGTGTTGGGGGGGGTTGGGGGTGTTGAGGTGTGGGGGTTGGTGTGGTGTGAGGTGTGAGTGTTGGGTGTGTATGGGTGTGAATGTGGGGGGTGTGAGATGTGTGTTGAGGGTGTTGGGTGGGTTGTGGGTGGCTGTTTGTGTGGGGTGTGTGTTGGGTTTGTGTTGAGGTGTGTGTGTTGGGTGTGTGTTGGGTGTGTGTTGGGTTGTGTTGAGGTGTGTGTGTTGGTGTGTATTGAGGTGTGAGTGTTGGGTGTGTATTGAGGTGTGAATGTTGGGTGTGTGTTGAGGTGTGAATGTTGGGTGTGTGTTGAGATGTGTGTTGGGTGTGTGTTGGGTGTGTGTTGGGTGTGTGTTGGGTTGTGTTGAGGTGTGTGTGTTGGGTGTCTGAATGTTGAGTGTCTGTAGATATTTGACTGAGTTACCAAAATCCAGGATCACAGTGACCCGTCTTGGGATGCATCTTCCAGTAATATAGAAAGGGAGGGAAACTCTTCATCCAGGCCCCTTCTGCCCTGTAAACCTTCCCTGCTGACTTCAGGAGAAGCTTAGGAGGCAGCGTTCGCAGGGCTTGTGAGCGATTGGAGGAGGCAGTGAGGGAGAAGGAGGAGATGGCAGGTCTCTGGCACTGGGGCCACATCTTACCTGGGCACATCCCACATCAGACAGGGCCTTAGCATCTCCTGCAGACCTCTGCCCCCTCGCCTGGACCCCTTGGGCTGGAAAGCTGTGGACTTGCCGAGGCCCACTTGCTTCTCGTGCCTCCCTACACCCACAAGAGAGGACACGGTCCCTAAACTCCCTGGAATGACTTTCCCCAGCAGCTCACGAGCTACCTCTAGTGACCCTACCACGCCGTCTGTCTCTAGGATGACCAACTGTCCCCATTTGCTTGGGGCTGAGGGATTTCCTTGGATATGGGACTTTCAGTGGTAAAACTGGGACAGTCCCAGATCAACAGTTAAGGACAGTCCCCTAAACTGCAGGGCACGGTTGGTCACCCTACACGTCACAACCCCATACCTTTACTGATGCTATTCACTTAGCCTGCAGTGCCTTCCCCTGATATTTGTATGCCAGGAAACCACTCTACTCCTTCCAAACGTACCTCAAGCATCACAGCCCCCAGGAAGCCTTTCCTAGTCAGCTCCCCACTTCCAAGAAAACCGACCCCCTTTTCTTTTCCGCCCTCCTGGAAGACTGCATACAGACCCAGCACAGGGCCTCAATGTTTTACTCTACAGATAAGCTAGGACCTGTGTCTTTCCCACTAGACTCTGCCCATCTAGAGGACAAGGAGCTGTGACATTCACATCCCTACAGTTGTCACGAGGCCCGCAGGTCATGGGTGAGCCACAGATGTTTGCTGAGCTATTTTCAAATAGGATAGGAAGGTGATGCATGGCGATACCCAAAGCAAATTTCTTTCAAAAAAAAAAAAAGAGAATTCATCTCATTCCATTCATTCATTTAACAGATATTTAGTAAGCACCTATCACATGCCAGGCCTAGAGATATAGCAGTGAACCAAACAGATAAAATCTCTTTCCTTGGGGAATTTACAATCTAAGCAGAAAATGGACAATAAACATGTTTTTAAAAGTAAACAATTTTTACTTTTTAAAAAGGGAGGTAAATAGGAAGTCGACTGCTCAGAGGGCAAGACAGGTCAGAAAAGGCCTCTCTGAAGAGGTGAGATCAAAGGATAAAAGGAGGCAGTCACAGCTATCTGGGGAAGGGCTCTGAGATGGAGCTAAGTTTAGAATGTTCAAGAAGCAGAAAGAAAGCCACTGTGGTTGGAATGTGGCAAAGCACGGCAGAACCATTGAAGGAGATAGGTAGAGGGCAGATCACACTGAGCTTTGCACGTTCTACTCCTGAGGATTAGATATGGCTTCAATCAGAATGAGGAAGTCTGGGCCTGGTGTGCTTGGTTTCCTGGTCGTCAGAGACTCTTTCTTATCATGGAATTTACATCATCAGGGTTACTTCATGATCACAAGATGGCTGCTGGAGCACCATTGATCACATCTCCATTTTGAAAAGTAGGAAAGAGGAAAAGTGAAAGGAAAACCTTACTGCCTCCTAGCTGAGCCAGCTCCCTTTAAAGAGCACTTCTAGAAGCCCTACTTAACAACTCTGTTTTTTTTTCTCATTTTTTTCTCACCCCTGATTGTAAAGGAGGCTGGGATGTATAGATATTTAGCTGGGTGCTTCACTGCTTCAAATAAAACACATATTGGATGGGCACAAAGGGCATGGCAAGGAGTTGGCTTTGGTTCTAAGTGCAGTGGGAAGGTTCTAGAGGGTTTTATCAAGTGTTGACATGATCTGATTTACACCAGGAGCAGAGAGCATGAACGGGGAAAAGTGGAAGTGGGGTGATGAGCTTGGTGGCGGCTGCAAAAACCCAGGTGAGAGATGATGGTGGTCGGATGACAGTTTCAGCAGTGGAGGTATGGAGAGCAGTTTGGAGCCGGAGCTGATGGATTTGGGTGTGAGGTATAAGGGAAAAAGGATGCACCCCATGTTTGGGGGCGGAGCAACTAAGAAGATGGGGAAGTGAACGAATGGGAGGGGAGCAGGCAGCAGTACAAGTTCTGTCTGAATGTGTTGCTTTCCAGAAGCCCATTAGGCAGCAAGTGGAGCCGCTGCAGGGGCGAGTCTAGACTAGAGTTTCGGGCAGAGGTCAGACAAATATGGGAGTCGCCAGCATATAGAAGTTTCCGCAAGCCAGGGCTGGGGTTCAAGGCGTTCCCCCAGGGTGGGGAGGTGCACATGGAGGAGAGAAGGGGCCCAGGGCTTTTCTCTGGAGCACTTCAGCCCTCTGTGAGAGAGGCAGCAGAGGAGGCTGGAAAGGAAAGGAGTGCCAGCTAAAGAGGTGGAGACGGAGCCAGAGGGCAAGTGCCAGACGCTGGGAGCAGGCGAGGATGGGGTGAGCAGGGTGCTTACCTGGGGATCTGGCCACGTGGAGGTTGTTAGGGACCCTCATGGGACAAAGAGCCCTTTCGGTGAGGAGGTGGCAGGAATGGCTGAAGAGAAGGTGGGCAGCTAGAAAACCCTTCTCAACAGTTTCCCCGTAGAGGAAAGAGGCAAAATGGGGCAGGAGCTATTGGGGACCCAGGGTCGTGGGAGGGATCCCCCGCCTTCGAGCCAAAGTGCCCAAGTCATCCCAGACGACTGAGCTGGATCCAGCCCTTAGAGGGTGGGAGCAAAGCAGGTCAGAGTTCAGACTGGGGGCTGGAGGGTCAGGACCCCTGAGTCTGAACTCGCTGGCCCCCCGACCCCTCTATTTACCTGCAGGGGTCATTTCAGGGCCAGCAAAGCCACTCTGAGTCCTCACTCAGTGTGAGACCCCATGCTGGGGACAGACACCCGCACCATCTCACTTTCCAGGTGTGAGGGGAGGAAAGGGGCTATGCAAAGGTGAGGGGGCCAGCGTTTTATTTTGTTTTACCTTGTTTATGGAAATGCTCACACCCACACGGCCTGGAGAGAGACAATAGAAGGCGCCCCACAGGCAGTATTCAATGGAGGGGGGAGGTGGCCATTTAGTCCTAGAATTAGTTTTGCTAACAGCCCACAGCAACGGTTTCCAAACTGCAAGTGGTCAAGCACGAGCAGGTCAAGAATTCAATTTAGTGGGTTAAGACCTGTGATTTCTTTTTTTTTTTTTTTTTTTTTTTTTTGGTAATGCAATAAAAGGGAAGAGAATAGAAAAATAACAGAAAATCACACATAAAAAGGTAAGCACTCTTGCATGACACGCTGGTTTCAGTGGTGTCTGTTTGTCTATCGGTATGCATGTGCAAGCCGGGTTGTGTCAAGTGGGTTTGTTACGCCTGAGTGTAAGGTCAAAAGTGTGGAAGCTGCTGGCTTCTAGAGCCTCTCCCCGTGTCCTCCTGCCCGGCCGAGGCGTCCCTAGCTCGGCAGCCTGGACAGCTGGTCACCGCTCGCTGGTCGGAACAATTGTTTCTGCACTCGGGGGAATCTTTTGTGTCATGGATGGACAAATTAACATGTTGGAGAAACCCTACATCAAAGTGGCGGTAAGTCAACCCATATCTATGTGCAGTTACATTTAATGTGATTTATCACAATAGGAGAGTTGTGTGGAAAGACTCTGCCCTGTCCCTCAGCCCTGCTCTGAGGACCCAGCCACACGGAGGCCGAACAGCCGAGCACAGTCCATCAGTGCCGAGGCCGGCAGCTGCCAGCCCTGGCTGCCCAACTGAAGTCCGGGGAAGCTCAGTTTGCTGCAAGTCCAAACCCCAGAGACTCTGATATAGTAGCAGGGGGACCACCTGGGCTTTGGGGTTTCCAGAAGCTTCCTGGGTGGTGCTAACATCGGGCTGAGATGAGACCCGCTGGCCTGGGAGGACGACTGGTGCTCAGGCCCCTTGGCTGAGGTGCCCAGAACCGCCATGGAAGTCAGAAGCCAGATGCCCTCCCTGCCACAGGAGGACGGGTGGATTTTGCGGCTTCAGCACACCCCCCCCCGCCCCCTCCCCGGCTGTGGCAGAAGGCGGATCGAGGCCTGCCAGCTCCCTGCAAGCCCTCAGGATTTCAGGCTAATTGTGCTGTCTCCTTTGCCTCATGCCCAGAGCCCCACAAGAATTCCTTTGAGTAAAAACGCCTTAACTCCCATGTCTCGCTTCTGTGCAGGGATTAGCAGGGAGCCAGTTTATCTCAAACCCTGCCTCACCGACACTCCCCTAACCCCACACACCTTCAGAACTGGCTTAATCTCTGGCGCCTGCAGGTAGTCTGTGTGCTTCTAAATTCTGCACCTCTCACCCCATCCTGTGCTCCCTAAGTACCCCCAAAATAAGGCCGGGATCTTATTTTATTTTGACTGCTTATGGAAATTTCCAAGCACCCACAAGAATCGAGAGAATAGAATGTGGAGCCCCCCACACACCCCTCGCCCAGCTGCAGGGGTTACCAACACTGGGGAGGACAGTGTTTCAAGCAATCCACAGTTCCCTGTCTGCTTGCATTCCAGTAGGGGATGTCACCTAGTATCATGGTTCTTTCCACCCGGGTGCTCCCTCCAACGCTCGGGGCTCAGAAGAGAACTATGACATGGCGCCATGGAACCCTCTTAGGCACGTAAGAGCCCTCAAGTGGGGACCCAGCCCCTGGGCTCGGACTCAGCCAAGCACCCCCAAATGCAAAGCCCCCACCAGGTCTGGCCACAGCCTGCACACTTGGCCTAAATGCACTTGGTTAAGGACAAAAATTGAGTTTTCAGAGGAAGAGTGTAAAGAATGCAGTCTGTTTTCAGAGAAGCTGCTGGTGGAATGCCCAACTCCCTCCTGGGTTTGGGGGCTCATTCCCCTCACCCAGCACCCAGCCGGTCAATACTGCATTGGCTAACCACCTTGGAAAACAAATAAATTTGCCTCCAAAATCTCTCCGCGCCGAGGTCACCACCTTTGCTGGGAGAGGAGAACTGTATCTGAAATGTGTTTGTTTTGGGGAGGGGAGGAAGGGAAAGGCAAAATGGTCTGTTTCAAACTTCAGTGCTTTTGTCCACACTTTGCTCAATCCCAGGCGAACGGCTCAACCATCTGAACTCCAAACCAAAATAAATACCCCTCTGAAGTTAAACAATGTTATTACATCAAGGCTGATGTCATGGCTCCAAACCATGAGAAAATAATATTCCAGCATAATGGGGCTCTCTGTTCAGCCAGAAGAAAGTCTGGGCGGCTGGCTTCCCGTCAGCTGGAATTCAGCGTTTTCAAGCACAGTTAGGCTGGGTGTGTGTGTATGTGTGTGCGTAACCTAACTAACGATGTTTTAGTAATTGTGGTGTGAAAGTGTGTAGATAGATATTAAACATAATTGAGGGGTGCAGAGCAGGCCCCTGGACCAACACCAAGGATTCCAAAGTGATCATCCCCGGCTGGCCTCGCCCCGAAGTCCCTTCCTGGACTTCACTTCCCACAGGGTGGGTGACATTTAGGATTCCAGGAGAACCCTGGGAGCTTACGGTTCCAGGATCAGAGGAAGGTCGAGATGGCTCAAAGGCAGCTCCACTCTTGGAGACCACTTCTAAATAAAAAGGGGAGTGGTCCTTGGCCCCTGGGAGCCCTCTGGGGGATCGACAGTCAGAAGGGAGGCTGCCCTGGCAGCTGCGCTGAGCAGAACCAGAAGTGCTGAATAAGGCTATTGCTCGGTGGGTGTTCTCCCGAACCAAGGCCCACGGCTCCCAGGCTCCTGCCCGCTCCGCTATGTGACCCTTGGGGCATGGGCCTTGGGCCTCCACCCAGTTAAGGCCAGGCTGCGCCTGGAGGCTGTGCTCTGCCATCTCCCACCAGTCCCCAGGCTGACGGAGAAGGACATCAGCCGAGAGTCACTGGCCCCACAGGCAACCCACACTCCCTTGGGTTTCCTTGGGTGCATCCCTTGAAGTCTTGAGTTTCAACCACTGCACACACAAAGCAGCGGCCCTGTCTGTTGCCCCATCCCTGTGCAGGCATCAGCTGCACCTGCACGAAAAGTCCATGCAAAAGGCTCCAGGGCAGGGCTGTCTGAAGCCAAGGAGATCCGAGAAATGCCAACCAGTGGAGTCTGGTTCCAATTCCAGGTTCTGCATCAAAGGCAAAGCTTTTTTATTTTATTTTTTAAATGTTTTTAAATTTTTTATTTTTTAGCATACACGTTGTCAACACCAACAGCCAGCCATGGGCAGAACTTGGCGCTGGCCTTGGCCCCAGCCCCTGGGCTCTTGAATCATCGACCGAGGTTTGGGTGGGGACATGTTGTGTCATTTCTCATTGAATCCTTACCGCAAATCTATCACTATTCCCGTTCTGCCGATGAGCAAATGGAGATTCGGCGACTGGCCCAGAGCTCCCTGTGTGGAGTGCAGTGGCACCACCAGCCTCGTCTATAAATGGGAGTGACAGCCCACTCCGTGGAGGTGCCGGACTGGAGCGGCATGAGGCCCCCCGGGGGACGCACTCGGGGCAGAGGTGGGGCTGGGAAGCGCTGGGCCTGTGCACCATCAGCACATCTCCACTGGATGCCTGTCCACGTCGGGCTGGGAGCATGTGAGCTGGCCCCAGACGCCCCCGGCTGAACCTCACGAGGGAGGAAAGAAGAGGAGCCAAAAGGAGTGACATGCTGTTCCGGCAGTCCACTGAAGGGTGCAGGAGAACCAAAAGGTGCCAAGGAGGCTCTGCAAATATGCTCAAACATATCAGCCAACTGCGCAGACCTTGCAGGCCTTCCTGGGGTCTGCAGCTGTGGGCTGGGTTCACTCTCCGCAGGCCAAAGGAACCCAGGGCCCGCCGGCTCCAATTTCTCCCTCAGCAAACTGCATGGCACGTTGTGCGGGCTCAATAAGAATTTGCTGAACGAGTGCATGAAGAAATGCAAGTTCTGGCTGGCTTCAGTCCTGCCCTGCCGAAACTTCATTTCTTCCAGAACAAGAGCCTGTTCTCATTGGAATTCTGGGCCAGACCCACCGCCCGCCAGCAAGGATGAGGCACGACGGAGCTGACCGCTCGGTGTTAGATGGCTCATAAATAACACCGGCCCTGCCACCCCCTCCCATGCCCCAAGCCTCAAAGATCAGGTGGCAAAATCCTCCAGGACCTCTCTCTCTAGCTAACCTGACTTAGGTGAACTCACTGCCCTCCCTCCTATGTGGGAACTGACTCCCAGGGGTGTAAGTCTCCCTGGCAACGCAGGATATGACTCCCAAGGGTGAATCTGGACCTGGCATCGTGGGATTGAGAATATCTTCTTGACCAAAAGGGGGATGCGAAATGAAATGGAATAAAGCTTCAGTGGCTGAGAGATTTCAAATGGAGTCGAGAGGTCACTTTGGTGGACATTCTTACACGTTATATAGATAACACTTTTTAGGTTTTAATGTGTTGGAATAGCTAGAAGTAAATACCTGTAACTATCAAACTGCAACCCAGTAGCCTTGACTCTTGAAGACGACTGTATAACAATGAAGCTTACAAGGGGTGACAGTGTGATTGTGAAAACCTTGTGTATCGCACTCCCTTTATCCAGTGTATGGATGGATGAGTAGAAAAATGGGGTCAAAAACTAAATGAAAAATAGGGTGTGGGTGGATGATTTCGGTGTTCTTTTTTACTTTTATTTTTTATTCTTATTTTTACTTTTTCTGATATAAGGAAAATGTTCAAAAAATAGATTGGGTGATGAATGCATAACTGTATGATTGTACACCATGGATGACTGTATGATATGTGAATATATCTCAATAAAACTAAATTTTTAAAAAAAGACCAAAAAAAAAGAGAATCCCCCAGGACCCCATATGCCCTCTGAGCTGCTGGCTTACTCTGCCTGGCAGCCAGAACGACAGACGTACAATTTCCCGAACGCACCAGCAGATGTTCAAGAGGTGGGCATCCAGAATCCCTCTGGGGACAAGTAGTAGCAAGATTCCAAGCAAGGAAGCATCAGGTGCTTCCTGATGGAAGAGCTGGTTGAATGCTGGAACGAGTTACCCTGGGGGTGGCCTCTCAGAGGAGGTTTTACCAACAAGCCTGATCCTTGGCTGTCTGGATGGGCTTAGGTGTGGTCTTGCCTCAAGGCAGAGGGAGAGCAGGCTCACCCGTGTGTCCCTTCCTGGCCCTGGGATTGCAGGCAGACATCAACACCTGGGGAGGGACAGAAGCCTGGAGACCTTGATGGCCGGAAGCCAGCAGTATCAGGGTGGCCCAGGCGGGCAATGCAGCCCAGAGCTAACCAACTGGTAGAGGTGCAGATAGCACCACATCCAGCATCCAGGATTACCCATTTGACAAAGCAATTGGTGGTGGATGGAACTTCTCAGTCTCAGAGAGAACAGTAGCAGGATCTGCGACTGCACCGCATGGATGTGAGTCTGCACAAGTGTCACAAGATACATGAGCACACGCACACGCACAGGATGTAGTTCTGCAAAGGTGGTGGGAAGGCCTGCTTGGGAGGGCTGTTCTCCCCATCAGCAAAAGCCTAGAGGAATCACAGCTTCCAACCCAGAGCTGTACATGCTTTTAGCTTTAGCAACTCATTTTTCCTCACAACATCCTCTAAGGAGCAAAGGGCCGGAGTGGTCATCCCCACAGCTTTTCTAAGTCACTTTTTCCTCCCCCCAGCCATCTCTGAAATGAGATTGACTCTTTTTTTTTTTTTTTTATTAAAGTCTGGTGTATAATAGCCCTTTATCAATCACCCACCAGCCTTATCAACCAGTCATCAATTAATCAGCCCACATGCATTTTTAAGGGCCTACACTTGAGTGAAGAATCCAGAAGATGCCAAAGAAACCATCTCTTCCTTCGAAGAGCACAAGACAAATACAAAAGACAGAGGAATAAAGAAGGTGAGAGAGCACACAAGGAAGGGCCAGAAGCAGCCTGGGAGTTGAGGGATGGAAACCTAGGAGGGTGGGACAGTCAGGGCGGGCTGCATGGAAGAGGCCACAAAGAGGGCCTTTAGGGTTGATGAGGGTCAGAGACAGAAAGCACCCTGGGCAAGATGAAGCCCAAGCAAGTGTGGAGCTGTGGGTGGTGGGGGGCCTGAAAAGGGGGTGGGGGAGAGCTGAAGGCTTCAAAGAGGAGCTGCAACTGGTGCTGTAGCAAATGGGAGCCATGGACAGTTTCCGCATGGAAGAGGGCCTTCCTAGGAGCATTTCTAAAGTGACTTGTGTGCAGTGTGTGCAATTGCCTGAGTGCAGAATAGGCCTTCACCAGGTGTGCACACATTGAACCACGAACTAAAACACAGGCATTGCAATAGGGGCAGGGGCCCCTTCCAAAGCTGCAGACATCGGCACATGGTGTTTTCTGCAATGCCCCAGCGCTAGGAGTCCCAGATGGAGCCCCTCTGCACACCCCTGCATCTATCAGGTTATTTAGTGCCCATGGATCTCTTGGCACACTCATAACATACACGGCCAAGCACACACACACACACACACACACATATTGAAGGAGAGGCACAAGAATACGTTCATTGACTTGACTTGAGTTAAAACCATGTATTTAAAATTGAAGCCTCTACATCAAGCTCTTAGAAAGGTCTCTGCACCCAGAGACTCTGGTCTCTCCCTCTGACCCCCCACCCCATGCCTTCCATGGTGCCCCACCGTGCTCAGAGGCCTCCCACGCTCCCTGCTCACCACAGCCCCTCTCCCAGCCCCTGCCAACATCCCCATCCAGAACCACTGGCTCATCTGCTCCCTGCATGTGCATCTCGTGAGTCGTTACTATGGGCCTGCGTGGTGCTTCAGATCTGTGGGGCCCCTCAGTCAACATGAAAACAATCAAACAGGCAAAACACTACATGTTGTGATCTGTTATTAAGGAAACAAATGAGAGAGAGAACAAGGATAGGCAACTCTTCTCCTGGAGGAGCCATTGCAGCTGAGACCCAAAGGAAGAGAGCAGTTACGGGGGTGAAGTGTGAGGACCACAGCGGTGTAGGCAGACGGAGCGGCGTGCACAAAGTCCCTGGGGTAGAAAGGGCTCAGTGCAGCGAAGGTGCTGGGGAGATGACCCAGGTGGCTGAGGCGTGGTGAGCAAGGCCCCAAGGTGAGGCCACGTGGCTTCAAGGGCCCTCGCCCTACAGTCGCTCACGACAAATAGAATCACCGGCACCCCCTGGCCTCCCTCCCTGTCACATTTGGAAATCCTGTTGGTTCTACTGCCAGCCTCTTTCCCGGCTCTCTGCTCCCTTCTCTTCTCGCACCAGCTTCTGCCTAAACAAGGCACGAAGGCTGAGCCGCTCTCCCTGCCTCCTGTGCAGCTCCCTCCAAGGGGCTCCTGCATGCTCCCAGCCTCCGGAAACACAAATCTGACCCAATGCTCCACCTGAAAACTCACACCTGAGGCTCATTCTACGATGCTGCACATTCTTGGACATTTTCCATAACAGCCAACACAAAAAACCAACAAAACAACAACTCCTACAACAACAACAAATCCTCCCCTTATCCAGGAGGTCTTGTCCTCAAAGAAGGAGTGAGAAAGTTATATTCTGAGCTTTTCAAGTATTAAAACTCAATCAAGGAAAGCATTCCTGCTAACAGACTTTATAATCCATATACTGTGTATTTTCAAAAGTCTCCCCCAACCCAAGTGCTTTTAAGATCTGGTCTAAAAGAAACATAAAAAATAAAAAAAATTAAAAAAAATAAAGATAGATAAAAAAGATCTGGTCTAAGCTTTTCTTGCCCTGACCAGCCTTGCCTCCAACTGGGCTCGCCATCACCCCACACCAGCTATGTGGGAGTTCCCGCTGGGCCCTAAATACACCAGCCCTTTCTGACCCTCTGGCTTTTGTGGGTCCCTCTCTCTGGCCCCTGCTTCCCTGATTCTGCACTTGATAAATTCCTATTCGTTTATCAAGCTCAGGTTCAATGTCAAATCCTCAGTGGCGGTTCCCCTTCCTTTCTCCATCCTTTTCCTCGGCACTTGTCTGCACCCCCACGTCCCCTCTGGCTCAGGGGACCCCTCCACCGTCAAGATAGCAGAGCAAACGTCTCTCCCCTGCACCAAGCGTTTCCCACAAGGTGACACCGTCCTCCCAGCGGCCCCAGCAGGAGGGCCCCAGTCCCCGTTTCCAAACAGAGAAAGCCGGCACGAGGCCGGCAAGCACCCTGCCAAGGGCTCCCCACTCAGTGCTGGGGCTGAGGGGACCCCACTAATTCCTCATTCTGCAAGCTGCCGCTTTGTTTCATTGCAGTCACCTCTGCAAGTTCCCCAGGCAGTGCCCAGCAGAGGCCTGCTGCTGAGTGAAAACCACGCGTGGACGAGCCGCCCAAGATGCCCACGTGCTTGCCATCTGCCTCCGCGCCCTCTCCCAGAGCACGTGAAGCCCCGCCAGCAGCTGGGACGGTGTGCATCTCGGCCCCCGGAGGGGCTTCCTGCTGCACAGGGGTCCCCCAGCCCCGCCACGTGTCCCCCACGTAGCAGCCCTGTGGTTGGTTGCACCTCCAGGAATCCAGAAGGCAGGGAGTTGCCAGTCAGGAGTCCCCATGATTCCACCAACCCAAGCAAACTCTTCAGGTAATTTAACGTGAGTCCCTTACTTCACCATGTCCTCACATCGAAATGAAAAGCAAGACCCAAAACCATGACCGGGGATGGTGTTCAGACTTGCCCCTGATGTAACATTAACCACACCCACTACTATAATATCCCCATTTTAAATGTTTTTCAAAAGAGCTCATGTAAAAAAAAAAAGTATTAAGGTATAATTTCTCTTCCGTGCTACGGCGGAATGTTCTAGAGGATGACCACAAGGGAAAAGCCAACCCCAACACCCACCCATGCCAGTGTCTTCCCACGGCTGCGGCTCTTTTAAAAAAAAAATGATGGGTGACAGTGGAGCGGCATGAGGTCAGCTATGGGGAACACCAAACATAAAGATTTTTTTCCAGCTGTTATTAAACTGGGTGCAAACCACCTTGAGAACATGGTCACAGCCAATGAATTCCGCTTTACTGCCGCCTGCATGACTTTTTCCCCTGGAGACCCGGTGGTTTCTAACCCCACGAGCTCCCACCTGCACTTCTCTCCTTGCGCTTTCTCTCAGCCACTTAGAAGCTCCGGCATCTGCAACTTGTGGTAGGTACTGAGTTTGGGATGACTCCAGCAAACTTAGCCCCGGGGTCTGCAAGAAGCCAAGAGAAATTTGCTCTGCAAAAGGAAAGGGTAAAAAAAATCCAACGAGGAGCCACCGTTGCCTAAACAACGGCCACTCAACTTTCCATCCCTGGGTGTTTGGTTTTGCTTCTGTTTTTGTTCTTTAAGTTTTCGTGGAAATCCAAAGGGAGGGAGGAGCGGCAGGTGATTCTGGAGGGCAGGGCTGTGTATGCCCTGCCTGGTTATGTTGGGATTACTCTCAATTATGTCACTGAGCCTCACCCACCCTCGGGAGGTGGGTCGGATTAGAACAGCCGAGGCACAGAGTGGCATAACCATGTTCCTTGCCTGCAAAACGAAGCTCCCACGAGCCCTTCCACCCATACTGGGCTTTCGTGAGGCTGCTGGATGGCAAAGCAGGGTGCACCCTCTACCAACACAAGCTGTGACAACCTGCCTTTAAGAAGGAGATTCCCGGGGTTCAGCAGTTGGGGTGCCTGGGCCAGAGCTTATCACCCCAAAGCCCAGACCGCCCTTAGCGGCCACTGGGAGGAAGGTGCTGGTTGACTCGAGACCGGGCACCGCAGCATTGCAGGGGAAGGCCTTGGACTTTCTCCAAAAGCCGGACGCCCTGTTCTGCGGGCACTTCCACTATTTTTTATACTCGATTATTTTTAGCTTCTCAATAGGCCTAGCTCAGGTTGTTAGGGCTTGTAGTGAGCGCTGGCCATGTGCACCCCACTGACCTCTGTTCCCACACACTGGGAGCAATGCACACGACGAGGACGATTTGTCACTGGCCTTTGGGGCTGCCTGAGGGCACGTCTCTCAGATGAAGGCTGGCACGTGGGATTCCCTTTGCTTGCAGAGTAATGCTGTGGGCAGTGTCCTGGGTCTGGACCCTGGCTCCGGGCAGCCCCCCTTCCTAAAGCACCGTCTCCCCACCCTGGCCCCAGCCACCACCCCCAGCTCCCCTCGGTCAGGAATAAGACTGAAAGTTCGACAGAAGAGTCCACTGTCTATCAATGTGCTAGAAATAGAAGGAGAGAAATGAAGGCTGAAAAGAGAACAGTTTAGGGTCTTGGAGTCCTGGAGCAGGTGGAGGAGGAAACCGTAGCTTACCTGAACAGCAGATAAAGCAGGGGTCACTTCTTGCTTTCCCTGTGGCCACAGGATCTGGTTCAGGACAGACATACGTGCACCGGGTTTCAGGAGGACAGCTGCCTGGCCTGGGCCAGTCGCTGTGTGCCCCAGCGGCTTTATGTACCTCCCTTATTTAATTTTCACGGCTATCCTGTTAAAGTAGATGTTAGCACCCTTTTACAGATTAAAAACAAACAAACAAACAAACAAAAGCCTCAGAAAGATTAAGTCATTGCCAAAGTCAACAACTTTTAGGTGGCAGGGCCAAGCCAGAAATGCAGTCCACCCCAGCTTATGGCCCACGCACTTTGCACTCTTGAGGGTATGTCCGGGAGCGTGACAAGTTCCCACACACTCACCACCAGCCAAGGCTGCTCCAACTAGTGGGAGAGAAGGGGAGGCAGGGCTCAGGCAGGGGGCCGTTCCACAAGCCTTAAGCAAAGCAGCACCCAGAGAGAGAAGGGCTAGCAGAGGCCCTGGAAAGTATAGAGTGGCAGTGGCCAGCCCAGCTCGAGGGACGGCCTGGCCAAAGCTCTCAGGGGCCACAGGGAGGAAGAGGTATGCAGACTGTGAAGACTCTGGCAAACTTAGCCCCCAAGGGGGCCTCAGAGCTGGTCACTAACCAAAAGCCGTGGAAGCAGAAAGATTGCAATGAGCTGAGTGAGGAGACAGTGAGCAGAGATGGGTTTTCAAAAATTCTGACATTGAAAAGAAATAGATACATGAGGAACAAAATTGAGGTGGGGGTTATTTCTTTTAATCCTTGTGGCCAAGAAGGAATGGAGCCAGTGGAAGATAAAGATGTGAAGTGTACAATAAGGAACATTCATTCATTAGGGCCAAATTGAAAAATAATTAGGAGGTTGGTAGGGTACAATGGATGAAGTTAGATGCAAAAGGAAAAAATACTTTGTCCTCTAAGATTGGAGAGAAGGAGGAGAGAAGGGGAGTTAGAAATGGAGAAATAATAAAGTGGAAGGGCTTAAATTCACCCAGATGCCAGCAAGCAACCCAGTAAAGACTGACACAAGGGCCCCTGTAGAGAGCAAGGCACTGTGGGTGGGTAGAGGGTGTGATCAGTCTGTATCAGTTAGGGTAAGCAGTGCTAGCTGCTGCAACAAACAACCCCCAAGCCTCAGGAGCCAGCCCAATAAAAGTCTATTTCTCATTCATTCAACCCAAGGACAATGTTCCCGGACAGAAGCAGCCTCCCATCTAGACACGCAGGGACCAGGCTCCTGCCCCCGGGTGTGCACCATCCCCTGGAGAGAAGAAAGCTCCTGGGGAATGATGCAGGTGGTTTTATGGGCCAGGCCCAGAGGCCATGCTCCTTGCGTCCACCCACATGTCATTGGTCAGGCCCCAGTTGCATAGCCTTGTCCACCTTCAGGGAGGCTAGAAAAAGCCATTTAGCTGAGTGCCCAAGAGGGAAAGGAAAAGGAAACGGGCTTTGGTAGACGCACAGCACTCTCTGCCAATTGGGTGAGGGCTGGAATAAAGAAAAGAAAATTCCCACAATGTAAGTTCACAAGTAGTAGCTGGCACCACCCTGTGGGTGCTGGGAAACGAACTACTCCCCATGCCCAGACCCTCTCAGCAAGTCTTCTGGAAAAACTCAGAAGATATTGAGTATGCCATTCTCCCTGGGGTTCCCATGCTTCCAACGTCTGAACACACGGGCTTTTCGTGGTCTCTGCCTTGGGATGGTCCCAGGTATAGTTTGTGGTTGGTCAGAACTGAAGACGTACAGTATCTGTGGTAAAATATCTTTTTGTGAGTCACAGGAAAAAGCCCCAACAGAGGTACCTCAGATGTCCCCTCTGAGCTCCAGTCCCCGCGGGGCCCCCACCTCCCTCACCCCACAGGAATAGAGCACTAAATCCTGCGGGTCCAGCCCAGCCCGGCTAGCTAATACAACGTGGAAAGACAAGCATCTTCCAGATCGATGGATCTTGAGGATTCTCAGTACTTTCCCTTTGACACTTGTTCTAGAAATCGGCTTCTTTCCATGTGAAGTCTAAGTCCCCCACACCCTCCTTTCATCACGCACAAGGATATTGGATATTGCCCTCCATAAAAGATAAATAACAGTTCCCCAGGCCTGTCCGAGAAGGCGCTGTGCTCCACCACATCCCACTTGAGGAAAACGGGGTGGGAAGGGGAGACCTTTGTTTGCCCCCAGGGGAGGCCACGGGGGTGGGGGGTGAAAACTTGTCACTTTACTCCAGCAGCTCTGTCAGAGGCAGCCACTGAAAACCAGCAGCAGTAAAGAGAGCCAAAGAGAGGCCGGGCTGGGAGATCGCCGCGACCCAGGGAGAGACGGACTCAAGTGCACATCTTGTGTGCTGTCTTGCAAGATGTGCAACTCTGGGAAGAGGGGGCAGGGAGGGGTGAAAAGAACAATTGCGCCCCCGAGGCATCTGGAATGAACGGGAGCCTGGGCCTGGGTGTTGTGCAGCGGTGACCTGCCTTCCCAGGGGCCTCACCAGGCCCCAGTAGAGGATCCGGCCCCTGCTGGTGGCATTTCACCCCCGCTGGAAGGAAACACGGGGAGCTGGTTCAAGGTCGCGGTGTCCTTTGTGCAGCAAAGCTTCAGCGGATGCCAGAGCAAGAGAAGGGCATCTCTCTCCCATGTGAACGAGGTGAGCAGGCAAGCACCTACCTGCACCAGGTGTGTTTACAGGAGGAAAGTGAAGTATCTATTTGCCTCGAACACATGTAGTCAGGTTAGAGAACAGAAGCTCATTCATTCCCGACTTGCCCCAAAGCCTAACCCTTCCCCTCCTTAGTTACCTGGAGTTAGCGCAGCCTGTCAGCAAGGCCCAGGAGTGGTGGGCTCTAGCACAGAGCCCTTTGGGTGGAGGCTCCGCTGCCCTGGGACAGAGGAGATGGGATCCTTCCAGCAGCTCAAGCAAGGGCTCACCAAAGGGAGGCTGCAGAGGTTGGGTCAGGAGGCAGCCTGGGTTTTGACAGGCCCGGGGAGATGCAAGGAGGTTGCAAACGCAGGCCAGAGGTGTGCAGGAGGTGGCTACACCTCCTGGTGGCCTTGAACTCTGTGGACCTGTTCTCTGGCAGTCTCATCCGTCTGAACCATGAATGCCTCTTCCTGGTCATGATCAGTAAAGATTCCAGGAGGTGCTTCTGGGCCCAGTAGCGCTGCCAAGCTCCTGGTAGGGGTTGGGCCCGTGCTGGGCAGAGACCCTGTCTTCCAGGGGTTACACCCCAGGGAAGCTGGGCAGAGCTAGGCACAGCTGGACTGCATGGTCACAGCTGGATGGCGTGGGTATAGGTGGATGACGTGGTCACAGCTGGATGGCATGGTCACAGCTGGATGGTGTGGGTATAGGTGGACGGCATGGTCACAGCTGGATGGCATGGTCACAGCTGGATGGTGTGGGTACAGCTGGACGGGGCTTAGCAGCCCCGACTCAACTCTTGGATCAGACCCCCTGCCCCTGGGACCCTAGGCAACTTGACTTTTCTGTGGCTCCGTTTCTTCATCTATCAATGGGAAACAATAAAAGGGACCCACTCCTTGTGTGGAGTTGTGATGCCCGAAAGAGATGATGATGGCAGGAAAGTGTCTAAGGCGCTAAGGTTCTGGACAAGTCATCTGAGGAGAAGCAGGCAGCTCCTATGGGACACTGCTCCCCAGCTTCCTGAAGGCCCTTCTCTGCTGTTCTTTCAACTCCAAACCACACGCCCTCCCTTCACTCACACCCACCATCCCCAGGGCCTCCTGCAACTCGACTGCACCCGACTCCAGATGTGAGTGGGACAGTCCCTGACCCCCAGGAGCTCAAGGTCCAGGAGGCAGCACATGTCGGCACCGTGAGATGGTGGGGTGGGCGGAGGGCCTCCAGGGGGCCGCGGAGGGGGTGTCCACATGTGAACTGGCAGTCATTCTTCATCATTTAAAACCCCTCTGCCCCAGACCCCGTACACAGTGCACAGCTCGTCTCTTCACTCCTGTCACAAACAAACAAACAAACAAACAAACAAAAACATTCAGGCTTTGTCTGGCCAGTCTGTTTCCACACAACCCTCCCATTATATTTGAAACCAAAATTTCCCATCTTTGCACCAGTTTCTCAGCCTACTTGAAAGCACAGCAGTAAGCATCTCGAGGGTGGGGTGCAGGGTGCGTGCCAGGAGTAGGGCTGGATGCTGGGCGTGAGGTCTGGGGGCGGGCAGGGCAGGGAGGCCAAGAGGGAGCCTGGTGCCCCCTCACAACTGGGCACAACCCCCGCCCTGCTCTCTGGAGCCTCCTGTGGCTCAGGGAGCAGCCCCTTCGGTCCCTTAGGCCTGCACAGGGCCGGGCCCCTAGCACTGAGCTTTTTCTCTCCCTGAACCCCCTCGGATGTATTCACCCACACACACCCCACCCTCCCACCCACCCCCAGACCCAGTTTCTGCTCCTATGGGTGAAGCTCTGGAGCTCCGTGGAGTGGGCTGCTCGGCAATGGAGGGGGCCAGAGGCAGCAAGAGAAAGGAGGGCACCTGGCGTCGGACCCACACGGGCCTGTAGTCCCCCACACCCACCCCTGACCCTGCGACTTTCCTGGGACAAATCATCTAACACCCCGAGCTTTGGGTTTTCATCTTCTGACTTTGAAGAGATTTTGCAAGAAGTCGCTGGGGCCCTGTTTCTGGAGCGGCTGGCACTTAGTAGGTATTTCGAAACTGGTAGCTATTTTTATTGTCACCTTTCCCTGCACGATGGGATTTGCTTGCATTTAACAGGGGCCATCTGGAGATAAGCTTTAACCTCAAGGACTGAGAGGGGAGAGATTTTGGTGATGGGGCCAGGAGGGCCCTTTATGCCTGGTAGAAGTGGTCACCGGCCTATTAAAGGCTCAGATGCTCTGGACAGGGGAGCAGTGGCTCCAGCACTGGAAAGGGAGGAAGGACAGGGGCTGTGAGCATTTGATGGAAAACAGAGGAAGAGGGGGAGAGTGAGCGCTGCAGCTGGGGCATGCCGAGGTTGGCCTCTGAGCACAAATCCTGGGAAAGGAAGGTCCACAGGCCTTGCCTTGCACTCCACTGCCCTCCCCCAGCCAGGGACCCCACTGGACCCCTGAGGACAAGGATCGGTCACGGTCACCTTTGTTCGGCTAACATCCACAGCGCACAGCAGACGGGGAGCCCTCCACATGTGCCCCCTCTCTGCCAACTGTGAAGTAAGACTCCTTTCTTGGTAGAGGCGGACAACAGAGGACACCTGTCTTATAGACACTGGAAAAAAAATGTTGAATTAATATGAAGGGAGGGGAGTAGGAATGATGGAGCTACAGACCCACTTTCAATAAAAGGGGCAGCAGAGTCTGAGAGGAAACAAACAGAGCTCTGAATTAGGAACAGAGTAACGGGGTGACAGAGGCACTGCGCGTGGTCCCCCAAGAGAAGAGAAGGTGTGCTCGAGCCCACGGCTCTCCATGGAGGCCTCCTCGGCCCCCCTCCTCACACCCCACCTACTACCCCTTGTCTTACTGGTCCTAGAGAGTTTGGTTATTTTCCAGGACAAGGGGTGAGGGATGGTTTAGAGCAAGGGTTAGCAAACTACAGCCCACTTTGGCCCACCACTTGTTTTTGCAAATAAAGTTTTATTGTCACACAGGCTCACTCGTTGACGTACACATTGTCTGCCCATTCATCGACGTGTGCATTGCTTTCCTGCCACACAGCAGAGAAGCTGTGACAGAGACCGTGTGGCCCGCAGAGCCAAAATTAGTTATTCTCTGGCTCTTTTCAGAAAGTTTGCTGACCTCTGGTTTGGAGAGAGGGAGAGGTGATTCCGAGTCTCCCATCCCTGGAGTGAGTGCAGGAAGGGCTGTCGGTAAAGCACGTTTCTGCAAGTGGGAGCCAAGGCAGGTCCAAATCATGCTGGGGAAGGTTTATTATAAAAGCGCCAGTGCTAGGCTAGACGTCGCAGGACGACAGAAAAGAAGGGCCCTGCCCCTGCCCTGACATAGCCTAAGGTCGGGGAGGCAGGGAAGCTGTGTCCAGAAAGCTGGAAGACTCGGGGCTGCCCCATGGAGCCCACGACCATGCGAGGTGGGAAAGTCTTCTGGAAAGAGTGAGGCCTGGGGTCAGGCTTTTAGAAAGAAAGAAAGAGTTTCCATTGGCAAGGGTGAGGGCAAGAGCTGGCAGCAGCCACACAAGTGTCGGGCAGGAACCTTGCCTTCCCCCTGAGCCCCCCAAGCCCACGGCCTACAAGCCCACTGGCTCCCCTTGCACACCCACCCTCCCCAGGCCTCCCTCTTACCAACCCCGGGGACCCCGATGCCCAACCGCACAACTCCATCAGGTTGTACCGTGGTCCCCTTGGATGCCACCAACCCGCTGAGCCCCCTCAGTCTCCCACCTGCCCCCAGGTGAGACTCAATCTCTAGTGTTTCCCACACTCCCTATTTGTCCAATCCCCCAGGTGAGAAGCATCCTGAGGCCACTTTCCCCATGGCTGATATCCTTCCCAAGTCCCTCCCCTAGCTCTGGCAGGCAGGCCTCCGTCTCCAGACAGGCATCTCTTGTCAAGCCGGGTCTCAGCCTCTGCATTTTTTTTTTTTAATTAAATTCAGTTTTATTGAAAAATATTCACATACCATACAGTCATCCATGGTGCACAATCAACTGTCCACAGTACCATCATATAGTTGTGCATTCATCACCCCAATTTATTTGTGAACATTTCTCTTACATCAGAAAGAATCAGAATAAGAATAAAAAATAAAAGTAAAAAAGAACACCCAAATCATGCCCCTATCCTACCCTAGTTTTCATTTGGTTTTTGACCCTTTCTTCCACTAGACAAGGGGAATGTGACCCACAAGGTTTTCACAATCACACTGTCACCCCTTGTAATCCACATTGTTGTACAATCATCTTCAGGAGTCCAGACTGCTGGGTTAGAGTTCGGTAGTTTCAGGTATTAACTTCTAGCTATTCCAATGCATTAAAACCTAAGAGGTGTTATCTATATAGTGCGTAAGAATGTCCACCAGAGTGACCTGTCGACTCCATTTGAAATCTCTCAGGCACTGATAGGCCTCTGCCAGTCCTCACCTCCCACTCCCCAGCACCGCCCGGCCCGCCCGGCCCACTCTCTGCAGATGTCCCGAGCAGAGGTTCTGAACTCAGATGTACGCGGCCATGTGAACGAGAGCAACTGCACCAACCTTCGAGGGCCTCAGTCTACTTGACTTTAAGGTGGTGACGCCATGACCCCCCTTGCCGAGGTGGCTGTGGGGAGGGGGTTTAGCACCTCCAGCCCATGGCAGGATATTAACCCCATCAATATTAACATCATTGTCAGTCCCCCCGCTCAGGCTGCCGAGCTCACTTCTGCCCCATCCCCTAATACTCACCAAGCCAAAGGCAAGCCCTGCCCAGGATGGACTTGGATGAACTTGAGCCAACAATCACATTAGAAGGTGACGATGCCTATAGTGGAGGTACTTCCCAAGTACCATGAGGCCAGAGAGGAACCAGTGCCCCAGAGAGAGGGGACGGGGTGAATCGCGTGGCAGGGGCAGGGAGGAAGACATCTCAGATGCGTGGTCTCCCCTCCGCCTGCCAAAAGAATGACAAACCCCACACACCCAACCACGGGGCAGGTGGGGCAGGAGGCAGGGCTAGGAGGGGTCTTGCTAGCCAGGCAGAGCTTCCCGACCTTTTCAGGGTGGTGGGCACGCAGGAAACGGTGCTACTCATAAGGCACTCCGGGGGCGGGTCACAGGTTCACGCGGTCAATAAGCTATGGGTGGTGCGTGCTCTTCCCCAGGAAGGTCTTCCCCAAGGAGAGTGTCCTGACTGGGTCTGACCTTTCAGAAACTCGCTCTAGCACTAATGTGACAGATTGCCAGAGAGGCAATGGGCAAAAAGAGGAGAATGAGTGAAGAGACTGTTGCAGTCGTCTAGGAGGAACCTGTGTGGGCCAGAAGGAAGGAGGCAGTGAGGGGCACCGAGCGGTAGCCCACTTGAGAGATGACAGGAAAGGACAGCGTGACGGTCTCAGCCGAGGGCCCACCGGGAGGGTGCTCTTGGGGCTGGAGGCTGCCCTGAGTTGCAGGCGGGAGAGAGAGTCCATTCCAGAACCCCGGGCTGCAGGAGAGGAAGGAAAGGATTATGGTTCAAAAGAAATGACCTAATGATGGAGGAACTAGCTAAATCCTTCTCTGCGTGTGTACGTGCTCTGGGGGTGGGAAGTGGGTAACCACGGCCCAGAAGAAAAGCATGGCCGTGAAGCCTACGGAGGAGAGAACATTCGAGATAGAGATGGAAAAGGTTTGGGGGTGACGAAAGGCGCAGGCTGTGGTCAGCGGCTTAAGGACAGAAAGAGTTAGGAAAACACTGCCCTGGGTTATTTGCCTCCCACACAACAAAGGTATTATCCAAGGTGAGTGAGCCTTGGCCAAAAGCCCCAGGGTCTTTCATTAGCTCAGCCACATCAGCTCGCCCTGTTTTATTACCTTTACGTTGCCTCAGAAGAGCTCGTTCCATCTGGTTGAGGCTGTTAAAAATGTGCTTGGCTTTCGTCTTAAAAATAAAACCCCAATCAGGGGATGAAAGAAAGTGCTCTGGAGATGGTCCAGGGAACCGTGGCCCACAGGTGGAGAGAGAGGTGGAAGGAGAGATGACTGCGGAAGGGGGGAGGGCGGAAGGGAGGCTGGGAACACTGGAGCAGGCGACCAGCTGACATCAGTGCCCCCATTTCATGAACGGGGTGGCCTGAAAGCCCCCTTTGGATGTTCAAACCCAGGGAGGATCTGCCATTTCGGGAGTGCAGAAGGAACGGCCTAGGAGCAAGGGAGAGAGGTGTGAAAGTATACGGCAAGAAGCTACTTTTAGCTAGGTAATGAGAAACTGCTATTAAAAGTCTGCTTTGAAATTGAAAGCAGCATATGGTCACCATTTAATTATGCACAAGTGGGTTTCCTCTGCCAGTGAAGTCCTGAGCCACAAGGCTGGCTGTGGGGTCTGCAAAGTAGGCCCCTTTCCCCGGGCTTAACTCCCTGCCACGTTCAGGGACAGCTCCCCACGTCGGGGCTCTAAGTCCTCCACGTGTGGTCTCCATGTTGGAGAGGAACAGAATGCACGAGATGACCTCCCACAACTTCCCCAACGTCCCTACCCAAGGCTGAGCGTCTGGAGAACACAGTCTGCTCCAGATCACGAGGTCTTGGGCAGCTCCACCCGGGCTGCCTGCCTGGGGCAGTAACGTGTCCGCCCGCCCGCTGCCCTGGGCCCCCAAGCTCAGCTTGTTTGGGCTAAGAAGACGAGTCCTTGAAGTTAAGGCCATCGCGACTGATCACAGCCAAGGTGACCCGTAGCAGCTGCTGACGCTGGGCTGCTGGTGACCCATCTCCTGCCCCCAGCAGGAAAGTTTCTTAAAAGGAGGTCTGGGTGTCTTCGGGGGAAGCTGGTAGAGTGGGATATTTTCCCAAGGCAAGCGTTCCTTTCCGCCTGGCCCTCCAGGGCTGGTTTTCTTAGCACCGCTTCTATTTCCCGCGGAGGGAGAGTTTGCAAGGGGGAAGGGCAGGGGTGTCCCTTTACTTTCCAAATCTTCTCTCAGTCAACAAAACTCAGTGTGGGAACAGCGTTCCTCTAAGTTACAGTACAAATTGATTAACGCTATAAAAATGTGGCTGAAACCACCGGCCCTCGGAAACAGTGGGGCTTATGTTGTCTGCTCCACTCTCGAAAGGAAAATTTCACCCAAGAGTTTGTGTATTGTTCACCCTTTGTCTTGGCACACATGCAAAATTCAAAGCCTATAATAATGCAGGTCATTAAACAAAACAACTATATTTGGACCTCTTTCAAGGGAGTGATTCAGGCAAGGGCTCCCTCGCGTAATCAGTTCCCAATATGTTATCAGATGCTACCCTTCACTCTATAAAGGGTAAGACCCGCCACGCAGATTTCTTGATAAAACTGGTTTTTTTGTGGCCACTAGGTGGAGCTGTTTACCAAAAAGGGCCTTTGGGGGCTTGACACCGCTCAGGATTTACTAACATGTCATTCATTCTCCTGCACAGTTACCCCCTGCACATAAATATAAATGGGGAGAGGGGGGCTTTTTATGACAAGCTTCTAGAAGTTTCACATTGTAGACTTTCTGAGTGGTCAGAAAGGACTCCGTCTGTCTTTATTTGCAGAGACAGAGTCTTTTCAGAACCTGGTTTGCCTTTAGCCGTCTCCCAAGGGGAGCGTTTCTGGGATCTGGAGGTCCCGAATTCCAGCCCCCCATGAAATGGGCTGCCTGGCCTTGGCTGGGTCACTGCATCCACAGACTCAGCTACAAGAGATGGTGCAGCCGTGGCCCTGCCGGCTGGGTGGAGCTCCTGGGGGGAGCCCACCAGACACCCCACGTGCAACTATTCTGAAAGATAAAACCGTCCTCAAACATACGGCATTGATGTATTATTTTTTATCAGAAAACAGGCCGATAAACTCAAGAGGGGGACATAACGCACTGGCTAGGAAAGACAAGTAGATTCCAAACTCTTGTTTTCTGATGCTTTTAACCTAGATTCTCTTTTCTTCTCCTCAAATTTATTTTTTAGATATCTTTAGAAAAGTAAATAATGGCAAATGGCCTAAGTATGTGGCCAGCTCAAGCATACAGGGTAACTAAGGCTTGGAAAACCCCATGCTACAAGGTCAGTAAGCAGTGGGGCTCTGGGGGAGATGGCAGAGCCAGTGTGGGGGTGTCTGTCTGCAGGTAAGACAAGAAGGAGGGCTGGGTGACCCAGAAATAGCTCCTGAATTTAGGGATCTCTGGTGCAAGTTACATCACCATCAATCATGAGCTGAGCTAGTTAAATATGAGGAACAAGTTTATTAAAGCAGCATGTGTATGTATTTTAAAATAGCAGGATAATGTGAAAGGAATCGGATCATTGGATTTAAACAGCATGCTCTGGTTCCTTTTAAGGTAAACGTTCAAAACAAAGCATTTCTGTGCCCATAACTAGCGTTTGCCAAACTTACCATTCTGAGCTACAGGATGTTAGTAAGTGTTTTGTTCAAACAAATTTTAATTAAAAAAAATAAAAAGTTTCTTGTCCAAATAAGCACAGAAAACACTGATTAAAAATAAAGGGCACTCATGAGCACTGTGAACCTCCAAAAAGTGTAATTGAACAGGTGGCATTTTGTGGGCATATTTGGTCCCGGAACCTTTTTCGATCCTGAGAAGCCAATTTGCATTTCTGAGAACTAGTCTTCTGTGCATTATTTTTTGAGGAATACAAATTGAATGGGACACTCAGGCTGGCGCTGACTGGGAAGTAAGGTTGTGGTGCCAACCAATTCCTGGCACTTGGGTGAAAATACCCAGGAGAGCTTGGTTAAAACAGTAGCAATAAGTCAAACACCCAACTGAGAGGAGGGAAGGAGGCAAGTGTTCAACCAAGGATAAAATTCTCCAGACAAGGAGGGGCAAAGACCTGCACCTGTTCTAAGACAGCTCGACATCTGTTCTAGGATTTGGTGAATTAGGTTCAAGTCTCACTTCATGGAGTAGGTTTCTGAGAAGTCCCATACAAATGGAAGCTTGATAAACAAGCCTAAAATCCCAGAGAAGAAACTATTTAAAATAGCAAGAGCATTCACAATGAAACTCTTTGTGGTGTTATTGCAACACCAGCTTAGGTTTGGGGAGCGAGTGCTTTCACAGGCTTCCTTTCTCCTTTGATCCTCACTGTGATCCCGAGAGAACCAAGAGATGGGCAACCCGGAATTCCAGAGACTTAGAGGCTGGGAGAACAGCTGGCTGCCTCCCTCCGTTTACAGAGGAGGAAACTGAAGGACAAAAAATGAAGGGACCTTTCCCTTTAAATTAGAGAGGCAACCTTCTCATACGTATTGTGCTGACAATTTTTGTCAATCGGTTAATTGTACGTGCACAAAAGGTTTTATGGCTTGAGAAAAAGCTGAGAATGCTGGGTCTTCTAAAAGGAGATGAAAAAAGAAGGCAGGGAACTACTGAAAAGTAGATGCAATGTAAGTGTTAAAAACTGGTACAGAAGATCCAAAGGAATTGAAAGCGGAGACTCAAACAGATGATTGTACACCAATGTTCTAGCAGCACTAGTCACAGTAGCCAAAAGCTGGAAGCAACCCAAGTGTCCACCAATAAACGAATAGACAGACACTATGTGGCATATACATAGAATGGAATATTATTCAGCCATAAAAAGGAATGAAGTTCTGATGCATGCGACAACATGGATGAACCTTGAAGACATCACATTGAGTGAAATAAGCCGGGCACAAAAAGACAAGGACTGTATGATCTCACTGATATGAAATCAACAGAATATAAATATTCAAAAAGGCAAAAAGTAGAAAACAGGTTACCAGGGGTAAGTGGGAGAGGAGAATGGGGAGTGAATGCTTAGTTGGTTCGGGGTTTCTCTTTGGGGTGATGGAGGCCTAACTTTGTGAATGTATTTAACACCTGAATTATATACTTGAAAAGGGATAAAAGGAGAAATTTTAGGTTGTATGTATGTTACCACAATGAAATTTTCTTTTTAAAAGATTGACCCCACCCCCTTCGAAAACAAAAAAAAGCTGGTACAGAAGTCAGTAAGTGTGCTATTTCAAACTTGGGGGTGATGAAAGATGAGAAAAGCTTAGAGTGTCCAAATAATGTCAACTTTAATCGTTAAACAGATTATCCAAAGTACCTGTTTAATTAAAGCAAGACCGAGCCTCACCAGTGGCCTAGTTTCTTTTCCCTGCAATCCTGCCCGCCGTGTGAGCTGGAGAGCATTCCTGCCCTCCTGAGTCTGCTATAGAGGCCAGGAAACCCCAAGCCTGCGGTGCAGAGGGGCATTTGGAGCCCATGCCCAGAGGTAGTTTATGCAGACATGCCACACGGGATGACGCTGCCCGCTCTGGCCACGGCAGCCTGGCTGCAGACGTGCCCTGGCCAGGGGAAGCCGTCAATCTGCAGGTTAACCTGCCCTGGCCTGGCCTCTAGAGACCCTCAGGTGGCCCCATGAGCCCCGCCTCCTCCAGGGAAACCTCTCCCCTTGAGTGCCACTCGCTTCTAACCACAGAAGATAGCAAAGGTGATGGGACGTCACCCCTGGGATTAAGTTAGCGACAGCAGACCCCGCCGGCCCCTTTGCGCTCTGGCTCCCGAGAGGGTCAGGTGCAGGAACCACGGGCGCCTCCACGCTGCAGGCAACCCTGGGCAGCAGCCAACCAAACCCTGGAGTGCTCGGCCACACCGCTGCAAGGAAATGAATTCCGCCCACAACCCGAGGGAGCTTGGCAACGAGTTCTTCCCCAGCTGAGCCTCCAGATGAGGACGCAGCCGATACCCGGGTGGCAGTCCCGGGAGCCATGGCTGGACGACCCAGCCACACCGTGCTCAGACCCTCGGCCAGCAGAAATGGTGAGATAATAAATGTGTGTTTCTTAAGCCGCTAAGTTTGAGCAGCGATCAGTAACTAATACACCCACCATGTAAAAATATCTGATGTGAGGGTCTGAACTCAAGAGCTACAGACAAGGAATCATCAGCGCTAGTGTCAGCAGAGCAGACGCTCAAGGCAGGCAGAGTGGGCGGAGTCACGAGAGAGGCGGTGCTGGCAGGGGAGGGGCCCCGGGGCTGGTCCTGAGGGGAGACACGACCGCTCATTCATCAGCCTCGGGAGCATCCCCGACAGCACTCCGGTTCCACGCGGGGCTGAGTCTCCATAAGCCCCTGCCCACGACGACTGCCACCTTTCCCCTGAAACCTGCTCGTTCTCCGACGGTGTGCCCTCAGCCTTCCCACCATCCACAGAGGAAACCTGGAGGTTGTGTTGGATTCCAACTCCCTCGCCCATCAAAAGGCTTCCTAAATTTTACCTCTTAAAAATTTCTCCATTCCAACAAAAATTTCTTAACTCCAACCCCTTCTCTGCCTCTCCTTGGCCACTGTCCTGGTTCAAACGGTCCCTTTTGAATATCTCAACCAGTCAAGAGTATAACTGATCTCACTTTCTCCAGTCTTAAACTCTTTTTAATATACTGTTAATAGATTAACAGCACTGAATTACATACATGAATGTGGTAAAAAGGGGAAATATTAGGTCATGTATGTTACTAGAATAAAAATTAAAAGAAAAGTCAAAGGACTGTACAAGACAATGTACCCTAATGTAAATGATAGACTATAGTTAATAATACAATTATAAAAATGTTCTTTCATGAACTATGACAAATGGGCCACACTAGTGCAAGGTATTAATAACAGGGAGTTTGTGGGAACTCTGTATTTTATATACTCTATGCATGATATTTCTGTAAACCTATAACTTCACTAACAAAAAGTATTATTAATAGAAAAATGAATCAAAAACATATATTACTTCCACAATAATTGTGGGAGACTTCAACACATCACTCTCTCCTATAGATAGATCAACCAGACAGAAGACCAATAAGGAAATTGAAAACCTAAACAATCTGATAAATGAATTAGATTTAACAGACATATACAGGACATTACATCCCAAATCACCAGGATACACATACTTTTCTAGTGCTCATGGAACTTTCTCCAGAATAGATCATATGCTGGGACATAAAACAAGCCTCAATAAATTTAAAAAATTGAAATTATTCAAAGCACATTCTCTGACCACAATGGAATACAATTAGAAGTCAATAACCATCAGAGACTTAGAAAATTCACAAATACCTGGAGGTTAAACAACACACTCCTAAACAATCAGTGGGTTAAAGAAGAAATAGCAAGAGAAATTGCTAAATATATAGAGACGAATGAAAATGAGAACACAACATACCAAAACCTATGGGATGCAGCAAAAGCAGTGCTAAGGGGGAAATTTATAGCACTAAACGCATATATTAAAAAGGAAGAAAGAGCCAAAATCAAAGAACTAATGGATCAACTGAAGAAGCTAGAAAATGAACAGCAAACCAATCCTAAACCAAGTACAAGAAAAGAAATAACAAGGATTAAAGCAGAAATAAATGACATAGAGAACAAAAAAACAATAGAGAGGATAAATATCACCAAAAGTTGGTTCTTTGAGAAGATCAACAAGATTGACAAGCCCCTAGCTAGACTGACAAAATCAAAAAGAGAGAAGACCCATATAAACAAAATAATGAATGAAAAAGGTGACATAACTATGGATCCTGAAGAAATTAAAAAAATTATAAGAGGATATTATGAACAACTGTATGCCAACAAACTGGATAATGTAGAAGAAATGGACAATTTCCTGGAAACATATGAACAACCTAGACTGACCAGAGAAGAAATAGAAGACCTCAACCAACCCATCACAAGCAAAGAGATCCAATCAGTCATCAAAAATCTTCCCACAAATAAATGCCCAGGGCCAGATGGCTTCACAGGGGAATTCTACCAAACATTCCAGAAAGAACTGACACCAATCTTACTCAAACTCTTTCAAAACATTGAAGAAAATGGAACACTACCTAACTCATTTTATGAAGCTAACATCAATCTAATACCAAAACCAGGCAAAGATGCTACAAAAAAGGAAAACTACCGGCCAATCTCCCTAATGAATATAGATGCAAAAATCCTCAACAAAATACTTGCAAATTGAATCCAAAGACACATTAAAAAAATCATACACCATGACCAAGTGGGGTTCATTCCAGGCATGCAAGGATGGTTCAACATAAGAAAATCAATCAAGGTATTACAACACATTAACAAGTCAAAAGGGAAAAATCAATTGATCATCTCAATAGATGCTGAAAAAGCATTTGACAAAATCAACATCCGTTTTTGATAAAAACACTTCAAAAGGTAGGAATTGAAGGAAACTTCCTCAACATGATAAAGAGCATATATGAAAAACCCACAGCCAGCATAGTACTAAACGGTGAGAGACTGAAAGCCTTCCCTCTAGGATCAGGAACAAGACAAGGATGCCCGCTGTCACCACTGTTATTCAACATTGTGCTGGAAGTGCTAGCCAGGGCAATCCGGCAAGACAAAGAAATAAAAGGCAACCAAATTGGAAAAGAAGAAGTAAAACTGTCATTGTTTGCAGATGATATGATCTTATATCTAGAAAACCCTGAGAAATCAACGATACACCTACTAGAGCTAATAAACAAATTTAGCAAATTAGCGGGATACAAGATTAATGCACATAAGTCAGTAATGTTTCTATATGCTAGAAATGAACAAACTGAAGAGACACTCAAGAAAAAGATACCATTTTCAATAGCAACTAAAAAAATCAAGTACCTAGGAATAAACTTAACCAAAGATGTAAAAGACCTATACAAAGAAAACTACATAACTCTACTAAAAGAAATAGAAGGGGACCTTAAAAGATGGAAAAATATTCCATGTTCATGGATAGGAAGACTAAATGTCATTAAGATGTCAATTCTACCCAAACTCATCTACAGATTCAATGCAATCCCAATCAAAATTCCAACAACCTACTTTGCAGACTTGGAAAAGCTAGTTATCAAATTTATTTGGAAAGGGAAGATGCCTCGAATTGCTAAAGACACTCTAAAAAAGAAAAACGAAGTGGGAGGACTTACACTCCCTGACTTGGAAGCTTATTATAAAGCCACAGTTGCCAAAACAGCATGGTACTGGCACAAAGATAGACATATAGATCAATGGAATCGAATTGAGAATTCAGAGATAGACCCTCAGATCTATGGCCGACTGATCTTTGATAAGGCCCCCAAAGTCACCGAACTGAGCCATAATGGTCTTTTCAACAAATGGGGCTGGGAGAGTTGGATATCCATATCCAAAAGAATGAAAGAAGACCCCTACCTCACCCCCTACACAAAAATTAACTCAAAATGGACCAAAGATCTCAATATAAAAGAAAGTACCATAAAACTCCTAGAAGATAATGTAGGAAAACATCTTCAAGACCTTGTATTAGGCGGCCACTTCCTAGACTTTACACCCAAAGCACAAGCAACAAAAGAGAAAATAGATAAATGGGAACTCCTCAAGCTTAGAAGTTTCTGCACCTCAAAGGAATTTCTCAAAAAGGTAAAGAAGCAGCCAACTCAATGGGAAAAAATTTTTGGAAACCATGTATCTGACAAAAGACTGATATCTTGCATATATAAAGAAATCCTACAACTCAATGACAATAGTACAGACAGCCCAATTATAAAATGGGCAAAAGATATGAAAAGACAGTTCTCTGAAGAGGAAATACAAACGGCCAAGAAACACATGAAAAAATGTTCAGCTTCACTAGCTATTAGAGAGATGCAAATTAAGACCACAATGAGATACCATCTAACACCGGTTAGAATGGCTGCCATTAAACAAACAGGAAACTACAAATGCTGGAGGGGATGTGGAGAAATTGGAACTCTTATTCATTGTTGGTGGGACTGTATAATGGTTCAGCCACTCTGGAAGTCAGTCTGGCAGTTCCTTAGAAAACTAGATATAGAGTTACCATTCGATCCAGCGATTGCACTTCTCGGTATATACCCGGAAGATCGGAAAGCAGTGACACGAACAGATATCTGCACGCCAATGTTCATAGCAGCATTATTCACAACTGCCAAGAGATGGAAACAACCCAAATGTCCTTCAACAGATGAGTGGATAAATAAAATGTGGTATATACACACGATGGAATACTACGCGGCAGTAAGAAGGAACGACCTCGTGAAACATATGACAACATGGATGAACCTTGAAGACATAATGCTGAGCGAAATAAGCCAGGCACAAAAAGAGAAATATTATATGTTACCACTAATGTGAACTTTGAAAAATGTAAAACAAATGGTTTATAATGTAGAATGTAGGGGAACTAGCAATAGAGAGCAATTAAGGAAGGGGGAACAATAATCCAAGAAGAACAGATAAGCTATTTAACGTTCTGGGGATGCCCAGGAATGACTATGGTCTGTTAATTTCTGATGGATATAGTAGGAACAAATTCACAGAAATGTTGCTATATTATGTAACTTTCTTGGGATAAAGTAGGAACATGTTGGAAGTTAAGCAGTTATCTTAGGTTAGTTGTCTTTTTCTTACTCCCTTGTTATGGTCTCTTTGAAATGTTCTTTTATTGTATGTTTGTTTTCTTTTTAACTTTTTTTTCATACATTTGATTTAAAAAAGAAGGGAAAGTTAAAAAAAAAAAAGAAAAACAAGGAAAAAAAAAGATGTAGTGCCCCCTTGAGGAGCCTGTGGAGAATGCAGGGGTATTGGCCTACCCCACCTCCATGGTTGCTAACATGACCACAGACATAGGGGACTGGTGGTTTGATGGGTTGAGCCCTCTACCATAGGTTTTACCCTTGGGAAGACGGTTGCTGCAAAGGAGAGGCTAGGCCTCCCTATGGTTGTGCCTAAGAGCCTCCTCCCGAATGCCTCTTTGTTGCTCAGATGTGGCCCTCTCTCTCTGGCTAAGCCAACTTGAAAGGTGAAATCACTGCCCTCCCCCCTACGTGGGATCAGACACCCAGGGAAGTGAATCTCCCTGGCAACGTGGAATATGACTCCCGGGGAGGAATGTAGACCCAGCATCGTGGGACGGAGAACATCTTCTTGACCAAAAGGGGGATGGGAAAGGAAATGAAATAAGCTTCAGTGGCAGAGAGATTCCAAAAGGAGCCGAGAGGTCACTCTGGTGGGCACTCTTACGCACACTTTAGACAACCCTTTTTAGGTTCTAAAGAATTGGGGTAGCTGGTGGTGGATACCTGAAACTATCAAACTACAACCCAGAACCCGTGAATCTCGAAGACAGTTGTATAAAAATGTAGCTTATGAGGGGTGACAATGGGATTGGGAAAGCCATAAGGACCACACTCCCCTTTGTCTAGTTTATGGATGGATGAGTAGAAAAATAGGGTAAGGAAACAAACAGACAAAGGTACCCAGTGTTCTTTCTTATTTTAATTGCTCTTTTTCAATTGAATTACTATTCTTGTTATTTTTGTGTGTGTGCTAATGAAGGTGTCAGGGATTGATTTAGGTGATGAATGTACAACTATGTAATGGTACTGTAAATAATCGAAAGTACGATTTGTTTTGTATGACTGCGTGGTAAAATGAAGATAAAAAAACATATATTACTAATAGAGATGAGTATCAGCATATACCATTTTACTTATCATCTACTATAAGCTCAGCACTGTACCTATATTTTCCACATATACCCTCATTAAATCTTCCCAAAGGCCCTCTGGAGAAAAGTGTGATTATCCACATTTTATAGATGAGAAAATGAGGCTCACGGAGATTTAGTAATTCCTCAAAGGGCACGGAGCCAAGACTTGAAGCTGCTCTCTTCAAAACCCATTTGCTTTCCATAAGCTGCCTCCAAAATGAAAAGAAAGGAAAAATCCTTATAGCAACTCCGTGTGGCAGGTGCTGAGACTACACCTAAGGATGAAGTGCAGGTAGCAGGGGGCACAGAGGGGCTGCCCCAGAGGCTGCTTGGGCATCTCTGCCCTAAGCCAGGTACCCCACTGCCCCCTGGGACCCCCCTCTACAAAGCTGATCTGACAGGTGACCCCCCCAGAGCCCCTTCCACGACTGAGATGAGCCTCACTCCTCCAGGGCTTGCCAAGACTCATCTCGTGACCACCTCCTCCAAGAAGCCTTCCTTGCGTTTCCAGACTGGGTTATTTATCCCTCCATCGTTCTGCCTTAACACCGAAAACACACTCTCGCAAAGCCCCGGGGCCATTATATTAATTTTGTGTGTCTGCACGTTTGCCTTCCCCAGCCTCCTGGAGGCTCCCCACCGTCAGGGCTGTGTTCTCTGCAATTGTGCATCCCCAGGACTTGGCCCGATGTTTGTTGAGACGAAGACTTTGCCCGTGAAATGAACCCACCCCAGCACCACCCACCGCGCCACCGCCACGGCATCCAGAGCCTGTACACTGCCCTAAGGCCAGGCTCGCGGTCATTTATTGTTGCATCCCCACGTCGCCCACTTCAGCACTTGGCATAGGTAACCGCTGGGTAAATGTCTAATAACGGACTCTCCTTCACCTTCCCAGGAGGCTGCTGAGCTCCTGGTTCTCCTTGGCTCCCACACATGCTGGACGCATAGAAGCCTCTGGAGACTAAAAGCCTCTCTGGGAGCACTGGGGATGCCCCTGAGCCAGGCGGAAGACTGCCCCCTGGTGGCCCTCTCAGGTCTTGTTGGTCCATAAAACATTGGAACACTGCAGTTTTTTCCGCAGAAAAAGATGCAATAGTTCAAAGACTTTGCTGTCTACAAAGGGCACTTACACCAGAAGTCTGGCAATTGCAATAGAATAAGCAGCCAGAGAACTGCAGAATAAGTATTAAATACACCTCTTTACTGTTGGTAGTATACCCATTTAATATGGTGGTGAATACAATAGATTTGATTAATGTTGAAAATTTTAAAGTGCTTTTAAAAACTCGGATGAATATTCCAAATAACTTAGATACAGACAGCAGCTACATCACAGTGTATATTTCTTGAAAGATATATTTTTAAATGACTCATCTTAAAAAATAAAAATCCCCACCCCAATAGTCACTATTATTTTACAGTAAGAGAATTTGACAAAAAAAAAATGCTATTAAAACCAGGGTTCCAGCTCCTCCAAAACCATCCAGAGGACCTGTGCATACCCTTTCTAAATATAACGTTATGACTTATCCCATCCTGCCATCTCCCCACAGGCAGTGTGTTCCAATGTACGTTCAAAGTTGATCAAAATAGTCTCTTATACTCGTTTTCTGATTTGTTTGATTGTCTGTTTCCTTTGTAGGAAGGTGGCTGGCACTCATTCTTCTGATGAACAGAGCAGAAAAAAAAATTGAGTTCCTTTTGTTAAATGGTTCTCCCAGAATTACTTTCTCTCTGATTCACCTCGGGAATAAAGTCTATAACTAGCTGACATGGTAACAGTAAAAGGCAAGCCGGTCTTTAGGAGTTTGCTGAGCTGTGTGCTTATAAACCCAGGGCCTCTGAAGTGTCGTGAAATATGCCCTTCCCGTGAAGCAGCCCGCCTCGAAGCTCCCTTTGTGATAGCTGATCTACCACGCTCCCTGCCCCGCTGAAACCCTGAGCCCCCACCTTGGGAAAAGGGCTGTGGCCCCTCAGAGGCAACCAGGAGCAGCCAGGCAAGCTCCGTCTCCCTCTGGACCAGGTACATATTGAGTCTAGTTAATCAATATAAAAACTAATATACAGCAGGCCAGTCCCAGGAATAGCTATTATTCTTTGCAGGTTTGCACAGATGGTGAGTTTCACACGTTCAACCATCTTTCCTGTACCCCTCCATGCGCTAGGCACCCTGCCAGTTTATTCTTATGGTTAGACACGTATATTACAGACATATTTCAAGAGAGGCCTTAGAAAGAATTTTCAACTTTTATAACTGCTTTCCAGTCACAGTTGAGTGGTCTCTTTGAAATATAAATTTCTTTCATCCCAAAAAACGGAAAGATTGTTAGAAAACGTTTTATAAAAGAGAGCCAGGATGTGGCGTCTACAGCTCTCTGTGACCGTTTTAGTCCATTTCCTGTGAAAGGCCCAGTGGCATTGGCGTCCCCTTCCTAAGACAAGATACCTCCCGGCTCCCCCCATGGAAGGCGATGGGTCAGTGCCTCACAGGGGCCTGGGAGAGAGCTGGCCCTGTCCAAGAGACGGGCGGAGAAAAGAGGGGCACACATGGGGAGCGGGGTGAGGAGGTGCTTTCAAAGGAGGGTGCAAAGGAGGAGAGGAGGCAGGCCAGGGGGACAAGCATACTTCTGAAGAGCAGGACCTGTGATGGCCGGGACGGGCACTCACTGGGGCAGTGTCCACGGGGAGGGGGGCAGCTTTGCAGGGTGGGGCCCTGAAAGATGCCAGGGAGAATGCATTGCATACAGAAAGGCACAGGGCAATGAAGGAAGCTGCAACCATCTCCATTTTACAGAGTTGTCCACGTTCCAAAGCTAACAAGGGGCAGAGCCAAAATTCAACCATAGGGATGTCTGATTCCAGGGCCGGAGCAAAGCCCTGAGAGCAAGTATGGGGACCGCTCAGGGAGAGTGGAGATCATGTGAACTAAAGGATGCGGGATGAGAGGGTGCCAGGTGTCGAGATGGTGTGAGGTCATGGGTGCTTGGACAAAAGCGGCTGCAGAATTTCTACAGGGGAGAGGTTTGGAGTTGGGGCGCTTATCTTAAAGTTGCATTTTCCCAGCATTGAAGCACGATGATTTTAACTCAGATTACATGTTTATTTGTGGTGGCTCCATCAACTGCTTTGAATGCTGGCTAAATCATTTTTCCTTATTTCTGTGGACAATGGGAGGGACACGACAATGGTGGCTTTGAGTCAGCCGCTAATGCAGGGAGACGAGAGGGAAGACACCAGACCACCGAGGACTGGTTATCCCCAAAGTGTTTGAGGTCAGGAAAACAAACAGAAAAGAAAAGCAAAAGGCATGGGGAGGAGAAGTACAGGTGATTTAAAAATCAAAATTGAGAACTTCTACATTTTGGAGGCTATTGGAGAGAACGCAGAGCAAGCAAAACTTACCACAAAGAACAAGGCAGAAAAGAATTGGAAGGCTAGCTCAACAGCAAGGAAGCTAAGGATGAAAGTGTCTCAGCGGACAGCAAAATATCATCATTAAACAGGGCAGAAATGTCACCCAGGTGTGGACTGAGAAAACAAATCAGACCGGAAATCTGGGTTTAGAAAAATATATCCTTGCTGGATTTTCTGAAATAACTGCTCTAGCTCGTTTCACTTTGCCTCTTGGTACCAGTCCTTAAAAGAGAGCCGCCCCCTCTCTGTCTAACTAAGCCAACTTGGCAGGTGAGCCCACTGCCCTCCCCACTACGTGGGACCTGACTCCCAGGGGTGTAAATCTCCCTGGCAATGTGGAATGACTCCTGGGGAGGAATCTAGACCTGGCATCATGCGATTGAGAAAATCTTCCTGACCAAAAGGGGAATGAAATAAAATAAAGTTTCAGTGACTGAGAAATTTCAAATGGAGTCGAGAGGTCACTCTGGAGGGTATTCTTATGTACTGTATACATATACCTTTTTAGGTTTTAGTGTATTGGAATAGCTAGAAGGAAATACCTGAAACTGTTGAACTGCAACCCAGTAGCATTGATTCTTGAAAACGATTGTATAACTATGTAGCTTACATGGTGTGACAGTGTGTTTTGTGAAAACCTTGTGGGGCACACTCCCTTTATCCAGTGTACGGACGGATAGGTAGAAAAACGGGGACAAAAACTAAATGAAAGGTAGGATGGGATGGGGGGATGGAGTGATTTGGGTGTTCTTTTTAACTTTTATTTTTTATTCTTATTTTTACTCTCTTTGTTGTAAGGAAAATGTTCAAATATTGATTGGGAGATGAATGCACAACTATATGATGGTACTGTGAACAGTTGACTGTCCACCACAGATGATTGTATGGTATGTCAATATACCTCAATAAAACTGAATTTAAAAAAAAAAAGAGAGAGAGAGAGCCACTGCTTTATAAAGAAACTTTAATGAAGTGCTTCATCAAGGCTACAGGTTTTAAATTTAGGCTTTTTAATTCCATTTAGCAAATACTGATCCGGATCCTACAATGATTAACTCAAAATGGATCAAAGATGTAAATATGAAAACTAAAACTCTTAGAAGAAAATATAGGGAAACTACTTCAGGGCCTTTTGTTAGGTAAAGTTGTGAGCAACAGAAGAAAAAATAGATAAATGGAACTTCAGTAAAATTTAAAACATCAATGCATCAAAGGACATTGTCAAGAAAGTGAAAAGACAACCTACTCCATGGGAGAAAATATTTGGAAACCATATATCCAATATAATATAATTGGATATATTATATCCAGAAAATATAAAAAATTGCTACAACTCAACAACAAAAAGGCAAATAACCCAATTAAAAAGTGGGCAAAGGACTTGAAGAGGTATTTCTCAAAAGAAGACATACATTTGGTCAACAAATACATGAAAAGATGCTCAACATCAGTAGCTATTAGGAAAACAGAAATCAAAATCACAAGAGACCATTTCATACCCACTAGAATGGCTAATATTAAAAAAATGGAAAATGACAAATGGTGAGAAAGAGTTGGGAGCCCTCGTACATTGTGGGTGGGAATGTAACATGGTACAACCATTGTGGAAAACAGTTTGGCAGGTCCTCAGAAAGTTAAGTTTAGAATTACCATTTGACCTGGAAATCCCACTTCTATGTATATACTTGTGCTGGTTTGAATGTATTATGTCCCCCAGAAAAAGCCATATTCTTTGATGCAATCTTGTGGGGCAGATATATTAGTGGGGATTAAGTTGGAACATTTGGATTACGTTGTTTGCATGGAAATGTGCTCCACCCAACTATAGGTGATAACACTGATGAGATCATTCCCATGGAGGTGTGGCCCCACCCATTCAGGGTGGGCCTTGATCAGTGGAGCCATATAAATGAGCTGACAAACAGAAGGAACTCAGTGCAGCTGTGAGTGACCTTTTGAAGAGAAGCTACAGCCAAGAGGGACACTTTGAAGAAAGCACAGGAGCTGCAGATGAGAGACAGTTTGAAGATGGCCGTTGAAAGCAGATTCTTGCTCCGGAGAAGCTGAGAGAGGACAAACACCCTAAGTGCAACTAAGAGTCACATTTTGAGGAACTGCAGCCTAGAGAGGAACGTCCTGGGAAAAAGCCATTTTGAAACCAGAACTTTGGAGCAGACGCCAGCCATGTGCCTTCCCAGCTAACAGAGAATAAACCCCCTTTATAAAAGCCAGTCCATTTCTGGTGTTTTGCAGCATTAGCAAACTGGAACAATACCCAAAAGAATTGAAAACAGGGTCTTGAATAGTAGTTGCAAACCTATATTCATAGTTGCATTATTCACAATAGCCAAAAGGTGGAAGTAACCCCAGTGTCCATGAGCAGAAGAACAGATAACAAAACACAATGGAATATTATTCAGCCATCAAAAGGAATGAAGTTCTGATAGACATTACAATGTGGTTGAACCTTGTAGATATCATGTTGAGTGAAATAATCCAGGCACAAAAGAACAATTAATGTGCAATTCCATTTAAATAGAATAATTACAATATGCAAATTTATAAAGTCAGAAATTAGTATACAGGTTACCAGGGGCTGGGGAGGGGTAGGGAATGGGGAGTTAATGTTTAATTGGTACAGAGTTTCTACCTGGGCTGATGAAAGCACTTTGGTAAAGATGGTGGTGATATTTGCACAACATTGTGAATGTAATTAACACCAATGAATTAGCTATTTGAATGTGGTTAAAAGATGAAATGTCAGGTTGTATATACAAGACCAGAATAAAAATTTTAAAAACCCATAGAACTTCAGAACACAAAGAATGAACCCAAGTGTAAATCACGGACTGTAGTGATATAATAATAACATTGTTTCACTTGTAACAAAGGCACCATGACTCGCAAAATTTTAAGAATAGGAAAACTGTGCATGTGCATGTGGGATGGGAGGTATATGGGAACTATTTCCTGTATGATTTTTCTGTAAACCTACAGATGCTCTAATAAAAAAAATTTTAATCCTAGAATGAGCTAGAAACTTCATCTGGCTCCGGAAATGAAAATTTGAACCATGTAAGGTCTCTGGGCTCCCAGGGCTCCTGACTGTTCCCAGGATTAAGGGAACAGAGAAAAAGAAGCAGTGAATTGTGTGAGAGGGCCAATAATGAATGTCAAGAAAAGCCACAAAGAAGTGGGCATTAACAGCAAACACTTGGCATGTCCTCGGACTCAGTGGGGAGGTACCAGAGACTGGGGATGGGCTGGGAGGAGATGGGGAGGAGGGCTGCGGGCAGGCAGGGTGAAAAGATCATCAGATCAGGGCCTTAGAAAGATAACCAGAGGAGAAAGGGATAAGATGGGGTGATGGAACTATCCCATGTCTTGATTGGGGTGGTGGTTATACGACTGGATGCATTTGTCAAGATCCATAGAACTGTACCCTAACAAGGTGAATTTACTGTTATTGCATATTATACCTCAATAGATCTGAAATTTGAAAACATGAGTGTGCAGAGAGTAAAGCCAGTTGTTGGGGATTGAATCATGAACCCCTCGACAGATACACATGCTCAAGTCTTTATCCACGGCCCTGTGGGTGTGAATCCATTTGTAAATAGGTGCTTTGAAGATATTACTAGTTAAGGGGAGGACTCGTTTGTGAATCGAATCTTTGAAAATCCTATTTAGATGAGGGCACACTGAATCAGGGTCTTATAAAGCAGAGGAAATCCAGACGCAGTCAGAGAAAGCCACAGGAGGAGACCAAGGAGAAAGATCTCCATGTAATGGAGACAGAGATGCAAGTCAGGGAAGCTCAAGGATTGCAGCGAGTCAGCCCCAGAACGCTAGACTCCGGGAGGAAGCATGGCCCGTCGAGACCTCGATTTTGGGCTCTAGCCTCCCAACCTGTGAGAAGTAAATTCCTGCTCTTTAAGCCGATCCATAGTATGGCATTTATCATAGGAGCCCCAGAAAACTGAGACAGTAAAGGAATAGGATCTGGAACATTCCGAGAGGTCGAAGGAGAAGCAGCAGAAAGAGAAGTCATGGAAACGTCCACGAATGCTATAAAAACTAAAAACAGCCCTCTGATTTTGCAAGTAGGAAGTCACTTGGCGACTTTGTCCAAAACGGAGTGACAGCAATGGAAGCAGACTGCACTGGGCCACAGACTCACGTTTCTGGAACACTAAGCTCCCTCCACCAGGCCAGAAGTTAGTAATATGGTTTAATCGTTAACGACAAAAAGGAAAAAAAGGAGTAATATTTTCCTATACCAATACATTTCAAGCATCTCTGCGAAAAACCTCTCTAAACATACCAAAAGCAAGTTATCCCTAATAAGGACTACGATTTGCACAGCATGAGTGGCGTGACAGCCAATCGCATTTGGGAAAGTGCGGGTTTAAAGGTAAGCAGGCCTCTCGACGGTGGGACTTCAGAGCGTTTGAGGAAGCTGCACCCCTGTCCACAGCACCTTCCACACTTACCTGGCCCCTGAGCCCTGCTGGACACGTCCAGCACCCGGAACCCTGGCCTGGAGCTACCTCTTCAGTTGTGCTGACATGAAGGAGCTCTGTGGGCCGAGGCATCATCTTATCTACATTGACATATTTTTACCATAGACTTAAAATAACATACACTTCATCTTCCCTGGGTCCATCAGGTGTGGGGGAAGTTTTTCCAGTTGTTACTACTGAAAAGATACAATTATTTGGGGACTTAGCATTAAGAAGTTAACCAATGTATCCCTTTGATTCCTGGCTGTACTATGCTCACCTTGAGACACTGTGTTTGCTTAACTTCCAGAAATAATTACGTTTTGTTTTTAAAAGAAGAAGTTGATAGAAAATCACTTTCCTAAGGATTTTGGAACTTGGCTGCCATTCTGGCATCTGGTCCTTCCATCCCACCTGCTCTGGGGGCTGCGCCCGGGCCTTGCAGCGCCTCCACCCCCCAGGGTGGGGTCTGAACCCTCAGCTCTGTGGGGTTACTGAGCTGCTCAGACGCAACCGCAGGCCCCATTCTGACTTCCTGAATTACATGGGTGGCACTGAATCACTCTGGCAGTGCTTCTGACAATACTGTCAGTGAAACTGGAAATATCTAGCTTGGTGGCACACTACTGAATGAGCAGAAAGCAATAGCTGGCAATACTATGTTCAGACTTGTTCTCACATCTAAATGAGGCAAAGACTTGGGAAGGGGTTAGCGGAAGTGTTTTTCTTCATTTATGTCCACTCCATGGAGATCAGCTAGCAACCCAAGGGCTCAAATCAGTTTTTATATTTTTACTACATCCTTCCCAAAGTCTCTCAGAAAGTGGAACGTATATGACAGTTCATAAAAAGATTAACACAGGCAGTCTATATTAGCCACACACATGACAAAAGTGGTACTGCAAAGGAGCAGGGCAGAGGTTGGCTAACAGCTGGAAAGCAGAATATTCCAAAGCCTGAGTAACAAACAATCTATAAAATCACCAACAGCAGAGTTATGTTAACTCAGACTTCTGGACTATACTAAAACAGGGAAACAGCAACATCAACCACATTTCAAAAAAGATAGCGTAAGTAAAGAGTTCCTACGTCACACCCATCACCTGAGAGATAAAGACAAAAGGTACAAATGGAATCAAACCAGTCTTGGGAAAGTCCCTGATTTCCCTACTTTAAGGATGGTGTCAGGAGACAGTGGAGGGTTCCTGAAATACAGGATGGCCACAGGCACCCCAAGCTAAAAATGACTCCTTCAGAAAGTCAAATAAATGGTTTCACTCTAACCTTTATTCAATATCAAACTGCCAAAATATAAAAAAATAAAAAAAGGAAACACTGGATATTTAGAAAAATAAAACCACAGTTACCAGGTCAAAACGGAAGACGGAGCTCAAACATTAGTCTCTCCTGTCTCCTGAAGACTCCATTCAAATAACAGTACAGGAAAATCCCAAACGGTCAAGAGAATAGGAGGGGGCCACTAACTGATGAGTTAACAAATTTACAAAAGCTGAAATCCAGAAGAGAGTTGGTGGACGGAAAGAACGGGCTGTAGGGAGAAGCCAATTTGCCCGGCAAGGTCCGGGAATTGGCAGCTTTTGGAGCCTGGCTGAAAATAGTGAGACTGGTCAGAGGGTGCCTCGGAAACACCCACCCCAGCCCTGCAGGCCGCAAGGGGCCTGCCACCAGCACCCCTCTCTCTAAAGAAACCCAGCGTCAAGGAGAGAGGAAGGCAGCCCGCTGGGAGAGGTGGCCCCAGAGGACACCTTCCCCCCCGTAGGCCTGAGAGGGCCCGGCACCCAGACAGCACCCCACCATCACCCCGAGCCAAACCTGCCATCCAACAAGCCCGCTCGTGTACATGGGACTCCAGACCCATTCCCCTCTTCCCTTCTAACTATATGGCCAGACAACTAGATGCATGAGATGTGGGAGGAAAACCTGCTGCTTAAAAGAGAATGAAGAACAGGGTAACGAGAACAACTGAGTAAAAATAAAGCAAAGGTAATTCTGGAAACAGAGCTTTAAAAAGATCAAACCTCCTCTGAAAATCAAGAAGATGTTGAATCCATAAAGCCAAGAACAGACACTATGGAAAAGAAAACTTTCATTCACACACACACACACACACACACACACACACACACACAGACACACACGAGTTAGAAGAAAAAGTTAGTACCACCAGTGTAAGCTTCAGGAGGGCAAGGAAGTTTGTTTTGTGCACGGCTGTTTCTACAGAACCTACAACAGTGCTTGGCAAACAGTAGGCAAAGAAAAAGAGAGGGCGAGAGGAAGGGAAGTGGGAGGGAGGGAGGATGAAAAAAAAGGGAATGTAGGTAAATTTAACAGAAAGTAAAAGTGGAAAAGTATAGGAAAAGATGGTGCAGAAAGGAATCTAAGAGATCCAAAAGCCAGTAAGCAGAGTTTTGGAAAGAAAGAACAGAAAACAGAAGCGTAGAACTAAACCAAGAAGTTTCAGAAATACATTTTCTGGAGCTGAAGACATGCAAGCCTTCATTGAAAGTCCATGGAGTGCCAAACAGGATGAATCACAAAAAATCCACGTATAGCTCATCATTATACCAATTCAGAACACTGCAGATAAGGAAAAGAGCCTCAGTGACTCCAGGAAGGGGGAGTGGGGGTGGGGGTGGGGGCAAAAAAACAGCTACTTATACAAAGGAATGGGGATCAGAATAGCACCAATTTTATCAGAAACAAAGGGGGTTGGAAGACAATGAAGGAAAGGCTCCCAAATTCTGAGGGAAAATGATTCTGAATCCAGAATTCTATTACAAGCCAAAACCAGCAATTAAATAAAGGGCAAAAGTAACAACCCTTTCATACATGTTAAATGACTGAAAGTTTATTTCCTATACACCCTTCCTGAAAATATGTTTCAGAAAAAGGAGGATAAAAACCAAGAGAGAGGGAGATGTGGGACTCAGGAACAATTACCCCAGTAGCCAATAAAAACAAGTCTCGGCTTGGCAGCTGTACAGGAGAACTAAAAAGGAATCAGTCCCAAGTTTCAGTGGCAGAGAGATTCCAAAAGAAGCCGAGAGGTCACTCTGGTGGGCACTCTTATGCACACTTTAGACAACCCTTTTTAGGTTCCAATGAATTGGGGTAGCTGGCGGTAGATACCTGAAACTATCAAACTACAACCCAGAACCCATGAATCTTGAAGATGATTGTATAAAAATGTAGCTTATGAGGGGTGACAATGGGATTGGGAAAGCCATATGGACCACACTCCCCTTTGTCTAGTTTATGGATGGATGAGTAGAAAAATGGGGGAAGGAAACAAACAGACAAAGGCACCCAGTGTTCTTTTTTACTTGAATTGCTCTTTTTCACTTTAATTATTATTATTGTTATTTTTGTGTGTGTGGTAATGAAGGAGTCAGGGATTGATTTAGGTGATGAATGTACAACTATGTAATGGTACTGTGAACAATCAAATGTACGATTTGTTTTGTATGACTGAGTGGTATGTGAATATATCTCAATAAAATGAATATAAAAATAAATAAATAAATAAAACAAATGCTATACAATGGGAAAAAAAAAAAAAAGCAATCAGTCCCAATTAGATGAGGCAGTCAGTGATCTCTAAGCAGAATGTTTGCAGAAGCAGGGTGGAATCTCATTCCAAGGAGTAGAAAGAGAACAGAGTCCAACTTCCGGGACAATGGGGAGGAGTGGTGGTGGGGAGAAGTCAGTGCAAAGATGAAGCAAACTAAGGTGTGCTGTGATTCTCAGCAACGGAAGGAGGGACAGGTTTGCCCTGGTACTGGGAACGGTCTCCTTTGTGGGTGACTCTGGCGCTGCAGAGCAGAAGTGCAATTACCGCAGGTCTGCAGTGGGCAATATTTACGCAAGGCACAACGGTGAAATTGCTGCTGATTGGGTTTCAACTTTTACAATTAATTCATAGCTAGTGCACAAAAGTCTGCATTATGGCTACAGATTGGAATATACATGACCTCCACCTTGGTCAGGTAAAGGTATAACGGAGAAGGAAGAGTGGAAAGAAGCTGGGAGATACAAAAGGGAAAGATGTGAAGGGAGGAGGGTGCTGACAGCCTCAACTTTTCCATGGTGTAACACAAAGCAAGAGCAGAAGCAAAACACTGATATTACTGTCAAAAACGGGAATGGGCGATCCAAGTTAAATCCTCACCTCCTAAGGGGGGGGGGGTCATCACTGTAATGTCTGAGGTTGCAAAATCAAGAAATAATGGCCTTAGGATATTTTGTGGAGACACAACTAACAAATGACCTGAGCACAGAATTGGTTAAAGGCAACTTTTGTCTAACAGGGGAGGAGAAAAGGCTCAAATGGGACGTGACCGGGATGCATGAAAACATTGGAATATAGACTGTGTAAGTGTTATATTGATATTAAATTGCCTGAACTGGAGAACTGCACTTGGGGTGGTTGCATAAGTGAATATCCTTGTTCTTAGGAAAGGTACAAGGAAGCAGTAAGTGTTCAAGGTGTGTGACATATATAAAGCACAATCAGGAGTTGAGAAAATAGATGGATGAGTAGATATACAGCTAAGAGATGGATAGAGAAGAGAATGATATGGCAAATGAGGCAAAATGTTAAAATTGGTGGCTCTGGGTATCCAGGGGGTAGGGGTATTTTGGATTTCTACGTATGGTGTTTGTATTATTTTTGTAACTTTCAGGTTTGAAAGCATTTCAAGATAAAAAAATTTACAAAAAATGTGACCATGGGGGAAATGAACACTTCTAGACTACTGGAATTTTAAACCATGCACAGTTATAGTTATAATGAATTTTAAAAATAAAAATAGAATCAAGTTTACTACCAGCACATCAGCTATATATAATAGCACCTCTTTACTGTAAATACTCATCCACTATTAAACTTCTATGGTGTTTTATTATAAAGAGCTTCTAGACCAACAGAGGTAGATTTTTATATTTTAGTTATTGCCATTTTATTTAAATTCATACATCATAATTCTCCTGCTTTAAAACATATTTTTTTCACATTTTTATGTTGCTGAGATCAGGATGGATTTGTTGAATTGGCAATGTGCTTTCTCAGTGGTACATAAATTATGGTGATGGCTTTATAATCAACAAGGGTCTTAGATTTTATGAAATATGATACTTGCAGGGAATTATATGTCTAGGTATTTCCCCCCCGTGTACTTTAAGAAATCCTAGAATGTTTCGTCATTTCCTAATACTCTGCCCTCCCTCATCAGACCCCAGCCAGGTGTTTTTTCTGAACACCTGAGAGCCTTTGGACTACTAGCTGCTCCCTAGCCTGGGAAACACCCCATCCCCAGCCTGCCCCTCACATGACTGGTGCTGCTTGTCCTGCAGTCTCAGCTTAAATGGCACCCCCTGGAGAAGGCTGTTGGGCACCCAGTCTAAATCAGTTCTATCCCCTAGAGACACTGCCCATCACACTGCCCGGTTTTATTTTCATCAAAGCACTTACAACTCCCAATATTTCCATGTACTCATCTTCTTCCTCACCAAAACATAAGCACCCAGTAAATAGATATCTTGCCCGTCTTGCCCAAAACCAGATCCCAGGACGCAGAACAGAGCCTGACACTGAGCAAGTGCTCAAACGTTTCTCAAGAGAATACTTTAGAAAAATAATGCTAAGCTACAGATACATGATCTAATCATTTAGCAAGGGACCATGTTTCAGACTGATGAATAGCATAGCTTTCGTACGTTTTTTACATGAAAGTATCACATATCTATAAATTCTTTTGATAGGAAGATCCATTTCTGATTGCTCTGTGGTTAAATATAATTTTAGAAATAAACTAATAGTATAAACCAAGAATAATTTCTATAGCATGAAACAATTCATGCTATCTTCAATTCATTTGTGCATATTCCAAATCTACTTCCTCTGGACCAGAATTGAGATCAAACAGGTGGCCAACTAAGGTAAAAAGAGAAGGTTGCTTAAGAAAACTCATGAGTGTAACTACTTTTGGCTTTTCAAATTTGAGGTAAAAAGAGTATCTTTTCTCTCCCAAAGGAAAGATAAAGTTAAAATTACTGTTTATGCTTATAATTTTATTTCCCGCAGCCCAATTCAAAGGATTAACTGAAGTAAAGCTTGTCTGATATAGAACAACCAACAACAACAATAGTAAATAATTTGCTATAAATTCCATTAAGACCTGCATTTTGCATATATGACAAAAGAATAAAATAAAAAGGCTGAAATCCTGAAAAAGTGTATTTGCTTTTTTTATTCAAAACAGGCCATGATTCTTTGGGAGGTGATACAAGATTATTTTCCAGTCTGATCATAATTTCTGCAATCTCTGAAAATAACCATAAATTCAAAAGGTTCCCACTATCCCCACCCCAGTTCCCTTTTGGCACCTATATGTGAAATGTCATTTCTGGAAAATGGGGGGAAAATATGCTGCATACTGGGCTTTTATCACATTACCCTTTGATGAAAAATTTTCTGATTGTTAAATTTAGAACATTGATACAAGAAGGATTAGCACTATCTTGTCAATAGAAATCTTTTTCCAGCTAACTCTGTGGCTGTCTTAGAAGAAAACCTATATTAAAAACAGCAGCCAATTCTCAGAGGCAACGGGCCACAGCCTAGATTTGCTTTCCCACTTCTTCTTAATTTCACTTTAGAATCACTGAGCAATTCTAGGAGAGGTAGGAAATGTCTGGCACAGGCTCTGGCTTCATGATTTGGGAGCACAATTTTAACTCTTCACACTCTTCTGAAGAATTCGTTTTACGCTTAAAGAAACAAAAGGAGAGGACTGGACAGGCAGAGAGAAGTCTGTGGCATAACAGAGAGTGTAATTATGAGTGGAGTAAGTATGTCCAGCAGAACACAATGGGCTCTCAGGAGAGGACTTAGCCAGGGGACGAGAAAACAAAAACTATATCCAGATTAGAAAAGTGTGTCATTTATAAAGTATACTACTCTTGAGTCTTCACTTAGTCAACTAAAAAAAAGTTTTTACACAAAGTCAGGACACTATGGAATAAAAACAGCCTACAATTGGCCAATATTTAAATACAAAAAAAAACAACTTAGAACTTGCACTTTTTGTGTGTGACAAGGATTTATGAGCTTGGCATTGACTCAAACTCATGTTTTATTCTGTGCTTCAGGTCTATAGGATATGACAAAGAAACTTATTTTTTAAATCTCTGAATTTTTCAGTGTCAGTAAAGCTTAAGGGATTTTTCTGAGTAAGAAGGGGAGGGGGGGGTCTTCTCCAAAACCTAATAAAATAAGACAGTTTTATTTTCAAAACAAAAGATGGTGATGTTATAAAACTAGGCAAAAATAAGATGCGATGCCAGCACTTTCTCTTTGTAATCAATACTTGGCTATTGCCCACCTGTGGCATTACATATGTGGTTAAGCTTTGGGAACGAAAGGAGGGAAGAGGAAGGAAAAACAAAACTCCAAAACCTCCTGACAAAGAAGCCATCCCCTTGCACGGACAAGGGCTCACATCTTCTGCCAGCCACTGATCCACAGATATTTTTTTCCCATTTAAAGACGGAGGCGTGGGTGAGGTTGGGGAGAGCAGGGGACACAGCCAAAGGAGTCAAGCAGGGTCTTCTCTTTATAAACCAGCCCCGCGTCCTCGGTGGCCACTGACTTGTGCTGCCTCTGCTGTCCTGGCGTTCACAGCAAGCAGCATCTCTCTTTAAAACTTTTCTTGTTCTTGCTGCTTTTCTTGCCATTCTTGTCTTTGTTTTCTGACATCTTCTTGGCTCTGATCTCTCTCATTAGGTCAAAAAACACCTGGGGGTGGGAAGAAAGGAAGTGAAAACAACAGGAAGAAGGCCATTTGATGATCTCATGAAACAATTCACCTAAGCAGGAAAGCTAGTGCTCTTTTAAAGCACAAAACTGCATTTATTTTTATAAGTCATGTGCCATCAAAACCAAAGAATCAAGAGCAAACAAGAATAATTAACCATAGCACACTAACTTCACAGAGTAAGCATTTCGGCTCATCTCATGCTAAAGAAAGAATTATTATTCTGTTGCTCCCATTCAACAGCTTATTTCAGTATGATAAAATCTTCTCTTACAAGTCTTCTGGAGGCTAAAATAATATTTTAGCATAGGCCAGAGCCAACCATTTGTGAAATTTACAAATATTGAGACTGATAGAAGTAATCAGTAGCATTTCCAACCACCAGAGTGGGAAAGAATGGAAAAGGGCACATGCTATTAGGTGAAGAATTAAACACCATTTAATCCTTATAATGACCCTATAAAGGTAGGAAACATCATGCATGACAGCTTTCCCTGGCCAAGTCCATGAGAGCAGAGCTGGGAATGTGGAGGAAGGAGGGGGTAAAGCATAAATAAAAGAAGTCTCCTGCACCATGAAATCAGGGAGCGGGAGGGGGTCCTGCCACACGCAGTCCTCCCCAAGCACACCCCTACCCTAATTCTTGGGAACTACCACCCCTCTGTTCTTTGCGAGGTTAACCGAAAGGAACTTTATCAAGAACTGATGAGACTTGTCCTTTGGATGCCAGTGTGCTGCTCAGATACGGATTATCACTTGTCACAGCAGTTTGGGTTTTGCCCTCTATTTACCGGCAATCATGGCCAGAGTGCTGATTATACTCAAGCAGACAAAATATGCCTCCTAACAAAGAGAAGTTTGAGATTTCTTGTGAAGAATGATGGAGACCCAAATTGGGAGACTGAGCGTGTAGGCTTTTATCTTTGGACATTCAAGCAAAATCACAAGCCCCCATCTTATTTTCACAGATACCTTCTTCTTGGTGAAGAGGAAGATCAGGCTTCCTGGGTGTGTGGGGTGCCACACGTCCTCACTACCAGCTCCAGGCACCAAAAAGGACACCCCCCCATCAGATCAGGCTGACCCAAGCACCCTTCTCACCAGGAAAGGAGCTGCCCATAACAGCAGGTGCCAACAGCTTCAGATGTTACAGGCTTTTCAGGAGGAGGGGAATGTGGTTTGTCCAATTTAAATGGTGGCAAAGTTGATTCATCGGCTGAGTTTACTGACAAACTTCTTTTGTGTAACCTTCATTTGTTTACAAATGAATACAATGCTGCTAGTTATAAGTTTCTGGTCATTCCTGTTTGGCAGGTCAAGCTGGTCCAGCCAAGGGGGTGGAGAGGACAAGATGCGGTGCCCGCTCTCCCCCACCCATCCCCACCCATTCCCACCCTGCCAAAAAACCACACATCTCGTCCCGTGCCAAAAGTCTTCCTGATTTGTTGAAAATGAAGTCTCTGCCTGGATCTCCTGTGTGCATTCTACAGCTAGGAAACAATCTGATGTAAAGAAAGAGATCTGGAATAGCACAAGGATCCCCATGAGAGTTGACGTAACTGATCACTGGGTACTTCCTGCTGCAGACGACAACTACACAGATCTGTTCGTTGCAGATGCTGCCAAAGAGCTTAAAAAATGAACCCCTCCTCACACCAACATTTGAAACATCATGGTTCTTCCAGCTTCATCTCAAGCTAGGGTAAAACCTGGTTATAAATCTCTCCCTTCAGGTGAGAAGTAAAGGAGAATTCTTTCTCCACAAGGAAAAGAAACATAGGAAAGGATGTGGGGGATTCGGATGCTGACATTGCACAACACACAGATGTATCCACTGGCAGACAAATTTAGATTTTACAGGAGTATGGATTATGAAGGAAGAGCTGGTAAACACAATGAGGGCAGACAGGAAAACCTCACCTTCTGGATTTCCTATTTAAGCTATGTGGCAAGATATGTGAGCCTTAACTTATAAAACACACACACCTAACATCAGCAATCTCTGGTAGGTAATTTTCAGACTGTCAAAACTCATCATTGTCAAAGTCATCCTTTCTTTAGTTTCAGAGATTTGAATGAGAACATACCCTGGGAGCGGAGTAAGAGTAAGTAAGGGGAATTGATTCCTGAGTGCACATACTGCTTAGTGCCTAAATTACAGAGACAGACACCTCACCTCTGGTAATGAGGACAAAATAATAACTGTAACAACAGCCCAAAGAGAGAAAAGTCTTTAAAAAGCCACCTTTTTTTCCAGGCCACTTTGGGGGGAACCTCCTAAGAAACAGCCTGAGATGGTGCCCTTTCTTAACCAGAGGTTAAGAAAAATGAGAGAGCACAGGGGCTACTACTTATTTGGGCCTTCCAGCTCAGCTCTCACAAGCCAATGGCCCCATCACATCATACTTCCAAGGGCTGTGTCAACACAAAATATACTGACAAAGTATGATGACAAAGCAAAAGGACTCTGTGGGAATTTTAAGTCCAGGGTCAAACCCTTCCAATGCTTCTCATTAAAAGGCCTTAGACATCTAGAGAAGCCAGCTCTTGCCTCATTCCCAGAAATGGCTCCCACAAAACCAAACAGCCTTCTGCCGTCCCTCGCCGAGAGCCCCGCCTACCTTGTCCACATTGGCACGCGTCTTGGCCGACGTCTCCACGTACTGCACGCCCCACTCCTCGGCTTTACTCCTGGCCTCCTCGATGGGCACCTGCCTCCGCTCCTCTAAGTCTGACTTGTTTCCCACCACGAGCAATGGTATTTTATCTTCTTCAGCCTTGACGCGGAGAATCTGTTCCCTAAGACATTACATCCAAAATAAAGCAGCTGAGAAAGCTGTAAGAAGCAGCCAGTTCTGTCGACCCACCTAAAACAAAAGGCTCTCCTAAGGCATGAGAAGAAATTTCCACACTCAGGGAATGTTCCAAAGCAGCACTCCCTAGATGTAGCCACACACCAGACACTTTTTCAGACTGCCTGCATCAGAATCACCTGGGGTTTTGTTATAGATGCAGATTTCTGGGCCCAAGAGTATCCTGAAGAAGTAAGTGTCGGGATAGGGGCTCTGGAATCTGCCTTTCAACAGTCTCCAATTTATGCTTATCCACAAAAAGATTTTTGTTGAACCTGTGGGAAAGAAACAGTATAAAAGAAGTATCTCTGTAAAATGCTTAGTAAGTCCTCCTAAAACAAATGAGACAATTCCCTTCTGAGAGTAAAAGCCAGGAAATCCAGTTTTTCATATGCAAGGTAGCAGCCTATTAGTGGATCATGAAATCAGCCTAATGGGTCACAACCACAGGTCTTTTTTTGTTCTTTGGTGAAACAGAATATTATAGAACAGAAGAGAAACATCAGAGAGAATCTCAAGTAGTAAAGGTAAATTTTGTTTTGTATACTCCCTCCCCCCACAAACATAGAGTTTGCACTTAAAGTAAATGTAACATGCAATACAATGGGGACAGATATGTTAGCAACATATTTCAATGTGCATTATTTTTCTACTACAAAGTGAAAAAATGAAGAGAAGTACTCTAAGCTTTATGGAAGAGTACCTCAAAACTGCCATCTCTGAAAAAAAAAAAACAGTTACCTGCAGCATATTAAATTTTACCTCTACTAAACATAATCAAACATTACTAATCAAAAGCAAATATTAAAAAAACACAAATATTAAATATTCTGCTTCCAATATTTTGGTCCATTGGAGACATTTCCACTTCTACCTTCCAACCCATTCTGAAAAGAGTGCTCTTAAAAAATGTATGCTGTGGAGACTTGCATTAATTTTTATATGATACAGGGTAACATTTCACAATGATAAACATATACAAAATTTTTCCATGTAGTCAATTTAAGTACCAGATATCAAATAGTTTAAAACAAGTGAAAAAAGGAGAAAAGTGAGAAGGTACTTGAAATTTGCCTCTCAAGTAGCTTTACATGTCCTACATTTCAGCAGGGGTCAAAAGACACAATATATTTAGAAGTTATGTGATCAATGTAAGCTGTGAAAGATAAAAACCTGTTGCTCTCTGGCTCCTCAGTCCTCCAGAGGCCTGTAAACGCCATGTCATTAAGAAACACGAGGATTCCAAAACCAGTAGGTAGTCCTGGGTCCTGGCCTCCTGTGAGCAGCCTATTTCTCGAGTTCATGGACTTCTGTCCAGAAGTTTCAAGGAAGATCGAGTGTGTCGGTGCTTCCCTTTCTACCGGGGCCTTCCCATTTGCCAGATAAACACGGACATGCTGTGTTTTAACAGGCAGATTGGTCCATTGGACCACAGGGTGTGGGTTATCCACCTCCATCCTTCTGTTTCTCATGAGATGATAAACTGGGGCAGCCTGGAACTTTTACCTAAATGTCAAGTGTGCAAGTCAGAAGAACTAACTTCCCCTTCTTTTTGTTTTACTTATTTATCTATCTTTTTTCTTCTCCTTTTTGTTCTAGTTTCCTGGCTGCTAAAACAAATACCATACAATGGGTATTGTCTTAACAACAGGAATTTCTTGGCTCTGCGTTTCAAGAGGCTGGAAGGCTGGCTTCCTCCTGGGGTGGGTATCTCTGGGCTGGCTGGCAATCTTTGGGGCTCCTTGGCTTTTCCATCATGTGGTGATGCCCATGGCAGAGGCTTCTCCTTTCTCTGCCTGGCTCCAATGACTGCCTGCTTTTGGCTATTCCCTGTGGCTTCTCTCTCTGTGACCATCTCTACAAGGCCTCTAGAAAGAGGAGTAAGACCCAAACTGATTCAATTGGGCCACACCTTAACTGAAGTACTCCTCCCCGCCCCAAACAGGTAAAATGTATCTGTTCCATCACAACATCCCCAAAACTGTTAGCCATTTTAGAGCAATGTTAAGTCCAACATCTCAGCAAAATCAGTTATGGATGTTGACTGTACTGGGGCAAAAATTCCTTTGTCTGATAGACCTGGAAAACAAGTTATTTGCTTCCAATATGCAAGGTGGGACAGGCATAGGATAAACATTCCTATACTAGAGGGGACAAATTGGAAGGAAAACAGGGGCCACGGGTCCCAAACAAGTCCAAAACCCAGCAGGGCAACATCCATTAGACTTCAAGGTCTGAGAGTCATCTGTGGAACAATGTTTTGTCCCCTGGGTCTGATGGAGTAGCAGCCCCACCCTTTCCAAGGGCTTGCCCAGTGGCCATGCTCCACCCAACACCAAACACTGGGGCACAGGCCGCACCATCTCTGAGAAATGAGGTGGCAACACTGTCCCTGAACAACAGGGCAAAGGCCTGCCCCCTCCAAGCACAGGGGAGGCCCAGCACTTTCTTCACACATGGGGGAAACCGAGGAGATCTTTTTGGTCCAAGATTCTGTCCTTGAAGTCATTCTTCCTTCAATTCACCTCTTCTCTATCCCTTTCAGTCCAGGCTGGTGGTGGTTTTGGTCATACAAATTCCGTAAAGACCTTGTTGGCTTTGTGTGCAGTTCAAGCAAGTTCAAACCAGCAGACAGGAGAACTTTCCAGAGACCCTTTCCACCAAAATGGCTGGCTAGATCCATGCTCAGCCACACCCTCAATAGCAAAGGATTGTTCGGTTAAATTTTCACGTGGAGCCCTGCCCTCTTGAGAGCCACTTCCTGAAAGCTAGGGGCGTCCCTGATAGGGTAGCTTCCGGTCCTAATATCAGAGCACGCTCTCTGGATAGGCTGGAAATTTTCAAAATCATCAATTACTGTTTGCTTAGTGTTTAAGATTTTAATTCTCAGCTTAACCCTTTCCTCTTGCATTTTACTATAAACAAGGAGAAGCCAGGCTGCACCTCCCACATTTGGCTTGGAAATCAACTCAGCTAAATATCCAAGTTCATCACTTACAAGTTCACATTTCCTCTAGTTTCCAATATATATCACATTCATCATTTCCTTCTAAGGTGTCACCAGAGGTAACTTTTAATGTCCATATTTCTACCAATAAACTTTTCAAAACAATCAAGGCTTTTCCTATCAAGCACCTCATAATTCTTCTAGCCTCTACCCAATTCCAAAGCCATTTCCACATTTATCGGTCATAGCAGCACCCCACTTTCAGTACCAAAAACTGCTTTAGTTTCATACAATGGGTTGACTTAACAACAGGAATTTACCGGCTCTCAGTTACAGAGGCTAAAGGCCTTGCTTCCCGCCAGGGCTGGTATCTTCAGGCTGGCCAGCAATCTTTGGAGTTCCTTGGCTTTTCCATCACATGGCAATAAGCATGACAGTGTCTTCTCCTTTCTTTTTTTGGGTTCCCATGACTCACAGCCTCTGACAGTTCCCCATGGCTTCTCTCTCTGTAAGATCTTCTCTATAAGGTCTCCAGTAAAAGGATTAGGACCCATCCTGTTGAGGTAGGCCACACCTTAACAGAAGTATCCCCTCAAAAGGACCTATATACAACGGAGTCATACCCACAGCAATGGATTAAGATTGAGAACATGATTTTTTTTAGTGGCGGGGGGGCACAACTCCAAACTACCACACCTCTTCTCACATGATACCCAAATTCCTTCTCAAGGTGCTATGAGACTCTGCTCCGGCTCTTTCAGAGTGTGGGGATAATATCTGTGTGGGTGGTGACGCCGGGGAGAGAACAAGGGCAGCATTCTCAGTTCTCTGGAGAGGACTCAGCTACTGCCTAGTGCTTCCTTTCTTGGCAAGTCCCGGGACAATGAGAAATCAAAAGGCTCAGGAGGGGGAAGAAAAGGGAGTGGGCACATCTGTCCTGTTTTAAGCTCAAGGAGATATGCAAACAGGATTAAAAACCTATATATATTATGTAGCTGCAGGCACAGTTACGAAGACATGGGCTACATTCAAATATAGATACCTTTAGGTATGGCCAAAAAGTCTAAAAATTAATAGGACTTCTCATAATGTGTTCTAGTGATTTAACTGATCACCTCAACACACACGCCATAGTTCCAAAGAATTGAGATATTCGCCTTTTAAGACTTGAAACAGCATAATGACTGAGGCACTCCCCTGTTACCTTCCACTCCCTCTGCTGATGTACGTGAGCTCACCCCTTGAGGCCTCCCTGGCTCACTGATGCTTCCTTCCAAAGCCTGGGGGGATATTTTCACCTTTGCCTGATCACCTTACTTTCTGACCAGACTTGCTAAGGAAAAAAAAAATTACTGGTTTTTGTTTTGTTTTGTTTTTTGCCTTTTTAGTTCCCTGTTAGACTCTATAACTGATTCTTAAAATAATTTCAAGATTACTCAAAGTCATCTGGATAGACATGTTTATAATTTACAGGGAGGGTAATGAAAAAAATACAATTGTGTGTAAGAGAAATGGGAAATTAAAGAGAGAGATATAGAAGATAAAAAAGATTACACCAAAAAAGCTCACTATTTCTTTAAAACAAAATGAACTTTTAAGATCCGTAACTATGGCCATTTAAAAATGGACGATAACAGTGAATACTCTACTCACCACATAAAAGTGCCAGGTGCCCTGGGCTGGAAGAGGGCCTGGGGACACAAGGCGATGAACTGGCCACAGTCTTGCCCTTATGGAATTCACAGCCTCATGCAGCATTTCATTTCATTTCATCAACTAACAAGCACATTTTCAGATAAGGAGATAGAATCTCCGATCTTAAGTAAACAAGCCCATAGCCACAAAGCTGGTTAACAGCAGAGTAGGGATTCAAATCCAGTTCTGTCCGATCCAAAGCTCAGACCCTCTCCACTCAACTATGCTAAAAGTTCTTTGAGTATCAAAATGGCACTCTGACTTACCTTTCATTCTCCTGACATGGCTTCAAAAACCTCAAAATAAATCAAAACTCTTACTTTTCTAGTAAAATTCTTACAAAGAGATAAAGATAGGTAAGTGTTCTAGTTTGCTAACGCTGCCAAAATGCAAAACACTAGAAATGGGTTGGTCTTTATAAAAGGGGGTTTATTTGACTTCACAGTTGCAGTCTCAAGGCTATAAGGTGTCCAAAGTAATCCATCAACAGTCAGGTACCTTCACTGGAGGATGGCCAATGGCGTCTGGAAAACCTCTGTTAGCTGGGAAGTCACGTGGCCAACATCTGCTCCGAGTTCTGGTTTCAAAATGGCTTTCTCCCAGGACATTCCTCTCTAGGCTTCAGCTCCTCAAAAATGTCACTCTTAGTTGCTCTTGGGGCGTTTGTCCTCTCTCAGCTTCTCTGGAGCAAAAGTCTGCTTTCAAAGTCCGTCTCCAAAATGTCTCTGTAAGCTGAAGCTCTTCTCTCAGCTCCAGTGCGTTCTTCAAAGCATCCCTCTTGGCTGCAGCAAGCTCGCTCCTTCTGTCTCAGCTTATACACTGCTCCAGTAATCAAGACCCATGCTGAATGGGCGGGGCCACACCTCCATGGAAATTACCTCATCAGAGTTATCACCTACAGTTGGGTGGGGCACATCTCCATGGAAACGCTCAAAGAATCACAATCTAATCAAAACTGATATGTCTGCCCAACAAGATTACATCAAAGATAATGGCATTTGGGGGACATAATACATTCAAACCGGCACAGGTAAGTCTTCAATCATTGCGTCTCATGATTTATATGAAAACAGAATTACAGGTCCTTGAGTATTAGGAATATCTTCATCTTCTTTCAGAGACAAGATTTTAATACTCAGAAATCATAAAACGGATTTATGATTAAAAACAACTGGTGGACAATAATGTGCCAAGATTCAGAAAGCCCAAGAGAATTATTTACAAACAATTCTTCGTAATAATAAGCTCAGCCTTCTGCTATATGGCCATTCGTGGTGAACGAAATTCCTTCCAAGTCCCAGATACATGGAAGAAAGGCCCAAGGCCACAGCTTGGTGGCCTGGGCTCCTCCACCTGAAACCCACCTGAACTCAGCAGTTGCGGTAAAGGACTCGTGCTCTGTGATTGAGAACACCAAGAGGAAACCTTCCCCGCTCCGGAAGTAGTTGTCGCGAATGGCTGCATAGTCCTCCTGTCCCGCGGTGTCCAGGATGTCTATCTGCACTTCTTCCCCATCGAGCACCACCTTCTTTCTATAGCTGTCAGCCTTGGTAGGTTCATAGTCTTCTACAAACTGAGGAGGGAAAGAACATCATCGGGAGTCAATGTTTAAGGGAACGAAAATCTGCCAAAAAATACAATTCCATTTACGGATACCCTGCCTGTAAGAAAATGAGTCTCTATCATGTGCCCATAATCATCACACTGAATGAGCGGGGCCACACCTCTGTGCAAGGCACCAGAGAATAAAAATAACTCTTTATATAACACTTTCAGTTCTTTGTAGCTATAGGTTCCACCATTTTTTGCTTTGTTTTTAAACAATGGGCAGATATGCCCATTTTACAGAGGAGGAAATCAAGCAGAAGGCAGAACACTTGGCAAGATTATCGTCAATATAAAATTATAAGCAAATACTGGCAAGGGGGAGAAAAAGGAACTCTCATTCATAATCAACAGACACATAAGACTCATCTCAAAAGCAGTTTGGCAAGAGGTATTGAGAGGCTTAAATAACTGTGCCACAAGATAAACTCCAAATGGATCAATGGTTAAATGCAAAAATTAAAACGACTGAAGTACTTGACATGAGTGAATTGCTTTATTGCCTTGAAGTGAGGAAGGCCTTTTTAACTATGACTCAAAATCCAGAAGCCATGTAAGAAAAATTGATAAATTAGACTACATAAAAATTTTTTAAAATAAAAACAACACTTCCATATGGCATGACACACTATAAACAAAGACAAATGACAAACAGAGAAAACATATTTCAACCCATAATGTAGAATGTAGGGGAACTAGCAATAGAGAACAATTAAGGAAGGGGGAACAATAATCCAAGAAGAACAGATAAGCTATTTAACGCTCTGGGGATGCCCAGGAATGACTATGGTCTGTTAATTTCTGATGGATATAGTAGGAACAAGTTCACAGAAATGTTGCTATATTAGGTAACTTTCTTGGGGTAAAGTAGGAACAGGTTGGAAGTTAAGCAGTCATCTTAGGTTAGTTGTCTTTTTCTTACTCCCTTGTTATAGTCTCTTTGAAATGTTCTTTTATTGTATGTTTTTTTGTTTTGTTTTGTTTTTTTGTTTTGTTTTTTCATACAGTTGATTTAAAAAAAAAAAAAACAAGGACAAAAATATGTAGAGCCCCCTTGAGGAGCCGGTGGAGAATGCAGGGGTACTGGCCTACCCCACCTCGATGGTTGCTAACATGACCACAGACATAGGGGACTGGTGGTTTGATGGGTTGAGCCCTCTACCATAGGTTTTACCCTTGGGAAAACGGTTGCTGCAAAGGAGAGGCTAGGCCTCCCTATAATTGTGCCTAAGAGCCTCCTCCCGAATGCCTCTTTGTTGCTCAGATGTGGCCCTGTCTCTCTAGCTAAGTCAACTTGAAAGGTGAAATCACTGCCCTCCCTCCTACGTGGGATCAGACACCCAGGGGAGTGAATCTCCCTGGCAACGTGGAATATGACTCCCAGGGAGGAATGTAGACCTGGCATCGTGGGATGGAGAACATCTTCTTGACCAAAAGGGGGATGTGAAAGGAAATGAAATAAGCTTCAGTGGCAGAGAGATTCCAAAAGGAGCCGAGAGGTCACTCTGGTGGGCACTCTTACGCACAATTTAGACAACCCTTTTTAGGTTCTAAAGAATTGGGGTAGCTGGTGGTGGATGCCTGGAACTGTCAAACTACAACCCAGAACCCATGAGTCTCGAAGACAATTGTATGAAAATGTGGCTTATGAGGGGTGACAGTGGGATTGGGAAGGCCATGAGGACCACACTCCACTTTGTCTAGTTTGTGGATGGATGAGTAGAAAAATAGGGGAAGGAAACAAACAAACAAACAGACAAAGGTACCCAGTGTTCTTTTTTACTTCAATTGCTCTTTTTCACTTTAATTATTATTCTTGTTATTTTTGTGTGTGTGCTAATGAAGGTGTCAGGGATTGATCTGGGTGATGAATGTACAGCTGTGTGGTGGTGCTGTGAACAATCGAATGTACGATTTGTTTTGTATGGCTGCGTGGTGTGTGAACATATCTCAATGGAATGAAGATAAAAAAAGGGAAAAAAAAAAAAAGCCAAAAAAAAAAAATATATATATATATGCATCTAATAAACTCTTAACTTGAAAAAAAAAAAAAAAAAACTACAACCCAGAACCCATGAATCTCAAAGACAATGGTATAAAAATGTAGCTTATGAGGGGTGACAATGGGATTGGGAAAGCCATAAGGACCACACTCCACTTTGTCTAGTTTATGGATGGATGAGTAGAAAAATAGGGGAAGGAAACAAACAGACAGACAAAGGTACCCAGTGTTCTTTTTTACTTCAATTGCTCTTTTTCACTTTAATTATTATTCTTATTATTTTTGTGTGTGTGCTAATGAAGGTGTCAGGGATTGATTTAGGTGATGAATGTACAGCTATGTAATGGTACTGTGAACAATCGAATGTACGATTTGTTTTGTATGACTGTGTGGTATGTGAATATATCTCAATAAAATGAAGATAAGAAAAAAAAAGAGCTAATCTCTTTAACATATAAAGAGCTCCTAGAAATGGAAGAAGAAAAAAGACCAGCAATCCAATGGGAAAAAGTGGGCAACATATACAAACAGTTTACAGAAAAAAGGCACATGACCATAAACATATCAAATGACAATCAGCCTCACTAATAAAAGAAATGCAAATTAAGCCTACAGTGACATACCATTTTTCACCTACAAAACTGACAAAAACCCAAAAGTCTGTTGGCATACTCTGGGGAGAAGAAACAAGATTATTCATTGTGGCACCATGTGTAATTACCAAAGATTAAGTGTCACGTAAATGCCCAGCAAGGGGATCCACATGATGGAATACTATGCAGCTATAAAATCTGAGGACGAGAACCATGTTCAAACATGTAGAGAGCTCTAGAAAAAACTGTCTACCTTTTTCACAAGGAAAGTAGGGAGCACGAGAATAAGTGTGTATGAGTGTGTGTGTGTACGTGCATTTGAAAAGACATACCTCAGAAGAATAAACAAAACAAATTTAAAAGCTGTTAAATTGAAAAACTGAAGCAAATGAACCTAACTACATAGTTGGTAATGAAGCCACACAGAAACAATTTAATTGAAAAGACTTTAGAACAGAGTATTAAGGACAAGAAAACCTCAAAAATCTCAAACTTCCCTCCGTGGTTGTTTTATTCAGCAATAATGATACTAAAATTTTAAAGACATTTTTATATTGTATTATAAATCATATCAGTAATTATGTTAATGTTAGGAATCAAGATATTCAGGAAAAAAAGTAAATTACTGATAACACTGTACTATTAAAATTGAATTGGTGCTGGAATACTTGGGCATCCACATGCAAATGAATGAAAATGGACACCTATCTCATACCGCATTCAAAAATTAATTCAAAATTGTTAAGAAACCTAAATGTAGGGGCTAAAACTATGAAACTCTTAAAAGAAAACAGACATAAATCTTCATGGCCTTGGATTTGGCAATGTTCTCTTACATATGACACCAAAGACACAAGTGACAAAAAAAAAAAAAAATCAGTGAAATTTCATCAAAATCAAAGAATTCATGGTTCAGAGGACACCATCAAGAAAGTGAAAAGACAACTCATAGAATAAGAGAAAACATTTGCAAACCATATAACTGATAAGGAACATGTACGTAGAATATAAAAAATATTCTTAAAACAACAAAAAGACAAATAACCCAATTTAAAAATGAGCAAGGGACCCAAACAGACATTTCTCCAAAAAAGATAAACAAATGGCCAGTAGCATATGAAAAAATGCTCAACATCATTATCCCTTGAGAAAATGCAAATCAAAAACACAATGAGATACTACTTTATGCCAACTAGGATGGCTATAATAAACAAGATGGGACAATAACAAATGCTAATGAGGATATAGAGAAATTGGAACCCTCATACACTGCTAGTGGGATTGTAAAATGGTGCAGCCACTGTGGAAAACACTTTGGTGGTTCCTCAAAAAGTTAAACATAGAATCACTATATGACCCAGCAATTTCACTCCTAGGTACATACTTGAGAGAACTGAAAACATTATTTCTACACAAAGACTTATACACAAATGTTTCATAGCAGCACTGTTCACAATAGTCAATACCAGAAACAACCTAACGTCCATCAACAGATGAATGGATAAGTAAAATGTGGTATAGTCATACAGTAGGACGTAACTCAACTATAACAAGGAACAGAGTACTGATTCATGCTACAATATGGACGAACCATTCTGATAAGTGAAAGAAGCCAGACATATTATACGATTCCATTTATATAAAAATCTCCAGAATAAATGTTTGGTGAGTGAACAAAACCATATTTAAAAAAAAAATGGGTTGATGACAAAACCTCGAGGGCAATATACTGAGTGAAATAAACCAGACACATAAGGACAATTATTGCAGGGTCTCACTGATAAGAACTAATTATAATATGTAAACTCATAGACATGAAATATAAGCTACCAAGATATAGGACGAGGCTTAAGAATGGGGAGCGGTTGCTTAGTATGAGCAGAATGTTCAACTAGGATGAACTTAAACGTTTGGAAATGAACAGGGGTGTTGGTAGCAAGATGTGAGAATAACTAACAGTGACGAATGGTGTGTGAATGAGGTGGAAAGGGGGAGCTCAGAGTCATATATGTCACCAGAAGGAAAGTTGGAGGTCAAAAGATGGGAATGTATAAAACTGAATCCTATGGTGGGAAATGTCCATGATCAACTGTACAAATACTAGAAATCGCTTCCATGAACCAGAACAAATGTATGACAATACAATTAGAAGTTAATAATAGAGGGGCATATAGGGAAGAAATATATACCTATTTCTAACTATATACTACAGTTAGTAATATTGCAACATTTTTCATAAACAGTAACAAATATACTATACCAATACTACGAGTCAACAATTGAGGGGGGTTGGTTAGGGATAGGGGAGGATTCGAGTTTCCTTTTCTTTTTTTCCTTTTTCATCTTTCACTTTATTTCTTGTCTGGAGTAATGAAAAGTTTCCAAAAATTGAACAAAAATTAAGTGTGGTGATGGATGCACAGCTGTATGAGGGTACCCAGGGGCAAGTGATTGTACACTTTGGATCTTTGGATAATTGTATGCTATCTGAAGAATCTCAATAAAAATGAAAAAAAAAAAAAAAATCTCCAGAACAGACAAATCCAGAGAGAGACAGTAGACTAGTGCTTGCCAGGGGCTGGCGGGGGATGGGTGGGTGGGGAGCAGCTACAGGGGATGACTGCTGAAATTAGATAATGGTGATGGTTGCATAATTCTATGAATATACCTACAAACCATTGAATTATGTTAAAAGGGTGAATTTCATAGTATGTGAACCATATCTTAATAAAGCTGTTATTTTAAAGATTAACAATTTTTCAAAATTGAATTGAAAATATCAGTATGTACTTGTGGGCCCTTTGAGAAGCACTCATATAGAATCCTTTATTGTCAATTAACAGCTACTATTCAAATGATTTTGAATCAAAATTTTTAGAATTAGGTCCCCCTAAATGGGTACTAATAATTTTCTTCAAATGGAGAAAATGTGAAAACCTGCCCATGCTTCACAACAGTGTCCTATTTCTAATTCCTTTCCAAAGAGACAAATAGGTAACCAAAGGCCAAAACAAAACAGCAAGCCACCAGCCGAAAATCTCTGAACTCCTCCACAAAGCATCTCAGCTGTAGGATATCTGAGCTTCCCAGGGTACAACCAGCAAGAGTCCATTGATTCATTTGATGCTGGAAGTCAGAATGTCCTGATTTACCTCTATGAAAAGCGTGTGATTGTCACAGCCATGAATTACATCCCTGATGTTTACATTTCTCAGCTGGAAGTAGGAAAGCACCAATGTCCCTGTGCCATCGGTGCATCTCATCAGTCTTCTGGCTGAGAAGGGTTGTGCGTAATTCAGTTCCAGGTGCCCACAACCCACAACCTTAAGACAAACTGCAGGAACTACCTCCCCCGTCAGTGAGCCCTACCAGGCCAGCAGCTGGAAGTTCAAAGTGGCTTTTGCCAAAGCTTCACCATCACCAACCTCACTTTCCCAGAATGGCAAAATGCTGAAAAAGGCTTCAAGTATCTTAGGCCAAAGATAAAAAGGTTAAAATCCCTCTCTGCTGTGCTGGTATTGCCTCCAGTTTTGTCCAAGTCAGCACTAAAGCAAAAATAAAGGCTTCTCGGACTGAGGCTCCTTCCATAACCCTATTTTCAGAAAAAATCCACCTTATAAGCTAAAATTCTTTTTAAAACTAAGGGTAAGACATTGGAACAGGATTAAAGAGTCCTAATGGCCCATGAGACTTTAGATAATTGGTATCCCCTCATCTAGGACTTGGTTTCCTTTTCTGCAACATCAGGCTTGATAAGATGATTTAGGCAGGAGTTGCCACATTTGGCCATATGTTAGAATCACCAGGAGAGCTTTATAAAAATAAAGACTCCCAGTTCTCAACTCCATCCGGAAATGTGATTCAGAAGGTATTTATAAAAAAACAAAAAAATGAAGATTCACAGGCGACCCTCTGATCAGCTGGGTTTGGGAATCACTGCTGAGGTCTGTTTGAGCTCCAAAATTGTGAGTTTCCAACTTCACTGTCCAATACGGCAGCCACTAGATGCATTTCAAGTGCTCGGTATCCACAAGCGGCTCCTGGAATGGTGCACTGGAGTGTGGACAGTGAAGATTTTCATCATCGCAGAGTATTCTATTAGATATAGCAGCACTGTTGGAAATCATTTAAGGATCCCCGAACACATTCTCTCCTTGCCCTGCTTTTATTTTTCTGCTTCTCAAATATGTTGGCCCCCAAGAAAAACATACTAAGGCCAAGAATAGCTAGCTCCCGCTTCTGTAAAGAAACTAGGAAAGAGAAGAGGAAACACTCCTGACTCGGCGGCACGCATCTTTGTCCCTCCCTCTTGCCATATATGCACATACAAGCACACTTCATAGAAATGAAAATCCCAGATGAGGCTCTCCTCATTCCCTGGGTCTCAGTGAATGTGCTGAGGAGAATAGATCTTTGTCTGCAAGCAGAGGTGGGCTCTGTTTCTAAACTTGCTCTTGGATTTGGTATCTGGGAGCTTCTCCATCACCTACATTGTCGAGGCGTCTTCCCTCCTCGGACCTGCCGCAGCTCTGCCTCTAATCCAGGGTTTTCAACAGCAGCACGATTACATTTTGGATGGGGTAACCCTTTTTGTGAGGGAATGTCCTGTGCATTGTAGGATATTTAGTGGCATCCCTGGTCTCTACCCACTAAATGCCAGTAGCATCCTCCCCCAAATCGTGACCACCAGTAATGTCTCCAGACACTGCCAAATGTTCCCTGTGGGGGCAAAATCCAGATTTTTTAAAAAACTGACAAATTCTATGGCAGACACGCCCTCAGGTGTGCCTCAGTGAGCCTGGTACAATACCCTCTCCTTGAGTTCGGACAGAACCTGTGACTTGCTTCCAGCCAAGAGAACAGGACAAACGTGATCGGATTCTCCCATATTAAGTCTGTTCTAGAAGACTCTGTCTTAGCTTAGAGACTTGCCTGCTGACCTTGAAGAAGCAAGCTGCTACGTTATGAACTGCCTGCAGAAAGGGGCCCCAGAGCTGAGGGCCTCTGTCCTACAACCACAAGGAACAGGCAGGAATCCAAAAGAAGACCCCAGGGCAAGTGAGATCACAGCCCCAGCCAACACCCCGATTGCAGCCTTGTGAGCTGAGAACCCAGCTAGCCACACCCAAGCCCCTGACCCACGGAAGCTGTGACGTGAAAAATACCTGCTGTGTGAAGTTGCTGAGTTTCTGGTGGTTTGTTACACATCATAGAACGCTAATATGAATAGCACCAACATGACAAAATCTAGTCAAATAACATTTATTAATGGCCTGACATACCTCTAGAGTATCTTCCTACTTTTTTCTTTTCTTTTTTTTTTGGCTGTATACTCTTTGATTATCTTGACATATGCCAAGGATTTAGCAGTATTTTCTAGAAAGAATAAAAATAAATCAGACTTTCCTCCCGTATGGTTGATTGAAATTTTTCTGACAATTTAGAAAAGATTTCTTCAGCTGCACAACCACATGGCATTGCTAATAATGAAAGTTTCAGGATTCTCGTCAACTTTCAGAAAACTCTATCAAGTTTCACAGTAAGAAGCAGTAAGATCTGGGAGAACTTTGGGGACCAGTTCGCTTCCACCCGGGCTTCTCCTCCATCACCTGCACTCCTTCAGTGCCAGGTGCTACAGGACACGTCCATATCAGGATCCAATGCCGGCAAGTCAGCTCGGTGGGCGGCAGTAGGCTTCTGGAAGCTATTCCTACACTGGGAGGCTAGCGACAACTGAACCACACACAGCAATGACTCCAAACCACATAAATATATGCCTCTAAACCCAAAATGTACATGTCCCTAATCTACCTCCCCCCAGCTAGATCCCAAAGATACCTGTAGCCACTCCAGGGCCACCCAACATAAGCAGAAGATGGACAGATGGAAAGCCTACCAAAAAGGAATAGCGGTTTTAACCAACTACAGCTACGATAACTTTCTTTTGCAAATTTTATAACACATATGTCCATGTGGATGCAAGGCAAATGAGAAGCCCTGCAGTGTAAGTTCTTGTCTGAATGCTCTGCCTGGAGAACCAGCAAATGACAGTCAAGCAGAGGCTCTCGTTGCCCCAGGAATCGAGGCTGTGTTGTCAAGCTGAACTCAACACCAGTTACATTATCCATGTTAAGAAAAGGATGTAAATTCTGTCGGGCATGGCGAGAAAATGAAGCCAAACTTCACCCTGCTGCAAAGGAGAAGTGAGGAGAACTTGAAGTCTGACACTCGAGAAAAGATACGTAGTTATGACAGCACCCCCTTCAATTCCTCCCCAGAGTGACTCGTCCCAAAGCAAAATGTCGATCTGTTCTTTAGAACTGCCTGTACAACGGTCCCTCCTTCCTGTCTTACTCCTGTCAGATAGCAAGTTCAAAGTATAACAATGGATATAAAGTGAGCAGGGATCCCTCCCAGCCCTGCCAGAGCTGAAATTACTTACCTAAAATCAGCAATCCAGATCTTACACTGGTTAAGTGCCACAGACCCTACAAAGCGATTCAGAAGCCACCTGTGCCGGTTTGAGTGTATTGTGTCCCCCAAATGCCATTATCTTTGTGGTCTTGTGTGGGGCAGAAGTTTTGGTGCTGGCTGGATTTGCTTGGAATGTGCCCCACCCAGCTGTGGGAGATGATTCTGATGAGATGTTCCCATGGAGGCGTGGCCCCGCCCATTTGGGGTGGGCCTTGATCAGTGGAGCTATATAAATGAGCTGACTCAAAGAGGAAACAGAGTGCAGCTGGGAGTGATGTGTTGAAGAGAAGCAAGCTTGCTAGAGAGGAACGTCCTGGGAGAAAGCCGTTTTGAGGCCGGAGCTTTAGAGCCGGAGCTTTAGAGCAGATGCCAGCTGCCTCCTAGCTAGCAGAGGTTTTCCGGACGCCATTGGCCATCCTCCAGTGAAGGTACCCGATTGCTGAGGTGTTACCTTGGATGCTTTGTGGCCTTAAGACTGTAACTGTGTAGTGAAATAAACCCCTGTTTTATAAAAGCCTATCCATCTCTGGTGTTTTGCATTCTGCAGCATTAGTAAACTAGGACAGATTTTGGTACCAGAGAAGTGGGGTGCTTTTGCTGCTGAGTTTGCAGATACCGAACATGTTGGAACGGCTTTTTAAATGGATAATGGGGAGTTTCTGGAAGAGTTGTGAGGAGCTTGATAGAAAAGGCCAAAACTGCTTTAAAGAGACTGTTTGTGGAAATATGGACTCTAAAGATACTTCTGATGAGGACTTGAGCAGAAATGATGAATGTGTTGTTGCAAACTGGAAGAAAGGTGATCCTTGTTTTAAAGTGGCACAAAATTTGGCAAAATTGAGTCCTGGTGTCAGATGGAAGGAAGAATTTAAAAGTGACAACCTGGAATACTTAGCTGAGATCTCCAGACTATCTGTGGAGGATATACCCTGGCTTCTCCTTGCAGCTTATAGTAAAATGCGAGCGGAGAGAGATGAACTTGGAACTGAACTCTTGGGTTCAAAGAAACCAGAAGTTGATGGCTTGGAAAATTACAGGCTTCCAGGGGATGGAATCCCAGAAGCTACAGCCCAACGTGAGGATGTAACCAAACATGGAACCCAGCCGCCATTTCAGTACAAGCCAAGATTGGAAAAGGAGTTAAGCAGAAAGGATTTGTGGAAAGTCCCATTGTCTGATGGCTTTGACCCCTGCATGCTTCATGCAAAGCCAACAGAATTTTTGCGAGATCTTTATAGACAGAGCCATTGCCGGTCTGGACTGGAGGAGACAGACAAGGAAAAAATTAAAGGAAAAATCTCTTCAAAGACAGAGCCATGGAGGTTGAGGTCTGGAGTCAGGAGGTCTCGGGCTGGGAGAGCGGAGCAGCCCACATGCATGGAAAGGGTGAGTTTGCCCTGGAGGTCGAGGGCAGGCTTTCCGCCTCGATGCTCTGGAAGAGTTTTGCCACCTCAGGTCCCAAAGAGGGTGGAGCACATTTCCAGGGAATTGAGGAGAGCCTGGCTGCCACCACACTGTTCTGAAGGGGTTGAGCGTGTGCCCCGGAGATGGAAGGGAATCCGGGAGCTGCCCCGAGGTTTTAGGAGGGTGGAGCCGAGAAGGTGGTCTCCCCAATGTGTGGAAATGTTGGAGCACTCACCCAAGCATTTGGAGAGAAAACGGCTGCCACAAAGGCACTTAGGAGGGGTTAGGCTCCCGCTCTCTCAAGCCCCAAGGATGCAACGTCGTTCTGTAAATGACTCTCAGACTTTGAAATCTAATGGAGTTTGTCCTGCAGGTTTTAGGAACTGTTTTGCTCCTGTTAACCCTGTTTTCCTTACTGTTTCTCCTTATGGCAATGGAAATGTTTATCCTATGAATGTCTCTCCTTTGTATATTGGGAGCACATAACTTGTTCTAAGTTCACAGATCCACAGCTAAAGAAAAATTGTGCCTTGGGACTGACCATGCCTAAATTGATTTTGATGGGATTTTGTACTTAACTTTTGTTACTGAAATGATTTAAGTTTTTGTGATATTGTGATGAAATGAATGTATTTTGTATTTGGAAAGATAATGTAATTTTGGGTTCCAGGGGGTGGAATGTGCCGGTTTGAGTGTATTGTGTCCCCCAAATGCCATTATCTTTGTGGTCTTGTGTGGGGCAGAAGTTTTGGTGCTGGCTGGATTTGCTTGGAATGTGCCCCACCCAGCTGTGGGAGATGATTCTGATGAGATGTTCCCATGGAGGCGTGGCCCCGCCCATTTGGGGTGGGCCTTGATCGGTGGAGCTATATAAATGAGCTGACTGGGGGGGGGGGGAACGAGTGCAGCTGGGAGTGATGTTTTGAAGAGGAGCAAGCTTGCTTGCGGGACACTGATTATGTGCTTCAACTTGGCGGGCCTGGGCTGGGGGACCTGATCAGCCCCTGGGGAGGGTGGTGGGCACGGGCGACAGCGCCCTCCACAGCCCCCCGGGCCTGGGAAAGTGAGGCCGGAGGCAGGCCCCTTTTCCTCACCCAAAATACCACTGTTAGGGGAGGCTTGCCGGAGGGAACCGCCTTTTCCCCACCCCCTTATCTTGCCCGGACACTCCCCGTTGCCAGTGCAACTCCCATTACCACCAGTGCGCATACATTGTTGCCAGACACCGTTACCGGAGCAACTCTCGCCCCTTTTCAATCAACCTCCGCGCCCTCTCAGAACCAATCCAAGCCTTTAACCTCTACAGCTACCCCGCCCTCTAAACGCCCGATATAAGCTTGTACTCTCCCCTAATAAACTCTCTCTCTTGGCTTCTTCACCCTAAAAGAACCGTGTCCCGCCTGTTCCTTTCTCGCCGCCCTCCTTTGCACGCCTACGCCGGGGACCGGGCCCAGTCCCCCGCCTCGCCCTCGCCTCCGGGAAAGAGCCCCCGCCGCCGGCACCCTCCAAGCAATCCTGAGAGCCTAGGATTCGGTAACCGGCCGCCACCTCCCCCCCCCAGACGAGTCAACTGCAACCGCACTTGCTAGAGAGGAACGTCCTGGGAGAAAGCCGTTTTGAGGCCGGAGCTTTGGAGCAGATGCCAGCTGCCTTCCTAGCTAGCAGAGGTTTTCCGGACGCCATTGGCCATCCTCCAGTGAAGGTACCCGATTGCTGAGGTGTTACCTTGGATGCTTTGTGGCCTTAAGACTGTAACTGTGTAGTGAAATAAACCCCCGTTTTATAAAAGCCTGTCCATCTCTGGTGTTTTGCATTCTGCAGCATTAGCAAACTAGGACACCACCTTAACACAAACTTTCCCCATGACGTTCTCGGCATGTGGGAAACGGTAACAGAAACACAGAGGAGAAGGAAGCCCGCCTCCGGGGAGCCACAAGGGGCCGGGCCTTACCTCGTCGTACATGAACTGAAGCGTCAGGGCGGATTTGCCGACCCCTCCACTGCCGACCATGATCACCTTGTGCAGGGCCAGCGAGCTCTGGCTCTTGTTCTTGTTTGCAGCCATCCTGCTGGTCTCCTCGGAGGCCACCCACAGACAGGAGACCCAGGTGAAGAGCTGCCGGTGAAAGGCACAAAGACTTAGAGGCAGTTTGGTTTCTACCTGACGAAATCCAGTGAAATTCACACCCTCCAAAAAGGCCGAACCCAGACACTGCAACAGAAAAGGAGTTCTTCCAGGCTCTGGGCAGAGATAAAAGCCCTCCAGCAACTCTGAAAGTCCTTCATCACAGCAGAGGCAGGACGAGAGTGAAGCCAGGACAAGAGAGAAGAAATCTCAGCTGCATGTGCCCAAAGCTGTACTGCTGGGGAGGGCGGAAGAATGACTTGTCACTAAAAGCCAATTCATCTTGACAGCACTTCACTGAGGCAGAGTGGCCCAGCGGCTCCAGGGGAGAACTGTTCTCAAATGCACAGCCGAGCTCTAAAGAAAGTAAGAAATCCCCATGCAGGGGAAAAAACAAAACAAAGCAAAGCAAAACAGCAGTAAGCACCACTGTTCCTGAGTCCTGGATGGTATGCTATTGTTGGTAACCTAGGATTTAACAAACTCACAGGGCTAGCAAACTACCGCCCACCCCTCTGTAAAAGGAGCACACCTGCAGGTAAAGAATGGACAAGAAAAATACCTGTCCACCAGCAGAGGAAGACGACAAGGACACGTGTCTGCCCAAGCCCAGGCTTGTGGGGGCTCTCCCCATGAAAATCTGGTACCTACAGCACTCCTCCCAGCCAAGGAATTACCACTGAGGGGTCCCAGGCTGACGGAAGCCGTGGAGCACTAAGCAGGGAGCTGCACAAAACCGCCTGGGGTGAAGGCATGCAAAAAGGACAATGTGGATCCTTCACGGCTAGGGCCACCATTCCTAGGTCTCAAACAAGGGAGCAAATCACCATAAATGAGAGTCAGCATCCATAAGTAGGATGTTTGCAGACAGATACTATAAAAGGTATTATTTAATCAGCTTTAACAGACAAAATCAAAATATGAGGAAAATGACATTATCCAAAGAAGACCCGGTAGATGTGAAAAAGAACCACTCTGAATATGCCTAGAATTTTTTTTTAAGTATTTAAAACAAAAAGTAGTGTTGCTCATTGTAGAAAATTCCTAAAACCCACAAATATTATTTTTAAGAAAAATAAGTCACCTATGATCTCACCATCCAGGAGTATTTGATATTAATAGTGTATTTGTTTTAGTATTTTTACCCACTGATTCCCATATTCGAAACCTGCCCGAGGTAATATTTATGTGAAGTTTTGCACATTACTTTTCATGTATTATATCTACTTGCCTACCTGGCCTTCTCAAACAGAGGAGACTGAAGGTGGTCCCAGCTTTCCTGGATCCCAGGCCCATCCCTGCCAGCCAGGCACCTGGGTTAGGTGAACAGCCCCAGCTACCTGCGTGGAGACCACGCCTCCGGCTCACAGGTTTCCTCCCTCACTTCTGACAGCTGATTTACCAACTAGACCAGGCAGTCTTTCCACACCCCCTTTTCTGAATCTCGGCTTTTTATAATAAGTGAGTTAAGCAATTAACTGGATAATTAAGCACACTTGGATTGGGACTAAAATAGAATAAATGGGATCAGGGGCTGGCCTCCCCCAAAAGACTTTGGCCCAGGAATGTGAAACTACTTTTGGCCTAATTTCTGGTCCACAACTGCTCTCTATAGAAGTGAGGTTAGCAAAAAGAGGGGTGACAGCCCGGTAATCTGTCACACAGCTTCTCTGAAGTCACCGTGCTTCTATGAACCACTGTAGTTGGATGAAAATAGGCAAATATTTTTTCCAGGAAGGGTAGCTGTGGAGGGGGGGGGGTGTCTTTCAAACACAGTAGACATCAAACCCTGAGCTGCTACTGTTCAAAACTAAAGTCAATTTTTCTAGAAGACTATTTGATAAATTGAAGTCCCAGCTCAAAGCTGAAATAACCATTGTGGATATTTCCAATCCACCTAACTGCTTCAGGCACCACAAGAAGGGTGGCCGTTTCCTGAGCTGCTGTCACAGGCGACAGGCTGGCTTATGCAATGGGGATTTATGGTCTCATGGTATCAGAGGCCAGAAGGCTTGCTCCCCCCCTCCCCCTCTCCCCCTCCTGGCTTGGCAGTGTCCTGGTGCTGGCTTGCCATCACCCCTGTGGGTCCTTGACTTGAATCCCTGCCTCGTGTCCCATGGCGATGTCCTCCCCTTTTCCTGCCGGGTTCCCACAGACGTCCTGCTTCTCCCTGTGGCCTTCTTCTAAAACCTCCAGCAATCAGATTAAGACCCACCCTGGTTCCGCTGACCACACCTTACCTAAAAACAACAGCTTCAGGAGGTCCTATTTACAATGGGTTCACTCCCATGGGACCGTGGATTAAGATCTAAACTGGGGTACATAATTCAACTGACCCTAAGGGGGACGACAGGAGACAGAGGGGCCAACACAGTGCCAAGTCACCGCAACAATCCTGGATATCCCAACTCCAGGTAATAAATCCCGATTTGTTCAAGCCACTGGAAGTCTGTTTATGATCGTTGTTTATTTGTAACTGAAAGCACTGCAGAAAACAGTCCTTCCCATAAGAAACTCGAAGTCTAGTGGCTCAGGCTGATTGGTAGAGTAAATGGTTACAGTCCGGGGTGGTCGTTTTATGGCAAAAGTATGCAGGGCATGGTCTGGGAACATGGAGGAGACGTGTCCAAATCAGAGTGGAAGGACAGGGAAAATTTCCAGGAGGGACTGACATATAAACTGTTGAGACTTGGAGGAGTTGACGAGATAAAGAGAGGAGAAGAAACACAGAAAGAAAAGAATCAGGGTTGCTTAGGAAGGTCACACCGATGACTTCACATGTAGAATTGGATCCATCTAGCCAATAAATGTGTTCTTAACAAATAACAGGCATCCTGTATCCCCACATATTATTATGAAAAGTTTCAAACATACATAAAGTTGTAAGAGCTGTACAGTGAACCACACCCCACCCCTTGGACTCTACAGTCCACATTTTGCTACATTTGCTTCATCACAAATCCATTCATCTATCAGCCTTCTACCTACCCATCAGCCCAGCTTATTTCTTTTCAGTGTCAGCTGCAGATATCCATACACTTCATCCCCAACTTCAGCACAGACATCCATTTTTTATAAAGCAAGTATACTTCCCCACTGACTTTGCTGACAATTCACAGCTATACCTATAGATTAATTATCTAATCTACTCAATGAGCTATTTGGATTTATAGCCATAGTATAGAGCTTTCAACAAGGGGAATTTTAGCCCCTCACAACAAATCCTGGGATCTTTCACAGGGGATTCAAGAAACATACCAACAGGCTTCCTTTATTCTGTCTCTATCTACTAGAGGGAGTTGGATTCATTATTGTTCACAAGACACTTAAGCACTTTTGCCAACCTTTGGCCTCCACCCTTAGAAAATTCCAGCTCCTAGAGAGGCTATATAAGTGAAGCATTCCAATAAAATTTCTTACATGCAATGATAAAGATGATAAAGGCATGATGGAAAGAATAAGGGACACTGGGGAAAGAGGTTCAAGAAAGGTTCTGAAGTTGACTAAGAGTTTGCTCAGCAGCTGGGGAAAGCACTGCAGGCATCAGGGAGCCTGTGCAGAGCACCAGGGGCCCCACCACAGGGGGTTCAAGTAATAGGTAATACTGAAGCATAAGGTATGAGCTGGGGAAGTGACTGGGTGACGAAAGATGTGTTCATCTACAAATGGGCCCAAAATGCCGTCTTCAGAAATTCTGTTTTGTCCTAGAGAAAATGGGAGCTATTTCAGGGTGGACCCTCCAGTCCATCTGTGCTCATAAGGCCTTGTGTCAATATGAATAAATACATGCCCTTGCAAACAGCCAAATACACTCCAAACTAAGAAAGCTTCATTCGGATGGCTTGGTGGGGAGACAAGAGAGCCAGGAGACGGTTTTTCTGCCTGATGTTCTATAATACATCAATGTATTATAGACAGGGCTCTCCACCTCTTTGCATAAAGCCAAATACCAGAACACATACTTGCTTGAGAAGTAACATGGATTTTAAAAGGAAATCAGAGTCTATAAAACCATGCAAGTGTGTACTAGGAGTGAGTAACTTCGATTGAACTTTAATCCCATCAGCTAATTTAGTCATTAGTCTTCTGTCAAACTTAAGCTTGGAGGAAATGGGTTGGTGGATAGATTCCAAGTACCACCTTGCCTGTATCTTCAAGCTGTCATGAAAATCAAACACACAGAACAAACTGTCAGACACTGTATATGTGGAAAGAATTACATTTAGCACTTTTTCTCCAGAAAGTATGACCTGAAGGTAACCAAAATATCACTAATAGTCCACAATCCTGTCACCCATGTTTTCAGTCCTTTGTATAACAATCAAAAAGGAAGGCAATCCAAAATCTGGGACAAGATAAGCATCAAAATAATTAAGGACTAATGAAAACAGACCACTGAAACAATTAGAAATCCATGAGTCCACATCTATGAGAAATAGTAAATAAACAGAGGAGGACAAGTAGAGGGTACACTTGAGTTGGAATCTCATTCTGCCACTATCTTAGTAAAGATGAGTTCCGGCAGGAATCATTAACAAACGCCAAATCTAGAAGGGGGTTTGGAAGAGGAACAGGACATTTGCAGATCCGAAAGTGTCTCCCATAGGTTACTTATTAGTTGCAAGGGAAAAAATTGGTAACTATCCATGAGCAAACTTGGATAATTCTTTGATCAAATGATCAAAATTAACATCACCAAAAAAGGGAAGGTGGACATCAAGAGCCTCCATATAGGACGCCCTGAGAAGGACATCTAACCATAAGGAAATATCGGGCAAATCCAAAATGAGCTTTCTAGTAAAAAAGGATGAGGGGTGAACAGTACTGCCAACGTCATAGAGCCTACTCAATTGAAAAGGTTCCTGTTAACAGAAACTAAAAAGACTGACAACTAAACGTAGTATCTGATCTGCAACTTGATCCTGACAAAACTGGATTACAAGCACAGATTAAACTATGGTATCATTGTTAAATACTGAGGTTGATAAATGCACTGTGGTTATTTAAGAACATATCCCTCTTCTTGGGAAATACCCAATGAAGTACTTAGAGGCAGGCAAATGGCAATGATTTACACAACTTACTCTCAATAGTTCAGGGAAAAGAAAAATCCCCAAGTGATTCTTAATCACATTAAAAGTGATTAACATGATCTGGTTGACAATTACCTAAAAAATCCCTTTCCAGGCAGGGGCCAGCCTCTGGTATTGGGAATTTCCCCAACAGTCACCCTGCATGACATTCGATTACCGAGGGCAGGGGAAAGATATGTGGGGGAGAACCCAGAGGGAAACACGCTCCTCTAGTCCCCTCATAAATTCTGGCACCCAGGGAACATGGCAGGTTTTCCCGCTTTCACAAGGTTTGGTTAGTTCCCCCTGGTGTGTCCGCAGCCCCCTAAAATGTTACACATGTCACTCTGCAATGGTTCAAGGAGCCATTTTTGCCCTGCCCAGTGGAGGAAGAACACAGTATAGTCATGGGGGCACTGCATAAGCAATTGCCTTCCATTATTTCGAGTTCAATAATATCTCATGTAGCACTGTATTTGGCAGACTATAATAAACAGCAGGCTATGAATTGAAACACTAAGGAAGAAGACTAACAGAAAAATCCAGGTTTACTCATAAAAAGCTCAAGCTCAACAAAGGAGATAAAAAATCAACTTCCTGCATTTTTTTCAAACAAGCATTCCCAACAGGAAGCAATAATGGAAAGATGTAGAGAATCAAATACAGTAAAAAAGATTTTCAAATGAAACAGCCAGAAAAAAAAAATTGAAGAGCAGGAGAGAATTATAAGAAGGACTGAAAGACAAACAGATTGGGAGAAAATATTTGCAACACATGACAAAGCAATATCCCTATTTAAAAAAAAAAAAAAGCCCCTTGCAAAATAGTAAGTCAAGCAAACCCAATTTTTTAAATCGGCAAAAAATGAAGCAGCAACTCACAAAAAAGGAAGTAAACATGGATAATAAATAAATATATGAAACCATACTCAACTTCTCAAGTAGTCAAGGAGATGCCAATATACCATCAGCCTGCCCAAAATTAAAAATTGCTGTCAAGAGTTTAGAGAATCAGATACAGTTAGTAATAATATTAACTACTGCAATCTTTTGGAAAAATAATAAATATCTATTAAAATTAAAAATGTAAAACTCTTCCAGGAATTTATTCTATAAAAAGCACTGAAGTATAAGAATAGATTTACAATGATATTTTTTGGTTATTACACAAAATGTTATATGATCTGGAAAACACCTAAATATTCATCAAAAGGGAATACTTGCAAAAATTATGACAGAACCAAATTTTATATTATACAGCTATTGGAAGAATGAGGAAGAACTATATATACTGACCTGGAAAAATGTCCAGGATATGTCATTAGGGGAAAAAAATCAAGTTGGATAAGACATATAATATGGTGTCATTAAAAAAAAAAATCCCAGGTATGTGTGTGTTTGCATATAAACAAAGAAAAAATTATGATAGGATACCTAGTGTTAAGACTGGTGACCAAGGAGAAAGACTGCAAATGGGATAACTTTAACTTTCCTTTGCATGCCTCAATTTTATCTGTATTTTTATAACTAACATATATTTAACAAAACCAATAGAATACTAGTTTTAAAAATTAAACAGCTGGGCAGCACATTAAATTAGGATTTGTTTTCCATATCCCTGAAGTATGTGGAGATCACCTGTGGCAATGCTATTTTACCTTCAGGGCTTGGTCTGTGTTTTGTAAGTCCTTGCTACTCAAAGCCTGGTCCGCCAGCAGCAATGCCAGCAGCGCCTTGGCGCTTGCAAGGAATGCAGAGTCCCGGGGCCCTAACCCAGAGCTATGAATCAGAACTTGCATTTTTAAAAAGATCCGCAGGGAGTTCCTCTGCACAATACGGTTTAAACAGCACCATTCCCAGGGCCAAGGTTATTCCCAATCACTCAGACTACCCACTTCCTGCTACCACCCAAATTAGGAACACCCAGTCTAAATTAGGGTCATGAGGGGCACTCCCCCAAAGCAGCTCTCTCCAGAATGAAGTGACACAGGAAACAGATGGACCGCAGGGTTTGTAAATGTGGAATAATGAAAAAGGCAAATGTGATGAGTGTGTCTATTCTGTAGATGTTATTTTCCTTTGGAATGAAAATCGGCATGGAGTCCTCTTATTTCTTAGCATCTAACACCACACTGTTAAATACTTGTGACAAGACAAACAAACAGATGGACTGTGCATATGAGTGTGTCGGTGTGTGTGTATAAGATCATCGTTGCCATTTCCTCCCTCCCTCACTGAAAACTATGTCACTGCCCTTTGGATGACCCAACAAATCCTCCCATTATTGGCAATCATGCTTCATGTGCACTTCTTGGCCAGAGAGGTTGGATGTTATTCACATGGATGTCTCCAATGCTCATGGCTCTGACCTACAGTGTATCCGAAACCTAGAAATTCCCAGAGAACGTGTGAAGGAATGAATGAATCCCAAGTGAAGAATTTTAAGAAATAAAAGTGAGGGCATAGTTTAAATAATTTTCCATAAAACACATGCTATATCTCATTTCTCATTGATGTTCTACTCTCTTGAGTGTTTTGGAGTGAACACTGATTCTAGAAGACAAAGCAGCCCTCCTCCAGAGGTTCTTTGGGTGGTTAACAAATGCTATTAGCTATAATAATTCAAAAACACACATACACGCGCACACACATGCTCAGGACCCAATGTGAAGAGACTGGTCAAAGACGGACAGCTTAAACATCAATAAAGATAGCAGCAATGGATTGAAATATCAAATTTTTGCAAAAGGATACTTTTTAAAAAGCACCTCATTCTGCAAGCAGTTCCCAAACAACCAGAGTGAACTTTTTCAATGATAGATCATGTCACTCTTTTACTCAAAACCTTCCATGGCTTTCTAGCACTCGGGATAAAATCCAAAGTCCTTACTTTGGTCTGTAAGTCTTTAAGTGATCTGGCTCCCATCTTGTTTCTCCACACTCATTTCCTACCTGCTCTTTTTTTCACACTGACTTCCTGGCTATTTGAAAACACATCAAGCACATCCTCTAGTTTCAGGATCTATTACCTTAGTCCCTCTTTGAACATATTAAGCCACCATAGCTTCAGGGTCTATTACCTTTTTATTCCCTCTGTCTGGAATGTTCTTTCCCCATATATATATATATGGTCACTCTTCAGATCTTTAGTCAAATGTCACCTCAGCAGAGGGACCTTCCCTGAGCCCCCTATATAAAAGAGCACACCACCCTAGTAACTCACTTGTATTCTGCTTTATTTTCCTTTACAGGAAAATAATATTATAGCAAAATTATGTTTGTGTGTCCCTCTCTTCCCCCAGAGCCCTCAAGCCCTGCAATAATAAATAACATGAATGCAGAAAAAGAAAAAAAAAAAAAAAAAAAGCACCTCATTGGTCACTTGGAAGGACGAGTGAACCAATTCTTTATTTTTAAAATTGGTATATAAAGAGAAAGAATCAAAAATGTTATCTTGTTTCTACTATACGGACTGTACTACTAGGTAACCCATTTATAGATGAGGCAAAGTTTCTCTTTATGGAAAGATTCCAACAAATAAAAGGAATGATAGAATTTGGGATACTGCCATTTTGCAACCCTGTATGAATTTTAAAATCTAGACATTGAGCATCAATGGCAGCTAACATCACAAAACAAAGAGATCACATGACAGTGTGTGTATCTTGAAAAAGACATAACTACCAATGACATAGTCTTGCCAAAAAAAGCTTCTGAATCTACCCATTTACAGGCACGACAATGGACAGAGAAGTATGTTAAACCCCACAGTTACCATCAGCTGTAAATCTGTGGGAAACTCTACAGAAAAACAGCCCAGTTTAGCCAACAAATAAATGGTAAGGAAAAAAGAGAGAGGGAGGGAATCTATAAATTTTGAGACCTAAAAAACACCTCAAACAACTGAAACATATGGCTCTTATTTGGAGCCTAATATGAACAAAACAATTTTATAAGAAAACTGCAGAAATCTGAATACTGACTGGTGAGATTGAGGAATATTGTTTAAAAATTAAGTGACATGCTAGTATGTGGTTTTATCTAAAAAACAAGATAGAGGTAGATTATAGTGAGTTATTTGCAAATGAAGTTAAATGATATATGGGATTTGCTTCAAAATAATCAAGGAGAGAGAGTGAGGTGAGGGTATACCTGATAAAAGGCTAGTCCTAAATTGATAATTATTGAAGCTGATTGATGAGCACAAGGTAGTTCATTATATTATTTTCTGTATTTTTATATACATTTGAAATTTTCCACAACAAAAAGGTATGAAAAATAATAAAGACAAAAACACAGGTGCTGGGTCCCACGCGCCTGGAAATTCCAGTTTAGAAGAGTGATGCCCTGGCCCCTGTGCTCTCTCAGGCTGCCCAGATGGTTCTGCCTCCGGCCGCATTGAAAGTCATCGCATCAGACTTGAAGCAACTTGAGAACCAAGTCTGCATTTTGTTAACCCGTTTCACCCATTACCTGTCACAGAAAACACACTTAAACATTAACTGTCTTAACCAGGGTTGGGGCTACTTTCTAAACCTAATTCCGTAAGGAGCAGAAGTCTCACCTGATGGAACCAGGAGTCTAACTTCAAATGGAAACTCATTTTCTAATAGCCATTAAATGACAGTCTCGCGATCAACATTTTGCAAGGGAAATGGTACTTTGCTATCTTAAGAAAACAGATTCACTTTTCATAATCTGATCCAAAATTATTTTTGTGTGTTTTCTGGCTTTACACCTAGATGCAGATGCTGAAATACCATCACTCAACTCTGTGATCCCTAAGAGGATCTTTTTATCTCCTCATCCAGTCCACCAAGCCAGTGCTTCTCTTCATATTTACCTCCTAACATAAAGAACATTTGATTCATCATAACAGTTATAATTACCTTCTGTCCTATAAACAGGTACAAATATATTTTAGAAAAAATATTTACTAGGCAGCTTTAAGATCTTCAGATTCAGAGCAGCCCCAAGGAAATGAGAACTTTTTTTAAAAGACTGTCTTGAGGAAGTTTAGAATTTTACAAAAGATGGAACAAAACAATGAAGTTATTTAAAATAGAATGTTCACTTCAGGAAATGAAATAAATTTAAGGAAGAAAAAAAGTGATTCTGATTTGAAAATATATTATTGGATTTTCACCATTTAGATCTGAATACAAACTCCAGAAAGTACAAGGCAGGTTTTTGTTTTTAAATATTTCATCAAATTCTATCAATACCTAAATTTTAATGTTAACTAAATCAGGTTTGAAGAATTGTTAATATATTTGTAATAACTTTTTGCCATTCCAGCTTGTCATCCATAAGAAAGCATAGATAAGCCATGTTACATCATAACCTCCCATTGTAATATTAATTTTTGATGGATACACTTGCAGGACTGATGTATTACTTTAGTTTCTTGAGGATGATCCAGTTACCTTCTTTACATTGAGAAAAATAATACAAAGTGCTCTATCTTCTCTCAACAAAACCTGGAAATACAATTCAAGAAAAATTTTTTAAAGTTTGCTTAAACACTCCAAATCTTCCATATGATGTGGTAGGGGAAACACGGCAAGGTTCTAGATCTCCGGATTAGGTGTTGTCAAACTGTATTTATATCACCCCATAAAGAACAGGCATATACTTTCATATGCTATTTCATTTCATGCCATAAATCATGAAAGTTTCTCTGAAGTCTTCCCAAAGCTCTTCCAAAATAAAAAAGCAGATGGCTACTTCAAGTAATAGCATTTCACATACACATTAAGAACAGTAACAGACCCTTTCAGTGAAGGTACATCTGGTAAAAATGAGTCGAAAACAGAGCTCACTAAACAAAGTTCTCCAAATACCTCATTTAAGGTACTGTCTCCTAGCATCCCGTTTCTAGGCATGAGTCTCCTGGTTATTATGGGACAGGGGTGAAGGTGGAGGGAGATATGACATGCCAGGTTAGGCTGTGGCCCTGCCCCTGTGAGAAACTGACCAACCCCAAGGTTTTTCCCTAGGAGTGCTGAGAGGGGGCCCATCATGGCTAAGGCTGGAGGAGGGAGAAGCCGGGTCAAGCAAATGAGGGACACAGGACGGAGTAAGGGAGTGGTGGGACTTGGGTGGCATTTTACACTGTGCATGCCCCTTCCAGAAGAAACAGCGATCCCTCCCAGGCAGCTGAGCGCTGGGATTGAGGGACAGTGGCCCTCTGATGATTTTAGGAGCCACCAGAAATTTGGATTTTTATGCCCCTTTTTAAATGTTAATAACTAAATCAGTTTTCAAAAGTATGGTGTGATCAAACAGCACATCTGCAGGCCATCCATTTTTACTAAATGGCAGCTATGTTTTTTGCCAAGTGGGGAAAGCTGATCCTCAGGGAGACAGACCCCCAGGGCGAGACATGGAGAGAAGCACAGGGCAGTCTGGGCAGCATTCCTGGGGCTGGGGTTTTCATTTCTTCTTTGAGTCAATGACATACACAGGTGTCCTCCCAACAAATCCCCCATTGCTGTTTACCTCACGTTTCTATCACTTCCAACCAGGAGATTCTTAGGTTCCTGCATATGGCTTTGAAAATATACATACAATTCAAGCCCAAGGAATTAAACCTAAGCAGGGGTGGGGGTGGGAGGTTGATACAATTACACAAAAAATACTTCATTCTGAATGAATCAAGCATGAATACTGGATGGAGAACCGGCCCTACTGTACAGTTAGGACTCTTGCCCACAATGAAAGAAACCCCAAATCAAAGTGGCTTAAGACACAGATTTATTGATTGCCTCACATTAACTGAATGCTCAGGAATACAGTCTGCGGTGGGGGCTCAAATGATGCCTCCAGGACTTGATTTTCCCCTCTCCTCCCACCTCTGGTCTCCACCTCTCCACCCCATCCCCAGCCACTCTTTCCCCATCCCACTGCCTCCTCCAACCCACGCCTTTCCCAGTCGCCATTCACAGACTTAGTTCCCACTCCTGGAGGTTTCAGCATCAACATCACTTCTTCCAAGAGGCCTCCCCAGACCCCATCACAACTCAGCAGGGCCACGCTCTAGCCTCCTCCCTTCTTTAGCCCCTTTGCTTCCTTCACTGCACTGATCCCAACTTGCAATTCTTTTATTTTTCCATTGACTTCCTTTTTGCTTATTTCCTCCATTGCAATTAAAGCTCCATGAGTGTTGGCAAGAGGTCAGCCCCTTCCCTTCTTATATCCTCTGTACCCAGCGCTTGGAGGGTCCTGAGTGTTCACTGAAGGGGCATTACCCTAAAATACATGAATCCTTGGATTCATCCCTATTTCCAATACTTACGGTCAAAAGCCTAAAAAGATGAAGTCACTATTTACTTATTTCAGAAGCAAAGTTTGGCAAATGAACAAATATTAATTTATACAGTTACCCCTTCCACATTGCAGGGGTTAGGGCTGCAGCACCCCTGTGATCTGGAAAATCCACGTAAAAAAAAAATTTGTGTTCAGGGTGTCAGAAACTCCCTAGTGCCTCGTGATCAGCAGACACTGCCTCTCCCATTAGTTTTACATTGCCAAGGCTAAACCATTTTTTTAAATTTTCAAACCAGCCTTTGCTGGCCTGAAAACCCATGGGGGTAGACCCTTCACCTTCACTTTCCTTTAGGGAATCATATAAGGACTCAACCTTTTCTGGTACGATGCCAGAGTCTACAGGAATTCTTTTTTAATAACAATCCTGCACATTTCTAGCCTTTGTATGTTGTCTGCTGATCTTTACATGTTGTCTGCAGCTTCCACAAAACTCCCCCAAATTCTCGTTTAATTTCTTATGCCAACCTGCAATATACCAAAACCACGATGGGGAAAGTCGCAATGGGGAAGGGATAAGTGTCTTTTTTTAAGCCTTGAGAATTTGTCAATGAAGAAATTGAATCTCTTCAGATTGTTATTTAAGGATTTGTTCAAACTGTGATGAAGTTATCATTGTTAGTTACAACCAAGGCCCTTAAAACAGAGCTCACTAAATCATAATGTAAAGTTAGTTCATTTATGAGGAAAGGCTCAGAATAAACAAGACACTGTGACCTAAGTGGTTTGGCATTTCAATACAATAGGCAAAGTTCCTCTAGATATATCATAGGTATTCTTTGAAAATTAGAGCAACCTAGTTTTCACTAAATTCCCATGGTTCCCCTAACTGAGTTAAATAAGGACTTCTCAGAGAATGTATAATTTGATTGTTTCAATCGGCAGTGATGCTTGGAACTGACCATGTGCTGACTGTTTATTCTCTGAAAGGAGCACAGTATGGAGGGCTGGACCTTTGAGTGACTAAGTGATGGGAGCAGAACAGCAGTGGCTCTCAGCACCCAAGCTCAGTGTCCCACCTGGGCACCCACCCAAGAAGGGCCAGCAGTGGGCTGTCAGTCTTAGCAAGACACAAACTCACCCCAGTCGCTGCGGAAACTCTGATAAATCTCTCTGTTAAATGAAGCTATTGGGTAAATTTGCATTTCCTTATTGTTTTTCATTAAAAGGAGAATTCCCATGGTGATAGTCCTGGCAAAAAAACAAATCATCACAGTTCTCAAAGTTTCTCTGTCAGTGTATTCTGCGTTTCCTACACACATTAACTTAAAGAAGGAAAAACAATTTTCCCCTCCCTTTGTCCAGTTGTTATTGTCATGAGCACCAAGGAATTGATTATTTTTACATTCGCATGCAAATATGACTCAGTTTCTATATCTATAAATATAAGGAAGTTGAATTAAATGATCTAAGTTCCTTTCCAATTGTTTGCTATTTTTTTACCAGAAATTAGATCTGCAAAACAACTCAAATTAATGCTCCTGTGAGCCTAAGGAAACTTGTTTTAGGTACTTCTGTTCCCTAATGAATATCTCTTTACCCCCTGCCCCACCAAAAAAATAAAAAAAACACAAAACTAAATTAACGAAAAAAGAAAACAGCAGGCACTGAAGCAAGCAGTCTGTCTTAAGGACCCTGCCTCTGGTTTGTGTTTCCATGCATGTGCTGTTCCTTCTGCTAGGACTGCCCTCCACCCTAAAGAAGCATCTCCTGCCATTTAGTACTCGGCTTAAATATGTCTCCACCATCTTCTGTGATCTCCCCCAGGACAGCTTAACTGTCCCTACCCCGTCTAAGTGGGCCCACGTGCCAGTCAACAGCCCCCACTGCTGCACTTCCATAAACAAGTATTTCCATCCCAGTGGGGTCTGTCTCATTAGAGAAGGTCTGTGAGCTGTCTGTTCCTCTTTGCCTGCCCTGTGGGCCTGGGAGATGACAAAAAAATGCTGCATTAAAGAAAAAAAAAAAACAAAAACCACACACGAAGTTCTCCAGCTGGGCTGTGAGGCCTTACGAAGACAAGTGATACTTGGTAAGCTTTGAAATGCTAATTCACTTATATCATGACTTTTCTGAACTACAGAGCAACAAGAAAGGGTGGCAGGTGATTTATAAGCTCTGATTTTTTAAAATGTATAGTATTTCAGAAATAAAGCCCATCCCCTGACCTAACTTCCCCCACCTCATTAACTGGGGATTCCCTTAGCCTTAGAGAGTCCCACTGAGTTACAGACTCACCCTGAAGTTCCTTCTACCTGCAAAGGAGCCAGTCTGTTTTAATGCCTCGTAGACTTTACAGCAAACACATACGTCACTGTTCTGAAATACTTATCCAAATAAAGTCCTGTTTAGAGGTCTACTACTGCCATTCCTGCTTCTCAGTGTCTGGTAGAATACTGCATGCACTCAAGCAGAGCTCGTGTAACTTGTCCAAGATCACGTAACTGGTACACAGCAGGGCCGGGACTGGACCCCAGCAGCCGGCCTCAGCAGTCTACTTCGGCTGCTTGCTTAGTGGACTGGGGTGGGGTGGGGAGGAGCTTCAAATGTGGTGCTAAATACTGAGTCCTGTTTCAAGGACACAAACCTGGGAGTCAGAAGCTCATTTAAAAGGTAGAAATGCAAGGGGATCAGAGAGCACACAATCTAAAACAAAGACCTGGGAGGAAACGGACAACTATAAGTAGTTATTTTCAACTACGGTGTGGGGCAGGAGGGAAAACTCTCAACTCAAAGGCCTTGATTAAGTTACTTAACTCTTCTCAGCTTCAGTCTGATTTGTAAAATGTACCGACCCATATATCCTCAGGGTTATTGTGAAGGTTTATGAGTCCCTGAGGAAGCCCGTAACTGCTTTCTGAATATCACTCTAATATTTTACAATATCTTGAGAAAGAAAGTGGCATAGGAGCCCACCTATGCTAAGGCAGGACAAGCTGCATGCAGGTCCTTAAAGAAGGAAGAGAGAGGGCAAGGGAGATTTCCTGGCTCAGACTCAGACGCCATCCGGCCAGCTGAGGTGACACTTGGCCAGGATGCTGCATATGGTGGGATACTCACCACATGACTGGGCAAGTCTCCAGGCCCCCGGGCCTCAGTCCATCTCCCGAGGGACAGGGGCCGCATGTGCCCTACCATTCGCACAGGGCGATAGGGGAGGAACAAACAGGAGAATAGGTGTTAAAGGCTTTGAGGCCTCAGAGGGCATTTTCAACATGGAAACAGGTATAGGAATGTTCTCTTCAACAGTCCTTTAGACCCTTTTTTCTCCTCCATCACCCCAAACTGACAGGTCATCCGCCTTCACAGGCATTACCAGTGGGCATTTCAGGAGGTTGCTGTCCTAAATCTCCCCAGCAGCTCCCGAAATCTAACAGAAACAGTTTTGTTGCCACCTCTCCTGTGTCAGTGCATGAAGCTGGGGAAAATCCGCTGGAGGAAGCTGCCGCTGGCCCCGCCAAGACACGGGAGTGATGATGCCAGCACCGGGGCCCTTCCTTGGCGAGGGCAGCACTTTGTCCAGCCTCCCAGCTCCCAGTCAGTTCTAGGACTCTCATCCCAAGGCAAGGGCATCCGGGCATCCAGCCCTCGGGGCCATCAGCAAACTCTTCAAGACCTTCCTGGCTTCTTCTAAGAACGTTCCTCAACCTCTGGCTCTGCCTGAGACCTCGGTTTGCCCTGGGGACACCACATCGGAAGCAGATGCTGTATTTCCTCCCTTGCCATGTGCTTCCTTGCTCCCCACTGTCACGTTCAACTCAGTACTTCCTCACTCCAATAATCTCCCCCATTTCATTGAGGCTTGTGCTTTCCAGCTGCGATGCTCCCCACCCCCCTCGCCCTGTGTGCTATCATTTACAGACCTCCTGGTCACTTCCCTCATTTGTTGAAGATATCTGCTGGTGGTTCAGACTCCCTTCCTGCCCTAACTCCTGCCATCCTCCTCAGTGACTTCTAGGTCCATATGGATGACCCGTCCAATAGCCTGGACTCTCAATTCCTTGACCTTCATTCTGCCCGACACTGCCAGGGTTGTACCCCAAACTTCTTCTTCGCCCTCTAATCTCAGCCTCCCATCCTTCTAGCTCACTTACTCAAATACCCCACTGGGCAATCCTCTGATGTCTTGATCCCCACAAGCGCTGGCACCCAGCACTTTCTGTGCATCAATCCTATCTGGGCATGATGTCCCTCCTTATCCAGTGTGATGGTATGAAGCTGTCTCTACCCCAGAACAACATTCTTAAACTTAATCCTCTCCTGGGGGTGTGAATCCAGTGTAAGTAGGACCTTTTGATGAGGTTACTTCAGTTAAGCTATGGCCCAGCTTGGGACTTAATCCTGTTACTGGAGCCCTTTATAAGCAGAATAAAATTGAGACACCGAGAGAAAGCCACAGGAAGCAAGAAACTAAAATTCAACGGAATCCAGATTCTGGCAGAGAATGGAGAGGCCAAGAGAGACTGCCATGTGCACTGCCCTGTGACAGAGGAGCCCATGACCAAGGATCGCTGGCAGGCAGCCCCAGAACAGCACAGTCTTCAGGGAGAAGGCATCATCTTGCTGATGCCTTGATTGCATCATTTTCCCAGCCTCAAAACTATGAGCCATTAAATTCCCATTGTTTAAGCCATCCCTTTGCATGGTATTTGCTTGAGCAGCCAAGGAAACTAAAATGTGAGCATTTAGATTCCACAGCCAACACTATAAAGCCCTCTTGCAAGTCTCCTTACCTCTTCGCTCCTTTCTCCTCTGTCACACCCTCTAGTCTCCTTGTCAGCACCTGTACCTGTCCTGTCAAGCAAACGGGGGTGGGGGGGTGGGGATCACACAGCTGGCCCTATTGAACTCCACTTTAAATTCACTTAGGATTGCACACCTGGAATGGGCATTCACTCTGCACTTCCTGAAAATCTTTTTACTGTGATTCTCCCTTCCCTGTCCCCATGCTGGCTTTTAATAGATGACCTTACCTCATTTTTCCCCAAGGAAAATAGCCTTCAGGCACAAACTCTCTCAAGGCTCCTCCACCAAATTCCAAATTTACATATTTACCGGCACTCACACCCACCTTCTCCATCTCTCAGGAGAGCAGGTTCCTTCTCTGAGCAAAGGCCAAGCCCTCCCTGCAGGCTCCGGGGCCCACCCCGCCCTTCACACCCACCCTAAGAATTTCATTCCTGCCAACGTCTTCTTTTTCCTGCACCATTAATCAGTCTTGACTGCTGTCTTAGTCTGCCAGGGCTGCTATGACAAATACCACAGATTGGTCAGCTGAAACAATGGGGATTTATTGTATCATGTTCTGGGGGCTAGAAGTCCACAGTCAACGTCTCGACAGGCCACACCTTCTCCCAGAGTCTGAAGCATTTTGGCACTGGCTTGACCTCCATCTCCTTGCATCTCCACCTTTGGCTTTTCCTGTGTGCATGTGAACTTCCTCTGCTTAAAAGGACTTCAGCCATATTGGATTAAGGCCCACCCTCCTTCAATTTGGCCTCGAAGGTTCTATTTACAATTGAGTTCACACCCCAGGACCAGGGGTTAGGGCTTGAACGTGTCTTCTGGGGGACAAGATTCAATCTACCATGATCTTTTCACAGCATACAGACACTGTATAATCATCACCATAAATACACACATGCACACACACACACACACACACACACACACACACACTCCTTTGTCCCCATATGTCCCCTTAGCTAACAACACAACTCCTCTATAGTCCTGGTTATCTACTCCAGTGCTTCTCAAACTTTCATGTAGAAACAAATTGCCTGGAAAAATCCTGACAACATGCATATTCTGATTCAGTAGGTTTGGGGTAGAACCCAAGATTCTGCTTCTCTAACACACTCCCAGGTGATGCTTTTGGTCCCCAAACCGCACTTTGACTGCCAAGGCCCTGTGTTTCCTTCCCCTCACTGCTTCATCCCAAACTGGCTTCCTCCCCCAGCACAACTCCATAGAAACAGACCTTGTCAAGGTCACCAACAAACTCCATGTCGCAAACTCCAATAAACCCTTTTCTCCCTCCTTGACGCTCTCCCTCTGGCTCTGGATAAGTCCACCCTCTCCCACGGTTCCTGGTAGCTCTTTGGCAGCTCTTTCTCAGCACCGTCTGCCAAGCTTTCTAAATGTCAGTACCCTGAGGAACTCAGTTTTATGCACATCTCTTCTCTACACACCCTCCCTAGACGATCTCGTCCATTCCAGAGGCTTTATATGGAGCTTCCAAACCTTTAAAATGCAGCCCTCCCCGGAACTCTAGACTCATCTCCCTTTGTCCAACTGCCATCTCTCCCCACTTGGTGTCTCCCAGGAATCTCAAAGTTAACATTCCTGAGACAGAACTCTTGATTCTCCCCAACCTCCTTAAAATCTGCTCCTTCTCCACCATTCTACATCAAGTAGTTACTGAAGTACCTAGTGGTATCCAAGTTGTTACTAAAAGCCAGAAACCTGAGAGTTAGCCTTGATTCCCCTGCCACTCCTTCAACTCAATTCACTATCAAGTCTACTGATTCTATCTTGTAAATCATTTCAAAGCCACCCATTCTTTCCAACTCCTCTGCCGCAAGCCTAGTCCCAGACCCCCTTCCCTGGACCACACCACAGCGTCCTAACTATGGGAGCCCCGGGCCCAGCGCCTTCCCCAAGAGCCTCGAAGACTGCACAAAGCAGCTTGCTTGACCTTGGACAGTTAAGGTTTGACCTACTCTCCTTGTAAAATCAGGCCTCTGGTGCTAAATGTAATCTATAGCTTGCTTCCCTCCTGAAACTACCTCCTTTCTGAAACTCCCTGAGGTACTATTATCTACAAGATAATCTATAATCCTCCCCCTTCCCTGTTGACTACAATCAATCCCTCCCTATGTCACAAGACCCCTGCTCCTCTCACACCCATTTGAATGTCTTTGTCCTAACCCTTATAAATTACTCCCTGGCACCCCCTGCTTTTGCAGAATACCTTACACATCAAGCTCTGAACCCATCACCATTCAGAGCAGCTGACTTCCCACCATGTAGGTAAGCCCCCAAAATAAAAGCTCATGTCTCAGAACATGTCTGGTGCTTTCTTTAGTCCTTTAGCTGCAAAAGCCCTCTTGGGCTGTGACACTAACTGACCTCCTCATGGCGCACTAGCCTCTCTTCAATCTCTGCTTCCCACAGTTCTGAGAGAGAATTTTCTAAAAACATAAATGAAAGCGTGATCAAAGCTCTTGAGTGGCTCCCCAAGAAGAAAATCCAGGCCCGCGAGTCACCATGGGCAACGGGACCCAAAACATGCCTTTCCCTCACTAGCTTTGCCTTCTTTCGGTTCCGTGAACATGCCAAGGGCTTTCCTACCCAGCATTCCCTCTTCCTGGACTACATCTATGAAGACCAGAGGCAGGGGGGAGCAAGGCCCAGTCAGAAAACGGAAGACAGACCTTGGTGGCTGCCGGTGCAGAGAGGATGAGGTGGAGCTTGGGATGGGATGAGACAAAAGAGGTGAGGAGGGCCAGAACACGGGCCAGGTAGACCAAGTTTAGGGACTTTAGACCTTCTCCTGAGACCACTGGAAAGCCCCCAAAGTGTTTCAAGCAAATGGGTGACACAATTAGACGTGCATGTTGAAAAGATCATTCTGACTACAGTGTGGGAAAACAGAAGAGAACAGATGGGGGGGGTGCAGCAGGCCAGGCCATAGATGACGATGGCTTGGACCAGGGGGAAGACAGTGAGTATGGGAAAAGGGGTGGAGCTTAGAGCTACTTAAGAGGTTAGAAAATGGCAGCCTTATGGAAGGAACAGATACAATTTGAGACCAAGAGACCTAATAGACAACGACCAGCTGAGGTTTCACACTGACTAGGATCCATTCCCAACAACAGGGCCAGTGATCAAGCCTAAGTGACTGACCTCCAGTCCTTTCCTGTTTGTTTTTTTCCTTTTTGGAAGGGGGTGGTTATGGAAGAAGGCTGAAAGGAAAGAAAGACACTAGCTCATAAATTAGGACAGCAGATGGGAAAAGGGCTGAAAATAGGAAGCAGAGGAAAGGCAAATTGTGCTGACTTTTCAACTCTGCCCAATGGTGACTAATGACCTTCATCTGGGTTGGGACAAACAAAAGCCATTCTCAGAAGGTGTTGTCATCTGTGGTTGCAAATTACCATGATTTATACAGCCTTTTGTTATAGCTAGGCTTGATTCAAAGGAGATTTGATAAATGAAAATATTAGAATCCAAGAATTTTTAGAGATGAAAGGAAACTCAGGGATCATTTAGCCCAAATCCCTCCTTTCACAGATGATGAAACCAAGGCTGGGGCGGGGGGCTATAGGAGGTGGGGGGTTGTGTTACACAACTTGCCCAAGGTCAAATGGAAAAGCCAGACTTCAGGCTCAGGATCCCACACTTAATCTTCAACTCTTCTCTCCATCCACAGACAATCAGAAAGATCTGTCTGGAGGCTAAAAGAATAAAGCCCTTCTATCCAGGCATATAATCAGATAATTAAAAGGTATGAGGGTTTCAAAACAGAGCTGAAAAACTGCTAGGCGACTAAGATAAAAAACAATGGGGGTGGGACATAGTGGGTGGGGAGTGGGCAGAATTTAGGTTCTCCACAATTTTTCCGTCTACTTTACCAATTAGTTTTATTTTGAAGAATACACATTCATTTTGGCAATAAGTTTTTACCAACTTGTTTTGGGGGGTAAAAAAAAAAAAAAAACTCAGTTGTTCCATTTGGTTTAGAGACCAGTGAGATTTAAATTTCTAATTCCAAAAGCTATTGCATATTTGACTATTTAAATCTTAGCATCTGACTATGAAGAACCAGAAGACCATATAAAGTTAAAAGTATAATATTAAAAGTTTCCAGAATAGTAAAATCTCCAGCTGTATTTTAATCTCCATCAGTACTACATACTTCAGCAAGCATCTGATAAAAATAGTTCTTCAATAATGACTGGTCTAAACCTTAAAAAAAAAAAAAAAGGTATGGTTGCAGCCTCCGAAAATGCCAGCGGCCCCCAATCTCACCCTTGTGAAGTCCCCTCCCATATTGTTCCAGGGTTGGCCTGTGTGCCAGTAGAAGCGACAGAATGTCCCTTCCGAGATCAGGATATAAACGATACTACAGCTTCCATCTTGCTTGTGTCCTCTCTCTCTCTCTCAGATGGCTGGCTCTGGGGAGGAAGTTAGCTGCTAGGTTGTGGGCAGCCCTTTGGATGGACCCACTGTGGTGAGGAACTGAGGCCTCCGGCCAACAGCCTGTGAGAGAGCTTAGGAAGCGGACCTTCCAGCCCCAGCCAAGCCTTCCAACCCTGGCAGCCCCAAGAGAGACTCGAGCCAGAAACACCAGCTAAGCTACTTCCAGAGTCCAAAACCTCAGAAACTGCTTGCAATAATAGATGTCTGTTGTTTTAAGCTGCTAAATTTGGGATAATTTGATACACAAAACAGAGGTAACCAGCCACAAAAGATGAAACTACTATATTTCCTTCAACTCATGCCGCATACCAAGTAAAATTACATAGCTTGGACTATTTTAATTTGAATAAGGACTAACCTAATATTTGCTACGTCAATTCCCAATCTAGTGAGCTTAAAGTATCCTATATATAAATTGCCCACAAAGTACAGACAAAATCACCAACAATATATTAGCAACTATTACTTAATGGCACCTTTTGCATTTAGATTTAAATTAAAAAAAAAAAAAATTTAAAACTCCACTACAACCACAACAGAGAACACTCAGTTGAATATTATTAGCAGTTACTTTTCCTACGTGACATAAACTCACAACTGAGCCTTGGCTGGCATTTTCCACCTGCTGGACTAAACACAGGCATCTTCCCTCTCTAAGACTCACCTACCCATTGTCCTCCTCACCTTCCTTTCTACTCTCGCCCATCCAGAAGCACCCTCTTACTTACTGTCTCCTCTATTTTTTGGAACACCTAAGAATATGTGCACATATACACCCGTATTTATATTCCAAGACACAAAATAACTGAGGCGCTAAAAGAGACAGGGAATGGTCAAATCCACAGAGCCAAATATTCATCTTGTATTGGTTAACGGGTAGGTCTGTGACAAGCAGATGCCTGATGCTCAATAAATGTTAGTTTCCCCCTCCCCTCCTCTCACCCCATAGGCCTAAGGAAGACCCCATTTTTTCTGGTTACTTTCTATCTTTGATGTAACATTAAGACTTCTCAGCAACAGGCATTCATTAAAAACAAACAAACAAACAAACAGAGTGTCTTGTATAAGCAGGGGCTATTGGTTTAGAAATAACTGGAGCCAATGAAAAGTAGGACTCGTATATCTTCTTGAGACAAGTTACACTGGAAACCTTAGGAAAATTCTCTAAGATTTCTTTCAACCTGGAGTTCTAGGTTGCTACAACGTCTCCAAATCCAGCTTCACAGGCAAGGTCACCAACTTTCATAAATTAGATGAGTAGGTAAGAATTTAGCAACTGAAAGCAAAGAGGCCCTGTGGGATTGGGTGATATGGTACAAAGAATGATCTCAACTCTCAGATTTTAGAAATGTGTTGCTTTTTGTATTAATTTTCTAGAGCTGCCATAACAAAGTACCCACAAACTGGGCGGCTTAAAATAACAGAAATCTATTGTTCACAGTTCTGGAGGCCAGACGTCCGGAATTAAGGCGTCAGCAAGGTCATGGTCCCCTGGAAGTCTCTAGGGAAGAAATGTGTCCCAGACCTCCCTCCTAGCTGCTGGGGGCCCCAGGAGTTTCTGGGCTTGTAGACACTTCACCAGAGTCTCCACCTCTGTCTTCACATGGGCATCGTCCCTCTGTGGCTCTCTCTCCACATGGTGTTTGTCCATCTCCATGACTTTTCTCCTCCCTTATAAAGACACCAATCATATTGGATGAAGAGCCCACTCTACTCCAGTGTGACCTCATTGTAACTAACTACATGTGCAATGACCCTATTTCTAAATGAGGTACTGGGGATTAGGACTCCAACATCTCTTTTTGGGGGAACACAACTCAACCCACAACACTTTTCATGCAGTCTCAAGCCATCTTTAGCAAGGTAAGAACCTAATAAGTAGAATTTAGAACTTTTTTTACTTCTTCCACTTACTACTGAGACTTCTTCTGATTCCACTGAAGTCTCTAAGTTGTGTTTTCCTACCTTTATGTGTCTACGTCCCATATTCCAAAAAGAAATCTAATATCGTATACCCACACTTTTTCCACACAGAATCCTGGAGAAAGGTTCTACTCCTCAGTCATGGCAAAGTCTTGCTAAAGTCACAGGTAAGAGAACCCACTGTTTCCAATGGGAAATAAGGTGACCAGAAAAGGAAGGGAAGACCCACCTGTGGTCAGAAGAAAGCAGACTAGCTGACAGGACTAAAGCCACTGGCAAGGACATGTCACAAAGATGTCCCACCCCCAGTCTTCCTCCCACCCCTACACCCAGCGCCGCAGAGAGCGATCCACACAGTCCTTACTTCGATTTAAACAGGCCTTATGTGGTTTTATCCTAGCAATTAGGTGACATGGGTATAGCTATTATCACCGTTTCCACTGCTGCGGAATCCAGAGCTGGGAGAGGTGAAAAACCCATGCTCAAGATCACACCACTAGTAAAATTTCAGAACCAGCATGGAACCTTTACGTCTTCAAACGCAGCACTCCTGTCCTTCCCGATATTCCGTGCTACCTTTACCGGCCACCCCATCGCTGAGAATTTTGATATTCTCATTCCATTGCTTCAGCTTTAAGAAATGCTGCTTTCCTCCGTTCCCAGCTTTGACACCAAAGGGTCTCACTGTTCTGCTTTAGAACATCGGTCACTTATGCATCTAAAAGATATGCTATCCCCACTGATAACTGGTGCCCACTATTCATCCCCAAAGCTTCACAAAAGGAAAGGAGGTTAGAAAACTAGCACAAAGCAGAAAGTGCACTGCTCTACAAGGCTTGAGGTCAAGCCACAGGCATCATTTCATGCAATCAGCCAAGTCTCCCCATGGAAGCAGGAATTTCTCCAAGACTCGCCTGATAACATTAAAGTCCCAACATTTCTAGTATTCACCTGAAAATTCGCACAGTGAGGACAAACAATCTGAGCCCAGCTATCCCCGCGATCCGCAGTTCTGAACCCCCCACGGACAACCTCATTATAACCCAGTAAGAGCGCAAGGGCAGTAAGGCTGATGCCTGGCCCAGGGAAACAGCTAAGTCCACGGTGTTCCCCATAAGAAGCCACATTCCCTGCTGGCACCTATCAAAGAGGACTGCCCGGAGGAGGCAACTTTACATTCATTTGCAAAACACAACCAAAAACGAAGCAAAACTTTCGGAATACGACCCCAATTCACCACAAGAAGTACAAGTCCCTAAGGTAGTAATGAGTTTTTGCAACTCTGCCCGCAGCGGCAACCAAGAGGCAGAGGAAGTGGGAGCCCCGACGGGGCAGGAAGTGGAAGCAGAGGCCATTTGCGGGAAAAGGGAAGGAGCGGCGCGAAGGGAGCGGCGGGGCCACCGTCCCGGTTTCCTCGGCCCCAGGCCCGGCTGGGAGGCGCGGCTTCACCGGGGGGACCCCGGGCCCCGGCGTCGCCCTCCGCCGCCGACCCCACGCCCCGCGCCCCGCGCCCCGCCCCGCCCGAGGGGCCCTGCCGAACCGCGGAGCCCTCACCTGGGACCGTCCCGCGCCGCCTCGCCCGTCCGCACCCGGCCCGCCGCCCTTAGGCCCGCCCCGCCCCTCCGGTCGCCTCCTCCCGGGGCCCGACCCCAGCCGTGTCCCGCCGGTTTGTCATGGAGCAGACCCGGTTCGCTTCTCCACCCCCCGAGCGCGCCCCCGCCGTCGCCTAGGTAACCCACCTCTCGAGAGCGCGCCCTCCCTTCCGTTCACGCCTTCCCCTCCCGCAGGCCACGCCCGTCGGAGCCCATCAGCCAATACGAAGCGGAGCTCCACGGCCGGGACAGCGGAGGCTGAGCCAATGAGAAGGCGCCTTAGGCGGGAGGGGCGGTCTCGGCGCGTGGGCCCCGCTCACTCGTTGCCTCCCGGGCGCCGGGCCGGGCGCGCTGCACGTGACCGCTGCAGCGGTGGAGGCGCGCGGGGTGCTGCGGAGCCGCCCCGTGCCGGGTCTGGGTATCCGCGCGGCCGACGTCGTGGCAAGCAAAAGGGGACTGATGAATGGAAATCAAGGCAAATTACGGAGCGGCGAGGTGTGCTGGCGCGCGGGGGCGGGACGGGTGTGGGCGGCAGTAGGGACGCCAGCTGAGGACCCCGCCCGCGGCCACGAGGCGCTCGGCCGATGACATCCTACCGGCAGTGGCGGAGTTCCTCGCCGGGTCACACCCGGGACTGGTGCCCTCCTCCTGCCCTCTGTCTGGAGGCTGGAAGTGCAGTGGGCCAGCGCTGGACCCCCAGCTTTTTTCCCACGGCCCGGCTCCGTCCTCCCAAGCCCCGGAACTTGTCGTTTTCCATCCAAATAGGGCTTCCCTTCTGATTGACTTGTGTAACTAACCGCGCCTTTGTAGGGTTGCCTCCTTCCGCCCTCGCCTCGGCGGGTTTTGTGGCCCCACTGCCCCCTACACAAACTTCCTGGCGTGTCTCCCTGAATCGCAATGATTTGATTAAATGTAATCTCTAGGGAAAGGAACTGGTTCCTATCCAATTTCTTGTCCACAGCAGCTAGCACAATGTCTGGTATATAAACATGAAATTAAGTCTTCCTTTCATTTTTGATCACCCATTAAGATACATATGTATTATATTAGAGGCTTTGTCCCTTGATTAGATTGCCAGGCTTAAGCAGCTAACAATCTGTCCCTCCACCATCATCTATGTCAAAAGTTCAGAAGCTTTACCTTCATCTTAATAGGCTTAACAAAAACATATAACCAGAAAAATACCTTAGTATTCTATCTACATCTTAAATATTCTCTTTTTTCCTTCTCATTCACGTTAAAGACCGAATTATTGACCAAAATCTGCTAGGTACTGTGAGGGAGAAGGGGTAGGACGCTTCTCAAGAGGAATATCTCTGGAAGGGGAAATCACACATTTTTCCATGGAGGAATATAATTAAGTGTACAGGGTTGGAGTCAGGAAGCCCAGGTTCAAAGGCTGGCTCTACCTTATAACTAAAAGTCAGTTAGGAAATTGCTTAACCTCTCTGGGCCTCAGTCTCTCCAGCTGTCCAATAGGGGCCATACTTCCCTCATATGTGTGAAGATTTAAGAGAGATTACAGTGTTGGGAACGTGGGGAGTGCTCAGTGAATGTTTGCTTGAAGGATGGTTGCCACCAGAGGCCACAGTTTACAGCCCCGTGTGCCAGAACCAACCTGGGGATGGCATTTCCTCCAGACCCATCTGTATCTGGGAGCATGCAGCACTGTCACTACAGACGAATCATGTTGGGTGCAGCCGGATGGAGGGCTGGTGGAAGGGCCTGCTCTGATGGTACAGGTTTATCAAACCCATGTTTAGGCAGGAGAGCTGCCCGCAGCAGCCTGCCCAAGTGGCATGATAGCCCAGGGGACAGGATCAGGGTCACAGACAAACCTGGATTTTCCTGCCCCCTTCTCCTCCCAGAACCCACAACAGCCATAGTCAGTTTTCTTGCCTTTGCTGGAGTGTAGGCTTGCCACCCCTTTGTACACTAACAGGATGCTACCTGGAGGCATTGGGCTTTTAGGGGAATACCACACTTACTCCCTGCCCACCCCTCCACCCCCCCCCAAACTACCCACCTCCACCTCTTAAACTCTAGGGGACCTACTGGGAACTCCATCAACTTCTGTTCAGCTCTTGAGCTAGGTGTAGCAGATTCAGAGAGGGGAGGCAGAACCCTTTTGGAGGGGCTGTCTCACAGAGGACCTCAGCTCCAAAATGTGTCCCTGCCAGGGGGAGAACACCAGGCAGCCAGCCACAGGCCTCGGCTGCCTCTGGGATTGCCAGGTCTCAGGAGAACACTGGGCGGCTGCTGCAGAAACACTGATCCCTGGCTCTGCCCAAACTGGGTCTTTCCACCCTCCAGTAGCTGTGGAAAGAGCATTCTAGACACTCCCTCCTCCAAGAGTATTTATTGAGTACCGTGTGGGTCTTCGGTGCTGCTTGCCACATATTTCTACTTCTCCGTCCTCTGGATACTGGGTACGATTGGACTTCCCAGTCCCCCTCTGGTTGGGTGGGGCCCTGTGACTGACTCTAACCAATGAATTGTGAGCCAAAGTGACACATAAATCATTTCTAGGCTGGAGAAATGTAATTGCCAGTGCAATTTTCTCCCTGCTGTGAACACTGGGAATGTTTAAGAGAGTGGGTGCGCCATCAGCCTGGGTGTCTACAGTGGGCAGAGCCCCCTATCAACCTGTAATGGACATTTAGCATGACTGAGAAATAAATCCTTTTCGAGTTGTGGGGTTACAGAAAAATCATGCAAACAATACAGGGTTCCCATATAACCCTCATTAGTAACAGCTTTCATTGGTGTGGTACATTTGTTAAAACTGACTTGAGAAGTAAGTCTTCTGTGGTTTAGAACATGATGATTTGGAAGCTGTTTGTTACGCAGCATAGCTTAGCCTGCTCTGACCGCTTCTGGGGCATATGGTATGCCAAGCCTGGAGCTGGGACACAGCGGTGAATGACTCAGACAAGGGAACAGATAATAAGCCAGCAGCTGGCTTATCAATCATCGCCACTTAATAATTATCCATTGTGTAATTACAAATACTTTAGATGGCGTGGCCAAAAGAGCTCCCTCTTAGTTGGTGACATTTAAGCTGGAACCTTTAGGATGAAAAGGAGTCAATCTTGCAGAGAGTTAGGGGTGAGGGGAAGCAGAGGAATGAGCAGGTGCAAAGCCCTAAGGCCAAAGAGGCCTGGTACCCCTGGGAGACACACAGGGGGCAGGACGGAGTGCAATGAGCCAGGGGGAGTGGGAAGTGGGGGGCAGATTAGGCAGGGTTCTCCAGGTGATGCTAAGGAGTCCAGAATTTACCCCAAGTGTGGCACGAAGTTACCGAGGAGATTCAAGCCAGGAAGGTAACAAGCTTTTAGTTTTAAAAAGGTCACTCTGGCTGTGGTGTGGAGACGGGGCTGGAGGGCCCAGATGTGAGAACCGAGGTTAGGTCCAGGGGTCCATCCAGGCAGAGTGGGGGCCAGAGGTTGACCAGGGGAATCTCTCCTGGGTAACAGCAGATCTTGGGAGACTGCAGGAGGAGGGGAGCAAGAAAGCCAAGAGCTAAACCAGGAAAGCCCTCCTGCCAAATCCAGGAGGAGCCAGAGACAAGGTTTGGAGTCTGGATTCCCAGGAATGCTTTGGCACCAGGGAGATGAGTGCTGGAAAGCCAGGCAGGAGGGTGTGAAGAGGGACGGCTGATACTTCCCTGGAGTAAATGGTCCCATGAGACACTTGCTTCCGTGAGCCGGCAGTGTTGTGTAAATAGAGGGTATTCTTAGAAAGAGCCTGACAAGCGCTCCAGCATCCGCCACGCGCATTTGATTCTTAGTGACTGCCTCAGTTAGAAAGGAAAGGGGGCCCCAATGTGCAGAGAGGGGAAAAAGTCATTCCCATCTACTGAAGGTTATGGGAAGAATCTACTCGAAGCAGCAAAAGGAGATGGAGTGAGCCTTCAGCACTTCAGTCCTCGCTATTGTGTGCCCAGATCTTCTCAGGAAGGGGTCTCATGGGCTCACTCACGTGCAGGAATCAATGGTAAGGACGGCTCGAAGTGTACCCACTCCCTCTTAGACATCTGCATTGTCCAGCTGATCGAACCCCAGGGGAAGTATTTGGGGGACAGCCAGATACTCCTTGGATGTCGTGATTTATTCTTCCTCGGAAAAAGGTTCCAACTCCCGAGTTCTCACCACCCCGGGCCCCGGGGAAGGGTAGGGCAGTATTGGAATCCTCCCAGGAAGCCTGGGAAACACTCCAAGCCCCTTTCCTTCCAGCCTTTTGCTGGCAGCTGCCAAGAAAAAAGTCCCTGGCATTTACTTACTCCCAAACAACTGCAAAATCTTAACTATTTTTGCCCAATTCAGCAATTGCCACTGTAACAGGTTTACTGGGAGTTTTTAAAACCACTTTTAGTTAAGTACGGAGAGATTCTCTTTCACCATTACCATCTCTGTGTGGGTCCCGCCAGCCCTTTCCAGCCCACGGGAGCTGACCAGCTGTTCCCGGAATCACACTGCTGGAAAGTCAGGGGCCAAGTAATCAGCTGGAGGATGAGCTCTCAACTTGGAAAAGAAATTAATCTACTCAGGAGACATATTGGGGGAAAAAATGATTCATTTCTATTTTGAATTACTGAAATTAGCCAGACTTATCTTTCTGCCATCAAAGCTTACAAAGAGTTATCTCCCAGAAATGAAGTAAAGCCTGTTTAGTAATTGCATAAGAAGACTTCCTCATTATGGCTGAGCTCTACCTCGTGCCTGCCATCTTCGTGGAGATGTGTGCTTCATGCTTCCTAAAATGTGCACAGCCACAGGTCGTGTGCTGCCCTCCAGGTCACCAGATAAAGCTGGTGCAGGCTGATGGCTGCACAGCACCCGACTAGGTTTGAGTTTCTAGGAAGCAGACTGTCTGACAACGTGAAAAGACCCTGCTTAGTCCAATCGGGGGTGACAGCGGCACAGGGTCTCCTCCCCCACAGAATCCTTCGCACACTCCTCAGTGGCCTCCATGTCCCCGGCGCGCCCCTAAAATGTCAGTGCTCCTGAGGTCCCAGCCTCAGCCCCTGCCTTTCCTGGGGAACCGCACGCACATTTGCTCCCCCCTGCCCCCCAGAACCTGCTGATGACATCCAACCAGGTCTGGGTCCCAGCCTGATACTCTCCTGATCTGCAGCCAGTTCTGGACAGCTGGCTGGACAGACAGACAGACAAAGAGGCCACGACAACTCAAGTTAGGAAGGGGGATGAGGAAGGAATGATGAGGGCTGAATGTCTCCTTGACATTTGCTCCCTGGCAACAACAATCCCATGAGGCTGGCAGACCTCCCGTTATAGACGAGGACCCTGGGCCTCAGAGGGGCAAGAGGTCACAGAGGACAGGAGGGGTAGAGCCGGGGTCAAACCCAGGCCGGGGCTTGCTCTGACCTTCTCCTTGGCCCGGCAGTAAGGGCATCCGGCCTCCTCCCGGGGGGCCAGGCTCCTCTGGGCCCTTCCTTTGCCTTGTGCTGCTTGAGGCAGATGCCAGCTCCCCAGGGAGAGGGGGTGGGTGCATTTCAGAGGAAAGTGCTCTGCTCAGCTCCTCTGCGGGCCTGGGAATGCCCTCCCACTCCCCCTCTTCCAAGCCCATCCCCTGCCCACCCCTCCACTGGGATTGGGGTGGTCCCTCAGTCAACTCCCAACAGCCTCTCTCATTCCGCAAAGGCCAAACCCCTTCCTGATGAATTATTATTAGTAATTTTTATTAGCACCATTTAAAAATGTGGTTCTTTTCTTTCTTTTTTCTTAATTGGCAGCCCAATTTCTTCCCTGCACCCGCTCCAGCAAGCAGGAGAGGCCACAGGGTCCCAGGTGGGAGGATGCAGGGTGGCCCATGGGGGATAAAGAACCCCGGGCTGGGAGGCCCCTGCTTTGGAAGGAAGGGACAACAGCTACCAGCCGGCTTACACCCTCAGCCCCTGTTCCTCCTTTTTGCAAACATCCTCCCAAAGAAGGCCAATGTACGTAAAACATACAACTCTAGGGGATGATTCCACTTCCCAGAATAAATTATTAACAGTGGTGGTGAAGAAATTTGGCATTCAGGAACACAAAGTGAGGTTTGTGTGGCCTGGGGCAGTGGGTGCAGGGGAGTGGGGATGGGAAGGAAGTTGGCCACACAGGCGAGTCGAGGGCACCACCAGGATGGAGGCCCACCAGGGGCTTGTCAGGAAGTAGAGCCAGCAAAGCCCCATCTTGTCCACCCCTGAAGCCACCTCTGTGAAGCCCTGAGCGGACACGGCTAGAGACCTCTCCTCAGATCACCCGATGCTTAAACATGCGAGCTGAGTCCTTTGGTTCACCAGAAGCAGCCTAGCTGGATCGCTGTCATTGGATATTTACAGTTAAATGTGACTCCCTCTCGTGGCCCTGCAGCTGAGAGCTGTGTGTTAAAGTGTCTGGTCCACAGTACAGCCTCAACAAATACCTGTGTGTGGATGGGTGGATGCGGGAAAGGAAGAAGGAAGGGTTGTAGAAAGCTCAAAGATGAGGGAGTGCCATTCATGAACTGGGGGTATGCTGGTGACATAGGTAGCCCACCATGAGGGCACTGTCTCCAGAAGGTTCCAGATAGAGCTCACATGTGGTGCCTGGAAGCAGACTTCTCACTGAGAAGGCATGTCTGAGATCGAGGTTAGGACATGGAAATGGTAAGCTTTGATGGAAGGGAGGTTTGGAATGATCTAGAACAAGACCTGGGACGGCAGGCCAGTATAGGGTTTTAACGTGACTTTGGAGCTGGAGAGACCTGGGCTCATATCGCAGCTCTGTCAGTACATGCTGTGTGACCTGGGGCAAGTCCATTCACCTCTCTGAGCTTGTGGTGCTTCGTCTGTCAAATGAGGATGAGGCACCCCTGAGTCCCGGGGTCCTGTGCAGCTCTGCACCTGGGTACCACCCCCTGCGCCAGGGAGAGCTCAGCCACCTGACTGCCACTGCTTGTTGCAGAAACTCCCCTCCTTCCATCCCCACCTCCCAGCTGCTGAAATCCCACACACTTTCAGACCATCAGATGGAGGAAAAACAAACATTAAGGGTAACAGCTGTTTTACTTTCCAGGCTGCTAAAACAAATTCCACACAATGGGCTGGCCCAACAAAGGAGTTTATTGGCTCATGGTTTCAGAGGCCAGAAGGTTCCCTTCCTCCTGGGGTTGGTGTCTTCTGCCTGGCCGGCAATCTTTGGGGTTCCTTGGCCTTTCTGTCACATGGTGATGCACAAGGCAGCATCTTCTCCTTTCTCTTCTGGGTTCTGTTGACTTCCAGCTTCTCCCCGTGGCCTCTCTGTGTCCAATTTCCTTCACTTATAAGGACTTCAGCCATATTGGGTTAAGGCCACCCTCCTTCAATCTGGGGACAGCTTAACTCATTACATCTTCAAAAGTCCTATTTACAGACGGTTCACACCCACTGGAATAGATTAAGATTAGGAACATGTTTCTCTGGGGTACGTAACTCCAAGCCACCACAACAGCCTGGATTTTTCTGACATGAGCTGGCTCGTTCTTAAGGGGAAAAGCAAGCCCCCTCTGCAGCGCAGCCTCCACCCCATCCTCTCTTTGTGTTTGGGCTTCTGGGGCTTCTGGAGATTTCCTGTCAGGACGCCCCCTCCCTCCAGAAATTCCCCAGTGGCAGCCAAGCTCAGTGATAAGAAAAGGGAGCGACTTCCAGAAAGAGCCTGCACATTTCCGAGGCGGTGAAGGCGGGCAGCAGCCCCCAACCCTGCACCTCCTCGCCCCAAAACACTCCCAGGTGGCCTGGAAAGCACGAAGGAGGAATGAGACGTGGGTGAGATGGCAGCCCCTCCACTGCTTGTCACTCCTGTCCCTGCCCCAGTACCTGGGGCATTAGGACTGGGCAGGGCAGGGGGGGACGGACGGAAGGGGAGATGTGTGTCGTGCACTCGAGCTGCTGTCGTTCACCAAGCACTCAGTGAACGATTATGTATCGGCCGCTGACCAGTTGCCAGGCACTGTGCTGGGTGTCAGGGCCCAAGGATGAGCAGAGACTCATGGGGCACATGGTCTACCGGGGGCCCCCAGACAAGCCAGCAGGCGATACGCAGGGACGGGGGCCCAGGGAGGGCTGGCTGAGCTTGGCCCCCCACCTCCTCCCGCCACATTGCCGGGGTTACAAGCCTCTGTGTGCCCTCCTCACTTGCAACTGCCTCAGCAGAGTGAGCAGTAAAAACTGGGGAAACTGAACAGAAGTACAAAGTCTAGTAATAAGGAACCACCCAACCAAAAACAGACAGGGCCTCTGGCATGGAATCTGATTACAGCCAGGAATGTCAGGAAGCTGGGACTGGACAGGGAAATGCAAGCTGGGGGCGTCCTCAGGAAGGGCCCCATCCATCTTCTTTGCCCAGGCAAAGTTCAATGACAAACAGCACACTGCAGATTTCCACTTTTATTCCAGGAAGGATGATGCAAGGCTGCAGGGAGGCAGGGAGGCTGGAACCAGGGTCTGTGACCAAGCCCGAGTCAGGGCCATCTGCCCGGGGTCCTTGCTCCACAGGCCAGCGAGCCGCCCCTCCCAGGCCCACCTACCCCCACCCGCCCTGCACAGCATCGAGGCAAAGCCTTGCCCCACTCAGCACCTTCAGGGGCCCCCACTGCCTCCTGGTGGAGTCGAGGCTCTCTGCCTTCCCACAAGGCCCATCCCTCTGGTCCTCAGATAGCACCCCAAACTTCAGCCCTTCTGGCTGCTGGGCTCCCCCAGCCATGTCACACTTCTCCTTCTGCCCTCTGCCCTGGAGCTCCTGACTCTATTTGTCCTTCAGACTCAGCCCAAGTAACGGGGCCCCCCAGAAGCCTCCCTGCTGCCCCCACAGCCCCCCTGGATGGATAAGGGGCCCCTCCCCCAGCTTCCCTCCACCCCAGCCCTGATCACTCTCTAGGGCCAGGAACCGCATCTTTCAGCTGTATCCCCGTGCCTGACACAGACAGGAAAGGAAGGAGCATCTATTGAGCACCAACTGTGTACTAGCCACTTTCATGAAGGTCATCGCAGGTAATGCTCATGACAAACCTATGACATCCTGTCATCCTATTTTACAGGGAAGGGGAAGGGACCTCAGAAGAAGGGAGATCTCAGAGGATTCAGAGCATGGAGACTCCGCACTAGAGGGAAGGAGGCAGCCAGACGTTTCCTGGGACAGGCAGAGCGTGAATGGGGCTTGAGAAAGGAAGAGGATTCCAGCGAACACAAAAGTGGGAGAGAGAGGAGGAGGGCACTCCGGGCAGGGCAGCCCGGGAGGACTTGGCAAGGCTAACCAGGACGGTGTCACAGAGGGATCGGAGTATGTTTTGAAAAACCCTCAGAAGCAGGAAGCCTGGAAAACAGAAAGAACAGCTGGCCTGACAAGGAAACAGGGGAGGCATGTTTCAGGGAGGGGAAACCCTGGTTTACAGCCTCCGTGTAGAAAACCATTCCCAGGCACCCGAGCCTCCCGAGACAGCTCTGGGAGGCAGACTGGCTGTCCCCACCCTCCCGTGACTCACCTCTCCTCCTGCCAGGGGCCCTCCAGGACTGAGTGCTCCTTCACTTCCCGCCCCTCAGCCCTTGCAGTGGCCTCTCTGTAGCTGGGGAGAGTGTGCAGTGCAGTGTGTGTGTGTGTGTGTGTGTGTGTGTGTGTGTGTGTGTGTGTGTGTGTGTGTACACCAGGTGCAGACACACATGTGCTGGAGCAAACTAAAGGTGGGGACTGTCTTACCCCAAGACCTGCACACAGCTCTGCTCCCCAGAAGCCCCTGCACTGGGTCAGCACTGGGAGTGCACGCCCCTACTGAAATGGGGCAATTACACAGAAGTCGTCAGAGGAGTGGGGACTCTTAGCCAATGACTGACAAAGACCCCTGGAAAGAAACAAGACTTCAGAGACAGAGGAAGGCCACAGTGACAATTTGGGGGGGCACCTCATTGCACTTTTTCCAGAGTGATCGGGGGAGAAGTGATTCAGTCTCTGGCCCATCCTCCCGGCCCCAGATCAGCCCCAGGGCTCCTGGATACCCCAGACTCTGCATCTGTTGAGGCCAAGGCAGAATGCTCCCAGTGGCCTCTGACACCCCCACCCTCCCCCAGGCCCTTCCTTGCCGGCCCCTCAGCCCTCAAGTTGGCCACGTGGTTTGGCACCCTTGGAACTGGATGGGGGCCATTCATGGAGGCTGTTCCTGTGTCCATTCAAAGGAGGTCTGGGGGACTTATGGGAAAGGCAGAACTGCCTGGAGAGCCCCTTACTCCAGACTCAGTGCCCCCCCACCCCAGTGCCTTTGGGAAGGAAGACACCACTCAGGGGGAAGGGGGCACTGCTGGGGGTCCTGTCCCACTTGGCAGCAGCCAGCTCCAAGCCATAGCCACAGCTCACACCTGGCTCTTCCATCTGTCTTATACATGATTGAAGATTTAGCCAAACCACTGGTCTGACAGAATTCCCCTGAAGCCCCAGATTAATTGGTTTTTGGAATCTACTACCCAAACTGCCGAAATCCTGGGATCCCACAAGGGCTTAGATGTGGAGATCATGACCCTGAAGCCAGAACCATCAGACACCTGGGCCACACCTGCCTGCGGAATGAGCCTGGGAAAGCAGATCTGGGGTCTGAGCCTACGGGACCTGGGCTGGCAAGCATCTGAGCTCAGGGAGGCTCTGCAGGATGGGGCCTCAGCTGGTCTCCTGGGCCAGCAGCAGAAGGGCAGATGTGTGCTGAGGTTACTTACTCGAGGGGCAGCGGCACCTGGGCCTGGAGAGCCCAAGGCTGCCTGGGGCTTCCGCAACCTCTGTCCTCCCCAGCCCAGCAGGGTCAGGCAGAGCAGGCCAAAGTCACCTGCTGTCCCTCCTTCCCCATCTCTCCCCTCAAATCTTCCTTAGGAGGTGAGGAACTGGGGAAAAATGCAGAAATGTTGGACTCCCAACATGGGTTATTACTGATATTCTCAAAAACTTTGCGGTCTAACAATTTAGACGGCTTGCCCTTATGATGCTTGTTACTGCAAAGGAGAGGCTAAGCCTGCTTATAAATGTGCCTAAGAGTCTCCCCCAGAGAACCTCTTTGTTGCTCAGATGTGGCCTCTCTCTAAGCCCACGAGGCAGGTGAACTCACTGTCCACCCTCCTGTGTGGGACGACTCCCAGGGACAAGCCTGGGCCTGGTATTGTGGGACTAAGAAAGCCTTCTGGACCAAAAGGGGGACGTAAAATGAAACAAAATCAAGTTTCAGTGGCTGAGAGATTTCAAGTGGAGTTAAGAGGTCATTCTGTAGGTTATTCTCATGCATTATATAGATATCCCTTTTTAGGTTTTAGTGTATTGGAATATCCAGAAGGAAGTACCTGAAACTGTCGAACTGCAACCCAGTAACCTTGATTCTTGAAGGCGATTGCATAACTATGTAGCTTACATGCTGTGACTGTGTGATTATGAAAACCTTGTGGCTCTCACTCTCTTTATCCAGTGTATAGATAGATGAATAGAAAAATGGGGACAAAAACTAAATGAAAAATAAGGTGGGATGGGGGGATGGAATGTTTTAGGTGTTCTTTTTTAGTTCTATTTCTTTTGGAATAAGGAAAATGTTCAAAAATTGATTCTGGTGATGAGTGCACAACTATATGATGGTACTGTGAATAACTGATTCTACACTGTGGATGATTGTAGGGTATGTGAATATACCTCAGTAAAACTGTATTAAAAGAAATCTTCCTTAGGAGGAAGGAGTGGATCTGGGATTTGCCTGGAACACAGTAGGAGCTCAATAAATGCCACTTCTTCATTCAGTGCTGGGAGTTGTGTGCCTCTGGTTCAAAGGGAACCCTGGAGGCAGACTCATGTGGGGTCTGAGCTTCAGGGTCCTCAAATGCAAAAGTGCAGAGGAAACTATTAGCTATCTCACAGCCTACAGCAGAGTCTGGCTGGCAGCACATGCCATGCTAGTGTTCGCTGTTCTTATCCTTTACCTGAAAAGACGGACCCAGCTGCGTCCAAATGAGGGGTTGGGACAAAATAAAATCTAGAGTCTAGTCTTAGGGGTGGGGATATGGTCACCCTGGGTCTCCACCCTGACCTCTAACCCACACGCCCCCATGGAAGCACCATGGTGCCACACAACGGGGGGTCGGCTTTCAGCATGAGCCCAAGCAGTAACTTTTCCCACCAAAGAGGCAATAAAATCACACTTCCTTCTCCAAAGCTCCACGCACAACACTGATGTTGACAGAGGTTACAAGGCGGCTTCCAGTGATCTCTTTCTAATCCAAGAGAGAAAGGGTTCCGATTGCTTAAAGGGTTAGCCAGCGACATGGGCAGCCAGCCAGACCCCGGGAAGGGAATCCATGGGTGATAACGTTGGCAGGACGGCTGTGGGAGTCATGCCCTTCCCAGCAGCAGAGCAGCTGGCAGTTCTGGAAGGCTTACCTGCCTGGCACTGGTCAGACTGCTTCGGGGCCTTGGCTCAGTTGGAGCACGGTGGCCTCCCTGTCACATGGGCGTGACTGTCACCCCACTGCACAGTCCAGGAAGACAGAGGTACAAAGACCAAGCTGTCTGCCCAAGCTGTGGCCAGGGAGCAGCAGAGACAGGATTCCACCAGGGCCACCCGGCAGAGGCCCAGGCTTCAAACCACAACCCGACCCTGCAAACAGAGGCTGAAAATCCGCCGCCGGGGGCACGAAGCTGGCAAGTGGCCTTGCCAGCTGCAACGGGCCAGACCAGGAAAAGGGGCCACCCAGCAAGGAGCTGAAAGAAGAAGGGCCTAAAATGATGCCGCGTGCCAGGCCTGCTAGGGTTATTGCTTCTGATTAGGTGGAAAGGTGCAAAGCTGGCACCCACCATGTCTGTGGGTGCTGCAGAACCCAGGCCCGAGATGCAGGAAGACGAAGCCAGACCCAGCCCATGGGCCTGATGCCCCCCGTGCTCCCTCTAGCCCTCCCCTGGGATGAAGGAAAGAAAAGAAACCCAGGTTTCTACTGTGAACAATGAGGACAAGACAGTGGCTCCAACAGATGCTCACTCATGGGACTGAGGCAGAATCTGCTGGTTGGACTGTGGTGGTCATGACAGGACCTGTGTCATGGAAAAGGGAGAAAAACCAGGTGCTCGGGAGCTTGTCACCCACCACCTCCCTGTTGGCCCATTGGTCACCCACTGAGCTCGCTGTCACTGGTGGTGTGAACTGTGGGCAAGGCCGCACCTCACCTCAAGGCGTGGGCCAGAAAAGCCCCTGGGACTTCTGCAAAATCCTACTGCTCCACACTGCCAAGAGCATCCTAAATTAATACATCAGAAAGGGGGTTCTTGTCCACTCACCCCTATATTCATCCAAGGTCAATATGCACATTTTTTTAATGGTCAGAAGTGGGTTACTTAGGAAATAATTCTTTAAAAACTGCTCTCGCGCCCATGGTGTGTGCAAATATCTGTCCGCGTCCCTGCTTTCATTTCTTTGGGGTGTGTCCCTCCACCCCATTCCCACCAGACCCTGGGCCACCTCTCCAAGGTGGCTGCAGCCTCGCCTCCCTCCCCACCCACCACTGTGATGAAAGTACACTGTAGTGGGGCATTTGGCCTTGGCCAAAGTGGCCTTCCGGATTATTCCTTGTATTCAGAGTTGGCTTTTGGCTTAAGAAGGGGATTTTTAGTCAATAAAGGAAAAATTCTTTAAAAAACAAAAAACACAAATGCTGGCAGATACCCCAAGCTAAATCGATGGCCGCCTGTATCACTCTTGTCATCACCTGGCCATCGTCATCACTCCATAGAACAGTGGAAATGGTTTTCTTGCCACCCTTCCAGAGCTCCTCTCAGCCCCAAAGGGGAAAACTGGGCCATCTATTCACTGCTAAATGTCTTCCTGTTTTGTTGTTAATTTAAAAAATTTTCTAGGCATTCCCCATACCGCTCTGCTCCCCCCACCCACCCCCAGCCCCAAGCGTGTCATCCACACTTGCCCTTTTGCTGACGCATCTGTTGTCCTGGCACCAAGGCTCATAAACCACTTTCATTTTCACTGAGTTTTTTTTTAATCACCCCCTTAGAAACTGTAAAGAAGAACCTCTTTCTTCAGCCCCTCTGCTCGGTCAGAACACTCAAGAGTGCAAGAAATTGCCAGTCTTTGTGGGGGAAAATCTGGTAATGCTGGCTTTGCGACAGGAATTCATTAACTGAACAGCAATTCACCACCCAAAGCCTCCCTAGGTGAAGCTGGGACGTTTATGGCTGTTTCGGGCAATTTGGAAAGAACCTCTGCGATGGTAAATAATGTTGATGTTCTTACAGGAGAGAAAATAACATGATAAAAGACCAGGAGGAACTCTGTGGAATATCAGTTTCTTTCTTAGGTAGGAAGCTGTTACACAAGAAGGCAGGGTTTGCTTGGTCAGAGTTTCAATCTTATAGTATATCTTCAGCCTCAAGGATTTTATTTTCAGTTTGATTTGGCTGATACCCACTGAGAAAACATCCCAGGCCTCCAGATTAGCTGTTTCCCCTTCTCCCAGATGCTTCTGGACAGTTGCTGGAGACTCATTTCTAGACTTTGTGGTCTCGGCTTGTGGTTTAATGGTGTGTGTCCATACCAGAAGGGTTTCCTATCTCTGATGAAAGCAGAAGATGAGCTGGGACCAGACACATGGATGCCAGGCCTCCCACGGAGGGGGGCTCAGGACGTTTGATGGGGAATCTCTTGGGGCTGAAAAGGCTTTGCTGGGGCCATCTGGTTGAGAGGTTTAAAAGCTGACTGCACACTAGAATCATCTGGGGAGATTTCAAAACATTTGGGTTCTGGGCCCCACCCCCAGGGATTCCGATGTGGCAGGTCTGGGTTGAGGCCCAGGAATCTGCCCTGCTGCTTCATTGGAGACCCCTGGTCCACCCCTGCCCCCTTAATCTATAAAGCAGAACTGGACTCGGGGTGGGGAAGTCAACCAGGAGCCAACCACCTGGGTTACTGACCTAAGGAATATAAGTTCTTGTTTAGTTATACCCCACCTAACTCTAGATCTGAGGCTGGGCCCCTTGCCTGGCAGGCATTCTCTCTAGCAGCTGGGCAAGGTGTGGATGTGTGAGCATGTGTGTTTGTGTGTGTGTGTGTGTGTTTAGGGAAGTGTGTTCCTATGTGGAACATCTACTGAATGTCCCAGGCCCTATATCTTCATCATCTCATTTAATCCTCACTTCTATACTGTGAAGCAAATATCCCCATTTTGCAGAAGAGAAAAACAGGGGCTCAGAGAGGCTGTCATTTGCTCAAGGATACACAGCTGGTTAAACGATCCAGTTGGGATTTGAATCCAGGTGGGCCCCTCTTTAGCTTATGCTTAAATACACCAGGAGACCCTCTCCACATTGGTCTAGTTTAGACTTCCGTCACCGCCAATAGGACAACCTTCTCCTCCATTCACCCAGCTGGCCTGATCCTCATGCTGTAGCTTATTTCCAATGCCTGTCCCCCCCCCCACCTTATTTTCAGTTGATTTTTAATCTCATTCAGCCTAATGACCTCTGGTTCACTCTTGCACTCTTTCAGGGTTGTTCAGTGTTTCATGTTTGTGCATTTTGACGTAAAGTGGAGTACTCAGTCCTTGGGGCGGGGACCACAGGGCACCACGTCTCCCTACCCAGGGCCAAGCCCACCAGCTCCCAGCAGACAGTCTGACTATAATGGCAAAAGGCTCCAAGCAAGTGGGTAGGCCCAGGCTCCTTTGGTTACAGCTCCTCATAAAAGTCCCTGTCCAGATGCACAAATTGAAGTCTGGTGGCTTGACGGGCAGAAGGGAGCCGGTGTAGCCACAGGAACCTGAGGAAGGTCGGAGAGCTGGGCCGAACGAAGCTGGTCACCCGGGGTTGTGTCCTGGGAAACGAGAGCCCCTGAAGCTTTGACGCAAGGGGCTGCTGAGCCTCTGCAGCCCGTGTCAGTCACCACGTGTGCTGTCTGTCTCCTGCACGGCTAGATGGACAGCCCCAAACGCAAGAACCCATCCTATGCAACTGGTAGCTCCAGGGCCTGGCTCTTTGTTTATCTGTTTATTATTTTTTGCTATTTTGCACCAGTTGATGAAAGAATGAAAGGCAACCCCAAATGAAATTAGGATTCAAGTTTTCCCGATGGCTGTTTCTGCCCCAGTAAAGACATCGTTCATCTGTGGCACACTGACTTGGAATTTATGACAAATCCAGGTGAGAGCGAGCCTGGGGATCACCTTTGTTCAATGAATAAATCTTTGGCTGAGTCAATTAACAGCGTAACCAAGTCTGGAGAATACTTAAGTTACGCAGGCAAATTGTTCTAAATACTTTAGCAGCACCATATATATACAAATAGTTGATAACTGAATTGCCTACCATTGTTTAGCAATATTCCATAATTCAGGAAGTTTCCCACTCACCCCCACACAAAAAACACATCAGTTTGAACTAATCCTATTTAACTATATTTGATTGCCTCCGATTAAACGATCCCCATTTCAGTTTATCGCCCTCACTTTTGGAGGTTATTGACACCCAAGTAAGTCGCTGACTGCCCGAATACACACATGCACACCCACAAATGTGTCAGGACCTTCCCTCATTTTAAGTTGACTTTTAATCTAGTACAGCTCCCACATCTGAACCTACCTCTGCTTTCGGCCTCTTTGTGCCTTCTCTTTAATTCTTCACCCCTGCGGCACTTCCCAGGCCAAAGCTCTCCACAAGCTGCTGTCAGGAGGGACAGATTCATGCCCCCCACTTGTGCTGGCTGCTACTCCACTTCTGCAAAGACAACACAGTAAACAGAAAAAAGGAAAATCAGCCTCCAAAAACAGCAGGCTTTAGGGACCCAGGTTCTTTCCAATATTTGTTCCTTTAAGCCGGCAACTCTATTTCTGAGAATCTGCCCTAAGGAAACCATAGAATCCACAGTGCTCCTCCTTCCAGAAAAGACCAGAAATCACCCGAGTGCACAAGAAGGGAACGGGTGGGTAAAGCGCTGGTTAGCCGTGTGACATGAGATTGCGTTGCCACTAAGAAATTGCTCACGATGTGTTTATGATAATCTGAGAAAAGTTTCCATTTACTGTATTTCACATTTAAGATGCCATTGACTGTGAGACATACATTGTTTCATGTCACTTCATGTCCCACCAAGAAAGAAAAATTGCTGAGGATGGGGTTTCTAATAAGAGGCATCTAAATAAAGCTGGGACACGAAAGGTCTCTTCCCTTGCTGTATGGGCTAATGATAAATAGCCCTGCCAGGAAGAAAGAGGCAATGCAGAAATGGCCAAGCTCAACCTTGGCCCCAGGTGGAGGGAGGGAAAGGAATTGCCTCTGAGAACATGAACAAGCCAGCATACATCCAGGTTTGAGTCTGAAACACCTCAGGCAAATACTGTAACTGAATTTAATTTAAACTTAAAGTCATTTCAAGTTGGCAGTGCCCCGAAATGACTGGCAGAAGCAAACCCAGATACCCTCTGCAAGAGCTGGATTTCAACGCAGGTTTATGGTTCCTGGGAAACAACATCAATTGTACCATGCAAGATTTGGAGATGCCAAAAGGTGAAAATACCCAAGTCTTAGAATGGACATTAAGCAAAAGAGCAGGAAAAAAAGGGTATGTGAAAATGACATCTGTTTGCAGAGAAGACCATAACATTTCTAAGGAAATACAATCAAATATTAATAGTAGTTTTCTGTGAGTGGTGAGATTAGGGTTGTTGTTGTTTTTTCCCTTTAAACACAGCATTTTCCAGATTTTCTAAACTCAGCATGTATTTAGTGGCTGTGCTGGTTTGAATCTACTATGTACCCCAGAGAAGCCATGATCTTTTTTTTTTTAAACAGTTTTATTGAGGTATAGTCACACACCCTACAATCATCCACAGTACACAATAAACCATTCACAGCACCATCATATAGTTGTGCATTCATCACCAGAATCAACTTTTGAACATTTTTCTTACTCCAAAAAAATAAAAATATAAAAGAATGCCCAAAAATTCCATCCCCCCACCCTGTTCCACCCTATTTTTCATTTAATTTTTGTCACCATTTTTTTACTCATCTGTCCACACACTGGAAAAAAAGAGTGTGAGCCATGAGGTTTTCACAATCACATAGTTAGTCATACCATGTAAGCTACATAGTTACATAATCGTCTTCAAGAGTCAAGGCTACTGGATTGCAGCTTGACAGTTTCAGGTATTTCCTTCTAGCTATTCCAATACACTAAAAACTGAAAAAGGATATCTATGTAGCACATAAGGATGCCCTCCAGAGTGACCTCTTGACTCCATTTGAAATCTCTCAGTCACTGAAACTTTATTTCGTTTCATTTCACATTCCCCTTTTGGTCAAGATGTTCTCAATCCCATGATGCCAGGTCCAGGCTCATCCCAGGAAGTCATGTCCCACATTGCCAGGGAGATTTACAGCCCTGGGAGCCATGTCCCACATAGGGGGGAGGGCAGTGAGTTCACTTGCCACACTGAAGCCATGATCTTTTAATCTAATCTTGTGGGTGCAGACTTATCGTGGGTGGGATTTTTTTTTTAATTAAATTCAGTTTTATTGATATATATTCACATACCATACAGTCATCCATGGTGTACAATCAGCTGTTCACAGTACCATCATATAGTCATGCATTCATGACCCCAATCTCTTTTCGAACATTTTTCTTACATCAGAAAGAATCAGAATAAAAAATAAAAGTAAAAAAGAACACCCAAATCATCCCCCTCATCCCATCCTATTTTTCATTCAGTTTCTGTCCCCATTTTTCCACTAATCCATCCATACACCAGATAAAGGGAAAGCGATTGTGGGTGGGATCTTTTGATTAGATCATTTCCATGGAGGTGTGGCCCTGCCCACTAAAGGTGACTCTTGATTAGTTAGTTTACTGGAGTCCTTAAGAGAGCTAAGACTCAACACTGACCAAGGACACTTGGAGATGGACACAGAAAGACATTTGGAGATGCTAAGAGATGAAGCCCAGAGTTTGCCCTGGAGAAGCTAAGTGAGAACCCACAGATGCTTAAGGAGAAAGCCACTGAAATCAGCAGCTGAAAACAATGCAACCCAGGAGCAAAGGACCAGCAGACGCCAGCCACGTGCCTTCCCAGCTGACAGAGGTTCCGGACGCCATTGGCCTTTCCTCAGTGAGGGTATCCTCTTGTTGATGCCTTAGTGTGGACACTTTTATGGCCACAGAACTGTAAATCTGTAACCTAATAAATCCCCATTATAAAAGCCAATCCATTTCTGGTTTATTGCATTTCAGCAGCATTAACAAACCAGAACAGTGGCCAAATAGGAAACAGGAGAAATAGAACAGGGTGCCGTGAACAGGGAGGGGGATGACTTTAGATGGGATGGTCGGGGATCCCCTGAAGAAGCCAGCCTCGGAGAAGCCAAGGGAAAAATTCACCGCTGCACCCTGCACAGGCGTGGTAGAGGAGCAGATTTAATCCATGTTTGTTAAATACATAAATGACTTAAGTGACGAGTGCATTGGGGGCGGGGGACAGGGAGCTACTAAAGCACCAGCCTAGGTCTCAAGGAGCCCCGTGCAGAGTCTGGCTCTCGATGTGCCCTTCTCCCTGGACTGCACCATGGGTGGGGCCGGGACACCCACGGGCCATCAGCAGGGCACGGGGGAAAGTCTGCAGCTGCGGGTGTAGCTGAGAACCGCAGCGGTGGACTTGGCCTTGGATTTCTCATCTGTGAAATGAGATTAGTGCCTATTCCACCTCAGCCTCCCAGAGTCAGCTCCAAAGGACACAGTGCTCTGAGTTACTGAGCCCAGGCCAAGCACGAGGGGCTGGTGCACCCCGGAAGCTCCACGCAGGCCCCCGTGACACCGCCCTGCAAACTGAGACCCATTAGCTTAGGACAAGCGGCTTTGTCTCAGGCAGATGACCTTGCTGTGTGCTCAGCAAAGGGTAAAGATGCCACATCAGCTCCGCCTTCCTGCCCACCTGTGCCGTCCTGGGTACACAGGTCCAGCCCTGTGCTCGAAGCTGCGGGTGCAGAGTGGGAGCAGCAAACAGAGGCTGGCGATGTCCTGCGTGGGAGCCCCGGGACCTCAGCGGAGAGGGGAGGCTTCCCAAGGAGGGAACATGGGGCGGGAACAAGAGCCACCCTTGAGGCAGGAAGACTGAGCATACTGGTGGGTTTCACACATTGTTTCATTTTTCCCTCATGACTGGGGTAATGCAGGGCATCTCCGTCTCCCAGATGAGAGCATGGAGGCTGTTACTTGCCGAGGTCACAGAGCTTGCCAATGGCAGTGCCAGGATTCGCACCTGCCTTGGGATTCCGGACTCCATGCTCCCTGGCACACTGTCATACCGGTGAGGGGTGCGGGGTGTGTGTGTATGTATGTATGGGTGTCTGTGTGTGTGTTTGTGAGCTGGGGGTGGGGAGCAGGTCAGAAGGCAGGTCTGGCTGGGGCCTGGGGGCCAAGGGTAGTTAGTGGTGGGCACTGAGGCTGGCACACAGGGCACTGAGGCTGGCACACAGGGCCACGGCTCCCTTGAGAAGAGCTGACGTGAGCAAAGCCGCACATCAGTCTGAAGGGGGAGCCTCCTGGACTTTCTGTACAGGTCATCCTCCTGCCCCCAGCCACCCATGCGGGAGGACAGGCAGCAAGGGGATCCTGCCCCTGGGGCTGGGCCAGGGCCCAGGAGGAAGTCTGACTCCCACCCTAGTTCCAGAGGCTCAGAGGAATGGGCCCAGTGTGACTGGGTCCCTGGGAGCCCAGCCCTGTCACACTGGTCTGTGTAGGGAGGGGGCTCAGGCAAGGAAGCCCACCCTCTCCCAGAGCAGTGACCTCATGGGGCAGCACATACTCTTGCTTGGGGCAGGAAAAGCCGAGCTGGATCTGATCACTGGAAGTAAGCAGAATTCTATAGATGCCCCCCAAATTCCAATCCCCTGGTTATTCAATCAAACACTAATCTAGGTACTGCTGCAAAGGGGCTTTGCAGATGGAATTGAGGTTACTAACAGGCTGGCTTTAAAATAGATTATCCTGGATTATCTAGATGGTCCCAATGTAATCACATGAGCCCTTCACAACAGAAGAGGAAGGCAGAGGGTCAGTCAGAGAGATTCAAAGCTGGAGACAGACACGACTCACAGTCGGCTACTTGGGAGAGGCCACAAGCCAGGGAATGCGGGTGGCCAAGAGGGACCCCAGTTGAGCCAGCAAGGAATGGGGGACCTCAGTCCTACAACCACATGGACTGCATTCTGCCAACAACCTGCATGGACTTGGAAGCAGATTCACCACCAGAGCCACCAGAAATGACCACTGACACCTGGATTTCAGCCTCAGCGACTCACACAGAGAAGCCCTGAGCCATGCTGTGCAGACTTCTCGCTGGCAGAAACTGTGAGATGTAATAAGGGGGTGTTCGTTTAAGCAGCTAAGCTAGTGGCAGCTGAAGGAGTCTAATCCACCAGCCCTCTGCAGAACCACGCTGGCCGGGGAGTGGGCAGCAGGGAGCCTGGGCTGCTGGCGGTGAGAGGCTGCAGCCGTGGCTGCTGGTCCCGCCTGGCCCACTGGAACCAGGGAGGAAAGAAAATGCCAGGTCCAGGGCAGGACCCTCAAGTCATGAGTAGGGTGGGATTCCTCCACTCACTCATTCATTCACCACAGTTTTCAAATACCTGCCATGAGGTTTCCCAGGCCTTGAAGCCCTGCTCTGGGCCTCGGAGGACTGGGAAGGAGAGAGAGGTTATGTGGGTGTGGGTGACCCCAAGGAGAGGACAGCAGGGCCACGGCACACTCAGGGGATGGCAGTGGACTGGCAGGGCTGGCACAGGGACCATTAGAAAGGGACTTGGCCGGCAGGTGGGCCCCACAGGTGCGGCCAGGAGTTGGGGGGTCCAGGCCTGGGGCTGGGGAAGCCAGCTGAGGGGATGTCAGTGGACCCTCACCCTGCAGCTTCAGCACCCGGGAGCCAGGCTGTGAAGGCAGCAAGGACACACGACACCATGACAGATCACCTCAAGGCCACCTTCCTGCCTTAAATGGGGCACCCACAGATGGGAAAAGAAGTTCCCAACTCCTGTCCCTGCCGCGAAGCTGGCAGCAGAGGTGCCAAGGCCACCTGTCTCCCAGGGTGGGCCCAGGAGTGTTTACGGCTGTGCTAACAAGGCAGAGGCTTGGGGGGCTGCCAGAGGGCCCCTCACCTCTACATGCTTAACTGTCTTCAGCGTAGTGAAATGGAGTTCACGTTTCTTTAAACGCAAAGTGTTTTCCATGCATGGCTTCATCCAGTCCTCAAAACGATCCGATGTGCTTTCATTAGCCCGTTTTACAGATGAAGAGGAAGTTGGAGTGGTTCAGGGGTTTTCAATATTGTTTTTGCTGGCACAAATTTTCTTGAAAGGAAATAGCACAAGAAACCCAAGATGCAAATTAGAAGCAAATTAGAGCAACTCTGGCTGGGCTGTTAAGGGAGAAAGGCTGGAGTCCCATTTAGCAACCCCTTTCCACAGTGACTCCTGGGGGCTCCTCAGAAACCAGGGGTCTTGCTGACAGGCTCCATCTATGAAATTAGGGCATATGGCTGAGCCCTAGGGCCTGGCTGGGCCCGATCAGCTGGGAGACCCTCCCCAGGTACACCTGCTTGCCGCCGGCTGAGGTGGGAGTGGGTGAAGGCCGGGCTGGGACAGCCCACCCCACAGCATGGTCCCTGAACATCCTGTTGACGCCGGCATGTCCAAGAAAGCTGGCTCTGGGTCCAGACTATGGATGGCCCCACTTCCCTCCAGATGGGCCGGGACAAGGCCGGGGCCAGGAGGGCCCCTGGCAGGCACAGAATTTATTCCTTCCTTGTTAGCCCACGGAGGCCCTGACGCTGACACATTCCTCAGATGACCCCTGTCTCAGAGCCCATTACGTGTGTGTCAGTATCCTGCACCCCCTGCCATGGGAGCCCGGGTTACATGGTCCCTGAGGCCGAAATGCACAGACGACAAGCAACCAGTTCAGTGCAGAGAAGGGAGGGAAGGAGCTTCCCGGGTGGGCCCAGGTGGCCAGAGGGGGGCGGGGTCCACCTCATAGACCTGCTGCAGCCGACTGGCCCCTGGAGAACTCACAGGCAAGCACCCCAACTTAATGGGCTGGGAAAAATGAGGCCCAGAGGGAAGGTTTCTCAGCTAGTGGGTGGCAGGGCCTGGACTAGAACCCAAAGTTCTTGGCCTCTGGGTCCAGCACCATTTTTGCCCAGCACAGGGTTCTGTGGGGATCAGACTGGGGCAACGGCACGGGGGCTGTGGCCCTGAGCCCTGATTTGCAGTAGGGTTCTGCTCCTACCTGCCAGAAGGGGACCAGAGGCAGGAAGCACCCCATCTCCTGCTTCCCCAGACTTTGTCTTGGGGGCCCTGCCCTCCACTCCTGGGTGAAAGGGGCACTATAACACCACTGCTGCCGCCCAGCCATTTCCCAGGCTGCTGGTGGCCGCCAGCCCATGGGCTCCGAGCCCCCACCCCACCCCATGCGCTGACCACACACACGGGACCCCCTCCTAGACCCCTAAGTGGGCCCAGGGACACACCCACCGTCCCTCTGTCACACACACACAGATCCGTGCTCCCCACGCGGTCCTCGCACAGGCACGCCCGCCCCGTGTACATTCAGTTACACGGGCGCCCCCACTCTCGCCGGCCACCCGCCCACGCTCGTGGTCACTCGCGCCCCGCCGTTCCCACCCCGCTGCCTCGCGCCCAGCGCTGGAGCCTCACCGCGGGCGCCGCGCCCCTGGCGGTCTCCAGGAGAGCACAGGCGAGCGCCCCGCGCGGGGAGGGCACCCCTGGAAGCCCCGCCCCCGGGCCCGCCCCCACCCGCCGCGCTCCGCCCCCCGCCCCCGCCGGCCCGGAGGATGTGAGCTCACGCCCGCCTCCCCGCGCCGGGCGCCGCCAGGAAGCGCCCGCCCCAGGTCGCGGCCCGCTCGCTGCCAACGGGCCGGCCGGGTAGTCGGCGACGCGCCAGGACCCCGATCGGGGCCGCCCGACCCCCGACTCCCGACCCCGACCCTCCCGGCGCCGCCCGCAGGAGGTGCGCTCCCAGCGCGGACGGGGCTGCGGGCGGCGGGGCCCTGGGAGGGCCGCGCTCCGACCTGCTGCGGCCCCCTCACCGCACCCCCACTCCCCGCCGGCCGCGGGAGCGCGCGCCCGCACGCCACGCCCCCCGCGCTGCCGGCCGCCCACGTGGCCGCGCTTGCACGTGCTCCGGCCTGCCGGGGCCGCGGGTGGACACCTCCGGCACGCGGGGCGCCGAGGACGAGAGGGCTGCCTCCGCCATGAACCCGCGGGGCCTCTTCCAGGACTTCAACCCGAGTAAGTTCCTCATCTACGCCTGCCTGCTGCTCTTCTCGGTGCTGCTGCCCCTCCGCCTGGACGGCGTCATCCAGTGGAGCTACTGGGCCGTCTTCGCCCCCATATGGCTGTGGAAGCTCATGGTCATCGCGGGCGCCGCGGTGGGCGCGGGCGTCTGGGCCCGCAACCCTCGCTACCGCGCGGAGGGCGAGGCCTGCGTGGAGTTCAAGGCCATGCTGATCGCCGTGGGCATCCACCTGCTGCTGCTCATGTTCGAGGTCCTGGTCTGCGACAGGGTGGAGAGAGGCACCCACTTCTGGCTGCTGGTCTTCATGCCGCTCTTCTTCGTGTCCCCCGTGGCCGTGGCCGCCTGCATCTGGGGCTTCCGGCACGACCGGTCGCTGGAGCTGGAGATCCTGTGCTCCGTCAACATCCTGCAGTTCATCTTCATGGCCCTCCGGCTGGACAGGATCATCCACTGGCCGTGGCTGGTGGTGTTCGTGCCCCTGTGGATCCTCATGTCGTTCCTCTGCCTGGTCGTGCTCTACTACATCGTCTGGTCCCTCCTGTTCCTGCGGTCCCTGGACGCGGTCGGGGAGCAGCGGAGGACGCACGTGACCATGGCCATGAGCTGGATCACGATCGTGGTGCCCCTGCTCACCTTCGAGGTGCTGCTGGTGCACAGACTGGACGGCCACAACACCTTCTCCTACATTTCCATCTTCGTGCCTCTTTGGCTGTCTCTGGTAACGCTCATGGCGACGACGTTTAGGCGGAAGGGGGGCAATTATTGGTGGTTCGGTATTCGCAGAGACTTCTGCCAGTTCCTGCTGGAAATTTTCCCATTTTTAAGAGAATACGGGAACATTTCATATGATCTGCATCACGAAGATAGCGAAGATGCTGATGAAACATCACTTCCAGACGCTCCTAAAATTGCCCCAATGTTCGGAAAGAAGGCCAGGGTAGTGATAACTCAGAGCCCTGGAAAATATGTTCCCCCACCTCCAAAGTTAAATATTGATATGCCAGATTAAGCTCTACTTCTAGGGCGGGCCTGTAAGTGGAGTAGAAACCCTATATATGTACACGCACACACATCCCAAGCCCACCTTACTTTGGCCTCTGTGTTCATCCATCCCAAACCTGGTCCTGGAAACAGGGCTCCAAACACCTTCATCTCACGCCTGTTTGAGTTTGATGCTTGCACGTGACTCCTCAGTATGCACCATAGTTGGAGGCTATTTTAATACATGGCTGGGGTGTATGTGGTGTGTACACATACCTGTGTGAGAGAACTCACTTTCCTGGTCAGTGCTTAAAGTGCTAACTGGGAGCAGTAAGTTGAATTATTTTGGTAGGTCTTCAGAAGAAATAACTACATAGCTGTTTTTAATTTTTTTAAGTGGTAACATACGTATGAAAAGCATTGTTTAAAAAAGTATTTTTACACATTGCTAGTCTAAAATTGTATTTCAGATTGCTCCTGTTGTGACATGATCGATAGCAAATGTAAAGAATTCCTTTTCCCACCAGTTGTTTATAAGCCTCATAGTTGTTCTTGTTACTGTTTGGACCATTTCTTTAGGCTTTACTGATACTGGTCTTTAATATCCAAATAGATATTTCTAATGGAGCGAACCCATGCATATATAGTATTTATATGAATATTTTAGCAATGTAATATGTTGAGCTCTGGTTCTGTGCAGTAAAACATTATTTTTTCAGCTTTTATATTAAGATATATGTCAATTGCAGGTGTCCTTAAGATTGCTTAATATGTTAATAGGTACCCAGTGTGGGGTTTTCAGGGATTGGAAACCCTGTGGACCTCGGCATTCAGGAGTTAAGTGGCTCAGGTCTGAACAGTTTGCACGTCTTTCCTAGTACCCGTCAGGAGAGGGATGAGCCACTGCCCTTTGGGAACAGGTGGCAGGCCGGCCCTGGGTACCAAGGCACAAAGTGACACTGTTAATTGGCACATTGAATTTTTGCACATGAGGTAGTAGCATCTCTTCAAGAACAACCAAAATGAGTAACAAGTGGTTTGTCCATTTCTAAGAACTTTAGAATATCAGTTGGCCATAAGATAAAGCAGAACCCCACATTGGAAAACTGAAGAGAGTGGTCTTAGCCAAAAACGGCCAACTGTATTGGGTATTATTTTAAGGTCCAAACTCTTTGATGTGCCTGCAACAAGAAAACAACAGTTCAGGTTATTTTTTTTTAAATAAATATAATGTTTCTTTAGGTCCTGGTGGTAGATCAGGGACTCGGGGAGGCAGAAACCAGATCCTGTGAGAGTGATGTTCTTCTGACTGAGACCAAATAAAGATTTTTAAAAGGAGGTTAAAATCAAAAGGAGTATTGATACCTTGGGAGAAGCCTGAAGGGCAGGCGATTTTGATTATAAGCAACTTTTAAAAAATTATCTAAACTGGGATGGATCCATGTGAATTAAGTAAATACACCCTTTGCCCTGCCCGTGGGGCAGACCTGTTCAGTTTGAATAAAAATGAAAGGATAAACTTAAATTCACTTTCTTTGCCCTGTTTAGAACAGGTTAAAATAAGATATTTGGGACTGCAGTGAACTACAGAATGCTAGCACAAAAGCCAGCCCTGGGAGCGGGGCCCCGAGTCGGAGGGCACCCCAGCTCACTAGTGGGCCAGGGCTCAGCTGAGGCCTCGCACACTCACACAGCTGACGGTTTGTCAGGATTTTGGAAGTAGCCCGCAGCAGTGATGTAGTATTTCATTAGGAAGGTTTCATTCATTCATTCCCTCATGCAACAGATCTCTCTGAGCACCTCCTCTGAGTGAGCATGAGGCTGGGCAGTGGGGATGCTGTGGGAGAACAATTCCACTTGGCCCCTGCCCACCCTGAGCTTATAATTAAAGGTGAGAGGGCAATAAGACAGCTCGTCGTGGCTGCTTACCGCTAGGAGGGACCCTACCAAGAGCTGGTCACACAAGAGGCTTGCAAGGATGTGACTGTCCTCAGGGTGACCCTCACCTGGAACTCCAGACCCATCTTTGTTTTCAGGAGCCCCCGTCCTCCCCTCTACCGCCAAAGAACATCTCCACCACCTTGACTCATGTGCTTCAGGAAGGTTCAGGAGTGAAGGAGCAGGTGTTGCTGGAGGAGTTGAGGAACGGTTTTGGGGGTTGCAGGGAGGACACCAGCTCACCTGGTGACAGTTCCAGGCTGGGGGCTTGTAAACCTCAGTGGATTCTTTCCTGCTGGGATGGTTCCCTGCCCACACCAGCGTCTTCTCAACCCCTCAGTGCCAAGATGTCCTGGAGTTGGAGAGCCAGCTTCAGAAGTAGGATCCCCACCTCATGCCCCAGTGGGCCATCCCCGTTAGACGTCTTTCCTGCCCCAATGCCATGAGGTAACCAGAGGTAGTGACAGTTTGTAGAACGTTCTTTAGCCTGGAGAAGTGAATACAACCTGCACCCAGGGACCTGATGGCCACACAACTCAACAGCAACCCATGAAATTTAGCCTGGGTCAAGTTCTGTAATTCTAGTTTCACGTTTTTCACAAGAGATGATACATTTGTCAGCTTTTGCTGCAAAACTTCCTCAAAGATCTCAGTGGCTTACAACCACAGATTCCCGCTCGGGTCCACACCTTAGTTGGCTGTGGCGGCTCCTCTCCAGGCCGTGGATCTGGTCCAGGTCTGCACCCTGAGGGTACTCCTTACTTGGTCCCAGCCGAGGGAGCAGCATTGCCTGGGACGTGCTTTTCTCAAATGACAGGAGTCTGAGAGGCCAAGCCAAACCTGCAACACAAATCCAGCATCTTCTCGAGTGGGATGTCTGCCAGGTCAACTCACAGTCCATCCAAGCCCGTGGCCAAGCCCAGCATCAGTGGGGTGGGCAGCCCACAGCCAGGGAACGACACTGGGGGGCATAGGCCTACAAATTTAAAACGTCAGAGGGTAGCTTTTGAAGCCTAGAGGGGAATCATAAAATTGGTGGTACTAATTTCTTTAGGCTGGTAGAACATGAATGATTTTCCCCTCTAGTTAAAAACATTCTGTAATTAAAAAAAAAAAAATCTGTTGTTTTAATTAGAAGGGAGTCTGTTGAGAGGGCTGGAGGGAGGTGGGGATTGAGGCAGAAGGAGGTAGGCCCTGCGTCCAGACCCCTCTGTCACCAGGACAGAGTCCCTGGGGCTCCATGCAGGCCAGGCTTTGTGAAAGGGCCCCCAGAATGCATCTGGGGGGCACAGCAGGCTGCCATAGAGAGGGCAAGCCCGGGCCTCGCAGACCCAGCTGGTGGAACCACAGGGAACGAGCAAGAAGAGGTGGAGGCAGGACAGGCCTCCGCAACAGACCGGACGGAGGAGGGAAGCAGCCCTCCCCTGGGTTCTGGTTGGCAAGCACGAGGCCCCACAGGACTGACTTGGGCAAGAAGGGAAATTGTCAGGAGGCAGCAGCTAGCTCCAGAGTTGACAAAGACTGGGATCAAGCTCACCTAGCGTTTACCCAGCTGGAAGCCCACTCAAGGTCACACTTCTGGAACCATCCAGGAGGACACTGCAGCTGGTACTGTTGGCTGCGTGACCGTGCCACCAAATCGGTGCAGTCATTGTCGTCCCTGCTGTCATGAGTAATGTCCCAGCTGCCCCTGCACTGAGCAAAAGGCCAGGAGGGAGCCTCAGAAATCCATCTGAGAAGAGAGATGCACTGGCCTCTGGGGTCTAGCAGATGGAGGCAGGACTGTGCCCAAAGCTCAGTGGAGGATCTGCCGGAAGAGGAAGGGCAGATGCTGGGCGACCAGAGATGCTGACAAGAGTCCACCACGCATGCTCCTGGTGGCCGTCCATCACGCGCCATCTTCCCACACTTGCACTTCAGAACCAGAGCTCCCCTGGAACATAACACCCCCATGTGCCCAGCAGAAGCCGTACTGAGGGCAGGACCCATCCCAACTGCTTGCTGTGACTTCCTCCAGACCCAACCTAGGCTTTTTATTTGGGGGTGGGGGGCTTCCTCCCCCAGCTCTGTCATGGTTCTCTGTATATTCTAGAATCTATGAACTAAAGCCACCTACCCTGACAGGCCCCATATCCTAGTGCTGCCCAAGGCCCAGGGGTTCACCGGGTCCTTCCTTTCCCAGCTCTCCATCTCGGGAAGGCCACGGTTTCCTCAAGTACTTCAAGTGAGACAGCAGGCCACGACGGGCCAAATGCAGGCCAGAGGTTAGAGATCTGCAAAAATGCAGCACAGCACTGCTCTTCTCACTAGATTTTATTTTGGAAAATATGGTTATTTTTTCATGAGAAATACATTATTTTTATTAACAGATAATGGATTAATTATTTTAAAATGAGTTATTAAATATTTTAAAAGATTATTGGCTTTAATATCCACCATGGTGAACGTTGACAGGTCCACCTCACATAACTAAAGCTCCTGAGAACTGCTGCCCTACAGTATGGTGGGAGAAAGCGAGGAAAGACAGAAAACTTGGATTATATACATTAAAATATATATGGCATAGCAAGGAAGGAAACCTATTACCACATGATGCATAGATGCTTACGCATAACATAATATGCACATACAGAAGCTTATTTCTGCAGCAGATTGCAGGATGGCTTCCCTCCTGCATTCTCTGACTCCTCTGAGCTCCCTCTGTCCTCTGCCAGCATCTTGGTGTGTCACTTAGCCCAGTGAGGTGACGCACACTTACGTTCCAAGGGGAGCCTGGGCCCTTTGCTGGTCCTGCTGGCAGAGGGCTGCTGGGGTCCTTTAGTCCATCTCCCCACCAGGCATGGAGGCACTAGAGGGGCCTGGGGGCCGCCTGTTTCCCCTTGACCATGTTGTGGTGTGACGGCTCCTGACTCCCAAGTGAAATGGGGGTGGGCTGTCACGTACCACCACCCCCCGCCCGGGCTCCCAGCCGCATGTGGCTGTTTTCAGGATGTCCTGTTGGTTAAACTGCTTTGCAGAGGGGAGGAGGGAGGGGAAGTGGGTTTTGAAACGTCCCTCCACTGCAGCTCTCCCTGCCCCGCACCCCAGGCCTCAGCCGCCCTGGCTCCAGGGCACCCTGTGTGAGGGGCATCGGCGAGACCCACGGGCCCCTTCAAGTCCTTGCCCCACCCAGACCCCTCAGCCCTGTCACAGCGGCCTGCCCTCCTAGATAGTCGCCCTCCTTCCTCCTCCCCGCCCCGGGGCCTCCTCCTCTGACCTCATCTTGGCCTGAGCAGCCACCAGCCCTCCCCGTCCCCGTCACGCTTGCCTCCTGACCTGGCACTTCCAGGCTTCAGCCAAGGGTGGGCGTTATGTCAGGAGTTCAAGGTCCACCAGCCTGAGACCTTTCTGGAAGCCAGTGCCCCATATACCCTATAAACAGCAACCAATGACAACAAAGTCCGAAGGCCCCTTCTGTCTGAGGCAGTTGCTCCCGATCAGCACTGACAGCCAGCCAGGGCAGCCCTGAGTGCCCACCCCCACCCCCACCTCCCACTACCCAGCACATCGACCGGCAGGTGTCTCTTCCCACCTGGGAATATTCTGAGCTTCTCTAAGGCCCTTTCCTCAAGGCCTGGCTTGCACCTCTGTCTCTCAGCCCAGCCTCCCACCCAGTCTGGCACCCCTGCCTCTCATCCCCTGGGGCTGGATGCCTGCCCTGGTCTCCCGACTGGCCCTGAGAACCACGTGGGACCCTGTCGCAGCCAGGGGTGCATGCTGGGACCCACAAACACCAAGCCCCCACAGGAGCTGGGAGATCAGGGTGGACCAGCTAGGCCCAGCCTCGCCCCAGGAGGGCTCCTTCTCAGCAGCCCCCAGGCCGACCGGGCGTCAGCTTCCAGTCTGAGGGTCCCACATGGCCGTCCTCTTTCCATGAAGCGGAGGCAGGGCTTTTTGGGATGTCCCGAGGCAGGCCGACCCGCAGACCCGCTGGGAGAGCCCTGGGAGGGGCGTTTCTGAGGGGGCTGTGCTGATGCCCAGAGAGTGGGAGGGTGGGGCCCCCACTGAGGGAGGAGAGCCGCCCCCATGCCACAAGGGCAAGCGAATCAGCGGAGCACCAAAGACAGCAAGCACTGAAGGGCACAGCCAGGGACCAGGCCTCACCCCCACCTGGCACACACTTCCCCAGCACAAAACATAGGCCAGGGCGGGGGAGCCTTGACAGGTGAAGCACGGCCCCTGCCCTTGAGAAATCCCCAAGCTTGAGAGCCATGATCACGCAGGGAGGTGCCTCAAATACAGTGATGGGTGCACCGGGAGGGGTGCCCTCCAGCCCTGCAGGCCCTCAGGTGTGCCCCGAGGAGGGGGAGGCAGGGCGAGCCTGCAGGACAGGTGACTCAGCTCAGGCCGTGGCCCCAGGGCCTGGAGCTGAATGAGGAAGTATCTGTCAGGATGCCTTTGGCCCCAAAGGATAGGACTAGAACAAGAGAGAATGTTACCAGAAATCCAGAGGCAGGGTGGCCGTTTGGCTAAGTCCTCAGTCCAACTCATCAAGGAAGGAGGTGTCCTCGCTTGCCAGGGCAGTAGTGACACAGTGCTACAGTCTGGTGGGCTTAAACAACAGGAAAGTATTGTCTCCCTGTTTGGGAGGCTAGAAGTTTCTTTGAGGTCTGTAACACGTGGGTGGTGGCTGGCCAGCAGCGCATGACCCAATCCCTGCCTGTGTCACATGGCCGTCCCTCTCCCCACCTGTGTCCTCTTCACTATGTCCAAATTTCCTCTGCTTAAAGGACTCCTGTCATATTGGACTAAGGCCCCCCTGGTTCTGTTCGGCCTCACCTTAACCAATAACACCTCCAAAGGTCCTGTTGACAAATGAGCTTCCGGCCCCAGGACTGCAGCTTAAGACCTGGCCCTGTCTTGTGGGGTACGAGTCAATCCCTAAGAGGGTGTCTTCCATCTTTCTGCTCAGCCACCCTTTCTCAGCTGTCGGCATCATCTGCCCCCTGTGTCACCACACACAGTCCAGGTGTCACATTCAGACAAGGGATGGCCAGGAGAGGGGCTCCCTGCAGGTCTCTCTTTATCAGGGAGAAAACTCTTCCCAGCAGCCCGGAGGACACTGCCTTGATGCCCCCAGGCCAGAATCAGAGCATCTCCTGGCAAGGGTAGGAGGCTGCCCAGAGGTGCCCTCCCGAGGGTGCGCTCCTGAACGGCCAGGGGAGGAGGGGGTGATCAGGCAGGCAGCCACAGGCCTGGTGCAGGCACCCCAGGAACTGGATGCTGGGGTGGGGGCACCCCGGGAACTCACTGCCTGGGGTTCCATCGGGAGCGACCAAAGGGCGGGGGAAGCAGCAAGGAGACGGGAAAGCATGCACCATGCCATGAGGTGAATGGTGAATTTTAATATCCAGAAGGCCATGGAAAACCATCAAAGGATTTAGGCAGATGTGTGTTTTGAAAGTTCATCCTACCCTAGCCAAAAAAAAAAAAAAAAAAAAAAAGTAAAACTAAACATTCAAGAATTGAGGATTAAACACAGTATATATACATGTGCTGGCAAATTCTGTAGTCATTTAAAAAGATGTTCTACAAAGAAGTTTTAGAACCCAGGAAAATTCAATATTATACTAAATGAAGGAAAAATGCAAGATAAAAAGCAATATGTTGAAATATGTATAGGAAAAAGCCTGGAATAAACCAAGCTGATATCAGTGGTTTCTCTCTCTTCTTATCCTAACTTTTATATTCACAAAGGTGAGTATTTTGAATTCTGACAGAGCACAATTGCTCTGGGGACAGAAGGGCAAAGTGTGAGTGAGGTTAGGAGGAAGTTCTGATAATGTAACCAAGAAGTTAGGATTTAAGGGATGATTATGATGACTGAATCATTATATAGATATTCCCTTTTGCTTTCTGGTGTATTAGACAGAGGGAAATACCTGACATCTCTGAACTGTAATCCAGCTGCTTTGATCTCTGATAATGATCCTTTAGCCTTTATCTTGTGCCCTTGTGATTGTAAAATCCTTGTGACTGATCTTTATTCATACCCATTTATCTGGTTTTCGACTTTAGAGTCTTATGATCACTAAAGACAGCCCCTAATGTTTGTTAATGAAGGGTCTTGGGTCAGCCCTGAACTAACCCACCCCAAGTTCCAAGTTATCTTGATAAATAAAGCTGGATCTAACCAAAATAGGCCCACCTGACATGCGCAGTAACTTAGACTTGAACCCATAGGTGACCTATACCTCATTATAATACTAAAAATCACACCCAGCATCATATCAAGGTCACCATTTTCTTACACACGCTCTGTGACTAAGCATGTAATCAATCTGTGCATGCTCAATAAGGAGTTCCCCTCTAATTATGTCACTTCGAACATTGGGCTCATTATCCTAAAAACCTGCCCATCTTTTGATACTATAAAACTATCAGAGTTACTGCAGTTTGGGAAGACAGATTTTTAGGCCAATAGGTCATCTGATCTCTTGCTTCATGCTTAGCAATAAACTCTTCCTCTCTTTGAAGCCCCGGTGTCTCAGGAATTAGTCATTTGAGCGCATCGGGCAGAGAACTCACCGCTTTTGTCCAGTATCAATAAGGGGTGGGGGTGGGGGTGGTCATTAGGAAGAACAAGGAATTTAGGACATCAGGTGGTGAGAAGGGAGGTGTGGTGGTTTAAAGCTGTTATGTACCCCGGAAAAGGCCATGTTCTTTTAATCCACTCTTATGGGTACAGACCTATTGTGGGTGGGACCTTTTGATTAGGTTATTTCAATTGAGATATGACCCATCAATTCAAGGTGGGTCTTAATCCTTTTAATGGAGTCCTTTATGAGAGGATAAAAGAGAGATGAAACCGAGAGAGTTAAGAGGGAAAAAGCTCCCGGAGGAGCTGAGAGAGAAAGCCACGGAACCTGGGAGAGAAGGACTAGCAGACGCTGGCATGAGCCTTCCCATGTGACAGAGGTGTCCTGGATGCCACAGCCTGTCTTCAGAGAAGGTATCATTCTGTTGATGTCTTAATTTGGACATTTTCATGGCCTTAGAACTGTAAATTTGTAAGCTGATAAATCCCTATTGTAAAAGCCAACCCATTCAGAGAGTGGGCAGTTGATGATACAGGAGAACAGAATGTTGATAAAGCTTATTGTAAAGGTTCCTAGATTGTAAGCAGTCACATCTATTCCCGAGTTTTAATTCTTATTGAAGAGATGTTTATTTGATACAAAATTTATATTCCCTATAGCACACTATCTATTTTAACCTGTATGCTCAGTTTATTTAAACAACATAATTACATGCAACCTAAGCGATCTTATTATTCGGTACAGGTTAATGTAATACCCCAATACATCCCAGAGTATTTTGGTAGGAAAAAAAAAAATATATGCAAACTCCTCTTGAGGGACTAGGGAAAAATGTGGAAATATTAAACTTCCCCACCTGGGGAATTACTGATATTCTCACAAGCATTAGAACTCTAAATTTAATAGGCCAAGCCCTTGATCTTGGGGTTTGCCCTTATGGAACTTATTCCTGCAAAAGAGAGGCTAAGCTTACTAATAATTATGCCTAAAAGTCATCTCCAGAGAACCTCTTTTGTTGCGCAGATGTGGCCTCTTTAAGCCAACTCTGCAGGTAAACTCACTGCCCTCCACTCTACATGGAACATGTCTCCAGGGGTGTAAATCTTCCTGACAATGTGGGACATGACTCCTGGAGTTGTGCCTGGCCCTGGCATCGTGAGATTGACAAAGCCTTCTTGCACAAAAAGGGGGAAGAGAAATGAAACAAAATAAAGTTTCAGTAGCAGAGAGATTTCAAATGGAGTTGAGAGGTCTTTCTGGAGGTTATTCTTAGGCATTATATAGATATCCCTTTTTAGTTTCTAGTGTATTAGAATACAATAAAAATAAGAATAAAATAAAGACAAAAATACATAAATAATAGGGGGGATAAGGGGTATGGGATGTTTTGGGTGTTCTTTTTTTATTTTTTTCTTTATTTCAGAGTAATGAAAATGTTCTAAATTTGGTTCTGGTGATAAATGCACAACTATATGATGATATTGTGAGCCACTGACTGTATACTTTGGATGGATTATATGGTGTGTGAATATATCTCAATAAAAATGCATTTAGGACCTGGAGGCGGGGCAAGATGGCAGACTGGTGAGCTGTATGTTTTAGTTACTCCTCCAGGAAAGCAGGTAAAAAGCCAGGAACTGCGTGGACTGGACACCACAGAGCAATCTGTCTTTGGGCATACTTCATACAACACTCATGAAAACGTGGAACTGCTGAGATCAGCGAAATCTGTAAGTTTTTGCGGCCAGGGGACCCGCGCCCCTCCCTGCCAGGCTCAGTCCCGGGGGAGGAGGGGCTGTCAGCTCCGGGAAGGAGAAGGGAGAATTGCAGTGGCTGCTCTTATCGGAAACTCATTCTACTGATTCAAACTCCAACCATAGATAGACTGAGACCAGACACCAGAGACTCTGAGAGCAGCCAGCCCAGCAGAGAGGAGACAGGCATAGAAAAAAAACAACACGAAAAACTCCAAAATAAAAGCAGAGGATTTTTGGAGTTCTGGTGAACACAGAAAGGGGAAGGGCGGAGATCAGGCCTTGAGGCGCATATGCAAATCCCGAAGCAAAGCTGATCTCTCTGCCCTGTGCACCTTTCCTTAATGGCCCTGGTTGCTTTGTCTATTAGCATTTCAATAACCCATTAGATCTCTGAGGAGGGCCGTTTTTTTTTTTTTTTTTTTTTTTTCTTTTTAAATCCTTTTTGCTTTTTCTAAAACAATTACTCTAAGAAGCTCAATACAGAAAGCTTCAAAGAATTGAAATTTGGGCACGTCAAGTCAAGAGCAGAACTAAGAGAGCTCTGAGACAAAAGGCAATAATCCAGTGGCTGAGAAAATTCACTAAACAACACAACTTCCCAAGAAAAGGGGGGTGTCCGCTCACAGCCACCATCCTGGTGGACAGGAAACACTCCTGCCCATCGCCAGCCCCATAGCCCAGAGCTGCCCCAGACAACCCAGTGTGACGGAAGTGCTTCAAATAACAGGCACACACCACAAAACTGGGCGTGGACATTAGCCTTCCCTGCAACCTCAGCTGAATGTCCCAGAGCTGGGAAGGGGGAGCAGTGTGAATTAACAGAGCCCCATTCAGCCATCATTTGAGCAGACTGGGAGCCTCCCAACACAGCCCAGCAGCCCAGAACTGCCCTGGGGGGACGGCACTCACCTGTGACATAGCACAGTCATCCCTCAACAGAGGACCCGGGGTGCACAGCCTGGAAGAGGGGCCCACTTGCAAGTCTCAGGAGCCATACGCCAATACCAAAGACTTGTGGGTCAGTGGCAGAGACAAACTGTGGCAGGACTGAACTGAAGGATTAGACTATTGCAGCAGCGTTAAAACTCTAGGATCATCAGGGAGATTTGATTGTTAGGGCCACCCCCCCTCCCCGACTGCCCAGAAACACGCCCCACATACAGGGCAGGCAACACCAACTACACACGCAAGCTTGGTACACCAATTGGGCCCCACAAGACTCACTCCCCCACTCACCAAAAAGGCTAAGCAGGGGAGAACTGGCTTGTGGAGAACAGGTAGCTCGTGGACGCCACCTGCTGGTTAGTTAGAGAAAGTGTACTCCACGAAGCTGTAGATCTGATAAATTAGAGATAAGGACTTCAACTGGTCTACAAACCCTAAAAGAACCCTATCAAGTTCAGCAAATGCCACGAGGCCAAAAACAACAGAAAATTATAAAGCATATGAAAAAACCAGACGATATGGATAACCCAAGCCCAAGCACCCAAATCAAAAGACCAGAAGAGACACACCTAGAGCAGCTACTCAAAGAACTAAAGATGAACAATGAGACCCTAGTACGGGATATGAAGGAAATCAAGAAGACCCTAGAAGAGCATAAAGAAGACATTGCAAGACTAAATAAAAAAATGGATGATCTTATGGAAATTAAAGAAACTGTTGACCAAATTAAAAAGATTCTGGACACTCATAGTACAAGACTAGAGGAAGTTGAACAACGAATCAGTGACCTGGAAGATGACAGAATGGAAAATGAAAGCATAAAAGAAAGAATGGGGAAAAAAATTGAAAAAATCGAAATGGACCTCAGGGATATGATAGATAATATGAAACGTCCGAATATAAGACTCATTGGTGTCCCAGAAGGGGAAGAAAAGGGTAAAGGTCTAGGAAGAGTATTCAAAGAAATTGTTGGGGAAAACTTCCCAAATCTTCTAAACAACATAAATACACAAATCATAAATGCTCAGCGAACTCCATATAGAATAAATCCAAAAAAACCCACTCCGAGACATATACTGATCACACTGTCAAACATAGAAGAGAAGGAGCAAGTTCTGAAAGCAGCAAGAGAAAAGCAATTCACCACATACAAAGGAAACAGCATAAGACTAAGTAGTGACTACTCAGCAGCCACCATGGAGGCGAGAAGGCAGTGGCACGATATATTTAAAATTCTGAGTGAGAGGAATTTCCAGCCAAGAATACTTTATCCAGCAAAGCTCTCCTTCAAATTTGAGGGAGAGCTTAAATTTTTCACAGACAAAGAAATGCTGAGAGAATTTGCTAACAAGAGACCTGCCCTACTGGAGATACTAAAGGGAGCCCTACAGACAGAGAAACAAAGACAGGACAGAGAGACTTGGAGAAAGGTTCAGTACTAAAGAGATTCGGTATGGGTACAATAAAGGATATTAATAGAGAGAGGGAAAAATATGGCAAACATAATCCAAAGGATAAGATGGCCGATTCAAGAAATGCCTTCACGGTTTTAACGTTGAATGTAAATGGACTAAACTCCCCAATTAAAAGATATAGATTCGCAGAATGGATCAAAAAAAATGAACCATCAATATGTTGCATACAAGAGACTCATCTTAGACACAGGGACACAAAGAAACTGAAAGTGAAAGGATGGAAAAAAATATTTCATGCAAGCTACAGCCAAAAGAAAGCAGGTGTAGCAATATTAATCTCAGATAAAATAGACTTCAAATGCAGGGATGTTTTGAGAGACAAAGAAGGCCACTACATACTAATAAAAGGGGCAATTCAGCAAGAAGAAATAACAATCGTAAATGTCTATGCACCCAATCAAGGTGCCACAAAATACATGAGAGAAACATTGGCAAAACTAAAGGAAGCAATTGATGTTTCCACAATAATTGTGGGAGACTTCAACACATCACTCTCTCCTATAGATAGATCAACCAGACAGAAGACCAATAAGGAAATTGAAAACCTAAACAATCTGATAAATGAATTAGATTTAACAGACATCTACAGGACATTACATCCCAAATCACCAGGATACACATACTTTTCTAGTGCTCACGGAACTTTCTCCAGAATAGATCACATGCTGGGACATAAAACAAGCCTCAATAAATTTAAAAAGATTGAAATTATTCAAAGCACATTCTCTGACCACAATGGAATACAATTAGAAGTCAATAACCATCAGAGACTTAGAAAATTCACAAATACCTGGAGGTTAAACAACACACTCCTAAACAATCAGTGGGTTAAAGAAGAAATAGCAAGAGAAATTGCTAAATATATAGAGACGAATGAAAATGAGAACACAACATACCAAAACCTATGGGATGCAGCAAAAGCAGTGCTAAGGGGGAAATTTATAGCACTAAACGCATATATTAAAAAGGAAGAAAGAGCCAAAATCAAAGAACTAATGGATCAACTGAAGAAGCTAGAAAATGAACAGCAAACCAATCCTAAACCAAGTACAAGAAAAGAAATAACAAGGATTAAAGCAGAAATAAATGACATAGAGAACAAAAAAACAATAGAAAGGATAAATATCACCAAAAGTTGGTTCTTTGAGAAGATCAACAAGATTGACAAGCCCCTAGCTAGACTGACAAAATCAAAAAGAGAGAAGACCCATATAAACAAAATAATGAATGAAAAAGGTGACATAACTGCAGATCCTGAAGAAATTAAAAATATTATAAGAGGATATTATGAACAACTGTATGGCAACAAACTGGATAATGTAGAAGAAATGGACAATTTCCTGGAAACATATGAACAACCTAGACTGACCAGAGAAGAAATAGAAGACCTCAACCAACCCATCACAAGCAAAGAGATCCAATCAGTCATCAAAAATCTTCCCACAAATAAATGCCCAGGGCCAGATGGCTTCACAGGGGAATTCTACCAAACTTTCCAGAAAGAACTGACACCAATCTTACTCAAACTCTTTCAAAACATTGAAAAAAATGGAACACTACCTAACTCATTTTATGAAGCTAACATCAATCTAATACCAAAACCAGGCAAAGATGCTACAAAAAAGGAAAACTACCGGCCAATCTCCCTAATGAATATAGATGCAAAAATCCTCAACAAAATACTTGCAAATCGAATCCAAAGACACATTAAAAAAATCATACACCATGACCAAGTGGGGTTCATTCCAGGCATGCAAGGATGGTTCAACATAAGAAAAACAATCAATGTATTACAACACATTAAAAACTCGAAAGGGAAAAATCAATTGATCATCTCAATAGATGCTGAAAAAGCATTTGACAAAATCCAACATCCCTTTTTGATAAAAACACTTCAAAAGGTAGGAATTGAAGGAAACTTCCTCAACATGATAAAGAGCATATATGAAAAACCCACAGCCAGCATAGTACTCAATGGTGAGAGACTGAAAGCCTTCCCTCTAAGATCAGGAACAAGACAAGGATGCCCGCTGTCATCACTGTTATTCAACATTGTGCTGGAAGTGCTAGCCAGGGCAATCCGGCAAGACAAAGAAATAAAAGGCATCCAAATTGGAAAAGAAGAAGTAAAACTGTCATTGTTTGCAGATGATATGATCTTATATCTAGAAAACCCTGAGAAATCGACGATACACCTACTAGAGCTAATAAACAAATTCAGCAAAGTAGTGGGATACAAGATTAATGCACATAAGTCAGTAATGTTTCTATATGCTAGAAATGAACAAACTGAAGAGACACTCAAGAAAAAGATACCATTTTCAATAGCAACTAAAAAAATCAAGTACCTAGGAATAAACTTAACCAAAGATGTAAAAGACCTATACAAAGAAAACTACATAACTCTACTAAAAGAAATAGAAGGGGACCTTAAAAGATGGAAAAATATTCCATGTTCATGGATAGGAAGGCTAAATGTCATCAAGATGTCAATTCTACCCAAACTCATCTACAGATTCAATGCAATCCCAATCAAAATTCCAACAACCTACTTTGCAGACTTGGAAAAGCTAGTTATCAAATTTATTTGGAAAGGGAAGATGCCTCGAATTGCTAAAGACACTCTAAAAAAGAAAAACGAAGTGGGAGGACTTACACTCCCTGACTTTGAAGCTTATTATAAAGCCACAGTTGCCAAAACAGCATGGTACTGGCACAAAGATAGACATATAGATCAATGGAATCGAATTGAGAATTCAGAGATAGACCCTCAGATCTATGGCCGACTGATCTTTGATAAGGCCCCCAAAGTCACCGAACTGAGCCATAATGGTCTTTTCAACAAATGGGGCTGGGAGAGTTGGATATCCATATCCAAAAGAATGAAAGAGGACCCCTACCTCACCCCCTACACAAAAATTAACTCAAAATGGACCAAAGATCTCAATATAAAAAAAAGTACCATAAAACTCCTAGAAGATAATGTAGGAAAACATCTTCAAGACCTTGTATTAGGAGGCCACTTCCTAGACTTTACACCCAAAGCACAAGCAACAAAAGAGAAAATAGATAAATGGGAACTCCTCAAGCTTAGAAGTTTCTGCACCTCAAAGGAATTTCTCAAAAAGGTAAAGAGGCAGCCAACTCAATGGGAAAAAATTTTTGGAAACCATGTATCTGACAAAAGACTGATATCTTGCATATACAAAGAAATCCTACAACTCAATGACAATAGTACAGACAGCCCAATTATAAAATGGGCAAAAGATACGAAAAGACAGTTCTCTGAAGAGGAAATACAAATGGCCAAGAAACACATGAAAAAATGTTCAGCTTCACTAGCTATTAGAGAGATTCAAATTAAGACCACAATGAGATACCATCTAACACCGGTTAGAATGGCTGCCATTAAACAAACAGGAAACTACAAATGCTGGAGGGGATGTGGAGAAATTGGAACTCTTATTCATTGTTGGTGGGACTGTATAATGGTTCAGCCACTCTGGAAGTCAGTCTGGCAGTTCCTTAGAAAACTAGATATAGAGCTACCATTCGATCCAGCGATTGCACTTCTCGGTATATACCCGGAAGATCGGAAAGCAGTGACACAAACAGATATCTGCACGCCAATGTTCATAGCAGCATTATTCACAATTGCCAAGAGATGGAAACAACCCAAATGTCCTTCAACAGATGAGTGGATAAATAAAATGTGGTATATACACACGATGGAATACTACGCGGCAGTAAGAAGGAACGATCTGGTGAAACATATGACAACATGGATGAACCTTGAAGACATAATGCTGAGCGAAATAAGCCAGGCACAAAAAGAGAAATATTATATGCTACCACTAATGTGAACTTTGAAAAATGTAAAACAAATGGTTTATAATGTAGAATGTAGGGGAACTAGCAGTAGAGAGCAATTAAGGAAGGGGGAACAATAATCCAAGAAGAACAGATAAGCTATTTAACGTTCTGGGGATGCCCAGAAATGACTATGGTCTCTTAATTTCTGATGGATGTAGTAGGAACAAGTTCACTGAAATGTTGCTATATTATGTAACTTTCTTGGGGTAAAGTAGGAACATGTTGGAAGTTAAGCAGTTATCTTAGGTTAGTTGTCTTTTTCTTACTCCCTTGTTATGGTCTCTTTGAAATGTTCTTTTATTGTATGTTTGTTTTCTTTTTAACTTTTTTTTTCATACAGTTGATTTAAAAAAGAAGGGAAAGTTAAAAAAAAAAAAAGAAAAAAAAAAGAAAAAAGACAAACAAGGGAAAAAAAAAAAAAAGATGTAGTGCCCCCTTGAGGAGCCTGTGGAGAATGCAGGGGTATTTGCCTACCCCACCTCCATGGTTGCTAACATGACCACAGACATAGGGGACTGGTGGTTTGATGGGTTGAGCCCTCTACCATAAGTTTTACCCTTGGGAAGACAGTTGCTGCAAAGGAGAGGCTAGGCCTCCCTGTATTTGTGCCTAAGAGTCTCCTCCTGAATGCCTCTTTGTTGCTCAGATGTGGCCCTCTCTCTCTGGCTAAGCCAACTTGAAAGGTGAAATCACTGCCCTCCCCCCTACGTGGGATCAGACACCCAGGGAAGTGAATCTCCCTGGCAACGTGGAATATGACTCCCGGGGAGGAATGTAGACCCGGCATCGTGGGATGGAGAACATCTTCTTGACCAAAAGGGGGATGTGAAAGGAAATGAAATAAGCTTCAGTGGCAGAGAGATTCCAAAACGAGCCGAGAGATCACTCTGGTGGGCACTCTTACGCACACTTTAGACAACCTTTTTTAGGTTCTAAAGAATTGGGGTAGCTGGTGGTGGATACCTGAAACTATTAAACTACAACCCAGAACCCATGAATCTCGAAGACAGTTGTATAAAAATGTAGCTTATGAGGGGTGACAGTGGGATTGGGAATGCCATAAGGACCAAACTCCACTTTGTCTAGTTTATGGATGGATGTGTAGAAAAGTAGGGGAAGCAAACAAACAGACAAAGGTACCCAGTGTTCTTTTTTACTTCAATTACTCTTTTTCACTCTAATTATTATTCTTGTTATTTTTGTGTGTGTGCTAATGAAGGTGTCAGGGATTGATTTAGGTGATGAATGTACAACTATGTAATGGTACTGTAAACAATCGAAAGTACAATTTGTTTTGTATGACTGCGTGGTATGTGAATATATCTCAATAAAATGATGATTAAAAAAAATGCATTTAAAAAAAAAAGCCAATGAGAGATTTCAAATGGAGTTGAGAGGTCACTCTAGTGGACATTCTTATGCACTATATAGATAACATGTCTTAGGTTTTAATATATTGGAATAGCTAGAAGTAAATACCTGAAACTACCAAACTCCAACCCAGCAGTCTGGACTCCTGAAGACAATTATATAATAATGTAGATTACAAGGGGTGACAGTGTGATTGTGAAGACCTTGTGGATCACACCCCCTTTATCTAGTGTATGGATGAGTAGAAAAATGGGGAGAAAAACTAAAGGACAAATGGGGTGGGGTGGGGGGATGATTTGGGTGTTCTTTTATCACTTTTATTTTTTATTCTTGTTCTGGTTCTTTCTGATGTAAGGAAAATGTTCAGAGATAGATTGTGGTGATGAACACATAACTATGTTATCATACTGTGGACAGTGGATTGTATATCATGGATGATTGTATGGTGTGTGAATGTATTTCAATAAAACTGAATTTAATAAAAAAAAAAAAAAGCCAATCCATTCCTGGTGTATTGCATTCTGGCAGCTTTAGCAAACCAAAACAGGGGGACTTGCTGGTGGAGGGAGCCCCTTGTGGAGGAGGGAGGGCAGCAGCACTGCCCCCCAGGCCCCCAGACTCTTGGTCCCTATCTCAGGCGACCCCTCCCGCTCTCCGCCTTCCTTTCCTCTGGAGGGAGGACAGTGACTTCCTCCGACTGTACCTGGGACAGCCAGTCCCCGACTGGCAGATGAGGGAGGCTCTGCCCCTGTCCTGTCGCTCCCATGTGGGGCTGGCCCCGGCCCCAGCCTGAGCAGCCCCAGCTCCTCACAAGCCCTGCAGACACTGACCCGCCCCAAGGAGATGGCTGTTCACGTCCTCTGAGCAGGGTTTGTTTAAGCTTGGGAGGAAGTGGCCCCGATGGTTATCAGCACTTTGGCACCTGGAAATCACACGGGTGCCACCATCCTAGAGGCAGAAACCAAGTCACACCGTGGCAGCAAAGGATCAAGAGTAAAAGGGCTCAGGCCTAGGGATTGGAGACTTGGATTTAAATCCCCCCCATGGGAGCTACGTAACCTGGGACAAGCCACTGTCCTCGCTGAGTCTTGGGGTGAACTTTGTACAGTCACTACAGTTGCCACCACTGGGAACAAGATGGTCTGAGGCACAGAGGGGCTGACCTCCTCCAGCGTTCCTGAGAGGGTTTCCCATCAAAGACCCTTACTGCCCCTTGGGTGGCCCCTCCCACTGGGGCTGCCTTGCCCTGCCCTGCCCTCAGCCCACAGGTTGCTCTGGCAGCCCTGTCACCCACCCAGGACCCCGCACAGCCTCCGGCTTTCTCTCACTTTGCTCTCCCAGGCTGGGCATCAGCAAGCAGGGCTGTGCTCCCTCATGTCTTGGGCCCCCCTCTGCCTGGCGCAGAGAAGGAAGCTCTGGGTGTGGCCCCTCCTTGCCATGAGGGGACTCGTGACAGACACACCCCTAAACACCGAGAGGGGGCACAAGCCAAGGGCAGCTCAGCCAGGACACGACTGTCTTAGTTTCCTGGGGCTGCTGTAACAAAGTTCCACAAACTGGGTGGCTTAAAACAACAGAAATCTATTGTCTCACAGTTCTGGATGTCAGAACTCCAAAATCAGTATGTTGGAATATGAATCCTTCCTGGCCTCTTCCTTGCTTCTGGAGGCACCCAGCAATCCTTGGCTTGTAACCACAGCACTCCAGTCTCTGCCTCCATCTTCACATGGCCTAATGACATTGAGCATCTTTTCATGTCCTTTGAATATCTTCTTTGGAGAAATGTCTCTTCAAGTTCTTTGCCCATTTTAAAAATTGTGTTTTCTTTTTATTGTTAAGTTGTAAGTGTTCTTTAAATAGTTTAGATATAAGCCTCTTATCAGATATATGATATGCATATATTTTCTCCCATTCTGTAGGTTCTTTCTTGATAATGTCCTTTGATGCACATAAAATTTTTAACTTTGATGAAGTCCATTTGGTGCCATATCTAAGAAGCCATTACCAAATCCAAGGTCATGAAGATTTGCCCCTATGTGCTCTTCTAAGGGTTTTATGGTTTTTGTTCTAATATTTGAGTAACTGATTCATTTAGAGTTAATTTTCATATAAGGTATGAGGTAGGGGTCCAACATCATTTTTTTGCATGTGGACGTCCAATTGTCCCACCACCATCTGGTGAAGAGACTATTCTTTCTCCTTTGAGTGGTTTTGGCTATTGAACAATCAATTGGCCATGGAAGTATGGGTTTATTTCTGGACTCTTTATTCTATTCCACTGGTCTGTATGTCTATCTTTACGCCAGGACCACACTGTTTTACTAACTGTAGCTTTGTAGTAAGTTTTAAAAAAAACTACTATTAAAGAAGTTGTAGATTTACAGAAAAATCATGCATAAAATACAGAGTTCCCATATAACACTCTATTATTAACACCTTGCCTTGGTGTGTTACATTTGTTACAGTTGATGAAAGAACATTTATAGAAGTTTACTCTTTTTTTTTTTTTTTCATTTTTATTGAGATTGTTCAGATACCATACAATTATCCAAAGATCCAAAGTGTACAATCACTTGCCCCTGGGTACCCTCATACAGCTGTGCATCCATCACCACACTTAATTTTTGTTCAATTTTTAGAAACTTTTCATTACTCCAGACAAGAAATAAAGTGAAAGATGAAAAAAGAAAAAAAGGAAACTCTAAACCTCCCCTATCCCTAACCAACCCCCCTCAGTTGTTGACTCCTAGTATTGATACAGTACGTTTGTTACTGTTTATGAAAAAATGTTGAAATACTACTAACTGTAGTATATAGTTTGTAATAGGTATATAGTTCTTCCCTATATGCCCCTCTATTATTAACTTCTAATTGTATTGTCATACATTTGTTCTGGTTCATGGAGTGATTTCTAGTATTTGTACAGTTGATCATGGACATTGCCCACCACAGGATTCAGTTTTATACATTCCCATCTTTTGACCTCCAACTTTCCTTCTGGTGACATATATGACTCTGAGCTTCCCCTTTCCACCTCATTCACACACCATTCGGCACTGTTAGTTATTCTCACATCTTGCTACCAACACCCCTGTTCATTTCCAAACATTTAAGTTCATCCTAATTGAACATTCTGCTCATACTAAGCAAGAGCATCTACATTTCTTCCACAAGGCAGGAGGGAGAGTCAAAGAAGGTAGAGAGGCAAAAGGAAGAGGAAACAAAAAAAAAAAATGACACCTAGGAAGTAGCAAAAGGAAAAATAACCTTAAATCAAAGTAGAATAAAGAATCAGACAATACCACCAATGTCAAGTGTCTAACATGCCTCCCCTATCCCCCCCTCTTATCTGCATTCACCTTGGTATATCACCTTTGTTACATTAAAGGAAGCATAATACAATGATTCTATTAGTTACAGTCTCTAGTTTATGCTGATTGCATCCCTCCCCCAATGCCTCCCCATTTTTAACACCTTGCAAGGTTGACATTTGCTTGTTCTCCCTCGTAAAAGAACATATTTGTACATTTTATCACAATTGTTGAATACTCTAGATTTCGCCAAGTTACACAGTCCCAGTCGTTATCTTTCCTCCTTTCTTGTGGTGTCTCACATGCTCCCCACCTTCCTCTCTCAACCATATTCATAGTTACCTTTGTTCAGTGTACTTACATTGTTGTGCTACCATCTCCCAAAATTGTGTTCCAAACCACACACTCCTGTCTTCTATCACCCTGTAGTGCTCCCTTTAGAATTTCCTGTAGGGCAGGTGTCTTGTTTACAAAGTCTCTCATTGTCTGTTTGTCAGAAAATATTTTGAGCTCTCCCTCATATTTGAAGGACAGCTTTGCTGGATACAGGATTCTTGGTTGGTGGTTTTTCTCTTTCAGTATCTTAAATATATCACACCACTTCCTTCTTGCCTCCATGGTTTCTGCTGAGAGATCCGCACATAGTCCTATTAAGCTTCCTTTGTATGTAATGGATCGCTTTTCTCTTGCTGCTTTCAGGATTCTCTCTTTGTCTTTGACATTTGATAATCTGATTACTAAGTGTCTTGGCGTAGGCGTATTCATATCTCTTCTGTTTGGAGTACGCTGCGCTTCTTGGATCTGTAATTTTACATCTTTTATAAGAGATGGGAAATTTTCATTGATTATTTCCTCTATTATTGCTTCTGCCCCCTTTCCCTTCTCTTCTCCTTCTGGGACACCAATGATACGTACATTATTGTACTTTGTTTCATCCTTGAGTTCCCGGAGACGTTGCTCATATTTTTTCATTCTTTTCTCCATCTGCTCCTTTGCGTGTAGGCGTTCAGGTGTTTTGTTCTCCAGTTCCTGGGTGTTTTCTTCTGCCTCTTGAGATCTGCTGTTGTATGTTTCCATTGTGTCTTTCATCTCTTGTGTTGTGCCTTTCATTTCCATAGATTCTACTAGTAGGTTTTTTGAACTTTTGATTTCTGCCGTATACATGTCCAGTGCTTCCTTTACAGCCTCTATCTCTTTTGCGATATCTTCTCTAAACTTTTTGAATTGATTTAGCATTAGTTGTTTAAATTCCTGTATCTCAGTTGAAGTGTACATTTGTTCCTCTGACTGGGCCATAACTTTGTTTTTCTTAGTGTAGGTTGTAATTTTCTGTTGTCTAGGCATGGTTTCCTTGGTTATCCAAATCAGGTTTTCCCAGACCAGAACAGGCTCAGGTCCCAGAGGGAAGAAATATTCAGTATCTGGTTTCCCTGAGGGTGTGTCTTAGAAAATTGCTCCACCCTTTGATGCCTTGGGTCACTGTGCTTTTCTGCCCAGCAGGTGATGCCTGTTAGCCTATAATTCTTGACTGGTGTGAGGAGGTATGGCCGTGTTCCCCCAGGCTCTGGGGTCTGGTTCTGAATGGAAAGGGCCCCACCCCTTTCCTCCTAGAGAAGACAGACCCCCCAGGTGGAGGTCATTAGCATTTCAGTGGTCTCGCTCTCTGCTTGTGCTGTCTCCACCGTTCCCCAAGTCACAGCCCTGGAAACTTAAAATGACTGGGGCTTTCTCCACTGAGCCGAAAAAGAAACAGATAGTCCCCTTCAGACCCAGTCCAAGGCGACCCTCTGGCTCTCCCAGGTCAGTCGTCACCCAAAGCCTCTGTCTGTTTTTTGGGGATGCGTACCTGTAGTGAGCAGTTCACACTCGCTACTTCAAACCCCAGTTGGAGCTCAGCTGAGCTGCATTCGCTTGCTGGGAGAGAGCTTCTCTGTGGCACCACGAGGCTCCGCAGCTCGGGCTATGGGGGAGAGGGTCTCCCGACATGGTTCCACAGGTTTTACTTACAGATTTTATGCTGTGTTCTTGGGCATTCCTCCCAATTCAGGTTGGTGTATGATGAATGGATGGTCTCGTTTGTCCCCCCGCAGTTATTCTGGATTATTTACTAGTTGTTTCTGGTTTTTTGTAGTTGTTCCAGGGGGACTACTTAGCTTCCACTCCTCTCTATGCCGCCAGCTTGCCCGAGTCAGTTTTGAGAAGTTTACTCTTAATTATTGTCCATGGTTTACATCAGTTTTGTAGCAAGTTTTGAAATCAGGAAGTGTGAGCCCTCCAACTTTGTTCTATTAGGGACTCCTTGCAATTCCATTTGAATTTGAGGATCAATTTTTCCATGTCTTTAAAAAAGATGGTTGGAATTTTGATAGGGATTGCACTGAATCTGTAGATTGCTTTGGCATAACGATATGAAGACTTCCAATCCATGAAAATGATGTCTTTCCACTTATTTAGGTCTTCTTTAATTTCTTTCAGCAATGTTTTATAGTTTGCACTGTTTTTACCTCCTTGATTAAATTTATGCTTCATTATTTAAAAATTTTGGATGCTATTGTAAATGAAATTGTTTTCTTGATTTCCTCGTAGGATTGTTCATTACTGGTGTATAGAAACACAACTGCTTTTGTGTGTCTAAATTGTACCCTGCAACTTGCTGATTTCATTTATTAGCTCAGTTTAGAGATTTTAATATGGTCCTGAAGTGATCTATGATTTTATTTTCTTTGGAAAATAGATTTTGTATTTCCCTATCCCCTAAGTGCTTCCAAGGCATGGCCGGGAGCAGAGCTTCTGAGCCCTCTCCTCTCTCGCCCATGGGTCTCCAAGCTCCTGGAGCCTGAGTTGCCTGGGGCCCGGCTGGTGATGCTAATCAGGTGTTCCCCAAAGCCCCATCAGAGAAACAAACATCACTCCTGGTTCTTTCCCATCCCACCTATCCCCCAGCTTTCAGAGGCCCCCAACCCTTCCACTGACCCTGGGATGTGACCTGTGACATGGATGTCTCCTCCGCTCCTGCAGTCCGGGCTTAAGCAACTGGCTCCAGCACCCATCTCCCACCCACTGGGCCTCAGTTTCCTCACCTGCACTGTCAGAGGATTGGGCCTGACGTTCCAGCATGAAGAGGGTTTCTTGGTTCTGGAAAGCGAAGGGGCTTTGCTCGCAGCCGTGGTTTTCCTTGTAAGACTGTCATCTCGTGGCAAAAGCATTTCACTATAAGGCAGACAAGTCTGACTGTGTCTGATTGTAATGCATGCATTCCTGAAATGTGTTATCCTAGCGGAAAGGGCTTAAAATAAATCAATCCAAGAGAGCACTCTTTGGGTGGGTGGGTGGATGGGGTTTCACAGAATAGCCTTGGGTGACCCCAGAAGCAGGTGAGGGACAAATGCACTCTGGTTTGGCAGAGGTGGAGCCGGTCTGCGCTTCCCTTGGGAAGATGGCCTGGGCACAGCTGCTCTCCGCCTCGATGCCAGGCCGGTCACCAATTCAGGGCCCAGGGGGGGCTCTCTCCCTGCCCTGCTCGGCCCCCAACTCTGCACTCTCAGATCCACCCCACCCCTAACCCCTGCTTAGCGCCCCAGGCCTCCCTGGACCAAACTTCCCACAGGCCTCCTCTGTGCAGCATAAAGTATGAAGAGCCCCAGCTTCCTGGGGGAGAACCCTGTGAACAAATTTTCCTTTGAATCTGTAGCCTTGTGTTTCTTGAACTTGCCATCTTTCCCTCTGTTGGTGAGGGTCAGCCTCAGTGTTCCACTTTGCCCCCCATAACTGAGCCCTGTTATTTAGGGCTGCATCCTTAGGCAGTAAAACTATAAGGGAAAGCAAGGCAGTAACAAGCAATAAAAGCGAACCAGGTTACCTTTGGGGTATGGGAGTGCTGGGAAGGGATGTGGGGGGGGAGGGCATCTGGGGGCTGCTCTCTTGACCTGGGTTATGATTACATGAGCATGTGACAGATTTCATAATCAAAGATCTTTTAAAAAATCCTTTTCTGTTAAAAAAATTTCAGACTTGTGACTGAAGTCACACTTGCCATCTGCCCCAAAGAGGGTGGCAGGCAGGGACCGAGTGATGGGGCCGTCCGCAGGCCTGGGGTGGCTTTCCAGTCCCATGGGAAGGAACCTGATGGGCCCCTGAGGCCCAATGTCTCCCTCCAACCCAAACCCCGAACCAGGGCAGCCCCTGGCAGATGCTGGGAAAGAAAGCCCAGGAGCAAGAGGACTGGAGTAGAGGAAGGAGTCACAGAGCCAGCTCCATGGTGGCAGAGAGCAGAGTCAGAGGCTGGAAAGGAAAGCTCTAAAGCTTTGCTGCGTAAAACAAGTGCACATTCCTTGTGCTGAGGACCCTGCCCCTTTCCTGGAGAGTGGGCCAGTGACAACTCAGAGTCCCCTGCCCTGAGAGATGTTTCCCTTCCTGGTGAGGAGGTAGCCTGGGAGTTGACCTTACCGCTCCCCAGAGGTTGACACCAGTCCCATAATATCCTCTCTCTTTCTCAGTGGGCCTCACACCCTACGGGGACTCTTCTTCCAAGCACGGTTAGTGACCCTCCGATTAGAAAACGGCCCCTCAGGCATCCCCTCCGTGCTGCAACACCCCCCTGTGGTCACCACGGGCATCACGCCCGGGCAGCTCCCTGGCTGGGGACCCTGTCCACAGGTGCCTGCTGGTCCTGGCAGAGCCTGGCTCTGGGCTGCTGCTCTGCTCTCTGGGGCCGCTGAGGGGGCTCCCTGCAGGACAACCTACCCATCCCACTTCTCAACACCACAGCCTCCCAGGCTCTGCAGTCAGATTCAGGGTTGGCATGACAGGGCTGACAGGGGCTGCCTTGGAGACCACAACCCGAGCGTTGTTGTCCCCCTTTAAGATCCTGGGGCCCAGTGTCCAGCCCTCAGGAGCAGGGCCAGCACTAGGGTGAAACAGGTGAGGTGTTTAGGGTGCAAGATTGAAGAAGGCACGCCTCTCAGGGTCGTGCAAGTACAGAAAGGACCCTGAGAATAAGTGTCTTAATTTTGTGCCCTTGATGCCTCACCCTAGTCCCGACCCTGCTCAGGAGAAGTCAGAGAACACTGCAAACAATGTGGCTTCACTCTTAAGCTGAGCCACAAAGCAGGGTATCCTGAACATGGGTGTTGTTGAGGGAGGGCTTTCTCCACTGGCCCGGGAATGGAACTGGTGGGAAGGGCCGGTTACACTGCAGGCAGCTGATGGATGATGGGACGTGTCATGGCAGAGGTCAAAGGGGTCAGGACAAGAGTTGTCACCCCTGCTCAAGAAGGGGACAGATGCAGAGTTCCAAGACTAGCCCATAGCAGTGGGAGCCGGATATTGCCAGGATGTCTTGTTCATTGTGCTTCTGGCTCTGGCTGAGACAGACCCTGGGCAGAGCTGGGATCAGGTCCTAACAGTGACAAGCACCAGCTGTGCGGCCCCAGAAAAGTGCTTCCTGCCCCACACCTCACCCCTCCCCCTGCCCCAAAATAGGAGCCTGAGGGGGGTGGCTGTGACCACTAAGGAGAAAAACTACCCACCCAACTAAGCCCAGTGCCGTGACTCCAAAACCAAGTTACCTGGGGGATGGCACAGTGGTCTCTGGGGGCGCTTGGCAGCAGGAAGGAAGAAGTTCATGGGTCAGACAGGGTTTTCCAAAGCATGGCAAGCAGGCTCCTGGGGATGAGATGACTTCATGTGACACACAGACGGGACAACTGTTACATTTTAGGATGAGGCTAAGTAAAAGCAAATGGATAAAAAGATAATATAAAGCTGAATACTAAGTAACAAATACGCAGATGGGGCAAAAATTGTGATGGAGGTCTGTTAGGAGGGCAACCAAGTTGCCTGGGCTTGTCCGGAACTTTCCCAGTTTTAGCACTGAAAGTCCCATATCCCGGGAACCTCTGTAGTCCAGGGCAAACTAGGACTATTGGGCATCCGTGTGCGAATGCCTGAGGTTTGGGAAATGCAGGTGATAAGAGTCAGATCTGGTTCAAATCCTGATCCAACACCTCCTGGCCTTCTGTAAGCACCTCAGAAGTGGTGGTGAGGAGTACATGGGCAAACCTGAACTAAGGCCCAGCAGTGTTCATGGAACCTGGTGGGAGCTTAGTCAGTCCAGCATTCACTCAACCAACATTTGAAGGCCAACTGCATGCCAGGCATTTGCTGGGAGACCTGGACGGGGCAAGGGACAAGCTTATCAGAGTTAAACCAGTCACTGTCACAAAGGGTGTGACAGGGGACATGGCAGGATAACACTGGAGTGCACAGAGGAAACAAAGTTCAAGCGAACCCTATACAAGGGGCTTCAGGACCATGGGACTGGGGGACCCATTTTCAGCAGAATAAGGGGAGGCCCAATCATCATCACTTAAAGAACTGGGAGCAGGTTGGCTGTGGAGCATGACGTAGAAGCCATGGGAAGGGGTCTGGACTCTGTGCTAAGGGCCATGGGATGCCACTGAGGGATTTCCGAGCAGAGGAGGACCACAGCTTTGTTTCTGGCTACAGATTGGGAAAGGATTCGGCCAAATGAATGCAGGGGAGGCCGACATGAATGTTGGTGCAGGCACTTAAGTCAGACAATGACTTGGCCAATGGGTGTCGCTGAAGAAATGAGTTGGTATTTCAGAGACAAGTTCAGCAAGACTTGAAGACTGATCTGAAATGGGAGGTGAGGGGGGAGAAACCAAGGACAACAAAATACTTTACTAAGACCGGGGCCCCTGACGAGGGGCAATGGTGGCGCATATTGGGGTGGAGGGCTTTGGCTGAACATTTTCAGTTTGGTTCAAGGTATGCTGAGCCTGTGGCGCTTATGTAAAAACCAAATGGAATTAGAAGGGGGAGCCAGGCAGAGATCTGGGTTGGAGATATGGGTTTGGGAGGTATTGGTATTAGATGCTGTGTGGACTGAATCGTGTACCCCAGTGTGGACATGTTCTTGGTCTTGGTCTGCCTTCCGGTGGGCGTGGATCCATTGAAAATAAGATCTCTTCAAGATGTTACTTCAGTTAAAATGTGGTCCCAGTGAAATGGGTTTTAATCCATATTACTGGAGTCCTTTACAGGCAGAGTGAAAGTCAAACAGAGAGAAGCCATAGGAAGCAGCTGGAAGCTGGAACTCATACGGAACCCAGAAGAGAAAGGAGAAGACACTGCCATGTGTACTGCCATGTGACATGAAAGCCATGCCAGAAGCCAACTTCAGAAAGCCAGTCTTCTAGGAGAAAACAATGCCTTGCTGTTGCCTCAAATTTTGGACTTCTAGCCTCAAAACTGTGAGCTAATAAATTCCTGTTGTTTAATTTTGATGAAGTCCATTTTATTGTTTTTCGCTTGTGTTTTTGGTGTAAAATCTAAAAGTCCATCAACTACTACAAGGTCCTGAAAATATTTCCCTATGTTTTCTTGTAAGAGTTTTATAGTATTAGCTCTTATATTTAGGTTATTGATGCATTTTGTATTTTTTTGTATGGTGTGAGGTAGGGGTCCACATTCATTTTTTTGCATGTGGATCTCCTGTTGTCCCAGCACCATTTGTTGAAAAGACTATTCTTTCCTCATTGAATGGACTTGGCACCCTTGTCAAAAATCAAATGGCCATAGATGTATGGACTTATTTCTGGACTCTAATTTACATCCCATTGATCCAAAAGTCTATCTTTATACCTATACCACACTCTTAAAAAAACTTTTTATTTTGAAATATTTTTAAACTTACAGAACAAGTTACAAAAATAATACAAATTCCATACAGAGAACACTAACATACCCCTACCCTGATACCTAGATTCAGCAATTTTGATATTTTGCCACATCTGCCATACCATTCTATCTATCCATCCATCAATCCTCCTGTCTAGCTATCAATCCATTTTCTGAACACTTGAGTGTAGGTTGTATATATCATGCTCCTTGAACACTTAATATGGTCATGTACATTTCCTAAGAACAAGGATATTTATTTATGTAACCACCTGAAGTGCAGTTATCAACTTCAAGAAATTTAACATTGATATAAAGTATATACCCCATTTCTTCATATGTCCCGGTAAAGTCCCTTTGAGACTTTTCTCCTCCCTTGCTAGATCCCATCCAGGATCATGTATTGTCTTTAATTGTTATTGTCTCTTGCTTTTAGTTCTTCTTTTTCCTTTTTAATTATATACAACATAAACTTTTCCCATCTCAACTACTCCTAAGCATACCATTCAATAGGATTAATCACATTCACAATACTGTGGTACCCTCGCCACTTTCCATTACTAAAATTTTCCCTTCTCCCCAAACAGAAACATTATACCCATTATACGCTAATTCCCCACTCCCCCTGCCACTCACTCTTGGTGACCTGTTTTCTAATTTCTGTCTCTATGACCTTCAATCGTATACACAAACTATGTTTCTATAGCCCTCCATCCTTTATGTAGTTTTTTTCACAAATTACGTTTATACATTATGAATTCCAAATCACTGATTTATCATTACTTTTAATGCATTCATCTTTATATCCTGTAAGAAGCAAAAAATGGAATTACAAGCCAAAAATACAATAGTACTGGTATTTATATTTACCCACGTCATTATCTTTATCGGAGATCTTTGGTCTATTGTCCATTGTCCTTTCCTTTCAACCTACAGAAATCTCTGTAGCATCTGCTGTAGGGCTGGCCTAGTGGTGATGAACTCCCTTAGCTGTTGTTTATCTGGCAATGTCTTAATTTCTCCCTCATTCTTGAAAGACAATTTTGCTGAATATACAATTCTTGGTAGGCAATTTTTTACTTTAAGCACTTTAAGTGTGTCATCCCTGTGCCTTCTTGCCTCCATGGTTTCCAATGAGAAATCAGCACATAATCTTATTGAGACTCCCTTGTACATAACACATTGTTTCTTTCTCCTTTGCGGCTGTCAGAATTCTCTATCTCTGGCATTTGACAGTTTGATTTTAGTATGTCATGGCAAGGGTCTATTTGCGTTTATCCTGTTTGGAGTTCATTGAGCATCTTGGATGTGTACTTTTTTTTTTTTTTTTAAATCACAGAACTATTGACAAGGCAACCAGGAATAAAATTCAAAGTACCCAGCCCAAACATGACATCAGGAGTATTTTCCGATGTATAATGAGCTATGAGGTTAGACTTGTAACAGAGAACACACAAACATTCATCATTTTCATAGGACTTAATTCCTTCATTAATTTTCTGATATTTTGCTAAAGGTATTCCATATTTAGGATGTTGATAGGTTTATTTTCTTGATTTGCTGACAAATGATGAGGCAGAATGTATCACTGAAATTCTGCCATATTCACTGTTGTCTCAGTTTTTTCTCCAATGTGAATTCTCTGACACTCACTGAAATCTTATTTCTGGGTAAAGCCTTTCCCACATTCATTCTATTTCTATGAGCTCAGGGTTGATCTGTGATGATCACTGATAATAAAGACTATCTTCCCATGGCAGGCTTCATTGTAAAGTCTTTTCCACATTCACTGCATATATATGATTTCTCTTCCACATGGGTCTGCTGCTGTGCAATGAGACTGCTCTTCCCAGTGGAGCCTTTTCTATAGTGATTCGAAACACTGGGTTTCTCTCCCATATAAGACTTCTGTTGTTTAGCGAAGGTGAAATTTCTAGAGGATTCCCCACTTTGACCACATCCGAAGGGTTTCCCTCCTGTATGAATGTTCTGATGGAAAATGAGCAAAGAGTTCTTGATGAAGTCTTTTCCACATTCAACACATGTGTGAGGCCTCTCTATTTTGTAAGTTGTCTGATGTTTAAAGACCTGGGACTTAGTGCTGATGCATTTTGCACTTTAGCGAATTTCAGTATGAAATTGTTCATGCTTACCATGTTGAAAGGCTTCCCTATTTCCATTAACCTCAGCAGAGTTCTTTATTTCATATCTTCTGTTCTGATTGACTAAACTTAAATTTTATTTCAAAGTTTTTGTATGTAAGTCAAACATATCAGAACTTTGCTTTAGAGGAAAATACGTTTTGCTCAGATGCACTATATTTCCAAATGCATTCTGTCCACACCATTGTTTCATTCTTTTCAGAAATCTTTGGCTTTGAGAATACTCTTGTAGATGACTGTCAACTGCTCTGATTTCTGGACAGGTTCTACTGTGGATTTTATCTTCTATTATCCATGGTTCTTCTCCTCGTTCCAACTTGAAGAATGCATTTTGTCTGCTAGCTTGATACCCCATTGATACCAAGAACAGTACAGTAAGAACAGTTCTCCAACATCATATCCCAGTACAGGTCCTTCTGTGCAGGGACCAGAAGTTGTCACTCCTCACGGGTGAACTCCACAGCCACATCTTCCAATGTAAACAATTCCCAAATAACCTGGGCCTTGATCTTCTCCTGTGGTCAGGAAATAGCAAATAACATGGATTCTTTGTCTCTTCTGCATCTGTCATGAGTTCTTACGGTTGGAAATCTTGGTGTTCACTTAAGGTTGTCTCCAGAAATGGCGATATCCAAGTGATGGACCCTCCTGCTCCTTCCCTGACTGGGCCATGGGAGCCAGGACCTGTAGGACTGACGTGATTTTCTCCAGACTCCACTGTTGACCCCCTTAGCTGAAGCACATACTTCCCAGAATTTCCTCTTTGGATGGATGTGTATATTTATATCTTTCATTGAATTCAGGAAGTTTTCAGCCATTATTTCTTTGAATATTTTTTTCTGCCCCTTTCTTTCTCCTTCGGGGACTCCCACAATGAGTATATTGGTGTGCTTGATGGTGTCCCACAGGTTTCTCAGGCTCTGCTCACATTTCTTCATTTTTTCTTCCTTCTACTCCTCAGACTGAATCATTTCAATTGTCTTATCTTGAAGTAAACTGATTCTTTCTTCTACCAGTTCCAATTTGCTGTTGAACCCCCCTAGGAAGTTTTAATTTCTGTTACTGTGGTCTTCAGCTCTGTTTGGTTCCTTTTCATAATTTCCATCTCTCTACTGATACTGTTTTCATCTGTCATTTTCCTGATTTCCTTTAGTTCTTTGTCCATGTTTTCCTTTAGCATTTTGAGTATAAATAGGACCACTTTTTTTTGCAGTCTTTTGTATGTCCCAGAGTTGGCCCTCCTCACTGACAGTTTCTAATGCTTTAATATTCTCCTTTGCCTGGGCCATAGGTTCCTGTTTCTTTGTGTGTTTTGTAACATTTTGTTGAAATCTGGACATTTTGATATATTATATGTTGTCGCTGGAATTTAGACTCTGAGGTATCTGTTCCTTAAGATTGTATCCAGCTAGTGTTATGACACGGATTTCTTTGCATGCCAGGAGCTAAACAAAAGAAAACTCCTTTTCCAATCCTTGCAGATTGACTTGTGCCAGTACTCTCCTTTAGCGCTTCTAGACAATGAATTTGGAGAATAGCTCCAGGCCAAAGCACAGGGGCCTCCCTGTTCCTTTCTGTGTATGAGCCTTGTCTTGGCCCTGGGAATTCCTCCATTTACACGGTTCTGAATGCCCCCTCTTCCCTATAAAAGTTTCCTCACAGTTCTGGGGACTGCACTGTCAGTCCTATAACCAGCAATCCCGTGGCCCAGGCAGCACAACTTGCCTGCTCTCCACAGTGTTCCATAGGAGCCATTTTCTACCCACAGGGCAAGTTCTGGGACAATGAGTTCCTCAGGCAGCCACCAGACAGACTGGCCAGACATATGTGCTCCCTGCATAAATTTCCTTCTAAATGCTGCCTTCACTGCATCCTCTGTGCCTCACCTTTCAAAACTCAGACACACCCTTGTAATTTGGTCTGGCCAATGAAATGCCAGCTACGTTGATGGGTGTCACTTCCAGATGAAATGTGAAGAGACTGAGCATGTTTTGAGACATACCTTTGTCCCTGCCCCTGAGAATGTAAGACCATGTGTTGGCTTGGACAGTCTGGGCCCCTGAGTGACTTTGCTGAGGGGTGCCCTCTTGCCATTTGCAACAGAAATGCAGTATGAGTGAGAAATAAATTTTGTTGTAAGTAGAGCCGGCTTCCTAGACATGTAGCCTGAGCAGTTGCACAGGGCTAGACATGTATAAGGGATCCACACTTGGATTAAGGATCTGCTATTGCTGTCTTGAAATTCTTAATTTTTGAATAGGGTCCCACGTTTTCATTTTGCACTAGGCCCTGTAAATTATGGAACCAGTCCCAGTTGTAAGCCAGTGGGATTTCTTGGTTTGTTACTGCAGCATGACCTATCCTATCCTAACTGATAAACCAAGAAAAGAAGGGAAGTTGAGAAGAGAATATTAAGTGCTGCCCTGAGGACAGGCCAAGAAAACCCAAGCAGGGCCACTGGATTCAGGATTCGGAGGACAACTCATTTTAGAAGTTTGGCTGTGAAGAGGAGGACATGAGGAAGCTAGAGGGGGATTTGAGATAGAGAGATAGCTTTCTATTTATTTTAAAATGGGAGGCATCTGGAAAGGTTCCAGTGAAGCAGTCATTATAGAAGCATATTTTAAAGATACAGGAGAGATGGAGACAGTTCAACAGAGGACATTGCCTGAGGAGGGAGGATGGCAAGGGGGCCTGGCCCAGATGGTGGGATGACTGTTTGCTTCCATTTTAACAGGAAGAGATGAAGAGAGGATGGGTGCAGATGCAGGAAGTTTGAAAGTTCCCATCGGATGGTTTCTACATTTATCTGTGAAGTCGAGACAAGAGCATTTGGTTAAGAGTGTGACTGGACATCGAGGAGGGAGCGAGTCAGAAACGGACAGCAGGAAAATGTAGGATACGGCTGCTGTGGAGCCTCAAAGAGCAAACAGAGCAGGGTGACTGGTGCTGGGAGTGAGGAGGACCCAGGGAGTTGCACCAGGAATCCACGTCAGCAGGCGCCTTTTCTTCCCCAGCTCAGACCAGGCCCTGAGACAGGGGTGGCTGAAGCCATCCAGTGCTGGGGACTCACCAGATGGGTGCTTGGATCCCATGGAATTAAAGCCAGATTGTGAGGGAAACAAAGAAACGAAGCCAGGAGAGGGCCCTCTCACCCCCACCAGTAACAGTGTGAACAGTAAACGACAATGGCTAACACTTTTTTAAGCATTTACCATATGGCCCCTTTTTAAGCACTGTGCAGCATTAACTCGTTTAATCCTCACCCCACTACTTTGAGGCAAGTACTGCTATCACCCCTGTTCCGGTTTGCTAAAGCTGCCATTATGCAAAATATCAGAAATGGATTGGCTTTTATAAAGGGGGTTTATTTGCTTACAAATTTACAGTCTGAAGGCCATGAAAATGTCCCAACTTAAGGCACCAACACGAGTATACTTCACCAAAGGAAGGCCAATAGCATCCAGAAAACCTGTTAGCTGGGAAGGCACGTGGCTGGCATCTGCTGATACCGGGTTGTGTTCCAGCTCCTCTCTCAGCTCTTGTGTGTTCTTCAAAACGTTGCTCTTGGGGTGTTTTGTCCTCTTTTAGCTTCTCCAAAGCATCAGCAAAAGTCTGCTTTCAATGGCCATCTCCAAAATGTGTCTCTCAGCTTCAGCTGCCCTGAGCTCCTCCTGTTTGTGAGCTCTTTTATAGGACTACAGCGATTAAATCAAGACCCACCCTGAATGGGCGAGGTCCTTATCTCCATGGAAATAATTCAATTAAACATTCTACCCACAGTTGATTGAGTCACATCTGCATAGAAACACTCAAAGGATTCCAACCCAATCAACACTAATACATCTGCTTCCACAGGACTGCATCAAAGAACACGGTGTTTGGGGGAACATAATACATCTAAAGCAGCACAACCCCCATTTCACAAGGACAAAGCTGAGGGGCTGATGGACAGAGTCCCAATAGTATATATTTGTATATTATGGTCATTAAATTAGAACACAGATGGCTACAAGTGTGTGTGTGGGTGTTTAATATCCTAGGCTAAGAACTTTTTTTGCTTTGCAGTCTTCATTAAACCCGTATTTATGGAGCATCTACCACTTGCCAGGGCTGCAGAGAGCTGGGAGTGGAACCAATAGTTGCCCACTTGGAGCTGCATCCTTCTTTCTGCTTGTTCCACTCCCAATACCTTCTCTGGCCTGATATTCCCATCACCAAGCTGCTGGGTAGGGGTTCCCAACCTCAGGATCCCTAGGGGATCAAGAAAGCACATGAAATTGTATGCAAAACCGCCCATGTGTTCAGACTGGCAGGAGAGTCCCTAATTTAAAACAGGATTGTGAAGCAGTGCGTGGCTGTAAGTGTGCCCTGGGGGGAGATGGGTGGGCCTTCCCATGATCATCCATTGGTTCGCCAGCTAGATGGTACACAGAGTTCCCGACGGGATAGGATGAGTGAGATTTGGGAGGATGTGGTAAATAGGGAGATAATTTCAAGGTGGGAGATACTGGTGCAACCCAGTGACACGGAAAGGGTTGTTACAGAACATCCTGAAGGATGGCAAGAGGATAGGGGACCTGCAGAGCCATGTGGTGGTGGTTTTATTTTAGTAAGGCATTGCTTAGAGCCAGGGAGTTTTGAAACTCGTAAGAGTCTTCTGTGGAAATTCTGGATCCAAAAGGAAGGGCATCAGGGGTGCAACAGAAAAACTGAGACTACTCTTTGCTGCAAGTCTGACTTAGGGAGCCAGTAAAAGCAGGGCTGAGGGAAGCAGGGAAAAGGCAGGCAGGGAGATGGTGCCTGGAAGCCCAGAGACCTGCACCCCTGTCCCTCATTGTATGACCTGGGGCAAGTCCCTCTCTCCCCTCTCGGAACCTGTTTCCATATCCAGGCACTGAGGGGCTGGGACTAGGTAATCTTTAAAAGCCATTTCTGCCATGACATTCTCATTTTCTGGTTTCAGAGCAAGCACTAGCTCTTATCTTTGCACTTTGCCTTCTGGACGTGAGAAGGACACAGAGGGCAGGGCCACCTACTGCAGAAGAAAAGGGCTGCCTCTGCCACCCATCCAGGTCTCTCCTCTGGGATGGCTTCTGGCATCCTGGCACAATCAGGATGAATGTTTGCTGGATCACTTTGAGCCACCACACTGCCCCAAACCACTGGTGAGCTCCTCTTCCAGGCCCGGCAGTGCCCTTAAACTTCCTGCCCTGAACTCTGCTGCCTCATCCCCTTTGCCCCTCCTGGCTTTTCTGGATCTGAAGTGTTGGGTTTCTTTATCCTGTGGTTGTTTGGTAGCCCAATATCTTTCCCTTTCCTTTTAGGGGACCATGGTCTTTGTCAGGCACTTGCCTCTATGGCCATGGGGACAGACACATGACTCAAGGCAGCCTGCAGAGCTCCGGGCCTCAGCTTTGAGCAGTCAGGCTGAGGCTAGGCTGCTCCAGCCAGGAGACAGCGGCCAGACTTCCTCCCCTTCCTTCCTGCCCATTGTCCAGCTTTCCTGTTGGTCCAGAAAGTTCTCTGTGTCTTTCCAGTGAGTTGATTTGCTTAAGTAAAAGTGGCTTTCATTGCTTATTGCCATAAACTTCCTTGCAGGTGTGCTTTCAGCACAGACAACTGAGACCAGGCTCCTGCTTCTTCCTGAGAGCTAACAGAAAGCTCCTTGGCTCCCAAGGCACAGCGCTGTCTCTCCTGCCCAGCAGAAGTCCTGTGAGAACCTCAGGTAGCTCTGCTCTTCTCTGAGCTGCTGCAAGGAGAACCTAGAGAAGGCTGGACGGCGGACGTGGAGGGAAGGAGATGGCTGACAGGTGCCATGTTCTAGCAGGCAATGCAATGAACACTTACTGAATCATCTTTCAGGCAAAGGAACCAAGACACAGATTTGTTAGTTTATTCAAGGCCTCACATGTATTAAGTAATAGAGCCTAAATCCACCAAATTATTCTGTACCACACTGCCTCCTGACAATGCCCACTGTGCCTTCCAGGATAGGCTGGATACGACAAATAAGGTTTTAAACTTTGGACCTGGCTTTATGCCAAATTCCCATGGTACATAATGCAACAGACACGGGAAGCTGTGGGGCAGCCTCCGGGTCCTGCCGCTGTGGAGCAGCCCCGGCCTCCTCTTGGCTCTAGTAACAGGGACTCCGGCCTCACAGTTAAGCTGAGGGGAGAAAAGGGCCAGCATGTGGGTATTACACTTCCAAATATAAATGTTTCACAACATCAAAACATAAATGTTTCCAACAAGCTTTATTTGAGTGGGCCACATCTACAGTTCTCATTCCAGTGTACAAACAACTCACAGTTCAGTGCCATGCTTCTAATACAAGTCACAGAAAGCCGCGGGCCATACTGCATGAAGAGTGCCCTTGATATAAAAATAAATTAGACTTTAAAAGCTATTGCAAAGTTTTACACATAGAAAAAGAGTAAACACAAAACAGTTAATGAGGTCCTCATCACCATCTAAGCTATCCAGACAGGAAGATAAAAAGAACTAGGGATCTGTGCTATAAAAAGCCTCTCTAATAAACAGAAATCCTGCGAAGGGACTGCATTATTGTCTTTATGTAACAAAACAGGGACTTATGTACCCCATCTTTTAGAACTGGTAAATAAATGCAGGGTTCAGCTCAGAGCAATTTCTAAAATCCACATGGATTTTCTCAACCTGGGGGCTAACAGGTAGGAAAAGTTTCCAACTTTCTTCTAATCATTTAAGGACCAGAGAGCTTAAATTTGTAAGAGGAAAAAAAAAAAGGACAAATAATATAGAAATGTGCATTCTTCAGTCTGCAGAAAGAGTCCAGGTTTCTAAGCAACTGAAAGGCTGAGGGCACAAGTATCAAGACCCAGTGTGCTCCGCAGGCTCTCAGAGCGGGGAGAGCGGGACTGCCTCTGCCAGTGCCACCCGTGAGACGGAGGGTGTCCAGGACTAGAAATGCCGGGCGCCTCCACGCGACAGAGAACTGGCTGCAGAGCCTGTCTGAATACCTGTCTGACTCCAGGCAGTCATTCCACCACTTTACTAAGCCTGAAACCATGGGCCAGCACCTGTTTCTTTAACTAAAGTTTTACTGGAACACAGCCATGCCCATTTGTTTGCTCCTGACATGCTGATTTGCGCTGCAATGGCAGGGTTAAGTGGGGAAGTATTTACTATCTCTGGTTCCCTACAGAAAAAGTGTGCTGACTCCTGTTCTTAGTGAGAAGACAGGAACTTTGCTTTTCAAAACCCCTACTTATAGAGAAATAGGAAAGATTTTTCTCCATGTAAGTGAATTCCAGATAATTCTGCCCTGACAAGGTTTCTGCAGTGACATCTGAGCTTTCATTTGTGGGCTCATCTAAAAGAAGACAGAGGTACAAGTTTTAGAGTTGAGGAGCACAAGAGAATAAGCAGGACAGGTTCCAGGAACAACTCAGAGCTTTCATCCTTAAATGTCCACAGAATGTCTGTGATTGTGCAAAAGCTTTATAAAGGTAAAAACAAAATGTGAGACTACAACAAATATTTTAAAAAAGGATTTTTCTGTCAACCAACATAAGAATGGTAGGAAAACAGCTAAGAGAATGTCTGAATTTATAAAGAGCAAAGGACAGAAGCATCCGAGCCACCTAAGCATTCTGCCTTCAGCTGTGTCTCCAGAAGGGAGGGAATGAAACACCAACAAGCCCTTCCCTTCTGCACCAAGGCAACACAGCGACACGCAGTCAACACCATAGATCATCTCATTTATGACCCTACAAGTTCTGAGGAAGAGTCTAGGGAAGATAACTGAAACCTATAGATCTTATTTTAAATACCCATGCCGACTCTTGCCACCAGGGCTCTGAAAGGGACGGCTCTGAGCTTCATCTCCTTTCTGCTCCCTCTGGCGGCCCAGCTGGCAGGCAGGCAGCACAGCACGGTTCTGCACGGTCTGAGAGCAGTGCACTGCAAACCATCAGAAGTGGCAGCAATGGTGGGTCGTGGCAGTCCTCAGAGACCACCTGGGCAGTGGCAAGAGGACAGAAGAAGCCCACCACTTTCTAAGTGCCTTCCTAAAATCTGCTCACAGTCACAAGTTTGATCATATTTGTTACTAATGAACTATCACAGTAAAATCTGGTACCAGAAAATCTGGAAAGAAACCACAGAGTGGTTGGGCCCTGTGGCTATAGCACAGGCTATAAATCACCTCCAAGCTGCCACCAGATGGAAGGACGCTAACTGCTTCCTAGGCTGGAGTGGATCAAAGAGACTATTGTTCTTGTTCTCTTTGCAAACATGTTCTCATTACTCTAGACTTCAGTTAATTAAACATTGCCAATATTTCTCTTTAGCTGTATTATACTATTGTATGGGAACCTTTGTCTAGATACTGAAAAGCTTCCTCTCCACCTAGAACTCATTTTGAACGGCCAGTTGGTTATTTACTTCATCTGAGGATCAGAGCTTTACTTCGTTTATCAGATAATTCAGATGTGCAGGTGGATTTTTACCTTTTGTAATCTAGTACCCTGCCCTGACAGTCAGCAGCCTGTGGCGCCACCTCAGCCCAAATGCCTTCGTCCCGGACAGCATCTCTAAGCTCTCTTTTTGTGCACATTCTTTACTGATCCACACTTGCCTCTCTCTTCCCTCAAAGACAGACCTTTCCCCTTCCCCATCTGACACGTTCGCAGCTTTCAGCTCCCTTCCCCTTTTGAGGACAAGTGTTACAGCAGCTCTGAGGGTGGGACGGGCAGCAGATATGACAAGAAGCTTATAGTTGCCTGGTATCGAATCTTGAATTAGTCAGGGCTAATACACCATTAAAGTATAAATCTCCATGTTTACCACTTCATGCCAGAACAAGCAAATAAAATTTCCTCTTTGCTTGGGATTCAAATGAATTTTAAGAAAATCCCTCTCGATATTCTGACTGGCAAGAATGCAGGTACCTGAAGATACAAAGGTTATAGGATACTTTCTGCTACCGAATTCCTAAATTTTAGAAAATTTAAAATAAGGATGATGCTACTTCCTAAGCAGGGTGGGAAATTCAGACATTTCAAGCTAGTAATGGCTTCAGCTGCTCCATGGTTAGAAAACAACCTCAGTCTTTCAGCACACGTAGGGTTGGTTGTCAGGATCACATTAACATATTGACGTCCAGTCCAACATGTCCTGGGTCAAGGCCCTGGGTCCAGGCCCTGGGTCCGGGGGTCACTTACAGCTGTGAGAAATTTTGTTTTACAATTAAGAACTGGCAAGATCTCCACAATGAAATCACAAGCTTAGCATAATGGCTAAGGGGAGGCAGCCAGCAAGAAGTGCCAACTTTCTTTCCTCCAACAACAAAATCATTTTGTGCAAAAGTGGTTTCCAATCCCTACAGCTCCCTGGGAGACAGAGCAAGAGTAAAATTCCTGAGCTTTCCAGTCCAACACATGCTACAAGGAGCCCAGAGTACTCCAAACCACAGAGTTTTAAACGTCATAAAAGTAGGTACTTTTAAGCTAAGCAGTATAAGTTAATGCTCAATTATATACACATCACAGGGCAGAAAACAACCCCGAAACAAATTTCAGGAGGTACAGCTTCGCATCAGTCCCTGATAACAAGGGATTAACGATGACTTTGCCAACATGGTTCCTAGACCATTCCCATAGCAATGAGGTTTACACTATTCATTCTGAAGTTTTAAAGATAAAAAATGTTATTTCTGGGTGTTGGGATTACAGCTTGTAGTTGTTATACTCTTCCGTAGTTTTCTGTAATGAGCATATATTACCTACACATTCTGAAATATTTTTTGGAAAAAAAAAATTAGAGCCCATAGTCCACTACAGCAAGCTGACTTAGAACTGCAGTTTTCTTTAGCCAGGCAAAATTTGAGACTATACAGTATTTTTGAACAGATAAAAAATGATGAGTAAATTCTAGAAAACTTTTTTTTAAACTAACAAAATTCCCAGTGTGAGTTATTTCAGTAGGTTGTGTATAGTTTCATACAAGGTAGACGTTTAAGAAACAAACTGCACCCCATTCCCCCATTCTTGTCCTGGTGTTTTTGTTTTTTTCAGAGTTTGAAAACTCTAAATTTATTCAGCTTATATTGAAAGGAAATGGACCTACTTCCAAATAGGGACCCATGTGGAGAAGTGACAGCCCCAGAAACTGCTGGTCTGGGCTGGCCCCTTTGCCCCCAAGTCTGCGTTTTCCCACCTGGCTCAGGAAGGAGTGAGAGAGCCTGAAGGTAAAGGCCTCCAGACTCTTGGCCCAGGGTCTCTTCAACAGTAACCCCCACCCAACCCATCCCCTATACTTCTAGGCTGAAAAGTTAGAGAATATGTCTGCAGTGAATACAAGAGATTCCTGTGGGAAGGCGGAGCTAAAAAATATAGTAGACAACGATATCTCTGTGGTGAAAAGTATGGGAGGCATTTAAAACCCTCTGTATTCTAAGTTTCTCTTTAGTGTATTGATAATTGTAAAAGAGCTGGTCCTGAACAATCTCCTACATAGTGTCCTCATCAATTTCCTAAATTCCTGATTTCCATGTAATGCTTGGAAATGTGCAATTTCTCTAATAGGCATTCAGATCAAGCACACTCACCCGGATCCTAATGAGGGACATAACATTCAAAAGGACTATTATGGGTGATCAGGACCAATTACGGCCACTAGAGGGAGCCAAGAGTTTGAAAGAAATCGCAAGGAAAGTAATTGTCCAGTTTCAGGAACTTACAACTTTAAAAACACTATAGAAAATAAAAAACCAGACACCCTCACTTGGGCAGAAATGCACCATGATTAAATCCTTCTGGTTGGACGGAAAGTGTAGCTGTATTTTCACAGAACTGAAGTCCAATCTAGGAAGAGCCTTTTACCTACAAGTAAAGGACAAGCTCCTGAATCTAACATCTTCCAGTTGAAACTGATTCCAGAACAGACTGCTGAAGAGTGTCAGGCATTCCAGTTACAGGTGGGGAAGGAGCAATCCCTTAGAGCTCGGTTGTCAGTAAACACTTCTGCTTCAAGATGGCGTCTTTGGTCAAAGTCGGAGCAGAGCTGAAAGGCAGGGAGAATGGACTGAGTAATGAAACCATCCCGGGTGACAGCAGCATGACTTTCCCCACTGGTGCCATGTGAAGCATGTCAACACATTAACACAGTAAACACTAAATGAACATGTAGTAATGCGTAATCTAGCAATGAGGTATTCCACAGAAGGAAATTTTCTAGATAATAAGATACCACAAGTTCCCTACTTCCTTGAATAAAATATGCTAAACATACACTGAACCATTTCTTAATGAGTCAGGGTTATGATGATGACTATCAAGAATAGTACTGAGTTGCTCGACATCATTAGCAAATCAAATCTGCAGTATCACTTCACACCTACGAAAATGACTATTTGAAATATGAGAAATAACAAATGTCACAGAAGAGGTGGAGAAATAGGAACCCTTATACATTGTTGGTGGGAATATAAAATGGTACAGCTGCTGTGGAAAACTGTGGCAGATCCTCAAAAAGTTAAACATAAAACTAATATTTTACCTGGCAATCCCACTTCTAGGTATATATCCCAAAGAACTGAAAGCAGGGACTTGAACAGGTATTTGTACACCACTGTTCATAGCATTATTCAAAATAGCAAAAAAGGGGAAACAATTCAAATATCCATCAGCAAATTAATGGATAAACAAAATGTGGTATATACATACAATAGAATTCTATTTAGCCACAAAAAGGAATGAGTACTCTTACATGCAAAAACAAGGCTGAAACTTGAAGACATCCTGTTACGTAAAATAAGTAAGACACAAAGGCACAGATACTGTATGATACCACTTATTTGAAATAGCTAGAATATGCACTCATAGAGACAGAAAGGAGAATAACAGGTTATGAGGGGTGAAAGGCAAGGGAAATGGCGAGTTAATGCATAATGGGTGTAGTGTTTCAGTATGGGGTGATGGGAAAGTTCTGTTAATGGATGGTGGTGAGGACAGTGCAACATTGTAAAAGTGATCAATCCCACTGAATGGTATATTTGGGAGTGGCTGAGATGGGAAAGTTTGTGCTGCATGTATGTTTCCACAATTAAAGAAAAGAGAGCACTACAACCTTGTCCTCTGCATGCAACCTCTGTTCTTACAGTGGCAATTACTAGGCATATAAATGTTTAGAAAAATAACCTATTATATTTGGTTTAATTTACTACTACATGCAAGCTCCCCAAAGACAGATCCCATGTCTGTCTTGTTCACTGCTATGTTCAGTACCAGATATAATGTACCAGTTCCTGGTACATAACAGACATTCAATAAGTGTTTGCTGAATGAATAATGATTTTATTCTAAAGACTATGGAGATCAAAGAGCAGTTTAAAAACGAAACTGCCAATTTCTCTCAAGATATTCACCTCTAATTTATTCTTCTAATTATGAAAGTATCTACTACAATTGACCCTCATTCTTAACACCAGGAGGATCTAAAGCAGGCATAATCAGAGACTAGGTCTGAGTTGAAGGCAATTATAAGTCTTTTGCAAAATATGTGCAGTTATGGTCCTAGCAATCAAAAGCTGAAGAACTAGATGCTGAATAAAGCAAGGTCTTTTGAATCTAGTTTCTGATTGTGGCAAGCAGTTTGTTGAGATGAGCTGGCAACAGGTTTAATTCAGTAAAAGCTCTCCCAGTGTCCTCACCATGGGGATCTCCTACCCCACCCTTAAACTGCCTCACCATTTGTCACTGACTACTACCCATATAGGAAGCACAGTAGTAATAATTGAGCATGAAAGGAACAGGTATATAAATTAGAAACAATTACACATTTTTAAAGATAAGACTGTTAAGTCTTCATCTAGTGAAGATGTCTTCAAAAAGAAATCAGAATGGGTCTCCGTCATAATTTTGTAGAAAACTAATAACAAGAAAAAAAGAGAAAACAGTGTACTAAATAATAATCTGTAAAAAGATTTAGCCAGACTCAATTAAGTTCAATTAAAGAAGAAATGACACTGTTGCTTTCACTATAATTAATTTTATTGTTTTTTCCTCCTAATAGGTGCCCAATAACTGCAAATGAGAAATAACCTCACCTGGTCACAGCATCCACCAAGAATGGGGCTGGGGGAGAAATGAGCGAGGCTGCTTCTTCATTACCATGTCCCTCCTTCCCGGGCAAGGACACTCCACTTCCTGCAAGTCCATTAGAAATGACACTGCTCTGCTGTGGGAGAGACATAACCACGTGTGAGCACAGAGGCAACCCCACCCACCCAGTGGTCAGCACCTCCGCGCCGTCATCTTCACCAAGGATTATGGTAATGAGGACGGTGATTTTGATGATCACCGTGTTTTGTGTTTTCTTCACCACCCCACACCTCCCATTGTTATTTCTGTTTTTGTCAGCATCCTTGAGCGTTTACAGACAGAAAGATTAAGTCACTAGTTTAAAGCCATTACGTTTAGTTCCAGAGCTCTAATAATGACCCCCAGGTTTTTTTGTTTGTTTGTTTGTTTTTTAATCTTCATTTTATTGAGATATATTCACATACCACGCAGTCATACAAAACAAATCGTACATTCGATTGTTCACAGTACCATTACATAGTTGTACATTCATCACCTAAATCAATCCCTGACACCTTCATTACCACACACACAAAAATAACAAGAATAATAATTAAAATGAAAAAGAACAATTAAAGTAAAAAAGAACACTGGGTACCTTTGTCTGTTTGTTTGTTTCCTTCCCCTATTTTTCTACTCATCCATCCATAAACTAGACAAAGTGGAGTGTGGTCCTTATGGCTTTCCCAATCCCATTGTCACCCCTCATAAGCTACACTTTTATACAATTGTCTTTGAGATTCATGGGTTCTGGGTTGGAGTTTGATAGTTTCAGGTATCCACCACCAGCTACCCCAATTCTTTAGAACCTAAAAAGGGTTGTCTAAATTGTGCGTAAGAGTGCCCACCAGAGTGACCTCTCGGCTCCTTTTGGAATCTCTCTGCCACTCAAGCTTATTTCATTTCCTTTCACATCCCCCTTTTGGTCAAGAAGATGTTCTCCGTCCCACGATGCCAGGTCTACATTCCTCCCCGGGAGTCATATTCCACGTTGCCAGGGAGATTCACTCCCCTGGGTGTCTGATCCCACGTAGCGGGGAGGGCAGTGATTTCACCTTTCAAGTTGGCTTAGCTAGAGAGAGAGGGCCACATCTGAGCAACAAAGAGGCATTCGGGAGGAGGCTCTTAGGCACAACCATAGGGAGGCCTAGCCTCTCCTTTGCAGCAACCGTCTTCCCAAGGGTAAAACCTATGGTAGAGGGCTCAACCCATCAAACCACCAGTCCCCTATGTCTGTGGTCATGTTAGCAACCATCGAGGTGGGGTAGGCCAATACCCCTGCATTCTCCACAGGCTCCTCAAGACCCCCAGGTTTTTAAAGGAAAAACAGGAACTTGGTGATCTTTCAGACCTTACTCTGAAAGGGTAACCAAAAGAAAAATGACAAATATGCACTTACTGGCACAATCCATCTGGGTGTGATCATAGATGTTGAAGACACCTAAAAAAATAAATTTATATATGTACATACTTTTAGGGAAGACTGACATTTTCATAATTATAGTCATAATATTTTCTATTATTATGAAATGCGTTGTAAGGGAAGGCAGTTCTTAAGGATACCCTTGATGTGACATGGACTTCTGAATCCAAGATTCTTTTCTTTGACATAGTTACTATACCTCACCTGCATAAGAAACCCATAATTTTGAGAATCTCTTTAATCTAAAAATTATTCTAAGAATGCTACTAATGTTTTCAGTTCATTTAACAGGATCCCTCTTAAAATCCAGTTATTTTATTTTCTGAAATTTCACCTCATTACAATTAATCATTACCTTTTTTGGTAGCATCCTGAATATTGGATTGTGATTAAACCAAATGAATAGCATAAGGAAAGCACACAGAAAAACAAATCTGTTTATATATAGGGTCATTCTCTAATTAACAAGCATGTATGAGGAAAATGGAAATGAAAACATCCATATTGTCAATACTACCCCCAGAGGGATTTACAGATTAAACATAATCCCTACCAAAATCCCAGCAGACTTTTCTGCAGAAATGGAAAAGGTGATTCTCAAATTCATATGGAATCGCAAATGGCCCCAAATACCCCAAACACTCCTGAACTGGAAGAACAAAGTTGGCAATCTTACTTCCTGATTTTAAATAATTACTACAAAGCCACAATCATCAAAACTGTGTGGTTTTGGCATAAAGACAGACACACAGACAATGGAATAGAACTGAGAATCCAGAGTTAAATCCACACATATATGGCCAGTTGATTTTCGACAACCTTGATTAACAGCACAAACTGGCAGAAACATCTTTCTCAAAGCTCCAGAAAACAGTTACAGGACTGTCGTAACTAAGCATGTGCCAAATCAAGAAAAAGGCTACTTAAAAGTAGTAGGATTCAAGGTGCCTGGCTGGGCACCCCCCACCCCCTCATCAGCCTGCACTCCTAGCGGGGGCTCCTGGTCCCAGTTCCACAGGGAGCAGAGTAACCCTTACGGGAGATGCAAGTCTGGCCCGATCTGTCTCGTGGTGGCCTGAGGGAACTGCCATCCCAGAATCTTCCCTGTCTGTAGAGGTGGCTCATCACGCTCTCCTGAACAGGGCTATGGGAAAGCAGTCAGATCATGTTGCCTGGGGCAAGGGATTCCTTGCTCTAGGACAAAGAGTGCAGTGCCCAGGAAGGTGAGGAAACCGTTTCCTGATGGGGGTGGGGGGTGGGATTTGTATCTGTGTAAATTGGGGAATTCCCAGGGCCACACGCAGTTGCCCTAGACAGGATACATGTGCAGAAAGATCAGGGAGACCCTGTATTCTTTATTCTCTAAACATTGTATGGTTAAGCCCTGAAGGAGAGAGAGCACTTGCTCAGGTCAATCTCAAAGTCTGGGAAATGTGTTTCTTTATGGTTTTTTGTTTAGCTCCCAGCATTCAAGGAAAACTTTGTCAGGACATTAGCTGCATACAAGCTTAAGGAACAGATGTCTCAGAATCTAAATTCCAACGATTACACATTAAAATATAAAAATGTCCAGGTTTCAACAAAAGATTACAAAACATATGAAGAAACAGAAAGTGATGGCCAAGGCAAAGGAGAAGATTAAAGCATTAGAAACTGTCAATGAGGAGGACCAGATCTGGGACATTCCAGACAAAGACTAAAAAAAATTGTCCTAAATATGCTCAAAGAGCTAAATGAAAACATGGACAAAGAACTAAAGGAAACCAGGAAAATGACAGAGGAACACAAAGAGAATATCAATAGAAAGACGGAAATTATGAAAAAGAACCAAACAGAGCTGAAGACCACAGGAACAAAAAATAAAAATTACCTAGGGGGATTCAACTGTAGATTGGGGCTGGTAGAAGAAAGAATCAAATTTACTTCAAGATAAAACATTTGAAATCATCCAGTCTGAGGAACAGAAGGAAGAAGAAATGAAGAGAAGTGAGCAGAGCCTGAGGAACCTGTGGGACACCATCAAGCACACCCAATATATGCACTGAGGGAGTCTCAGAAGGAGAAGAGAGAGAGAATATTCAAAGAAATAATGGCTGAAAACTTCCTGAATTTAACAAAAGAAATGAATACACAATCCAAGATGCACAATGAACTACAAATAGACCCATTCCATAGCATATTAAAATCAAACTGTTACATGCCAAAGACAAAGAGAGAATTCTGAAAGACATAAGAGAGAAAGAAACAATGTGTCACATACGAGGGAGCCTTCATAATATTAAGTGCTGATTTCTCACTGGAAACCATGTAGGCAAGATGGCACAAGGATGACAAATTTAAAGCACTGGAAGTCAAAAACTGCCTACCAAGAATTATATATCTGGCAAAACTGTCTTTCAAGAATGAGAGAGAAATTAAACATTCCCAGATAAACAAAAGCTGAGGGAGTTCATAACCACTACACTGGTCCTACAAGAGATGCTACAGAGAGTTCTGCAGGTTGAAAGGAAAGGACAATAGGCAAGAGACCAAAGCCACATGAAGAAATAAAGATCCCCGATAAAGATAATGACGTGGGTAAATATAAATGCCAGTACTATTGTATTTTTGGTTTGTAACTCCATTTTCCACTTCTTACAGTAGCTGAAAGACAAATGTATAAAATATAATCATAAATCAGTGGTTTTGGACTCAGAATGCATAAACAGTAATTTGCGACAAAAACTACAAAAAGTTGAGGAGATGGAGGGGTTTAAGAACATAGTTTGTGTATATTATTAAAGTTTAGCCGGTACAAAAGCAAACAAGATTGTCATAGTGTTAGGATGTTAAATTCAAGCTTTATGGTAACTACAAAGAAAATATCGGAGAATATGAAAGCTCCTCAAGACAGAAATTGGAATATAGGTTGCCAGGGGCAAGAGTAGCGGGGAATGGGGAGTTAATGCATAATGGGTGTAGGGTTTCTGTTTGGGGAGATGGAAACATTTTAGTAATGGAATGTAATGAGGAGAGCACAATATTGTAAATGTGATTAATTCCATTGAAGGGTATGCTTGGGAGTGGTTGAGATGGTGTAAGTGGTATATATGTTCCTACAGTTTTGTTTTTTTTTAAAGGAAGAGCAATTAAAGAGACAACAACAATTAAAGGCAATACATGATCTTGAATGGGATCTAACAGAGGTGGAGAAAAGGTTCAAAGTGACATTATGGGGACATATGAAAAAACTGGAAAACAGATTATAAGCTTTATAAAAAAGTTAAATTTCTTGAACTGGGTAACTGCACTTAAGGTGGATACATAAGTGAAATCCTTGTTCTTAGGAAATGTACATGGCAGTGTTAAGTGTTCAAGTACACAAGATGCGTACAACCTATACCACAACATTTACACTCAAATCTTCAGAAAATGTGTTGATAAAGAGTTAAGAGAGAGAAGAAGGATAGATGGAGTGATATGGCAAACATGGCAAAATGTTAAAACTGACAGATCTGGTTGTCTTGGAATTCTCTGTATGAGGTTTGTATTATTTTTGTAACTATCCTGTAAGTTTGAAAGTATTTCAAAATAAAAAGTTAAAAAAAAAAAAAAAAAGAATATCTATGTGACTTCAGGGGTTAGGGTGGTAGATGAGGAAGATTTTCTAAAACCCTAAGCCACAAAGAAACCATAAAGAAAAAAACGGAGGATGTGAGACATCAGATGGATATAGGTTGCTGCAAATGCCTACCACAAATGATTCTTTGATAAATTTCCTCATATGTGTTAATACACAGATTAAGAGAAAATATTTTTAATATCTAAGACTGACATGGACTTAATATCTAGACTATACAAGAAAATCCCAAAATCAGTAATAAAAAGATAAGAAACCCAATAAAAAAAAATGGGAAAAGAATATAAATAGGCAACTCACTCTAAGAGAAAACTTAAATCAGCATAAAAATATTGGAGGAGATACTAAATGTAACCCATGAGCAATCAAGGAAATGCCAAATTAAAACAATGAGCCATACTCATGAAGTTGGAATATAGAAAGTCAGATAAAGCCTAGCCTCTCCTTTGCAGCAACCGTCTTCCCAAGGGTAAAACCTATGGTAGAGGGCTCAGCCCATCTATCTACAGAATCTATAATGCATAATAATGTGCATTTTGGAAAAAAAAAAAGAAAATTCTAAATTTGTAGGGAAAGGAAAAATATTGGTGATAAATTGTTTATTTTATTTTATTTAATCCATTTGATTTTCTTCACTGTATTCCCCACCCACTCATGACAAAGAGTGATATGCAAGAGATGTTCTGAATTAGGTCCCCAAGGACTCCTCTTCTGGGCTTCAGGCCAGGCTCTTAGATGGTACCTCTTTTGTCTTCTCAAAGATTATGGTTCATTTCTGTTGTCATCTCTTTTACAGGCCAATATCCTTTTTATTTTTGCTTGTTTACTTTTCCAGATTAGCGATTAATTCTTTTCCTTTGGTGAAACCTCTGTTTATTGATCTAAGCTGGTGCTTCTCAAACCACATCTGTATCACCTGGGAACCTGTTAGACATTCCATCTGTCAGGTCCTGCCACAGCCACAGGGAATCAGGAACGCTGGGGGTGGGGCCCAGCAACCTGCATTTTTAACATGCCTTCCAGGTGATTTTGAAACACACTCAAGTTTGAGAACTAATGATCTCAGCAAACATCCAGCACCACACAGAGTACAATCTGTACTTTTGAGCCTTGAGAATGGAATCTACTTCCTACAGCCATTCTTGTTGTATCACTCATAAGGCACTAAATTAGTTATCTGTATTCTTTTCATCCCAACTAGACTGTAAGTCCCTTGAGGAAAGGAATTGTTTATTTGTATTATGGTCACAGTACTTAAAACAGTATCTTCCTTACTGTAATAATGATCGATATGTTCAATGCTAGTGATTCTTATGCTTCCAGCTTTCTGTAGAATTTTTTAATTTAAAACTTAATTTAAATTAAAAAACTAAAATTTTGTAGAATTAAAAACCGTATGTCCTTACTGACTTAACTCTTTAGAAGCTGTTTTCCTCTAGTGCTATTTAATAATATGGTATTTGTGCTGGTTTGGAGCTGTCACGTACCCCAGGAAAGACCATGTTCTTCTTCTTTTTTTTTTAATCTTCATTTTATTGAGATACATTCACATACCACACAGTCATACAAAACAAATCGTACATTCGATTGTTCACACTACCATTACATAGTTGTACATTCATCACCTAAATCAATCCCTGACACCTTCATTACCACACACACAAAAATAACAAGAATAATAATTAAAGTGAAAAAGAGCAATTGAAGTAAAAAAGAACACTGGGTACCTTTGTCTGTTTGTTTGTTTGTTTCCTTCCCCTATTTTTCTACTCATCCATCCATAAACTAGACAAAGTGGAGTGTGGTCCTTATGGCTTTCCCAATCCCATTGTCACCCCTCATAAGCTACATTTTTATACAATTGTCTTTGAGATTCATGGGTTCTGGGTTGGAGTTTGATAGTTTCAGGTATTCACCACCAGCTACCCCAATTCTTTAGAACCTAAAAAGGGATGTCTAAATTGTGCATAAGAGTGTCCACCAGAGTGACTTCTCGGCTCCTTTTGGAATCTCTCTGCCACTGAAGCTTATTTCATTTCCTTTCACATCCCCCTTTTAGACCATGTTATTTTAATCCATTCCTGTGGGTGCAGACCTATTGTGGGAGGGGCCTTTTTTTAAAATACAGTTTTACTTAGATAGATTCATATACCCTACAATCATCCACAGTGTACAATCGACTATCCACAGTGCCATCACATAGTTGTGCATTCATCACCAGAATCAATTTTTGAACATTTTCCTTACTCCCCCCAAAATAAAAATAAAAGTAAAAAACAACACCTAAAACATTCCATCCCCCCCAATTTTTCATTTTTCTACTCATCTGTCCATACACTGGATAAAGGGAACCACAAGGTTTTCACAATCACACAGTCACACCGTATAAATGACATAGTCATACAATTGTCTTCAAGAATCAAAGCCACTGGGTTGCAGTTTAACAGCTTCATGTATTTCCCTCTAGCCATTCCAACACACTAAAAACTAAAAACGGATATCTATATAGCGCATAAGAATGCCCTCCAGAGTGACCTCTAGACTCCATTTGAAATCTCTCAGGCACTGAAACATTATGTTGTTTCATCTCTCTTCTCTTTCTTGGTCAAAAAGATTTTCTCAACGCACAATGCCGGGTCCAGGTTCATCCCCAGGAGTCATGTTCTACATTGCCAGGGGGATTTATACCCCTGGGAGTCATGTCCCGTGTAGGGGGGAGGGCAGCGAGTTTACCTGCTGAGTGGGCTTTGAGAGAGGCCACATCTGAGCAACAAAAGAGGTTCTCTGTCGGACTCTTAGGCGCAATTGTAAGAGGCTTAGCCTCTCCTTTGCAGTGATAAGCTTCATAAGGTCAAGCCCCAAGATCGAGGGCTCAGCCCACTAAATTGGTAGTCCCCAATGCCTGTGAGAATATTAGTAATAACCCAGGAGGGGAAGTCCAACATTTGTGCATTTTTCCCCAGTTCCTCAAGGGGACCCCACAAATACATTTTTATTCTCTGCCCATATCACTTTGGGATGCACTGGAATTTCACCCCAATCTGTACAAACCCACCAGATCTCACTTCTCATTCAAAGCTCCATGTACTTGTGGTGTTAAAACAAACTGTCTGTACAAGCTAAATTATTTAGTGTGCTACAGAAAACAGAGATCCTGCATGGGTGGGACCTTCTGATTAGGCTGTTTCAATTGAGATATGACCCAGTCCATTTGAGGTGGTTCTTAACCCTTTACTGGAGTCCTTTATGAGAGGATAAAAGGCAGAGACATTTGGAAAGAGCACAGAGAGGGAAACACACAGAGAAGCAAGAAGGACCCACAGGAGCTGAGAAAGACAGTGTGCCACTGAAACCAGAACCCAGGAGAGAAGGACTAGCAGATGTTGCCATGTGCCTTCCCATGTGACAGAGGAACCCCAGATGCCAGCAGCCTTTCTTCAGAGAAGGCATCCTCCTGTTGACACCTTAATTTGGACATTTTCACAGCCTAAGAACCATAAATTGTAACTTAATAAATCCCAACTGTGAAAGCCAATCCATTTCTAGTATATTGCATTTCGGCAGCTTTAGCAAACTGAAACAATACTGAATTACAAATACATTTACAGTAATATAGTAACACACGAATTTAAAGCAGAAGAATTTTAACACAAAAAGGCAATGCTATATGGTTATTGAAATCTAAATTTTTCTTGAATGAAAAGTTTTCCTAAATTGTTAAAAAGACAAAAATTGGTATCTATCAGGAACATTTTTCAAAACAGAAATCCCTTCCCATCTTGCTGTTTTAAAGCATATTTACCTGAGGTGTGACTGTTTGGTCAAGTAGATTCTCAGTTAGAGATAAAAGCAAGGCATCCAATTCATCTGTAGCATCCTATGGAATACAGAGTATCTACAGTTGTTAAAACATCAGACTAAGTTTATCTCATATCCCCTCAATTTATAATTCTGACCCAGGCCTGGTTGGTGTTAACCCTTTAAACAAACAGGGACATTCAGGAATCATGGTTATTAATGATTCCACTTTTCATGGAGGAGAACCTAGACCACATACTGAACTTGAAAAAGCTTAAGTGGACTGTGAATTTTCATATAGCTATTCTACTTTTGATGAGTCAAAACTTGGGCATTAAGACTATTCTAGCTCTTAGCTTCTAGACTCGACTAGAGAGGTAAATAGATCAGCACAGGAGACTGATTAAGAGGGATACCTGAATTCCAAATGCTTTTTTATCTAGATGCATGGATGCTGCATTGTTTGCAAAAAGGAAAATATGAACTTTTCCCCTATAAATATTAATTAAAACTTTTGGCTTAATTAGTATTTGAAGCATCTTATAGAAGACATAAGGCTATACTGCAGTGTGTGTGTGTGTGTGTGTGTGTGTGTGTGTGTGAGAGAGAGAGAGAGAGAGAGAGAGAGAGAGAGTGAGAGAGTGAGAGAGTGAGAGAGAGAGAGGAGAGAGAGACTGTGGGGTAGGAAGAATTTAAAAACACCAAAAGATAAAATTTCAATCTGGAAACTGGAGGAACAGGAATCTAGAATGTACTACGTAATATAAAATGCCCTTTATTGATAAATTTCTATTTCTATCAGCCTTCATGCCTTGGTGAATACCCTATTCAAGTTTCAACATTCAACTTAATTATAATCAGACACATGGAAAAATGGTTCTTTCTCTTCTATCTCCCTCGTCCCACCCCACCTCTTCCCATCCTGTATCTACACTGCAGCACTTATCACAATGTATTAAAACTATCTCTCCCATTAGACTATAAGAAGCTTGAAAGCAGAGGCCATGTTTCATTCATTTCTGAATCTTCAAAGCCTAGCATGCTGTCTGGTACATATTACACATATGCAATAGATACTATTTGAACTAAATGTCCCTCTCTGTTCTAAAAGTATCTCAGGTTATACTTAATGATTTTCAATGAATAGTCAAAGACATCAATATATCGTTTTAGAATTTTAATTGGCAGAAAGAGAGCTGATTAAAGGTATTTTCCCTTGTTTTTTTTTTTTTTTTTTTTTTTTAAGTCTCTGTGCGGGCTTGAATCTGTTATGTACCCCTTAAAAGACTATGTTCTTTTAATCTACTCTTGTGGGGGCAGACCTATTGTGGGTGGGACCTTTTGATTAGATTGTTTCCATGGAGATGTGACCCTGCCCATTCAAGGTGGGTCTTGATCCTTTATTGGAGTCCTTTAAGAGAGCTCATGGAGAGAGAGAGCTCAGAAAAGCTGACAGAGACATTATGTAATCCAGAGTTTGCCCCCAGGAGAAGCTAAGACACAAGCCCAGAGACATTTTGGAAAAAGCCATGGAAACCAGGAACTAAAACGAGAGAGGTCCAGCAGACTCTGGCCATGTGCCTTCTCATGTGACAGAGGAACCCCAGACGCCACTGGTTGTTCCTCACAGGAGGTATCATCCTGTTGATGCCTTAACTGGGACATTTTCATGGTCTTAGAACTGTAAATTTGTGGACTAATAAACCGTCATTGTAAAAGCCAATCCATTTCTGATATTTTGCATTCTGTCAGCTTTAGCAAACCGGAACAGTCCCAAAACCTGAAAGACTATACACCTAAATATTAACTATACACATCTTTGGATGGTGGGAAACAGGTGATATCCAGTTTTTTTTTTTTTATGAAATTCCTGGTAAATTTCTGTGATACGTGTACATGATGCAACAAAAGAGGAAAATGATAAATGTTCACTTACAAGGATAATTTTTAATTTAACTTACAAAATTAAAACATTTATTGGCAAATGAACTGGGTTTATGATTTCTGAAATGATACAAGTGTGGTAAGTGGATACATGAAAGAGAGAAGTTGGAATGAGCTAGGTTATGTTGCAACACAATCAATTACAGGTTCCTGTTATTTTAAAAGGATGATTTCAATCACCAAATATTTACTTAAGAGTCTTTTACATGCCACATACTGTTTGATGTACTAGGGGTACAGCAATGAATGAAACAGGTCAAGTTACTCATAAAGCTACATTCTAGGGTAAATCACACTCTGGATTTCAACAATATCAACTATGTGTTAGAGATATATCCTTAACTCCTTTATCAAATATGCACTTCAAAAGTACCTATTCTGCATGAAACACTGGATTTTCTTAGAAGTAAAAATGAGTGGAAGCATAGTCCAAGTCGCTCTAAGAAACTAACACATGTACAAACTGGAGAAGCCCTGTGGTACTCTTGTGAGGGATGTGGCAATAGGATTCTATCTAAATCGTTGAAGCACGATGCTTGTCTCACAGCTTAAGGCCAAGTGTCAATCAGAAATCACAATTCAATACCTTCTTGGAGAAACCTTAAGAAGTTAAAGTATTCTTACCTTTAGAACAGAACCATTTCCTGCAGGTGCGGCATGTACCAGAGCAAGAGAATCTTCAGGAAGGAACACGTTATTCTCATTTAATACAGTACTGGGTGGAAAAAGAAAAAATTATATTATGAAGGAAATGTAAAAGAAGCATAACAAGTTCATGTAGGGGAAGAAGTTACAATTAGTGAAATCCTTCTCCACCCATCACATAACAGTTTCCATATCCAGGTCAGACTCATACACAGATGGAGCAAGACGGTGGAATACCTGACTTTCCTCCTAAAGTCTCAACAAAATGATAGAGAAGACTTAACTTTAACAAAAGAATAAATATACAAAACTTAAAACCAATAAAGGGTGCCAGTGATAGTTCAGAAACTTTGACATAATCCTGAAAGACACAAAGAAGAAGACAATGATTTCAAGATTATAGGCAGATTAGATGTTTCAGTCTCCCCCAAAAGCATAAAATCCAGAGAAATTATATAAAACATGCAAAGACAGAATACAAAATAAATAGATAAATTGATTTTTTTAAAGCTGTTATCAAATACAAGAATGGGAAATCTCTGCGGATGAGAAATGATACAGAAAACCTGATTTACTGGAGAACAGTCAGAAACAGGGAGAAGTCACAGTCCAAGGAGACAGGATACAGAATTCTGCTGCAGAAGGTAGAAGCAACCCAGCATCTCTCACCTGTAGGCATGGGAGCACTGAAAAGAGTGTCTGGCCCAGAGAAGAATAATGAAGACAGAAGCAGTCCTACAAATGACTCTTAAAACAAGGGAGGAAAGAGGAAAATTGACAATCAAAGACCATCCACCAAGGTGTTACATCCAACAGGAAATCCCAGTTGTCCCCAATATCAATGAAAAGTGTGCAAGCAACAACAGCAGTTCTTGACATATCCACAAGAAGACTATGAAAAAAAAGAGGGATAAACCCAGGTTGGGAAAGTCAGACATAATTAGTAAAAAGGAAGCTACTACTGTGGCATCCACAATACTGCACAGAAGCAAGAGATAAAAACAAAACAAAACAACAACAAAAAAACAGGAGACACAGAAAAGTGATTAAGATTTTCCAACTAATGTTTAACAATTGAACAGCGGATATTAAAAAAGATAACAGCTTGTAGTTTTCCACAACTGAGAAAAGACATGGAACTTCAAATTGAAAGACACTTTTGAATACTAAAAAGAATAAAAATATTAAAAATGAACACCAGTCCCTTTCAAACCCATCCAAAAAAACAGAAGAGGAGGGAACACTTACTAACTTTTCTTTGAGGCCAGGATTATCCTGATACCAAAGCCAGACAAAGACATCACAAGAAAAGAATACTACAAGTCAACATCCCTTATGAATACAGATGAAAACGTTCTCAACAAAATACCAACAAACTGATTCCAGTAGCATATTAAAAGAATTAAATACCAAGACCAAGTGTGTATTTATCCCATAATAGAGACATTGTGAAAATCCAAAGACAGAGAGAAAATTTTGAAAGCAGTAAGAGAGAAGCAACTTGTCACATACAAGGGATCATCAGTAAGATTAACAGCAGATTTCTCAACAGAAACTATGGAGGCAAAAGACAGTGGGATGATATATTTAAATTCCTTAAAGAAAAGAATTGTCAACCAAGAATTCTATAGCTGGCTGTGCTGGTTTGGATATATTATGTCCCCCTACAAGTCATGTTTTAATCTAACCTTGTAGAGGCAGAGTTATTAATCTTTTTAATCAGGGTGTGGCCTCTTGATTCAATGTTTCCATGGAGATTTGACCCTGACCATTCAGGGTAGATCTTGATAAGTTTACTGGAGTCCTTTAAAGGGTGCTCACACAGAGAGCAGAGGGACAAAAATGCCCCAGGATGTGCTAAGCCAGGACACAGACATTAGATGCTTAGAAGCCAACAGAGATGCTTGCTGATGCTTCGAGAAGCTTGGAGATGCAGACAGAAGGACATTTGGAGAGGCTAAGATAAGAGAAACCCAGAGACATTCTGGAGAAATAGCCACTTTGAAATGCAACCCGGGAGGAGCAAGGGAACAGCAGATGCCAGCCAGCTGACAGAGGTGTTCCAGACACCACTGGCCATCCTTCAGTGAAGGTTTCCTCTTATTGACACCTTAGTTTGGACACTTTTATGGCCTTAGAACCGTAAATTTGTAGCCAAACAAACCCCCTTTATAAAATCCAATCCATTTCTGGTATTTTCCAATAGCAGCAGCACTAGCAAACTGGAACACCTGCAAATAATCCTTCCAGAATGAAGGAGAAATTAAGACATTTACAGACAAACAAAAGCTGAAGGAGTTCACTACCAAAAGACCTGCCCTACATAAATGTTACAGGGAGTCCTTCAGGCTGAAATATAAGGACACCAGACAGAAAATAGAAGCCATAAAAAAAAATAAAGGTAAAAGAAATACAGGTAAATATGAAATGCAGTATTGTTGTCCTTTTAGTTTGTAACTGCTTTTTCTCTACGTGACCTAAAAGGCAAATGTAAAAACATAATTAAAATCTTTGTTAATGGGCATACAATGTAGAAAGATGTAACCTAAGACAATAATATTACAAAGCAGAAGGGAAAGAGATGTATAGGATTAGGACATCTGTACACTAATGAAATCAAGTTGGTATTAATCGAACTAGGTTCTTACTAGTTTAAGATGTTAACAGTAACCACAAAGGTAACCACTAAAAAGTGTAGAGAAAAGGAAAAAAGAAGGGATTCAAACCAGTACACTACAAAAAAATCAACTAAATACAAAAAACAGGCAGTAATGGATTTATCCCAGGAACTGAGTAACACAAAAAAACTCAGATACACAGAAAACATAGCTAAAAGGCAGAAGTAAATCCTAAATGGACACACACAGAACACTTTATGCAATAACAGTAGAATACACAATCTTCTCAAGTGCACATGGATCATCTCCATGATAGATCATACGTTAGGCCACAAAAAAATCTTAATAAATTTCAAAAGACTGAAATCATAGGATGCATCTTCTCTGACCACAACAGAATGATGCCAGAAATAAGTAACAGAAGGGAAACTGGAAAATTTACAGTATATGGAAATTAAACAAAACACTTTTAAACAACCAGTGGGTCAGAGAAGAAATCAAAAGGGTAATTATAAAAAACTTAGAGATTAATGGAAATCAAAACACAACATACTAAAACTTGTGGGATGCAGTGTAGGTAGTGCTCAGAAGGGAACTTACAGCAGTTAATGTTGACATTAATAAAGAAGAAAGATTAAGAATTAATAACCTAAATTCATACCTTGAGGAGCCAGAAAAAGAAGAGCAAAACAAACCCAAAGTTAGCAGAAAGAAGTAAAGAATAGAGCAGAGATAAATGACATAGAGAACAGAAAAACAAAAGAGAGAATCAATAAAACCAAAAGTTGGTTCTTCAAAAAGATCAATAAAATTGACAAGACTTTAGCCAGACAGAAAAAAGGAGAGAACATGAATAACCAAAATCAGGAATGAAAGTGGAGGCATTACTCCTGATCTTACAAAATAAAAAAGATTATAAGAGAATACTATGAATAATTGTGGGCCCATAAATTAGATAAACTAGATGAAATGAACCAATTCATAGAAACATACAAACTACCTAAACTGAGTCAAGACTAAATTGGAAATATCAGGACACCAATAACAAGTAAAGAGACTGAACCAGTAATCAAAAATCTCCCAACAAAGAAAAATCCAGGACCAATGGCTTCACCGGTGAATTTTACCAAACATTTGAAGAAGAATTAACACCAACCCTTCTCAAACTCTTCCACAAAATAGAAAAAGGAACACTCCCTAACTCATGCAGTGAGGTCAGCATTACCCTAATACCAAAACCAGAAAACAGAAGAAAAGAAAATTATAGACCAATATCCCTTAGAATATAGATGCGAAAATCTTCAACAAAATATGGGCAAACTGAATCCAACAGCCTATTAAAAGGATCATACACCATGACCAAATGGGGTTTCTTCCAAGAATGCAAGGGAAGTTCAGCATAAAAAAGTCAGTGTAATACACTACATTAAAAGAATGAAGGAAAAAACCCCACAGGATCATATCAATTGATGCAGAAAAGATGTCTGATAATATCCAAAATCCTCTCATGATAACAACAGTCAGAAAACTAGGAACATAAGGGCATACATGAAAAATCCATAACAAACATTATTGTGCTGGTTTGAATCTTTTACATCCCCACAAAAGCCATGTTCTTTAATGCAATCTTGTGGAGGAAGACTTATTAATCTTTTGATTAGGGTGGGACCTTTTGATTAGGTTGTTTCCATGGAAATATGACCCACCCAACTGTAGGTCAGACCTGATTAGATCATTTCCATGGAGATGTGACCCTGCCCATCCAGTAATTAGCTCACTGGAGTCCTTTAAGAGAGCTCACAGAGAGAAGGAGCTCAGAGAAGCTGAGAGAGACATTTTGGAGAAAAGCTGAGATACGTAATCCCGAGTTTGCCCTGGGGAAGCTAAGAGAGGACCCCCGGATGCTTAGAGAGAAACACCCTGGGAGAACAAGCAACGATGCACAGGAGCTGAGAGGGAGAAGCTAAGAGAGACAGAAGCCCAGAGACATTTTGGAGAAATCCATTTTGAAACCAGAACCCAGGAGCAAAGGACCAGCAGATGCCAGCCATGTGCCTTCCCAGCTAACAGAGGTGTTCCAGATGCCATCAGCCTTTCATCAGTGAAGGCATCCTCTTGTTGATGCTTTAGTTTGGACACCCTTATGGCCTTAGAACTGTAAATTTTTAACCTAATAAATTCCCTTTAAAAAAGCCAATCCATTGCTGGTATTTTGCATAATGGCAGCTCTAACAAACCAGAACAATTATATTCAATGTTGAAAGACTGAAAGCTTTCCCCCTAAGATCAAGAACAAGACAAGGAAGCCCACTGTCACAGTGTTTTTCAATATTATACTGGAAGTTCTTGCCACACCAATTAGGCAAGAAAAGCACCCAAATTGCAAAGGAAGAAGTAAAACTATTTCTATTCACAGATATGATCTCATTTACAGAAAATCCCAAAGAATCCACAAGAAACTACTGGAATTAAACAAATTCAGCATAGCTGCAGGATACAAGATCAACACGCAAAATTTCTTGTTTCTATATACCAGTAATGAACAACCTGAAAAGGAACTCAAGAAAACAATTCAATTTATATACCATCTAAAAGAATAAAACACCTAGGAAAAAACTTAACCAAGGAGATGAAAGTCTTGTGCACTGAAAAATATGAAACATCTCTAAAAGAAATTAAAAAAGACCTCAATAAATGGAAAGACATACTGTGTTCATTGATAAGACTTACTATTGTTAAAATTTTAACACAACCTAAAGTTATCTAAAAATTCAGTGCAATCCCTATCAAAATTCTAGTAACCTTTTGTGCAGAAATGAAAAAGCTGATCCTCAAATTCATATGGGATTGGAAGGGGCCCCAAATAGCCAAAGTAATCTTGAAAAAAGAGACCAAAGTTGGAGGACTCATACTTCCTGATTTTAAACCTTACTACAAAGCTACAGTAACTAAAACAGTGGAATAAGCACAAATGGACCAATGGAACAGAATTGGGGGTCTGGAAGTAAACACACATCAATGGCCAGTTGATTTTCATCAAGGGTACAAAGTACATTCAATGGGGAAAGAAGTCTCCTCAACAAATGGTGCTGGGACAGCACATGCAAAGAATGAATCAGGACTCTTACTTTTCCCAATATGTAAAAAATAATTAAAAATGGATCAAAGACCCAAATGTAAGAGGAAATACTATAAAAATCTTAGAAGAAAACATAAGGAAATACCTTCAAGACCTTGTATTAGGCAATTAATTGTTATATTTTTATACCAAAAGCATAAGCAACAAAAGTAAAAATAGATAGATGGAACCATATCAAAATTAAAAACTTTTGTGAAAAGGACATTGTGCTGGTTTGAATCTATGATGTATCTCAGAAAAGCCTCTGTTCTTTTAATCCAATCTTGTGGGGGCAAACCTGTTGTGAGCAGGACCTTCTGATTAGGTTGTTTCCATGGAGATGTGACCCACCCAATTCAAGGTGGGTCTTAATCCTTTATTGGAGTCCTTTAAGAGAGTTCACGGAGACAGAAAGCAGGGAGAAGCTGTGATGGTTAGGTTCCTGAGTCGACTTGGCCATGTGATGGTGTCCAGATGTCTGGTCAAGCAAGCACTGGCCTAACCATTACTGCAAGGACATTTGTGGCTGATTTATTAAATCATCAGTCAACTGGCTGCAGCTGTGACTAATTACATTCAACGAAGGGCGTGATTCATTAGGAAAATTTTTGCTTCCTTTCCCTGCAAGTTTAAGCTCTGGGTCTACAAGATTTAGTTCCAAAAGGAAGACTGCTTCCACCAAGAAACACAACCATAATTCCACTGAACTGGAAGTTAAGACTGCCACCTGGCCACTCTGGGCTTCTTATGCCTCTGAATCAGCAGGCAAGGAAGGGGATTACTGTACTGGCTGGGGTGATTGATCCTATCAAGGGGAAATAGCACTAAAATTACAAAATGGAGGAAAAGGAGAGTTTTCCTGGAACACAGGAGATCCCCTAGGGCGTCTCTTACTACTACCATGCCCTGTGATTAAAAGTTAATGGAAAACCGCAACAACCCAATCCAGGCAGGACTACCAATAGCCAAGAAACTTCAGGAATGAAGGTTTGGATCACCCCACCAGACAAAGAACCACGGCCAGCTGAAGTGCTTGCTGAGGGTAAAGGAAACATGGAATGGATAGTGGAAGAAGGTAGTGATAAGTATGAACTATGACCATGTGACCAGTTACAGAAACGAGGACTATGATGGCACAAATATTCCCTCCTTGTTTTGTTATGAGTATGTTTGTATTTGTCTGTAAAGGAAATATCTTTGGTTTCTTCTAACTTATCCCCTTATCATATGACATAAGCTGTATTATTCATTTCACAGTATTTAAGTTAAAGGAAATCAATTTTAAGAGTTAATGTCACCCAAGAACTTGCACCCTATCCTGGAGAGATTTAGTGTGTTTCTGGTTGTACACAGGACAGCGGAGTATTGTTAGGTGAAACATAGGTCTACTACTGTTCTCTACTTAGAGATAAAGTATGGTTTAAGGTGATGTGTATAAGTGCCAAGTTGATAAGTGGTGGACTGTGATGGTGAGGTTCATGTGATGGTGCCCAGGTGTCTGGTCAAGCAAGCACTGGCCTAACCATTACTGCAAGGACATTTGTGGCTGGTTAATAAAACAGAAGGCTGGTTTATTAAATCATCAGTCAACTGGCTGCAGCTGTGACTGATTACATTCAGTGAAAGGCGTGTCTTCCACAACAAGAGAATTCAATCAGCTGGATTTAATCCAATCAGTTGAAGACTTTTAAGCAAGACAGAAAGAGCACCTTCACTTCCTCTTCGGCTAACCAGCAAAGCGTTTTCCTGAGGAGTTCATTGGAGATGCCAGTTCATTTCCTGAGGAGTTCATCGAACACCCTCATCGGAGCTGCCAGTCTGCTGCCTGCCCTACAGAATTTGGACTCATGTATCCCTACAGTTGCGTGAAATACTTTTATAAAATCTTTTATTTAGGTATCTCTTGTTGCTTTTGTTTCTCTAGAGAATCCAAACTAACACAGAAGCTAAGAGAAACATTTTGGAGAAAGCCATTTTGAAACCAGAACCCAGGAGAAGGACCAGCAGATGTTGCCTTATATCATCTCATGTCACAAAGGAACCCTGGATGTCATCAGCCTTTCCTCATAGAAGGTATCTACCTCTCGATGCCTTAATTTGGACACTTTCATGGCCGTAGAACTGGTAAATTTGCAACCTAATAGCCATTGAAAAAGCCAACCCATTACTGGTATATTGCATTCTGACAGCTTTAGCAAACTGAAACAGACATTATCAAGAAAGTGCAAAGACAACCTATACAATGGGAGAAAATATTTGTAAGCCATGTATTTAATAAGCATTTAAAATGCAGAATTTATAAAGGACTGCTACAACTCAATAAAAAGACAAATAACCCAGTTTAAAAACGGGCAAAAGACATGAATAGACATTTCATCAGAGAAAATATACTTTGGTTAATAAATACATGAAAACCTGCTTAATATTATTAGGCATTAGAGCAACGCAACTGAAAAGTACAATTTCACACACGCTAGAATGTTACTATTTAAAAAAAAAAAGAAAATAACGTGTTGATAAGGATATGAAAAAACAGGAACCTTTGTACATTGGTGGGAATGTAAAATGGTGCAGCCACTGTGGAAAACACCTTGACAGTTCCTCAGAAAGTGAAACAGAATTACAATATGACCCTGAAATTTCACTTCCAGCTATTTATCCAAAAGATTTGAAAGCAGGGACTCAAAAAGATGTTTGTATTCCAATGCTCATGGTAACATTATTCCCAGTAGCCAAAAGGTGGAAGCAACCCAAGTTTCCATCAACAGTTGAATGAATAAACAAACAGAATATTATTCAGCCATCAAAAGAAATGAAGCATTGATGTATGCCATGACATGGATAAACCCTGAAGACATCGGGTCTTCTGAAATAAGCCAGATACAGTAGTGCAAATATTCTATGACCTCTCTAATGTAATATGTAGACTAATCAAATTCAGAGACAGAAAATAGAAGAGTAGCTATAAGGGACCGGAGGGAGAGGGATGGGGCATTATTGCCTAACGGGTACGAGTTTCTGATTGGGTTAATGTGTTGTAGACACATAGTGGTAAAAGTTACATAACACTGTCAATATACATCATGTCACAGAATTATACACTTAAAAATGGTTGAAATGATTTTTATGTTATGTATATTTTGCTATAATTAAAATAGAAACCTAAAAACAAAAACAAATTTACATACAGCAGGAGATAAAAACCTAATAGGAAAGCCTAATGGACAAATAAATGGTATAAAACTCATTAAAGAGAAGAAAGGCAGAAAGAAACAAACTTGGAAAGAGCCACAAAGAAATCTCCTTGGTGAATGTGAGAGTCCATGGTAAATAATTTTATAAAAGGAAGGCCATTTTGATGACAGATGATACTAAAGTTAATTACAATACCTAAGAAAAATAGTATACATTTCTCATCAGGTACTTCTGAGATTAAAAAGATCTTTAAAGGCTGCCTGTGCTCTACGGTTTGAATTAGGTGAAGCAGAATGGGGATGCAAAGAGACCAATCAGGAGTGTCTTCAAATAATCTACAACTCCACACCAGGCAGCTGCGGAATGAAAGAAGAGTGTGAATTCAAGATATCTTTCAAATAGACATCCTGAAACCATGTGGTGATGGACTGGGGAGGAAGAAAAAGGTTAACAGGGAAAAATAAGCACATCAATTTAACCTCATCTCCAGAACTGCACCTGTTTGCAGCAGCATCCTGAACGTCAGCACTTTTATGACTTGATATGTCGTCTTCTCTTGTGACCTAAGAAAATGACATCATAAAAATCCTACATCTTTGAGGATACTAAACTAATAATAAGTTTACATTCTTCCCAGTAAAATTAGAAGAATCAGTTTACTGAATTAAAAACTGAGGTAATCATAACTTATCCACAGACATATCAGCTCTGCACCTAGTGTAATCCTGTCACATAATCAACTTCAACATGTTGGCATACAAATTCATACCTTCTTAGAAGACAGCACTACATTATTTAAGCAGCAATACTGTGCTAGCTATACCAAAACCAAAAGGTTTCACTGCCAGAATTTTCTGAATACGTGATAAAAAGAAGCAACAGATGTTAAAGTGTATATTTGGCCTGTTATTTTCCCCCAAATACAAGGAATATTTTAGGAGGGACTTTAAAAAATTTCCCCAAGAGGCCAGTTAGTTTTCCCCCCAACTTTACTGAGGTATCATTTACATTCAGTAAAATATACCCCTTTTAATAAACTATACCGTTTGATGAATTTTGAAAAAAATATATATATATACAGGTTCATACAACCAACACTAAAATCTATGTAGGTAACATTTCCACTACTTCCCCCCATATGTTCCCTTGAGCTGTTTCCAGGTAATCTCATCAAAAAATCCTTAACACAAGGCGAACAATCATCTGTATTTTCTGTAGTTTCATATAAACGGAACCATACAGTACTTATCTCTTGTGTCTCTCTTTAGATCAGTATGATGTCTTTTTGAGATTCACCCATTATGTTGCATGTATCACTAATTCATTCCTTTTTATTTGTTGAGTAGAATTCCACTGTACAGATATACCAAAATCTGTTTATCTGTTTACCTATCAATGGACATTTGGGTTGTTTATAGTTTTTGGCGATTATGAATAAAGCTGCTAGGTACATTCATATACTAATATCTATGTGAAAATAAATTTTAATTTCCCTTGGGTAGATACCTAAGAATGGAATTGCAGGGTTCGATGGTCAGGTATACATTTAATACACTGACAAACTGTTGTCCTAAGTGCTTGTAACCATTTTATATCCTCAATGTGTGTGCACTGGAGGAGCCCCATCACTGCCAACACAGAGATTGTCAGTCTTTGATTTCAACCATTTGGGTAGATGCATTTTCATCATGAAGTATAATGATAGCTTTTATAGAGGTTCTTTATCGGGGGAAGAAGCTCCCTTCTATTCTTAGTTTGCTGAATTTTTTTTTTTTTTAATCATGGATGGACAAGTGTTGAATTTTGTGAAATGCCTTTTTCACATTGAGAATTTTTTTCTTATTTTTAATTATAGTGGTATTTGAATGATAAATAGCCTTCAATACTGAGACAGACACTAGGTGGTCATGATGTACCCTCCTTTCCATTAACTGTTAGGTAGGATTTGCTTATATTGTTAAGGACTTTCGAGTCTATGCTCAAAAGGGGGTACTGGTCTTTAGTTTCTTTTCTTGTAATATCTTTTTCCGGTTTTGGTATTGGAGTAATATACCAACCTCATAAAATGAGTTGGTATGTACTCCCTCCTCTGCTATTTTCTGAAAGAGTTTGTGTAAAATTGCTATTATGCCTTCCTTAAATGTTTAGTAGAATTTGAAAATAAAGCCATCTGGTCCTAAATTTTTCTTCATGGGAAGGTTTTTAGCTCTGAAATCAATCTCTTACTTTAGGGTTATTCAAGTGAGTTCTCTCTTCCTTGAATCAAGAACGATCCAAAGTACAACTGAGATGCAAGGTGGTCACAACTATTACCACCTGCTGCTAATACAATTGGGGGATCAACACTTATTAAATGCTCATTTTGTGCTAGCGCTATTCCATCCCCTTTACACTTGTCTTATTTCTCCCTTAAAGCTCCCATTAAGGTAGGTCCTACCATTATCGTTATTTTAAACATGCTTAATCTGAGGTTCAGAGAAATTAATTGATTTTCCCAAAGTTACAAAGCTAGTAGGCAGTAGAAATGGGATTCAAACCCAAATTGTCTGACTCAAGAGCCTATATTGTTATTTTTATATTTTTATATGTAAATATTATATGCCTTAAGTTTACATTAGGGGGAAGTTTGGAGGGGTGTTGGAAAGAAACATGAACAATATTCTTAAAGTCCTCTCTGATCTCTCCAAGGCTTATGCCTGGGGTCAGGATGGGTAAAGCATATCTTCCCTAAAACAGGATTTACTGAAATCATAATTCACAACCTGCCTTGGTAAGGCAGGCTTTTGTTCTGATGTTAGTGTGGAAGAAAAGTCTGACAGTTAAGGAGAGCCAAGGGAAAACCAATCCTGAGTGTGGATGCCATGACCTTTACGGGGCTGGTCCCCAGTCACTGCATCTTTTATGACGGCACAGCTATAATCACTAGTACTACCATCTTGTTGCTAATAACAACAAAATTTTGCCAGATTAGGGATAGATGGGTGGTGGGGAATAATGCATATATAAATAAAGATCTAGAATCACAGACTTAGTGAAATAACCTAAAAAATCTAAAAGTGGCAAAGATGTTTTTCTTTTAATTTCTTATGTCCCAGAGCCTCTTTATTCTTTCTTTTTATCCCAAGACTTCCCCCTCTTAATCTAGTTTGATTAGAATTTAGAGTTGGGAAAGGCATTTCACCACCATGAACATGTTTCTTGATGCTACCTCTAATCAATGGCTAGGCCACTCTTGTTTAACATTCAGGTATTCTATTTGTTCTTAAGACTCTCCTGACACTAAGCCCCACGCTCTTCATTTTACCTTATGCGCTGCTTCCACCTGAGCCTTCAGGATGTTACTCTTGAATTCAGGAGGAACTCTCACAGCATTCAACCCTGGACTCTCAATGGCATTATTAAGACATTTCTCAGTCAACTTCACCACTTCTTCCTAGAAATTAAAAACGAACTAATTGTAGGTTTCAGTTCTATGGTTATAGGTTATAGTTATATAGAAACAGGAAACAGATTGATGAATGTTCATATGCAGACAACTGTGCTGGTTTGAATGTATTATGTCCCCCAGAAAAAGCCATATTCTTTGATGCAGTCTTGTGGGGCAGAAGTTTTGGTGCTGATTAGATTTGCATGGAAATGCGCCCCACCCAAGTGTAGGTGATAACTGATGGGATATTTCCATGGAGGCGTGGCCCTACCCATTCAGGGTGGGCCTTGATCAGTGGAGCCATAAAAATGAGCTGACGGGCAGAGGGAACTCAGTGCAGCCGAGAGTGATGTTTTGAAGAGGAGCTACAGCCAAGAAGGACACTGAACAACGCCCAGAAGCTGAGAGAGAAACCGCAGTTTGATGACAGCCGTTGGAAGCAGATTCTTGCTCCAGAGAAGCTGAGAGAGGACAAATACCCCAAGAGCAACTAAGAGTGACATTTCTGAGGAACTGCAGCCTAGAGAGGAACATCCTGGGAGAAAGCCATTTTGAAATCAGAACTTTGGAGCAGATGCCAGCCACGTGCCTTCCCAGCTAACAGAGGTTTTCCGGACACCATTGGCCATCCTCCAGTGAAGGTACCTGATTGCTGATGTGTTACCTTGGACACTTTATGGCCTTAAGACTGTAACTGTGTAAACAAATAAACTCCCTTTATAAAAGCCAATCCATTTCTGGTGTTTTGCATTCTGGCAGCATTAGCAAACTAGAACAGACAACCAAGAAATCATACGTATTAAGCACCCATATCCTGTTCCAGGTAAAGTAAACTCCTACTTGCAGTTTCAAACTAAGGCCCATTAATCACAAACATGAAATATTAATTGATAGGGACTTTGAGGCATCATCTAGCCCAATTTCCTGTCTTTAAGCAACCAAATAACTAATCAGGGACAAATGTCTGAATTAAACCACATGCATGGAGAATGCATGACACTTAAATTAGGCCCCACAGAGGCTAATCTTGGTAATTTTGGAGCTGTCTCCAGGTAGATGGTGCATCTAGTTTCATGTTATATAATCATAAACACATCTTCCTCAGGTTTAGACTCATCAAAAAGATAGATAGGGTAAAGCACAAATCCAATCAATGAAGACCTTAATTAAAACAAAATAAACAAATTATTATGAAAGGAAATCAGCGGGAGGAAAGAAATTAAGAAATAAATTTAAAAGAAACACAAATATTTGTACAACTTACTGTATTTTACTCAAATAATGATCATTTGTAATAATAACAGGCATCATTCTTCTTATTATGTTGCTGCTATTTTAACACTGGCCCAAATAACAAGTGTGCTGCAAATATTTTCTTAGTGTTAAATACTCTGGGCTTCTGTACTGCGAAACAGGATAGCTACCAGGTACATACTGTACCACCCTTTCAGGTTTGAAAAGATGTAATTAATGTGTTGACTCTAACCTGGTGTTTCTTAGTGTAGTTGCCACACATCTGCCTCTGGGTGGGGCCCCCACATCTGAAAACTTCCCTATATGTTTCTGATACAAAAGAAAGTCTAACTAATTTCTACTTAAGATTATGCCTGTGACCTCCTGGTCTTCAGAATGGTTCCTATTAGTTGAAAAATGTCTTTGTGTCCTATGTTAATTGTGGCTGTTCATGGTATGCAGATTTCACCCTGATGTAAGAAAGCATTTTCGAACAGTTATCTAAAAATTGAATGGGTTGCCAAGGGAAACAGCAGGTTCTCCAACACAGGGTGCTCCTTAGGCTGATACTGAATTAATCCCCTTTTGGAATACTATGGTGGTTGGATGAATGGACAGTTCTTTCCCCTCTTGAGCAGCCACGATTCTGTGTCTTTGGGGTTCTTCTCGGTGCCTCCTACTTTGTGTGCCTCATCCTTGGTTTCTGTGCTTTCTCTTGACCTATGTCTCTGAACTTCTGCAGGCATTGTGCCATGCCCAGAACTATAGATTCTTCAACTATCTCCCTCCCTTAAATTCTTGAGACAATTCCAGGATTTTCTTTACCTTTAAATTTCATTTCAGGGATCCTTTTGTCCTCGTTCTTTGATGAGCAGTAATCAAATAAAAAATGCTTAAAGAAACAAAATCTAAACTTTCTATTAGTAAGGACAGTAGGCACAATTAAGGCATGCCTGGCTTTAGCAACTAGCCTTTTTAGGCTAGAAAATTAAAAGCAGGGCATAACAACTATATTCTCTTCACGAGAGGTTGGCAGACTTTTTCAGTAAAAGGCCAGATAGTAAATACTTTGGGTCTTTGCCAACCATTCAGTCTCTGACGTAACTACTCAACTCTGCCATTTGTAGAACAAAAGCAGCCGCAGATGAATGAGCACGGGTGTTCTCCAATGGACTTTATTTACAAAACAGAAGGTGGGCCAGATGGGGCCTGTCAGCTGTAGTTTGCTGACCCCTGCTCTTGAATATGAGGAATTTAATTTAGCAGGAAGTTGCCACCACATATTGATCTGGAATCTTCTTTGTAATCTTTACACTTTTGATTAATTACTTTCTTTCTCTCTACCCTAATCTGGACACAGAAAATCTGATGACAGTTCTAAGTTCCCTTGGGACAATGGAGGCAACCTTCAGAAACCAGCCAGACAAAAGCTACACTTCTTGAAGTATGGGTGAACTGTTGGGTATCACTTAACTACTAAATAAACACAGTACTTGTTAAGAATACAAAAGTAAGTATCTCCTATTTGGCAGTAATTGCCTTGACTTTTCTAGCTTGAAGAATAGTTGTTAATATTATACTAATATCACTGGTGTAGGCTTTTTCAAAAATAATTTTCTAAGTCATTCTTTGTTTCTGGAAAAACAGCTGTTGAACTGGTGGTATCTTTTTTTTTTTTAAATGCAAATTTTATTGAGATATATTCACACACCATATAATCCACCCAACATATACAATCAATATCTCACAGTATCATCACTAAGTTGTGCAATCGTTATTACAATGAATTTTAGAACATTTTCATTATTCCAAAAAGAAAAATAACAAATAGACATTAAAAAAAAAAGAAACCCCCCTTTTATTTATCCCTAGGATTGGTGTGGTAATTTGTTTCTGTTGATGAAAGAATATTAAGATATTACTGTTAACTATAGTCTGTAGTTAGCAATAGGTACTTTCCCCCTATATACCACCTTATTATTAACACCTTTTAATAGTGACATACATTTGTTGTAATTCATGTAAGAATATTGTTATATTTGTACAATTAACCACAGTGATCATCCACAATAGGGTTCATTATGTTATACAGTCTCATGTTTATCTTCTAGCTTTCCTTCTAGTGACATATACCACCCTAAACTTCCCCTTTCAACTACAATCACAGACACAGATCACTGCCGTTAATGACACTTACTATAACGGGCTACCGTCACCTCTATCCTTTTTCAAACATTTACAATCAACCTTATTACAAATTCTGCACAAACTAAGTATCAGGTCCACATTTTCTGCCCTCATTCTATCTTCTGGTGGCCTATATTCCAGATATTAACTTTATGAATTTGCTCATTATATTTAGTTCATATTAGGGAGGTCATTCAATATTTTGTCTTTTTGTGACTGACTTATTTCACTCATCATAATGTCATCAAGGTTCATCTATGTTGTCACATGCATCAAGACTTCATTTCTTCTTACAGCTGAATAATATTCTATCATATGTGTACAGCACATTTTGGTTACCCATTCATTGGCTGATGGACACCTGGGTTGTTTTCATCTTTTGGCAAATGTGAATAATGCTGCTGTGAACACTGGTGTGCAAATGTCTATTTGTCCCCCTGCCTTCAGTTCTTCTGAGTATGTAGCTAGTAGTGGGATTGTTGGATCATATGGCAGTTCTATATTTGGCTTCCTGAAGAACTGCCAAACTGTCTTGCACAGTGGCTGTACCATTTTACATTCCCACCAACAGTGAAAAAGTGTTCTTATTTCTCCACATCCTCTTCAACACTTGCAGTTTTCTGTTTTTTGTTGTTGTTGTTGTTTGTTTTAATAATATTGGCCATTCTAGTAGGTGTGAAATGATATCTCACTGAAGTTTTCCTTTGCATTTCCCTAATAGCTAGTGATGTTGAACATCTTTTCATGTACTTTTTAGTCATTTGTATATCCTCTGTGGAAAAATGTCTATTTAAGTCTTTTGCCCATTTTTTAATTGGGTTGACTGTCTTTTTATTGTTGAGTCGTAAGATCTTCTTTATATACCCTGGATATTAAACCCATATTGGATATGTGGTTTCCAAATGTTTTCTCCCATTGAATCGGCTGCCTTTTCACTTTCTTGACAAAGTCCTTTGAAGCACAAAGTATTTAATTTTGAAGTGGTCCCATTTATACTTTCGTTGCTTGTGCTCTGAGTGTAAAGTTTAAGAAACCACTTCCTACCACAAGATCTTGAAGATGCTTTCTCCTAGAAGTTTTATGGTCCTAGCCTTTGATTCATTTTGAGTTAATTTTTGTATTAGAGTGATATAGGGTTCCTGTTTTGTTCTCTCTGATATGGATATCCAGTTCTCCTAAACCAATTTGACGAAGAGACTATTCTGTCCCACTTGGGTGGATTTGGCAGCCCTGTCAAAAATCAATTGCCCACAGATCAATTTCTGAACTCTCAATTCGATTCTGAATTCAATCACTGAACTCTCAATTCTATTCCATTGCTCAATATATCTATCTATATGCCAGCACCATGTTGTTTTTTTTTAAATTAAATTCAGTTTTATTGAGATATATTCACATACCATACAATCATCCACGGTATACACATGGATGTTCACATGGTGTACAAATGGTGTTCACAGTACCATCATATGGTTGTGTATTCATCACCCCAATCAATTTTTGAACATTTTCCTTACACCAGAAAGAACAAAAGCATAAAAAATAAAAGCAAAAAAGGACACCCATATCATCCCCCTCATCCAGCATATTTTTCATTTAGTTTTTGTCCCTATTTTTCTACTCAGCCATCCATACACTAGATAAATGGAGTGTGAGCCACAAGGAACACCATGCTTTTTTGACCACTGTAGCTTTGTAATATGCTTTAAAGTCAGGAACAGTGAGTCTTCCAACTTCATGTTCATTCTCAAGAATGAAGTGTATTTTTTATCTCTTCTATTGTATGTTATTTTTTTGCATGCTTTCAAATTCTTTATGCTCACTCTGTCTTCTTACTAACCTTCATCTCTTTTACCATATTTTCCTTCATCTCCTTGGAGATTTGTTGAACATCATTAATTAGTTATTTCAACTAATTAGACTGAATTAATTGTATCTCTTCTGAAGTTTTAGTTTACTCTTTTGGGCCATATCTTCCTGATTCTTAGTATGGCTTGTAATTTTTGCTGGTGTCTAATTGTCTTGGTGGGTTTACTCTGGAGGTCAGCTTTTCTCTTGTGTTCCAGCTTGCTAATGCTGCCAGAATGCAAAACACCAGAAATGGATCGGCTTTTACAAAGGGGGTTTATTTGGTTACAAAGTTACAGTCTTAAGGCCATAAACTGTCCAAGGTAAGTCATCAACAACCGGGTGCCTTCACTGGAGGATGGCCAATGGTGTCCAGAAAACCTCTGTTAACTGGGAAGGCACGTGGCTGGTGTCTGCTCCAAAGGTCTAGTTTCAAAATGGCTTTCTCCCAGGACATTCCTCTCTAGGCTGCAGTTCCTCAGAAATGTCACTCGTAGTTGCACTTGGGGTATTTGTCCTCTCTTAGCTTCTCCGGAGCAAGAGTCTGCTTTCAACGGCTGTCTTCAAACTGTCTCTCATCTGCAGCTCCTGTGCATTCTTCAAAGTGTCCCTCTTGGCTGTAGCAGCTTGCTCCTTCTGTCTGATCTTATATAGTGCTCCAGTAATTTAATTCAAACCCACCCTGAATGGGCGGGCCAACACCTCCATGGAAATTATCCAATCAGAGTCATCACCCATAGTTGGGGAAACACTCAAAGAATTACAATCTAATTAACACTGATAAGTCTGCTCACACAAGATTACATCAAAGATAATGGTATTTGGGGGGGCATAATACATTAAACCGACACATCTTGCCTAGGGTTTTCTTGTTGGTTGGCTTTGTGTTAAGCTCTTCTTTGACACTTGGTTCAACTTATTCTAGACCTTTAGAATAGCCTGTGTTTAACTGATCAGAATATTTTCTGCTCTTATTCATCTGATTCACGCCCTGGATATATGGTACACTTTTTTAGATTGTGCTATTTATGCAACTGTTTCATCCCCAGGAGTAAGCTTCCTTTCTCCTGTTCCTCCTCTGAGAATGTTGGTCTGTTCTGTTTGTTTTTTATTTACCTCTGTATGTTTTTAACACTCCTTTATAGTTATCTCTAGCTGCTTTTACCTGGAGGGCTAACTCTGGGAGGAGGGTCCCCCTGGAGGGGACCTTCCTCAGTCAGCTTTTGCCTGTCAAAATAGGCCCAGGGACCCATGAAGCAGGTGTAAAAGTGCCCTGGGGAGACCTGGAAGGATGCCCATCTTTTCCATGACACCTCCCTGAAACTGTTCTTTCCTGGCGTGCCCAGCAGATGGTGCTCTTCAGACAACTGTTCCTTGCAGTCCTAAGGTGGAATTGTGCCTTTAATTCTCAATCAACTCTGCTCCTGCTGGGGGCATGGTTGAGACAGAGTGGCCAGCCACTCTGGGGGCAGGTTGAAACCGTTGCTCAGATCCCAGACCCTGTGATCTGAAATCTTTAATGAACAGCAGCAAACTGTGATGGGCTGTGTCCACACCTCTTTTCTTGAGGAAGAGCTGCTCTGAGAAGTTACTGTGTCTCTCAAACAGCCCTACTTCCACCCCTGCTGGGAGCAGGGTTGAAACTGCCAGCTGCTTTCTGTCCCCAGCAGGTAGAGAGACTTTAGCTGTGCTTAGAGCTGAAACCCCAGCTGCTTCCCTACCCCTGTTCCTAAGAGAACAGACGTCTATTTCCAGCCAGGGAGTGGCTCCCAAGGCAGCCTGCTATGCCAGTGGGGGATGGGCACCAGCCTTTGCAGCATGGAAATCTACTCACAGCTCTTCACCACAGTTTATCAGTCTCTTCGTTCTGCTCTTCCCTGGACGGTGTTCGGTGCCCTGCTGGCCTCCAGAGTCCCTCAAACAGTTCTTTCATACAATACCTGGCTACTTACTAGCTGCTCTGAAGGACAAACTGAAACCCAGGGTTCTCTATACCACCATTTTGGAAAAAAAAAAACAAAAACAAAAACAAAAAAAAACACAACCCAGAGCAGGAATCTTTCAAACAAATCCTTCTTTAATTTCAAAAAGCTTTCAGCAGGTTGTTAAACTAAATCAAGACCTATTGAATAGAATAGAAAAAGGATGGGCTGAATCAAATAAAAGGTTTAACAACCATAACACTTTTGACTGTATGTTAAAAAAGAAATCACGAGATGACTTTACAATTCTCTGTGTTGCCACCCAGGTTTCCTCTTTTCTTCCTGAACATCTAAAAATTTCATCTTTGTTAATATAGTGCAAAAGATGAAAGTAGGTTTATAAGAGCTCAGCATAGACAAATTTCCCAGCAAAAGAAAAGACTCTGGAAATAAAGACTTTCTGGGAGCACTGGTGATGCTTAATAGTTTTAAGAAGGAGAAATCTGAATACCTGGTTGTTGACATTAACATCGACGTTGGGAAGAGGGGACGGCAAATGACTGTTCTCCATCTCAAGCTGTCTGAGCTTCTCAGAGGCATCTTTCAATGCTGGGAGGAAAAAAAAAAGAAGTAAAACAATCCCTCGGTTGGCCAGGCTGTATGAGGGTATAGGCTTAGGTTGTTGTTTTTTTTTCCGACACCAGTTACCATTAACTAAAGGAAATAATCCAGATTACTATAGAATATATCTATTTTCTTTCCATGTCTAAGAAATTCTCCATTAGTTTGATTATTAAGAGTTAATCCTAAGCAGTAACAGTGCCCCATATATGTACCCTTCTAAAAAGCAACTGGATATAGACTTTAAATAGCATGTGTGGTTGTGAAGGTTGACCCAGCCAAGAGACTTGAAGAAAGGGCACAGAACACCTGTGATATGGCCCTTTTCTTCCATAACCACGACCCAAGCTCTTGCCTAACCTCAATATTTAGCTGCTTTCTTACCTTGGCCCTGATTATACATTGCCTAAAACTAAATTGACTGAGGCCATACATGTATTCATTCCTTGATTCAAAATATTATATATTGGTACCATCATGTGTGATGAAGGACAAGTATTTGTCATCATTATATCCCATCTATCTGCAAAACACACTACAAATAGTCTTCTAACTACTAAAAAGTTAATACACTAAACACAATTCAACTTGAAATGATCTCTACTTAAATTAACTATACCCTTCAATAATCTTATTTTGCAGGGACTAATTAGGTGTGAGTTGGAATTTTTACACTGTCACTTGACAAAAATGTTGCTAAATGCCTAATAAATGTTCATCTTTCTATATAATCAAGTAGAAGGGAGGGAAAACCATGAAATCATTTCCTCTTCGTTAATTAATCCACTGGATTCTTACCACTGGCTGCACATTAGAATTAGACGGGGTGCCTGTAAGAAATGTGGATTCCCGGGGCTCACCCAGACCAAATATATCAGAATTTCCGGAGGGAGGACTCTGGCACTGGTAGTTTTTTAAAACTCTCCAGGTAATTTTAACACGCAACCAAAGCTAAGAATCCTTAACTAAAAAATGATCTTCTCGAAATCTTTCCTCTCCCTCCATTTACTTAATTGCCAACTCATTTTATAATGCATTGAATTATTTGATACTAAATTTTAACATGAAGTTGAGATCACAAATGGTCTGATAAGTTATTATTATTTTCGGGGTTGAAATAAAGCTTCTTTAGCCACTTTTGTTTGGTTGAGGAATATTCTGAGATTATAGAATAAGCTGTTAAAAAATGACTGTTATTATTTATAACTACTTACTTAAGTGAATCAGAATTTTGCTATTACAAAGACAGAATAAACTGGATGCCAAATTTGGTAAGATGTTAATTGCTAATATATCACAACACTAATTTTCTCACTGATTGACTGAGTTAAGTAAGGTTACCAATCTAAACTGTGTAAGTCATATTAACAAAATCCGCATACCAAGAAAGAATTTCTTCTGCTACTACCTCAACAGCATTCAGGCTCTGCTTGAATAACTTCTGTAGTGAGGAGCCCACCATCTTATTAGGTATCCATTTCTGATACATGGAAGAAACAGTTAAAAACTTCTTCCCTACATTGATTCAAAATTTGCTTCCCTATACTTTCAAATTGCTAATCTGAGATTCAAGAATAAAGCACTGTAAAATAAATTCTTTGATAAATCAGACTTTCAAATATCTCATTTGATCTTTTCTAGGGATCTGCAGTTCATTTTACCATGTCCCTCTAACATCATACAATCTTCTAAACAAGTTGGCATTCAATAAATGTTGTTTATTAATAATACAATATTCTTGCAGCACTGGAAGAATTCAAAAAACTTTTGACTTCATATAAAAGACATAAAATGGAATGTAAATGAAACCAAAATTGCCATCTCCATAAGACTTTTTATTTTAACCCTGGAAATACTTTCTGTTAACCTAGTACTGCTTCTTTCTGAATATAAATCCTGATGGCATTGGCTGGTATGTCTCACATCCTTCAGGTGACAAAGAATGACTATTTCCAACAGGAGTGAATTCCAGCAGGCCAGGGCCATCAAAACTGGAAACTAACCATGAATTTGTAGTGGTCACTTAGGGAACAAACAGGATACAATTTTTTTTTTGTGTGTGTGTGTGTGTTAAATTCAGTTTTATTGAGATATATTCACATACCATACAATCATTTACAGTGTACAATCAACTGTTCACAGTACCATCATATGGTTCTGCATTCATCACCACGATCAATTTTTGAACATTTTCCTTACTCCAAAAAAAAAAGGAATAAAAATAAAAGTAAAAAAGAATACCTAAAGCATTCCTTATCCCCATCCCACCCTATTTTTTATTTAATTTTTGTCCCCAGTTTTTTACTCATCTGTCCACACACCATATAAAGGGAGTATGAGTCACAAGGTTCTCACAATCACAGGGTCACACTGTGTAAGCTGCATAGTTATACCATTGTCTTCAAGAATCAAGGCTACTGGGTTGCAGTTTGACAATCCCAAGCACTTCCTTCCATCCATTCCAACACACCAAAAACCAAAATGGGACATCTATATAATGCGCAAGAACGCCCTCAAGAGTGACCCCTCGACTCCAGTCGAAACGTCCCGGTCACCGAAACTTTATTTTGTTTCATTTCACTTCCCCCTTTTGGTCAAGAAGATTTTCTCAATCCCATGATGCCAGGTCCAGGCCCACCCCTGGGAGTCACGTCCTGCACTGCCCATTGCCAGGGAGATCCACACTTCCAGGAGCCACGGCGCACGCAGAGGGGAGGGCAGCGAGTCCACCCACCGAGTGGGCCTTGAGAGAGAGGGTGCCACATCTGAGCAACAAAGCAGTTCCCTGGGGGAGACTCTTAGGCACAACCACAGACAGGCCCAGCCTCTCCCCTGCAGCAACAAGCCCCACAAGTGCAAGCCCCAAGATCAAGGGCTCAGCCCACCAATTTGGTAGTCCTCAATGTTTTTGAGAGTATCAGTGACAATCCAGGTGGGGATGCCCCTCATTTCCATATTTTCCCCCAACTTCTCATGAGGGAATTGTAAAAATTGCAAAAATGTAGAAATACATTTTTAGTCTCTGCCCAAATTACCCTGGAATGTATCGGGATATCACACTAAACTGTACAAACTTACCAGATCACATTTCCTATTCAAAGTTCCATGTAATCATGGGGTCTGAACAAACTGACCCCACAAGTCAAATTATTTAATGTGTTACAGAAAATATAGATCCTGCACCAAGTAAACATTTCTTCCCTTGGTCTCACATGGAAGCTGAAGTTTTAAAGCACAGTATTGACTGTGCAGGATTTGGTGCAAGATCTTTACCCTCTAAACAATTTAACTTGTACAGTCAGTCCGCTCAAACACCACAATTACCTGGAACCCTAAATGAGAAGTGGGTGTGAAATACCATGAAATAGATCAGTGTGAAATAGCGACACATCCCAAAGTAATTTGGGCAGAGAATAAAAATATATATGCAGGGCCACCCTGAGGATTTTGGGGAAAATGCAAAAGTGTTGAACTGTCTCACCTGGATTGTCCCTGACATTCCCACAAAATTAAGGACTGTTGGTTTGGTATAGGATACAATTTTAACACCAACTTCCAGTACTCCTTCAACATATTCTACTAACAAAAAGCACTGTGTAACTTTTCACTAACATTTCTTATTTCTAAATCACTGAATACTTACTGCTGTACTCTATACTCTCAGAAAGCATAGCAATTGTCACTGGCAATTTCCTATGAGTTGTTTAGAAATGGTGTCCCATTTTAGTCTGCTATAGTAATCAAAATTGGCTACAGCCATATGAATACAACTGTTTTAAAATGACCACCTGCATTACATTGAGATTCAACAGGAAACACCTGTTCAAAGATAATTCATATTTTAAGATCAAGCCAAATTCATAAACAGATAGATATTTTCAACTTGCCATTTTTTGTCCTTTAAACCACTGAGAAGGTTAAGGAAATCAGCATTTTTACTGGATCATTTATTTTTGCAGGTCTGGCCAAAAATTATCCTCATTAGTAACAAAGTATTTTCTAGGAGGTAATGCGATGTCCAAACATTCATTCAACCCTGTATCCTTGAAAATCTTCAAAGAAACATTTTTTCTAAATTTTTACTCATGAAACAAAGTAAAAAGATAGGTTGAGAACTCCTAACTGCTTAATGACTTCTAACTCACACAAATATTTAATGACCTAATTATGTTATCTTAAATATTTCAGTGGATCCTTAAACCAAGGAGATGCAAGGGCATAACTATTCCAAATTAAATTAACAGATTCAACTATTGCATAAAATATTCTTGGAGGAATTGATTTAAATATCTCATTCCAAAGGGAAATAAATAAAAAGGTATCATTGATCTAATACAGAATATTTACTTACTCCCACATTCAACTTCATGTTCCGCTAATTCAGTTTGCATGGTAGCAATGTTCATTTCATCTGGTGCTGGAGATGTTTCCATTGTGTCAGGTGACCCAGTTACACCATCAATGGTTGTCTCCATTAGGTCTGGGCTATCTAGCAAATCGATATTCAGAAGCAAGCTGTAAAATTAATAGAAAACTTACTTGGACCAAAAAGTTATCATGGAAAGAATTTTAAATACTCACAAAAATCTTTATTGGAAAAAATACACAAAAGAGTATTTAGCAGAGTACTGAGCAGTGCATGTGAATAAAGAAACTCCGCGAGGCAGGGGAAAGAATTATCAGAAAGGATTAGAGGGAATCAGAGGCACTCACCCTGGGCCAAGACCAGTGCCTGTTTCCACACTCAGACTGGAAAAACCTAATTCATGGGGCATTGGGTAGGGTACTCAGGAAGGTCTTGCCTCAGTAGTGTGGGATAATTAACCCAAGACAGAATTGCGCCAGACCCGCCTGGCATATCATAAAAGCAAGACCCGGAAATTTCCAAGTAACGTACCTACAGCCCAGAACAAAGCTCACAGAGGTCTACAAGAATACAAAAATATCCAGTAAACAAGATAAAATTCACAATGTCCACTCCAAGACCGCCAGGAATGCTGGGAGGCAGAAAATCACAACCCATAATGAGGAGAATAATGAATCAACTGGAACCAACTTAGAACTAAACACAGATATTAGAAGTGATAGGAAAGAACATTAAAAGTTAATATAACTGTATTTAATACATTCAAAAAGTTAAACAGAGACATAGAAGATAGAAAAAAGACAAGTTAAACTTCTAGAACAAAAAATACAGTATCCTACATCAAAACTCTACTGGATAAGATTAAAGCAGATTAGACATTGCAGAAGGAAAGATACTGAATTCAAAGGCAGAGCAACAGAAACTATTCAAAATAAAACAAAGAAAAAATAAAGAATTCAAAAGAAAATGAAATATCAGCGAGCTGTGGGACAATTTTAAGCAGTCTAATGTCAGGATAACAGGAGCCCCAAAGTGGTGACTGAGGATGGGACAGAACAAATATTTATAGAAATAATGGTTGAAAAATTTCCAAATTTAATGAAAACTATGAACACATAGATCAAAGAATCTTTTTTATATTCATTTTATTGAGATATATTCACATACCACACAGTCATACAAAACAAATCATACATTCGATTGTTCACAAGTACTATTACATAGTTGTACATTCATCACCTAAACCAATCCCTGACACCTTCATTAGCACACACACAAAAATAACAAGAATAATAATTACAGTGAAAAGAGCAATTAAAGTAAAAAAGAACACTGGGTGCCTTTGTCTGTCTGTTTGTTTCCTTCCCCCATTTTTCTACTCATCCATCCATAATCTAGACAAAAGGGAGTGTGGTCCTTATGGCTTTCCCAATTCCATTGTCACCCCTCATAAGCTACATTTTTATAAAATCGTTTTCAAGATTCATGGGTTCTGGGTTGTAGTTTGATAGTTTCAGGTATCTACCGCCAGCTACCCCAATTCATTAGAACCTAAAAAGGGTTGTCTATACTGTGTGTAAGAGTGCCCACCAGAGTGACCTCTCGGCTCCTTTTGGAATCTCTCTGCCACTGAAGCTTATTTCATTTCCTCTCATTTCCCCCTTTTGGTCAAGATGTTCTCCATCCCACGATGCCGGATCTACATTCCTCCCTGGGAGTCATATTCCATGTTGCCAGGGAGATTCACTCCCCTGGGTGTCTAGATCAAAGAATCTTAATGAACGTTCCCAAGCACAAAAAACACGAAGAAAACTACATGAAGGAACATCATAATCAAACTGCTTTAAATTGGTGATAAAAAAAATTTAAAGGTAACATGATACATAGAGAAGAACAAAAGATAATGATGACAGCAGATTCCTCATGAGACTCCAAACAAGCTAGAAAACAGTAACACAACATCTTCACAGTACTGAAAGAAAAAACTATCAACCTAAATTTTATATCCAGCCAAAAAAGCTTTCAAAATCAAAGGAGACTTAGGTATACACCAAAGAGGAATGAAAACATACATCAACACAAAAACTCGTACACAAATGCTTGCAGCAACATTATTCACAACAGCCAGAAAATGGAAACAACCCAAATGCCCATCAAGTGATGAATGGATAAATAAAATGTGGTGATCCATACAGTGGAATATTATTCAGCAATAAAAAGGAATGAAGTTTTGATACATACTACAATATGGATGACCCTTGCTAACCTAACAGCATGGAGAAAAAGTGAATCACAAAAGACTTCATATTGTATGATTCCACTTATATGTGATGTCCAGAACAGGCAAATTCATAAAGACACAAAGTAGATTAGTGGTTGCCAGGTGATGAAGGAAGGGCTGGAGAGGAATGGGTATGGGGTTTCTCTTAGGGGAGACAAAATTGCTCGTAAATAAGACTGTGATGATGGTTTCTCAACTCTATGAATAGACAAGAAATACTGAATTGTATACTCTAAATGGGAAATGGTAGGATAGGTGAATTTTATCTTAATCAAGTAGTTTTGAAAAAAAGGCAAGATAAAGACAACATTAGACATACAAAACAATTCATGACCAACAGACCCACAATACAAAAACTGTTAAAGGATCACCTTCAGGCAGAAGAAAATATCACATGGAAATGTGATCTAAACAAAGGAATGCGTAGCACCGGAAACAGTAACCTTCATTTTCAGACTTGGGCCATCATCAATGGCCTAAAGCTATGTGGACCAGCTGGTGGGTGGTCTCAAACTGGACTATTCATGGCCAGTCATTATGGGATGCTCCCTTTGGCTGCCAACATCTGCCCCATCTGGTCCATCTTCATCCACCACTGCTTGGCACACACACAACTCTCCATACAATAAAAAGATAGAGGACTTTACCAACACTCCTGCTCTTAACATGAGACCACAGCACCTGGTCCAGCTTTCTACACCTATGCATATCTTACATTGGGACATCTTAGCAAGACCCGCCTGTCAACCTGGATTTGGGCAAGGGGTTCCCTGCTCATCTATTTCCATTTTGCAGGCCATCCAGCACTGTCCACTCTGCTGGCAGGACCTACACTATACCACCTTCTCTCGCAGTCACATCTGGAGAGGCGACCAGACACCTGCCCACTGGCAGGTTGATTTTACTGGACCACTCCCACAAGGAGCAGGGCTCACCAAATATGCCCTCACCACTGTCAACATCTAAACTGGACTACTCCTTGGTTTTCCGTGCTGACGGCCAACAGCCCAAAATGTCATTAAAGGGTTAATGATCTCCATCCTGGCTTCTTTTGGGACCCCACCTACCATGACATTCAGTCTGACCAGGGCACCCATTTCACACTGAGGGTAAACCAACAATAGGCACAGAAGAATGGTATCACCCGGGCCTTCCACCTCCCTTATCAGCCAATAGGAGTCAGACTAGTCAAGAGAATGAAGTGAGCAGGTGGGTTGCTGGACTCCTTCTTAGTACCTGGATATGCCCACGGTGTTGGTCCAAATTAATGCCCACTCTCTGGGGCTCATTACTTCCCACCTCTGTGGCCTGACCATGGACCACCATTTGAGCTTCTTTGCTGAAAAGCTTCACACCAATCTACTAGCCTTGACATGGGATAACTGGTCCTAAATGCTCCCATAGCCATCACCCCCAGCCTCATATGTTTTCCCCTTGCCTATTCTCTCAGGGACGCACCCCCACACCTTCAGATCAACCGCTCCCTCAGACATGAGCATCTCCTCAGGGTCTTCTTACCTTTCTCTCTCCAGTTAATGTTACAGAGATGGACATGTTACTGTCTGCCCTGCATTTGATTCCAGCTCCAGACACTGTGTCCACCATGCTGCTGCCGTGCTGGGTTCTTTGGGAACCCTCACTGGGTACACCCCACATCAAAAGCACACCCATCACCAGCAGCCCTGGAAACACCATCTGGCTGTTGCCAATGCTGGTTTCCAATAACAGACTATCGTGGGCAGACTAACATATTGGGGCACAGCCAACATACTCGTCCATGCTGCTGTTGCTGTTTCCTTTGCCTATGTTGCTACTGATCTGGGCTAGTCTTCTATTACAGAGATAACTTGTCACCTGAGATAATGATGCACCCTGTGAGACCAGGTATTGGGAACCTGGCTGCTGTTCCAATTGATCTCACCATGCTTGCCACAGACACCAAACCCACAACAAGCCACACTGTGCCAATGAGCACTATTAGGGACACTTTTTTTCTGTTTTTAATTCTTATTTATTTATTAATTTACTTATTTTTAGAAAAGTCATGGTTTTACAGAACAATCATGCATAAAATACAGGATTCCCATGTACCACCCTATTATTAAAATCTTGCATTGATGTGATATATTTGTTACAATTGACGAAAGCAAATCTCCATAATTGTACTATTAACTATAGTCCTTGGTTTAACCTAGGGGTCACTGTTTGTGTAGTGCAGTTTCATAAAAAAATTTATACTATTACCATATATACGTCTCAACATTTCCCGTTAGCCACATTCAGTTATTAATATATTTCAGTGCTGTTAATTATGTTTACAATGCTGTGCTCCCATCACCACAATTCATTACCAAAACATTTCCATCATTTCAAACAGGACCTGTGTACATTTTAAGCCTTAACTCCCTATTCCCTATCCCCACTCTGTCCCCGGATAACATGTATTCTAGATTCTGACTCTAAGAATTTGCTTATTCTATTTATTTCATATCAGTGAGATGATACATTGTTCGTCCTTTTGTGTCTGGCTTATTTCACTCAACATGATGTCTTCAAGGTTCCCTGTGTTGTTGCATGTAATAAAACTTCATTTCCTTTTAGAGCTGAACAATATTCCACCATGTATGTATGTTAACCCATTTTCTTAACCCATCAATTGGTTGATGGACAGTTGGGTTGCTTTCACCTTTTGGCAACTGTGAATAATGTCGCTATGAACATCGGTGTGCAAATATCTGTTTGAGTTCCTGCTTTCAATCTTTTTGGGTATACACCTAGAAGTGGGCTCGTCACATCATATGGTAATTCTATACTTAACTTTCTGAGGAACCACCAAATTGTCTTCCACAAGGATACACAATTTTACATTGCCACCAACAATGGATGTGTGTTCTCTCTCCATATCCTCACCAACACTCGTAATTTTCTATTTTTTTTAATGGAAGCCATTCTATTAAATGTTATCTCAGTGTGGTTTTGACATGCATTTCCCTGACGGCTAATGATGTTGAGCAACTTTTCATGTGCTTCTTTGGAGAGATGTCTACTAAAGTCTTTTGCCCATATTAAAATTGGGTTGCTTATTTTTGTTAAGTTAAAGGATTTCTTTAAATATTCTGGATATTAAAACTTTATTGGATATGTGTTTTCCAAATATTTTCTCCCAATGTGTAGGCTGTCACTATATCTTCATGATAAAGTCCTTTGAGGCACAACATTTTTCATTTTGATGAGGTCCTATATCTGTTTTTTTTCCTTCATTTGCTTGTGTTTTGGATGTAAAGTCTAAGAACCATTGCCTAACACAAGGTTCTGAAGATTCTTCCCTATGTTTTCTTCTAGGAGTTTGATAGTTCTGGCTCCTCTATTTAGGTCTTTGATTCATTTTCAGTTGATTTTTGTACAACGTGTGAGGTAAGGTCCTCCTTCATTCTTTTTTTTTTTTTTCATTTTTATTGAGATTGTTCAGATACCATACAATTATCCAAAGATCCAAAGCGTACAATCACTTGCCCCTGGGTACCCTCATACAGCTGTGCATCCATCACACTTAATTTTTGTTCAATTTTTAGAAAATTTCATTACTCCAGACAAGAAATAAAGTGAAAGATGAAAAAAGAAAAAAAGAAATGGAAACTCTAATCCTCCCCTATCCCTAACCAACCCCCCTCAATTGTTGACTCGTAGTATTGATATAGTACATTTGTTACTGTTTATGAAAAAATGTTGAAATACTACTAACTGTAGTATATAGTTTATGACAGGTATATAGTTCTTCCCTATATGCCCCTCTATTATTAACTTCTAATTGTATTGTCATACATTTGTTCTGGTTCATGAAGTGATTTCTAGTATTTGTACAGTTGATCATGGACATTGCCCACCATAGGATTCAGTTTTATACATTCCCATCTTTTGACCTCCAACTTTCCTTCTGGTGACATATATGACTCTGAGCTTCCTCTTTCCACCTCATTCACACACCATTTGGCACTGTTAGTTATTCTCACATCTTGCTACCAACACCCCTGTTCATTTCCAAACATTTAAGTTCGTCCTAATTGAACATTCTGCTCATACTAAGCAACCACTCCCCATTCTTAAGCCTCGTCCTGTATCTTGGTACCTTATGTTTCATGTCTATGAGTTTACATATTATAATTAGTTCCTATCAGTGAGACCCTGCAATAATTGCCCTTAAGTGTCTGGCTTATTTCACTCAGTATATTGCCCTCGAGGTTTTGTCATCAACCCATTTTCTTTTTAATATGGTTTTGTTCACTCACCATACATTCCATCCCAAGTAAATAATCGATGGTTCTCTGCATGGTCACACATTTATGTGTTCACCACCTTCGCCACTATCTATATAAGGGCATCTGCATTTCTTCCACAAGGCAGGAGGGAGAGTCAAAGAAGGTAGAGAGGCAAAAGAAAGAGGAAAAAAAAATGACAGCTAGGAAGCAGCAAAAGGAAAAATAACCTTAAATCAAAGTAGAATAAAGAATCAGACAATACCACCAATGTCAAGTGTCTAACATGCCTCCCCTATCCCCCCTCTTATCTGCATTTACCTTGGTATATCACCTTTGTTACATTAAAGGAAGCATAATACAATGATTCTATTAGTTACCATCTCTAGTTTATGCTGATTGCATCCCTCCCCCAATGCCTCCCTATTTTTAACACCTTGCAAGGTTGACATTTGCTTGTTCTCCCTCGTAAAAGAACATATTTGTACATTTTATCACAATTGTTGAATACTCTAGATTTCACCAAGTTACACAGTCCCAGTCTTTATCTTTCCTCCTTTCTTCTGGTGTCTCACATGCTCCCCACCTTCCTTTCTCAACTGTATTCATAGTTACCTTTGTTCAGTGTACTTACATTGTTGTGCTACCATCTCCCAAAATTGTGTTTCAAACCACACACTCCTGTCTTCTATCACCCTGTAGTGCTCCCTTTAGTATTTCCTGTAGGGCAGGTGTCTTGTTCACAAAGTCTCTCATTGTCTGTTTGTCAGAAAATATTTTGAGCTCTCCCTCATATTTGAAGGACAGCTTTGCTGGATATAGGATTCTTGGTTGGCGGTTTTTCTCTTTCAGTATCTTAAATATATCACACCTCTTCCTTCTTACCTCCATGGTTTCTGCTGAGAGATCCGCACATAGTCTTATTAAGCTTCCTTTGTATGTAATGGATCGCTTTTCTCTTGCTGCTTTCAGGATTCTCTCTTTGTCTTTGACATTTGATAATCTGATTATTAAGTGTCTTGGCGTAGGCCTATTCAGATCTCTTCTGTTTGGAGTACGCTGTGCTTCTTGGATCTGTAATTTTATGTCTTTCATAAGAGATGGGAAATTTTCATTGATTATTTCCTCTATTATTGCTTCTGCCCCCTTTCCCTTCTCTTCTTCTTCTGGGACACCAATGATACGTACATTATTGTACTGTGTTTCATCCTTGAGTTCCCGGAGACGTTGCTCATATTTTTTCATTCTTTTCTCCATCTGCTCCTTTGCGTGTAGACTTTCAGGTGTTTTGTTCTCCAGTTCCTGAGTGTTTTCTTCTGCCTCTTGGGATCTGCTGTTGTATGTTTCCATTGTGTCTTTCATCTCTTGTGTTGTGCCTTTCATTTCCATAGATTCTACTAGTTGTTTTTTTGAACTTTTGATTTCTGCCGTATATATGCCCAGTGTTTCCTTTACAGCCTCTATCTCTTTTGCAATATCTTCTCTAAACTTTTTGATTTGATTTAGCATTAGTTGTTTAACTTCCTGTATCTCAGTTGACGTGTATATTTGTTCCTCTGACTGGGCCATAAGTTTGTTCTTCTTAGTGTAGGTTGTAATTTTCTGTTGTCTAGGCATGGTTTCCTTGGTTATCCAAATCAGGTTTTCCCAGACCAGAACAGAAATTCAGTTCAGTGGGAAGAAATATTCAGTATCTGGTTTCCCTGAGGGTGTGTCTTAGAAAATTGCTCCACCCTTTGATGCCTCAGGTCACTGTGCTTTTCTGCCCAGCAGGTGATGCCTGTTAGCCTATAATTCTTGACTGGTGTGAGGAGGTATGGCCGTGTTCCCCCAGGCTCTGGGGTCTGGTTCTGAATGGAAAGGGCCCCACCACTTTCCTCCCAGAGAAGACAGACCCCCCAGGTGGAGGTCATTAGCATTTCAATGGTCTCTCTTTCTCTGCTTGTGCTGTCTCCACCCTTCCCAGAGTCACTGCCCTGGAAACTGAAAATGACTGGGGCTTTCTCCACTGAGCCGAAAAAGAAACAGATAGTCCCCTTCAAACCCAGTCCAAGGCGACCCTCCGGCTCTCCAAGGTCAGTCGTCACCCAAAGCCTCTGTCTGTTTTTTGGGGATGCGTACCTGTAGTGAGCAGTTCACACTTGCTACTTAAAACCCCAGTTGGAGCTCAGCTGAGCTATATTTGCTTGCTGGGAGAGAGCTTCTCTCTGGCACCACGAGGCTTTGCAGCTCAGGCTATGGGGGAGGGCGTCTTACGACTTGAATCAGCAGGTTTTACTTAGATTTTATGCTGTGTTGTCGGGCATTCCTCCCAATTCAGGTTGGTGTATGATGAGTGGATGGTCTCGTTTGTCCCCCCGCAGTTATTCTGGATTATTTACTAGTTGTTTCTGGTTTTTTGTAGTTGTTCCAGGGGGACTACTTAGCTTCCACTCCTCTCTATGCCGCCATCTTGCCCCGCCTCCCCTCCTTCATTCTTTTGCAAACGGAGATCCAGTTTTCCCAGCACTATTTGTTAAAGAGACTGTTTTTTTCCAAATTGAGTGCTCATTGACCCCTTGTCAAAAATCATTTGGCCATAAATGTCAGTGTTAATTTCTGAGCTCTCAAACTGGTTCCATTCTTGTATATATCTGTCCTTGTGCCAGTACCATGCTATTTTGATTACCGATATTCTGTAATAAGTTTTAAAATCGGGAAGTCTGAGTCTTTCAACTTCACTTTTCTTTTTCAAAATGGATTTGGTTATTCAAGTCCCCTTACCTTTCCTAAATTTGATGTTTGGCTTTTTCTGTTTCTGCGAATAAGGCTGTTGGAATTTTAATTGGGATTGTGTTCAATCTCTAAATTGCTTTGGGTGCAATTCACATCTGTTTTGGTTTGCTAAAAGCTGCCAAAATGCAATAAACCAGAAATGGATTGGCTTTTACAATAGGGGTTTAATAGTTCACAATTTTACAGTTCTAAGGCCATGAAAATGTGCAAATTAAGGCATCAAGAGGTAGACACCTTCTGTGAGGAAAGGCTGATGGCATCCGGGGTTCCTCTGTCACATGGGAAGGCACATGGCTGGCTCTGCTGATCCTTCTCTCCTGGGTTTAGTGTCTAGTTTCAGTAGCTTTCTCCAAAATGTTTCTAGGCTTCTGTCTTAGTTTCTCTCTTACCTTCTCCCAGGGCAAATTCTGGATTACGTATCTTAGCTTCTCTGAGCTCTCTCCAAAATCTGTCTTTTATCCTCTCATAAAGGACTCCAGTGAAGAAAATTAAGACCCACCTTGAATGGGCAGAGTCACATCTTCATGGAAACAACCTAATCAAAAGGTCCCACCCAACAACAGGTCTGCCCCCATACGACGGGATTAAAAGAATATGCTTTGGGAGGCAGGACAAGATAGCAGCATACGGAACTATAGAATTTAGGCATTCCTCTAGAGTAACCAATAAATAGCTATGAACAATTAGTAAACAGTCTGGAACAACTGTTTGGGGGACATCCATGACCAGACACACATTGTATACCAGTCAGGAATAGGTGGAACAGCTGAGATCACAGCATAGAACTCTTATCAGAGAAACCCTCAGGCATTTTCAATTGTCAACACTGAACTAGGCAAGGGTAGAGTTATTAAGACAATCAGAGAGACAAAGGAAGAAGTCAAGTCAAGCAGATAATTCCCTAAAGGGCTTATCTTATCCCAAACAGAATAGATCTGAATAAACCTACTCCAAGACACTTAAAAATCAGATTATCAAACGCCAAAGACAGTGACAAAATTCTGAAAGCAGAAAGAGAAAAGTGATCCATTACATACAAGGGAAGCTCCATAAGACTATGCAGATTTCTCAGTAGAAACCATGGAGGCGAGAAAGCAATGGTATGAAACATTTAAGATACTGAAAGAGAAAAACTGCCAACCAAGAATTCTATACCTGGCAAAACTATCCTTCAAAAGTGACAGAGTTTCAAATATATTCAGACAAACAGACACTAAGAAAGTTTGTGAACAAGACACTTCCTCTACAAGAAATACTTGTAGGGAGCACTATAGGCAGAAAGGAAAAGACAGGAGAGAGGGGTTTGAAGAAGAGTGCAGAAATGAAGACTATCAGTAAGGGTAAAAAGAGAGAGAGAAAGATAACTAAATATAAAATAAGATATGACATATAAAATCCAAAAGACAAACTGGTAGAGAGTAGACATTAGGTTGAGTGAAATTAGCCAGAAACAAAAGGAAATACAGTATGGTCTCACTTATATGAACTAACATTAATGAGCGACCTTGAGAATTAAAGCTGAGAACACAGGTTATCAGGAGATAAAAAGAGGGTAGAGATTGGGCATTTAATGAAGGAATACAGAATGTTCAGCATGATTGATTGTATACAGGCAGAAACGGACAGCACAATACTGTGTGTCAGTAGCACAATATTTTAAGTACTCTGATGTGAGTATGGTTGAAAGAGGAAGGCTAGAGGCATGTATGACACCAGAAGGAAAGACAGAAGATAAAGACTGGGATTGTATAACTTAGCAAAACCTAGAGTGGTCAGTGAGATTGGGATTGTATAACTTAGCAAAACCTAGAGTGGTCAATGATGGTAATTACATATACAAATTTAAGAATGTTTTTACATGAGGGAGAACAAATTAATGTCAACACTGCAAGGTGCTGAAAATTGGATGGTTTAGGGGGAAAAATGCAATCAATGCAACTAGTCTATAGTTAACAGTAACATTGTAAGGTGCTGCCATTACTTGTAACAGAGACTATACCAAAGCTAAATGTCTATAAGAGGGAGATATAAGGGAGTGGTATGGGATTCTTGTTGTTGTTGTCTGACCTTTTCAGAGTATTTTACTTTCCTTCTATCTTTTTTTTAATTCTTTTTCCCCCTCCTCTTCTTTCTTTGCATAAGAAATGGAAAGTCCTCATATAGATTGTTGGGGTGGATGCCTAACTACGTTATTATACCGAGAATCATCATTTGCTTAGGATAGATTGAATGGTGTGTGAATAAAACTGTGTTTAAAATATTTACAGAGGGATAAAAGTGCTGAAGAAAGTGTGGAGAGAGGGATGTACCTATTCCCTGTTGGTGGGGAAGTAGAATGGTGCAGCCCATCTGGAGGGCAGCGTGGTAGTTTCACAGGAAGCTTAGTATGGGGTTGCCGTATGGTCATGCAACCTTGTTACTGGGTATACACTTGGAAGAACTGAGAGCAGGGACATGAATGGACATTTGCAGGCTGGTTTTTAAGGCGGCAGTATTCACAATTTTCAATGTATGGAGGTACCCTAAGGGTATTTTATCTGATAAACGGAATGGTGTACTGTGTTGTATACATACAATGGAATACTGAATGGCAGCAAGAAGGAATGAAGTTGTGTGGTATGTAACTAGATGAATGGACCTTGAGGACGGTATGTTGAGTGAAATAAGCCAGAAACAAAAAGACAACTTTTTAACGCCTCACCAATATGGACTAACTATAATGTGCAAACTCTTGAGACGTGAATATGAGAGCACAGGTTATTGGGAAGGCTTATGGTAAAAACTGCTAGATTGTAAGCTCTTAAAGCAGTCACATCTAATTCATGAGTTGTAATGGTTATTTTAAAAGAGATGCTGAGCTCTTTGTGTAAACCTGGTCGGTCCCTGGAACTTTGGGTATCTGTGTGACCCGAGACTTAGAATCACAGTTTGGCAGCTATGAATGTCAGCATTATCCCATCCAGCAACTGTTGAAGCTGAAAAGGAGATCAGACTTCAACTACAGATACGAATGAAATGGACTTGGCTAGGACTAAGGTAAATCAGAGTAAAGGGTAAAGGATGACATTGACTATTTTAATACTTCAACTTATGTTTAAGAACAAAGGAAGAGATGTTTATTTGGTGCAAAATCTGTATTTTCTGTAGCACATTATATAATTTAATGTATGTGGTCAGTTATTCAAACACCATAATTACATGGAATCTTGAATGGGGAGTGAGATCTGGTTGGTTTGCACAGGTTAGCATGAAGTGCCAATACATCCCAGAGAAATTTGGGCAGAGAACAAAAAGTATCTGCAAAGCCCCCTTGAGGGACTGGGAAAAAATGTGGAAATATTAAACTTCCCCACCTGGGGAATTCCTGATATTCTTGCAAGCACTGGGGACTATCAGTTTAGTAGGCTGAGCCCTCGATCTTGGGGCTTGCTCTTATGAAGCCTGTAACTGCAAAGGAGAGGGCTAAGCCTACTTATAATTGTGTCTAAGAGTCACTCCCAGAGAAACTCTTTTGTTGCTCAGATGTGGCCTCTTTCTCTAAACCAACTCAGCAGGTGAACTTTTTGCCTTCTCTCCTATGTGGGACATGACTCCCAAAGGTGTAACTCTCCCTGGCAATCTGGGACATGACTCTCAGGGATGAGTCTGGATCTGGCATCAGGGCATTGAGAAAGCCTTCTGGACCAAAAGGGGGAAGAAGATTAAACTAAAGTTTCAGTGGCTGAGAGATTCCAAATGGAGTCAAGAAGTCATTCTGGAGGTTACTCTTATGCATTATATAGACATCCCTTTTTAGTTTTTAGTTTTTTAGAATAGCTTGAAGGAAATACCTGAAGCTGTTGAACTGCAATCCTGTATCCCTGATTTCTGAAGACAATTATATAATTATAAAGCTTATATGGTGTAACCACGTGATTGTGAAAACCTTATGGCTTACACTCCCTTAACAAAGTGTATGGACAGATGAGTAGAGAAATGGGGAAAAAAAGTAAATGAATAATGGCGGGGTGGTATGGGCTGTTTTAGGTGTTCTTTTTTACTTTTTATTCTTATTCTTATTTTTCAGAGTAATGAAAATGTTCAAAAATTGTGGTGATGAAAGCACAACTCATGATGATACTGTGAACAATTGATTGAATATTGTTAAGTCCTCTAGAAATGTTCGGTAAAATTCCCTTGTGAAGCCCCCATTTGTAGGCTTTTCTTTGTTGGAATGTTTTTGATGACTGATTCAATCTCTTTATTTAAAATTGGTCTGGTGAAGTCTTCTGTTTCTTCTAGAGTCAGCGTAGGTAGTTTGTGTGTTTCTAGGAATTTATCCATTTCATTTACATTACCTACTTTGTTGGTGTACAGTTGTTTATAGTATCCTCTTAAATTTCCTTTTATTTCAGTGGTGTTGGTAGTAATGTTCCCCTTTCCAGTTGTAATTTTAGTTATTTATGTCCGCTCCTTTTTTCTGTCAGTCTAGCTAACAGTTTGTCAATTTTATTGATCTTTTCAAAGAACCAACTTTTGGTTTTGTTGATTCTCTCTTTTATTTGTTCTCTATTTCATTTATGTCTGCTCTAATCTTTGTTATTTTGTTCCTTCTGCTTGCTTTGGGTTTAATTTGCTCTTCTTTTTTCTAGTTCTTCCAGTTTTGAGATCTTTCTTCCTTTTTAATGTAGCATTTAGAGCTATAAATTTCCCTCTCAGCACTGCCTTTGCTGCATCTTGTAAGTTTTGATATATTGTATTTTCATTTGCCTCAAGATATTTCCTAATTTCCCTTGTGATTTCCTCTTTAACCCATTGGTTGTTTAAGAGTACATTGTTTAATTTCTACGCATTTGTGAAATTTCCATCTCTTCCTTATGTTATTGATTTCTAGCTTCATCCATTGTGGTCAAAGATGACATATTGTATGATTTCAATATTTTTGCACTTAATGAGACTTATTTTGTGACTTAGGTTATGGTCTATGCTGGAGAATGATCCATATGCACTCGAGAAGAATAGGTATTCTGTTGCTGTTGGATGAAGTACTCTATACATATGTAAGGTCTAGCTGGATTAGAACATCATTCAAGTCTTCTATTTACAAGTCTGTCAGTATTGGCTTCACATATTTTGGGGCTCTGCTATTAGGTGCACATATATTTAAAACTGTTGTGTCTTCTTGTTCAATTGACCCTTTTATCAGTATATAATGACCACCTGTGTCCCTTGTAACTATTTTTGACTTAAAGTCCATTTTATCTGATATTAGTCTAGCTATTCCAGCTCTCTTTTGATTCCTACTTGCATGTTATATTTTTCTATCCTTTCACTTTCAAACTACTGCGTCTTTGAGTATAAGGTGAGTCTCGTGCAGACAGCTTATGGTTGGGCAGTGATGTTTATCCAATCTGCCAATCTCTGCCTACTAACTGGAGAATTTGATCCATTTACTTTTTTTTAAACAATTCAATTTTATTGAGATATATTCACATACGATGCAGTCATACAAAGTATACAATCAATTGTTCACAGTACCACCATATAGTTGTGTGTCCATCACCAAAATTAATTTTTGAACATTTTCATTACCACACACACAAAAATAATAAGAATACAAATTAAAGTGAAAAAGAACAATTAAAATAAAAAAGAACACTGGATGTTTTTTGTTTTTTTTTTTGCCCCTGTTTTTCTACTCATCCATCCATACACTGGACAAAGGGGAGTGTGATCCACATGGCTTTCCCAATCACATTGTCAGCCCTCATAAGCTACATTTTTATACAATCGTTTTCAAGATTCAAGGGTTCTGGGTTGTAGTTTCATAGTTTCAGGTATTTACTGCTAGCTATTCCAATTCATTAGAACCTAAAAAGGGTTATCTACATTGTGTGTAAGAGTGCCCACCAGAGTGACCTCTTGGCTCGTTTTGGAATCTCTCAGCCACTGAAATTTATTTCATTTTATTTCACATCCCCCTTTTGGTCAAGAAGATGTTCTCCATTCCATTATGCTGGGTCCAGATTCCTCCCTGGGAGTCATATTCCACATTGCCAGGGGTATTTACACCCCTGGTGTCAGATCCCACGTAGGGGGGAGGGCAGTGATTTCATCTGCCAAGTTGGCTTAGCTAGAGAGAGAGGGCCACATCTGAGCAACAAAGCGGCATTCAGGAAGAGACACTTAGGCACAATTATAAGCAGGCCTAGCCTCTCCTTTGCAGTAACAGTCTTCCCAAGGGCAAGTCCCGTGATTGAGGGTTCAGCCCATCAAACCACCAGTCCTCAATGACTGTGAGCACATCAGCAACCATCGAGGTGGGGAAGTTGAACACCCTTGCATTCTCCCCCAGCAATGTTCACATTAGTGGTGGCATATAATATTTCTCTTTTTGTACCCGGCTTATTTCGCTCAGCATTATGGAAGTAAGAAATGGAGTTATATATAAAATAACAAGGTTCATCCAAGTTGTCATATGTTTCATGACATTGTTCCTTCTTACTACTGCATAGTATTCCATTGTGTGTATATACCACATTTTATTTATCCACTCATCTGTTGAAGGACATTTGGGTTGCTTCCATCTTTTGGCAATTGTGAATAATGCTGTTATGAACATGGGCGTGCAGATATCTGTTCGCATTACTGCTTTCAGATCTTCCGGGTATATACTGAGAAGTGCAATTGCTGGATCGGAGGGTAACTCTATATCTACTTTTCTAAAGAACTGCCAGACTGTCTCCCAGAGTGGCTGAACCATTATACAGTGCCACCAACAATGAATAAGAGTTCCAATTTCTCCACATCCTCTCCAGCATTTGTAGTTTCCTGTTTGTTTAAGGGCAGCCATTCTAATTGGTCTAAGATGGTATCTTGTTGTAGTCTTAATTTGCATCTCTCTAATAGCTAGTGAAACCGAACATTTCTTCATGTGTTTCTTGGCCATTTGTATTTTCCCTTCAGAGGACTGTCTCTTCATATCTTTCGCCCATTTTACAATTGGGCTGTCTGTACTATCATCACTGAGTTGTAGGATTTCTTTATATACACAAGATATCAGTCTTTTATCAGATACATAGTTTCCAAAAATTTTTTCCCATTGAGTTGGCTGCCTCTTCACCTTTTTGACAAATTCCTTTGAGATACAGAAACTTCTAAGCTTGAGGAGTTCCCATTTATCTGTTTTTTCCTGTGCTGTTTGTGCTTTGGGTGTAAGATCTAGGAAGTGACCTCCTAATACAAGGTCTTGAAGATGTCTCCTACACTATCTTCTAGGAGTTTTATGGTACTTTCTTTTATATTGAGGTCTTTGATCTACTTTTAGTTAATTTTTGTGTAGGGTGTGAGGTAGGGGTCCTCTTTCATTCTTTTTGAAATGGATATCCAACTCTCCCAGCCCCATTTGTTGAAAAGACTACTATGTCCCAGTTCAGTGGCTTTGGGGGCCTTATCAAAGATCAGTTGGCTGTCGATCTGCGGGTCTATCTCCGAATTCTCAATTCAATTCCATTGATCGATAAATCTTTGTGCCAGTACCATGCTGTTTTGACTACTACAGCTTTATAATAAGCTGCAAAGTCAGGGAGTGTATGTCCATTTACTTTCAAAGTCATCACTGATAATGCAGGACCTTCTTTTGCCATTTTGTAAGACTTACACCTTTTTTACCCCTCAATTCTTCCTTTAATGCTTACTTTTATATCTGTTTGATTTTTGTGTTGTACCATATTGAGTACCTTCTCATTTTTATCTGGATATATTTTCCTTGTGGTTACCATGGGGTTAAAATTTAACATCTTAAATACATATCAATCAAATTTATTTTTACACCAACTTAACTTCAATAGCATACACATACACTTTTACTAAACCATCTGTCCCCCACCTTTTCTTTTTTTGCATTTGTTAACAATTATGTTTGTATGTTGTGTTTCAAAAACCATGGATTTATCATTTTTTTAATGAATTTGTATTTTAGCACCTGTAGGAAGTAAGAAGTGGAGTTATATACAAAATACAATACAATAGCACTGGCATTTCTAATTACCCAAATGGTTACCTTTACAGGAAGTCGTTATTTCTTTACGTTTGGCGTCCTTTCCTTTCAGCCTGAAGAGCTCCCTTTAGCATTGCTTATAGGGCAGGTCTACTGATAATGAACTCCTTCAGCTTTTGTTTATCTGGGAATGTCTTAATCTACTTCTTATGTTTTGAAAGAAAGTCTCACCAGATATAAAATTCTTGCTTGGCAGTTGTTTTTTTTCACCTTAAGTATTTCAACCACTTGCCTTCCTGTCTTCACCATTTCTGATGAGAAATTGGCACACAATCTAATAGGGACTCCCTTGCACACAACACATTGTTTTTTCTCTTGGAGCTTTCAGGACTCTCTTCTTGTCCTATGAATTTGATATTTTGACCAATATATACAGGGTGTGTTTTCCTTCATGTTTATCCTGTTTGATGTCCTCTGGGCTCCATGGATGTGTATATTCACATCTTTTGCTAAATTTGGGAAGTTCTCATCACTATTTCTTTGAATATTTCTTCTACCCTCTTCTCCCTTTCTTTTCCTTCTGGGACCCCCATAATGTGTACATTGGTATACTTGATGGTCCCTGAGATCTCTTAGGCTGTTTTTGCTTTTTATAATTCTTTTTTCTTTCTGCTCCTCAGCCTGACTCATTTCAATTATCTTGTCTTTGGGTTCACTGATTCTTTTTTTTTTTTGCAAACTCCAATCTGCTGTTGAAATCTGCGTCAGTTTGAATGTACTATGTCCCCCGAAACACCATTATCTTTGATGCAATCTTGTGTGGGTAGATGTATTGGTGTTGATTAGATTGGAATTCTTTGAGTGTTTCCATGGAGATGTGATTCAATCAACTGTGGGTAAGACCTTCCATTGGATAATTTCCATGGAGTTGTTACCCCACCCATTCAGGGTGGGTCTGAATTAAATCACTGGAGCCATATAAATGAGCTGACAAACAAAAGGAGCTCAGAGCAACTGAGAGTGACATTTTAAAGAGGAGCTGCAGCTAAGAGAGGACAAAACGCCCCAAGAGCAACATTTTGGAGAAAAGCATTTTGAAACTCAACCTAGGAGCAAGCGGACACCAGCCATGTGATGGTTCCTAACCTTTGTCACTCCTAAACAATCAGCCAGGAAAATTACACTTTCTGAAATGAATGCCTTTACTTTTCTTTGCTTAATTGCTCTGGTTAGAATTTCCAGTACATGTTCAATAATAGTAGTAACTAAGTGGGCATCCTTGCCTTGTTCCTGACCTCAGCAGGAAGGCTTTCACCCTTTCACCACTGAATATGTTAGCTATGAGTTTTTCATATAAGTTGTTTATTATGTTGAGCAAGTTTCCTTCTATTCCTAGTTTTCTAAGTGATTTTAAAAAGAAGGGGTGCGAGATTTTGTCAAATGCCTTTTCTACATCAACTAAGACATGCAGTTTTTCCCACTGCATTCTACTAACAGGGTGTGACATTAATGGATTTTCTTATGTTGAACTACCCTTAAATTCCTGGAATAAATCCCACTTGATTGAAATGTATAATTCTTTTGATGTGCTATTGGATTTGGTTTGCGAGTATTTTGTTGAAGATTTTTGCATCTATATTCATAAGGGATACTGATCTGAATTTTTTTTTCCTTGAGTTATCTTCATCTGGCTTTGGTATTAGGGTGCTGGCTTCACTGAATGAGTTAGAAAATGTTTCATTTCATAGAAATGAATTAGAAAATGTTTCCTCCTCTTCAATTTTATGGAAGAGTTTGATCAGGATTGGTGTTAGTTTTTCTTTCAGTGTTTGGTAAAACTCAAGAGTGAAATAATCAGGTCCTGGACTTTTCTTTGCTGGGAAGTTTTTGCATCCTCTGTTTTTTTCTTTGTCACTCTTAAAGGTTTGTTCACTTTATTGATCTTTTCAAAGAACCAATTTTTTATTTCATTGATCCTTTCTGTTGTTTTTTAAATGTTCTATTTCATTTACGTTTGCTCTATCTTTGTTATTTCTTTCCTTCTGAATCTCACTTTGAGTTTAGCTTGCATTTCTTTTTCTGGTTCTCTAGGTGTGAAGAGAGGTCCCTGATTTGAGATCTTCCTTCTTTTATAATGTAAGCATTTAGAACTATAAATGTCCCTCTTAGCATTGTCTTTGCTGCATCTTATAAGTTTTGGTATGTTACATTTTAATTCTCATGTATATCAAGATATTTCCCAATTTCCCTTGTGATTTCTTCTTTGACCCACTACCTGTTTAAGAGTGCACTGTTTAACTTCCATATATTTGTGAGCTTTCCAGTTCTCTCTCTGTTATTGATTCCTAGCCTCATTCTGCTGTGGTCAGAGATGATAAATATAATTTCAATATTTTAAAATTTGCTGAAACTTCTTGTGTCCTAACATATAGCCAATCCTCGAGAATGATCCATGTGCACTAGTGAAGAATTTGTATCTGCTGCTTTTGGGTGAAGTACTCCACATGTGTTTGTTAGGTCTAGCTGTTTTACAGTATTGTTTAAGTCTTCTATTTTCTCACTGATCTTCCGTTTAGATGTTCCATCCGTTATTGAAAGTGGTGTATTGAAATCTCTTCCTATTAATGTAGACCTGTCTATTTCTCCTGTCAAATCTGACAACATTTGGTTCATATATTTTAGGGCTCTGCATTAGGTGTATATATATTTGTAACAGTTACAATTTCTTATTGACTTGAACTCTTTATCAGCATATAATGTCCTTCTTTATCCCTTGTTACAGTTTTTTACTTAAAGTCTATTTTGTCTGATATCACCCCGGCTCTCTTTCGGTTATTATTTGCATGCAATATTTTTTTCCCCATCTTTTCACTTTCAGCCTACTTGTGTCAATGAATTTAAACTGTGTCTGTTGTAAACAGCACATAGTTAGGTCATGCTTTTTTAAAAAGTGTATTCTGCCACTCTCCCTTTGGACTGGGAGTTTAAACCACTTACATTGAAACTACTGGTAATGCAAGACTTCCTTCATCCATTTTGGTATTTGACTTTTGTAAGTCTTGTACCTTTTTATCCTTCAATTCTTACATATTTATTTGATCTTTTGCAGTGAACCTTTTTTTTCTACTCCTCATCCTGAATAATTTTAATCACCTTAACCGCAAGTACACTGATTCTTTCTTCTGCTAGCTTCAATATGCTATTGAACCCTCTAGGGAATTTTTAATTTTATTTGTTGTAGTCTTCAGCTCCATTTGGTTCATCTTTAGAATTTCTCTCTCTTTACTGATATTCTCGTTTTGTTCACCTTTCTTTTTCCAGATATTCTTTTGCATTCTCCATGTTTACCTTTAGCTCTGAGCATACTGGAGATCATTATTTTAAAGTCTTTATCTGGTATGTCCAAAGTATGGTATTCTTTGTTGACTATTTCTGATGTTTTAACTTCTTCCATGGGATGGACCATCATTAGTTTCTTTGTCTTGTAATCTTTAGTTGCACATTGTACATTTAAATATTTTAATGTGTTAACTCTGGAACTTAGTCCCTGACCTGCCTGTTCCTTGAGTTTGATTGCAGCTAGTGATGTGACACAGACTTCCTTGATTGGCAAGAGCTAATGAAAACAAACTGATGCAAAGAACACCTTTCAAAGACTTTGCAAATTGGCTGCATGTTAGCTGTTACTCTCCTTCACAGCTTAGCCTTCCTATAAGATCAGTCCAAGTCAACAGAGCAGGGTCCTCTTCAGTATTTTCTGAGCACGCATCTTGTCTTGGGCATGAGCTTATTTTCTCAGGAATTCCCCTTTTACAGGGACCCAAATCCCCCTCAGCTCACCATGAAATAGGATCTACATTCCTCCTGGGCCCACTATTCTATGTCTTAAAGCTGGTAATCCTTTGCCCCAGGCCACTTAGATTTGTTTCTTATACTGATTTAGTTGTCCACAAGTGGCTTCTGAGGGCAGGGCAAATTTTGGGTCAGCAAGCCAGAGACGAATGTCCTTGTTCAGTTCTTCAGGTTGCCAGCAGCTAGTCACAGACATATATGTACTGGAGTAGGTGCACAGGGATTGCTATGCTCCCTCCAGAAGAGGACCAGGGACCCACACTGAGAATGCAGGCTGGTTCAACACAGCCAGGAAGGGGTGGTGGAGGAGGCAGCAAGAATGCCAGGAGCTATTCTTACTGTTTCTAAGTTGCATTTTCTTGATGCGGTGCTCACCCAGTTATCGTGCTCCTTTAACTGTTTTCTGTAGTTCTGAGGAAAATGGTTCTGCCAGTTTTTGCAAGTTTTCCAAAGAGTATTTGTGGTAATTAAACCCTGGAGTGTCTAATACCACCATCTTGGTCAAGAGGAAGTCCAAAGAAAAGGAGTACTCTATTTCCAAAATCCAAAGAGACTCATACACTAAGCATTATGCTTCTTTTCTGGTTGTAGGAGGGGCCAGATGCAACAACTTATCCTTCACTTTCAAAGGGATACTGAGACATGTCCCATACACCATTGGACCCCTAGAAATTTCACTTAGGTGGAAAGCCCCTTAATTTTTCTCGGATTTATTTCCCACTTTCTGACATGCAATTGACTTGCCAATAAGTGTAGAGTAGTTGTTATTTCTTGCTCACTAGGTCCATGAGCATAATGTCATCAAAATGACAGGCCAGTGTGATGTCTTGTGGAAAGGAAAGGCAATCAAGTTCCCTGTAGATTAAATGATGACACAGGACTATAGAGTGATTTACCTTTAAAGTAGGACAGTGATGGGGTATTACTGGCCTTGACAGCTTAACTCAAACTGCTTCTAGTGGTCTTTACTAACAGGTATTAAAAAAAAGCATTTGCCAGCTCAACAGATGCATGACAGATGCCAGGAGATGTGTTAATTTGTTCATGTAATTAAACTACATCTGTAACAGCAACTGTAGTCACCACCTGGTTAAGCTGATGATAATCCATTGCCATAATCCAAGATTCATCTATTTTCTACACAAACCAAATATGATGAGTTGAATGGGGATGGATAAGGAACCATCACTCCTGCATGCCTCAGGTTCTTGATGGTGGCACTGTTCTCTGTAATCTCTTCAGCAATGTAGTATTGCTTTTGGTTTACTAAGTCCCTAGGTAGAGGCAGTCCTAGCAGCTTCGGCTTGGTCTTTCCCGCCATAATAGACCTCAATCCACATGTCAGGGAACCAATGTGGAGATTCTGTCAGTTGCTAAGAATTGTCTATTTCAATTATACATTCCAGAAGCAGGGGAATAACCATAGGATGGGTTCAGGGACCCACTGAACTAACTGTAAAATGGATCTGAGCTAAAACTCCATTATTATCTGAAGTCCATAAACTCCTACTGTGCCAGTTTGAATGTATTATGCACCCCAAAAAGGCCATTATCTTTGATGCAATCTTGTATAGGCAGACATATTAGTGTTGAATAGACTGTAATTCTTTGATGGAGTATTTCCATGGAGATGTGCCCCACCCAACTGTGGGTGATAACTCTGACTGGATAATTTCCATGGAGGTGTGGCCCCACCCATTCAGTGTGGGCCTTGATTAGTTTACTGGAGCTCTATATAAGGTCAGACAGAAGGAGCGAGCTTGCTACAGCCAAGAGGGACACTTTGAAGAATGCCCAGGAGCTGAGAGAGGAGCTGCAGCTTACATTTTGGAGACAGCCTTTGAAAGCCGTCTTTTGTTCCTGAGAAGCTAAGAGAGGACAAATGCAACTGAGAGTGACATTTTGAAGAGAAGCTGCTGCCTAGAGAGGAACATCCTGGGAGAAAGCCATTTTGAAACCACAACTCTGGAGCAGACGCCAGCCACGTGCCTTCCCAGCTAACAGAGGTTTTCCAGACGCCATTGGCCATCCTCCAATGAAGGTACCTGATTGTTGATGACTTACCTTGGACACTTTATGGTCTTAAGACTGTAACTGTGTAACCAAATAAACCCCCTTTATAAAAGCCAATCCATTTCTGGTATTTTGCATAATGGCAGCATTGGCAAACCAGAACACCTACTCTGAGAGGTAAACCACAGTGACATTTTGGGTCTCCTGGAACTAGTATCAGTTCAGAGCCACTTTTCAGTATGTCCACCCCCCACCCCCAAAGTCTGATTAATTCTTTTCCCCAGTGCACATTCACCCTGGGTAAAAGGCTGTCTCTTTGGGGTAGGCTGGGAAAAGATAAACAGTGTCAATTTTTGGGAAGGTAGTGGAGTCCATTCTCAAGGGGACTGGCCTCCACTTTATTGAAGGTTTCTGGGACTGTAAACCAGCTGAAGTCAGGAAATTGATTGGGGAAACTTCTCCTCTACAACCACGCATAGCATCAAAACCTGAATCAATCAGGGTTCTCAAGAGAAATAACCAATAGTGAGTGCATGTGTGTGTGCACGTGTATGTGTATAAAAGAGATTAGTTTCAAGGAATTAGCTCCTATGATTGGGGGGCTGGCAAGTCTGAAATGTGTAGGGCAGGCCAGCAGACTAGAAACCCAGGCATGAGTTGATGCTAATGTCTTGAGGCAGAATTTCTTCTCCAGGAAGCCTTAGCTGCTATTCATGCCTTGGAACTGATTGGATGAGGCCACCCACATTATCACGGGTGACCTCCTTTATTTAACGCCAACTGATTAGAGATGCTAATCACATCTATAAAATACTTTCACAGCAACACCTAGATTAGTGTTTAATAAAATAACTGGGTATTACAGCCTAGCCAAGTTGACACATAAACTAACCATCATACTCTTCTTTACAGAAGAATATCAAGTCGTATTTGTAGAAGGAATGACAGAATTAGAAAATCACTACATTAAAATTCCAAATTAATAATAATTGATTCAGGCAAAAATCATAAATGGATGCTAAAACCATACAGCCTCAAAATGACACCCCAAAGATTAGAGCACAAAGAGAAGACAATACCTTTACAGAAAAATCTGGAAGACATCACCTTAACCAAAACATTAGCAAAAATGTTTAACCAGAATCTAATCATGAGAAACTATCATACAAATTTAAGTTGAGAGGCATTCTGCAAAAAAGTTACAAGGACTCAAAAACTGTCAAGGTCATAAAAGGCAAAAAAGGCAAGGAAACTGTTCATGATTAAAGAGACATGAAAAACTTACTGCAATGATTAGCTGAATATTGAATCAGGAGAAAAAACACCTATAAAGGGCATTATTAAGATACTTGGGAAAATTTGAATATGGGCTATATATTAGATGATAGTTATATCAATGTTAAATTTTCTGAGTTACAAATGCATTATATTATGTACGAGAATTCCTTGATTTTTGCAGATACATGCAGAAATAATAAGAATTCTGCATTATGATTCTCAATTAGTTCAGCCAAGTAATAAATGTTAGGAAACATTTTTTTTCAATCAAAGGGCAGTTTTTTTAAAAACAAATAGGTGAGTCTAGGTGAAATAATGAGTCAGTGTGAAAGGCATAAGGCTAGTCATGTACCATTCTTTCAACTATTCTCAAGCTTTCAAGTCCTCCAAAATAAAATTTGGAGAAAAAAGATAAAAAAGAATACATGTGTTTTCTTTGGGCTAAGTCTAAGTCCAGCTTTCAGTCCACTCAATGTGACTCTACCCAAGAGAGGTATGTAGAAGTTAAAACCCAGCAATAAAAGTGTTTGTGAGGGGAGGAGCTGACCAAGAAACAAAGGGAGAGAGGAACGGTATTGCAAGAGGTGAAACATGAAGTATAATGCATACACTGGGAAAGTGATAACTTCTATGAGGATTTCCAAAAAATTCACTAAAGTGAAGGACATTTGCTCAAATGCCAAAACAAACTGTTACACTATCATATACCATAGTATTTAAATAAAAAGATTTTGTCCCCTTTCCTTTAATGACTCCTTTATTTTGCCTCAACCCTGAAAAGTAAGCACCAAAAGAATAAGGGAGAAGAAAGTGAAGAATAAAATAAACAACCACCTCCCCAATTCTTCCATTGCAGGTCATGAGAATGGAAGAGGGGTAAAGCTTTAAATTGGACACATGATTAGAACTGGACTTTTCTGTAACTTAAACTAGGATTCAATTACTAAAAATAAGACAGTTCTCGTATCTTTAAGCAATGGAGTACAAGAGAGGAAAGAAGAGTTCACCTAGTATAGAAGAAGAAAGTAATTAAGAGAAAAATAAAGCAGAGCATTCAGCTACTGAAAAAAAATCAGTGACTACAGCTCTACAGCTAACATCATATTCAATGTAAAAAAGGCTGAAAGCTTTCCCCCTAAGATGAGGAACAAGACAAGAATGTCTGCTTTCCTCACTATTATTCAACATAGTTATGGAAGTCCTAGCCAGAGCAAACAGGCAAGAAAAAGAAAAAGAAGGCATCCAAAATTGGAAAGGAAGAAGCAAAACTGTCTTTATTTGTAGATGACATGATTCTACATAAAAAAAATCTCAAAGAACCACCACCAACAACAACAAAACTAGTAGAGCTAATAAAGAAATTCAGCAAAGTTGCAGGGTACAAGATCAATGTACAGCAATCAGTTATGAACCTAAACACAAGCAATGAACAATCTGAAAAGAAAATTTTAAAACAAGAAAAATATGCTTAGGAATAAATTAAGCCAAAAAAGTGCAAAACTTGCACATTAAGAACAAAAAATAGTGTTGAAAGCATTTAAAGATATGCATACATGGAAAAACACTCCTGTGTTCATGGATTAGAAGGCTTAATATAAAGACAGTAATATGCTCCCAAATGATACAAAATTTCAAGAACTTTTTTTGCAGAAATCGACAAGCTGATTCTATAATTCATATGAACATGCAAGGGACCCAGAATAGTCCAAGCAATCTTGAAAAAGGAAAAACTAAGTCAGAAGACTCACATTTCCTGATTTCAAAACCTGCTACAAAGCTACAGTAATCAAAACAGTGTGGTATTGGCATATATACACCAATGGAATAAAACTAAGAGTCCAAAAAAAAAAGAACAAATTATGCACAAGGAATCCCAATAAGATTAAGTGCTGATTTCTCATCAGAAACCACAAAGGCAAGAAGGCAGTGGTATGAAATATTTAAAGCACTGAAAGAAAACAACTGCCAACCAAGAATTTTATATCAGACAAGACTTTGTTTTAAAAATGAGAGTGTGTGGCCCAGGACACAAGGTCTTCGCTTCCACTTGGCCCAAGCCCCTGTGCTGCATGGGGGCTGCAAGGGTGGCCTCGGTGCCCACACCATTGCTGTCCCAGGGAGCATGCAGCATGAGCAAGAAGCTGGTACCAGTTTTGGGAATGCTGGGTTCCAGGAAAAAGCACAGCTCCCCTCCCCCGATGTGCCTTAAGATAACGGTGCCCCGGAGCCCCACATCAAAGCACATATCGTGTTGCTGCACCATGGAAAACTTCACACAGCGTATGTGAATAACTTGAATGCTACCAAAGAGAAACATACAGACACACTTGCAAAGGGAGATGTTACAACTCAGACAGCTCTTCAGCCTGCACTGAAGTTCAATGGTGGAGGTCAGATCAATCATATCCTGGACAAACTTGAGACCTAATGGTAGCAGAGAACCCAAAGAAGAGTTGGTAGAAGCCATCAAATGTGACTTTGGTTCCTATGACACATTTAAAGAAAAGCTGACAGCTGTATCTGTTGGTGTTCAGCGTTCAGGTTGGGGTTGGCTTGGCTTCAAAAGGAACTGGGATGCTTACAGATTGCTGCTTGTTCTAATCAGGATCCATTACAAGGAGCAACAGGTCTTATTCCACGGCTGGGAACTGATGTATGGGAGCATGCTTTTTACCTTTAGTATAAAAATGTCAGAGCTGATTAATCTAAAAGCTACTTGGAATGTAATCATCTGGGAGAATGTAACTGAAAGATATAATTTGCAAGAAATGAAACATTAATCATTACACTGGGTACTTAAAGCTCTTTGTCACTGTTTTTGTAATAGTGTAGAGTCTGCTGTATACTAGTAAGCGCGTTTATTGTAGCATTTCTAAATACTTTTTATTGAGCTATTTCACAAACAATGCAATGATATAACTTCATATTTAAAAAGTTTGACTGGGCAAAGGTTTGAAAATATTGAATACTTTGTGTGATTTAGACTTTTGATGAACATTTTCTTTAGAGAGCTAAAATAGCCTAGGAGGTTAGAACTGCCATTGTAAAAACCATAAAAAATATTCCATCCCTATATTCTTGGAGACTGTAGGAAAGCCTTCAGAATTCTGTTTTATTACAGTTATAGAGAGCCCAGTCTTTTGTCCCAGTTGTTTAACTATAAAATGCAATGGAAATTTTTAACTTTCAATTGAAAATTGCTTTTTTTGCTAAGTAATCCTCTGTTTAGTATTATTTCTGGAGATCTTACCCAGTGGTCTCTAATTACCCAGTGGTCTCTAATGAGACATGTCTCACAGGGTCAATACCATTTTGTCATTTTTTAAAACATAATTTGATACTGAGAACTACTTTATTATGATAGTTATTTGAAATTGTTTGAAGGCAGAAATACAAAAAATTTACCATGAAATTTTGTCTTCAAACATAAAAGATGTATGTATCACATAGAAGTGTCAAAATGGACAAATTAGGGCCCAGTTGATGAGATCAATGACAGGGATTAAACCACAGCTCATCTGGGTGGCCACATGTCCCCCTGCCCCCCTCTTTTGGTGCTGTTTATGAGTAAGAGAAACTGGGCTATGGTCAGAGAACTACCTTCCCAAATAGAGGCAAACTGATTTCACAACAAGGTCAGCTTGGTGTGCCTCCCTCAGGAACAAAAATTATTCTTTTTTTTTAATGTACAACCACAATAAACACTTCATATTGTTTTTATTGTTTTATTATTATTCTTCAATAAAGGAAAAAATATACCCATAGTACAGTGAGACAGCATTGCAAGTCATGTTCCTGTGTAGTTTTTTTTAAAATAGACCTGGAGATTATGTAAATGTAGCAGGGTAATTTTTAGTTTAATGACATGCATTTTCCCATATGGTTTAGTCTTCGTTCTAATAATTTTTAATGGTTGTATATTGATTGCACACCATGAATAATTGTATGGTACGTGAATATATCTCAATAAAACTGAATTTAAAAAACGAAACAAAACATCACAAAGGTACAGTAATCAAAACATCATTGTACTGGCATAAGGGCAGACATATAGACCATTGAAATCAAACAGAGAGTTCAGAAATAAGTCCTCACATCTGTGGTTAACTAATTTTTGACAAGGTTGCCAAGTCCACTCAATTGGCAAAGAAGAGTCTCTTTAACAAATGGTGCTGGGAAAACTGGATGTCCACATGCAAAAGAATAAAGGTGAACACCCACCTCATACCACAGATAAAAACCCACTCAACATGGATCAAAGACCTAAATATAGAACCAGAACCATAAAATTCCTACAAGAAAATGTAGGGAAGTATCTTCAGGACTTTTTGTTGGAGAATGGTTTCTTAGACATTATACCCAAAACACAATATAAAAAATAAATAAATGGGACTTCATCAAAAGTTAAAACTTTTGGGCATTAAAGGACTTTGTCAAGAAAGTAAAAAGACAACCTACTCAGGGAGAAAATATTTGGAAACTACATATATGATAAGGGTTTAACATCCAGAATAGATAAAAGAAATCCTACAACTCAACAATAAAAAGACAAACAACCCAATTTAAAAATGGGCAAAAGGCTTGAACAGCTATTTCTCCATAGAAGATATACAAATGGCCAAGAAGCACATAAAAAGATGATCAACATTCATTAGCTATTAGGGAAACACCAATCAAAACCACAATGAGATACCATTTACACCCACTAGAATGGCTACTATTTTAAAAATGGAAAATTACAAGTGTTGGAGAAGATGTGGAGAAACAGGAACACTTGTTAATTGTTGGTGGGAATGTAAATGGTGAAGCTGCTGGGGAAGACAGTTTGGTGGTTCCTTAGAAAGTTAAGTATAGCAATCCCACTTCTATGTATATACTCCAAAGAACTGAAAACAGGAACTCAAACACAGATGTTCACAGGGGCATTATTCACAATTGCCAAAAGATAGAAGCAACCCAAGTGTCCATCACCCAATGAATGAACAAACTAAATTTGATATATACATACAATGGATTATTATTCAGCCATAAAAGGAATGAAGTTCTAATATATGAGATAACATGGATGAATCTTGAAGACGTCATGTTGAGTGAAGTAACCAAGACACAAAAGGATGGGTATTTTATGATCTTGCTGATATGAAATAAATAGAATGAGCAAACTCATAGAGTCAGAAACTAGAATATATACAGGTTACCAGGATCCAGGGTGGAGGTAAGAATGGGGAGTTAATGCTTAAATTATACAGTTTCTATCTGGGTTGATGGAAAAGTTTTGGTAATGGATGGCAGCGATGGTAGCACAACATTGTGAAAATAATTTACACCACTGAATTATGTATTTGAATGTGGTTAAAGGGCAAAATTTTAAGGTTGTATATATGTTATTAGAATAAAAATTTTAAAAAGAAAAAAAAAAAACCATAGGACTGGACAAGACAAATGTGACCCCTATTGTAAACGATGGGCTATGTTAAGTACAATTATATATAAAAAAAAAAAAAGCCATGAAAGGCAAAGTCTTCAGTGTCACAGATTGTAGGGTGCTAAGGAGACATGACAACTAAATGCAATATGAAACCTTGGATCAAATCCTGAAATATTTTTAGAAAGACGGTGAATTCTGAATAAGGTCTACAGCTTATTAGTGGTATTGTATTGATGTTAATTTATCAGTTTTGGTAATAATACCACTGTGCCATGGTTATGTAGGATGTTAACACCGGCAGAAACTGGGTAGTGGTGCTCCAGGAGGTTCTCTGCACCATCTTAGCAACTGTTTTGTAAGTCTAAAATTATTCCAAAACCGTTTTTAAAAACTGGGATAACTATATTAAATACCTAAGTGAAGCTGTCATATATGCAGCTGGATAAGTAAGTCAGGAAATAAGAGAGGTCCAGGCTGATGATATAAATTGGGAAACTGTCAGTGTTTCCATGGTACTTAAAACTAATATTAGATGGAGATTACCAGGGCACTGAGTTACTAGAGAAAAGGTTCTAAGATAGAGCCTTGGGGACAATTACAATGTGTAGAGGTTGGGGGGATAGGAAAGATCAAGCAAAGGGGACTGAACATGTATGGCTATTGAGGTTAGAAAACAACAAAAGAGAGTGCTGTCCCTAAGCTAAGTGAACAAAGTAGTCCATGAAGAAAGAAGTGAGCAACTGTTCTGAATGCTAATAACTTGAATGAAGATTGACCATGGGGTTAAAAATGTTGAGGTCATCTGTGACCTTAACAAAAGCTAGTCTGGTTGAGTGAGAGCATAACGCTATTAGCTGAGCCTTTGTGTGGATTTAAGCAATGCCCCTTCCGAAGACACTTCACTTCAATCTCTTGTAAAAACTGTAAAGTAAGTAAAGACACTTCTATCTGCTGCAAAATTGCCGTGTAATGTACTGATTTTTTAAAAATATTTTTATTTTAGTAACATGTATACAACATAACATTTCCCATTTTAACCACTTTACTGTTTTTTTTGGAACAGGAAATTCAATGCCATCTGCTGGGAAACTGTCATCACAAACACAATGTGAACACTGTCCTGCACTCTTGCACCTTAGCGGCAGGGACAAAATCTGATTAGAATGGGCTCACATGAGATGAGAAGAGAAACAGGAGACAGTGAGTACAGAGAATCTCACAAGGCAAAGAAGTTTTTACTATCAGTGGAACAAAGATAACGGGGAAACAGCCAAAAGGGGAGGTGGATTCAAAGGAGGGTTTCTTTTTTATGATCTGAGATATCATAGGATGTTCTGTGCTGAAGAGACTATTCCAGTAGAGACGGGAAACTGATGACATAGACAAGAAGGAAGAATTACTTCTGTAGGCCAAGGCCAGGATATAGTGGCCAAGTGAAGAAGTGGGCCTTTAGTAAGAGCACAGATAGTGCAATCAGAGCAAGAGCAGGGAAAGCAGAGTGTACATGCCCAAATGCAGATACGTTAATTGATCAGATGGTAGGTGTGTACAGAAAATCTCTTCTGTTTGCTTATTTTCTTATTGAAATAGGAAGCAAGGTCATCAGCTGAGAGTGATGACTGAGAAGGGGATGGAGGTTTGAAAGGAGAAAAACACTGCAGCAAAGTGGGAGAATGAATAGATGAAGGGATGTGATAGGATTCAGGCAGCACTGAAGACCCAAGTGAGCTTAGTGGTCAAAATGTCAAGTCAGATTATCAACAATGTTGCATGTACTCCACGTTAACCATCCAGGTGCACAATAGACAGAACTGATTTAACTAGGATTAAATTCAGGATTTAACCAGATGTGTACACCACGAGAAGGGTGAAGAAATTTGAATCTGTATGCAAAGTAGTAATTATAAGTGACTGTGGGTAAGGAAGTGAGAACCAATGAGGTACATAGGCAGCAAATAATTGAGGAGGTTGATCAAATGAGGACATATCAATACACAAACTCCCAAAATTTTTCACTTAAAAACTTGCAATGATTGCCCCAGACCTCCTAACCAAATCTAAACACCCCAGACTGATATAATCATGAAGTTCCAGTCAAAGTTATAACCTGGATATTCTAGGGCACTCAATCTGCCCAGGTCTTTCTAAAGACTCAAGGGTTTTGCTGAGGGTGTCTTCAAAAAGAATTACAGTAACCTGTTAAAAGTAGGCCTTATCTCCAAACTCCTAGAGGTTTTACACTTAAATAATCCATGACGCTAACAACTGGGCTATAAACAAAGCTTTGTTATAAGAAACTCTTCTGTGTAATGACATATATTCTAGTGGTACTTCACGCCCTGGGATGTCTTCTACAATCTCTCTGGATATTCCTCTAATGAGTTCCATGAGACAAATCAAGCCAACAATTTCTCATTTCTTTCATTATTCTTCTTTTACTTCATCCCTAATAATTTAAAATATAATTAATTTACTATTAACAATCATCAGTCATAACTGTAGATCAGAGCTTTATTAAGGAATCTGTAAATCCCTACAAATTCCAACCATACACTGGTATATCTCTTTTCTTATTTTGTAAAATTAGTTGGAAACACTCTAACAAAATTCCTTCAACAGAAATAAGGTCTACAGCTGTGAGCCTGTTTTTAAGAGGAGGAAGTATAGGTTTATTGCATCGAGCGAGTCTTTGGTCACATTCCTTAGAGAATGTTGTTCTCCAAGTCAGTATCTCTTCACAATGCCAATAGAAACAAAATGTTGGCCAATGTCAAGAACAAAATGTAAAAAGTTCACTCAAGTACTATCACCTGAAATTGAGGCCACAGCTTGTTGTTAAGAGCATGGAAAGTTAGGTGATTCTCTAATAATAAAAATTTGTGAGAACAACTCCTTCTGGAAGAACAGGAACACTTCTGTTTTCCCACTTCAACATAAACATTAAAATGCATCATTAAAAGAGCTACAGAAATTTTTTTGCTTGCTCTTCTTGTCACTAATTCTCTAAGAAGGTAAATATGCATGTTCCTGTCCACCAACCCAAAGAGTTCAAGGCAGTATTACTACACTGGCAATGGCCAAGAATTGAGGAAAGAAATTTAAGAGTTACTTAATGTATTTTACACTGAAAGTGACATGCTTAGTGTCCTAATATTTATACCATCAAGGTTAAGGTCAACTGAGGAAGATTCAGTTCTCACAATGACCTCACATAACTAAAGCAAAAATTAATCTACATGAAGACAGGATGATACATTTTTATGGTCTGCAAAAAAGGGACTGAGGAACAATACTATACCTAAATTCATGTAGTTCATAACATCTAGAAAGGGTCTGACAAATCCCATTTTGTACATGAGACAGAGCAGAGAGAGAGGTTTACCCACCAGAGGTATCTTCAAATTCTGCCTCCATATGTAAAAATATCTCACATGCAAACATTCACAATAATCCAGGCATAAGGTAAATTGATGATGCAGGATATTCAAATATAGGAAGGAAGTATGTAGTGGGAAAGAGATTAGTATTATAGGAACAAGATGATTTTATTTCTGTAAATCAACATGAGAAGTCCTATATATTGAGGATATTGAAGTAATGCAACTTAGTATTATTATTTTCAATCCCAATATTCCAAGCATAACACATAAAATAATGGCTTCTCAAAGCAATGAACTATGGTTTACAAACGAAGAGGTTGCCCTGATCAAAACAGTTTAAGAACTCTGGGTTCAAACAACTACTGCTCCCACTATTAGAGCATGCTGCACCAATATGGGACAACCATCTCCCAATCTTTTCAGTTTAAGTCCATGAACACAGAAGTGAAATAAAAGGATTAGTTTTCTTATGCCTGTGAAGCCAGTCATCTCCACAGTAGTCTTTTTCCTCCTGAACCTCTAAGAACACCATGCTCTACCACTCTCTATCACCTTCATCTATTTTCCTGTTTTAGCAAGAAGGAAAAATGAAATGCATGATGTCAGGACACATCAAAGAGGAAAAGCAAGGTTAAGAAATCAAAACAGTTGTCAATATATCAACCAAATAATACGTAAAATATCTAGTACATAAAAGCATAATTAAGGCTCAGCTCATTGTTTTATGCTTCTTAACCTCCATTTAGGAAACATTCCAGCTTTGTATCTTGATGTGTTTATATGGCACCTTTTATATTCTCGACAATTTTAACAATTAAGATCCATGCAAGTGTCATCATAAATAATAACACGTGTCTGGTTAACACATTAAAGAAAATAGAAAAAATAGATTATGTGAATAGCAGTGATGATATACCACAATAAAATGTTTGCGTACTAGCTCCTTTTCAAAATATATACATATTACATAAACAGAAGGATAAATAAAATAAACTTTCTGATTTTCTCTGTATATTCATTTAAAAGTCTGTAATCACCCTTTCAAAGTAAGAAAGGTTAAGTTATATTCCGAGACAGGTAAATGCCTCTGAGATACTTGTTTCCATAGAAAGAAATAATTATCTTAATAACTAGCTTCATTTCATATATGAAAGTATGAAGGTTACTAGCTTTGCTGTGTTTCTGCATGTTTCCCTGTCTATAAAAACAAAGATGGGCATAACTAAATTTAAGATGTTAAAATTACTTATGTTTTTATATTATCATCCCAAGCACTGAGAGCTGAATCACAAAATCAAGGAGTTCTGTACTGATGGCTCCCTTTGATCAAAAGGATAGTGACCAAGTAAGGGGCTCCTGGAAGATATAATATCCTGGAAGATATTATGATCAGAAATTCCCTAATCCAGAATTTCTGATCATAGACCTTTTAAATATAATAAAATGTAGTGTAAATAGGTTGGTGATATTTATTTTAGGTTGAGCTACCTTTAAATTCATGATAGCTTTGGAAACAACCTATCTCTCCATCATGAAAATATTAGTAATCATGTTCACAATATTTGATATGAAATCCTAGAGCACATGGGAAGTTCTATTAAATAGCTTGATTCTACTACGATCCAGCCTTATCCCCTTACTTTCCCCCACCTTCTTCTGGCTTCTCTCCCTACCACCCCTTCTATCATCAGGGATTTACAAATGACCTATTTTATAACAAGATTTTCAAACAAAGAAAAACCATGATGTGATTCTTCCACCACTTAAATCTAACAACTTTGATGAACTCAAATTCTAAGTATGGAAATTACCACTTTCGATAAAAGATAACCGAAAAGCTTTCTCTTAATTGATACACTTTCATACTTCCCCAAATTAAGATTCTAATCCTAAAATACATATGAGGCATTGCATCAGTAAACTGTCCTTCACATTTCAAGATTAATTTTATAGTAAAAGAAATCAAATTTTGGGACTTTCTAAAACAAAAAGGAAAGCTTTGTTATCCATTATGCTCTCTTGATTTCTATTGTAGAAACAGTAGGTTCTCCAATAATATTCATACAAAATCTTTTCTTGAATGGCACAAACCAAAGCTATTGTGCTTAAAATGTAATTGATTCAAATAATTTCTTTCTTTCAATAAAGAAATCATCATTGATAATACTTCACAATTATCATCTGAGCCACATAAAGTCAAAAACAACTATCAGGGCCATATATCAGTGACAATTTTTAGGCACCCTGAACGATGATGGATTAGAAGTAGGGAGCAAGACTATTTAAGGTATGAATTTGTTCATATTCAGAGGATGAACTAAAGAATACTTTTAGTGTCCTTCCCCTGCCTACAACTTTCAATCTCTAAATATTTAGTTTTGCTTAACTTGTATCTTCTACTGACAAGCTGTATTATATTTGCAAACAACAGTCCAATAATAGAGACTGAAACTTTTATCTCTATCAGATAGGATATGAGAGGTAAAACCACCTCTAAGAGCAGGATGGGCTAAATGGGTCAGGTTGTTTATAATGTAGCATTATTATCTTGAAGTAATATAAATTCTCAGAATTCAGAATATCCTCAAATTTTAATACATACATAGTTTAACATTTTGATTAAGAATTATCAATTTGAAAAAGTACACAAAGAAATGCCTCCCTTACATCTCTTCACATTACATCAGAAATGTACTTCTTCTAACTAATACGCCTCTATGACTCAACAAAAGAGCCTGAATAATTACATTCTGAAGGTCATACAGGACTAAAACTAGAAGTAGATATCCAGTTCATTTGAAAATGATATGGTTTTGACTTCAGAATTGTATCTGAAAGGTTGTACAAAGCCAGTTTATGAGGCTTTTGCAAATCTGGAAAATATGTCAGTTTTAAGAGATGAAAGAGAAAAGTAAAAAGATGAAAGTAAATATATTTTCCATTTTGAATAACCATTCAGTGGTTATTAGGTTTATCTCTCTACACGAATTATTTTTTTAGACCTTTTACTAATTTACAATACTTCTGTTTATTAAAAAGCAAAAGTCTTTTAAATTAAAAAAGTTACTCTGATTAAAATTATAAAATCTTAGGCACTTAACTGAAATTTAAGTCCTGGGGTATAACAAATGAGTTTTATAAAAATGGCACAAAAGGCTAATGCATCATGCCTGGATGTGTTTCCTTCTGAGTGTGCTTTCAGTGTGTCTGATTCTTTCAAGTTCAATCTATCTGGAATGGCAGAAGGTAGGGTGATACTGGGCAGCTTGTTCACAGACTCAAACCTTCTCCTGAGATATTTCTGAATGTGACGTTAACAGATGATATCATGAAAAACCTTTCAAAAATTGCAAAGATATACATACTGTTCTCCAGACAAAAATATCTGTCATGATCACTGAGGGCACACAGCTTCTTTGGACCCCTTTCCCTTTCACAGAAGAATTCAATTTCAAACTGTACTACACAACCAGTGAGTCAGCATAAAACAGCTTCTCCCCAATTCTCCTGAGGTGACCAACTCCCTATAAACTCTAGAAAATGTATACCATCAACTTGCATGACAAAATAGAGTCCCAATGCCTAACAGGCTTAACACTTATATCTCAGCCATGGCTGCATGGCCAGGAAACTGAACACCATGATGGACTCCTGCATTCTTCACACTGTGCTCATGGACAAAGTCAGTGTAGTTTCTATGAGCGGCCTGGGGTGAGGACAAGGCCCTTCTGCTCCACTGGTTTCCACCACGTTGACAGCAGTCACTGGCAGCAGAGAGCCTGGATGGTTGGGGAGTGGGAGGGGAGCACAGTTAGTCAACAGGAATAGGAGAAAGTGGATGTGAGAGAGGCAATAAAGGAGAATGGCAATGTGACCAGCATGCACCACTGCTACAAGAAGTTAACATCTACTCCATGCAATCAGACCATTCAAGAACAAATGAAAGCGGAAAATTCACAAAGTTACATGTAATGCTAATGTCAATATGGAAATACACATAGGCAATCAGATTCAGGTGAATTTACTATAGAGGAAATTTCTCAGAGAACAAGACACTCTGTATCTGTCTCTGATGTTGCTACTAAAATGAGAAGCAGAAATGGCGTTTAGGGTTCTAATGAGAAGAAAAAATATTCATAATCTACTTAATTCAAGTATCTGAATGGAGAATTACATACATGGACAAGGGAACATACTGGAAAAGGCAAATTGTGAAAAAAGCAATTGTGAAAATTATCCCCAAATTAAGTGATTTCTCAAAACTGAAATCTAGGAAACAAAATTCAGAAAGAACATTTAAAGAAATCTGCCCTCAGTGGCCATGTGATTTACACTCATGTTACCAATTGAGAACGGAGAATCACTGTTCCTTCTATAATCAAAGTGTTTTTTACAGGAGCTCAAAAGGAATTTCAACATATACAGATGCTGTGATGAGATTATGAACTCACTCCAAAAAATAGTTTAATAAGCATATTAGGTACCTTTAATCATACAGTGCTAAAAAATAGGCCTATGAGACTGCAACAGGCTTACATGCATGGTTCCAGATTATAAGTGATCAGAGTCCTCCAGTAGAAAGAAAATATTTGGAAAAGCTCAGCCAATCAAAGTTCTGTGACACGGCAAAAAAACACAGCACGTATTTAAAATAACTACAAAGAAAAAGCTCACCCAAAATATAAACGATATCAAAAGATAAATTTTTAAAAACAGTGTTATCTTTCTAACTGAACCTAAACGTGAATCTTCATACCTTTTTTCCTTAGTGAAACAGAAATGACAGTAACTAAAAAATACTTTTCAGAATAAACTTGGGATCCTTTTTTTAACTGTAAAATCATTTTACTCCCTTCAACTAAAATACTATCAGACCTAGCGCATAAAATTTACAAGCTTCAATTTAGGATCTCTAAAAACTTAGAAAATTAAATTAGGTTCATATTTATATAAGCAAAATTTTCCCAATAATATTCAGTTTTGCTTTGTTAATATTGTTTATAAATGATTTATGATACACTGTTTCTAAACAGGTGATACTTTAAATACTGGATAATTCCATAAGAAACAATTCACTCAAATAATGGTGTCATTTAAAAGACACCAGCCAGAAAAAGCTGAAGAACTGAAGAGGGTGCAAGTTTAGAGTAAACTGCTTAAAACTCATCATTTAGCAAAAAGTCGTCTGCTAAAATACAGTGGCCCATCATTCTGCCCAAATTTTATTAACTTAACAGTTTCTAAAGGAGGACTGTTTAATATTCTTTTAAGAGCATTAATGATTACCAAAGCATGCAGAAACAAAGAATGAAATGCAGAATGCATAATAGATTAAAGCTGGGGAATCCATAGCTCCAAGACATGTCAGCTCTATATTGAGCTCCGTGCCGCTGTGATCTATACTGAGGCTCATTATGTTTTAAAGACCACCGCTTCAGTCTCAGCACAACCACATAAAGGAAAGAGGACACACAGCTTCAAATTTTTCAGTTTTCTTGAAATTCAACCAGACTAAATACTCTTTCTACAGGATGCACGAAAAGAACTGAGTAATGCCTGGCAGATTAAACAGATTTTAGTGTTAGAAAACAAGATGTAAACTAAACAGACTGTCAATTTCATATCAATATAAAAGGCAAACATATTAAGGTATTCCTTTTGTAGTTGAAGTCTGAGTACTATTTTCCTTGCCAAAAGGACTTTGTGTTAATACAAAGGAGATAAAACATAGTTGCTTATTGAAGCTGTGTTTGCAGTAAGAAATTGATGAAAATCTTTTCAATGGCTTAAAAAAAACTAAAGGCTACAATTTGGCATTTACAAATTTTCACAAACCAAGTACAATGCCACACTCCCAAAAGAATGCAAAAAAGGGAGAATGGGGGTGGGTGGGGTAGACCAACCCTTACTTAGAGACTAATCTTAAATTATTTGGAACTGAAGTCAAAATATGCCAGTCAATGAGTTACCCATCAAGACCGAAGCACCTTGGGTTAGTTAAGCCAAAATAACAGTTAAGAAGATTACATAGCAAAGACCAAAAATAATCACCAACCACTGTTGACCCACCACCACGAAGGAAGCACTGGTTGCACAGAAAGCAGACCACAACCTTGAGATCACCACAGAAACTCATTAGATTTCAGGGACTAAATTAAGAGCAAGAGAAAAAGAGAAAAATCCTATGAAATATCAAGGTTCTGTTCATAAACAGGAATAAAATTTAAACAGATGACGCACCCAACATGAATACTCAATCAAATAATTCCCAAGGAACACCCCAAGGCACATATATTTATGTGGGAATGATTAACTTCAAAAAGCCACAAACTATCCATATTTGTGTACTTACTATTAATCTAGACAAAGATCCTGGAAACCTAAATAAATGAAATATCTTCCCTGTCATCAGAGTATTATCTCTTAGTCTCCAAAAATAGAGTATTCCATGCTTTGCTTTACTGGAATATGATCATGTTTCCCTTTGGTTTTACCTTTAGTCTTTGATGAAGAAACCACATCCAGAGTAGTGGTATCTTGTTAGTAGAATAACATGTATTTCCCTTACGGATCTGGGAACAAGTTCTACTAACTAGCAAGGATGTCTTTCTCAACAAAGAACCAGCCATCACCCCCAAATCATGCTAAACAAACTAAGGACAGCTGTCTGATGTCCTTCATTTAGACAACTGAGCTCCCTTCTTTATCCACACCCCTCATTTTCCCACTTCTATAGGACCACTTAATAATATGTTTCTTTTCAGTTCACAAATATGAATAATTTGCTTTCAATCATTTTTAAATTACTGTGATCATGGCTAAGAATTTGGAATACTATTAAGCAAGCAATATTTTATTCTGGTTTCAGGGGTTAACAAACCATTTCCTGTCGTGCTGGTCTGTTTCAGGGCTCCTTGGAAGATTCTCTATCTCCATTAGCACGGGACCAGAAGGAATGGAAGGGATCACAGGCAGAGTAGACTTCACACCCCAAGCCTTTGAACACAAATTTTTAAAATTCACCTATTTTTCCTCAGATAAAAGATCTTTCACCAGCAAAGAAAATACTAAAATGGAATACTATCAACATAATGAACAAAGATAATGTAAACAAAAGCTTTAATTTTACATATCATATGATAGTTAATAATTTAACTGTGTATTAATACTTTTATTCATTTTCCAGTACCTACAAGAACAGAAATGTTCTAGAACACCTGTTTTATTTACAATACCTTAAAGAATTAAATAACAGGGTATTAGATATTACTGAGACAATCTACAGGTAAGGAAAAGAAAATGCAAACAACTTGCAAAAGATAATACCACTAATCTAGAATGGAAAAATCTCAATACTACCATTGCTTGGCAAAATTCACTACAATGTTCTAGAAACTTAATATTGTCTTACCTGTTGGGAGCCATTACTCTGGGCTGAAACATTATTGTGAACCCTGTAACGGGAAAAAAAATCCATTAAAAAACTATATATGAAAATTCTAGGGCCACACTTTGTAAGATCATACACACACAAGTGAAAGCAGCTTTATTTCAAAGACATTAATGTTCTCTTACAAATAAAGAAATAACATTGTTGGTACTTAAAATGAGGAGTGAAATATGCCTAGAAAACATTTGCTTTTCTAGGCAAACATTTGTTTTACTATAGTCGGCTCATTTGATATTTCAATAAACTTATATTTTAATTGTTCTTTAGATTTATACTTCACTACTAATCTGGTTTATTCATTGGATAATTTCTGTCAAAGATAGCAAAATATGTACAGCAGCATAAACAATTCTTTTAATTCAAGGCATCAAGCACAAATATCCATAAAATTATCTAACACTTCTTTTGTTGATTCCTGCCCTCTCAAGATTTTCTGGTGCCAGTAATAGCTCAGCATTTTATAATTCAAAAGGTCTTAGCATAAACTTAAAAAGTTAGAAACTTCTCTATATACTTCACCCTACAAATGATTTATAAAAATGTTTTTAAAAGTTTAGTTTAGCCTACACTTATCCATACCAACCCCACCCTCAAAAAAAGCACTTGGAAAAAAAAAAATCTAAACTTATAAGAAAATATCACAAAATAGAAACAAAATGCACAGCTACTACAAATGAACCATTATTCAATAAAATAACATCACATACCACCAAAACAAAAAGAAAAGTGTTTGCTGACCTAAAACATTCTACCACAAGGACAACTGGGATCCCTGAAGCAAAGAATTCAAATAATGTAAGAGAAAATGTATTCATAGTTATATATATATTATATATAATATATATCTATATTACAGTTATATGTTATATATATTTATATTATATGTAAAAAAATTTCCCTGCAGGTGAGAAAAAATCTGCATATTTAATGAGAGCACCGTGTTCCAGGAAAATGAAATATAGAATTAGATACATCGAACCCTTATTGTTAAGTTATTAACATTCATGGATAAGGAAAGAAAACTTCAGGCACAAGCTGTTTTAAAAAGCAAACTTTTACTGCCAGTAAAAGTTTGATGCAGACTTCTCCACAGTAATATTCAAGAATATTATACCCAACCAAGATGTCTTTCTAGTGAAAGGAAACAGGCAAAGCTTCTCAAACACAAACTCTATAAAAATACAGTTTCCACAAGCCTTTCTTGGGGGGGGAGGGGTGGGCGGCAGAATGGGGGTGAGGAGAACAAAACAAAAACTACCCAATGATGAAAGTCAGTCAAATAAGAAAGAACTCAAGAATAAAGACGATTTTCAAAAGGCCTGGTGATTCTATCTCCATCTATTACAAACTAAGTCACCAGAAGTTGTACCATCATTGCCTGAGTTCAAACCCAAGCTGCACCACAACCAAGTTAATCAATCTCTCTGCACCTCATGTTCCTCATTTACATGAGTTTGTTAGGTGGATTAAATGAATTAATACTAGCAGAGCACAAAGAACAGCGATAAATGAAACACAAAAAACTTAAAAAAAAAAAAAACAAAAAAAAAACTATAGCTCCATCACCAAGGCATTTGGAAAAAAGATTATACTCATTGGGCATGATTTGTTTTTACTAACCATATTGCTCTTCACAGAGTAAATGATGCTGGTTTAAGTAACCTGTGGTCCTAAATACTAATGAAATCCCATTCAGCTTGCTTAGTATAGAAGTTAGCCTCACTAGTCAATGGTTCCCCGGTTTTTCCTTTAGGAATATCTTCAGTACATGGATGAACAAAAGATAAATAACAATAACATGAGGAAAAAAGTCCTTATAATGAGTGATGTTAACTGGGTCATGGCTGCCTGTTTTCAAACAACTTGATACATAGAACTGGTCCCCCACAAAAGATATGTTCAAGTCCTAACCCCAGGTCTTGTGGGTGTGCACCAGTTTCAATAGAATCTCTGGTGGGCCTTAATCCATAGGACTGGAGTCATAAGCAAAGGAAATTCAGAGTCAGTCAGTAGAAGCTAGACGTTAGAAGAAACCGGAAGTCTGTAGAAATTGGAGGAACGGACACAAGGAGAGAGAATGCCACGTGACAGAGGAGTGCAGAAACTAGAAACAGTGGGAAAAAACAAGTCTTGACAATACCTTAATGTTCACTTCTAGCGTACAAAAGCACAAAGCAATAAATTCCTGTCATTTTAGCCAACCCATTGTATAGTATTTGTTATAGCAGTCCTAGCAAAACTAAAACATGTGGAAAGCACTATTTTCTCATAATTGTATTACTTCACTTCCACTGATACAAAAGAACGAATGAACCCTCTCATAACCGAGTGTGGTAGTTTGGAGGTTTTATGGACCCCAGAAAAGATCATGTCCTTAGATTTAATCCATTCCTATGGGCATAGACTTATTGTAGGTGGGACCTTTTAATTAGGTCATTTCAACTGAGATGTGACCCATCTCATTCAAGGCAGATCTTAATCCTCTTAATGGAGTTCTTTGTAACAGGATACGAGCAAGAGAAGCTCACAGAAAAATGTCCCCAGAGAAGCGAAGAGAGACAGAAGCTAAAAGAGAGGAAAACAGAGAGGAAAGAGAGGAAACACACAGAAAACAGAGAGAAAACCACTGAAGCCAGAAGCTGGAAGCAACAAAACCCAGGAAAGGACCAGCAGACGTCAGCCATGTGCCTTCCCATGTTCTGGATCACCAGCAGCCTTTCTTTAGGAAGAAGGTATCATCCTATTGATGCCTTAATTTAGACATTTTTCATGGCCTAAGAACTATAAGCTTGTAAGTTAATAAATTCACATTATAAAAGCCAACCCATGTCTGGTATATTGCATTTTGTTAGCTTTAGCAAACAGAAACAGCAACCTAATCCAAGCTTCCCCTTTTAAAAGGACTACCTATAGTAACTGACTCCTTTTCTGCTCTTATACCATCTCTAATCATCTGATTTCATCTACCATTTCTTTTTTCTTTTCTTTCCTGGTCTTCAAGACTATATGTGTCTTCCAAACGTGGAAAAAAATTACCTGAAGTGTCAACTATCCTTTAAAATGTTAACTATCCTTTAAAATGCTACCTCTTCTTAACACAATTTATATTAGTGAAGATTCACAAGACAGTAGCAAGGAGGAGACAAAATAGTACAAGGGAAATGACTGACACTAGCCAATTTGAAAGCCTGTTATTCAAACAGACATTTTATTAAACTATACAGTACAAGGTCAAGCAGCTTTTTAGGTCAAACAGCTGTTCCTTTTCAAACAGTAGTGTTTTCCATGGTTCACTGGAGCAAAACTGTTGATTCAACCATAAAACTCCAAGGGCAAGAGTCAAAAAGAATACATACCAATCCAAAGCTCAATTCTCTTAAGCACAGCTATACTATAGGGTGCTAATAATCTTCAGAAGAGCTGGATCCCCTGACTATACTAAAAGCATACTCCAATAAAAATAAAAAGTATCTGAATGAAGTATCCCATTTCTGCAGTGTTTTCCAGAGGTGAAAGCATCACTCAAGAAGCATCATCAAAGTTGAATTAATCTTAATTTTAAGAAATAGAGAGGCGGGGCAAGATGGCAGACTGGTGAGCTGTATGTTTTAGTTACTCCTCCAGGAAAGTAGGTAAAAAGCCAGGAACTGCGTGGACTGGACACCACAGAGCAATCTGTCTTTGGGTATACTTCATACAACACTCATGAAAACGTGGAACTGCTGAGATCAGCGAAATCTGTAAGTTTTTGCGGCCAGGGGACCCGCGCCCCTCCCTGCCAGGCTCAGTCCCGTGGGAGGAGGGGCTGTCAGCTCCAGGAAGGAGAAGGGAGAATTGCAGTGGCTGCTCTTATCAGAAACTCATTCTACTGATTCAAACTCCAACCATAGATAGACTGAGACCAGACACCAGAGACTCTGAGAGCAGCCAGCCCAGCAGAGAGGAGACAGGCATAGAAAAAAAACAACACGAAAAACTCCAAAATAAAAGCAGAGGATTTTTGGAGTTCTGGTGAACACAGAAAGGGGAGGGGCGGAGATCAGGCCTTGAGGCGCATATGCAAATCCCGAAGCAAGGCTGATCTCTCTGCCCTATGCACCTTTCCTTAATGGCCCTGGTTGCTTTGTCTATTAGCATTTCAATAACCCATTAGATCTCTGAGGAGGGCCGTTTTTTTTTTTTTTTTTTTAAATCCTTTTTGCTTTTTCTAAAACAATTACTCTAAGAAGCTCAATACAGAAAGCTTCAAAGAATTGAAATTTGGGCACGTCAAGTCAAGAGCAGAACTAAGAGAGCTCTGAGACAAAAGGCAATAATCCAGTGGCTGAGAAAATTCACTAAACAACACAACTTCCCAAGAAAAGGGGGGTGTCCGCTCACAGCCACCATCCTGGTGGACAGGAAACACTCCTGCCCATCGCCAGCCCCATAGCCCAGAGCTGCCCCAGACAACCCAGTGTGACGGAAGTGCTTCAAATAACAGGCACACACCACAAAACTGGGCGTGGACATTAGCCTTCCCTGCAACCTCAGCTGAATGTCCCAGAGCTGGGAAGGGGGAGCAGTGTGAATTAACAAAGCCCCATTCAGCCATCATTTGAGCAGACTGGGAGCCTCCCAACTCAGCGCAGCAGCCCAGAACTGCCCTGGGGGGACGGCACTCACCTGTGACATAGCACAGTCATCCCTCAACAGAGGACCCGGGGTGCACAGCCTGGAAGAGGGGCCCACTTGCAAGTCTCAGGAACCATACGCCAATACCAAAGACTTGTGGGTCAGTGGCAGAGACAAACTGTGGCAGGACTGAACTGAAGGATTAGACTATTGCAGCAGCTTTAAAACTCTAGGATCATCAGGGAGATTTGATTGTTAGGGCCACCCCACCTCCCCGACTGCCCAGAAACACGCCCCACATACAGGGCAGGCAACACCAACTACACACGCAAGCTTGGTACACCAATTGGGCCCCACAAGACTCACTCCCCCACTCACCAAAAAGGCTAAGCAGGGGAGATCTGGCTTGTGGAGAACAGGTGGCTCGTGGACGCCACCTGCTGGTTAGTTAGAGAAAGTGTACTCCACGAAGCTGTAGATCTGATAAATTAGAGATAAGGACTTCAACTGGTCTACAAACCCTAAAAGAACCCTATCAAGTTCAGCAAATGCCACGAGGCCAAAAACAACAGAAAATTATAAAGCATATGAAAAAAACAGACGATATGGATAACCCAAGCCCAAGCACCCAAATCAAAAGACCAGAAGAGACACACCTAGAGCAGCTACTCAAAGAACTAAAGATGAACAATGAGACCATAGTACGGGATATGAAGGAAATCAAGAAGACCCTAGAAGAGCATAAAGAAGACATTGCAAGACTAAATAAAAAAATGGATGATCTTATGGAAATTAAAGAAACTGTTCACCAAATTAAAAATATTCTGGACACTCATAGTACAAGACTAGAGGAAGTTGAACAACGAATCAGTGACCTGGAAGATGACAGAATGGAAAATGAAAGCATAAAAGAAAGAATGGGGAAAAAAATTGAAAAACTCGAAATGGACCTCAGGGATATGATAGATAATATGAAACGTCCGAATATAAGACTCATTGGTGTCCCAGAAGGGGAAGAAAAGGGTAAAGGTCTAGGAAGAGTATTCAAAGAAATTGTTGGGGAAAACTTCCCAAATCTTCTAAACAACATAAATACACAAATCATAAATGCTCAGCGAACTCCAAATAGAATAAATCCAAAAAAACCCACTCCGAGACATATACTGATCACACTGTCAAACATAGAAGAGAAGGAGCAAGTTCTGAAAGCAGCAAGAGAAAAGCAATTCACCACATACAAAGGAAACAGCATAAGACTAAGTAGTGACTACTCAGCAGCCACCATGGAGGTGAGAAGGCAGTGGCACGATATATTTAAAATTCTGAGTGAGAGGAATTTCCAGCCAAGAATACTTTATCCAGCAAAGCTCTCCTTCAAATTCGAGGGAGAGCTTAAATTTTTCACAGACAAAGAAATGCTGAGAGAATTTGCTAACAAGAGACCTGCCCTACTGGAGATACTAAAGGGAGCCCTACAGACAGAGAAACAAAGACAGGACAGAGAGACTTGGAGAAAGGTTCAGTACTAAAGAGATTCGGTATGGGTACAATAAAGGATATTAATAGAGAGAGGGAAAAATATGGCAAACATAATCCAAAGGATAAGATGGCCGATTCAAGAAATGCCTTCACGGTTTTAACGTTGAATGTAAATGGATTAAACTCCCCAATTAAAAGATATAGATTCGCAGAATGGATCAAAAAAAATGAACCATCAATATGTTGCATACAAGAGACTCATCTTAGACACAGGGACACAAAGAAACTGAAAGTGAAAGGATGGAAAAAAATATTTCATGCAAGCTACAGCCAAAAGAAAGCAGGTGTAGCAATATTAATCTCAGATAAAATAGACTTCAAATGCAGGGATGTTTTGAGAGACAAAGAAGGCCACTACATACTAATAAAAGGGGCAATTCAGCAAGAAGAAATAACAATCGTAAATGTCTATGCACCCAATCAAGGTGCCACAAAATACATGAGAGAAACATTGGCAAAACTAAAGGAAGCAATTGATGTTTCCACAATAATTGTGGGAGACTTCAACACATCACTCTCTCCTATAGATAGATCAACCAGACAGAAGACCAATAAGGAAATTGAAAACCTAAACAATCTGATAAATGAATTAGATTTAACAGACATCTACAGGACATTACATCCCAAATCACCAGGATACACATACTTTTCTAGTGCTCACGGAACTTTCTCCAGAATAGATCATATGCTGGGACATAAAACAAGCCTCAATAAATTTAAAAAGATTGAAATTATTCAAAGCACATTCTCTGACCACAATGGAATACAATTAGAAGTCAATAACCATCAGAGACTTAGAAAATTCACAAATACCTGGAGGTTAAACAACACACTCCTAAACAATCAGTGGGTTAAAGAAGAAATAGCAAGAGAAATTGCTAAATATATAGAGACGAATGAAAATGAGAACACAACATACCAAAACCTATGGGATGCAGCAAAAGCAGTACTAAGGGGGAAATTTATAGCACTAAACGCATATATTAAAAAGGAAGAAAGAGCCAAAATCAAAGAACTAATGGATCCACTGAAGAACCTAGAAAATGAACAGCAAACCAATCCTAAACCAAGTACAAGAAAAGAAATAACAAGGATTAAAGCAGAAATAAATGACATAGAGAACAAAAAAACAATAGAAAGGATAAATATCACCAAAAGTTGGTTCTTTGAGAAGATCAACAAGATTGACAAGCCCCTAGCTAGACTGACAAAATCAAAAAGAGAGAAGACCCATATAAACAAAATAATGAATGAAAAAGGTGACATAACTGCAGATCCTGAAGAAATTAAAAAAATTATAAGAGGATATTATGAACAACTGTATGGCAACAAACTGGATAATGTAGAAGAAATGGACAATTTCCTGGAAACATATGAACAACCTAGACTGACCAGAGAAGAAAAAGAAGACCTCAACCAACCCATCACAAGCAAAGAGATTCAATCAGTCATCAAAAATCTTCCCACAAATAAATGCCCAGGGCCAGATGGCTTCACAGGGGAATTCTACCAAACTTTCCAGAAAGAACTGACACCAATCTTACTCAAACTCTTTCAAAACATTGAAAAAAATGGAACACTACCTAACTCATTTTATGAAGCTAACATCAATCTAATACCAAAACCAGGCAAAGATGCTACAAAAAAGGAAAACTACCGGCCAATCTCCCTAATGAATATAGATGCAAAAATCCTCAACAAAATACTTGCAAATCGAATCCAAAGACACATTAAAAAAATCATACACCATGACCAAGTGGGGTTCATTCCAGGCATGCAAGGATGGTTCAACATAAGAAAAACAATCAATGTATTACAACACATTAAAAACTCGAAAGGGAAAAATCAATTGATCATCTCAATAGATGCTGAAAAAGCATTTGACAAAATCCAACATCCCTTTTTGATAAAAACACTTCAAAAGGTAGGAATTGAAGGAAACTTCCTCAACATGATAAAGAGCATATATGAAAAACCCACAGCCAGCATAGTACTCAATGGTGAGAGACTGAAAGCCTTCCCTCTAAGATCAGGAACAAGACAAGGATGCCCGCTGTCATCACTGTTATTCAACATTGTGCTGGAAGTGCTAGCCAGGGCAATCCGGCAAGACAAAGAAATAAAAGGCATCCAAATTGGAAAAGAAGAAGTAAAACTGTCATTGTTTGCAGATGATATGATCTTATATCTAGAAAACCCTGAGAAATCAACGATACACCTACTAGAGCTAATAAACAAATTTAGCAAAGTAGCGGGATACAAGATTAATGCACATAAGTCAGTAATGTTTCTATATGCTAGAAATGAACAAACTGAAGAGACACTCAAGAAAAAGATACCATTTTCAATAGCAACTAAAAAAATCAAGTACCTAGGAATAAACTTAACCAAAGATGTAAAAGACCTATACAAAGAAAACTACATAACTCTACTAAAAGAAATAGAAGGGGACCTTAAAAGATGGAAAAATATTCCATGTTCATGGATAGGAAGGCTAAATGTCATTAAGATGTCAATTCTACCCAAACTCATCTACAGATTCAATGCAATCCCAATCAAAATTCCAACAACCTACTTTGCAGACTTGGAAAAGCTAGTTATCAAATTTATTTGGAAAGGGAAGATGCCTCGAATTGCTAAAGACACTCTAAAAAAGAAAAACGAAGTGGGAGGACTTACACTCCCTGACTTTGAAGCTTATTATAAAGCCACAGTTGCCAAAACAGCATGGTACTGGCACAAAGATAGACATATAGATCAATGGAATCGAATTGAGAATTCAGAGATAGACCCTCAGATCTATGGCCGACTGATCTTTGATAAGGCCCCCAAAGTCACCGAACTGAGCCATAATGGTCTTTTCAACAAATGGGGCTGGGAGAGTTGGATATCCATATCCAAAAGAATGAAAGAGGACCCCTACCTCACCCCCTACACAAAAATTAACTCAAAATGGACCAAAGATCTCAATATAAAAGAAAGTACCATAAAACTCCTAGAAGATAATGTAGGAAAACATCTTCAAGACCTTGTATTAGGAGGCCACTTCCTAGACTTTACACCCAAAGCACAAGCAACAAAAGAGAAAATAGATAAATGGGAACTCCTCAAGCTTAGAAGTTTCTGCACCTCAAAGGAATTTCTCAAAAAGGTAAAGAGGCAGCCAACTCAATGGGAAAAAATTTTTGGAAACCATGTATCTGACAAAAGACTGATATCTTGCATATACAAAGAAATCCTACAACTCAATGACAATAGTACAGACAGCCCAATTATAAAATGGGCAAAAGATATGAAAAGACAGTTCTCTGAAGAGGAAATACAAATGGCCAAGAAACACATGAAAAAATGTTCAGCTTCACTAGCTATTAGAGAGATGCAAATTAAGACCACAATGAGATACCATCTAACACCGGTTAGAATGGCTGCCATTAAACAAACAGGAAAGTACAAATGCTGGAGGGGATGTGGAGAAATTGGAACTCTTATTCATTGTTGGTGGGACTGTATAATGGTTCAGCCACTCTGGAAGTCAGTCTGGCAGTTCCTTAGAAAACTAGATATAGAGCTACCATTCGATCCAGCGATTGCACTTCTCGGTATATACCCGGAAGATCGGAAAGCAGTGACACGAACAGATATCTGCACGCCAATGTTCATAGCAGCATTATTCACAATTGCCAAGAGATGGAAACAACCCAAATGTCCTTCAACAGATGAGTGGATAAATAAAATGTGGTATATACACACGATGGAATACTACGCGGCAGTAAGAAGGAACGATCTGGTGAAACATATGACAACATGGATGAACCTTGAAGACATAATGCTGAGCGAAATAAGCCAGGCACAAAAAGAGAAATATTATATGCTACCACTAATGTGAACTTTGAAAAATGTAAAACAAATGGTTTATAATGTAGAATGTAGGGGAACTAGCAGTAGAGAGCAATTAAGGAAGGGGGAACAATAATCCAAGAAGAACAGATAATCTATTTAACGTTCTGGGGATGCCCAGAAATGACTATGGTCTGTTAATTTCTGATGGATATAGTAGGAACAAGTTCACAGAAATGTTGCTATATTATGTAACTTTCTTGGGGTAAAGTAGGAACATGTTGGAAGTTAAGCAGTTATCTTAGGTTAGTTGTCTTTTTCTTACTCCCTTGCTATGGTCTCTTTGAAATGTTCTTTTATTGTATGTTTGTTTTCTTTTTAACTTTTTTTTTCATACAGTTGATTTGAAAAAAGAAGGGAAAGTTAAAAAAAAGAAAAAAGACAAACAAGGAAAAAAAAAAAAAAAAGATGTAGTGCCCCCTTGAGGAGCCTGTGGAGAATGCAGGGGTATTCGCCTACCCCACCTCCATGGTTGCTAACATGACCACAGACACAGGGGACTGGTGGTTTGATGGGTTGAGCCCTCTACCATAAGTTTTACCCTTGGGAAGACGGTTGCTGCAAAGGAGAGGCTAGGCCTCCCTGTATTTGTGCCTAAGAGTCTCCTCCTGAATGCCTCTTTGTTGCTCAGATGTGGCCCTCTCTCTCTGGCTAAGCCAACTTGAAAGGTGAAATCACTGCCCTCCCCCCTACGTGGGATCAGACACCCAGGGAAGTGAATCTCCCTGGCAACGTGGAATATGACTCCCGGGGAGGAATGTAGACCCAGCATCGTGGGATGGAGAACATCTTCTTGACCAAAAGGGGGATGTGAAAGGAAATGAAATAAGCTTCAGTGGCAGAGAGATTCCAAAACGAGCCGAGAGATCACTCTGGTGGGCACTCTTACGCACACTTTAGACAACCCGTTTTAGGTTCTAAAGAATTGGGGTAGCTGGTGGTGGATACCTGAAACTATTAAACTACAACCCAGAACCCATGAATCTCGAAGACAGTTGTATAAAAATGTAGCTTATGAGGGGTGACAGAGGGATTGGGAATGCCATAAGGACCAAACTCCACTTTGTCTAGTTTATGGATGGATGTGTAGAAAAGTAGGGGAAGCAAACAAACAGACAAAGGTACCTAGTGTTCTTTTTTACTTCAATTGCTCTTTTTCAGTCTAATTATTATTCTTGTTATTTTTGTGTGTGTGCTAATGAAGGTGTCAGGGATTGATTTAGGTGATGAATGTACAACTATGTAATGGTACTGTAAACAATCGAAAGTACAATTTGTTTTGTATGACTGCGTGGTATGTGAATAAATCTCAATAAAATGATGATTAAAAAAAAAAAAAAAGAAATAGAATAAATATTCATACTCAGTTTTTGATCTGAGATATGTATTTCAGAAAAATTTAAAGGAAGACAAACTTTTGAAAATAAAAGCCTTAATTTATCCAACTGTGTACCACTGTTTAAACATTTCTGCTAGCTTAATCAGGTAAAATTTCTTACTTTGAGCTCTAATATTCTGTCCCACCCTTTCTTTCAGGCAAAGAAAGCATTATCCGTTTAAAAACAAGCAAGCAGTCACTCTGGTGGACATTCTTACACATTATATAGACAACACCTCTTAGGTTTTAATGTATTGGAATAGCTAGAAGTAAATACCTGAAACTATCAAACTCCAACCCAGTAGTCTGGACTCCTGAAGACGACTGTATAACAATGAAGCTTACAAGGGGTGATAGCGTGATTGTGCAAACCTTGTGGATCATACTCCCTTTATCAAGTGTATGGATGGATGAGTAGAAGAATGGGGACAAAAACTAAATGAAAAATGGGGTGGGATGGGGGGATGATTGGGGTGTTCTTTTTTACTTTTATTTTTTATTCTTATTCTGATTCTTTCTGATGTAAATGTTCAAAAATAGATTGGAGTGATGAATGCATAACTATATGATGGTACTATGAATAGTTTATTGTACAACATGGATGATTATATGATATGTGAATATATCTCAATAAAACTGAATTTAATTTAAAAAAAGCAAGCAAGCAAGCAAAATAATTTTAAAAGTACAGAAACTCTCTATAACATTTCTCTACCATTTTTCTTAAAAGCATACTTTATAAATAACTCCAGGAAAAATACAGTGTACAACCCACCCCCCCAAAAAAAGCACAAAACATTTTTTAACCTAATTAAAAATTCACAATGGAGAGAATTCCTCCCTACCCTATTCACTTATTTACTTCTTAACAGTCTACCAAGTGCTAAAGAAACTTGATGTGAAGCCTTTTGCAAAAAGCCAAGAGTACTTTCATCCTGAATCACTAATCACAACTTGGCTTTAAAGGCTTTCCAAGGGATGAAAACTGAATAGGATATCATGGGGAGGAGCTCACCTTTACAATGAAAATCAATGGTGGGATAATCAAATTACCATACTTAGTATCCCTAAAACAAACCACTTCCCATTTTGAAGAAGCTCTAGTCATACATCTGCCAAACAGGAGTGTAGACAAACTCAAAACAAACTAGATTTGGCATGAATCCTGATTCTTTAACAGACATTCCAAAGATTCTGTTACATACCCATTTCTGAGGAACATTTTATGAAACGTTGTAATAAACACTATCAAAATTAATTATCAAAATTAACTGAGCCATGAGGGGCAGGACTTTCAGAATGGCAGTAAGCAGCGAAACAAACATTTAAATGGTGAAAACTATTAAAAATAATCCTTAAAGGTTGCTAGAAAATGTCCTAAAGGCATAAATCAAAAGGGGAAACATTCATTCAGAAATCTACTAAATCTCAGTAAAAGCAGAGAGTCAGTGACATTGGACCCACAATTTACTTCCAACCATTCTTTCCTCACTCTGTGTGCTCGAAGTTCTTCTACAGATGGATGCCTCCAAGAAGACAAGCAACTCTATCCCAGCTACCAGTCTAGGGTTGAGGTTCCCCCTTAGACAGGACAGGCCACCAGCAGTGCTTTCTCTCTAGCACTGTGTTGCACAGCTAAATTCCTGACAGGCATGGATACAAGGAATGGGGCTATTTTCTGTAACCCAGCCCACAACTGAAGGACAGACCAGGCTCCAAATACTGGGAATCCAATCTCCTCTGCCTCAGCTCACTCAGAGGGTGGAGATTCCATTCTGAGAGAGGCAAGTCAAAAAGACCTGGGGCTACCAACCCCACCCAGCACCCACTCACAGAACAGGGGTGTTACTCGAGAAGGAGGCTGCTGTCCCCAAACCCAGATCCAATGTAGTGGCTCAGAGTTTCTATTCCAGGGAAAAAGAGAGCAGTGAGATCAGAGAGCTCAGCAGCTCTAATAGGACCAACTTCATTTGAAACAGAGAATAAGGAAGTTCATGCTTAAGGGCGTTGTAGAAAACACCAGAGACACCAGAGATTTGGTAATCGGCAATTAAGGGAGGGCATGGTACTAACAAGTGAAACAACAGATCATCTAGAATCTCACCATATTCCAAGTAAGATAAGTGCAGAGAAGTATAATCAGATCTATCAGAGTAAAAACACTGAAAGAAAGACAAAGAGAGAATCCTGAAAGCAGAAGGAAAAGAAGCAACTCAAGTACAAGGGATCCGCTGACTTCTCATCAGAAACTATGGAGACCAGAGGCAATGGGATGACATATTCAAAATGAAAGAACTAAGAGAAAAAAATGTAAACCAGGAAATCTACATGCATAAAAACTTTCCTTCAAAAATGAAGAATTAAAATCTCTATTAAACAAAAAGTGAGAGCATTTGTCACTAGCAGAGCTGCCCTGAAAGAATGACTAAAGTGAGTACTTCAGGCTGAAATGATTGCACACCAGAAAGTAATTCAGATGCACATTAAAAAAAATAAAGTGTGTCAGTAAAGGTAATTATGTAAATTATGTAAATAATTATGTAAATAATCATGACAGAATAATTGCTTTTTTTCCCATTCTTCTCTGAACTAACAGAAAAAAAAAAAACAATTAAATAAAACTATATGTACATAATTGTGGTGTTGAACTATAATATATACAATGTAATATAATCAAAAAGAATAGCACAAAGGAGGTGGGTGGGAACAAACCTGCACTGGGGTCAAGAAATGACACTGTTTGGTAACATAAATCCATAGGAAAAAAAATGAAAAAATCAAGAAATGGTAAATGAGAAGGTTAAAACAGCAAACTCTATAATATATACTTATTCTCCTTTCTTCCCTCATCTTCTTTAAAATACATAAAGTAATAAATACAACAATGTATTATTGGGTTTTTAACATATAGACACATTTGTTACAATACAGAAAAAAAAAATGGGAGGACGAGGGAATAGAGCTACATAGTAATAAAATTTCTATCTCACCTGAAGTAATTTAATATAAATCTGAACTTGATTCTGTTAACTTAAAATGAACACTGTAATCCTAGAACAACCACTCAGAAAATAACTTAAAAAAAATAGCGCCAAAAAATCATTAATGTTCTTTGCAGAAACTAAGTGATCCTAAAATACACATGGAAATCGGGAGACCAAAATAGCCAAAACAATCTTGAAAAAAGAAAAACAGAGTTGGAAGGCTCACCCTTCCCATTTCAAAACTTACTACAAAGCCACAGTAATAAAGATATTGTGATACTGGAATAAGGACACACATACAGATTAGTGAAACAAAATTGAGAGCCCAGAAGTAAACTCATCCATCTGTGGTCAAGTATGCCAAGACAATTCAATGGAGAAAGAACAGTCTTTTCAACAGATGGTGCTGGAACAACAGAATGTCCACATGCAAAAGAAAGAATATGGACACTTGCCTCACATGATAAATAAACATTAACTCAAAATGGACCAAAGACCTAAATGTAAGAGCTAAAACTGTAAAACTCTTAGAAGAAAACACAGAAGTAAACCTTTATGGCCTTAAACTAGGCAATGGTTTCTTAAATATGACACTAAAAGCACAAGCAACTAAAGAAAAATTAGACAAACTGCACATCATCAAAATTAAAATTTTTTGTGCTTCAAAGAAAAAACTAAATGGGAGAAAATTTTTGAAATCATGTATCACATAAGGGAATTGTATCTAGAATACATAAAGAACACCAACAACCTAATAATAAAAAGAGAAAGAACCTAATTTAAAATCATTAATTAAAATAATACAATAGGAAATATTCACTTAATGCAAAACAAGGCAGTAAACGAAATAGGAACAAAAAAGACATTAGAAGTACAGATAACAAAAAGCAAAATGAGAAACATACTCACTACGATGGCTTTTAATAAAAATCTGAAAATAAGTGTTGGTGAGGATGTAGAGAAATTGAAACTATTGTAAACTTTGGTGAGAATATAAAATTGTACAGCTGCTATGGAAAACAGTTTGGTATTCTTCAAAAAGATAAACATAAAATTACCATATGAACCGACAATACCACTTATTAGTATATACCCACAAAAGTAAGAAAAGGGACTCAGAAAATGATATACCAATGTTCAGAGCAGCATTATTTACAATAGTCAAAAGGTAGAAACAATTCAAATATCCACCAGTAGATGAATGGATTATCAAAATGTGGTATACACATACAATGGAATGTAATACAGCATAAAAAGCAATGAAGTTCTGATACATGCTGCAATATGGATGAATCTTGAAAACACTGTGTTAAATGAAATAAACCAGACACAAAAGGACAAATACTGCATGAGTCTACTTGTAAGAAATATCTAAAATAAGTAAACTAATAGAGACAGAAAGTAGATTAGAGGTTACCAGGGGCAATGGGGAGGAGGGAATAGGGAGAATTCACTTAATGGGTACAGAGTTTCTGTCTGAGGTTATGAAAAGTTTTGTAAAGTATGGAGGTAATGGTAGCACAAAATTAACTATAAATAATACCACCGAATTGTACACTTAAAAAGGGTTAAAATGAGAATTCTGTATTATGTATAAATTACCACAATAAAATTTTTTTAAAAAGGGAGATATAAATCAAATCATATCAGGAATAAAATCAAATGTGAATAAAACAAACAATCCAATCAAAAGGCTGGAAAAAAACACCAAGATCCATTTATGCTGTCTAAAAGAGACACATTAGATTCAAAGATACAAATATGTCGGAAATAAAGGGATGGGAAAAGATAAACCATGAAAGGTGACCTCAGTGGTAGAGTAAGCACTCCAAAAATCCTTTCCTCCATAAAAGCAATGTGAATGTTGGCAAGTCATCAAACCAATTTTTTCAGAACACTAGAAACTAACAAAAGGCTTGAAACAATCTGAGGAGCACTTATTCAAGAAAAAACAGTTAACTCTTAATAAGGGCAGTAGTGTTGGTGGTGCTTTTAGCATGCCTTATTCCCATCTCCCTTTCCAAAGCTCTCTGCAGCCTTGAAAGCCAACAGCAAACACAGTAAAAACCAGCAGTCTAGAAGCAACCACCAGAGGGGTCAGAATGGAGCTGGAGCTCTTTCAAAGCCCAATTCTCAGAGAACTGCCATTATTTGACCTGTCTGGAATTTCTGTGGGAAACATCACTTTCAAGGCTTTGTTTTTATCAGACATGACTCAGAGCTTGCCTGGTGGGAACAAACTTTTCCCCAGGGACATTAGTCCAAAAGCATCCCGTGGTAACTGTTGAACATCACAGCTGCTAAGGCAGCAATAACAGCTGGGGCAACCAAGTGACTTCAGTAGCCACACGTGACCAAGAATACAGACCTTACAGAATTAGTTCAGGAGAGTCACTAAACAGATAAACAGCAAAAACAATCAGCAACAACAAAACTGGGGAGAGATGAAAATCTGATTTCTAGATTTTCTATTTTAAATATACAATTTTAAATGTCCAGTTTTCAAAAACTCTGTAAGACATAAGAAGAAACAAGAAGGTACAGGGGTAAAAAAGAAGACAATAGAAAATGTCCCTGAGAAAGATCAGTCACTGCCCTTACTATACAAAGACTTTAAATCAGCTATTTTAAATATGTTTAAAAATTAACAAAACCATATGTAAAGAAATAAAGGAAAGTATGAGAACAAATGTCTCACCAAATCGAGAATATCAATGAAGAGATAGAAATTATTTTTAAAAACACCAAATAAAAATTCTGGCATTGAAAAGTAAAATAACTGAAATAAAAAATTCACTCGAGGGGCTCAACACCAGATTTAAGCAGAGAGAGGAGAGTCAGAGAACTTGAAGACAGCTCAAGATTATTCAGTCTGAAGAACAGAAAGTAAAAAGAACAGAGAGTCAAGTGACCTGTGGAACAGTATCAAGTATACCAACATAAGCATAAGTGAGGGGGAATCCCAAGAGAAAAGAGAAAGGGGCAGAAAGAGTATCTAAGGAAATAATACTTGAAAATTCTAAAATTTGATGAAAAAGACATATATCATAGGGAAAGCAAACATATGCAAGCCATATTGGCCATACTTATGTCAGACAAAATAAGACTTTAAAATGAAAAAATGTTACTAGAGGTAAAAAGGTAGATTATAATAAAAGGCTCACTCCATCAGGAAAATACCACAATTGTAAACATATATGCACCTAACAACAAAGCTCCAAAATAAATGGAGCAAAAATTGATAGAACTAAAGGGAGACTTCAGTATTCCACTTTCAATAATACACAGAACTAGGCAAAAAATTAAAAAGGAAACAGAAGACTTGAACTAACATAGACCTTAGAGACATCTGTAGAACACTCCACTCAACAACAGAATACAGAGATTCTCAAATGCAAAAGAAACATTTTCCAAGATAAACCATATGCTAAATCATAAAGCAACTCTCAATAAAATTAAAAGGACAAAAATCATACAAAGTATGTTCTCTAACCACAATGGAATAAAATTAGGAGAAAAAAAAAAAACACAAGGAAATTTTAAGATATTCACAACTATGTGAAAATTAAGCAACACACTCCTAATTAACTAATAAATCAAAAAATAAATCAAGAGGGGAATTAGAAAATAGTCTGGGATGAATAAATATGAAAACACAACACACCAAAGCTTACAGGATGCCACTAAAGCAGTGCTTAGAGGGAAAGGTATAACGATCTCAAATTAATAACCCAATCTCCCACTTTAAAACACTGGAAAAAAGAAGAGCAAACTAAGCCTAAAGGAAGCAGCAGGAAGGGAATTGTACAAATTAAAGAGAAAATTAATGAAATATAAAAAGAAATCAACAAAACCAAAAAATTGTTCTTTTTTGAAAAGATCAACAAAATTGACAATCCTACAAGGACTGACCAAGGGGGGAAAAAAAGAGAGAAGATACAAATTACTAACATCAGGAATGAGTGGACATTACAACAGACCTTAAAGAAATAAGAAAGATTATAAGTGAATTATATGAACAACTGTATGCCAACAAATTACATAATTTACATGAAATGGACAAATTCCTAGAAACAGACAAACAACTGAAGTGACTCAAGATGAAACAGACATTGAGAAGCTGGTGAAGAATGCAGGGGTATTGGCCTGCCCCACCTCAATGGTTGCTAATTTGCTCACAGACATAGGGGACTGGTGGTTGGATGGGTTGAGCCCTCTACCACAGGACTTGCCCTTGGGGAGACTTGCTGCAAAGAAGAGGATAGGCCTCCCTATAATTGTGCCTAAGAGCCTCCTCCCGAATGCCTCTTCGTTGTTCAGATGTGGCCCTCTCTCTCTAGCTAAGCCAACTTAAAGGTGAAATCACTGCCCTCCACCCTACGTGGGATCAGACACCCAGGGGAGTGAATCTCCCTGGCAACATGGAATATGACTCCCGGCAGGAATGTAGACTTGGCATCCTGGGATGGAGAACATCTTCCTGACCAAAAGGGGGAAATGAAAGGAAATGAAATAAACTTCAGTGGCAGAGAGATTCCAAAAGGAGCCGAGAGGTCACTCTGGTGGGCACTCTTACACACAATATAGACAACCCTTTTCAAGTTCTAATGAATTGGGGTAGCTGGTGGTGGATACCTGAAACTGTCAAACTACAATCCAGAACCCATGAATCTTGAAGACAATTGTATACAAATGTAGCTTATGAGGGGTGACAATGGGATTGGGAAAGCCAGAAGGACCACACTCCACTTTGTCTAGTTTATGGATGGATGAGTCGAAAAATGGGGGAAGGAAACAAACAAACAGACAGACAAAGGCACCTAGTGTTCTTTTTTATTTTAATTGCTCTTTTTCAATTGAATTATTATTCTTGTTATTTTTGTGTGTGTGGTAATGAAGGTGTCAGGGATTGATTTTGGTGATGAATGTACAACTATGTAATGGTACTGTGAACAATCGAATGTATGATTTGTTTTGTACAACTGTGTGGTATGTGAATATATCTCAATAAAATCAATATTTAAAAAAAAAAAGTTGAAACAGACAATCTGTATAGACCTACAACAAGTAGAGGAATTGAATTAGGAATTCACAAATAAAAGTCCAGGCTTATATGACTTTGTATGTATAGCAGAATTCACCATTAAAGAAGAATTAATACCAATTCTTTAGAAATTCCTCCTTCCCCCCCAAAAAAGGAGGGAACACTTATCAACTAATTCTATGAACCCTGTTACCAAAACCAAACAAAGCTATCACAGTAAAACTAGGCAAAAGACCAGCAACTTTTACAAATGCAGACACAACAATCCAAAACAAAATACCAGGAAACCAAATCTGGCCAAATATCATTCAAAAAAAAGAATTATACACCATGACCAAGAGGTATTTTTCTGAGGAATAAAATTAGAATTATTTTAAATCAACCTTTGTTCTCTGAGTTCCCTCTTACGCAAAGACCAAATTTATTCACCTTTATATCCTCAGTCATTTGCCAGTAAGAAATATATGTCATTCTCATTATGATTAGTACATCCACCTCCAATCACTCTATATTTCTTTAAACTGCTTTATTTTTCTTTATGTCAATTTTATCTCACATTATGTGTTTATTTGTTCCCTGTTATATCTTCAATGTTTAGGAACAACCTAACACCTTGAAAGGTCTTCAACGAATATTTGTTTAACTAATGAGAACAACAACATGAATTCTAAATCAGTCTAAATCAGTTCCAAAGTGGCAAGATATTACTCACCTGAGTTCTTCAGGTTTTGCTGTATTTGCTGACAGAAGGAAAAAAAAAACATAACTTCTCATTAATCTCATCTTACATGGTAAACTGCTTCACAATCCACCAAAATACAACCTTGAAAAGCAAGCCATGTTTCCCAATCACAGAGTCAAAAATCCTCATTCCACAAAAATTTAGGGGGGAAGGAGAGGGAAGTGTCACACCACTACAGCCAATAATGGTAATTAATGCCATTTTTAAAACACAGCATTATAGTAAATGTATATCTCTTCCTTTAAAAGGAACCATCTGCAAGCCTAGAGTGATATGAGTGAGATGTGGAAAACAGGAGACAATTTCAGATTTTAAACCACCATAAACTGAAATGGTTATTTATAGCTCCATATCATTTAACTTATAACCATAATGAACTATGTACTAAACATTGAAAGCAAAAGGAACACAGGGATATAAACAAAGCATGAAAATTATGAATATAAATTAGTTTTCTTTTTAAAAAATCAAGACTGCCGAACATCAGGACATCGTGATTGTTTTTGGACAAATGGGGATAACCCTGACATTGGGGATTCTTCAAATTCAATTTGAATTGTAATACACACTCAAATTCAAAACCAAACATAAGTTTTAATTTATTTCTCAAAATAAACATTGCTTTTTCTTACAAAACTAAAGTAACTGAATAAGTAACATTTATGAACTGGGAGATGCCTATGTACAATGTATGTTGACTATCAGATTAAAACCTATATTTAAAATAAAATTTCAATAACCTTTTAATATTATATGAAATAATTTTTACTTAAAATCTACTCAACATATGCCAATGTTTTTCAAAATACCCAAGAGGGTTTAAGAGATATTTTATTAAGAATGGGATCGGTAAGTCAAAAAAGAAGGGAAAATTTGCTTTATCAAAAAATTAAAATAGTTAATACAAACAAAAGCTGAACACAGTATCACAATAGTATCTGAATTGGCACTAGTATAACAGCTAATCTCAGCTAAAAATACAGACAATATCCCCCCCTGCATCTTATGAAGCAGTCCTGTGAAACAGGGTTGCACTTCACCTTTCATTTGTAGAATTCTTCGAGAATATCGTTTGCTGGGTCTTCTTTCAAAGGATGCTGATCTTCTTGCTTTACTGGTTTTTGTGGTCTGATACTCGGTTTTCCCACTAAAATAAATGAGGTGTTTTGAGAGGGATAAAAGATGTGAGGCTTACAATAATCATTTCTTTAATTTATGAATAAAAGAAAGTCTATGTTCAAGTTCTCCTTTAAAATACCAGCCTAAACTTCATCCTGAAGGAACCAGTAATAACAGCATTGCTATCTTTCTGTACCATATCGTTCACTCCCTCTCTAGGCTTGTGTGAAATATGCCACACAGAGCACACTGTTTTACTTAAGCATGCACATCACCTAACAACATACTAAACGATTTTGGAATATTTATGCTTTTATGGAACTCCCCTCCCCTCCCATCCACCCATCCACATTCCCCACCTCATGTACGTAATAAAAACAAGATTTTCATTTACGTTTTCTAATTGTGACATACCTTTTAGTATAATTTTCAAGAAATATTTTTAAAAACTATTGCCCCTCTCTCCCTCATTTCCATTTTAATTCTTAAAGGAAATACCTCCCTGTTTTTAATATAGGTAGAACAGAAAGAGGCTTTCTGGCATACATTCCGCACAATCGACCTGCCACATTATTGATACTATCCATTCCTTCTGTAAATCTTATTAACAATGCCCACAGTATGCTGAGAACTCTCCAGTAAACCAAAATGTTTACTACCCATCACGAGTAACGTAGGAATCTGTAAGAATAACGTAACTTACGGTTTATGAAAGTCCACACAAATGCTATCCAACCAACTGTCCAGTTGTTGGATGGAAAATCCATAAAACTATGGACTTAAATTTAGGGTTCATTAATATATAAAAACAAATGTCAAGACAGACATAAAATCCCTTTCATCATTATTTTGTTCTCCTATAGATTCAGGAAATGACAATCAATAACAGAGTAACTACTTTTACTTTTCTATTTTGGCCAATGAAAGACTTTGCAAAGCACCTTATTTCTCCATGCCTTAGTTTCCATATCTACAAAATAAGAGGGTTGGTTAAACTTTTGGCCTCTATGAAAGAATGAAACAGAGAGCAAGCAGCTGTTAAAAATTAACCTGTATCTAAATCGTGACCCTAGTCGAATAAATCCTGATCGATGAGAACTCTTTTGGACGGGGCGTCGGAGACGGAAGAAAGCATGATGCTCCACAGCACATTTCCATAAGTGTTTGCATGCCTTTGGGTGATCCAATCTAAAGACAAATGTATGCTCCTGCTCTTTGCCCTAAAAAAGTAAAACATGTAAGGAGAATAATTATTAGGTCAAATAGTCCCAAACCCTATTAATGAACTACAAACACAACTACAATAATACCAAGATCAAATAATATAGCATTCAATTTGCTCTCTAAAATTCAGGCACTTTTTACAGGTACATCCATAAAAATGCAGACTTGGAATCAAGCTGTCCATTTTCTCAGTCAATATAAAATTATTCCTAAGAGTTTTTCTATTATTTACGTGTTCTCATTTCTCAGAGACATAAAATGAGGCTTCATCTGCCATTCTTCAGGATGACTACATAATTATAATTTAAAGGATCATATAAGATCTGGCCATATATACCATCAATCTTAAAATGTTAATACTCTTTGTCAGAGTAACCACACTCTCAGAAACCTAATTTTTTTTAACAGATACCATGTTTATTAGGCACTTATTTAAGGATTTCACAAGAATTACTCCAAAGAGTAGATGCTGTCACTAGCCTTGTTTCACAGATAAGGAGACTAAGGCTCAAAGAGATTAAGCAATTTGCCCAAAGTCACAAAGCTAGTAAAAGGGGAGAAAACTCAGAATTTGAACCCAGCCAGTCTGGCTCTAGAGCCTATACTTATAACAAGTAAGATATACCATCTCTCTAGGGAAAATAATTCAAAACAGCAACCTTTATACACCAAGATTTTCTTCATAGTTTTATTTTTAATAGTATAAACTGGTACAAAACACTGAATATCCAAAAAAGAGAAATGGTGAAGTTTAAATAATGGTGTATTTAAAAACTATACAAAGGTAAGTGAATAAGAGTTGAATGAATGAATGAGCTATTGTTTATTTCTATTACAAGAAACTATACATAGGTTAAAATGGGTGAACAACATCTATATGGCTACATGTGTTTAGGCAAAACAAGCAACCTGCAAAAAGAAAAAATACACAATATATGTATATATATATATACAATTTATATAAAAATGTTACACAACTCAATTATGTGTTATGAATGTTTATATTTGGAAAAAGTTATCTCCAAGAATGGTGGCCAGCTAAATGGAGCAGAAATGGGGTAGTTGGGGGATTGGCGTTATACATCCACATACGTATAATTTTATGTATGTATGTATTTATGTATTTCTAAAAGACATCTCAAGTAACAATGCCAAACAGGTGAAATCTAGATCATGAGTAAAACACGTCTGTCTTACAATTACTTTGTACTTTCAGAAGTTTGAAATATTTTATAATTTAAATTATTTTGTAATTAGAATATTTTTACCTCTTTATGTAGTTTCTTCATGCCCTTGGTATAAGCAAAGGTGCTTAAATATGACACAAAATGTAAAGATCCAACAGAACAAAATTATAAACTGTTCTACATTAAAATTGAAAATTTATCTTAATTCAAAAGAATCAAAGGGAAGTCAAGGAGCTGAAGATAATTACAACAAATACATATGACAAACAACTGATATCCAGAATATATAAAGAACTTCTTCAATGACAAAATGCAGACTACCTAACTGAAAAATGAGCAAAAGACCTGAACAGACACTTCTTAAAAATGAATATTCATCCAGCCAATAAAAACATAAATAGGTGTGAAACTGGAGTAGTAATCAGGGGAATGCAAAGTAAAACTATAATATGATTTCATCTATCAATGGCTAAAATGAAAAAGAAAACATCTAACATTAGCCAAAAAAGAACAAACAGAACTCTTGTACACTGCTGGCGGCAGCGTAAACTTGCCCAGACACTGAAAAATAGTTTTGCAGAACCTACTGGTTACAACAGCACTGTTCTTAATAGCCAGAAACTGAAAACTCAAAAGTCCATCAATAATGGAATGCATAAATAATTCTCATCTACTCATAAAATGGGAAACTATGTAACAGTAAGAATGAGCCAACTACAACTACTCACCACAACATGGGTGAAGTTCACAAATACTATGTTGAACTAAAGAAGCCAGACATGAAACACTACATGCTGTCAAGTTCCATTTATATAGAGTTCAAGATCAAGTTCAAAAGCAAGTTTTCTGGTTCCATCAAGAGATTTCTTTTAAGTTTGTTCCATTATTGTCTCTAAAATTCTCTTGCAAGGTGTGGAATTAGCAATTGTTTGCATACATCTCAGTAGTGAAACTTAACATTTTAAAAACTTATCACTGTTTAATCTACTTTTGAGAATCTTCCTTCTTGGTTTCTGCTAAGAGTACTTCTCACTTAATTGTACATAAAACCCTGGGGAACTTTTGAAAGGCTCTTTTCCAATTCAGTGGACTGCGGTAGGAGTAGGCAATGCCAAGTACTTGGAGGAACAAAGAAGGTACAGCTTTCCAAGAAACTATGGAATTGAGGTCATTCCTCTAACATCGTATATTTATTTTACTAATGACAAATTTACATCACACAGCTCTATCTGAATACCTTTCCTGCATTCTGAATAATCTTTCATTTCACTGCTGAATCGCAGTACTATCTTTTTGAAGCCACTGTAAATAGCAAACTTAACACATGTAGTGCTAACAATACCTGTAACTCAACCACGTTGCCGTGACAAGTTCACACATGTGCAAGCAATCACTACATTACAACTACCAACAAGTCAACAACAATTTTAAGACACCATCTATTGTAAGCTGTATCCCAATTTTTCCAGAGATGACAAAAAGCAAAAATGTGTCTTAAAATTGTTGAAATACATAGTACTGGTGACTTGTATAGAAGGAAACTGGGTGGCTGGGCTAGAAAAAACAACTTTTCTTATGTTTTCAATTGTTAAATGTTTTAAATAAAACATATTAGGTTATTAAAACTTATGCAAAAATGCTAATTCAATTGCGTTATTCTTAAAGCTTTTTTTTTCTTTATTACAGGAGTTGTGGGTTTATAGAACAATCAAACATAAAATACAGGATTCCCATACATCACCCACCAACTACAAATTGCATGGTGTGGAACATTTGTTACAATTGATCATAACATTTTTTCTTCTTTTTTTATAGCCATGCTACAAATTACTTAGCTAACACAAGATAACTACAATAATCATAAATCTGCTGTAGTCAGTGGCCACAATCCCCCCTTATCTCTGTTTACTCCTCAACCTCCAGGGATCCAGGACAAGGACGAGGTCATCTCTGGTTGCCCCAAGCTGAGGACAGATGCCCCCATCATCGGGCAGAAGAATGAAATTATCCTGCCCCGCCTCTCCCCACTTCCCCTATATCCCCCAGTGAAGGTACTCCTTGCCCTCGGGATAGGGCTGACCCATCCTCATCTTTCTGTCAGTTGTCCAAGGCAGGCCAGAGTGGGAGTGGACCACTCACCCATGGGGCCTCAGGGCCCAACTGGTGTAGGCATAACCTAGAGCCTTCAAGTCTCAGAGACACAAACCCATGGAGCAAATTGAAAACTACAGGTTCAAGCAAAAGCAGCAGAAGAATCAGGACCGTGGTACCTATAAGGGAATATAACCATGTCATATTGGAGAAATAGCTTTTCATACATTCCCAGAGAGAGCCTGCCAAGGGAGTGCTGACCTCATGTAGCCATTGGACTTGCCCATGCCATCTGGTCGTCCAAGGCCAGGGCAGTCTGCAAAATCTGGCTGAGACCTGCCTGAGAGTACCTCCAGAATGACCTCCCGACTCCATCTGAAATCTTTTCACTCTATTTTATTTACTTTTTCCTCCTTTTGATCCAGGTCTTTCTCCAAATGCATTGCTAATTAACTCTTGGTAATACTAGCTGGGTGCCAGAGAGGCTCATCCCTGGGGATCATGTCCCACATAGATGAGAAGTTAAGTTTATTTGCAGAGTTTGCTTAAGCTCTTTTTTAAAGTATCTTTTTTAGTGTGTAAGTGTCACACAGGAGACACTTTTACACACTAAAACTGCGGTAGGTCTTTTTTCCAGTCTAAGTTGAGGAAGAAAGGTCAAATTTCAAAATACCAAAAACACTCTTTGATTTGTGCTATACATTTATAAGCTCCTTGAGGGCAACGATCATAGAGCTTATGATCTTTCCACCTCTAACCTGCAGTGAGCAAAGCAATGCATGATAATGTGACAAGAAAGAAAAAGCCTAAAACCATTCATACTTTCACCAAAAGAGAAAGACAATTCCATAAATTCTTAAAACACAAGAAAATTAGAAATCATAAATGGCACCTACCAGATCAATACATTTATTATCTCCCATTCCCGCCCTTTATTTTATAAGGAATATATGTTTAAGAAAACAAGGAAAAATAAAAAAATCAACTTCAAAGCTGATACTGAAATCTATAAACTTTCCTCTATGCAAATATCTAAACATTATCATATAAAAACAAACAAAAAAACATTACTATACCAAACATCCACTAACTCTATCATGAAGTTCTTCCCATATAACTATTTTTCTTCACGGCACAGGACTTCAGGGTATGACTGTGCCACAGTACTCTAAATATTGCTGTGAACTACCTTACCAACCCTGTCTACTGCCACTGACCACATTACTGATATGGCTTACTGACTTCTTGGACTCTCCTCTACACTAAGATTTCTTTGATAATACGGAAGATTTCTACATCCAGTATTGGAAAAGCTTAGCACAGTACCAGACACATAAGGACTCAGGATCTCTATTGAATCCATGAACTTGGGGTCAAAACAGAATACCAAGAGCCACAGATTGCAAAGAAAACTCTATAGCATTGCTAAGTATTAAAAAGAAGCAATCTGACACAAACAAAGCTTGTGATACATTCCATTATTTCTTTTATTTTAGTAATATTAACCAAAAGCTGCTGAACTTTCAGACAGGTTATATATGAAATTAAAGACCAACAGAGATATACTTAACAGGGAAAACCGACCCAAAATCAAAAATTTGAAAAAAAATTATACTATATAATTTTTACTTAAAGAAATTTCTACAGTCTTATTCTTTTCCCTAATCATTATGATGCTTAATTAGGACCACATAAATCAACAAAAACAGCCCTAACAAATCATCTGAGAGCTAACATTCTGATCCAGGGTAAAAGTTAACTGATCTCAGCTTTTTATTTATTAATATTTATCTTGGAATTTACACTGACACTTTCTTACAGTACTTTTCTGGGTCCAACAGAAAAGAACATGAACAGAAAATGCCCACCAAGAAGAAATTCAAGAATAAACAAGCATGACCGAACAGTATAACTACTATAAAAGAAAATAAAATTTAAAACAGTAAGATTCCATTATCATACTAATAAGCACATGAAAAGATGTTCAACATCATTAGACATTATGGAAAGGCAAATCAAAACTATAATGACATACTACTTCACAGATACTTTAACTACTACTAGAAAAATGGAAAATAAGTCTTGGTGAGGATGCTGAGAAATAGGAACTCTTATACATTGTTATGGGAATAAAAAATGGTGCAGCTGCCGTGGAAAACAGTTCCTCAGAAAGGTAAACATAGAATTATCATAAAACCCAGCAATTCCACTCGTAAGTATATACTCATATAACAAGTGACAATAGGGATTTGAAGAGATATTTGTACACCAGTATAACTATCAGCATTATTCACAGTACCCAAATGTTGGAAACAACCCAAGTGTCCATCAACAGATGGACAGATAAACAAAATGTGGTATATTCATACAATGGAATATTTTAAAATGAATGAAGTTCTGATAAATGCTACAAAATGGATGAAACTTGAAGACATCATGTTAAGTGAAATAAGCCAGAAACAAAAGGGCAAATACTGTATGATTCCATTTATAAGAAACACCTAGAATATGCAAATTACAAAAGTAGACCACAGGTTACCAAGGATGAGGAAATATGGGCAGAGTTATTAGTTAATGCCTATTGGGTGCAAGTTTCTGCTTGGAGTGATGAAAAGTTTTGGTAATTGGTGGTGGCAGTGATGATAGCACAATATTATGAATGTGACTGCTATCACTGAATTGTACACAAAAGAGTAGTACAAATGGGAAATTTTGTGTTGTGTATATGCTAACACAATAAAATTTTAAAACAGATTCCATCATTATGAGCAAAATTTTTTTTTGTTTGATTGTTTTAAATAATAAAATCCAACACTGGCAAAATTTCATTCACACTCACTTACCTTTGCATATGATAAAACTGGAAGAGAGAAACATAGGAAACATTTAAAAATTGGAGTGGTACAACTGTGAAACGTCTAGGAAAGGAAAATTGAGGAACTAGTTTTTGTCTAACATTTCATTATAAAAATATTTCAACATAAAGAAAAACTGACATGCCACCTAGATTCAGCAATTGTTAACATTTTCCAATGTGCTTTATCTATATCTATCTGTATGTATATGTTATTTTTTTTTATTAATTTCCTCACAATAAATTTCACTTTGGGTGAACAATTCTGTGACTTTCGACAAATGCACAGAGTCATGTAACCACCACCAAAAACAAGATACAAAACAGTTCCTTCACTCCAGAAAGTTCCCTCATGCTGGCCCTCTATAGTCAAGCCCCCTCCCTACCCTAATCCCAAGCAATCACTGATCTATTCTCCTGTGATTCCGTCTTTCCCTGAATGTCATAAATGAAAATCGTATGTAATGTTGGCTTCTTTCACTTAGCATAATGCATTTGAGATGCATCAATGTTGTGTGTATCAATTAGGAACTCAATTTGAAATGAAAAAAAGTTAATTCTTAAGTTTAGAAGGCTTCTTTAAGGAATATTAGATTTCTTGATCAATCTTCCTCATCAGGTTCAAGGGATAAATTAGAAGTCATTTAAACTTATATATATCTCAGATATATTATCAATGAAGAAACAAGAAGTAATATTATTTTTAATCTTAAGTGCAAAAACCTGCATTTTTAGGACAATGTAATCTGAGGCAGGAAATTATTTAATTAAATTATAAATTGTACTAAGTCTCTGTTCTATGATTCTATGAAACAGTGAAGTACATTCCCTCTTTTAGAGACGCAAGTTATCATATAGTATAGTCACTATTAAATAAGTCATATAATTCCTACCTGATCATCATCTTCTACAACCACCAGGGTTAATTTATTCTTCTTAAAATCCAATCTGGTTATCTTGGGCCTATAATAATATGGGAATGACAGCCAAATTACAAATAAATGTACTCTAAATTGAAAAACATTTTTTTTTTTTTTAGATTTTACTTCAAGCACATTTAATTATCTAACTTCAGAACTGAAAATTGACAAGAGAGTAAAAGTAATCTGCTTTGCTTATTAAAAGAGGCTTCAATATAAAAAATAATTGGGATAACAGAAAAAAATACATAGTTCAAAAGCAATACCTCTGGCAAAATTGGTGATACACATATGTCAGATATTCAAAATGTTAAGGGATAAGAAAAAATGAAGAAATCCATATATATTTCAGAGGCCCCAACTATGGTATAAAGTATTCTCCAGGCCTAGGTAAAACTGTTTCAGTGTTAAAGAAACAACATAGGGACTAGATACAGGAAAGACCACAGAGCTTTAAAAAAAGCATAAAGGGAAAACCAGTTACTGATTAGGGTCTACAAGTCTATTTTCTACAGCAATTTTGGTTCAAGGAAATACATCTTCAATTTTTAAAAGTTAAAAAAAAAAACAAAACTCACTTTATGTCTAATTTTCTTCTACTGAAATCCTAAACCACCTACCACATTTGAACTCTGTACTTCTGTGAACTGTGCATGTCAAAACAATGTGACTCTCACTCCCACTAATTTTCAAATACAACATATAAAGTATAACTACAAAATATAACTTGTTTACAAGAGCTGTACTAAAATAAGTAAATAAACAAACAAATATATTAACAGAAGGAGGAGGTGGGGAAGAGCTAGTATTTGTGTAGCAAATACATAATGCCTACTGAGTGCCAGGTGCCCCTCAAAGCACTTTACATGTACCAACTCAATCCTCACAACACCCTTACGAGGTGGCACAAAGGATGCTTTTCTTTGTCGCTTTCTTCCTAAGGGCATTCTCAGCCGTGAAGCAAGTTCCATCTGCCCACAGGGCAATCTGGTAGTGCCAGGGACTTAATATTCCAAGTGTGGGGAGATAAATAGCCCAGCTTCCTCACACATCAAGGGACAATTGTAAAGGTGTCCACTCAAGCCTTCTAGGGGCACTGGATGCAAAACTAAAACTAAATACTGTCTTCAAATTTTTGAGGGCAATAATTTTTCAACCTAAAATTCCATTCTCAGTCCAACTATCAAGTAAGCTTAAGAGAAGAATAACACCATTTTAATGTATCCAAAGATCCTAACAATTTACCACCTAATCCCTTTTCTTAGGCAGTTACTTGAGGACACATACCAGAAACACAAAAGCAAAGAAAGACGAAAACATGGGAAGAAGACACAAGATGCTAGTTGAGAAGGTAGAAAGGGAAATCCCAAGCTCAAAGCTGAACCACAGCCTGGAGGGCACAGTTCAAATTGGAACACAACTATTTAATACAACCCTTCTCCTTAAGGAGAAGACAAAGGTAGGCAATTTTCTCAAAGGGATGTGTGGGGTATGTGGGATGGGAAGCAGCCAAGAACTCTAGGGAAAACAAAAAGTTATACAAGAAGTGAAATGTAATCCCAACACACTCCCAATCTTTGTACCAATTCTGACATAGATAATAATAACAACACTATTTCCTGATTTTTACCTTTTAGAACCAACCAAAACCTGAAGGACCTAATTATGGTTAAAAAATGCAAGTAAAATTTATCCTTGATAAAAAAAAAAAGTGAAAATATAATTTAAAAATATGGATGACAGAAGTCAGGACATAGAGGAGCAACAGCTTAAAGGAAAGACACTAATATTTTCCTCTTACACAATAAGGAGAAAGAGATTGTCTGTGGAACAAAGTGTAAGTACATTCCTAAAGGTAAAAACTATCCCGGAGAAAAACTAAAAATAGTGACATAACCACACACAGAAAATGAGAGCCAGGAGAACATTTACTATACATACAAATGTGTGTGTGTGTGTGTGTGTGTGTGTGTGTGTGTGTGTATGAACATGTACTGGGGCATACCTTGAAACCATTAGAAGATAAAGGTAGCAGAGTTTTAAAAGCTGCCTGTGAGGAATGGGAATAAAGATGGGTAGGAGTATATAGGAAGGAGACAGTTGCTTTTTGTTTATAAGCTTTTCAGAAATATTTGATCTCTAAACTCCATTTTATGTACTATCAGATACAAATGTTTTTACTCATTAAAAAAAAAAAAAAGAAACCCAGTAAGCATATTTGGCATTAACTTTGCTTACCAAAAAAATAAGCCAATTTTGGTCTCTCCTTCAAAAACAAGGACTCCCGTTGGAGTTAGTCCCAAGCTATAGTCATTTCCGTCTCTACCCTAATTTGGGGAGAGCAAAATTTGTTAGCTTTAGTTGCATAAAACAGACTTCACATTTTTATACAACTGTTTAATTTTATTTTCACACAGAATAATATTAATTATAAACAGGCTAATATTATTATGCAAGATATTTTCAGGAATTACAGCACCCAAAATAACTTTCTCAGGAAAATACATGCATACATTTTTAGTTTTAGTCACTGAAATACTACAGTTTTAAGGTACACCTTCACTGAGAGTGGGTAGTTATACTACAAAGAAAGATCTTTTCAAATCCTTATATTCTATTTACCACTTAAATCACAAATTTTGAAAAGACTGCCTTTCTGGGAAAATGTAGCTAATTAAACTAGAAATAATTAAATCACTATAGCAAGCTGTTCTGTAGCTTAACAAAGCCCTCTCAAGCTATAAATTTCAACTTTTCTTCCTAAGCTATTTTAACAGTGACAACTCTAATCTTAGGTGATAAAAAGTAATTAATATGAAGTGGAAAGATTAAAAACAAAACACGTTTTTCACAGCTGAAAAAAACACAGTTTAAGAGCCCTGGAATACCTTTCTTTGGGATTCTAGTCATTCAGTATTCTACAAAAGAATCCAACCTTTTCAACCACATACCCAAAGTAGCCACTGCTAGCCTATGTAAACTGCATGCTCTCTTCCACACTGAAAAATTCCATAGGCACTTGAGTCTCGAAGGAACAAATAAATCAAAAGCATCACAACACAGTGCCTACCTTGACCACATGCATATCAACCCCATACATTTCTAGCCATTTGGCTTTATTCAGATAATTGGTTTCAGCTTGTGCTGGTGTCTGGCCTCTAAAATTTAAAAACAACAATAATTTTTAATATGATGATAGATATAAAATTAATTCTATACCAAGGATTGGAGGGGGAAAAAAAAAATGAAGTGACTACTATGGTGATATTAAAGAAAGTGTGATCAAATGCTAAGTACCTGTATTCCTTCCATTTCTCAAAAATAGCCAGCTCCATCTCTTCAGTCTGAGTGGGCACGAACCTGAACTCAGACACAAGTTCAGGAGTATGCTCAGCAAGATCATAGTCACCAAGCTCAGCTACAACGGAAGTTTCACATTATACTTTGTTAGTACTGACAGGTTTGTTTAATGCTAAATCCTTCTTCAAAACACATTATTACTAAAAACTAAAAAGATTTAAAAGATCCTTCTTAAACTATCATGAATTAATAACACCCAGATCATTCCCAAAAATAAATCTAGCTTAGGTATCAGTGTACACACAAATCACATATTTGTTGTTGGTGGTATATTTTTAATTAAATGTCTTTTTCTTACTTTGTTAAAACCTTAAATAGTGCTTAGCATTTGAAAAGTTCTCTGTAGACTTCCATGGAGAAAAGAACCTTGGGATCTTCTAACGAATAAATGAAGAATTTTCCCAAATTTAAGCATATTTCATTAGGATTAGTAATTTTAAATTCCAGGAGAACAGGGACTATATCTGACAAAGGTATATGGTGTCATATTCTATGCCTACTGGTTAGATGCTTCATATAGCAGCCAGTTAATTATTTTTTAAGGATTGTGAAAAACATGAACTAGAAAGTGTGAGAAAATGTTAATAAGAAAAATAACTCTGATCTAGGTAAAATATAAGTCATACATGAGAAACAAGGAGATTTCATGAAGACTGGAGTAATACTTTACCTAACTGATTCGTAAAAATTCACAGGATTTGGTAACTATTATACTTAGGTCAAAGAGATGCATACAATATAACATGAAGTTTGGAGGAATCATAAAAATGGTGGTACCCCGATGAAAGAAAAAGTAAGAAAGAGTTTGTGCTTGGGAGGAAACATGATAGAAGGGTTAAGAGAGCACAGAAAAGAGTCACATGTATGAATCAAACAGTAAGTATTTATTGAGCACTACTGTGTGTTAAACTGTTTTGGTTAAAATAAAAATATGTAAATACCCTGCTTTCAAGAAGCATATACTTTGGATGGTATGAAACTTACTCAATGAGGCACAGACAGAATATATAAAGCCATAAATAGCATAATACAGATATTGAAAATGGTAGTTTTTCAGTAGAACTGAGAGTTTTTAAAATTAACAACCTCATACAGTAAGAGAATGAAATGTAAAAAGTGCGTGTTCATCGTAGGATTGAGAACATCTTCTTGACCAAAAAGGGGATGTGAAATGAAACGAAATAAAGTTTCACTGGCTGAGAGATTTCAAATGGGGTCGAAAGGTCACTCTGGTGGACACTGTTACACACTATATAGACAACCCTTTTTAGGTTTTAATGTGTTGAATAGCTAGAAGGAAATACCTGAAACTATCAAACTCTAACCCAGTAGCCTTGACTCTTGAAGACAACTGTATAACAATGTATCTTACAAGGGGTGACCGTGTGATTGTGAAAACCTTGTGGATCGCACTCCCTTAGCCAGTGGATGGATGGATGAGTAGCAAAATGGAGACAAAAAAGAAACGAAAAACAGGGTGGGATGGGGGGATGATTTGGGTGTTCTTTTTTACTTATATTTTTTATTCTGATTCTTCCTGGTGTAAGAAAAATGTTCAAAAATAGATTGGGGTGATGAATGCACAACTATATGATGGTACTATGAAAAGTTGATTGTACACCATGGATGACTGTATGGTATGCAAATATATTTCAATAAAACGGAATTTAATTTTAAAAAAGGGCATGTTCCGGAAAATGTGTGCAATCACATACTTCTGATCATTATAACGCTACAGGTATATCATTTCCAAGCTACTATCTGACATTCTGCAGAGGAAAACACAGGTTTAATTTGGATAAATAGTAGGATAGAAGATGGAGGCAAGTAGACAACAATTTAACTGGTGGCAAATTTTTTGAAGTACAGAAATTTCCTCCAGTCACTAAGCACTATATCAACAGGAAAACATGCTTTTTTAAATAGTAGAAACACAAAATAAGCAAAAAATATTAGGCTACCATAAAATCTAAAATGATAGTTTTATTATCAATATAATGGCAAATCAATACCACTAATCTTAGAGAATTTAAGGGTAAATTTGGAATCACACACACAAAAAACTCTGAAATATTAACTTCTAGGTAATCATTAAACATTACTTTTTTTCTACTATATATATGGGTATTCCAGTCAGAATATTTTTCATTTTGCAAAGAACTGAAATTATATAGTTTTCCTTTATAATGTCAATTTTTTAAAGAATACCTAGGTTTAACAGTATTTGACCAATTTAACAAGGTACATGTTCATTAATTTTATTTATTGGAAAACATATTTTTTTATTCTTGAAATAAACATCAGGAACTCTTAAATATGCTCTAAGTATTTCTTTCCTGGATTCATTTTCAAAAATAAGACTAAATAAAGCAAATTATTTTGCTATAACAATTTACTTTTATTATTACTGCATTCTTTTCAAGGAAAAAACATTAGCTAAAAGCCCAAGCGTAACATTTACTGAAGTATCAAATAGACTGCAATTTTTCTTAGAAAAAATCATATATAGGGAGAAGAAAAAATGAAAGGGAAGAGAAAGGAAGCAATGTAAACAAATAAAAGTAAAAGTCAGGGTTGGATATTGATATAAGTTATTTAGACAAAAATGCTGGTGTTTCTTTTCTTACACATCACTGAATCTTTTGAAATTACCTTAACTAGAATGAACACAGAAAAAGAAGTATGGTCAACATAAGAAGTATGGTCAACATAAGAAGTGCTTACCTTGCAGATTATAAGCTGCCAACTGAACTGCTGTATCAAAAGGACATTCTAATCTGATGACAAAACACAAGTTTGTAAGACAAGTCAACTTCATGGCTTTCACTTTAATATAAATGGAAATAGCAGCACACTTTATTTGTTGACCATTTCTTTTCATAATTAACTATGAACTTATTTCTCAAAATCGTTTTTCAATCACCCACACAATATGCAGTTTACCTCAACTAATACTTACTTTCCACTGAGAATATCCTGTTTTAACTGAAGAACAAATAAATACCTAAGAAAAAAAAAGGCACAAATATAACTAAACAGAACAATCTACTCTGGAAAAATAATCCTATCCTTCTAGTTTGAGAAGAAACATTCTGAATTACAGAATTTTACCCAAAAGAAAATCTGTAAAGGAAAAACAACATAAAAAAAAAAAGGGACAAACATCAGAAGGACAGCAAGTCATCCACAAGATAACAGCAAGGATCAGACGACAGAGTCCAGAACAGCAAACTTCAGAAAAAAAAACTGTAAAGCAAATTACTGAGAATGGGCTCTGTGATCTAATTTAAATTACTCTGACAACGTATCTACCTCACACATGAAGGAATACAAGCAAGAACATAACTGTGGATATCAGTTATAATCTCAAAGGCAGGGTATTCAAGAGTAAACTGTTCTCAAGAGATTCAACAACTTTTTCACTTATAGTTGGTGTGCATGGAGTTATGGGTTTGCAATATAGATCTAACGAATAAATATCAAGGAGGCAGAAAAAAATAAAAAACAGTTATATATTACCTACTTGAAGTTTACTCAAACCTATTCAACCAAATCAGGACTTAACATTGTTCATTAATCAGTGGGATTTCAAAGGATAAAGAATGTCAGGAGTAAATGTAAATGAACTCCCAGAAGCCAAAACCAGATCATTCTGAACATCGATATAAGATTGCCATGGATTGAAACATGTCAATCCTGCTTAAAATCCATAAGCTAATAATGATACTTAAAAAAAAAAAACTCACTTATCACCTTTGGAAGATGCTAGTGAACTCTTTAATTTGATAACTGATAAATCAAGGGAAAAAAACATACACTTCAAAAACACTGCCCCACAAAGAAATCCTATTGTCAGATGTCTTGTTTTCAGGGGTAAGGAATCCATTTTGTCCGCTATCCATAAACTGGGAACAATTCTAAAGACAATCTTCTAACATCTTTAGTTGCCTGACTAAAACTAACAAAACACTCTCGCACAAATATATAGAGTGGTCTTACCGGGTTAGCTCCTCGCGAAGATTATTTGGTTCTGAGGAATAAAACTTAACTCGAAGATGCAGACAATAGGGCGAACCAACTGCCATTAACAAACAAACAAACAAACCTTTAATTTTTCATTAAATAGTAAGACTGCAGTAAATTCATCGAAAATCTACTGAAGAAGTGTGGACTGAGGATAACATGTTATTGTGGCATTATTTCAGGTTCGTTTGTAGACTGAAATATGACACAAAGTCAATCAGTACATTTTAAAATGCACCATCCATTTTATAATACTATCACAATCATCTGTCCTCCCGAAAATAGATAGCTCTAGATTAATTCTAACAGTTCAAGGCTAAATGCATTAAACAAAGTCTTGAATGTGCAATCTAACAGCCCTGAAAACATGTGGAGCTGTATTTCCTGAGAGCACTAAGGAACGCCTACCTTATTAACTGCTCGTGGCAAATCCTCCCACACGCTTTCATATCCACTTCTGCTTGTTCAGTAACCTCTATATTCTCGGTGACCCCGTTAGTTTCTAGAGACAAGTGTTAACCTGTCCCACAATCTTTGACACTACAGAGGACTAGCTGGACTATGAATGGATACTGGTATTTTCTCCTGACTACTTCTAAGAATAATACTGACATTTTATGTGAACTGTTTTCATTTTATTTTCTTATTTAAAACAACAACAACAACAAAACTACAGCCTTAAAGTCTCACGGTATTTTCTACAGCAGGGCAGATAGCAAGCAGAAGCCAAACAGGAAAATTCCAACAGGACTAATTACTAAATCAAAGTTAAGCAACTCATGGGAAGTCAACCCTCTCTGTAAGCTGTCAGCCTCTTCCCTAGAACCTCAAACCGAAAGGCACTTGAATCTATATTAGCATCAAATATAAATAACTTGGGAGGGTGGGTCAATATATTAAAATGAAATAACTTTTAGAAAGGAGAGATGCTAAAAACTTAATCTAAAACATGATTTCTTATGTCTTTACTACTAGCAATCAGAGTTCTCAGAATATTCAATTTAAAATATTTTCATAAATGATTTTCAACACTTACTTTTTACTTGCTTCTTGATGCTCTTTGTACCATCCAACCAATGCTGAAAGCAAAACAAAAATGCAATAGTTAAGCAGATAACACAAGTTTTAAAATTTTATTATGACAAAAGTTATTCTTCATCATGCCTTTGTTGATAAAGACAAGGAAAGTTTATGACACATGTGAACAAGAACAAAAAAGACCGAAAACCAGATATATGGCTTCTTAAACTATTTTCTCTGCTTCCTCAGTAACAAGAATGAAACTCTAAACTTAGCACTTAGTTTTCCTCACTGTTCCCAAATAAATGACTTATTCTAAACTGTTAAAATTAGACAGAAGGAAAGCATCCTCATATTCCAATGCCTGACTCACTCTTGTAATAAAACTATAAGATTTATTAGTAAAGCATAACCAAAAATTAGGTGAAATGACGTCACCTAAATTTTCCAAAATAGACACTGCTCAGAAGTTGTATTCTTTGAAAGGGACTTCAGGGTAAAATTAGATGTTTCTCATAATCAAGGTCCTATCTATTAAATGAAGCAGTCTTTGCTCCTTTGCTTTACAAACTAAATAGGTTAGCATCGTGATAGAAGACTTCTGGTTTTCAAGAGGAACAGCCTTTTGGTTTATGTAACCTCTTCACTGTGAAATGCCCACGACACAAACAGAACTAAGAACTCATTTCAGATACTTCACTGATAATCCATTCCCAGCTCACTTCTCTTTAATAATCCCTTTATATCCAACTAAATGTGCATGACTGTCCTCTCTCCAGCATGCTTACAATTCCAAGTACCCTAAATGAAAGGAGTGCTCTTGTGCTAACTAGTTCACAGAGCCAAGGAATCCAGTTTCAGAAATTCAGACAAGTAAAGCAAGGGTAAACAAAACTGCATTGTTAACAGAATTGCAACTGTTTGTTTTTCTAGACAATTATTTGCCTAGCCTCTTTTTCCATTTTCTCCCAAGATCCAAAAGAAAAATTCACAAAACTACCAGTGTGCCACTGAATTAAGATGCTCAGTAAACATTTTTAAAGACAATTAACTAGTGTCCAAAATTTTCTCTGATTGCAAATATGCAAGCTACTTAGTCAGCCATCTCATATCTTCTAATAAATTCTGATGAACATCCACTTATAAGCATAAGTCAACCTATGTTCAGTTTTATATATCCCTCCATTAATAGGCCAGCCAGTAGGCAGAACACAGCCTTATCTATTAGAAAACACTTCAAACACTACAACTCAAAAAAGAAGAAAGGACAGCAAACAGTCCATCCATCACTACCTAATACCCAAAAGGACAGCAAGCAGTCCATCCAGCTACGTAATATCCAAAAATCCCAGGCGTGACTGTCCTAAATACCTACTACAACCTAATGCCAATCAATGCAAATCACACAGGGTACCAAATAAAACTAGTTTTTATGCCCCAGGTTATTTTCTCCCCAGAATCAGTGACCTGGGATTAGCCTTATCTTCAAGTTTTATCTATTGTACTTCAATGAATAACCAAGTATATGGCTGGTCACCTGGGTACTGTCTGATGTAGTCATGGTTTGGAAAACAGGTACTCTCAGACACCCTAAATCAGCACAGTCTTTCAAGGAGGCAATTTGACTAGGCAGTATCTGGTGCCCTAAAAATAACTTGTCCTTGACCCAGCAACTGCTCATCTAGAAAGCATTATGGATGTGTGCAGCTTTACCTATGAGGAATTAAATCAGATAAATTTAAGATAACCTATATACCCAACAATAGTGGACTGGTTAAAAGAAAGTATTTCAATATGATAAAACATCATGCAGCAATTTAAAAGAATGAGAGCAACCACTTAAGGCTCTGGAAATTATTTACAATATATTATTAAATATTAAAAAGTAGGTTACAAAATATTACAAATTGTGTTTTGTCAAAATGTACAAATATGTATATATAAACATGCATTTTCTTTTGGACTGAGAAAAACTACGGCAAAATAGCAACAGAGTTAGCTCTAGGTGGTCAAGATTGCTGGTGATAACTTTTTTCTTCTTTGTGCTTTTGTGTATTTTCCACTCATTGTACAATCAACATGTATTACTTAAAACAATAATCATGAAACCCTTATTTTAATCTTTTGTACAGGTAATATATTCAAATACCTTAGCTTTTTAGTAATATTAAAAGGTATATTGTCTAAAGCAGTTTTGCTTTTTTATCATTTGTGTATTCACTTGAATAGCACTTTCAATTTCCTTCAAGAACTTTTCCTTTAGATTCACAACTTTGTTAACAGTTTGGAGCAAGAGGTCTAGATTTTGGCTGATCTCAGCTTTTGACAGGCATTCCTCATTAAGCTTACTCTTTGCTAGCTTTTGATTTAATGTGAGAGATGTGCAAATCTTGCTTCCACTTGAACATTTGAGAGGTCACTTTAGGGTTATTAACCGGCCTAATTTCAATATTGTTTGTCTTTGGGAATATGGAGTACTGAGGAGTGGGAGAAATATGGGGAAACAGTTGGTGGAGCATTCAGAACACAGACAGCATTTATCGATTAAGTTTGCGGTCTTATGTGGGTGCAGTTTGTGGTGCCCCCTTCCCCAATCATGAAAAAAAAAAAAGGTGTATTCTCAACAGGACCTCCCGACTACCACAAGACCATCCTCCATATACCCAGTTTCTATCACCACCACTACCCCACATGCATCCCACCCTCCCCCACCAAGATTTTATTGGTTTCTTCTAATTCCTTCCAGAGTTTCTTTAAACAGGAAAAAGAAAAAAGAATTTTTGTGTGTACATGTGTTCTGGTAAAGAGTGAAGGACATTAACCTGAAAATAGGCTAAATTTAAACTGTGAAGAATATAAAGAAGGAAACAGTATTAAGATATTTAATATAATATCTTGAAATAATATATTATTTCAAGAACAATCTTAAAGTCTTTCCTAGACAGGTATAACTTACATTTCCTCCTGTTTACAACTGCTTAGGGCTAGTATCATAAGTATGCCCTTCTACTCTAATTTGTGCCCTGCTATCCTATACATTAAACATAAACTCATCCCAGTGAGAGAAAGGACAAGAGTGGTCTTCCAAGTATGTATTTTAGTCTCTTTTCTACCTGTATATAATAGCTTCTAGTAGCTGTGCTTCCATAAGATGACTCAAAACTCAGATAAAGTATCAAGTCCACATTAAAGTGAGATCGAGGACCTGGGGGAGTTCCGGGTGCTGTTCTTGTGGAGGAAGGTAGAGTTCATGTTTGCATATTCTCAAGTCTGTTTTCCTTCATCTCCTCCACATTCCAAGCCCTGGGACTGGAAAATTCAGAGCTCAGAGACAGGCACTGATAGTATTTTCCTTAAGAGCTGAGTTTAAATTACACCAGAAGATAAAAGTGAGAGCATGCAGATATAGATTCTTGGATGCTTAATGTGAAACTATGATGGTTTTTTCTCCTCATTGTACCTTTAAAAGGAAACAAACTCCCTTCCAATCTCCTCCTTTTAAAGTTCAGTTGATAAACTTAGATATCAAAGGATGTGGAAAGCCACATTTCTTTACAACCTGATGAGCTGGGCATAAAAGAGCAAATATTTAATTGTGAGTCTCAAAATATAAATAATACATATCATAAGCACAACAATTAGAATTATTCCTGTCTTCAAACAGCTTACACTGCTCTACTAGAGCGTTGTACTGCTACTTTTGCACAGAGCTTAAATAAAAAGCAGAGAAATGTTAACCATCATTCAAAATAACTGCCTCTGTGCTGTGAAAAATATTTCTTCTGAGAGTAGACTATTGGTCTGAACTAAAGGTTTATTTTAAAACAACTGTTAAAAATCTGTGCTATCCTTTGAGATTTGCTCTATAGCTGCTCGTTGAATTGTGCCTTGAAGGTCTTTACCTTTCTGTATAAACCTTGTATTACGTAATAGGGAAGGGACTGAGACTATGCAACTGTAACTCATAACAATTTTTGAAATTACCTATATAACTGCTTGTTGAGTTGTACATTGAGAGCTGACAGTATTCTGTATGTGTGTTATATTTTACAGTAAAGGAAATGGCTGACGGTTTGGAACTGTGACCCAGGACATTCTTTGAAATTTGCTAACTACTTCTTAAATTGTACTTTGAAAATTTTCACTGATATGTATATATGTTAAAGTTCACAATAAAAAAAAAAAGGTCAAAAAACTCTATGCTAAGAAAACTGAGGACAAATAACACTGCTGTAATCTAACTGAAGGCACTTCATTTTGGACTCGATTCTACTATAAATTCTTACTGGGTGATTACTTTTTTTGGAGTTAACTGTCTGTGTTTTAAGATATTCCAAATGAACCTTTAAATCAACCACTAAAATATAAGCATACTTTCCACTGCATCTGTCTGTGTACTGTTAGGATGCTCTCTCAGGATTTGTAAAAGTCAAACTCATAATGAGAATGCAGGTGAGGTCGGTAGGCTAGTCACCCTCAGGAGACAGAGCATTTAGTTGACTTGGAAACACACTTTAAGAACGAGCTAGCACACCATCAAAACCACGTAGACTCTCACTGGGATGTGGTAAAGGTCATTTTAACACATAATCTGCTTTTTATTAACATTGCAAACCTACTTACAATATAGTCTAACTTTACCTCAGAAGAGATCAGCACATTTTAAAAACCAAGCAAAAGTTCATCATAGCCTTACAAGACCCTGATTTATTTATCTCCCAGACTGCTCATCTCTTTTATTGAACACAATCTTCTGTGGCATTCAGGCAATATTTTTCTTGAGGTTTGTTCTTGTTGGTTTTTACTGTCAGTCAACAATCAACTACCTGCAAAACCACCACAAAGCACAATGTCTAGTGGAAACAGCACGGTCCTTAAGGCTCAAAGTACCTAAATTCAAATCACTAGACCTCACTAAACAAACCTTAGGTTCTTCACAGAAGGTTCCTGTGAATATCAGATTAGAAAATACTGCCTTTCTCTCTTGTAATTATTAAACAACAGACAATGAATACAGCATTTGATAACATGGCAATAAATATTAGTTGAAACAAAACAATATTATCTAGATAAAAGAAAAGTTACTGTTACTCTGACACACTGATGATGGTTACAAACAAAAATTACTGGATAACAAGATGACCAGGAGTTTTCCTGAAAAATCAAGCAAAATCATCTTCTCTAGACTTACTCCTTCAGCTTTTTAAAGCCTCATCTTGTTTGGCATATATGCTAAACAATACACATACTTTTAAATATATGTTAAATTCATCAATTTCTGTAATAAAAATTTATCAATTCCTCACTACCTTAATGATTCCTATTGTTTGTGTTAAATTCTCAGTTGACTCCTAGTATAGAGTCCACTGCCAACAGTGATAATTTAACCTCCTCTTTTCCAGCTTTTATAACTTTCTCTATTATGAAATTAAATAGCAGTTGTTAACAGTGGGCATATTTGCATGCCCCTCTCTTTAGTAGGAATGTTCTATTGTTTCTCCATTAATAAAGGGCTTCATTTAAAAAAATTTTTAATAATCAAGTTGGGTATTGAAAGAGGGCAGAGCCACTGAGCAACCACAGGTCTGTTCTGAACAGGTGCCACCTGCTGAGCCATCTGTCTGTGCAGTGCTAGATGGCTACATTTTCCAAGGCTTGGCCAGACCTGAGCAGATAAAAGAACTTTGATTCCTTACAGACAAGAAGTCATTTAGGTCTATCCATGGTATTGTAAGACTAGGAAGAAAGGGCTTGCAGACCATCAACAAAACAAAAACAAAAACAAACCCGTACGATGAGAATTCTGGAAATAATCTGCCCAAACTCAGATGAGTGAGAGTCAGAAAGCCAAAGTGACATCTCTCTACATTACACCTACAGTGCCTTCAGGTACTGGGCATCATGTCACCAAATGTCACGCCCACTTCTTACACGGAACCTCTAAAACCGGATTAACAAGAACTGCCTCCTCCTTCAGTTCCCAGATCTTGGATTTGCTGTGGAGGGATCCACTGTCACAGCCTCCAGGAGTGCCCTTGTAAAACATTTACCCAATTATCTGCTACACAATTAAATGTTTTCTAGCCCTCAGCTTTGGATCTGACATCTCCATCTCCTGTGCGTTGTCTTTAAACAATATGTCATAATATCAACTAATCAAGTTATTCATCTTACTTTCTTTTGCAATGAAAATTTCAGTTTAAATCTTTATTTAATGCAGTTTCACATTAAGTACATGATGAAGCAATAATGGCACAAATAACGGATTAGTTAACCTACTCAGAATTGACACAAATCACTATGAACTCACATTTTGTTGCCCAAAGTCAGTCATATGGCCAAGTAATAATTCTCCTACAGCAAGAGCAGGAAACAATACCATGATATATGGCATATAATGAACTATAGCACCTGATATTGAGCCTTCTTTGCATACTCAAAATATATTCTACCTGATCATAATGCATTATTTATACTTTAATAGGCTGAATACAGTTTGCAGATATTTTAATATTTTTACATCAAGAACCAGAAACTCTTAAAACAAAGCTAATATAAGCTCTCAAATCAAAGATAAAAGCAAATCATAATTACTATTCACGGTTTAAAGTTCTTTTTCCTTCTTTTCTAATCATTTATTAGGAGAAATGCTTCCTATGCTTTCCTTTTCTGAAGCATGATATAAGTGTCTACAATTCTAGGTAACTCCTCCGTCTTCAAAAACTTCACTGGACCAGGTGAAATTCTAAGCTCTAAGTATGACCTTTTCAAACTTCACCATGCACAGGCCATGGGGTTAGATTTTAGGCCAGAGACATATTTTGTTTGGCCTACACTATAAACGCCTCTTGCTCCTTTTAAACATTTTATTATGAAACAACTAGAGATTCACAGGAAGCTGCAAAGACACTAGCAAGACGTCCTGTGTACCCTTCACCTACCTTCCTCCAATGAATACATCATACATAACTACAGTACAGTATCAAAACAAGGAAACTGACATTGGTACAAAGGGTGAGTATTGTTGTATGTCATTTTATCACATTTAGATTCCTGCAACCACCACTACAATCAAAATATTCTGAATAGACACAAAGATGTGCCTCATGTTACTCCTTTATAATCACCCCACCCACCCCTACCCTCTAATATCCCTAACCCTTGGCAATCATTAATTTGGATCTCCAGCTCCGTAATTTTATCATTTCAAGAATGTTATATAAACGGAATCATACAGTATGCGACCTTTTCAAGACCAGCTTTTTTCATTCAAATGTCCTTGAGATCCATCCCAGTTACTGTGTGTGTCAATAGTTCGTTCTTTTCTACTGCTGAATAGTATTCCATGGTGTGGCTATGCCAGTTTGTTTAATCATTCAACTAATGTAGGACATTTTGGCAGTTTCCAGTTTTGGGCTATAATGAATAAAGCTAACAGGAGCAATTGAGTACAGGTTTTAATACTATCACGTCTTCATTGCTTTGGGATTAATGGCAAGGAGTGCAGCTGCTGTAATGTATAGTAAGTGTATGTTTGTTCTTTTTTTAAGGAATTGCCAGGCTATTTTCCAGAATGGCTGCACCATTTTACATTCCCACCAACAATATATGAGACATCCAATTTCTCCGCATCCTCACCAGCATTTGGTATTTCACTATTTTTTATTCAGCTGTCCTAACAGTCATAGGGATAGCTCATCATGGCCTTAATTTGCTTTTACCTGATGACTAGTGATGTTGAACGTCCGTTAGTGCTTATTTGTCACCCACATATCCTCTTTGGTAAAATGTCTCTTCTTTGTCCAAAGATATATGATTTGTAAATATTTTCTCCCCGTCTATAGACTGTATTTTCATACTCTGAACAGGGTCTTGGCCAGAGCAAAGTTTTAAATTTTGGTGATGTCCATTTTAAATGGGTCGTGCTTTTGGTGTGCTTTCTCTACAGATGTATTACTTTCACACTGGCAAGTTCTAATGATAGAAGGAAATTATACCAAAATTGTCATTTTTTAAAACCACTGACACTGGCAGTGCTGACATAATAAGGCAACTTTATTGCACATCCTGCCATTTTTACGACAGCAAATAAAGTATTTCCCTAAACACTTTCATCCAGAAAAGACCATAAAGCCACAGTACTGGTGAGTCATATAATGAGGTTTAATAACTAAACTGCGTCAAGAGAATAAAACAGATTACAAATGCTCAATGACACTAATTATTGTCATAAAAGCTTGAAGAAAAAAAAACAAGCTAATAACATTATCAATTTTCCTTTAAGCTGCAGGTTATTTGCTTAAAAAGGGTTACTAAACTGGGATCCATATATCAACAACAGGGATACATGAATTACCTATAAATGCAGACAAAATGTTATGTGTATGTGCATTTTTATAAGGAAAGAATCCAAAACTTTCATCTTCATAAAGCAAGGTTTAAGATCACAAGACTGTATAAAATCATACTAAGTTTAAGTTCAGATTTGAAAATCAAGGATGGAGCAATTATGAATAAAGATCCTATGACTTCTTCCTTTCCAATTTGGATGCCTTTAATTTCTTTCTTTTGTCTGATTGCTCTGGTTAAAAATTCCAGGACAATGTTCAATATCAATGGTGACAGCAGCATCCCTATCTTGTTCTTGATCTTAGAGAGGAAGGCTTTCAGCCTTTCACCACTGAATATGATATTTGCTGTGAGTTTTTCAAAAATGCCCTTTATCAGGTTAAGAATATCTCATTTTTAAAGTGGCCTAGTTTAGGCAAAAAATTATATGGTTTTCCTAACTTAAACCAACTCCTTCTTTTCCTCAAGCACGACTTCTAGCTTCTGTCTAATCCTTTCACCAAACCATACCTCTAGATAACATAACTCGTAAACACTATCTTCAAAGGAGTGCTTTACGTACCTTTCTGCCTTGGTAGGACAACTTGACTATCAGAAGTTTCAGAAGTTCTTCTTCTTTCCAAATAATTCAGTCTGACAGTGATAGGTGGGCTGAGCAAGACTGGCTTCTGCACAGACAGGCTAAAGATTGGTTCCATTCAGGATGACTAATCATCAAGTACACATATTGATGGTAATCAGAGCCCAATTTTTGTTGGAAATGGGAGGTATAAATATAGAAAGGGAGAAAACTAGAATAAATCCTGTAGTGTTGGACTGAAATTGGAGTTAGGATATGAAGTCACGGTGTTCAATACATAGAAACAGGTAAATAAATGAAAACATATATTCCTTAAATCTAGTCATAAGGTTTCCCTGGAGCACTGGCTAACTCCAGGACAGGAGCCGGGAAAGCACAAGAGTATCTGGAACATGTTGGGCCAGAAAAGTAAGGAAGTGCTCAAAGAATGATGGGGGCATGTTTAAGGAACACAGAGCCATCCTTAAGTGGCCCCACTGAGGATCAAAATAAAGAATGACAGTAACAGATTATAACCCACTAAACAAAATAGGAATCTATTAGTTTATAAACAAATAGAAAGTTCAATGAGGAACAAGCTCAAACTAACTGCCCAAAAGCTTTATTAGTTACAAAGGGAAAAAGAATAGCTATACAGTGGAGAGGCTTAGCAGATATCATCTTAATCAAAGGATCAAAGTTAATATCACCAATAATGGGATGAATTGAAATTATACGCCTTCTGATAGGATAGAATGAGAAGAATGCAGTATCACTTCTGTGATTTTTATGCAAAAGATGCCTAAAATGAATCTAATTCGTGAGGAGACATCAGCTGAACCAAAATTGAGGGGGCAGTCTACAAAATAACTGGCCTGTGATCTTCAAGAAAGTCAAGTAAAAAGTGAAGAACCCCAACAGTATTCCAGGCTGACAGTGACCAAAGAAACATGAATACAGCATAAATACAATGTGTGTTTTTGAACCAGGCACTGTTGCTATAAAAACACTCTAAGAACAATTACCACACCTTGAATGGAGACTGAGGATTAGGTGGTAGTAATGGCAAAACGGTAATTCCCTGATTTTGATGGCTGTATTGGGTTATGCAGAACATGCTTATTTGTAACACAACAACAACAACAATAACAACAAAATACCCACTAAAGAATTCAGGGATGAGGGGCATCTTGTCCCTATCTTACTCTCAAACATTCCAGAAAAATAGTTACTTATATCATTCTTGCAACTTCTCTGTAAAAGTGAGAATTTCAACTTAAAATTAAAGGGGTGTGTGTGTGTGTGTGTGTGTGTGTGTGTGTGTGTGTGTGTGACCAAAAAATGAATCTTAGTTCTTTAAACAGGGACTTACTGTAATCAAAAATGAATAATTTAAAAAGCAGAACAAACTCAGATTATATGTACACAAAGTAAGAAAAGTAAACTATGGCCTCAATGATTTACTAATTTTGTTATCTCAGTGATGGATGCATAATTCTATGGCCCAACATATTTTGGACTTATCTACAATGGCCAATAAACTGAACTTTTCCACGTATCTGGACATGCACATGTGCAAGGTTAAATCATAGTATGTAATTCCTTGGTTGCTTTTCACCCCACCCACCATTTTTGGTTTTTATAGTTACGTTAACACAGTAAATATGAGATTTACTGATACACTGTCTCAGAGATAAAGAAATTATTTGGGTTAATTTATTTTACACAGATGTTCCTGACCAAACGATCCATTTGATCTATCAGGTTCACAGTCTTCACCAATAAAATGAACTGTTAAAATCAATTTTGTTTCATTTTGAGATTAAATTTGGTCACACAATAAATATCTGAAAGTTTTCTCTATGTTTGCTTATGTTGTAAGACTGTTGTGAGAATCAAATGAGTTAGCACTCTCTAAACTTTTCAAGTGTTATCTACAGTTTCCTTTTAATCTTTCTTCTACCAATTACTGTTCTTTAGTGACAAGCAAAAATGAGAACTAAGTAAAATCAAGCCTACTTAAGTTTAATTGTAATCTCTAAATGTCTGGGAGGGATAAACTAGAACTAAAAATTGGGGGATTAAGAGTTCTAATCTTGGCTTTACCAAAAATTTGTTATGACCAGAAGAAAGGTACTGTAAGTGCACCAAATGAGGGGGAAAATATTATTACGAAACCCAGTAACTCAGTAATTGCTGATACTAGCAAAGAGCTAAAAATGCAACTTAGTAATCAATGCATATCTAATTCTTTTGACAATTATTGAAATATTTTAAGAAATGGGAAGAAACCACTCAAAAAACAGGAAGCCATGAATTGTCTATACCTAAAATCATCTGTTTTTCTCACCTGATTGCAAAACATTTTATGTGCCTATGACATGCTGGGCAACAGAGATTAGAGGTCAGACTCATTCCCTGCTCTTAGGGGATTCAGTCTAATAGGAGAGAAATAAGAACATTAAAAAAGAAAAATTAAAAGAGAAGCGCCTCCTATACTAACACCATCCAAAGCTCAGAACACTGGAACAATGGAAAATATCTTCGCAAATTTTTAATGTATATGTGGGTGCATATATCCAGAATTTTTAAGAATAGGAAATCTGAATTATCATACTTTGAACCCCTTCTCACTGTTTACATCATTCCACGCCAAAAATATACTTAAAATAACCATTTTTAATGAGCTGCCTGGTATTCCTTATAATAGGATGTATCAAAATTTATCTAACCAATTCCCTATTGCTAAATGCCCAATGCTTAACTAATATTTTTAAATTGAGATGGAGGTAGAACCAGGAAAAAAAAATTTATAGCTAACATTAACAGTTGTAAACTTAGCCAAAATGCTTCTAAACAGCCAGCTAAAGGAGTAACCTCTAAAACAGAGTTTCTGAAGTATCTTATAGAGGTGTTCCAGTTAACTCATTAATTACAACAATAAAAAAAACTCCAAGAAAGAACTTGAGTTAGTATGTATATTGTTCCTATGGACCTAGACACTACACACACACATATATATACACACACACCAATCATCACAGACTCCCAAAAAACTAAACTTAGTATCTTGATAGTCTAACATCTCTGCTTCCTTCTCCCCATGTATCCATAATGCCTCCCTGCTACAGAGAATGCTGTAATTCAGGCCTCGTTATTACCCTTATTCCAAAGTTTTGGAATAAATCTTCCTAACTTCAATCTCTGCCCACTCCAAATAATCTAGAAACAATATTTCTAGATATAACTTCCTAAAGCAAACTATAACTTCCCTGCCTGAAAACTTCATGCCTATTAAGAATAATTATTGCCAATTTAAAAAGGCCACTAACCCATCTCCCCATCTCATCGTTTACTACTTTCTTTCAAACCCACCAGTCAAATCTTCATACAGTACTCCGTTTTTGACTAGCTTCCAACATCTTACCCTGTAACATATGCTCTCCTCTCATCTGAAAGGCACCACACACCCAGTGCCAAAGAATTTTTAGAGACACAGAACCAGAGGTCCCTGCGAGGGACCTTAAAGATCATCTAGCCTACTCACCTTAATCAGAAACATAGTAGAAACTTCTGTGGCTTAACCCAGAGCCCACAAAACTCCCATTCTATTCTTTACACTACATACCAGTTCTCAAACTCTACTGTGCCCAACACCCAACTCAGTGGTTCCTAAAAACACAGATTCCCAAGCTCCATCCCCAAAGATTCTGCTCCAGTAAATCTGGCTTATGGCCAAGAACTCACATTTTTAAACAAGCAGCACTTCAGATGATTCTGAAGCAAGGGCTCAAGGGCTCAAAGCTTCAGATAATACCATGAAAATCACAGAAAAAAAGAAACATTAAGAATATATAGCATTATATCACTTAGCACATTGTATATCATCTGGAATTTTCCATTTCCACTCCTCATATCAGAACCTCCAAAAAACAGTTATTCACCGCTACTTGTGCTGAATCCATGAATCTGAGTCCAAAATAGTCGCTTTCAATAAGGTCCAGGTGGTACATAATCTGATCAAACAGTTCTTGTCCTTTGGCTTTTTTCTGAAATGGTAAGAAAAAATATTAATTAGTAAATGGCTTACAAGATCAACAAGGCTGAAAAGAAGATGGCTTTGGTTATACAAAATCTTTCTTGAAGAAAGTATCATTTGCAATCCAAAACTACTGTTGTAGCGGGTGATGGGTAGGATGTAGTTTTGCTAAAAATCATCTAAGGCCAAAAGAGAATTTATGCGTTACTTTCTATCAGCCAACAAATAATACTTTGTAGGGACTGTGAGAAGATGGCAGAGTAGGAAGCTTCAGGAATTAGTTCCTCCATCAGAACAACTACTGAATGGGCAGAAATTGTCTGAATCAATGATTTTGAAACTCCAGCATCTGGTAAAACACTGTGAAGCATCCAGGGAAGAGCAGGAGGAAGAGACAGGTAAACTGCAGCTACCATCCCCCATCCCCACAGCGGGCAGCAGTAGGGTTCTCAATCCCAGCTTATGGTGCACCTTGCTGGTGCCAAGCTGGGACATAAAGACCCAGTTCCCCAAGTTCTGGGAGTGTACAGTTCAAGCACTGATCATGGCTTTTGACCAGCAACTTCAGATTGCTGGGGGCCTGGGAGCGGCCTTGTACCAGCTGGGAAAGACTAACCTAGGAAACTCCTCTCAGGCTAGCCCAGCCCCAGAATTTGCCCACCAGGCAAAAACAGCTTGGGACACCTAAATCAGTCTAAGAAACAATTCAGTCAAACAGCCTGGGGCAAAGGCTTACCTGCTTTAAATCCTACAATAGAGCACCCAGGAGAGGGAGAAAGTCTATTTCATATGTAGTAAAGGGGGGATCCAAACTCTTGCAAATAAGGGAACCCCTAAAGCCACTAGCAAGCAAAGCCAAGAACAAGACATAGGCTTAGGAAAGACAGGGAGGATTCTGCACTTTGTATTGGCTTTGGGCTGACCTTGTGATAGGAGAGCACCAGTTAATTTGCAAAGACTGTGAAAGGTGTTTCTGCATTGGTCTGTTTGGCTTTGTTAGCTCCTGGCACTAAAGGAAATCTGCCATAACAGCTAGATACAAACTGAAGAAACAGATAGCTCAGGAACTAAATCTGAGAGTTAACACTTTAAAATATTAAAATGTATAATGTACAAGAAGAGATATAAGACAAGCAAAGAAACAGGAAATGATGGCTCATACAAAGGAAAAGGATAAAAATCCAGAAAACACCAACAAGAACCAGACTGCGGACACAGTAGACTAAAGACATAAAAAAAAAAAAAGATCTTCAATGTACTCAAGGAGACAAAGGAAAATACAGAAAAAGAACTAAAGGATATCAGGAAAATGATGAATGAACAATATGAGAATCTCAAAAAAGAGACAGAAATTTTAAAAAGTAATCAAAAAACAGAACTACTGGGGTTGAAGACCACAATAACAGAAATAAAAAATTCCCAGGAGGGTTGAAGCTGGCAGAAGAAAGACCAGTGAACTTGAAGACAAGGCAACTGAAATGAGTCAGACTGAGGAGAAGGAAAAAAAAAGAATTTGGAAAAGGAAAAACAGCCTAAGAGACCTGTGGGACACCGCCAAGCACGTGCACCAATATACACATTATGGGAGTCCCAGAAAAAAGAGAGAGAAAAAGGGGCAGAGAGAATATTCAAAATAATGACAAATTTCCCACACTTAGCCAAAGACATGAATATGCATATCCAAGAAGCCCAATGAACCCCAAACAGGATAACCCTGAAAGAAATACACCCAGACACACAGTAGTCAAACTGTCGAATGCAAAAGATAAGGAGAGTTCTGAGAACTGCAAAGGAAAAGCAACAGTTATGAACAAGGGAGTATCAATTAGATCAAGTGCCAATTTATTATCAGAAACCATGGAGGCAAGGCGGCACTGGGATGACTACTTAAAAGTACAGAGAAAACAATTTGTCTACCAAATTTTACAGCCAGCAAGTCCTTGTTTCAAAAATGAGGGAGGGATGCCATATGGTACTGCAACCCCATTTTTGGGTATATATCCCCACCTGGAGAATTCCTTATATTTTCACATGCATTGGGGGCTACCAGTTTAGTAAGCCGAGCCCCCAATCTTGGGCCTTGCCCTTATGAAACTTTTTGCTGCAAAGGAGAGCCTATGCCTACTTATAATTGTGCTTATGAGTCTCCCCCAGAGAACCTCTTCATTGCTCAGATGTGGCCCTCTCTCTCTAAGCCAACTCAGTGGGTGAACTCACTGCCCTCCCCCCGCCATGTTGGACATGACTCCCAGGGGTGTAAATCTCCCTGGCAACATGGGACATGACTCACAGATGAACTTGGCTCTGGCATCAGGGGATTGGGAAAGCCTTCTTGAATTAAAAGGGTGAAGACAAATGAAACAAAGTTTCAGTGGCTGAGGGATCCCAGATAGAGCTGAGAGGTCATTCTGGAGGTCATTCTTACACATTATATAGATATCCCCTTTTGGTTTCTAGAGTATTGGAATAGCTAGAAGGAAATACCTGAAAATGTTGAACTGCAATCCAGTAGCCTTGATTCTTGAAGATGATTGTGTAACTATATAGCCTACATGGTGTGACCATGTGATTGTGAAAACCTTGTGGCTCACACTCCCTTTATCCAGTGTAGGGACAGATCAGTAGAAAAATGGGTACAAAAGGAAAATGAGTAATAGGAGAGGAAGGGATGTTTGGGGTTTTCCTTTTTACTCTTATTTTTATTCTTTTTTGGAGTAATGAGAACGTTCAAGAATTGTGGTGATGAATGTACAACTATATGACGATACTGTGAACAACTGACTGTACACCTGAGATGACTGTATGGTAGTAAATTATCTCAAAATTGCATTTTAAAAAAGAACTAATCTGGTCTACATTAAAGTTAAAGGTCTATTTCAATTACTGTTAATTTCTTTGATTTCTTCAACAAGTATTAGTAGAACACTTACTATATGACAAGCACTAGTAAGCAACAAAACAGTTTAACTCACTGCCCACAAGAAGCTTATAGTCTAGCAAGGAGAGAAAACATAATATTATACTAGTTAGTGATAAAGGTCATGAAGAACAAGGTGAGAGAATAAATGATGGGAAATGATATTTAAATCATTCACTTTCTAGTAGAGTGATATCTAAAGAGAGAAAGAATGAAGTAAGAGAATGAACCATGTGATTATCTAGAGAAAATGCACCTCAGGCAGAGGTAACAGCAAATGCATAGACCCTAAGATAAGCATGTGTGGCTTACTTCAGGAACAGCAAACCCAATGTAGCTAAAGCAGAGTGAACAAGAGAAAGAGTTGTCGATAAAGTAATAAAACTTGCAAAAGACCATGAAAACTTAAACCACCTAGGTAAAAAATGAAACAAACAAATCAAATACTGAAGCATACTTATTCCATCAATCTGATGGAAAGGAGAAATGTGGACAAGAGAAGGGAGGACAGTTGTTAATGGAAACAACAAGGAAATCATTTGACTGTAAATCACACTTTTAACAATTTAAATTCCAAAATGTAACAAACTTACAAAGAAAATAGTTAATCATGCTGAAATTTACAAATGGCAATCACTCATAAAGAAACACAAAATGTCTCCTTGTATAGCAGGAAGTCTACTGCTACATTCACTTATCTATTATCAAGCTTATATACTTCCTTTACCTTAGTTCTAAGCTGCCTCTTTGCACCTTTCTGGAATCAATTTCATATTCCATCATCACCCTGTATTTGCTTCAAAGACCAAAGGGAAGCATGTCTAAAAAATTATTTTCATCCTTTTTCTGCCAAAGCATCATTTGCCAGCCTCTTGAAACATGACAGCTGTGTTCTGAGAAAAGCAAGAATGGGCTTCTGCCAGCTGGACAGCAGCCTTCTCAGAACAAAAAGCTTTTCAAGGCTATGTACTGACCCTTAATAGAGGCCAATTCCAGGCCAATTATTCACAGGCTCATGAGGTTAACAATGCTCAATCTAACAAAATTCTGACATCCCAAAAGAGAACTTCTCAAAACATCTTTATCTGATTTTGGGGGAAAGCAAGAATATTTAAAAACTTCACCTGGAGTCAAGTAAGCAAGAGAAAGAACTATGCCTTTCATGAAGATAAGCTACAGACAAGAAGAAAATGTATTAACAATAGTATCTAAATTTCAGGAAGATTTCTGATTCTGATCCAGAAGTAAAATGCATTATTAGTGACGAGATGGTAACTGAACATTTGACAATTGTAATTTAAAAAAAAATAATTATCAATCTGTTAGTATCAATCATGAGAATGGTGTCCTAAATCAACTGGCTCTGTCCTATTCAATTTACGCTTACAATTTTTTAATTTCATTATGTACTTAGCTCACAGGAAAAATACACTTTTGACATAATATATTATTCAATTCAATTCAACTCATATTAAACAGGTAGAAGCCAGAATACAAAGGGGTAGAAGCTCCACTGTGATTTTCCTAAAATTGGAAAACAGAATGTCACTCTGCACTTTAAAATCCTTTAAGTATTCCTCATCATTTACAGATTAAAGTACAAATTCCCGGGTATAAAGTATTTTTACCTACATAGAAGTAGTATTTTTACCTACTTAGAATTTCCCCAGCAAGCCATGCTTTCGATCTGAGACTTAGCAAAATGCAGCTCTTTCTACTCAGAATGCCCTTCATGTCTCCAATGAACTCTCAGGACTCTGGATTCTGAAGAATCCATATGTCTGAGTTGCCTTCTAATCATCCCAGAAAGAATGAATCCTCCCTTCCTCTATACTACCTTGTACCTACTTCTAGTTAGCATAAAGCTACATAAAGGCATAGAGTTGTAAAATGGTCAATCATGTTTGGGCAATAGTAATAAGGTCCAGTATGGCCAGAATGTGTGGGCTAGGGATGTGAGATCTTCAACTCCAGGGTCAATGTCTTTATTTATTTTTGTATACTCCTTTGCCTTGTAGCTACTGGAAGTGACCTAAGTACTAAAGGAAAAGTGATAACATAGAAAGACAAAGCTCTGGCCTACTACAAATTTATTTTCCACCTGCATGGAGACCAACACATGCTGTGTGTTTTATTTCCCCATCACCACTTTTAGTCCCAACCCTCACTTCACATCTTCTTTTGCAAAGATTCAAGACCATTAAGACAGCTTTTCATCAGCCTTCCTTTTAGTCCTTTTAGGCAAAAGAAGGTATTCTGCCTAAAAAGTTTCTTTTCCCATCTCTACCTGTGGATATAAAGCCAATTCCTAAGGAACTTTGTTTCTACTTATTTAATCAAACTTAGATCTCCCCTATCCTCTAGCTGCTGTGTAATTGACTTCCTTCATTTTATTGTCAAATTTCATGGCAATCCCCTTTTTCCACTCATGCACTTCTTCAAACAACTAATCAGTTATTATTAAGCACCTACTATTTGCAAGGGAATATAAGATGTCCAGAAAAATTTAAGACTGTCCCTGATAATTCCTTTATCCCTCTACAGTCTGGCTTCCAAACACATCATTCACCTAAAGCTCTTTTTTTCCACTTCATTCTTTTACCCCTTTGCTCCATGACCACTGATTACCCTCTTGTGATCCTCCACACAATCAACCTTTACTTCCTCCCCAGAGTAGGAACAATATTTGGCTCATTTCCAATCTGCATTTCCTCTTCCAACCATTTCCATATACTAAGCCTTCCCTCCTCTGCAATCTCACTGCCACTGTTTGTCTGCAGCACCATCATTTGGTGCCTCCATTTCTGTAGTGGTTTCCTAGCTTTTCTTTTTGTCCTCTATAATGAAACATGAATATCATCTCTAAATCAAACCTATGTTACTTTTATCACTTTTTAACATTTTATTGAGATGTATTCACATACCCTACAATCATCTGCAGTGCACAATTATTCACAATACCATCAGAGTTGTGCATTCATCACCAGAATCAATTTTTGAACACTTCTATACTCCAAAAATAATAAAAGTATAAAAGAACACCTAAAATATCCCAACAACACCCCCTATCCTACCTTATTTTTCATTTAGTTTTTGTCCCTATTTTTCTACTTATCTGTCCATACACTAGATAATGGGAGTTTGAGCACAAGGTTTTCACAATCACACAGTCACACCATGTAAACTATATAGTTTGGCAAATCGTCTTCAAGAATCAAGGCTACTGGGTTGCAGTTCGACAGTTTCAGGTATTTCTTTCTAGCTATTCTAATACACTAAAACCTAAAAAGGGTTATCTATATAGTGCATATGAATACCTTCCAGAATGACCTCTCGACTCCATTTGAAATCTCTCAGCAACTGAAACTTTATTTTGTTTCATTTCACTTCCACCTTTGGTCAAGAAGATTTTCTCAATCCCATGATGCTGGGTCCAGATTCACCCCCAGGAGTCATGTCCCACATTGCCAGAGAGATTTATAGCCCTGGCAGTCATATCATTATATCTTAACTACTGAAAATCCTTCAGTGAAATAAAACAGAAGTATATAAAACTCTATGCATTCTTTTTTTTATGCAATTTGAATGAGATAAAATCATATAACATACAATCATTCAAAGTGTGCAGTTTTTCACAATATCGTCATATAGCTGTGCTTTCATCACCACAAACTAAACATTTTCATTACTCCAAAGAATAAAATAAAAATCAAATTAAAATTAAAAAAAAATAAAATAAAAAAAGAACATCCATACAATCATCCAAATGATACAACTGATCACATTACCATCATATAGTTGTTCACTGATCACCCTGATCTACTTTTTTTAACATTTTCCTTGTACCTGAAAAAGTGATTAAAAAAAACAGTGAAAAAAGAACAACCAAATTGTCCCCTCCCTCCCGCCCTATTTTTCCTTCAGTTTTTGCCCCCATTTTTCTACTCATCCATCCATAAAAGGAGTGCGCTCCACAAGGTTTTCCAAATCACCCTGTCACCCCTTGTAAGCTATAATGTCATATGATTGTCTTCAAGAATCAAGGCCACTGGGGATTTGATAAGTTTCAGGTATTTACTTACAGCTATTCCAATACATTAAAACCCAAAAAGGGTTATCTATATAGTGCATAAGAATGTCCACCAGAGTGATGTCTCGACTCCATTTGAAATCTCTCGGCCACTGAAACTTTATTTCATTTCATTTTCACATCCCCCTTTTGGTCAAGAAGATGTTCTCAATCCCACAGTGCTGGGTCCAGATTCATCCCTGGGAGTCACATCCTGCGCTGCCAGGGATATTTACACCCCTGGGAGTTAGGTCCCACGTTGGGAGGGGGGGCAATGAGATCACCTGCTGAGGTGGCTTAGTTAGAGAGAGAGGGCCACTTCTGAGCAACAAAGAGGGATTCAGGGGGAGTCTCTTAGGCACAATTATAAGCAGGCCTAGCCTCTCCTTAGCAGTAACAGGCTTCTTAAAGGCAAGTCCTGTGATTGAGGGTTTGGCACATCAATCCGTCAGTCCTCAATGTTTGTGAGATTATCAGCAACAATACAGATGAGGAAGCCCGACACCTCTGCATTTACCCCAGCTCCTCAGGGGGGTTCTGCATATTTTTTTTTCATCATTTCTTTTTTTAAATTAACTTTCTCAAAAAATTAAAAAACAGACAATAAAAAACCATTTCAAACAAAACCAAAACAAAGGAATAAGAAAAAACAAATATCCTAGAATAACAAATATCCTAGAATTACTTCCAACATGCTCCTATTCTACCCCAAGAAAATATACAGACTATAACCTAGAAAAGGAATAAGAAAAACAGATAACCTAAGATAACTACATTTCTGTGAACTTGTTCCTACCATACCCACCAGAAATCAACAAACCATGTCATTCTTGAGCATTCCCAGAACATTAAATATACTCACAATAACTTATCTGTTCTTATTAGATTATCACTCCCCTTTCACTAATTGCTATCTATCGCTAGGTCCCCTATATTCTACATTATAAACCATTTATTCTACATTTTTCAGTGTTCTCATTAGTGGTAACATATAGTATTTCTCTTTTTGTGCCTGGCTTATTTCACTCAGCATTCTGCCTTCAAGGTTCATCCATGTTGTCATTTGTTTGATGACATTGTTTCTTCTCATAGCCGCATAGTATTTCATCATGTGAATATACCACATTTTATTTATCCATTCATCTGTTGAAGGACTTTTGGGTTGTTTCCATGTCTTGGCAATTGTGAATAATGCTGCTATGAACACTGGTGCGCAGATATCTGTTCATGTCACTGCTTTTAGGTCTTCCAGGTATATACCAAGAAATGCGATTGCTAGATCAAAAGGTAACTCTACATGTAGTTTTCTAAGGAACTGCCAGACTGTCTTCCAGAGTGGCTGTATCATTATACAGTCCCACCAACAATGAATACGAGTTCCAGTTTCTCCACATCCCCTCCAGCATTTGTAGTTTCCTGTTTGTTTAATGGCAGCCATTCTAATTGGTGTGAGATGATATCTCATTGTGGTCTTAATTTGCATCTCCCTAATAGCTAGTGAAGCTGAACATTTCTTCGTGTATTTTTTGGCCATTAGTATGTCCTCTTCAGAGAACATTCTTTTCATATTTTTTGCCCATTTCATGATTGGGCTGTCTGTACTACTGTCATTGAGTTGTAGGATTTCTTTATATATGCAAAATATCATCTTTTGTCACATTCATGGTGTACCAGTTTGTATATATTATGTCCCCCAGAAAAAGCCCTGTTCTTCAATGCAGTCTTGTGGGGGCAGACATATTAGCGGAGATTAAGTTGGAATGTTTGGGTTAGGTTGTTTCCATGGAAATGCACCCCACCCAACTGTGGGTGGTAACTCTTGACTGGATAGTTTCCCTGGAGGTGTGGCCCCACCCATTCCGCATGGGCCTTGATGAGTTTATAAGATAAGACAGAAGGAGAGAACTTGCTACAGTCAAGAGGGACACTCTGAAGAATGCACAGGAGCTGAGAGAGGAGTTTCGGCATACAGAGACATCTTGGAGATGGCCTTTGAAAGCAGACTTTTGCCCCGGAGATGCTAAGAGAGGACAAACACCCCAAGAGCAACTAAGAGTGACATTTTTGAGGAGCTGAAGGCTAGGGAGGAACGTCCTGGGAGAAAGCCATTTTGAAACCAGAACTCCGGAGCAGATGCCAGCCACATGCATTCCCAGCTAGCGGAGGTTTTCCAGACACCATTGGCCATCCTTCAGTGAAGGTACCCGATTGCTGATGTGCTACCTTGGACACTTTATGGCCTTAAGACTGTAACTGTGTAACCAAATAAACCCCCTTTATAAAAGCCAATCCATTTCTGGTATTCTGCATTCCGGCAGCATTAGCAAATGAGAACACAGGGTTTCCAAATATTTTTTCCCATTGAGTTGGCTGCCTCTTCACCTTTTTGACAAATTCCTTTGAGGGACAGAAGATTTTAAGTTTGAGGAGTTTCCATTTATCTATTTTCTTTTGTTGCTTGCACTTTGGGTGTAAAACTAGGAAGTGACCTCCTAGTACAAGGTCCTGAAGATGTTTCCCTACATTATCTTCTAGGAGTTTTATGGTACTGTCTCTTATGCTGAGGTCTTTAATCCATTTTGAGTTAATTTTTGTGTAGGGTGTGAGCTAGGGATCCTCTTTCATTTTTTTGGATATGGATATCCAGCTCTCCAAGCACCATTTGTTGAAAAGACTGTTACGTCCCAATTCAGTGGTTTTGGGGGCCTTATGAAAGATCAATCGACCGTAGATTTGGGGGTTTATCTCCGAATTCTCAATTCAATTCCATTGATCAACATGTCTATCTTTGTGCCAGTACCATGATGTTTTGACTATTGTGGCTTTATAATAAGCTTCAAAGTCAGGGAGTGTAAGTCGTCCCATTTTACTTTTCTTTTAGTATAGTTTTAGCAATTCAAGGCATCTTTCCCCCTTCAGATAAATTTGATAACTAGCTTTTCCAAGTCTGTTAAGCAGGTTGTTGGAATTTTGATAGGGATTACATTGAATCTCTAGATGAATTTGGGTAGAATTGACATCTTAATGACATTTAGCCTTCCTATCCATGAACATGGAATATTTTCCCATCCTTTTAGGTCCCTATTTCTTTTAGTAGAGTTTTCTTTGTATAGGTCTTTTACATCTTTGGTTAAGTTTATTCCCAGGTACTTGATTTTTTTAGTTGCTATTGAAAATGGTATCTTTTTCTTGAGTGTCTCTTCAGTTTGGTCATTTCTAGTGTATAGGAACATTACTGACTTACGTGCATTAATCTTGTATCCCGCTGCTTTGCTAAATTTGTTTATTAGTTCTAGTAGCTGTATTGTCGATTTCTCAGGGTGTTCCAGATATAAGATCATATCATCTGCAAATAATGACAGTTTTACTTCTTCCTTTCCAATTTAGATGCCTTTTCTTTGTCTTGCCGGATTGCCCTGGCTAGCACTTCCAGCACAATGTTGAGTAACAGTGGTGACAGCAGGCATCCTTGTCTCGTTCCTGATCTTAGGAGCAAAGCTTTCAGTTTCTCACCATTGAGTACTATGCTGGCTGTGGGTTTCTCATATACACTATTTATCATATTGAGGAAGTTTCTTTCAATTCCTACCTTTTGAAGTGTTTTTATCAAGAAGGGACGCTGGATTTTGTCAAATGCTTTTTCAGCATCTATTGAGATGATCATTTGATTTTTCCCTTTTGATTTGTTAATGTGTTGTAATACATTGATTCAGTTTATGCTGAACCATCCTTGCATGACTGGGATGAAACCCACTTGGTTATGGTGTATGATTTTTTTAACGTGTCTTTGGATTCGATTTCCAAGTATTTTATTGAGAATTTTTGCATCTATATTCATTACGGAGATAGGCCTGTAGTTTTCCTTTCTTGTAGCATCTTTATCTGGTTTTGGTATAGGTAGTGTTCCATTTTCCTCAATGTTTTGAAACAGTTTAAGTAAAATTGGTGTCAGTTCTCTTCCATGCATTCTTTTTTTTTTTTTTTTTTAATCATCATTTTATTGAGATATATTCACATACCACGCAGTCATACAAAACAAATTGTACTTTCGATTGTTTACAGTACCATTACATAGTTGTACATTCATCACCTAAATCAATCCCTGACACCTTCATTAGCACACACACAAAAATAACAAGAATAATAATTAGAGTGAAAAAGAGCAATTGAAGTAAAAAAGAACACTAGGTACCTTTGTCTGTTTGTTTGCTTCCCCTACTTTTCTTTTCTTTTTTTTTTTTTTTTAATCATCATTTTATTGAGATATATTCACATACCACGCAGTCATACAAAACAAATTGTACTTTCGATTGTTTACAGTACCATTACATAGTTGTACATTCATCACCTAAATCAATCCCTGACACCTTCATTAGCACACACACAAAAATAACAAGAATAATAATTAGAGTGAAAAAGAGCAATTGAAGTAAAAAAGAACACTAGGTACCTTTGTCTGTTTGTTTGCTTCCCCTACTTTTCTTTTTTTTTTTTTTTTTTAATCATCATTTTATTAAGATATATTCACATACCACGCAGTCATACAAAACAAATTGTACTTTCGATTGTTTACAGTACCATTACATAGTTGTACATTCATCACCTAAATCAATCCCTGACACCTTCATTAGCACACACACAAAAATAACAAGAATAATAATTAGAGTGAAAAAGAGCAATTGAAGTAAAAAAGAACACTAGGTACCTTTGTCTGTTTGTTTGCTTCCCCTACTTTTCTACACATCGATCCATAAACTAGACAAAGTGGAGTTTGGTCCTTATGGCATTCCCAATCCCACTGTCACCCCTCATAAGCTACATTTTTATACAACTGTCTTCGAGATTCATGGGTTCTGGGTTGTAGTTTAATAGTTTCAGGTATCCACCACCAGCTACCCCAATTCTTTAGAACCTAAAAAAGGTTGTCTAAAGTGTGCGTAAGAGTGCCCACCAGAGTGATCTCTCGGCTCGTTTTGGAATCTCTCTGCCACTGAAGCTTATTTCATTTCCTTTCACATCCCCCTTTTGGTCAAGAAGATGTTCTCCATCCCACGATGCCGGGTCTACATTCCTCCCCGGGAGTCATATTCCACGTTGCCAGGGAGATTCACTTCCCTGGGTGTCTGATCCCACGTAGGGGGGAGGGCAGTGATTTCACCTTTCAAGTTGGCTTAGCCAGAGAGAGAGGGCCACATCTGAGCAACAAAGAGGCATTCAGGAGGAGACTCTTAGGCACAAATACAGGGAGGCCTAGCCTCTCCTTTGCAGCAACCGTCTTCCCAAGGGTGAAACTTATGGTAGAGGGCTCAACCCATCAAACCACCAGTCCCCTATGTCTGTGGTCATGTTAGCAACCATGGAGGTGGGGTAGGCGAATACCCCTGCATTCTCCACAGGCTCCTCAAGGGGGCACTACATCGGTTTTTTTTTTTGTTTTTTTTTTTCCTTGTTTGTCTTTTTTCTTTTTTTTTTTTTAACTTTCCCTTCTTTTTTCAAATCAACTGTATGAAAAAAAAAAGTTAAAAAGAAAACAAACATACAATAAAAGAACATTTCAAAGAGACCATAGCAAGGGAGTAAGAAAAAGACAACTAACCTAAGATAACTGCTTAACTTCCAACATGTTCCTACTTTACCCCAAGAAAGTTACATACTATAGCAACATTTCAGTGAACTTGTTCCTACTACATCCATCAGAAATTAACAGACCATAGTCATTTCTGGGCATCCCCAGAACGTTAAATAGCTTATCTGTTCTTCTTGGATTATTGTTCCCCCTTCCTTAATTGCTCTCTACTGCTAGTTCCCCTACATTCTACATTATAAACCATTTGTTTTACATTTTTCAAAGTTCACATTAGTGGTAGCATATAATATTTCTCTTTTTGTGCCTGGCTTATTTCGCTCAGCATTATGTCTTCAAGGTTCATCCATGTTGTCATATGTTTCACCAGATCGTTCCTTTTTACTGCCGCGTAGTATTCCATCGTGTGTATATACCACATTTTATTTATCCACTCATCTGTTGATGGACATTTGGGTTGTTTCCATCTCTTGGCAATTGTGAATAATGCTGCTATGAACATTGGCGTGCAGATATCTGTTCGTGTCACTGCTTTCCGATCTTCCGGGTATATCCCGAGAAGTGCAATCGCTGGATCGAATGGTAGCTCTATCTCTAGTTTTCTAAGGAACTGCCAGACTGACTTCCAGAGTGGCTGAACCATTATACAGTCCCACCAACAATGAATAAGAGTTCCAATTTCTCCACATCCCCTCCAGCATTTGTAGTTTCCTGTTTGTTTAATGGCAGCCATTCTAACCGGTGTTAGATGGTATCTCATTGTGGTCTTAATTTGCATCTCTCTAATAGCTAGTGAAGCTGAACATTTTTTCATGTGTTTCTTGGCCATTTGTATTTCCTCTTCAGAGAACTGTCTTTTCATATCTTTTGCCCATTTTATAATTGGGCTGTCTGTACTATTGTCATTGAGTTGTAGGATTTCTTTGTATATGCAAGATATCAGTCTTTTGTCAGATACATGGTTTCCAAAATTTTTTCCCATTGAGTTGGCTGCCTCTTTACCTTTTTGAGAAATTCCTTTGAGGTGCAGAAACTTCTAAGCTTGAGGAGTTCCCATTTATCTATTTTCTCTTTTGTTGCTTGTGCTTTGGGTGTAAAGTCTAGGAAGTGGCCTCCTAATACAAGGTCTTGAAGATGTTTTCCTACATTATCTTCTAGGAGTTTAATGGTACTTTCTTTTATATTGAGATCTTTGGTCCATTTTGAGTTAATTTTTGTGTAGGGGGTGAGGTAGGGGTCCTCTTTCATTCTTTTGGATATGGATATCCAACTCTCCCAGCCCCATTTGTTGAAAAGACCATTATGGCTCAGTTCGGTGACTTTGGGGGCCTTATCAAAGATCAGTCGGCCATAGATCTGAGGGTCTATCTCTGAATTCTCAATTCGATTCCATTGATCTATATGTCTATCTTTGTGCCAGTACCATGCTGTTTTGGCAACTGTGGCTTTATAATAAGCTTCAAAGTCAGGGAGTGTAAGTCCTCCCACTTCGTTTTTTCTTTTTTAAAGTGTCTTTAGCAATTCGAGGCATCTTCCCTTTCCAAATAAATTTGATAACTAGCTTTTCCAAGTCTGCAAAGTAGGTTGTTGGAATTTTGATTGGGATTGCATTGAATCTGTAGATGAGTTTGGGTAGAATTGACATCTTAATGACATTTAGCCTTCCTATCCATGAACATGGAATATTTTTCCATCTTTTAAGGTCCCCTTCTATTTCTTTTAGTAGAGTTATGTAGTTTTCTTTGTATAGGTCTTTTACATCTTTGGTTAAGTTTATTCCTAGGTACTTGATTTTTTTAGTTGCTATTGAAAATGGTATCTTTTTCTTGAGTGTCTCTTCAGTTTGTTCATTTCTAGCATATAGAAACATTGCTGACTTATGTGCATTAATCTTGTATCCCGCTACTTTGCTAAATTTGTTTATTAGCTCTAGTAGGTGTATCGTTGATTTCTCAGGGTTTTCTAGATATAAGATCATATCATCTGCAAACAATGACAGTTTTACTTCTTCTTTTCCAATTTGGATGCCTTTTATTTCTTTGTCTTGCCGGATTGCCCTGGCTAGCACTTCCAGCACAATGTTGAATAACAGTGGTGACAGCGGGCATCCTTGTCTTGTTCCTGATCTTAGAGGGAAGGCTTTCAGTCTCTCACCATTGAGTACTATGCTGGCTGTGGGTTTTTCATATATGCTCTTTATCATGTTGAGGAAGTTTCCTTCAATTCCTACCTTTTGAAGTGTTTTTATCAAAAACGGATGTTGGATTTTGTCAAATGCTTTTTCAGCATCTATTGAGATGATCAATTGATTTTTCCCTTTCGAGTTTTTAATGTGTTGTAATACATTGATTGTTTTTCTTATGTTGAACCATCCTTGCATGCCTGGAATGAACCCCACTTGGTCATGGTGTATGATTTTTTTAATGTGTCTTTGGATTCGATTTGCAAGTATTTTATTGAGAATTTTTGCATCTATATTCATTACGGAGATAGGCCTGTAGTTTTCCTTTCTTGTAGCATCTTTATCTGGTTTTGGTATAGGTAGTGTTCCATTTTCCTCAATGTTTTGAAACAGTTTAAGTAAAATTGGTGTCAGTTCTCTTCCATGCATTCTTAATGATAGTAAAAAAAAAAAAATTATTGGTCACTTTGGAGGTTAAGGCACAGATTCACATTCCAAAAATCAGTAAATGAAAAGAATCAAATATTTATCCCGACTTTCCTGTACAAAGTATATTTCAAAGTAACCAAATAGTTAGGGAAAAATTACTCCCTATACAAGAATTCGAGCTAATACATGCAAAAGAATCTCAACATTTTGCAACCCCTGATGAAATCATGGATCCATGCCAGTACTTGTTAAAATTCAAAGTCAGTAGGTATGGGGTGGTGAGTAAGATTCTGCATTTCTCTCAAAATCCCCAGAAATGACAATGATGCATGCTGGTCCTAGGATCATAATTTGAGTAGCAAGAATGTAGGTGACAAGAATCAACCAATGACTGTGAAAACTACTGGGTGAATGGTTGATGAGAAACTTTACAATGGATGGGTCAAGCTGACATCTGGCCAATCTTAACATCACTAAGTGGAGCAGACAATAAGTACCTCCTGACGTGATGTGCATCAGGAAGTAAGAAGCATCACCAACTATCGACTCCCTCTGCAAAAAAAATTTAAAATTTAAAAAAACAAAAAACAAAAAAAAACCCTGAATTTATTCTAGGTAAGGAGTTGGCAAACTTTTTCCATAAAGAGCCCAAGAGTAAATATTTTAGGCTTTGCAAGCCATATGATCTCTGTGTAACTACTCAACTCTGCCTCTGCCTCTGCAGGAGGAAAGCATCCATAGATAATAAATGAATAGGCATGGCTGTTTGCCAATAAAACTGGCTACATAATTTAGACTGAATTACCAGTTCACAGAATTATGAGGGAACCACATTCCTGTGCTTTTTTCCCACCTCTCCATGGCTGTAAGTGGCTTGAACTGTGTACCCCCAGTGTGGACATGTTCTTGGTCTTGGTCCGCATTCTGGTGAGTGTGGATCCATTATAGGTAAGATCTCATTAAAACGTTACTTCAGTTAAGGTGTGTGGCCCAACTGAATAAAGTTGGGCTTTAATCCAGATCACTGGAATCCTTTATAAGCAGAGTGAAAGCAGACAAAGAGAGAAGCCATGGAAAGCAGCCAAAAGCCAGAAGTCAGTGGGAACCCAGAGGAAAAAGGAGAAGACATTGCCATATGATAGAAAAGCCAAGGAACCCCAAAGACTGCTACCAGCCAGAAGACAACGACCCCAGGAGAAAGCAAACCCGCTAGTGTCTGAAACCTTGAGCCAATAAATTCTTGTTCTTAAGTCAACCCATTGTGTGGTACTCATTTTAGCAGCTAAGAAACTAAAAAACACAGGTTAAAAAACACCATGAAGATACAGTATGCCAAATCCAGAATGTAAGAAATGCTACAATGGCCCCAATTTCTTCAACAAAAAGAAATGACAGGGGCCAAAAAGAAGGAAGTTATAATAGGTTAAGATAAACTTTAGCACAGGGACTCGGACAGATACTTGCACATTAATGTTCATAGCGGCATTATTCACAAATGCCAAAAATAGAAGCAACCCAAGTGTCTATCAACCAATGAATGGATAAATAAAATGTGGTATATATACACAATGGAATACTATTCAGTTATAAAAAGGAATGAAGTCCTGATACATGTGACAACATGGACGAACCCTGAGGACATCGCAGAATGAAGTAAGTCAAATACAAAAGGACAAGTATCATATGATCTCACTGGCATGAATCTAGAATATAGGCTACCAGGGGCTGGGTTGGGGGTAGGGAAAGGGGAGTTAATGCTTAATTTGTATAGAATTTCTATCTAGGTTGACTGCAAAGTTTTGGAAATGGATAGTGGTGATGGTAGCACAACGTGTGTGTAATTAACAGCACTGAATTTTATACGTGACAAGATGTATGAACCTTGAAGACATCATGCTGAGCGAAGTCAGACACAAAAGAACAAACATTGTATGATCTCACTGATTTGAAACAATTAGAATAAGCCAACTCAAAGAGTCAGAATCTAGAATATAGGTTACTCGGGGATGGCGTGGGGATAGGGAATGGGATTAAGGCTTAAAATGTACAGGGTTTCTATTTGTAATGATGGAAATGTTTTGGTAATGAATGGTGGGTGATGGTAGCACAACATTGTGAATGCAATTAACAGCATGGAAATATATATTGGATTGTGATTAAAAGGGGAAATGCTAGACTGTATATATGGTAGCAGAATAAAAATTTAAAAAAAGAATCCATGGAACTCACTTTACAAACAATGCGTCTTAAATTTAAACCATGGACTTAATGGTACAATCATAAAAACGTGCTATCATCAATTGTAACAAATGTTCCACACCAATGCTAGGTGTTGGTGTGGGGTGTATATGGGAATTTTGTATTTTATGCATGATTGTTCAACTTTTCTAATAAAGGAGAAAACTAATTAATTAAAAAAGAGAGAGAGAGAGATTTTAGGGATATCAGCAACCAAGTGTAATGCTTGGTACCAATCAATTGTAAAAAGCCATTTATGAAACAATTAAAGAAATATGAACATGAACTGATATTAGGTGATGGTAAAGAATTACTGCTGATTTTCACTAGGTGACAGTACTACAGAGTTTTTAATTTGTTTAAGGTCTGTTCTGTTAGAGATAATTACTGGTAAAATTATATTATGCCTTGGATTTACTTTAAAATATCTAGCAAGGAAGGAGGGGAGAAATAAAACAAGACTGGAAAAATAGTAATAATCATTGATTATGGGTAATGGGTTCATGATTACACTCTTTTCTCCATTCTTAGATATGTTTGAAAATTTCTATGATATAGAGATTGATACCAAACTGACTAAGACAAAGTTCCTAGACTGTAGGGACTATGATAATTTACTTCCATGTTCCCCTCAAAGTACAGTGTTGGAAACATAATAGATGTTCAATAACTGTCTAATGAATTTTTAAATTTACATGATTTTTCACAAAAAACCCTCAGAGGCTATTTATATAAAATTTTCAATAGCTTCCATTAGCTGTACTCACTCTGTGTACACATACTTACTTCTCATGGCCCTTTCAACATGAAAGCTCCGTTCTAGTAACACAAGCCTCTTCCCAGTTCCCACTCTGCCTTAACTTCCACCTCCACGCCTTTGTTCATACTGCTGCCTCACCCAGAAGCCCTTCTCCCTTCCCTTTTACTTATTCAAATTATTCCAACTTCATCTTCTCACTGAAGCCCTCTCTTAATTGTTGAACAAACAGAAAATGACTTAATTCTAATCAATAAATCAAACTAGAACACACAAATGCAAAAGCAAAGAGGGAAGAGAAGAGAGAAATGGAAAACAACGGGAAACAATAGGTAGAACTTCTGTTTGGTGTTTTTTGTTTGTTTTGTTTTGTGTGAAAACCAAAGACAAAGGTATGAGCCAATCAAGAAAATGAAAAGCAAACAGAAAAACAGTTAAGGGAGAAAACTATACAGGAAAGGTAATTAAAACAGTATACCATATAAAGGGAATTAAGCAGTTGTTCACTCAAAGATTGTGACTGAAATCTTAACTGTAATTTGCACACAAAACCGATAAATTTATGTGTAGAAATCTAAAATCAGGAGCTCAGTATCAGATTCAGATAAATTCAAAACTGTCATTAAATAAGTATTAAAAAAGGTTTCAAGATTATACAAATAATCCTAATAGGGGAGTACAAATTACAGAAGAGTATATGAATAAATAATAATAAAAAAAATTAAGGTATAACTACACAGGGGCTATAAATCAAGGGCTTTAGTATCTTTAACAGTAAAGTAGGTATGCAAAAATGTATATTTCTTGGTTTCAAGTACTTCCTCACTAATTTAAAACTTAGGTAATGCTGAGTTTTACAGTAGAGACTATTTACTGACTAATACTTAGGTCTTCCATAAATCAAACAAGTTCTTTGTGGAAGAAGACCATGGAGCAGGATAAAAGGGGCATAAAGAAGACCTTAGAAGAGCATAAAGAAGAAATTGCAAGATCAAATAAAAAAATAGAAGATCTTATGGAAATAAAAGAAACTGTTGGCCAAATTAAAAAGACTCTGGATACTCATAATACAAGATGAGAGGAAGTTGAACAACGACTCAGTGTCCTAGAGGTCCATAGAACAGAAAATGAAAGAACAAAAGAATGGAGAAAAAAATAAAAAAAATCTAAAAGGATCTCAGGGATATGATAGATAAAATAAAACATCCAAATTTAAGACTCACTGGTGTCCCAGAAGGGGAAGAGAAGGGTAAAGGTCTAGAAAGAGTATTCAAAGAAATTGCTGGGGAAAACTTCCCCAACCTTCTACACAATATAAATACACAAAGCATAAATGCCCAGTGAACTCCAAATAGAATAAATCTAAATAAACCCACTCCAAGACATATTCTGATCAGACGCTCAAATACTGAAGAGAAGGAGCAAGTTCTGAAAGCAGCAAGAGAAAAGCAATTCATCACATACAAAGGAAACAACGTAAGACTAAGTTGCGACTACTCAGTGGCCACCATGGAGGCGAGAAGGCAGTGGCATGACATATTTAAAATTCTGAGAGAGAAAAATTTCCAACCAAGAATACTTTATCCAGCAAAACTCTCCTTCAAATTTGAGGGAGAGCTTAAATTTTTCACAAACAAATGCTGAGAGAGTTTGCCAATAAAAGACCTGCCTTACTTCAGATACTAAAGAGAGCCCTACTAACAGAGAAACAAAGAAAGGAGAAAGAGATGTAGAGAATTTTAACAGACATATATAGAACCTTACATCCCAAATCATCAGGACACACATTTTTCTCCAGTGATCACAGATCTTTCTCCAGAATGGACCATATGCTGGGACATAAAACAAGCCTCAATAAATTAAACAACAACAACAACAACAACAACAATTGAACATATTCAAAGCACAATCTCTGACCACAGAACACAAATAGAAGTCACTAACTTTTTTTTTTTTTAAACAAGAAGTTTATTTAAACAACAAGACGCTCAACTTGAAGGGAAAACTATCTAGGATTCATTTCTTTTAGAGTAATTTATCCCGACTTAAAGACAGATTGCCCTACATGTAACAGCTACGTACAAAAAAGTTATAAAATTGTCCTTGGTTTTACAATGATAAATGAAAAACATTAAAATTCTCCAATCGAACAAGGTATGCAAGGATTTTTTATGTTGTTGGTTTTTGTTAACAGTGAGAGCAAAATAACTTACTGGAATATAAAGATAAGAGTTGAATGAGCATGCCACTAATGGAGAAAGGGGGTATTTTCACAGAACCAGTATTTTTTTCTCCATCCCATCTCCATTTGATGCCAATCAAAACATACCATTGGCGATTTAGTAAAAAAAAAAAAAAAAAAAAAAAGCAATATGCTTGTGCACATACACCAGTTACTTTATGTACAATAAAGGAATGGGGAAGGGTAAAATGAAAGAATAGAGAAAACTATACTGTAGTAGTCAGGATGTGGTGGAACCAAATTGCGGTTTTTCTAATTGAGAATGTATTCTTGGTCTGTACAAACAGAGTTCTGGAGTAAAGTAGCAGGCTCCCTTTTTAATAGACACCTCCTGTCTGCTGCTGGAACACATCAATTATATCTTCATCCTCCATTTCCAACTGTGCAGGTGTGTCTGTTTCATTGACTGGCTGCCCATCAAATCGGAATCTGATCTGCCTCACTGACAAACTCTGTCGTTCACAATAGGCTTTCATTAGTTTACTAAGTGGTGTATGCCTCTTAATCTTAAACTGCACCACAGAACCATCCTGCCCCGCCACCTTCAAATTAATATTATCATTGTTCTCAGTCTTGACTCCTTCCTTGGGTTTTTCGTCGGCCATGACGAGAGCCGGGGTCTCCTCAGCTGCCGCTTCACAAAAGAGGTACCAGGTCCACACCAAATGAGCACACAAGCAGCACCAGAAGCCTAATTTTTGAATTGTAACTCCATTATTTACTTCCTACATGATATAAAATACACAAACTCTAATGACAAATCAGTGGTTTTGAACTTAATGTAAAATATGTAATTTTTGACAAGAACTATATAAAGGTGGGGGAATGGAGGAGTATAGGTACATAGTTTATGTGTCCTATTGAAGTGGAGGTGGTATCAAAGAAAAACAAGATTGTTACAGATTTAAGAGTTTAATTTTAAGACCCACAGTAAACACAAAGAAATTATCAGAGAACATGACCATAGAGATGAAAAGTAGAGTATGGGTTAAGAGAAATGGAGGAAGGGGCAATAGGGAGTTAAGAAATGAGTGTAGGGTTGCTGTCTGAAATGAAGGGAAATTTCTAGTAATGGATGGTGGGAAGGTGATAGCATTACAACATTCTAGATGTGATTGATCCCACTAATGGAATGCTAGGGAGGGGGTGGAATGGGAACATTTAGGCTGTATATATGTTTCCACAATTGAGGAAAAAAAAAAAAAAGTCTAAATAGATGACAATTGAATGCCAAGATGACCGTGGATGGGATCTGAGGATGGAAGACAGGAGGCTCAAAGGGACACAGTTGAGACATAAGTATCATTGTTGAATCTCTTGTACTTCTTAGCTGCGCTTAATGGGATTGCATAAAAGAATGTTCTTGTTCATGGGAATTGTATATGTGAATTATAGTGTCTGTTCAAGAATCTGTGCAGCTAGCTCTCATATGTTCAGAAGACACAGCAATAGATGATGGATGATAGGGAAGGAGAGAGAGGGAGGGAGGGAGGGAGGGAAAGAAATAGCGGTGTGACAACATGTTAAATTTAGTGGATCAGGGTAGCGGGGGGGGGGTCAGGGAATGCTGGAGTTCTGCATATGGAGTTTGTATTGTTTCTGCAACTGTTCCTATAACTTTGAATTTATTTCAAAATAAAATGTAAAAAAAAAAAAAAAAGAGTTCATTGTGGCATTTCCAAAAAGAAAATTAAAAAATTAGATACTTAGAAATTTCTCCCTGATGTCTTTTTCATTCAGTGAAAGGCAATTTAGTTCCGAAAAAAAAAACAGTAGTAGGTTTTTAAATCCCTCCCCTACTTTTGAGAGGAAAGGAGAAGAGGAGTAAGAAAATGACCATTACTAGTGGAATATAATATTATCTACTGAAATCCACAGATTTAAATTACTCCATTTAATCACAGATAATCCCTTACATATTGCCCAAGCAATCAACTAAGTTACTGCTAGCTAGACAGTTGCCATCACTAGTGACCCTAATTCTAATGGAAAATGAGTATGTGCTTCATTCAAATTCCAAAATCAATTCTAAGTCTTTTCCAGAATCATACTAGAGTAACTGAAAAGTTAAATGAGAAAAAGGGAAAAGCTTTTCTTTTTAGATATTAGCATTTATCTTGCCTATTTTGGGGAGCTAAGGTAGTCTGGCTGGTAGGCGAAAGCCCATTTTATAACCCTCTAAGCATCTGGAGTTAGGTTATTAACTAAAGGGTTTCACCTGCACAGTCACCTGCACAGCTGATTATTGTAGTTCCACCGAGTCCAATCTAAAACTCAGATAGGTCCACTGCATTTGTTCCTCTGAGAAGCCAGCTAGTATCTCTGCAATTGATCAAGCACCACATACTTCCTACGGAGCACACCAAGCACAGGACACTGTTCTCGAGAGGCACTAGTCATTTGTTCCCACCTTCAAAACTAGCGTTGCTTCTCCTCCACGCTACCCTGCCTTTTTAAAAGGATTCTTTACAAAGTCTACTTATCAGCCTCTCCCATCAACAACCCTGAAACTTCATAGTTCAAACATTAGGTAATAAGAAACCTCCTTCCAGTCTCTTACACAGCAATCTCAGACTTTTCACCACAGGTTCTAATGGTATTTTAAAGGAATAGTACACAAAACTCTTAAGACACTTAACAAAAAAGAAATGAATGTGAAAACTATCCTCACAAAGTGTCACATAATAGAATGTCTGACACAACCACCAGGAAGGGGGAAAATTTAGAAGCCTTAAAGTTTTCCAGAACCAAAAATCCTAAAAAATTCCAGTCTAATGTACAGAGATGATAAATACTCATAACAATAACTTCAAAGCACTTCAAGGAATCTTAAGTCTTTGATTAATTTTATCATATTCCAATATTTTTAAAATTTACAAGGTACATACCACCTATTACATTCCAAATAATTAAATTCTTCAGAATATTCACAATTCCTTAATCTCTTTGCAAGCTTAAGGCCTTCTAGGGCTTATTAAACTATACACTGTAGCAGTATCTAGGCTATCACCTTGCACAAAGAGACATTTTTTATTGAATTTTGGGTAAATGAGTGTGTATTAAAGAGTTTGCAGTGAGGAAAGACATTACAGAATATCCAATGAAGTTTACATCAAATCATACATAATTTACAGCATAGTTATTTAAGTCTTTGAATGCAGAACAAAGACAGGAGAAAGAGATTAGGTATTAGTAAATAGGTCAGAAAGAACTCAACTTCCCCCAAACCATATAGCTACTACCAAAAGAAAGGCGGGGGGTGAAGCCTGTAAGGAATAAACTCCTTGCAAGCATACTGGAATATTTCACCCTGTGAGTTGATTATGCATTTGTAGCTGCAAAAAAACTGTACCAAAATTCAAATGTAATTATAATACCCTGTCTTGAAATAAAGATTACAATATATGAAAAACCTACAATGCAAACTACTTTGAAAGCACAGACAGCAGCCAGAGCTGAAAGGTATAAAGTCCTTTTTCTCTCTTGACTTCATTAAAATTTCTGCAAGCATACCAAACTGTGGAGGAAGCATTTGTTTTGTTCTGTGGAAAGTAAAGGGAGTTTTGAAAAACATGGAAAAGTATAAAGAACTAAAATGCATACTGTACACTATTATTATCATTCCTAAAGATTCTCATTTGCTTTAAGAGCTGATCAAAGAGGAATGTAAGAAATCTTCTCGAAGACACTAAGCACTGCCATCATATAGAACACACACAATCACACCCACCAAAAATGGTTCATGACAATAAATGTCCAATCACTTAATGTTTCAGGTGACTGCCACTAATCCCAGAGAGGAATACTATCATTCCAAGTACTCTGGGTCTAAGATTACCGGATCCACATACCTCTATGTTACAGTGCCTGATCCATGCTAACCCAATCTCCCAGGAAATTATCAGTCAAAAGCGCACATAAAGAAAGACAGGCATCCTGTACAGAACTGGCAAGTTCACCAAGACCTACATACCGGCAAGTCCACACTAACATCAGTACCATCCAGAAGGGACACCCGGCACGTGATGACGGACTTGGAATCTCCAGCTGCAGGAATGTGGGTGGCAGCTCGTTGTGCTTCTCGGAGTCGTTCCTTCTCAGCATGCTTACGCATGGACCGACGGCCAAGTGTTCTACGGAAGAAGCTCAGCATTTTTGTCACTACAACAGAAGAGAGAAAAGATGACATTAGGGGAAAAAAAGACTCCACACAACTTGCAGTCAGACAAATGGTGTTGTCTAGTCCTGTGGATATTAGTAGGCATGCTATTAATAAGGGCTCCTGGTCAAGTAAATTTGGACAAAATAAATTAAAGCTGCTACTTTAATTCAGGGCTTCCTAGAAACTTATATGTAAGGCAGAGCTATAGCTTGCAGCAATTCTAAACGTACTGAACTACCTTTATATGGAGTTGATCTGGCAAGAGAGTGCAGATGTTTATGGAAGTTCAAGTCTTTTAGATCAATAAATTTTATGTACAATGCTCAGATAGCTTCACAAACATTAGGAGACAATGCCAAACTCTAAGGTATCCTTTGATGTTCTAAACAAGCCTGAGAAGTGCCGTTTCTTTTAAAGTCATAAAAAATATGAAAAAAAAAACCACCTACTTCAGCTAAAATATAAATACAACTCAAATACTGTAAGTTTCATCAAATATTCTAATACAGATTTTAAATGACTACTTAAACAATTCTTTATAACAGCAAATTACTATGATGCTACTTGTTTCCTTATCTCTATTAAGAGCATTAAGGTTAATCAAAATGGCTAAAACAGGCATTATAATCTTAAAAGTAAAGCACATTAAAATGGAAATGCCATAAAAACAGAGCTACCTTGCTAACCTAATGCATTTGATTGACACAACTAAGGAAGTTAGAGAATAAGTACATATAACTACTAAGCAAACAAATAGAAAAGACAATTATTAACTCCAGAGAAAACAAAAGGTTGTACAGAAAATGGAAAGTATACTAATAGTTTAAATAGTCACAATAACATAAACACTGAATATTGAGCTAAACAAAAATAGAAAGTAACTATAACTAAGAGGATGTCTATAACAGGGGCAGGGAATGGGAGTGTGAAAAAAGAGTTAATTCCTCATCTTACCTAATAGGAATCTAATAATCCCTAGAACTAAGAATCAAGTAGCAATAAGAGCATGCTAAAGTTGAAGGTAGTTGCTGTTTTCCAAAAGAAACCTTCAGATTACATGACTCTTTCAACTAGATAAATATATAAACTTGATAAAAATAAAAGCTAATTTAAAAATAAATACCACCATATTTAAAAGTTAGTGGCTATAAATTGAGGATTATACACATTTTACAAGCATGGATACTCCTACGTAATTAGGTAAATTGGCAAAGTCAAGATATTTGCTATTTTTCTGTTCATCTGCTTAAACCCCAAGGAAATTTTAGATAGCTTATCAGTTTACAAAGCGCTCATACACAATGCCTGGCCCCAGTTTCTCTCTCCAGTTCATTTTCGGCCATTACTCTCTTTGAACCTCACTATGTAATCTCACTTCAACTACCTATGTGAAATCACACTTTTCATCCCAGACTTTTAAGGCCCTTATGTAGAATTCCTATTCATTCTTTTTAATGTAACTTCATTAATATCTCCCCTAAGAAACCTTCACTGATATCCAAAGAGTTAATCACTCCCATCATAAAACTTCCAATGAACCTTGAAAATATTGCTCATTAATCATATCTATTAAAATTATTCATTTACATGTCTGTCTCCTTTATTTTAAGCTCACTGAGGGTTCATTCCCTACTTTGAATAACCAGCCACCCAGTACATTTTACAATCAAATACAACATATATTTACTAAATAATCTTATTTAGTCTTCAGAAAAACTCCCCAAGGCATTGTTTTATTTTGATGAGGAAACTAAAGGTCAGAGAAATTAAGCCATTGGCCAAGTCCATTATTTGGTAAATGGTGAAGACAGCGGCTTAAACTCTGATTTTCTGACTCCAATATTAGCCCATTCCACTACATCACAGGACCATTCGTTTAAAACTCACACATTAGAATGGAGAAAGAAATTATGAAAGGTCACAGCTAAAAAGAAAAAAAAAAAAAAAAACCTGGATGAAAATGTATGTGTTGAATTCCTGTTTTTAAAACTTAATTTAGTTTATCAAGTTGCAAGTTGCAAGGGGGAAAAGGAGATGGAGGCAGAAATTACAGATTAGAGACATCTAAAACATATCAACCAATCACAATGTTTGGAATCAAACAAACTGCTAAAAATGACTCTTTTAAGGACAAATGGCCAAAAAGCACATGAAAAGATGCTCAACATGTGCATTTCACACCCACAAGAATGGCTTCTTAAAAAAAAAAAAAAATTACAAGTGGTAGAGAATAAGTGGAGAAATAGGAACACTCATTCATTGTTGGTGGGAATGTAAAATAGTTTGGCAGACCCTCGGAAAGTTAGGCATGGAATTACTGTATGACCAGGCAATCCCACTTTTAAGTGTATACCTAAAAATTTTAAAGCAGAGACTCAAACAGGTATTTGCATACTGATGTTCATAGTGGCATTATTCACAATGCCAAAAGATGGAAGCAACCCAACTGTCCATCAACTGATGAATGGATAAACAAAATGTGGTATATACATAAAATGGAATTTATTCAGCCATTAAAAGGAATGAAGAAGTTCTGATACATGTGACAACATGGACGAACCCTGAAGACATCATGTTAAATGAAATAAGCCAGACACAAAAGAACAAATATTGTATGATCTCACTGATAAGAAATTAGAATAAGCAAACTCAAAAAGTCAAAATCTAGAATATAGGTTACCAGGGACTAGAGTGGGGGTAAGGAATGGGGTATGAATGTTTAAATTGTATAGTTTCTATTTGGGTTGACTGTAAAGTTTTGGAAACGTATGGTGGTGATGGTGCCACAGTACAATGAATGTAATTAACAGCAATAAATTATATATGTGAATATGGTTAAATGGACAAATTTTAAGTTGTTTATATGTTATTAGAATAAAAATTTAAAAAAAAATACACAGGACTGTACAACACAGTGAACCCTATTGTAAGTGGTGGACTACAGTTAATAGTACAATTATAAAAATGTTCATGAATTGCAACAAATGTACCACACTAACACAGGTCTTAATAATAGGGTGGTATATAGGATCCCTGTATTTTATGCAGGATTTTTCTGTAAATGTACAACTTTTTAAATAAATAAATATCTGTTTAAACTAGATGCATTTGTAAACTTGATAAAAATAAAAGGTAAAACATTAAAATAAACAGCACCATGTTAGAAAATAGCACTTTTTTCTATATCACATGTTCCATTTCTTTTCACAACATTGATAGATATTTTTGATCAATGGCCCTTCTGTGCATAGTTTTACAGTGTAAAGTTCATCTAAATAATGGCTTAGCTTAAAATCCTTAGGACAGGGTTTTTTTAAATTAATTTTAATATTTGTAAGATGTGTCTACTAGGTTTTACACACTGGGGTACACATTATATAAGTAAAAATATAAGATGATTTCAGACCATGACTAGAGCTATGTGGGAAATAAACAGAATGATGTCATCTTTAGAAGGTGATGAAGTGGGAAGTGAGGTCCTTCTTGAGACAGGATGGTCAGGAAACACGTCTGGAAGGAGGTGACATTTGAAATCTCAAAGCTTAAGCCAACTATTTGAAAAGCCAGGCAAAAGCATTTCAGACAGAAGAAACAGCAAGTCCAAAGGTTGCAGGGCAGAACAAGCTTGTGTTCACAGGAGAGAAGGAAGGCCAGTGTAACTGGAACATATTCAACCAGTCGGAAAAGTGAGAGAGGAGGCTGGAGAGGAAGCAAAGGCAGAGCCCTCAGGGCCTTCTAGACCAAGCTAAGGAGTCCACGGTTTATTCTGGGAGCAATAAAAGGGACCACTAGAGAAGACAGGATTAGAGAAAGATCAGAGTAAAGCAAGGGGAGAGCTTTAGGATTTTTTTTTTTTGGGGGGGGGGGGCTGCTTTAGGTAAGAGATGATGGTGGCTGGACTTGGGGGTGGCTGTAAGAATGGAAATATTAATATTAAAATTATATACTAACCTCCCTTAAAAGATCCTAGGGTAATTAAAAAGAGGGAGGACCTGTTTTCCATTTTTGTACCATCAATACACAGCACACTGTCATACTCACAGTAATGTGCAATAAATGTAGAGCTCAGTTAGGAGTAGTCTCCATTCTAGAGTCAGATGTAGGTTCCTAAAACTTACTGAAAGGCTGTTCCCTTTGAATTTTTATGACTTTTTGCCCAAGAAGGTAGATTCTATGAGAATCATATCAGTTCCTCTGCAACTTACTGGTTATCCTATTCTTAGGATAGTTATACTAAAAAAATGAATGAACAATAACACTTCCTCAACTTAAAAAATAAATGTTTAAATGAAAAAAAACTCAGTGGCTATTAACTGAAGAATATCATCTTCATTTTACAAGTATGCATACTCCTATATAATTAGGTAAATTTGCAAAACCATGATGCCTGTCATTTAAATTCCCCAAGGAAACAAATTTTACACACACACATTTGAACACTGACTAGATCTTTTATGATAACCAAGGAATTATTGTTATTTTTCTTTTAGATATAATAGTGGTATTGAAGTTATGTTTCTTTTAAAAAGTCCTTATTCTTTAGAAGTACATACTGAAATATTTATAGAAGAAATGATGTGATGTCTGGTATTACATCAAAATAATACAAGGGAGAGAGTTAAGTAGGGAAAGAAATGAAACAAGATGGGCCAGATGACTGGCAAGTAACTGTTGAAGCTGGGGCATGGGTTTGTGGGGGTTCACTACTACTACTTACTACTTTTGTGTATGTTAATTTTTCCATATAGAAACTTCAAAAAAAAAAAAAAAAAGTAAAATATATTCAAAGTGTGCTAATTTTGTGTGGCTCAGAGGAAGCAAACAAATTATAAAGCAAACTTTCTGACTTTCACCTTATTGTAGCTCTTTGAAAAAAACTCAGTACATAAGTAGTCAGGTTGTTAAGGAAAATATCAGCTTTCTTTCAGTTTTAGAACTTTAATAACTATATATTTTGAACTATAAAACCCAGTGCTGTAAAGAATAACAAGTTGTTCTTTTTACAGAAATATGAAGACAACTTACATGAAAATAAATTTCAGATGGGACTAAAAAAAAAAAGCTGGTACTAGAAGGAAACATACTTAAATCCCATTAGCATCCGTATTACAGTGAAAGGCTTTTAAACAATTTTCTACAAAAAAAAAAATTCTGAAGGATTAATATCCAGTTTAGTAAAGAACTATTGCAAATCACTAAGATAAACAACCAAACAGAAAAAAAATGGGCAAGATATGAAGAAACAAGTCTCAAAATGATATAATATTCATAAAAGATGCTCAACCTCAACAGCAACCATAGAAATCCAAAACAATAAGATATCATTCATCATATTAAAAACTTAAGATAGCCAGTCTTGAAAAGAATGCGGGAAAAACAATCACCCTCATTCACTGTCCTCTTTGGAGGAGGATTTAACCACACCCTCAAAAGGTTTAATGCATGTACTTTTTCATTCAGCAATTCTGTATCTGGAAGAACATCCTAAAGAAATAATCATACAATGGCTCCAAGTTGTGGGAACAAGGATGTTCAGAGCATAATTGATTTAAAAGTTTTAAAATGACCGTCACATGAGAGTGTTGAAAGAAATTACGATACACACTATAGCATCCAATAGAGCTGCTTTTAAAATACAGATGACTTGGATACTGACAATCAAAAATTTATAAGTGAAAAATCAAATCACAGAAAAATAAATATAGCATCCCAACTGGAATGGAGAGGAGATACAGCACATACATATGTAAACATACTTATATATCCACACTCACAAAGAAAAAGGACTAGAAGGACATGCAAGCTGTTAATTGAGGTGATCTCTGGAGAGGGTCATGGGGGAAGTACCTAAACATTCTATAATACCTTAAATATTCTATATTAATGTGTCATGTGAATTTTAAAAACTTACATTGTTAAATATTCACCGTTCCCCAGTGAATCCTCGTGAATCCCTCATGCTACAACCAGTGAATTTTTAGCAAGCACAATTCCAATCCCTGCTTAACAAATCTTCACTGGCTCCTGAAACCCCAGGCCCTGTTTGCTCACCATGGTGCTTCCTGTGCATCTGACCCTTCTGGCAGCCTTCTCCCAGCTGCTTCCTCTGCTCCAGTTCTCCTTCTGCTCAGGCCAGGCACCTTTTTAATGTGGGGGGCCTTGTATTAGCTATTCCAGCTTTCTAGAATGCTCTTCTTTCTACTTCACCACCCCCCACGGTCTCCCACTTCACACAGCTAACTTCAGACTGATACCTGAAATGTCTTTTCCTCAGAAAAGCATTCCCCAACTCCTGAGTCTAAATTAGGTGCCCCATGTCCCTTTGATCCCTAGCCTTTTCTTTAGAACACTTAATACCTAACTGTTTAATTACTGTTTTTACTGGGCACTTCCTTCACAGAGACACAAGGACAGGCCTAGGTGGAGCTCTTCACCACCAGGACCCAACAGTTAGCACCGCAACTTGCACATCAAATGCTCAGTAAAGAACTCTCCAGTTACATTAAAATGATAAAGAGGAATTTTGGGATGGTAGGATCATGTGGCTTAAAAACAAAACTAGCTTTTAATCTATATTTTCTAATTTTTCAACAATGAACTAACAATGTTTTCCTTTACAAAAAATCTTAGAAATGAAAATTGAAGTAATCAATTTCAATACCTATATTAACTGAAGTGTTTTTTTAAACCTAAATATCCAAAACTGAAAATTTCTCATGAAAGGTACATATGCTCACATGACTGATGGCTACAATCTTTTTGTTAAGACCAATCAATTGCTTTTTTGATAAAGCAATATGCCATAAAGATTTTAATATCTTTGTCTCAGTAACTCCAATACAGAAAATGTTTTTAAGAGAGTAATTCAACAAAAGTAAAGAAATACATACCATTTTCAAATGAAGTTTATCTATGACAGTTTTTAAAAAGCCTGCAAGACACCTTATATGTACAAACAGTCCACTATGTTAGGTAGGGTTCAGCAATATGTTAATTAAGTGAGAAATGAGTGTATGGGTAATTTTTCCCCAATTCTTAAAGAATACTTTTGATATTTTAAAATACTGTCAATCAATCGCTAGAAAAAATACCATAATACAACATGTGGAATAACCCAGGGCTCCAGAAGACTGGAACAATGAGCTATTCCTTTTCTGAATTACACCCAGTCAAGCTAGTGCAGAAGCTGGACATCTGGGATACTCTCCTTACTGAAAGCTCCGGATCCCCAGGGATGACGCTGCACAGCCACAAACTCTGCCTGGGGTTCCAGCCAAACCATTCCCAAGTTACTGTTTCTCATCTTGGGAGACAATGAAGTAATAGAAGGTTCTCTTGTTTTCCAGTAGGAGTAGCTCTTTCTTAATTTCAACTCATTAATGTTCAGGGCAGTGGAAGGTAGACTGGCATCAAAATACTTTGATTAAAAGGAAGGAAGGATTTAAAGGTACCGCCATGGCAGATAGTCCTTTGAATGCTACTTGTTTTCTCCTTATCTATCATTTACCATATCCTAAACGTGCACTCTTTGCAGACGTGTGTACAAATATTCCGCGTTCAGAACAGTTCTGCACACTGTACACGCACACAAAAAGGTGAAGGCTTTAATAACTTGAATTTATTTTTTGAAAAACAAAAACAAAAACAAAAACAAAACCGTATTTCCAATCGGTTTCACAGCGTTGATCCTTCTGGCTTTACCCTCTTAAGTAGAATTCCTGGAACTAAGAAACCATAAAGATAGCCACATACAATTAATGTTGACAAGCCCAAGAACCCATCACTAACGCAACAAATGACACGGGTGGGGGTGGAGGGTCCCTGCAGACCTCGTTACTCCTGCGGTACACATCTGCTTCTCCCAGTTTCAAAGTGTCTGAAGTTTTACCCAAATGCAAACCCGCCCGAAAAGCGCCTTCGGGTTTTTTTCTAAGGACGTCACATAAACTTCAGGTCCACCAGCTGGACCGGCAACGCGCTGACTCTCCCCGCAGGGTGCCGAGCGCCCCCCGACGCGGGATCGGGCCCCCGCCCCCGGACTCGCCCCGGGGCTCCCGGCTCCAGCACAACGCGCAGTATCGCCCGAAACTCCGCGGCGCGGCCCCATTGGCCGCCACCGCCCCTCCTCTCGCGGCGGGTTTAATATTTGAGCCGGCAAGTCAGGCTCGCCCGCCAGCGCGGCCGGAGGGTCCCGGCGCGGCCCCGGTCCGCGTCCCCAGGGGTGAGGCCGCAGCGCGGGCAGCAGCTCCAGCCGTGCGGGTGCGCGGAGCTCCCGGGGGTCGTGAGGGGAGCCGGCGGAGCCACCGGGCCTCGGCTTACCTGGGCTGGCGTCCGCGGTGCGGCGGCGAAGGGGGCAGGAGGCGCGGGCGACCCCAGGGAGGGGTCCCGAACGGGGCTGAAGAAAGGGCAGCCCCTCGGGAGACGCCAAGAAATGGCGGACAAGAGGTGCGCACCCACCCCGCGCTAATCCCCTCGGGAAGCAGGGCTGTCCGCCCGCCCGCTCCTTAAAGCCCACTTCAAGCCCCGCCCCCCGAGGGTGGGCCGTGCGGCTCTTAAAATGGCAATGGCACCGCCCCGGAAGTCGCCGGGCTGGGCGGGCCTCGGGTTAAAGCGGCGATGCCCGGCTCGGCGCTGCTGGAAGGAGGGCTAGCTCGCCGGCGTGGGCGGCTGGTTTAAAGGGGCGCTGCCGGAACCCAGCCCCGGCGCCCAGAGCCCCGCCCTCGGAGTGGGTGCGCGGCCCCAGCTCGACCCCAAATTAGTACTGCTGTTTTATCCCAGCCGCAGGTGCTTGGAACCTGGCGCCTGGAAACTTTCATCCATTCGTTCAAGAAATTAATTCATTCACCAAATATTCATTGAGAGCCTATTATGTGCCTGTATCCCCAGTGTTAGAGATTAAAAGCGACTTAGGTCCCTGCTGTTACAGAAACTCCCATTCTAGTGGGGAGAGAAACAGTAAATAAACATGTCAAATGGTGATACGAGTCAGGAAGAAAAATGAAACCAAGAAAAAGCAATTAGAAGATTATTATTTAATATAGAGTGGTCAGAGAGGCCCTCTGGGACAAACTGGCATTTCGTCCATTCATTCGACAAATAATTTATAGAAGGGCCTTCCTTGGGCCAGGCCGTGTTCTAGACGCTGGAAAAACCAATAAACAAGATTGACAAAACTCCCTTACAGAGCTTAGATTCTAGCAGAAGAAAACAGCAAGCCAATGGGATAAATTGGTAAAATACATAGTACGTTAGATGTTGGTAAATCTGAAGAGGAAAATGAGCAGGAATGCAGATAGGGACTGAGGGGCTGCCATTGTAGCCAGCGGGGCTGTGGAAGGAGTAAGGGCTCAATAAGAAGGCAGCATGTGAGTGAGGATGAGGGGCCTGTGGGCTTCTGGGGGAAGGGCAGTCAGGCAGAGGGAGCAGCAGGCAAAGGCCGGGAGAGGGATGGGGATGCGGCTGGCTGGTTGGAGGAGGCCAGTGTGGCTGGAGGTGAGGGAGCAAGAGGGAGTGTGGGGGAGATGACAAGTCAGAGAGGAAAGGGGCTGTGGCTGTAAGAGCTGTGGCCCACTAGGGGTGTTAAGCAGACCACTCTGGCTGGGATGAGAAGAGATGATGTAGCTTTGTGGTGGTTTGGAGCTGTATGTACCCCAGAAAAACATGTTGTTAAATCTAATCCATTCCTGTGGGTGTGAACCCATTGTAAGTAGGACATTTTGATAAGGCTACTTCAGTTAAGATGTGTCCCACCTCATTCAGGATGGGTCTTAATCCTATTACTAGAGCCCTTTATAAAGGGAATGAATTCAGACTTGAGAAAGGAGGCCTCTGAACCAAGAAGCTGAAAGCAAGGAAACCCTGAAGAGGAGAGAGAGACCAGCAGATGCCATGTGCCTTGCCATGTGGCAGAAGAAAAAGGATCACTGGCACCTGGTCTTCAGGAAGAAAGCACAGCCTTGATGATGCCTTGATTTGGGTATTTTTGTGGCCTCAAACTGTAAGCTAATAAATTCTCATTATTCAAGCCAAACCATTTCACAGTATTTGCTTTAAGCAGCCTAGGAAAATAAGACAGATTTTGGTACCAGGATAGTGGAGTGCTGCTATTGCAGATACCAAAAATGTGGTGATAGCTTTGGAACTGGTTAATGGGAAGAGGCTGGAAAAATTGTGAGCTGTTTGATAGAAGAGGCTTAAATTGCTACTTTGGTAGAAATATGGATGTTAATGTACTTCTGATGAGGACTAAGAAGAAAATGATGTATTATTGGAAACTGGAAAAAAGATGATCCTTGTTTTAAAATGGCAGAGAACTTGGCAAAATTGAGCAGTGATGTTGGATGGAAGAATTTGAAAGTGATGAGCTTAGATATTTAGCTGAGGAGATTTCCAAGGTAAAGGTGGCAAGTCAGCCTAGTTTCTCCTTGCAGTTTATAGTAAAATGGGAGAGGAAAGGGAGAAGCTAAGAACTGAACTCCTGGGCACAAAGAAACCAGAAATTGATGGTTTGGAAAATGAGTCCCCAGAGAATAGTGCTCCATGTGAGGGTTAAATTGAACATGGAACTAGTCAGCAATTTCCATGGAAGTCAGGACTGGAAATGCAGTTATCCAGGAAGGATCAGTGGAAAGCCCTTTTGTCTGATGGTTTGGACCCCTGTGTACTACATGCAAAACCGACAAGTTATTTGCATGATCTGTATGAATGGAACCACTGTCAGCCTGGATCAAAAGGAACAAAAAAGGGACAGATTGAAGGAAAAAAATCACTTCAAGGTCATAACTGTGGAAGCTGAGGTCTATACCGAAGATATCTTGTCAGGTCAAGAGACCGGGCCCAACCATGAGCGTGAAAAGGATGAATCTGCCCTGGAGCTTGGAGAGGGCGGGCCTTCCCCCCATCCTTTGAGAAGAGTGCTGCCACCCACGTTCTCAGGGGTTGGACCTCTCACCTCAGTGTTCCAGGAAAATGTGGCTGCTGCACAAACAATTGCAATGGCTGAGGCTACCGCTCCATCTAGGCCTTAAGGGCAAAACATGCTCTTTGCTCCATCAGCGCATGACACAAATTTGAAACAGTCATTTCTTAGCTCAGCAGTGGATTCAGGGACCTCCAAACTGGTCCCCTTTCACTCCTTCACTTGTCCCGTCTTGTTTTTTAATTTTTTTATGCTGCAAACATTTTAATGATTATTATTGAGCTTGCATTTTGGAAATTTTTTACTTCAAGCAGCAACAAGCACTTGTCCTGTTTTTCATTTTAACTTTGCCTCTGCCTCCGGAGATAGACCTCCATTTGTCATCACTTTCTGATTAATCCTGTCTCCAAACTGTCTTCCTGCCTGCAGTCAGAGTCGTCTGGGTGAAATGCACATTTAGCCAATTGGCTGCCCCCGTCCACTCTGAAGTCTGCAGGTTGAAGGCCAGTCTCCAGATCCCAGTGTGGACCCTCACCCTCCTTTCTGGACAACCCTAGCCACAGGGGCCTCTAGGCCTTCCGCCCATGGCACATGCATGCCATTTTACACCTCTGTACCTTTGTCCTTCTGCCTGACGTGTCTTCCACTTCTTTGCCTAAGGGGAAAGGGCCTCACGGAAGTCTTTCCAGATACCCAACCAGTCCGACCAGGGGAGGTCTCTGCTATGACCCCGTATCGCCTGTCCATTCCTCTGCCAGAGCTCTCGCCACAAGCTACCTTAATGGCCTATTTGCATCATCACCCTGCGGGTCCCCACTGTTCTGAGAGTTGCATCCCTGACATTTAACACAGCCAACTTCTTCTGGTACACCTAGACGTGCGATATATTTTTGAGACCTGAAATGTGCTGTGGACTCTTACTGTGTCCGTGTTACAATGGACACAGTACTCCAGAGGAGGCAGGTGGGTGAGGCTCAGCACGGCCTGCCACTTGCCCGAAGGCACAGATTCAAAGTGAGTCATGTTTCCCATGGCCCTCCGCTCCTCCCCAAGTCCCCAACCCCTTCTTAGAAGGGCCCCTTCCCTCCAGAACTTTACAGTCTAACACATTCACGGAATTCCCCACACCCTGCTCTGCATCAGCAGAGAGCCCAGAGGCAAATGGTTCAGATCTGCAGAAGATGAGAAGAATCTCAGGATAGGGGCAGGAGAAAGAGAGAGCACAGAAGAATGGGTGGGGTGGGAGCTGGCCTTTGAAGGAAGTTAAGAGAAAGGGGAATATTATGGTGGGGTCTTGGCAGTAACTTTTGAGTTCTTTGTCCACGAGCCTCAGTGAAAATTTTACGTTGCAAACCAATGCACACATCTGTGTGTGTTTGTATTAAATAGAAGTTTTATGATGCAAATCTTACCCTTCCCAGTATAGTACACCTAATATTTTCTATTCTATTGTATTTAATTTTTTTAAATACTGATCTGAAGCCAAATTGATTTCATGACCCATTCATTGATGGGTTTCATGATCCGTGAACAGTTCCCGATTGAAAAACTCTGCTCTGGAGAGCACAGTGGGCTGGCTGCCTTTTGATCTAGTGCTAGCCCCTTTGGGATAAGACCTTGGAAGAGTTACCCAGCTTCTCAGAGCATGGGTACCTCCGTCTGCAGAATGAAATAGTTAGATACTTACTTCTTAACAGTGTTTTAAACATTTATGAGGGAAGATGGGGAGAGGAGTGATAGGAACTCTCCTTTGACATGTGCTAGGTGCCTTTAAAAAGACATAGAAGAACACTATATATTAATAACTGGGTCAGCCCACCAAGAAGAAATAATAATCATAAATATTTATGTACATAACCACCATGCCCCAAAATACATGAGGCAAACACTTGCAGAACTGAAGGGAGAAACACACACCTCTACAATAATAGTGGGAGACTTCAATACACCACCCCCATCAATAGTTAGAACATGGAGACAGAAGATCAATAAGGAAACAGAGACCTTGAATAATTGACTAGTATGATAAATGAACTAGACGTAGCAGACATATACAGAATATTGCACCCCAAAATTACAGGGTATATATTCTTCTCAAGTGCACATGGATCATTATCCAGCATAGACCACATGTTGGGTCACAAAATAAGTCTCAATAAATTTAAAAATATTGAAATTATACAAAGCACTTTCTCTGATTATAATGGATTAAATCTGGAAATCAATGACAGGCAGAGAGCTGGAAAATCCACAAATAGATGGAATTTCCTTATTTCTTAAACAATCAGTGGGTCAAAGAAGAAATTACAAGGGAAATCAGTAAATATGTTGAGATGAATGAAAACAAGAACACAACATATCAAAACTTATGGGAAAACAGCGAACACAGTGTTGAGAAGGAATGTATAGCCATAAATGCTTACATTAAAAAAGAAGAAAGAGCTAAAGCCAAAGACCTAATTGCACACCCAGAGGAACTAGAAAAAGAATAGCAATCTATACTCAAAGCAAGCATAAGGAAAGAAATAACAAAGAATAGAGCAGAAATAAATGAGATTGAGAATTAAAAAAAACAATATAGAGCATTATGAAACCAAAAGTTGGTTCTTTGAAAAGAACAATAAAATTGACAAACCCTTAGCTAGACTGACAAAAAAAAAAAAAAGAAAAGAAAAGAAAAGAAAAGAAAAGAAAAATAGAAAAAGAAAAAGAAAGAGCAGAGAAGAGGCAAATAAATAAAATCAGAAATGAAAGAGGGGACATTACTACTGACCCCACATAAGAAAATCAAAGAATGTAAAACACCACATTAACAAAATGAAGGGAAAAAACCCACATGATCTTCTCAATTGACACAGAAAAGACATTTGACAAAATCCAGCAACCTTTGTGATAAAAATACTTAGAAAAATAGGAATAGATGGAACTTCCTCAACATGATAAAGGGCATATATGAAAAAATTCAGAGGTAACATCATAGTCAATGGTGAAAGACTGAAAACTTTACCTTTAAGATCTGGAACTAGACAACGATGCCCAACTGTCACGCTGTTATTCAACATTGTTCTGGAAGTTCTAGCAAGAACAGTTAGGCAAGAAAAAGAAACACCAGAAATGGACTGGCTTTTATAAAGGGGGTTTATTTGGTTACACAGTTACAGTCTTAAGGCCATAAAGTGTCCAGGGTAATGTATCAACAATCAGGTACCTTCACTGGAGGATGGCCAGTGGCATCTGGAAAACCTGTTAGCTGGGAAGGCACGTGGCTGGTGCCTGCTCCAGAGTTCTGGTTTCAAAATGGCTTTCTCCCAGGATGTTCCTTTCTAGGCTTGATGATTGTGAAAGCTGCAGTCACAGATGGAATGTTACAAGGAGTGAGAAAAGCCTTTTCAGAGACTTCCCAAACCTGGAAGTCATTAAGGAGAAAACTGACACATTTGTTTGTAAAAGTTTTAAAAATGTCCTCATACTCCCTCCCCTGCCTCCCCCAAAGAAAGCAAGTCAAAGACAAACACCACCCAGGGGAAAAAGTTTGTGCAACATATATGATTGACAAAAGACTAATTTCTTTAATTTCCAACATCTCATATGAATAAAAAGCTGAACACAATAGAAAAACAAGCAAAGTATATCAATAGAGAATTTACAGAAAAAGAAATAAGGGGATAAGACAGACATGAAAATCTACTTCGCTTCCTTACTCACAGAAGAAATGCTTATCACAGCAAGATATTTCATCCAGGAGATGAGCAAATAAATAAGTGTGATTTCAGTGCTAATAAGAATGTGGGGAAAATAGACTTTCTCATATGCTTTGGTGGAAGCATAAACTGGTATAATCTTGAAGAACAATTTAACCGTGTTTTTTAAAATTGGAACGTGCAGGTGCCCGACGATCTAGCAATCTTACTGCTAGAAACTTACCCTGTGGATATACTTGCTATGATTAACAAAATTATTTGCATAAGGAAGTTTTTTGGACCATTGTTCGTAACAGCACAAACTAGAAACAATTTAAGTGTCCACCAAGAATTAAATTATGGTTTATCCATATGATGAAGTACTAGGCTATGATTTAAAAGAATGAGGTAGACATGAATATGCTAATATGGAACTATTGCCAAGATACTGACTATGGTTCATCAGTTTTCCTTTGGTATGGTACGAGTATATTGGAAGGAACGAAGTTATTTCAGATATTTGTTTTCCCCATTGCTTTGCTTCATTTTGTTTGGAAATGTTTTATTTTTTTATTTAATAAATAAAAAAAGATAATATTGAGAAAAAGCAAGCTGCAGAATATTAACACAATCCCATTGGCCGTGAGAAAATGTATATATATACACACACATGCATGCACACCCATTTTTTTCTCGCTCAAGAAGAATATACAAGTGGTTGCCATTGGTTTGAGGGGACCACTTTTTAGGGGTGGGGCATGGGGAAGGGGATTTCACAATTCATCTTGCACCTTCCTTACAACATTTGAATTTTTATTACCAAATACATAAGAACAGAGACATGGTATCATCATTTATAACTTTTTTTATTTGTTGTTTGTTTTTTGTAGTTTATTTTGGTGTCTAGTATTTCAATCATTTAAGAATCAGAAGCACTGACCTTTCTACATTTTGTAACATTATTTTGTATATAATGTGTATTTATAATATGGAATAGAAGTGTACGGGAATTTATTTCCAACTTCATTCCATTATGGTCTGAGAAAATGTTTTGTATAATATCAACATTTTTAAATTTGTTGAGACTTGCTTTGTGACCCAACATGTGGTCTATCCTAGAGAATGTTCCATGAGCACTTGAGAAAAAAGTGTATCCTGCTGTTGTTGGATATAGTGTTCTATAAATGTCTGTCAAGTCTAGTTCGTTTATCATACAATTCAACATCTCTGTTTCTTTAGTGATCCTCTGTCTAGATGTTCTATCCATTGATGAGAGTGGTGTATTGAAGTCTCCAACTATTATTGTAGAGGTATCTATTTCTCCTTTCAGTGATCGCAGTGTTTGCCTCATGAATTTTGGGGCATTCTGGTTTGGTGCATAAATATTAATGACTTATGTTTTCTTGATGAATTGACCCTTTTACTAATATATAGTGTCCTTCTTTGTCTCTTTTAATTGTTTCGCTTTTAAAGTCTAACTTGTCTGATATTAATATAGCTACTCCCGCTTTTTTCTGGTTGTTGTTTGCATGAAATATCTTTTTCCAACCTTTCACTTTCAGTCTATGTTTGTCCTTGTGTCTAAAGTGAGTTTCTTGTAGACAGCATATAGATGGGTCCTGTTTTTTAATCCATTCTGCCAGTCTGTGTCTTTTTATTGGGGAGTTTAATCCATTTACATTTAGTGTTATTACTGTAAGGGCAGTACTTTCTACTACCATTTTGTTTTTTGGAATTTATATGTCATATCTTATTTTTTTCCTCTCCTTTTACCTTTCCTGATAATCTTCATTTCTGCACTCTTCTCCAACTCTCTCTCTCCTGTCTTTTCCTATCAGCCTGTAGCACTCCCTTTAGTATTTCTTGTAGTGCCGGTCTCTTATTCACAAACTCTCTCAGTGTCTGTTTGTCTGAAAATGTTTTAATCTCTCCCTCATTTTTGAAGGAAAGTTTTGCTGGATATAGAATTCTTGGTTGGCAGTTTTTCTCTTTCAGTATCTTAAATATATCATGCCACTGTCTTCTTGCCTCCATGGTTTCTGCAGAGAAATCTGTACATAGTCTTATTGACCTTCCCTTGTATGTGATGGATTGCTTTTCTCTTGCTGCTTTCAGAATCCTCTCTTTGTCTTTGACATTGGACAATCTGACCAGTAAGTGTCTTGGAGTAGGTCTATTGGGATCTACTCTATTTGGGGTACGTTGTACTTCTTGAATCTCTAATTTTCTGTCTTTTATAAGAGTTGGGAAATTTTCAGTGAATATGTCTTCTATTACTCTTTCTGCCCCTTTTCCCCTCTCTTCTCCTTCTGGGATACCCATAACACGTGTATTTGTGTGTTTCATGTTGTCACTCAGCTCCCTAAGACCCTGCTCATATTTTTCCATTTTTTTCACTAACTGTTCTTTTGTGTGTATGAATTCGAATGACCTGTCTTCCAGTTCACTGATCCTTTCTTCTGCCTGTTCAAATCTACTGTTGTGTCCCTCCATTATGTTTTTCATCTCCTCCATTGTGGCCTTCATTCCCATGAGTTCTGCCATTTGTTTTTTTAAGTTTATGAATTCTTCTTTATGGTCAGCCAGTGTCTTCTTTATATCCTTCAGCTCTTTTGCTATATCTTCCTTCATTTCATCAAATTTATTTAGCATTAGTTGCCTCCACTCCTGTGTCTCAGCTGAGCTATTAGTTTGTTCCTTTGGCTGGTCCATGTGTTCGTGTTTCCTGGTATGGCTTGTTATCTTAAGTTGTCTAGGCATCTGATTCTCTTGATTAGTTTATTTTGGAGCTTGTTTTCTGTCTTTTACCTAGTGGTTTTCTTGTTGGTTGGCTTTGTTCTCTGGCCTCTGTTATTCAGTTCAACTTATTCTAGACCTCTAACTTAGGTTCTATTTAGTTGATCAGAATTTTTCCCCTCTTGTTTTTTCTGTTTCTTGCTCTGCCTCTATGTAACATTTTTGTGAGTGGGTCTCCTCAGATATGATCGACCCTAGTCAGATTTTCCCAGTCTAGTGAGGCCCAGGTCTCATTGGGAGGGTATGGAGTTTTCCTGAGAATGAGACCCTCCTATGAGGCCTTTAGAGTTGGTGCTTTTCCTCTCCTGTCCAGCAGGTGGCGCTGGCCAGCCTGCAGCTCCCCCACCAGTGTAAGGAGGTACGGAGCCTTTAGTTCTCCTGGTGACTCTGATCCTGTCAGGGACGTGGCTGACTGAAGCCGGAATCTGAATTCCAGTCCCTGGGGTCTGAATTCCCAGAAGGAGGACTGCCAGTTGAGCTGGACCTCCCTCCACTCTCCCAATCCTCAGAACTCCAGTTGTCTCTCCGGGGCACTATTCCCTTCTCCCCTCTCCTCTTTGGGGCCTCTCCAGGTAGATTCCTTGGTCAGCCTGAGTTGCCAATTAAAGACGGGGGTGGAGGCCTTCAGTAGTGAATACGGAATTCAAAGACACTGTGGGTACTCTGTCTCCCCCAAGCCCAGCCCAGTCCCCCAACCTGGGCTTTCCGATAGAAAATAACCACATATATTACTTTTAGATTTAAAAAAAAAAAAAAAAAAGTAGAAAAGAAATCAAGAAAAAGAAAAAAGGAAAAAAAAAAAAAAAGAGTCTCTTTTAAAAGTCTTTCCCCAGCCTGGAAGTTTTGTCAGTGTCAGAATAGAGCATTTAAAGATATGCTTTGGGCTATTGTCTGATAATTACTCTCCAACCGCTTCAGTTCCACCCCTGCCGGGGGCTATTGAAATGCAAAAAGATAAGGGATCAGTGAGAAGCCAGAAGGGACAAAATGTAGGGGAAAAAAATGGCTTTTTTGGAGTCTGGGAATGGGTGCCCGCTTTTACGTGCCCCCACTTCTCGGAGTCCAGCCCTTCTTTAGCACCCCAGCTCCCAAAGTTAGTTAATTAATTTGTTGATTAATTCTGCAGTTGAGGCTGGGTTGAGCCTCCCTTCTTGCCCTCAGCAGATTGCTGTTGTTTGTTTTTTTTCCCCCCCCTTTCAGGGAGCCAGCAGCAAGACAGTCTGTGAGGTCTGGGTGGGGAGGGGCGCCAGACCCCTGGTCCAGGGAACTTACAATGTTCGCTGCGATCTCAGCTTTTCCTCCAATTCCAAACTTGTGTCCAATGTGTGACTGGTTACTGGAGACCCCAAAAACACTGTTTCATATAGTTCTTGGGTAATTGCCAGCTGCTCTAGGGGAGAGACGAAATTCTGCTCCTCACCACTCCGCCATCTTGCCCCGCCTCCAGTGTACGGGGATTTATTACTTCTTGGGTCCTGTCTTTGTGATGGCAGATTGAGAATACTCTCCCTCCCCTCATTTTTTAAAATAAATTTTTTAAATTGTGACATTTAACATACATATATAAAAGTGATAACTTTAAAAATACAATTTAACAAGTGGTTAGAGAGCAAATTCAAAGAATGCCATGGGTTATAGTTCCACAATTTCACTTATTTCCTTATAGTAATATATAACATACATACAGAAATGTGACAACTTTCAAAGTACAATTTAACAAGCAGTTATATAGGTAATTTCAAAGAATGTTATGGGTTACAGTTCAACAGTTTCAGTTATTTCCTTATTGTGATATATAAGTTATATACAGAAAGGTGATAACTTTCAAAGTACAATTTAATGAGTAGCTATAGAGCAAATTTCAAAGAATGGTATGTTCCACATTTTCAGCTATTTCCTTCTAGCTATTCTAATACCCTAGCATCTCTGATCCCTTTGTGTATAACCTGATTGGTCTCTGGAACTTTGGGTATCTGTGTGACCTCTGAAACTCAGAGCCAGAGCTCGGGAGATATGAATGTCAGTTTTAACGCATACAGCAACTGTTTAAAAAGCTGAGAAAGAGTCCAGACTTCAGTTCGAGATATGAATGAAGCAGATCTGGTTAGGACTTGGGCAAATCAGGCCAAAGCGTAAAGGACAATACTGACTGTGTATTGAGGCTTTGGCTTTCATGTGAGACCAAGGGAGGAGATGTTTGTTTGGTGCAGGATCTGTATTTTCTGTAGTACACTAAATAATCAAAATTGTATGCTCAGTTTATTCAAACACCATAATTACATGGAACTTTGACTAGGAAGTGAGATCTGCTAGATTTGTACAGGTTAGTGTGAAACAGCAATACATCCTGGAGTAATCTGGGCAGAGAATAAAAATATATATGCAGGGCCCCCCTGGGAACTGAAGGAAAATGTGGATATGTTGGACTTACCCACCTGGGCTGTTGCTGATGTTCTCACAAACACTGAGAACTGATAATTTGGTATGCTGAGCCCTCCATCTTGGGACTTGCCCTTAGGAAGCTTGTTGCTGCAAAGGAGAGGCTAAACCTACTTATAACTGTGCCTAAGAGTCTCCCCCTGAGTGCCTCTTTGTTGCTCAGATGTGGCCTCTCTCCCTCTAACTGAGCCACCTCAGCAGGTGAAATCACTGCCCTCCCCCCTACATGGGACCCGACTCCCAGGGGTGTAAATCTCCCTGGCAACATGGAATATGACTCCCGGGGAGGAATCTAGACACAACATCGTGGGATGGAGACTATCTTCTTGACCAAAATGGGGAGGAGGAATGAGGCAAAATAAAGCTTCAGTGGCTGAGAGATTTCAAATGGAGTCGAGCGGTCACTCTGGTGGACATTCTTATGCACTATATAGATAACCCTTTTTAGGTTTTTTTTTTTTTTCATTTTTATTGAGATTGTTCAGATACCATACAATTATCCAAAGATCCAAAGTGTACAATCACTTGCCCCTGGGTACCCTCATACAGCTGTGCATCCATCACACTTAATTTTTGTTCAATTTTTAGAAACTTTTCATTACTCCAGACAAGAAATAAAGTGAAAGATGAAAAGAGAAAAAAAGAAAAGGAAACTCTAAACCTCCTCTATCCCTAACCAACCCCCCTCAATTTTTGACTCCTAGTATTGATATAGTACGTTTGTTACTGTTTATGAAAAAATGTTGAAGTACTACTAACTGTAGTATATAGTTTGTAATAGGTATATAGTTCTTCCCTATATGCCCCTCTATTATTAACTTCTAATTGTATTGTCATACATTTGTTCTGGTTCATGAAGTGATTTCTAGTATTTGTACAGTTGATCATGGACATTGCCCACCATAGGATTCAGTTTTATACATTCCCATCTTCTGACCTCCAACGTTCCTTCTGGTGACATACATGACTCTGAGCTTCGCCTTTCCACCTCATTCACACACCATTCGTCACTGTTAGTTATTCTCACATCTTGCTACAACACCCCTGTTCATTTCCAAACATTTAAGTTCATCCTAATTGAACATTCTGCTCATACTAAGCAAGAGCATCTACATTTCTTCCACAAGGCAGGAGGGAGAGTCAAAGAAGGCAGAGAGGCAAAAGAAAGAGGAAAAAAAAAATGACAGCTAGGAAGCAGCAAAAGGAACAATAACCTTAAATCTAAGTAGAATAAAGAATCAGACAATACCACCAATGTCAAGTGTCTAACATGCCTCCCCTATCCCCCCTCTTATCTGCATTCACCTTGGTATATCACCTTTGTTACATTAAAGGAAGCATAATACAATGATTCTATTAGTTACAGTCTCTAGTTTATGCTGATTGCATCCCTCCCCCAATCCCTCCCCATTTTTAACACCTTGCAAGGTTGACATTTGCTTGTTCTCCCTCATAAAAGAACATATTTGTACATCTTATCACAATTGTTGAATACTCTAGATTTCACCAAGTTACACAGTCCCAGTCGTTATCTTTCCTCCTTTCTTGTGGTGTGTCACATGCTCCCCACCTTCCTCTCTCAACCATATTCATAGTTACCTTTGTTCAGTGTACTTACATTGTTGTGCTACCATCTCCCAAAATTGTGTTCCAAACCACACACTCCTGTCTTCTATCACCCTGTAGTGCTCCCTTTAGTATTTCCTGTAGGGCAGGTGTCTTGTTCACAAAGTCTCTCATTGTCTGTTTGTCAGAAAATATTTTGAGCTCTCCCTCATATTTGAAGGACAGCTTTGCTGGATACAGGATTCTTGGTTGGTGGTTTTTCTCTTTCAGTATCTTAAATATATCACACCACTTCCTTCTTGCCTCCATGGTTTCTGCTGAGAGATCCGCACATAGTCTTATTAAGCTTCCTTTGTATGTAATGGATCGCTTTTCTCTTGCTGCTTTCAGGATTCTCTCTTTGTCTTTGACATTTGATAATCTGATTATTAAGTGTCTTGGCATAGGCCTATTCATATCTCTTCTGTTTGGAGTACGCTGCGCTTCTTGGATCTGTAATTTTATGTCTTGCATAAGAGATGGGAAATTTTCATTAATTATTTCCTCTATTATTGCTTTGCCCCCTTTCCCTTCTCTTCTCCTTCTGGAATGTACCAATGATACGTACATTATTGTACTTTGTTTCATCCTTGAGTTCCCGGAGACGTTGCTCATATTTTTTCATTCTTTTCTCCATCTGCTCCTTTGTGTGTAGGCTTTCAGGTGTTTTGTTCTCCAGTTCCTGAGTGTTTTCTTCTGCCTCTTGAGATCTGCTGTTGTATGTTTCCATTGTGTCTTTCATCTCTTGTGTTGTGCCTTTCATTTCCATAGATTGTACTAGTAGGTTTTTTGAACTTTTGATTTCTGCCGTATACATGTCCAGTGCTTCCTTTACAGCCTGTATCTCTTTTGCAATATCTTCTCTAAACTTTTTGATTTGATTTAGCATTAGTTGTTTAAATTCCTGTATCTCAGTTGAAGTGTACGTTTGTTCCTTTGACTGGGCCATAACTTTGTTGTTCTTAGTGTAGGTTGTAATTTTCTGTTGTCCAGGAATGGTTTCCTTGGTTATCCAAATCAGGTTTTCCCAGACCAGAACAGGCTCAGGTCCCAGAGGGAAGAAATATTCAGTATCTGGTTTCCCTGAGGGTGTGTCTTAGAAAATTGCTCCACCCTTTGATGCCTCAGGTCACTGTGCTTTTCTGCCCAGCAGGTGACGCCTGTTAGCCTATAATTCTTGACTGGTGTGAGGAGGTATGGCCGTGTTCCTCCAGGCTCTGGGGTCTGGTTCTGAATGGAAAGGGCCCCACCACTTTCCTCCTAGAGAAGACAGACCCCTCAGGTGGAGGTCATTAGCATTTCAATGGTCTTTCTCTCTCTGCTTGTGGTGTTTCCACCCTTCCCCGAGTCACAGCCCTGGAAACTGAAAATGACTGGGGCTTTCTCCACTGAGCCGAAAAAGAAACAGATAGTCCCCTTCAGACCCAGTCCAAGGCGACCCTCCGGCTCTCCCAGGTCAGTCGTCACCCAAAGCCTCTGTCTGTTTTTTGGGGATGCGTACCTGTAGTGAGCAGTTCACACTCGCTACTTAAAACCCCAGTTGGAGCTCAGCTGAGCTATATTCGCTTGCTGGGAGAGAGCTTCTCTCTGGCACCACGAGGCTTTGCAGCTCGGGCTATGGGGGAGGGGGTCTCCCGACCTGGTTCCGCTGGTTTTACTTACAGATTTTATGCTGTGTTCTCGGGCATTCCTCCCAATTCAGGTTGGTGTATGATGAGTGGATGGTCTCGTTTGTCCCCCCGCAGTTATTCTGGATTATTTACTAGTTGTTTCTGGTTTTTTGTAGTTGTTCCAGGGGGACTACTTAGCTTCCACTCCTCTCTATGCCGCCATCTTGCCCGAGTCCCTTTTTAGGTTTTAATGTATTGGAATAACTAGAAGTAAAAACCTAAATCTCAAACTGCAGCTGTTGTATAACTATGTAGTTTACATGGGGCAACATTGTGATTGTGAAAACCTTGTGGATCTCACTCTCTTTGGTGGTGTATGGATGGATGAGTAGAAAAATGGGGACAAAAACTAAATGAAAAATAAGGTGGGGTGGGGGAGATGATTTGGATGTTCTTTTTACTTTTATTTTTTATTCCTATTTTTATTCTTTCTGGTGAAAGGGAAATGTTCAAAAATAGATTGGGGTGGAAGAACCTAAGATGGTGGTTAGGTGAGACAGGGCAAAGAAACACCTTCATGAAAAATACCAGATAAAAGCCAGAACGTGACCCAGAACACCAGTTCCAGTGATGCACCAGCTGGACAAGGTCTGCTAAATCCACAGGAACTGTGCACTTGGTGAAACCGGGAATCTGTGTTCTGACATGAGTGAGTGAGCCGGCTGAATGTCGGCGGCCGCACTGCAGTGTGGGGAATCCATGGGTTGGTGTTTGGAGATAGACTAGTTCCGTTAAAAAAAGAAACCCCGGGAGCAGCTGCGGTTAAGATGGTGAGAACCACGCAGTGAAGCACAGCAGGAGCGGACTGTGCCAATGTCTTGGTGTCTGGTATGGAGGATAGCCCGCTGCTATTGTCTCAGGGCTGGGGGTGCAGACGGGAGCCAAAAGGAGAAAGAAACTACGCCCCTTGCAGCCATCTCCCTGGCGGGCTGGGAATGCTCCTGCCCGGGCCCGACCCACAGCCCAGAGCCATGCCAAGAAAACCAGTGTGACGGGGAGTTTTTCCTGCGCACTACACACAAGCCACAATATCGGTTGTGGACAGTGGCCTTTGGTGCACCCGCAGCTGGTTGTCCTGGAGCTGGGAAGGAGGAGCTGTGCGAGGAGGGGGAGATTAACACGCCCCATTCAGCCATCTTTGCAGTGGGCTGGAAGCGCCCCTGCACAGCCCGGCAGCTCAGGGCTTCCCTGGAGGGCTGGCGTGCACTTGTCACGTGGCACAATCTTCCCTTGGCAGAGGTCCTGGAAGAGCATGGCTGAGGGGGGGACCCACTCAGAAATCCCAGGGACCCTATGCAAATGCTGGGGACTTGTGTGTCAGCAGCAGAGACAATCTGAGGCAAGACTGAAATGAAGGCTTAGACTCTTGCAACAGCCCTAAACCTCCGGGAACACCTGGGAGGTTTGATTATTAAAGCTGCCCTGCCTCGCTAACCACCCAGACACACACCCCACATTCAGGGCGGACAGCACCAACAACACACTGAAACTTAGTGCACCAATTGAACCCCACAAGAATCAGATCCCCACACACCACAAAGACAAAGTTGCGGAGAACTGACTTGAGGGGAATAGGTGACTCATGGACACCATCTGCTGGTTAGTTAGAGAAAGTGTACGCCACCAAGCTGTAAATCTGAAAAATTAGAGAACAGTATTTTTTATATCCATAAAGAACCCCATCAAGTAAAGCAAATGCCAAGAGGCCAAAAACAACAGAAAATCTTAAAGCATACGATAAAACCAGACGATATGGAGAACCCAAACCCAAACACCCAAATCAAAAGATCAGAAGAGACACGTACTTGGCACAGTTAATCAAAGTATTAAGGACAAACAACGAGAGCGTGGCACAGGATATAAAGGACATAAAGAAGACCCTAGAAGAGCATAAAGAAGAAATTGCAAGAGTAAATAAAAAAATAGATCATATGGAAATAAAAGAAACTGTTGGCCAAATTAAAAAGACTCTGGATACTCATAATACAAGATTAGAGGAAGTTGAAAATGACTCAGTGTCCTTGAGGACCACAGAATGGAAAATGAAAGAACAAAAGAAAGAATGGAGAAGAAAATCGAAAAAATTGAAATGGATCTCAGGGATACAATAGATAAAATAAAACGTCCAAATTTAAGACTCATTGGTGTCCCAGAAGGGGAAGAGAAGGGTAAGGGTCTAGAAACAGTACTCAAAGAAATTTTTGGGGAAAACTTCCCCAACCTTCTACACAATATAAATACACAAAGCATAAATGCCTGGCGAACTCCAAATAGAATAAATCCAAATAAACCCACTCCAAGACACATTCTGATCAGACTCTCAAATACTGAAGAGAAGGAGCAAGTTCTGAAAGCAGCAAGAGAAAAGCAATTCACCACATACAAAAGAAACAACATAAGACTAAGTTGTGACTACTCAGCGGCCACCATGGAGGCGAGAAGGCAGTGGCATGACATATTTAAAATTCTGAGAGAGAAAAATTTCCAACCAAGAATACTTTATCCAGCAAAACTCTCCTTCAAATTTGAGGGAGAGCTTAAATTTTTCACAGACAAACAAATGCTGAGACAGTTTGCCAATAAAAGACCTGCCCTACTTCAGATACTAAAGGGAGCCCTACCGACAGAGAAACAAAGAAAGGAGAAAGAGATAAAGAGAATTTTAACAGACATATATAGAAGCTTACATCCCAAATCACCAGGACACTCATTTTTCTCTAGTGATTATGGATCTTTGTCCAGAATGGACCATATGCTGGGACATAAAACAAGCCTTAATGAATTAAAAACCAACCAACCAAACAAACAATTGACCATATTCAAAGCACAATCTCTGACCACAATGGAATACAAATAGAAGTCACTAATTTTTGAACTGTAACTCCACTATTTACTTCCTACGTGATATAAAATACACAAACTCTAATGACAAATCAGTGGTTTTGAACTCAATGTAAAATATATAATTTTAGACAACTATATAAAGGTGGGGGAATGAAGGAGTATAGGAATATAGTTTATGTGTCCTATTGAAGTGAAGGTAGGATCAAAGAAAAACAAGATTGATAGGAATTTAAGAGGTTAATTTTAAGCCCCACAGTAAACACAAAGAAATTATCAGAGAATATAACCATAGAGATGAAAAGTAGAGTTTGGGTTAAGAGAAATGGGGGAAGGGGCAATGGGGAGTTAGGAAATGAGTGTAGGGTTGCTGTTTGAGGTGAAGGGAAATTTCTAGTAATGGATGGTGGGAAGGCGATAGCATTAGAACATTCTAAATGTGATTAATCCCACTAATGGAATGCTAGGGAGGGGGTGAAATGGGAAGATTTAGGCTGTATATATGTTTCCACAATGGAGGAAAAAAAAAAAAGACAGTCTAAATAGATGACAATTGAATGCCAAGGATGACCCTGGATGGGATCTGAGGATGGAGGACAGGAGGCTCAAAGGGACACAGTTGAGACATAAGGAAAAGGAAATATAGAATGTAAGCTTTGTATCATTGTTGAATCTCTTGTACTTCTTAGCTGCGCTTAATGGGATTGCATAAAAGAATGTTTTTGTTCATGGGAAATGTATATGTGAATTATATTGTTTGTTCAAGGATGTGTGCAGCTTGCTCTCATATGTTCAGAAGACAGAGCAATAGATGATGGATGATAGGGAGGGAGGGAGGGAAAGAAAGAAACGGTGTGACAGGATGTTAAAGTTGGTGGATCTGGGGTATTGGTAGAGGGGGGTTGGGGTATGCTGGAGTTCTGTGTATGGGGTTTGTATTGTTTTTGCAACTGTTCCTGTAAGTTCGAATTTATTTAAAAAAAATAGATTAGGGTGATGAATGTACAACTATATGATGGTACTGTGAACAGTTGATTATACACCACGGATAATTGTATCATATGTGACTATATGTCAATAAAACTGAATTTATTAAAAAAAAAATACCCTAGCATCTAAAAAAAGTATTCATATAAAGGTTCAGTATTCATAATCCTTTGTTAAATCCTATCTTCTCTCTTGCTACCCCTTCCTCTGTTTAATCACTTTCTCAAATTTCAGGGGTGTCTAAGCAGTGAGCACCCTAACTTGTTCATATGGAAAAGGGGTGTCAACATTATGGGGAAGGGAGCTGCATGATTGTTGCTTTTTTTTTTTTTTTACCTTATAGCTTTTCTTACATTAACCTTCTTATTTATTCTGGTTTCTTCATTTGTTCTTGTTGCTTCAGGTTACTGTCTGGAATAATTTTCTTATTCCAAAACAGCTTTTCTCCCATCCATGTCCTTTGTGCTTTTATTGTCAATTATACATCATTTCTGTATGTTGTGGGTCCATCAATACATTACATATATATTGTTTTATACATTGCCTTTTTCATACTTTTTTATTGTAGAATACAACATATATACATAGAAGTGGTAACTCTCCAAGTGCAATTTAGCAAGCAGTTAGAGAGCAAATTTCAAAGAATATCAAAGGTCAGAGTTCCACAGTTTCAGTCACTTACCCAATGTGAAATATAACATATATACAAAAAGGTAATATCTTTCAAAGTATAATTTAACAAGTAGTTATATAGGAAATTTCCAAAGTTGTTATGAGTTACAACATAGTTTCAGTTATTTCCTTATTGTGAAATACAAAATATATACAAAAAGGTGATAGTTTTCAAATTACAATTTAACAAGTGGCTATAGAAAAAATTTCAAAGGATATTATGGGTTACAGTTCTACCATTTCAATTCTTCCTTCTAGCTATTTAGTACCCTAGCAACTAAGAAAAGGAAAATTATATAGATTCAGTATTCATAATCCATTGTTAAATTCCATCTTGTCTGTTGCTACCCCTTCCCCTAGTTTAATCATTTTCCCGATCTTCAGGGATGTCTAGGCAGTGACCACCCTAACTTGTTCATGTTGAAAAGGGGTGTTGACATTATGGGAAAAGGGGACACATCTGGTTGATGTTCTTGAAGTGGCTATTGCCTGTGGGTTTCAGACTTAGCATAGGAGTTCTCTGAAGAATTTAAGATTCTGAGGAATAAACTTAGTGAGTGAAACTTCAGTATAGAGTTTCAGATAGGGATGTGGGTATTCTTTAGGGTTTTTGGGACTACTGTTGACTTGGGCTTATCATACTGTGGTCATTTGTCATATCTAGGTGAAGCGTGCAGTGGAGTAACCTCCAGGGCAGCCTCTTGACTCTATTTGAATTCTCTTAGCCACTAAAACCTTATTTTGTTGCCTTTCTTTATTCCCTTTTGGTCAAAAAGTCATTCTCAAGCCCTCGCTGCCAGGGTGCACCGGCTTGGAAACTGCTCGCTCTGTGCTCAGCGGCCAGCTCTATCCACCAGCCCCGTCCGGGAGCCGTCAGCAGCAGAGCTGCGAAGGGTCATCTCCCCAGCCCACTGCTGGGAAGGGAGCATGGGGCCTGGAAATCTGCTCCCTCCTGCGCTTGTCAGCCTGCTCCAGCTGCCCGGCCCCGGCCAAACACACTCAGCGGTTCTTACAAACGCAGTCTCTCAGCCTCTCCAGCTAGGTCATCACAATGTGGTGTGAAGTCCCTGCCCTGAAACTTCTGTTCTGGAGCGCTTTCTGCCCTTTATCTAGACTTTTTCACGGAGGAGAATTTTGCTCTGCCTCTCCTAATCCACTACCCTCCCGGAAGTCCCATTTATTACTTTTGACTTCTTGCTTGTTACCTTTTCTCTAATTCTTTTCTTTCAGATGAAAAATGGAATACTTGACTGCACTTGGGGAAGACAGAAGGCAGGATGACTTCAGGCTTAGAAAGAAAGCACTTTATTTCGATTGCCAAGGTCCTCCATTAGCAATACCGTTAACGAGAAGAGGGGCTGGTGCTGGGAGAAGACAGGGGTCAAGCAGTGGCCAGTGAAGCAGCTTCTCCTCAGACATTTCCTAATCTTCTAAATCCCTCCCCCCCTTTTCTGTCCTACTCTCCCCAAACGCAGGCATCATGTGAGCCAGTAACTCTACAATCACATTTCACTTAACATTTCCCATTCCTACTTACCGATCCCCCATTAACCAGTTAGAACAGCCCAACAACATAAACTCCCATAAAATAATCTTCAAAACGCTTACACTTTAAATTACTAAAGCACGTTTATTTTGCAACTGAACAATAGTCACAGCTAGTTTATTCATGTTTGTACCTGAACAACTATCTCAATCAAAACAAAATATGACCAATAAAATATGTAACAGCATTTCACAAAACATAAATTACTTTTAAAATTAAGACAGTTAAGGTAAATCAGCATTTTATCTTCTTTGCTGTTAGTATTTGTAGATTTTTTTACATGAATTAACGGCAAGAATTCTTATTTTTCAATCAAATTAAGACAAATACACAAGGTCTTTTAAGCATAACAGTAAGCTGCAGTTACAAACGCAGAGTAATGATTTCAAACTATCCAGTGTTGACCAAATTCAAGCTTACACATTTTAAATGCATCCTTTGCCTCTTAATTATGAGAACAAATCATATGGGAAGAGACATTTTTGTGAAATGGGGAGAGAAAGTTAGCTTAAAAAATTAAGGGGCTAGTTCCATTTTGCTACTAGTTTCAGTGGAGTCAAACATGAAATGACAACAGAAATGTAAAACCATATTATAATTAGGAAATAAACTAGATTTAACTAAATGACTTTTAACTAAATTCCCCTTTCATATTTACATTTAGCACCTGTTACAGGAAAAAAAAATCCCAAATTAAAATACCCTCTACATAGAAATAATTATTTTTTAAAATCACCACTTAAAGATATCATTGATAATTATATAGTATACTATCTGCCCTAAAATGAAGCATACACTATATAAAATAACGACAAGCTTTTCTTTCTTGAAAAGATTACAATATGGATTTTAACGGCAGAGTCCTGGTACTTTAATAATACCGGATTGAACAGTTTGCTTTTTCAAGCAGATATATTCTATAATGGCAGAAAATGAAAACAGCTTAATGTAAACTGTTTTAGCCTCTTAAATCCTGCCCCTGGACATGTATATAGTATCACGACATTTGCCCCCATAAACTTAATTGTGGTGTGGTATCTACTTACCTTTAGGTACCACAACTCAAAACAAAACACATGGAATTCCAAGTATTCATGTAATGTTAAAAAAAAAGGCAGACCAGAAACGTAGAAATATTTATAATAAATCAAGCTTGGTTGAAACTAACTGAGAACTCAAGTCGAGCAAAACAGTCAACTGGGTAGACTTTATTGCATTAAATAAATTACAGAAAAGAGGCAAAACTAAGATCACAGAAATTACCTCTTAAATATCAAAAAAGCTATCATGAGATCATTGCAAAGTACCTAAACTTGGGTCTAATCCATGAACTCTATGTACTAATAATTTTCCCATATTTACAAAACTCCTAGGACAGTTTTTAACATGTAAATTAAGTCAGTAGTAAGCATGAAATAAAGTGCTACTATTTGACATTTAAGAAATCAATTTTAGCATTGAAGTTCCATCTACTCTACAGGATACAAGGAATAATGAATATTCTAGTCAACTCCCTGAAGAATGAGAAATGACGGATGCCAGGGAATCCCAAAATTGGGTTGAAAAATTTCTTGCCCAGGAAGGCAAGTAACTGGAACACTACAATTAAGGAATAGGAACTAAAAAGCTTCTTTTAATAAAATGTGAAATGGACTCAGTTGTGATAACACTGGATTTGGGGAAATTACAACAGGGCTAGCTCCTCTCTGATGGCTTCCTAGCAATAATTATACTTAGCAATGTGACATTTTATTTAAGTTTAACACAAATAATATTTGCTAAATTTTGGAAATCCGCAGGATTGAGGGAGCTTGATATTAATCTTTTAACAGCCGTAGCAAAATTAAATAAAGATATCACTTTACAGTTGTTCCGAGTATTTACTTCACAAAGAGTCTACAGAAAAGGGAAACTAGTGTTTTTTAAAGTCAGAGGGTTGGGAGCAGGAGTCAAAATAAAGTTTAATGAGTGATACATAATAAGTACCTTTTAAAGAAGTTGTTGAACACATGAATTAGGCCTAAAGAAGTTGCTTAAAAAGTGTAGAATTTTTGTTGTTTTGGTCAGTTTAATAAACTTTTAAGCATATAACAGCTGCTACAAGACTTGGGCATAGTGGTCTTATCTGTCCAGGACATTTGAGAATAAAATGGCAAAATCATTTATTGGGCCAGGGGCTTCTGCAGATATTTCCTGTGGTGAATCTTCGGCACAGTTTTCTGGCTTCACCGAAGTCACACTGTCACAGTGATGAAGCCTGGGAACGTTCCTCCACGGTAAACACATGCTGCAGCCCATTTACCCTCACACACAAACACCCTTCCACCTTTCAGGGAAGTCTAGAATTCAATTATTCTACACTTCAAAAAGAGTATACACAAATTCTCTTGAAATTTTCTGTCCTAGAGCTAAAACAAAGCAAAACAAGAAAGAATGTACATTATATTTTGAGATATGCTTCACTAATGATTGCTCTTACTTACATTGAAAAGTACATTCTTTTTCCTTCTAAAACTGCATTTTGTGTAATGGAGTGTAATACACTCTTCCCTTCTTCCTTTACTCTCCCTTGCTGACTTTTTTTTTTTTAAGCAAAGAGTATCCTTAGAATTAAGTCATAATTCTAGTAACATTTGAAAGATACATTCTTTTTCTTTACAGCATAAAAGACATACAAATATTTCCTTTTTAAACAATGGAGTAAAAGATAAGTTTCTACCTTTTGTCCATGGAAAAATATTTTCTATACCATTTACACCACAATAGATAGGAAAATTCTACAGTGTTTAACTGAAACTTTTATGAGGGTGACAAGGCTTTCAAGCATTTTCATTCTTGTATTGGAAATTTAAAAAGTTTTCAGGAAGTTAAACTTTTAAACTTTCCCCTAAATTTGTAGCCTTTAACTTGGGATACAGCTAATACATGTCACTTTTTATCTTTCTTTTTTTAAAACTGCTTTATTTATTTACGCCTGGAACTAGATGTAGTTCAATGCTAATGAAGTGTTGTCCATTTAGCTTGGTTACTAAAATAAAAATAACAGTGATGGCAAAACATTAGAAATCAACAGTATATTGCAGTAGAAAAACAAAAATAAACACCAAATTCAGATGTGGAAGTAGAAATAACTATTTTCTGTCTATCCACAACAGCTTTATCAAGATCATAAAACTAAAGTAGCTAATAAAATGTCTGGCTGAAATATGAGCTGTTTTAACACTGAAAGGCTTAATATAGTAATTGCTACTAATTGTATTCTATATATTGTATTCTATAGAATACAAAATTCTGTTAATCGTTGCAGATAGTGTAAAATAAGTAGAACCCAAAACACACAATATAGGGATTAATTTCATGGGCTCTTTATGAAATTGATGAAATTATTAGCAATTAGTCTCTAAAATGTTTTAGGACTACGTAAATTCCTTTGTTATCTACATAATCATCTAAGTATTTTATAAAATAGTTGCTACAACTTGTATTGTGATCACACTGAGACACCAAAAACTCTTTGCCAATAGATCAGTAATTGGGATTTGTTAAATTAATTTAGTAGATTTTCATACCATAGCTATTTTACTTGGAGGAAAGTACAAAAAATGGTTTCAGAAATTGTGGTTGCATAGCTAAAGCAAATGTGGGAAGTAACATTAATATAAAGTCTGGTATTTTGTTAATGTGGCAGCTTACATAAAAAGCATGCTGTGGCATAATTTATCTATGTCTTGCCGTATTACCAAGAGATGTTCATTATAACAAATAATTACCATAATAAATTTACTTTAAGTGACTTAAATGAAAATTCACCTGAACTACAAAACAACTACTACTACAATAAAAGCCTGTAAACATATCCCGCATTACTGTGGTATAAATAATTCTTATGAATTCAAAACTACTTTGGCAACCTTATCATCAAATATTTAAATATTCAAAATACAGATATTAAATAGCACAGTTATAAATTCTTGTTTCTTTCTTCCTTCCCCTAAGGTTATAAAACAAGTAATGCTTTAATTATATTACATGTTCACATTATGAACATAAATTATTTGATAAGTGTACATATATTCTACAGCTTAGTTCTGTTTTAAGTGCTTTTAAGAATTAGTTCTATAATTTGCAGTCCAGAATGTTTTCATACTGCATGTATATTAGCCTAAATACTTTATAAAAGCTCATGTTCTATTAGGGAAGCAGGACTAGCAAAAGTGATTTGAAGACTACTTATTTTTTGACTTCAGTGACATCTTCTAATATCACCATACTTATTAAGTGAAAACTCTGCCTGAGGGTATGTCTCTGAGCTGAAACAGAGGAAAATTCACAAGAATTTATGATATTCACAAAGGTTATAATTTATTGAAGCCCCAGTACAATATAGAGAATACCAGATTGAGAACTGGAAAAATCAGATGGTAGGAGACCAGACTGTTAAACCACTTGCCTTTGTTGAACCTCTGTTTCCTTGCCTATAAAACGGCAGGAGGGGAGGCTTGGATACAATTTCTCAAGTCCTTTTAGCTCTCAAGTTGTATTACTTCTAGTGGAGATAGGAGACCTTTGCTCAAATAACTGATTAGACATGATAACGTCTGTCAACAGATTATAAACAACTGTATAGTTAAAATAACCTTTTCCCTGTTTGTGAGCAGTACCCATTGTGAAATACCCATATAAATAAAAGCACAAAAGTATCTCTCTGTGTGTATTTTAGTAGTTGAAACCTTCAACAACTATCCTAATGGTTTAATATATATTTATACATTGGAAGTCAGTTTTCACATAATAAATTTTCTCTTAACTCTTCATCAAAACAATAATTTTTTCCCTTTCTACTTACATTAGCAGGCCACACAAAGGAAATTATTTCTTAGGCTGTTTACCCTGCCTCCATTTTGAATGGATGCATTGGTTTAACAAATAGTAATTTCTCTTCTTGTGAATATAAAATCTATTCCAAAATACTCTTCATCCTATATACATGGTGCTCACATCAATCAGATGCTAAATAAAACACTTGAAATGAACATGGAAAAACTATCCTAAATCAGAGAGGGGAAGGTTTTCACCAACACTTCTTAGCATTTATAGAAGTTCCTTGATTTATCAATATCTATTTCCCTTTGCCAGAATAAAAGTCTTAATGCTTTCGTGTGTGTGTGTGTGTGTGTGTATGTTAGGGGATGATGTGTGGTGGCTGGTGGAGGGGGTGAGTAGCTTAGATATAAAAAATTTGGCATTTTAGCACACAATATTACATTAATAGAGATGGGGCCTATAACTACTCATCTGAACGCTAGGATTATTCCTAGAAGCTGATTTAGATTAATAAACAGGGTAAAAAATTTTCAGGTATAATGGATAAAGTCTTATCTGTTGGCTGAACAGGGAAGCCTAATTAGCATATTCATTTCAAGAAGTTTTGAAGGATAATTTATCTTAAATTTAAATAAGATTCTAATAAATCTACTTTAAGAAGGATCTTCTGTGTGTATAAAAATACTGATAGAGGATGGTTCTCAGATGAAAAATTCATATGTGAGAAATTTAAATGTAATTTAAAACTTCTAATACATTGTCATTTAAGTTAATGATTAAAAAAGCAGTGGTGTTCATTGCCAACAAAGTTTAGAGTTAACCTCAACAGTGTAAACAAAACCATGAATTAAAGAACACACTAACCATGACACTTGTCTGTTTATATCTATATAAAAGTCTCTCTTTATCTATGGTTACCATTTTCTGTCCACATAGTTATAACAGTCAGATTTTAATCTTTAATTCAGGTGAAAAACAACTGCCAAAACAGTCATTTAATGCGTAGGCCCCCGACGAGATTTTACTTTTTCACTGTTGAACTTATAATGTCATTTAGCAGTCTAATTTACATTTATCTGTTGGTAGAGAATGGAATGTTCAAATAAGATTATAGTTATTTACTATCTCATATACTGTCTTAACTATGAAACCCGGAAACAGATAAGAGAATTTCTCTTTGACATAAAGGGTATGCTTACTTCTTTCTTTAAAAAAATCCTAAAATATTTTAACATGATTAATTTACTTGATATCTTGGCTATTAAATGCTTACAACCTTAACTTTCTAAATTTTATTATGGATTTCAAATATTTGAAAATATCATTTAGAGTATACTGAACTTTAAAAAATCTCCTTTTTCCCTCATAGTAAATGGCATTCCAAAATACCTACCACTTGACTATATTTTATCAAGTATTTAGAATAGAGAAATATTCATAAACCACTGATAAATGACTCTATTTTAACCACAGCAAAATAGCATTTGAATAGGTGGGCAACTTTCCACTTCTATTAATCTGTGCAATTTTAAAGTTCTCTCCGTAGATTTAAAAGCAAAAAGATTTGAAGAGGAAAATATACACATCCTTACAGGGAAATCAAATCCTCTATCAGGATGGACAATCAGAATTCTCCTTATTAGCAAGCTTTTAACTTACATAAGTATATATAATCCAGAACAATTTAACTGTACACAAAAATGACAAGAAAAGCCTCGCCGCAGTTATTGAAGGATATTTATAAATAAGTCAATAATGTTTTTTTCCTCATTTGAAATATCCCAACCCACAGACCAGTGTGAACAAAGCTTCATATGAACTGTAACGAACTCTGAAAAGCAAAAATTTAATGATAAAATAAATCATAATTAATTACTAAAATGTTAGCTTAGAGTATTTAATATGTTTGCCTTCTGTGTACATATCAGATGCCTAAAAGTAGGGATAATTTAAATATGACATTTGAAGAATAAGCCATCTTTTTTATGTTGAATTGCTAAATTGTAATCCCTGTCCCCTAGTAAAGGAATGTGCAGATTTTGAACATTTTCATAGCAGCAGAGTAATGACTCAGTAGAATGCAAATTATCTTTGCTTATGGCAAAATACAAGTATTGAATAAGAAAGGAACAGACTTTCCTTACCCTCACTTGACTGCATAACTCAATATAAGAAGCTGTTTTTTTTTAAAATGCGAACTTATTCAAAATGCATAAAAATTTAAGACTGTACAATTTACATAGATACCTCTTAATGGGGTCAAATGAGTGCCTTTCCATTAGACATACAAGGATGTCTCAAGGCACTTAAGGGGTTAAGACATAATACATGCATTCATTTACATCAAGTATGTGAAATCACATGATTTGGAATAAGCCAACCTTACGATAAATATAAGTTACATTATTAAATCCAAGAAAATTTGTAGATTCATAGTTATATTTTCTATAAGATGCTGGTAAATGGACAATGTGCAGCATTTCCCGGGAAAAGCAAATTCCACCTTTCTTCTTATGAATAGCAGGTCTCTATGGGGGAAGTACAGGGAAAGATGTGCTGCATCCATAGGCAGTGTATTGGCTAATATTGAGAATGGTATTGCTAAAATTTTAAAAATAAAAGCTGGAAATCAGTATATGTAAGTTCATGAAACTTGGAAAAGACCATGGCTGACTCCTGATTTTCACTTCTTTCTGCTTTCAAGATACAAGAGATGATGAAAATTCTGAGCCTTCTTTGTGGCAATTCTATCAGAAGGGGACTGCATGGCACCACCACAAAATTTCATAAATTACCCTGAACATACTCAGTTATTCACTATTTGTTCGCAGCAAAGCATGAAATAGTCTTCAAACACATGAGTTAAATAGTTTGAGAGATGACTTTTTTTTTTTTTAAACATAAAGTGCAACAGTGCTGAAGTTGTCAAAGTTTTTGTTAGTTCTTCATTTTTTCTTGAGATGCCATTTCCTGCAAGAAGTATTATGGCACAGTGAATATAATGGAAAGCGGCTTTCCAACACATATCCCCATCCTTTTGTTTTCTTATTTATTTGATGTCATTAGGGGTTTAACAAATCCTTCTTCATAAACTTTCAAAATAGCTTCACATACAAATCTGTATTGACTCTGAAAATGAAAACAGAGATAACAGGATTGATCAGGAAACCAAAAAGTCAAACATGGCATTCAGCTTGCTCATAAAAGAAATGCAAATTAAAACCACAGAGTGATTGCATTTTTCACCAAAGAGATGGCAAAATTTACAAGTCTGACAACATATTTTGTTGGCAAATCCTCCCAGACACTGCTGATAGGGATGTAAATTACTAGGACTCTTATAGAGGGGAATTCGGCAACAGCTAATAAAGTTACATTACTTTACTCTTTAACTCAGCCATCCTGTTGCTAGGAATCTATCCAAAAGATAAACTAGAAAAAAAAGTTGGACAGATGTTTCCATGAATGCAGTTATTCACTGCAGGATTATTTGTAATAACAAAACCTGGAAACAACCCAAATTACCATCATAAGGGACTGGTTAAGTAATTAATCTATGGTATATCCCCTGCAATGGAATCCTATGTAGTGGC